>NC_064628.1:61113798-62363798 GCF_023864275.1 Schistocerca cancellata | reverse complement strand
TACAGTTTGTGACCAGCCATGGAACACATTCGCTTATATCGATTTTCACATACAATGCTATCCCATCATTTCGTTTGTAGTTCTCCGAAAATTTGACACTCTATTATAGCCCTGTAAATTGTACAGTTTTGTTTCATTTTCAATCAGTCCATTATTCAGTCATTAGGAGGGTATTAGGTATTTCAGAAACAAGTAAAACGTCTATCTTCTCTGCTGTTTTTGAAGTGTACTGAACATTTTCATGAAATATTCATAAATCAAAATTAATTTAAATTTATTTTATATGTTCTATTTTGTATACTTTTTTTACCTGTGGGTATCAGCATTCCTGGTCTCTCAGCTGTGCAGGTTACATGTTTCGTAGTGCCTTTCCTCCTTCCAGCGTTGTAGTTGCTGCTTTTTAACAAGAAAAACCCTTCAGACGACTTGGCTCTCATGTTCCTTCTAATTGGCAGTGCTGAACGTTCTTCTGTTGCTGGTATGGTTGGTGCTGATGCTGATGTGATTGCAGCTGGTGTTCATGCTGGTGAAGCTGTAGCAGATCTCGTTCAAATTTCTTCTGCTGTCAGAGTGATTACTGCTGATGTAAGAGTGTTTTTTTCCACTGAGGTTGCAGTCATTGGGACAACATTTTTATCAGATGAAACAGGTTCTTTATAGTTTTTTGTCTAGATCATTGATAATTCCACGATTATCTTCTTTCTTATTTTCTGTTAACTTGAACTGCTGGTCTATTGTAGTTTACATTGTTTTGATTACTTTCTTTCCTATGTCTTCAGTCTTTTTCATTGGAATGGAAATCACACTCCCCAGACCTGGCTGGGCGCAACCACCGTATGTTTATGTAGTGTTACGCCTAAATTAACTTATATCAATGCCTGAGCCCACTTTCACGAATCAAACTTCCAGACCAAAATTCCAGTCTCAATGTTCCTCCATTACCAATCACTCTGTAGGGTCACTACTATCTTGCGGGAAAACGTGTAGGAGTATACTGGTGATGCATTACACCTGCCACATGTATCTGGAAAATACGAGATTTAGCATTCCAATTACAGTAACAGGGCTGTTTTTTCGTTACGAGATGGGACAGATTCAGCTCTGAAGAACCTTTCAGTATAGTGGGAAAGTATGGTTCTTCCAGTGCAATCAGGGGGATTTCTCAACAGACGCTTTAGTGGTGGTGCATTGACACAACAGGTGTGCTGTTATCTAGTATAAATAGTTGCCATTTTACAGCAGATTAATTCACAGTACAGCAGTACTAACAGGGTGTGGAGGCTACAGCTAATGGCGAGACAACATGAAGTCGTCAGCAGCAGTCAATAGTCCAGGCATACATCACTGTATCTGCTTCTGCACTAAATTCGCCTTCCAGACTTGGTGCCACGGAGTACCAGGGCTATCCTAGGCCCACTCCATCGGCGAATCAGACTGCGCTCAGGGGGGCAGCGGATCGAGTCCTAGGGGCGACAGCGGCCTTCTGCCACCACCAGTGCACCTCACTCCATCACATACCAGGATTCACGTGTCCACCAGAGAGCTGGAGAATGTTGAAGAATTCCGGCTTCCTTTGAGAGCTGCGGACGCTAAGTGCTTGTGGTGCAAACGCTAAGTGCTGTGGTGCAACACATAACTAGGTCGCATGCCACATATTGGGCACTGGCGTCAGTATTCCTGAACGGGCGTGTCGCAGCCAGTCGGCTGGGCACTAGCTGCCAACTCACCAGTCACGTGGTCCTCACCACGTGCTGGGACGGGCATGGTCGCTGATCCACGTCGGCAGAGTGCAAATTTCTGAGTGAAATAAAGTGTTGATTTTGATAGCTATGTTTCACTCAGCCATCTCCAGCTAGTAATCCAGCCTCGACCATAAGCCATCCTGCACTGAAGCCACCACATTTCCGCTGGGGTCGGTTACAGTAGGAGTCAGAAGTGATGGCATCATTTTCAGTGGGTAGCTGATGGTTCGTCATTCACACAACATGGGATCTAGATCAGGGCCTGCAGTGCCATCACAATGAGATCAGGGAGAGAACAGTTGGTTATTTTTACTTGTGTAACAGACATGGGGTCTAGGCACGAGAATCACTGTAACTTGAGGGTTATTTTGGTTAAGCTAGGACAACTGGCTGATGTTTCTGAATTTTGGGGTAACTGCAGGCAGCAGCCTTTCAGATTTTCTCAGTGCAATCTGCTTGGCCGCACCACCATTGTGGTCATATTGCAAGGCTTTGCAGGGAGTTTAGGTGGTTACTGATAAGACTTAGCGTGTAATTTCATGGTAACTGTGAAAAATAAACAAAGATTTCGCAATGGCAGTGCCGCCAGCCTCAGCAAGGTAGACGTTATTGATACCAGCAACAGAATATTGGTTATAGGGGTAGGCAAGGAGGAAATAAGCAGCTGTTAATCGCAAATGGTAATCCCAAGTCAACCAAAAACCATCCCCATTATATTTAGATTCAGTGGCAGAATGAGCAACAACAGGCATGATGCATAAGTTCTTGTCGGACACAGTGGCGCATTTGACAGTGGGCAACACAGACTTAGAACGTCAGAGGCGATGGAACCCAACAGTCTACGGGTTGTGAGGGGTGGGAGATAATGATGAAAGTGCACTGGGGTCAGTAGAGACAGATTTTCGGTTTGAGGCAGCTATGACACTACAAGTGGCTTGGCCAGATTATTTTATACGATGTTGTCACTAGCTTAAAGAGCCAGCAGACTGCTATATATAGTTGAGCCAAGGAGTTGGTGCATGCTGCCACAAAAGCTTGGTGGACATGAGGTGGTAATCGATCACCCTCTGAGTGGCTGACCATTTACATATTAAGCTGGAAATACTGTATCTTCACATAAATTGTTATAATTACCTGCAATGTACTACAGTGAATCCAAACACACTTTTAAAATTGGTGGAAGCTCTAGACCGAAATAAAATTATCGCCAAAGTCGTACGACTTATTGTTTAAGAACAATTATTGCTTAAACATTTATTATTATAACTGTTACAACCGTTTACAGGCAAGTTAAGGACACATATGGCACATCAGTGAGAAGATATGGATGACAGTTACACAGTGAGACACCTTGATAATGAAATTATTGTATATTAAGTAGTGGACCAAAGCCCTCATGAGCCCATTTTGTTAGTATGGGTTGCCTACACCAGGGGCAGGTGTGCACTCAGGGGTTCACCTATTGTTCTCCTTTGATTGACAGGTACTTAACCTGTTGTTCTGTTAAAAGGATCCCTCTTTTAACCTCTTGTTCCCCCCCCCCCCCAATCCCACAGAAACCTCCTCCATGCTGCTACAGGTACACTTTCAGGTCTGAGTTATTGGAATAGTCCTCTCCCTCTTATCAATTCGAATGACTACTTAATTAAATTGATCAATATATTAACCAGCTTCCCTCCCCTAGAAAATGATGGGACATTCAAATTCCAGCAGAACAATGCAACACACCATGACTACCTCCACTAACTTAGGCAAATGGCGAGAAAATAGGTCACTTGGACTACCTCCAGTAACCTAAGTCATCCAACCGCCACCTCCTCGTAGGAATTGGTGGGAAAGGACTCAGCCTATGCTGGATAGGATGGATGTAAGTCTTTATCTTCAGTCTTTATGTAAACAATTTGAGGCAGTACCACCGTCAAGTGTGTTCACCACAAGATTTGGAGTCCAACTGACCTAGTACACAGTACCCCCACCAGAGGGCGGCATCGTCCTTGCTGTGATGTAATAAAATATGGCGGTATGGAGGAGGAAAAATGGCAGGAAAAGGACTCAGCCTGTTCTGGGCTGCTGGAGAGAGGTAGGAATGTACTTTATTTATTTCGGAACAATTTATTTAGGGACGGATTTGACATAGTATATTTATTACACTGATACAAAACACTCACCCTGAAGTGCTTGAGATTGCAATCAATAGTCTACAGATCTGCAAACTACTCGTAAATAATGCAGTACACTGATGTGTAGAGATGCAAACAACTCTGGGGCAAACATGTTGCATAACACAATGTTCATCACTGTACTTTGGGTGTCTTAACCTAATGTTCGACCCTTTGTCGACACTTAACCTATTGTTGTGTTAAGTCGTTTTCCATGTCACCCCCATTTCCTTAAACTTTTGACCGCCTATGATACCAAATTAAATAATTAGTTTTATGCCCTCCCACCATTTTCTGGTACACTTACGAATTTCACATGCTTTTGAACGCTATTTCTGACGCATTTTTCTTTGTCACCCAGTCCCTTAAACAATTGTGCTGCATTTTACATAAAAATTATTCAAAGTGATCTAGTGTTCTACACTTAACCTGCTGTTCTGCACCATGTTGTCCACCCACGCACACCCTCCCCTTAACTATTGCACTGGTAACACCATGTTGATGTAAAAATTTATGCAAATTAATAAAATCGATATTCTTCACATGTATGGGGAAGATTTTTTTTAAAATTTGCAGCATCCTATTGGTCGGTGAAATTGTAGGAATATAGTTTAAACAAAAGATCGCTAGTAATAAACACATCCTGCCATCCCCTGTCCACTGGACATCACAGGACACTACCGCACATGCTCCCAGGAGTTAGGATGCACTGGCAACCCCCACGAAGTGACAACACGGCTGTCAACTGCTGAAACATGTGCAGGCGTCAGTTCAGGCCCTGCAAGGATGAGGGAGCGGCATCCCTTTCATACTTGACGCCCAAGAAATTTCTGTCGAAATATGTGTTCACCGAGACACCATTGCTGGCGCAATGACACAGAGCTGTGGGTCTGTCACTATAGATATCTATTCCAATGCTTCCCTGAATAGCACAGGGTGCATTGTTCCTTGTGATCCTAGTGCGACATGTGAAGCGCATCTAGCCATGCATGCATGCTTACCTGCCGCATAATGTTTCTCCTGCTGTCACCATACATCTTGGAAACCTTAAACGCTCTCACTGGAGAAAGAGAGCACTGTCTAAGCACAGAAGAGGGGAAATCAGAACAATTACACAAACAGAATTCGAAGCATTGTCTTACAGAAGAGAAAAACGGCGGGAATTTTCAGTATCCTACAGCTACTGGCCTGGAGATGTTCTAATGCCACAGTGGCAGATGAGTGACGGTATTCCTGTCAGAGATGGGTGGGCTGCTTCAACTTTTCTTTGAAGACTCGCTTTCTCAGAACTTTTCATAGATACCTTGCCTCCATCTTGTTCGAATCAGTTTGTAGACACTTCTACGTCCCAGCACAAAGGATGTCTTGTGAATGAATGGAACATTATGATTGGTTCTTATTTAATTTACCTGCTGTATTACTAATACTGCCAGTGTGGAAGCACTGTCCACCTTTTTTTTTCTTTCTGTAGATGAGACTTTCAGCGGCAATAAGAATTTTTGTACAGATTACCATATTGCACCCACAATTAAACCCTGCAAAGTGACCTACAGATCGTCAGATATGGAAAGTCTCTTACTCAAATACAGTGCTCTGACATTGAGGATGGGAGCTTGAATATTAGAGCGTGAAACCGATCTCAAACCCTGCAATATATCACTGTGTACCAAGTCGATGTAGTAAACATACAATTCGTATCCTGTGCCATACAAAATCAGCCCTTTTACATCATTCATATAGCTATCAGACACCAGACACTAGCACGTATACCACAAAGACAGAATAAGCACATTCACCGTAGGTATATTCCTCGCTGCACTAGATATTTCCGCGATGTTGGGCAGTAATCCACTCCTAACACATGACCAGAATGCTCTTAGCAGACCAAAGTCACTCTCAGAACCCGTGCCATAGGTCACCGGCGGTGCACACCAAGCACATGTAGTAAATTTGAACTATGTGTTGGGAGCTGTACTTCATTTACAAGCAGTTTTAGAACATGGAATAGAGGTTATGTCGTGATCACGTGGGTAGAAGTGACATCAAAATCGATAGAATTGCGAAAACTAATGGTAAATAAGTAAAAATTGAGGGGAATATGCTGAAATGCGGGGAAATGTAGGAAGTAATTGCGTGTCTTCTGGTTGGTGCAGAACAATTCTTGTACATGGGGACAAGTATGCGACAGCAAGAGGACTCCAAGAAAACGTCGACATTGAAGCGAAGGGAACCAGGGAAACATATACTTTTTTCCTATCGAGGCAGTATTCTACTTTATGCCTATTGAAGGTAACAGTGATACACGCGGGTTGACAACTGTATTTGACGCTTTTAAGGAAAACAGAGAACCATCTGCTTCTAAACTTAATTGCATCTGCGTTAAAGAATAACTGGGAGTGGATGGATTGGTCGGTTGAGATGGAGTTGTAACAATGTACGATTTAATGGTAGACTGATTCTGGTTCCGTGCGCTGCGGAATTTGAATCCCTGCCAGACGTCATTGACGTCGAAGACCCCTAGAGGTCTCTCCACCATCGCGTCGTAAGCTGTGGCGGCGAGCGCGTTCTGACCCACATTTACTGTGAGGGCGCCACAGTGGAATACGTGGTTCCAGCGGCCAATAGCGGCTCCCCCGATAGAGTATTTAAGAGCCGGCCTCTCGCTCACCCAGCCACGGATGACATGCCGACGCCCTCACCCCCCCCCCTTCCACCTTCTCCAGTATGCCGATGACACCTTCTAAAGTCCCATCTTGACCGATTCACCACTTGGTGCAACCAGTGGTGGCTTAAGGTTAATCCTTCCAAAACCCAGGCGATCATTATAGGCAAAACCACCCCTTCCTTCCGCCTCCTCGATTTCTATGTCACCGTCTATGGCTGTCCTATCGCCCTCACCCCCACCCTTAAGTACTTTGGCGTCACCCTTGACCGTCGCCTCTCCTGGACCCCCCACCTCCGGAAAATCCAAACCAAGGCATGCTCCCGACTCCATCTCCTGAAGCTCCTTTCTGGCCATACATTGGGTCTGGACCCCTCCACCATCCTCCACACCTATCCTCTGTTATGCGTACCCTGCCTGGATCTCCGCTCCTCCTACCTTTTACAAATCCCTTCAGATCTTTGAACGCCACGCTCTTTGCCTCGCCTATCAAAAATGGTTCAAATGGCTCTGAGCACTATGGGACTCAACTGCTGTGGTCATAAGTCCCCTAGAACTTAGAACTACTTAAACCTAACTAACCTATGGACAGCACACAACACCCAGCCATCACGAGGCAGAGAAAATCCCTGACCCCGCCGGGAATCGAACCCGGGAACCCGGGCGTGGGAAGCGAGAACGCTACCGCACGACCACGAGATGCGGGCTGCCTCGCCTATCATATCCGTCTCCCCTCCTCCACGCGGATCCTGTATGACTTTATTCTGTTCCCCCACCTCCTCCTTTTCCTCGAACGGATACGGATCCTGTACACCTCACCCGCTTGTCTCTCCCATCCTCTCCCGCCCCCGTCTGCTGCTGCGCCTGTATTTCCACGTCCCACCTGCTCTCCATCTCTCCACTCTCCTTACCCTCTCCCAAGGTGGCTTCCGCCAGCTCCCCTCCCTGATGATGCCCTCCTCCCCTCCATCTACCCCTCCTACCAACTTTGACACTCCCCTCCCTCTTCCTGTGTTTGTTCCCATGGGCACCCTCTCTCCCTTCTCTACCCCTTCCCTCCCTCCAACCTTTCTCCCCCCTCCTCCCCCAGGCTTCCCCTACTCCCATACCTTCATTCCTCCCACCATCTCCTCTGCCATTGGCATCTTTGCTCTCCCCTCTCTCTCCCCCACCACCTTCTTCCCCTCTTGGCTGGTCCCCAGACTCACACACGTTAAGTGGACATTTGCACGCCGTAGATCATCGCCATCAGTTTCGCGTGTGTGCCATCGTGTTTGTGATTTAGTGTTTTTCGCCGCCATGCTCATTCGTTCACTTGTACTGTCTCAGTCATCAGTGTTTGTGCGGAGTGCCGACAGTTTTTCGTGTTTTTCGTCGAATGTGAACGGCTTCGTGTTTTTTTAATTTTTTGTATCTACTGTTTTTTTAACCACCAATCTGTTACATTCTGTCTTCCTTGTCACTTTTATTGTAATACTTGTGGCTGAAGTGCGGAGTAGATTTATCCGCTGCCAGCCCACCTTTGTATGAGGTGAAAAATAACAATAAAGAAAAAAAAAGCTCAGCCAGCGAGTCTAATCGTTGCGTGAGTCTCGACACATCGCCTCGACAACAGACAGCGTGTTTATCGTTCTTTGTTTTCATTGATAGTGGACGTCTTGGATTCGTTTGGTTGTCTCTGTCACTCCATTGCTTCTTGCGTGTTGTCGTCGTAAGGTCACTCTCCATCGTCCGTTGTTGTTTCGTGTCTGTCCTTTCCATTCGTTTGTTTGTTCGCGAGCCACCCTCCGTTTGGTCCCGCCGCGCTTTCTCGGCCACCCCGCGACCGTTTCCGTCGTGTTCACAACAGGTTACAGCACTGATGATGATGCATTCTAGAGAGAGAGAGAGAGAGAGAGAGAGAGGGAGGGAGAGAGGGAGATGTTGGTGCAGAACGTTAGACCATTTTTTCCGCTGTTCTGTCAGGTTGCGTCAGTTGTTTGACATAGCCTGTATTCGACTCTTATACAACCGCGTGTTCGCGTGTTCTGTATCTGATTCAGAGCACTGTCTACTTGCGATGGTTAACAGTAAACCTCTCTATCATCAGAGGACTTCCATCTCATGTGTGACACATTCCTCTAAACGAACGATTATTTATGCGATGTACTCCATTCCCCTGTCGCATCTTTGGTGTAAAATCGATACTTCAGTTTCATAACTAAGATGTTTCTAAGTTAGCAATAGGTGTTTGTGAGACTCTGCAATCCCTATGTATGCATCTGCTTGACAGATGAGCTGTTTACAGAGTTAGTGGCGGCATGACTTGTAATTTCAAGTGTCGGACACTGTTGCTATGCATTTATCTGTTTCCTTGTACGAGGTATTCTCCGTTAATAACGATCATTTTATATAGTACTGATGGGGACATAGTATAATTTCTGAACCGTGATCGGATGTGGATGCTAAACATCTATGGAAAGCTATATTGTCCATGTATCACACAGAGCCACTGTTTTAAGGAAGTAGATTTTTCGTTACAGTTTGCTACCATAGTTTTTCGTAGAGAAACCTGCAAGAAGGATGTATGTCATGCACTGGAAATATATTTCTTACACTGGAATATTAACTATACTGCATTCCACATGACTGATAGATCGGGAATTCAAGCGATCTAACATTATAGCCTGTTACAGTGCAGAACTGTGTAGCCTTAGGAGTGCATGTGTTTATGTTCTCTCTTACCAATACCCTCCTGGTACTGATCCCAGACACTAGAACAATACTTTAAAATTGATAGCGTAGTTGATTTACATAAAATGCTTCGAACTCCATCCGTCTGTAGCTCCAGTATGCATAAAAATCACCCGTTTCTTGTTCTTCTTAACCGTTAGCTATTACATCTTAACACTTTCAAAGCTGTTATGTACACTGATAAGGGGTGCTAACCTCCTCAACATGGGTGCGTCTGAAGAAATTTTGTGCACTTGGACAGACGAGGACTTGGCAAGCTCCATTCATTCAAGAGACGCGGAATGTAGCAGTCTACTTCTGGTCAGCTGCAGAATCTCTGTTACTCCTATTCGTATAGAGATAGATCGTAAATTAAGCACTATGCTAGAGGTGTTAGAAATATGTAGAGCGCTGTCTGATATACTTTGATGATGTATGTGTTCGAGAATTAACAATAAATGGACGTACTGCACAGTCATCTATCTACATTTCCAATGATACTCGCAAATTAGAGAAGGGTCGGTTTAGCTATGATACTGAAACTGGGCAACATGCTGTCGCATCATTGGTCAGTGTTGAAATTACTGTAAAATTGCTAAAATTGTTCGCACTATCAACAGTGATGCTTATTATTACAGTACATCGACAGTGTCTTCTCCATCCCATCTGTCCACTGGCATGCTGTTGGTTAGCACATAACGATTGATTGACATCGCTTGTTTGAGTTGGAGAAAGTTTTGGTGGAGGGGCAACACCTTCTGGGTATGGCTAGCACCGAAACTCTGATCGCATACATGACTGCAACATCAGAAATCAGTCGAAATGGAATGCAGAGCCATCAGTTATTCTGCCATCGTGACAGATAAGTTTAAATGTAGAGGTCGTCAATCTCCTTTGGACTGCGGTTTGGAAACTCCCCACAACGCCGCCAAACTCTTCCAGTTTCCTTATGTTGTAATTGTCTTTTATTTAAAATCATACAGTTTGTGTCATGTGTTATAGTTGCAGCAGTAACAACATGATTGACACCGTGTGACGTCTAGTTTTCTGCGAGAGGCAATGGATCAGAACATGTTAACGTCAGTTTAGAACCTGACACAGACCTCAAAGTCGTGGTGGAAAAACAAAATGTATGACAGTGTACAAAGTGTGTTACAGCAGAGAAAAACAATGTTTCAAACAATGAGACAGGGTCACAGGGAGCATTTCTTGTGACTTATAGTTTAGTTCGCGGGATACGATTATTCTCCTATGGGACATGTGATGAAACTTTAAACTGGTCTGTGCAGTTGATCAATACCTGTATATTTAATAGGATCGTCATATGTGCTCGATGCCGGCACGCAGATGGTATTTGTTTTCGAGATGCGGTAAATATCTTATCGAGTTCTCCATTGGATGAAGTTAATTGAGCTTTTATAGTTCGTAGTTTTTCTCTGTTGGATGGTGCAGAATAACTAAGATAGCATGTTGGGGTGGTAGACACAAATGGGCTCTGAGGGACGCGGATCTGTAGTTTGGGGATGCACCACAGTGCAGTAGCAAAATCCTAGTCCTTCTACCAGTTCCCATTTCCATCAAAAGGTCAAAACACAGTCCTGTCACAGTAACTCAGCTTAGCCTGTTTCTACATGGGTTGCAGAAGGTGGTAGATATAGCTTTCTCCAACTTCTACTTAGTTCCGACTGAAATAGGAAAGATCAAATGCGTAAAGCTGCAGAAATGGCAGCAGTTGCAACATGCATAGGTTCTACCTAAAACGATGTTGGAATTTTGCTGTAGCAGATAGGTTCGAGAAAGGTGACTCGTTTCAAGATACGAGAGCACCAGAAATATGATTCACTAGTGGCTGCAATCATTAAAGATCTTCTCCATAGGATCCAATGAAGGAATGTGGTTGAATGGAAAGATAAGATTCCAAATCCCAGACAGCATTTCTACCGAAAGCGTAGCAATAGAGATTTGAAAAGCCAGTGTACATTTCTTACGACCTCAATCAGCACACCATCTACTACTGTTTGTAATCCCTCTCGCCTATAACCCAGTCGACATATCACCAAACCTCTGACATGGCATTGAGACAGAATGTGTTACAAATACTGGAGAAATGTCTAGTGGTGGCGGCGTGAGGGGTTGCAAATACCAGTTTCATATCACGCTCCTTACCCAAATCACTTTCAAAATCCATCGCTGATTTTCGGTCAGTATAGTTTTGTATTGCCAGCAGTCAGTTATTGACGAACTATTATACTTAGTAGTCGGGAAGGTGTGATAGGTTCGCCTTGAGCATCAGGCTTATAAAGTATGTGTTTGTGTTCCGACATGTACAAAGGAAACGACTATGTCCAGTCGTAAGGAGGGTCTGGATTTCACGTGGAATACTGTGACAGCAAAGGTAAGAGTATGTCAAGTCATAAGAATGGTAGAGATATTTCTAATTACAGAGCCACTGCCATCAGCAGGGCGTATTTCCGATACTTCCACATTGTCAAATGAGACCGCGATCGTAATATTTAGTTGTAAGTACAGGGATAAAACATATATGTGGCCGGTTTTCTAAGATGATTCTGCCTATGCGTGGTTGGTATGCAGCGCCAGTGGCCTGTGGCGGGAATGATTCACGTTGCCGGCTAACGATAGGATGTGTCTGAATGGAGAGGCCAGTTGGGGTGCAGGAATGTAGCTGACTTAACCGTGTCGTCCTCTAGACGGCCGAATAGCGAACTAATACTTAGTATGTGTTGAACAGCTTTCATGATCGTGTGTAAATTTGAGAAGATGCAATGTAGATGTGTGTTAGCGCTTATTTAGTTGAGGGAATATCGATTGTGGTGTGTGCATCTTGCAGGTGAAAGACAGGTGGAAGGCGCGTTTTCTGGCTCTCTGGACACGAGAAATACCTTAATTACCTTGTAAATTATAGGGATGATTTGGAATCTGTTACATCACTGACATCACTGACGAGTGGAAATATCGGTTTGCTCTATTTTTTTCGAATTTCTCGTGTAAAGGTCTTGGCAGACGGGATAAGTTTCTAGTTACTCAATGTTTTACAGCACACTGCACCTCGCAAAAGTTTTGGATTTGTAGAGAAATAATTTCCAGTCTATATCTTTGGAATTATGTTGCGCAAGCGATATTGCTATGTGCTTGATATCGAGAAGTATCGCGTAAACGGTATAATATTCTGGTAAACCATATTAAAATAGATATGTTCTTGTAATCCCAGAGTGTGAAGATGGGTGTATAAAGGCGAGCAAGCAGGTCGGGGCCGTAAGCAGTAATGCTTTTGTGCCGAGGGGAGCTGCCCTGAGTTTGAGGAACAGTTCTGAGGGTGCTCTGGTCATGCATCGGGAGTGGATGTCTGCCTGACCCCGTGGGAAATTTTCTAGTGCAGCGAGGAGTATACATACGGTGCATGTGCTATAAATGTACCATATTGCGCATACATAGGAAAAGAAAACCACTGCTGTACAGCTACACTATTGATGACAAACAGCTGGAGGCAGCATCTGCCATAAAATATCTAGGCGTAAGTATCCAGGGCGACCTTAAGTGGAATGACCATATAAAACAGATAGTGGGAAAAGAAGACACAAGACTCAGATTCATCAGAAGAATCTTAAAGAAATGTAACTCATCCACGAAAGCAGTGGCTTATAAGGCACTTGTTCGCCTGTTTCTTGAGTTTTGTTCATTTGTCTGAATCCCACAAGAATATCATCAAGCCAAACTTACCACAGCAGAATAATTCATGGAATATCCTGCGGGGATACAATGTTTGGCTGTGGCTAACTTATGGGTTGAGAAAGATGAGTGTGGCGATCATGTTCAACGCATCTTTCACGAACAGCTGGAGGCAGCAGGGCTGATAGAGCAGATGCAGAATTTCCAACGAAGAGCAACGCATTTCGTCACGGGATCATTTAGTTGGCGAGAGAGCTTTTCTGAGATGATAAACAAACTCCACCGGCAGACGTTACATGAGAGACGTTGTGCATCATGGAGAGATTTACTATTGAAATTTCAGGACAGCACTTTTCAGGAGAAGTCGAACAACATATTACTTCCCCCCCACATACATCTCGCATATTGAGCATGAGGAGAAAATTCGAGAAATTAGAGCCAATACAGAGGCTTACCGACAATCATTCTTCCCACGCACTATTCGCGAGTGGAACAGGATTGGAGGGATCAGATAGCAGTACCGAAAGTACCCTCCATCACACACCGTTAGGTGGCTTGCGGAGGGAGTATGATGTACATGTAGATGTAGATGTCTGTGTCTGTCTTCACGGTATATGTGCGACTGTCTGGCAGCTGATAGCTATAGGAATGATGTAAAATTGTCGATTTTGTATGGCACAGGATATGAATTGTATGTACTACATCGACACAGTGCACAGTGATGTATTGCCGGGTTGGAGATTGGTTGCATACTCTAATATTCAAGCTCCCATCCTCAGTGGAACAGCAGTGTAATTGAGTAAGAGTTTCTCCATATTTGACGATATGTAGGTCACTTTGCACGGTTTAATTGTAGGTGCAATATGGTAATCTGTACAAAATAGTTTTTGCCACTGAAAGTCTCATCTACAGAAAGGAAAAAAAGGTGGACAGTGCTTCCACACCGGCAGTATCAGTAATTCAGTGGGTAAATTAAATAAGAGCCAATCATAATGTTCCATTCATTCACAAGACATCCTTTGTGATGGAACGTAGGAGTGTCCACAAACTGATTCGAACAAGGTGGAGGCAAGGTATCTATGGAAAGTTCTGAGAAAGGGAGTGTTCAAAGACAAGTTGAAGCAGCCCATCCATCTCTGGCAGGGATATCGTCACTCATCTGCCACTGTGGCATTAGGACATCTCCAGACCAGTAGCTGTAGGATACCGAAAATTCCTGCCATTTTTCCCTTCTGTAAGACAATGCTTCGAATTCTGTTTGCATAATTGTTCTGACTTATCCCCATCTGTGCTCATACAGTGCTCTCTTTCCAAACTACAAGAATGCTTAACGGTGTTTTCATAAGCATGCACAGTCACGATGAAGACTTCTAGCGGGTAGAACGTTTAACATTTCCAAGTTGTATGTTGACAGCAGGACTAACATTTCGCGACGATGTGTCAGCCATGCTGGGCAGGTAAGAACGCATGCTCAGCTAGACACAGCTCACATGTCCCATTAGGATCACAAGGAACAATGCACCCTGTGCTATTCTGGGAAGCATTGGAATAGATATCTATAGTGACGGACCCACAGCTCTGTGTCATTGCGCCAGCAATGGTGCCTCGGTGAACACGTATTTCGCCAGGAATTTCTTCGGTGTGAAGTATGAAAGGGATGCCGCTGCCTCATCCTTGCAGGGCCTGAACTGACACCTAGGCATGGTCAACAGTTGACAGCTGCGTCGTCAGTTCATGTGGGTCGCCAGTGCATCCTGACTCCTGGGAGCATGCGCGGTAGTGTCCTGTGCTGTCCAGTGGAGAGGGGACGGCAGGATGTGTTTTTTATTAGCGATCTTTCGTTTAGACTAATTTCCATCGATTTCACCGACCAATAGTATGCTAAGAATTAAAAAAAAACTACCCCATACATATGAAGAATATCGATTTAATTAATATGCATAAGTTTTCTATATCAATGTGGTGTTAGCAGTACAATAGTTAAGGGGAGAGTGTGCATGAGTGGGTGACATGGAGCAGAAGAGCAGGTTAAGTGCAGAACACTAGGTTACTTTGCATAATTTTTATGTAAAATGCAGTACAATAGTTTAAGGGGGTGGGTGGCACCACCGTTTATGACAGGGAAAGTTAGTTTTGTGCAATATTCTGAGCACAAGTTACAACCAAGTGCAGGCCAGATTGCAGTGAGCTACGCATACCAACAGTTGTGAAGTAGAGTAGAAGCAACAGGACTATCAAATTGGCGAAAGAGTAGATGTAGTGGATTTGCACGTCACAAATCACAGGCAGAAGGGGCACACTGGCCAACCTAGCGTGTTACAAGTACATGATGCGAAGCGGCACTTGTGACAAAACACAGGTGTACAGCCACGTATAAATAGGTGCGGGTTTCTAACTAGATTAACTCAAGTGGTGCAGCTCTCCTGGACAGTGGGGTGTGTCACACCAAGAGCTACAAGCAGCAGCAGATGGGGCGCCAGCATTCCAGTCCACAGCGGTTCACTGGTTGGACCCTCTGAGGCTGACTCGGGTCTGTAGCCAGCCAGCAGCGAGCCCGCTCCACGGTTCGCTACTGCAGGCAGTCATCCTGGCTTCCAACACACGCCGGAGGCATTGTGAGGCGAGGGTCACAGCTTTGGATGCCGAATCACGGGCGCTTGTAGTCCCCGCGATCTCAGCCACACCGGCGAGAAGCACGCAGCTAGCCACCTGTGGCTCACACAAAGTGGCGCTGAGTCAGCAGGGATGCAGACCATGGAGTCAACTGCTGGCATCCTGATGACGCTAGTGTACAAGGCCGACACACAGCAGTGCGTGCATGGGTTGCTGAGGCAGCCATTCTGCGCCAAGCTGTTTCGCAGACAGCAAAGTGGTGTCCTCAGCATTGCAGGACCCAGTGACACAGATCAAGAGGAATGGGGGCACTATAGTTGGAAACAATTATTTCACTTGGAAAGCTCGGACGAGTCTTAATGTGGTGCCTTCTACCTCTTCCCACTACATTTGGTCATCCTGATATATTCGGTGGCAGAAGTTGCCACTACATTTGGTGTCAGAATAGTGGATATCGTCTGTCCAGTATAACATTCGAGCCCAATCTTGTGGGACTTGGCTGCTAAGGTCATCAGTCCCTAAGCTTACACACTACTTAACCTAAATTATCCTAAGGACAAACACACACACCCATGCCCCAGGGAGGACTCGAACCTCTGCTGGAACAATCCGCGCAGTCCATAACTGCAGTGCCTTAGACCACTCGGCTAATCCTGCACAGCTACAGTCACCAGATGTGGTGAGTTTTAACCAGTTTTCTTTTGAGTATTGGACGTTTTCTTGCCTTTTTGTGTTTTTGAGTATGGCTCATAGCAGGCCATTTTAGATGTTTTGTGTAGGCATATTATTTTTTTTGTCAGAATAAGTGTTAGTGTATTTGGGTTAGTAAGATTTATTATTTGTTTTTTCGTGGCATTTAATTACTTTTTTATTGGTTTGAGTATGATAAGGAGCTGTAGGAAGTAGGGGTTATTCTTGTATTTAAATGTTTTTTTTGGACTAACTGTAAACAAAAGCAACCCTAGGGCAGAGTCGGTGTGTCGGAACCAGAAGCGGTACGGATTTTGTTGGAAAAAATAGCACAATTGATAGCAGACAATACGCAGTTGAAAAATGAATTAACATCTAGAAGTGTGCGGGAAACCGCATCTGATCAGTCGTTGTTGCCTAAGGTGCAGAAGATTGATCCAGTTGCCACGAGTTTGATTATTCCGTTTTCTGGCAAGGCTTCTCAGGATGTGCGTTCGGTTGCGGAGGACTTGGAGACTTCAGCGGTGATGAATTCTTGTTCTGATGAGCCGTTGTTTCATACAGCCAAGATTAGATTAACAGGTGAAAACATGTGTAAGGTGTTCTGAGACCTTAAGGAAGGCAAGACAGTTTAAGCAGTTAAAGGAAGGGCTTTTACAAAGGAACAAAAAACATAATAGCGCTCAGTACTTTAGAGAAAGGTTAAGTACAATGTCAAAGAGACAGGGGGAGAATATGGAGAAATTTGCGGACAGGATAAGGGAAATTAATGAGTATACTTACGAGTTGGGTCAGAGGGATGAAGCGAATACTGTTCTGTTGCAGGAGGCCGAGCAAAGGGCACTTCATGTATTTTTTAGAGGGTTACCGGCGCATATGTCACGGAAAGTGCGTGAAGGGACTCCCAAAAGATTTGTATTTGGCCATTCAGCTGGCAATTCAGTGTGGGGAAATAGATGTGGCAACAGGGGTACGCAAGAGGTTCAAAATGGTTGAAATGGCTCTGAGCACTATGGGCCTTAACAGCTGTGGTCATCAGTCCCCTAGAACTTAGAACTACTGAAACCTAACTAACCTAAGGACATCACACACATCCATGCCCAAAGCAGGATTTGAACCTGCGACCGTAGCAGTCGCGCGGTTCTGGACTGAGCACCTAGAACCGCTCGGTCAACCACGCCGGCTAGGCAAGAGACAAGCAGTGTTTACAGCAGGTGTGAAATGTTTCAAGTGTGGTCATACAGGAAATGTGCAGAGGTAATGTACCCACTCTCTGAGGAATAGAGGAAGGGTTGGAAATCAGCAGCGTGGAGGATGGAGAAGTGGAGATAGGAGAGGTAGACAAGCGTTAAACGGCAGAGGGGGCCCAAGACCCACCTAAGGGAGCTCCCGTTTAATTTCAATGCTACAAATACGTATGCAGAGGTGGAATGTTCAGTGGTAGGATCCATAGGAACTAAAAAGTTTAAGAATTTGTTGGAGGCAGGGGCGCAAGTTTCAGTGACTACTAGGAAGATAATGGGACGAGGGAAGCTAGAACCACCACGTTATAGGTTGCGTGGAGTGGGGGATAGTGAGGTCACGCCTTTGGGGTCGGTGACAGTTGACTTTCGCATAGGGAAAGTCGTCTGATTTAATGCATGCATGGTACGTGTAACGCCGGAAATGCATATCCTCCTGTTTCCATCTATTGTACTATAATTTTTTTTCTTATTTTGTTACCTGAAGATATGACGTTTCTGTGTCTTTGTATATTGTAATTGTTTTACTATTTGTATATATATACGCATTTATGTCGATGTATAATTGGTTTGTTTTGAAAATATTATTTGTATTTTTACGCTGGGTCTTGCCTACAGAAAACTATGCTATCGAATGAATACATCGATAGGTCGTGTAGTGGGACTTTGAATTTCGCCGCGCTACACTCGTTCCCTCAGATAAAAATTATACTGTCGCAGCGGAATGAGCGCTCGACGGTAGAGAAAATACTAAAATTGAAACTCTTTTTTTGTTGTTCTATCCGTTTCTTTATTGTCTCTCGAGAGCGGAAGTTTGATGAAGACGTGATCTGATTAAGGCGAAAAAACTTATTAATGTGTCGACATTGTGGAAGTTGTTATAAAATTCGGAGGATGGAGAGAAGCAACTAAAATAAATTGCATTTAATATCAAATCGGTTTTGGATACATTAGAAATTCCTGGACAATGAAACTTATTGCAAAATTTCGGAGCAGACTTTTCACGCAGAATTGAAGGAGATTTTTGAAGACCTGGACGCCGCACGAAAGAAGACATATTAACCTGGTAAAGAATGAACACTAAGCTACGCCACTTCCCCCTGTCAGTTACATTCTGTTATTCTCTGTTCTTTTTCAATAATTTTTGTAGTGGAAATTGGTTTAACTTTTGTTCAAAAACGCCACAAGGATCACCCCAACAATAGCTTTTCCGAATAACGAAGTCCGATAGCTTTTCTGTAATACGAATTCCGATTTGCATTTCATTCTTTCACTTTTTTCACGGTCATTTACGATTTTAAAACCCTCTTTTCATTCACCATTTCTTACCACATTTTCAGCCGGCCGGTGTGGCCGTGCGGTTCTAGGCGCTTCAGTCTGGAACCGCGAGATCGCTACGGTCGCAGGTTCGAATCCTGCCTCGGGCATGGATGTGTGTGATGTCCTTAGGTTAGTTAGGTTTAAGTGGTTCTAAGTTCTAGGGGACTGATGACCACAGATGTTAAGTCCCACAGTGCTCAGAGCCATTTGAACCACATTTTCAATCTTTTCTTTTTCTTTTCTTCTCATTTTTTTTTATTAAACACTACAGTCGAGTGGAGAACCAAAGTGTTTAGGGTCTTTGGTAGTGTGAACTCAGCCGCATGGAGCGCGGGCAGAGGAGGGTCTGGCTGGAGTAGGGCGGTGGAGCAGGTGTGTTGTGTGACGCTCCCGCGAGTTGCCGCGCTTTCGGGGTTTGGCAGCATGTAATTGCGCTCGACTTGCGATGATAGTTTCTGACATGGTGTCGCGGACGGGAAGCATTAGCTGGCGCACATCAAGAGCCCGTTTCGTCTGGTGACCGTGTCGAGAAGAAGGCGCGCCAACATCCGGCTTCTGCAACAGCGACGGCCGACAATGAGTGACTGTCGCCACCTCCTCGATCGACGGCTTCAAACCTTCAATCAACCAACAAGGAAGACTGGAAGCACGTGAAGTTTTAGAACTGTATGGCAGACCTCAGCTTTTCAAACTTTTAAAATGGTTGCATCACAAAATTACAGCAACTTAGCATGAACCTTTGTTGCTCATTGTCCCAATTGCATTACCAAGCAGGGTCCCTCCTTTTCCAGAATGAGCTCGAGTGTCGTTGAAATTCAAACGCCAGCATTAAAGTAATATCATTCGATTTCACTGTTTTAATTTCAAAGTTCAGTTAAGGTATTCATAGCTGGCTACAATATTTAGATTACACAATCACAAATTAAGAGTGCGAGTTTTGTTACCAAATTTTAGCTTACCTGTGACTGCAGCTCAGCTTGGTACATACTAAATTTTACTGTTGTTAATTGTTCAGGATCATTTAATTCAAGTTCAAAGTTAAATCACTTATTTCTAAATTGCATAGATTCAAGTAGCTTTTGAAATGATTGTTGAGGTAGCCCAAGACTAACCTTATTTTATTGAATTTCGTAGTGCTTCAGAAACAAAGTTCACTATTAATTTCAGTCACTAAATTAACTTTCAATTTTCCAGTTTTATTAATTCTTTTGCTAAATTAAGTCAGAGTGTAGCGAAATTTATTACTTCTGACAAACATTCAGTTTTTCACACTACACGTGTCAACCTTCAGTTGCCACGCTTTTAGTGCTAATTATATGTGCATTAATCTTTCATTTTCAGTTATTATAGTAGTTGTCCATAGGACTGGCGACCGCAATTTTCCCACAATCTCAAAATCTAATTAACGCCAATTAATTGTTAACGTAACGACCGCACATTTACTTTCTTTATTAATTTTACCCTTTTCTCAAAATTAATTTCCACCAATTTCATTTGCATTTTTCCTTTCATTGAGATGTAACCCTTTCCTCCCTCTTTACCGACAATTTAACTTCGGTGACGCTTGCTTTTCCCAAATTTTCATTAGGTACACGCGGTTTAATTTTTCACTGTCATTAAGGTTGATAAGTGAGGGGGAGGTTACACGTGGCGACCTGGTGACAGGACAATCTTCGTATTTGAGATTGTTCTGGAGATGAATTTTGCATTGTGCAAACCTCGTAACAAAGTGCTGGTTACGAACAGGTCGTTACGTCAGCGAGAATAAGTAGTGGGAAGAATCCTAATTGGATTTGATATTTGTCATTTATATAGAAAATTTGTAAAATGAGTGAAGGCAACAATTACCAGAATTTGGTAGACTTGGGTACGGAACAATCGGTCGAACAGTGGGGAATGCGCACCGCGGAACCCATTGTTCAGGGGCAGGCGGCTAGCATGAAAGACTAGACCGCCGAAACGCAACAAAGAGCAGAAATGGAATTCCAAACTTTAGAAATTGTTTCGGAATCGGAAGTGAAAATCAAATCGGAACCCCTTGATGACGAATACGGGGGGACAATTAAAGAAGCACCCACTACGGAAGTAAAACCACTGGTTTCCGGGAATTTAACTGATTTATTTAATGTTTTGATTAACGAAATCAAGGCTTAGTCTAGCAAGATAGAAACTCAATCGGTAGAAATTAAAGCTGAGTCTGAAAGAATTGACAGGAAGCTAGACAATCAGAACAAAGCTATTAATGTTGTTAACAACAATGTTGGAGTTGTTAACACCAAAGTTGATAAAATCAAACAAGATAGTGTTGTGATTAATACCGAAATCGGTAATCTTAAACAGGAAATGATAGGCGTTTAGGCGGAAATTGCGAGCATAAATACTCGTTTTGATTCCGAAATTAGCAGAATCGAGAAAAGTGTACGAGAAGCAGTTGCTCCGATCATCGAGAATAAGGTGACGGAACAAATTCAATTAGTGAAAAAAGAGGATCAACAGAAGGTGGAAACTTTAAAGGCTTTAGTATCCGAAGTAGATACTAAAGTGAGGAAGCCGGCCAATACATGCGAAGAGAAAACGAGGGAAGTGGAAACGCTTGCGACAACCACTTGCCCAATAATTACGAGAGTGTCGGAATTAGAAAAGAAACTTGACGAAAAATAGAGCTATGTGCCAATCTGCGCACATAGTTCGGAATTGTTGACGAAAGAGGAACGGTTCGACCACCTGAAAAAAGGCGGTATACACGCGACCGATTTCATTAAAAATTGTGAAAGAGTTTTACCCAGATCATAGACTAATGAGAGAAAAGTTAATGCGGTTATTGACTTGTTGGCTGGTGATGCTAAGCGTTAGGGCTTAAACCTCAACATCACGAACCTGACTTTTGACGAGTTTAAAAATTTGATTCTGGCTGAATACTGGTCAGAGCAAAAACAACAAAGTGTCTGGCGCGAATTTGTCGTATCGAGGCCTTTCGATGCGAATTCGCGTGGCTCGATGAAGAAGTTTTGTGAGGGCTGGATCCGCAAGTTGAAATATTTGCGTGATCGCCGCACGGAATCCGAAATAGTCTGGGAACTCTACTCTACAAGAAGCTTCCAGACGATACAAAACGCTACGTAGGAAGCAATTACAGGACAATCAATGATTTCCTGGAAAGAGTTGAGGACGAGGACAATTGGCGCGATAATCGCGACAGTGGTAGAGGCCGTGGTAGCAACAACGGGTACCACAACAACCACAACAACGATAACCATGGGAATAATGCATACCGCAACCATGGCAGCAATAACAATAATGGTTCGGACCGTAATAACAATCGGTACAATGCAAATAATAACGGGAATGACGGAAACCAGTATCATACTAACGTGATACGGGCTTCACAGAATCGTAATAACGCCAGAGGGTGCGATAAGCCGCCTCAGCAGCATCCGGGGAGCAGATCTGCTGGGACGAGACAGGGAAACCATTAGCCGCGCCGGTGAGGGGCCGACCGGGCGTGGAGAAATTTTGGCGGCCCAATAACAGGAGAAAACCCAAGTGTCGTCGTTATGAAAATTCCGTATGGAATAATCAACGGCGGGAGAGTGTGTCAGTGTTAAGAGAAGGGAGTGCGCCCACAAGTAGTAGATCAGCTGTAGACACGGCAGTAGAAAATACATTCACTGTCAGTGAGAACAATTTAAGTAGTGTTCCGGAAATCGGTTATAAAGTGGCAGCTGTAACACCCACACCGGAACTGGAGATTGAGTTTAAGACTGATTCGCAATTGCTGAGAGAAGATCAGATGTCGGATAACGCGTCCGTCATCGAGCGTGGGGATGCAGAGAGGGATGAGGTCTGGTTAAGGCAGTTCGGTCGCTTATACGACGAACTAAGAGATTATAGGGACCTGTACGGGAGAAGTGTTTATGGGGAGTGCGTGCAGGATTTGCCGCGTCTCGTCCCGCAGGAAGATAGTGTTTGTGAAGTGATAGAAAGTTCTGCCCCTAACCGGCAGACTTTACCAGAAATAGTTGATGTTAATGGGGAGCACGAGCAAGATTCGTCGTGTTTCGTCCCGCAGGAGTTAGATGTTGAAGTAGTAACGGAAAGTTCTCGCCCTGACCGGCAGACTTAACCGAAAGTTATAGTGGTAGAAGCGGCCGACCCATCCGACGCAAAACTCCAGTTTAAACATTGCGAAAGTATTAAGGAGAAAGATTACGAGAATTTTAGTGATAGACGGGCACGATTGGTAGAAAAGCACGCAGATTACAGCGTGTATGAGGTTAGAGCTGACGTTATACGGTCGGACGATAGCAGTGCGGGTTGCGCAGATCTAGAGGAAGTAACTGCAGAGACTACTGGGCACATTCCTCCAGGTAGATTGGCAAATGAGATCAATCTGACCAAAGAGGAATCAACGAAGGTGACAATTAGTGAATTGATAGCAAAGCAACACTCACTAGTTGACGAGTAACAGGAAAAGGTTTCGGTATTGGAGGCGAAGCTACAGACTAAGCCTCAGGACAAACGTGTTGAAATTAAAACTGTACGTGAACAGAGGCTGAGAAAGCCGCCAAATAAGCCGGATTTGGGATCAAAGCCGGATGGTTTTTTCTGGAATGTCCTGGATATAGACGAGGATTTATTGTGGGAAAATAAAGAAACAGTCGAGGACAAGTGTAGACAGATAGTAGTGTCTGTTAATATCCACGACCTACAACTAAACGTGTTGATTGACACCGGTGCAGAATTGAGTGCTGTATCTGGCAAAATATTTGAGTTATTGAAGGACAGACCTGGTATCGTAGTTATGCCAGTAACAGGAGTGAAAATCATCGGTGCAACTGGGAAGGCCAGTAAACCGGTCACAAAATAGATGTTTGTCAACTTCAAGATATGTGGGGCACGATATGAACAAGAGTTTGTCGTCGTGCCAAACTTAACTACGGAAGTAATTATCGGGTTAGATTGGCTATTTAAGTACCGTGCAGTGATTAATTGCGAAAGCAAAACTTTGATATGTATGTCACAAGATAAAACAATGGTAGTTAGTTTTGAAGAGGCAGGAGACCGTGTGCATAGGCAATACCAGCCTATACACATTGTTAACTGGCAGGATGCTATTGACGTAGGTATGAATTTGAACTACTGTAATGTGAGGAATCTCGGCATTGACAATAGTGTAGAAAGTGAATTGGAAAGTATTGTAGACGGTGTGTCAAACGTAACACACGAACAAAGACGAGACCTGTATGAAGTAATAATGAGGAATAAGAGTGTGTTTTCAGACAAACCGGGACTTGTGGAAGGACATAAATGCAAGTTGCATGTAATTCCGCACGAACCATTCTTCGTGAGACCATATGCTATACCGCTGTCCAAAAATGAAGCAGTGCAACGGGAGATAGATAAGATGATCAAATGGGGAGTGATTGAAAGAAGTACGAGTCCATACAATAACGGTTTGGTCATTGTAGCAAAACGGGATGGTACTGTGCGTATTGTGATGGACGTACGCACGTTGAATAGGGTCGTTCAACGTGAAACAGACAGACCAGAGAGTATGGAGGAGATTTTGCAACGTTTTCATGACGCTAAGTTCATGACTAGCCTCGATCTGACGGCTAGTTACTGACAAATAGAACTCCAAGAAGAATCTAGGCCATATACCGCCTTCTTGTTTGCGGGCAGGTGTTATCAGTACAGAGTACTGCCGTGTGGACTTAATATATCTGTGTCCGTATTCATCAGGACCTTAGATAAAGTGCTAGGGCCAGCTTTGAGTTCAAGATTAACTATATATGTAGAAGACCTATTGTTGGCCAATGCCACTTGGCATGACCATTGTGACTGGTTAGATGAAGTTTCTAGAGCATTGCGCCATGGCGGAATGACTCTAAAGCTAAAGAAATGCGAATTTGTGAAGCAGGAACTGAAATATTTAGGGCATGAAATTACCACTGCTGGTATTACGAAAGACCCAGAGAAACTAGAGTCAATAAGGAATTGTCCTCCACCCAAGTCTAGTAAACAGTTAAAACGTTTTCTGGGGCTCCAGGATTTTACCGTAAATTTGTAAAAGGACAGGTGTTTAATGATGGAAATTTGAATAACCTCTTGCACAAAAATGTCCCGTTTGTGTGGACTGACGGTTGTCAGGCCGCTTTTGAGAGATTAAAAGACGAGTTGCTAAGATCTAACATACTATTTCATCCTGATTTATCGCTACCCTTCCATCTGGGGACGGATTCGTCGAATTACGGGGTGGGGGTAGAACTGTTCCAAGAAGTTGGTGAAGAAGAGGATAAGGAACACCGAACGATAGCGTTCGCGAGTCGGACTTATCAAAAAGTGAACGAAACTACACTATTTCTGAGAAGGAGTGTCTCGCTATCGTGTGGGGATTCAAGAAGTTCAAGGGTTACCTACAGGACCGTAAGGTGATTATTCATACGGACCATAAGGCGCTCACGCATCTGAAGGATTGTAAACTACTTCACGAAAGACTGACTAGGTGGTCGCTGTATTTACAGCAATTTAACTATGACATCTGTTACGTAAAAGGGGCCGACAATTGCGTAGCGGATGCGCTATCGCGGTTGCCCGAGTCTAATCAAGATGTATTGAAAGGTGGCTACACTGAGCCACAGCGCCAGAGATCGCGCCTGAGGGTATTGTTCCGCCGCCTCCACTGGCAGTGATTATTGAGACGTAGCGGCAAGCAGTTCTTGCCGAGAAGTTGTGGTGGACACTGCTTGTCGTGAAGTTGGAGTGAGATGTGGTAGTGGAGAGTGTTGTTCCATGTTTATGCAGTTATTTGATGGGAGAGATAGCAGATGTTATTCCAATGGAGATATTGTAATGATCTGAGTGCTTTTCGTCAATATATATGAAGGTAATACAACACTATGTTCTTTTATTCTTTCAGTGTCCTGAATAATGTGTCATTACAGGTGCAGTCAACAAAGCATCTGGCTTGTGTTCTTGTATTAGAGTGTAATTTTGGTTTTCTTGCACAATTATAGTATTTCTAATTTTCTTTTATCACGTCAGTATAATTGGTATTTAAAAATTCTTGTCTTGTTGAAGAAGAACCGTGCCAGATGTGCGTTGAGTCATACTACCACATACAGAACAGCTACACTTGTGCTTGTTGTGGCGTTGGTTTTATAGTTGCTGGGGACTTAATTAATTAATTGTGTTAACAGAAAATTTCTTACATTCTTGCTGTCATTCTAAGCAGCCAGATTGCGTACTAAAACCAGTCAGGGCCAGCCGTTTACGAGACTTGCGTAATCGGACACACAGCTACTAAAAAAATATCTGCAGTATTATTATAATTAAGCCCCCATGCACGTTGTAAATTTAACTCTGAAAATTTCTGTACTATCACGCGATCTCTTTCTTCCTGTTCTCTATCCTGTTCCCTTTGTCTAATCTCTACTGCAACTAATCTATTATTGTGAGCATTCAAAATCGGTTGTACTTCTTCTCTGATTTCTTTCTTTAATTCATCTTTCATATTTTTGAAACATGTCCCTATTCGTGAATCTAACCGTGTTTCCATTGTTCCCATTTGTGATCCCAGTGAGTCAAACCGTTTTTCCATTGTTCCCACTTGTGAGTCTAACCGTGTTTTTAATTCTGATCCCAAATTTAATATTACACCCATCAACTGCTCCATGTTAGCCGGTTCGAAATTCTTTTCGCCCCTAACATTTCCCGCAAAACTAACTTCCTTCTGCATAGCCATAAAGCTATCTGTGTTCGATACTATTTCAGAATCTTCTATCGTTAATCTCGTATTCTGTGAATTTTCTGATTGAGAAAAATTTTGAAATGGTTCCGGACTATTTTCCCGACTTATTAAATTGTTTTCCACTTCATTATTCATCATACTGTTCTCCTGTGTTGGCGAGTTCGCCATGTCAACAATTTCGTCATTCTGACTATCCATTATTTTTGCCTTTTTCATCGATCGCGTAATCATTTACAAAACATCCAAAACTCGTCACTATATGAAAATTACACACAATGACACTTTATCACCAACAATATCAATCCCACGAAATGCTTCCTTCAAACACGATTAACGAACAATAGAAGAATGACAATCACCAAATCTACACATGCAAAATAGACTACAATTACTAAACTACAAATTACTTCAACAATACTACTGTCTACTATTTTTACAATCAGAAGAATTCCAAGGGACGATCCGAAGCAGCGATCGCCACGTGCATGGGGGCTTAATTATAATAATACTGCAGATATTTTTTTAGTAGCTGTGTGTCCGATTACGCAAGTCTCGTAAACGGCTGGCCCTGACTGGTTTTAGTACGCAATCTGACTGCTTAGAATGACAGCAAGAATGTAAGAAATTTTCTGTTAACACAATTAATTAATGAAGTCCCCAGCAACTATAAAACCAACGCCACAACAAGCACAAGTGTAGCTGTTCTGTATGTGGTAGTATGACTCAACGCACATCTGGCACGGTTCTTCTTCAACAAGACAAGAATTTTTAAATACCAATTATACTGACGTGATAAAAGAAAATTAGAAATACTATAATTGTGCAAGAAAACCAAAATTACACTCTAATACAAGAACACAAGCCAGATGCTTTGTTGACTGCACCTGTAATGACACATTATTCAGGACACTGAAAGAATAAAAGAACATAGTGTTGTATTACCTTCATATATATTGACGAAAAGCACTCAGATCATTACAATATCTCCATTGGAATAACATCTGCTATCTCTCCCATCAAATAACTGCATAAACATGGAACAACACTCTCCACTACCACATCTCACTCCAACTTCACGACAAGCAGTGTCCACCACAACTTCTCGGCAAGAACTGCTTGCCGCTACGTCTCAATAATCACTGCCAGTGGAGGCGGCGGAACAATACTCTCTGGCGCGATCTCTGGCGCTGTGGCTCAGTGTAGCCACCTTTCAGTATTGAAAGATGAGTCAGATGGAGTGGTCAAATTATACTATTTTAAAGAAGTTGAGGGACGTAAATTAATAGTGAACGTCTGTAAGAATCTACGTCGTCATCAGAACGAGGACGGTTGTTTAAATATGGTGAAAACCAGATATGGCGAAAGGAGTCCAGAAGGAGAGAAATTAAGGAAGTATTACAAGATATACGATCATATCTTGTACATATGTAAGGGTGAAGATAGTAATATTTGGCGGGTATGCTGTCCCACCAAATATGTCATGGAAATAATAGACTTCTACCATTTGGCGTATGGTCACTGTGGACCAAAGAAATGTACGGAAAAGCTGAGTGAAGTACTGCATTTTAACAACATGTTAAAACGCGTTACTGACAGAGTGAAAACTTGCGATTTATGTCAGAAGGTGAAGGTTACCAACTGTACGAGTCGTGGTCCTATGCAAAGTATAAGGCCTAACAACACCTTTGAATTACTGTGCGTGGACTTGTATGGACCTTTGCCTAAGTCATCAGGAAACTTTACCTACATTTTAGTAGTTCTAGAAGCTTTTTCCAAGTTCATCAAACTATACCCGATTAGGAAAGCTACAGCCAAAGCAGTCTACAGCAAGCTTGTGAACGATTATTTTGCTCATATTGGTAAGCCCAAGGCGATTCTATCAGACAATGGGGCACAATTTACTTCTAAGTTGTGGAATGAAGGCATGGAAAGTAATGGGGTCGAGGTGATCCATATTTCAGCTTACTGTCCGGCTGGAAATCCCGCTGGAAGGTATATGCGCGAACTAGGCCGACTTTGCCGTACCTATTGCCACCACAACCATAGGGCATGGGGCAAATATAGTGCAGAATTTGAGAGAATTATGAACACCTTGAGACATGAGTCTACGGGATTTTCTCCAGAGGAAATGCTGTTAGATGACAGAAGTAAAAGTTTAGTGGAAGAGATAATCAAATTCCCTCCACGGATTGGTGTGAAAAAAGATCATTTGCGAGAAAGAACGAAGCTAAAAGCCGATGCTCGCATACGTCGTCATGACGCTAAAGCGCATTTTGCTAAGTTTGCAATCGGAGACTTAGTACTTCTAAAAGCTCATGAGAAATCGAGCGATATAGACAATGAAATCTCTAAATTTAAGTTTGTTTATAATTGACCATATAAAGTCATTGGTATACCTCACACAAATGCTTATTGCTTAGAGTATCCAAGCTCTGGAAAACTATTAGGTATACAGAACATTGTAGACTTGAAATTGTACCAACCTAGGATTGATTAATAACACAGAATGGGTAATTTGTACAGTATGTAAATATAGAGTGTAAGATTTAACGATTTGCTAGATTGCCATGCTTTTGCCTGACCAAGGGGACATTCAAGAAGTTATAATTAATAAGTAATTAATTTCGACTAAATTATTTAAGAGTAACTGATTATTAATCAACTGAAAAATCCAAGCTGCTAGTTTAAGTTTTCAGCTGTTTCGCAGTAGATTAAGGAATGTAAATATGATTTTGTAACTAGCTGTAAGGTTTCATGAATGTGTGTTTTACTAGTCATTGCCGATGTAATTAGACGCTGTTTTAAGTTTCAGGCCTGTACATGCGTGTGATGATGGACAGTGTTGAGTTATCCACTGTGATAGTATTAATGGACTCCTTGAGATTACTCGGGAGTGAGTTTTTCCCAAAGAATTCAGTGAAACGGACGATCTGGAAATGCCGTTACACAGGCGAGTGAGATCAAGTGTGCCACACAGGCGGGCGCAACAGTACTGGCGAGGCGGAGCCGCTGTTGGCTCTTGTGCCGCTATCGGCATTCTTTGTACTTGCGAGTACGGAAGGCGGAGTTGTTTTTCTTCCCGGACAGCTGATGTGAAAGAATTCTGATGTCAATATGTATGTTTTTTTTCGATCTGCTGTGTATTATTCACTTGTTCAGCGTTAAGTGGACTCTCATGACAAGAATATTAATTATGTAAAGGTTATGTAAAAATGTATATTCTATGTAATTAATTATTAATTTGCGTATTTTGATCTACCTGTTTTTATGACCATGTAATCTCATTACTTTTGTAAATAGTATCCCATTTCTTGATTTGCTGATTATAGAATACCTGAACCATTTTCAATGTTTTCTATGAATTTTAATATGTTTCAACCTGTTTTCTTTTGTGTAAGATGACAGACTGGAATAAGTTTAGGAGTGTCTCCACTCAATTATTATAGTCTAAAAATTGGTTTATGATTAATTAGCCTGATGCTAAAATTTCTTGATATTTTGAGCATATGCATTTACGATGCTTTTTTTTTTTTTTTGGGAAATTTTCTGAGTCTGTTTAGGTTACTCGAACTTCCTCAGGCAATGTGGGGCACGTGTCACGCCAGAAATGCATATCCTCCTGTTTCCATCTATTGTACTATAAATTTTTTTCTCATTTTGTTCCTGAAGATATGACGTTTCTGTGTCTTTGTATATTGTAATTGTTTTAGAATTTGTATATATATGCATTTATGTCGATGTATAATTGGTTTGTTTTGTAAATATTATTTGTATTTTTACGCTGGGTCTTGCCTACGGAAAACTATGCTATCAAACGAATACATCGATAGGTCGTGTGTAGAAGCAAAGTGTTTAGGATCTTTGTTAGTGTGAACTCTGCCGCATGGGGCGCGGGCAGAGGAGAGTCTGGCTGGAGTAGGGCGGTGGAGCAGGTGTGTTGTGTGACGCTTCCGCAAGTTGCCGCGCTTTCGGGGTTTGGCAGCATGTAATTGTGCTCGACTTGCTGATAGTTTCTGACATGGTGTCGCGGACGGGAAGCATTAGCTGACACGGTGTCGCATATGGGAAGCATTAGCTGGCGCACATCAAGAGCCTGTTTCGCCTGGTGACAGTGTCAAGAAGAAGACGCGCCAACATCCGGCTTCTGCAACAGTGACGGCCAACAATGAGTGACTGTCGCCACCTCCTCGATCGACGACTTCAAACCTTCAATCAACCAGCAAGGAAGACTGGAAGCACGTAAAGTTTTAGAACTGTATGGCAAACCTCAAATTTTAAAATTGTTCCATTTGCCTCTTTAAATTACAGCAACGTAGCATGAACCTTTGTTGCTCATTGTCCCAATTGCATTACCAAGCAGGGTCCCTCCTTTTCCAGAATGAGCCTGAGTGTCATTGAAATTCAAACGCCAGCATTAAAGTAATATCATTCGATTTCACTGCTTTAATTTCAAAGTTCAGTTAAGGTATTCATAGCTGGCTACAATATTTATATTACACAAGCACAAATTAAGAGTGCGAGTTTTGTTACCTATTTTAGCTTACCTGTGACTGCAGCTCAGCTTGGTACGTACTAAATTTTACTGTTGTTAATTGTTCAGAATCATTTAATTCAAGTTCAAAGTTAAATCACTTATTTCTAAATTGCATAGATTCAAGTAGCTTTTGAAATGATTGTTGAGGTAGCCCAAGACTAACCTTATTTTATTGAATTTCGTAGTGCTTCAGAAACAAAGTTCACTATTAATTTCAGTCACTAAATTAACTTTCAATTTTCCAGTTTTATTAATTCTTTTGCTAAATTAAGTCAGAGTGTAGCGAAATTTATTACTTCTGACAAACATTCAGTTTTTCACACTACACGTGTCAACCTTCAGTTGCCACGCTTTTAGTGCTAATTATATGTGCATTAATCTTTCATTTTCAGTTATTATAGTAGTTGTCCATAGGACTGGCGACCGTAATTTTCCCCAAATCTCAAAATCTAATTAACGCCAATTAATTGTTAACGTAACGACCGCAAATTTACTTTCTTTATTTTCATTTGCATTTTTCCTTTCATTGAGATGTAACCCTTTCGTCCCTCTTTACCGACAATTTAACTTCGGTGACGATTGCTTTTCCCAAATTTCCATTAGGTACACGCGGTTTAATTTTTCACTGTCATTAAGGAAGGTAAGTGAGGGGGAGGTTACAGACCCACCACGTTGTAGGTTGTGTGGTGTGGGGGATAGTGAGGTCACGCCTCTGGGGTCAGTGAAAGTTGACTTGCGCATAGGAAAAGCCTGATTTAATGCATGCATGCAGTAGTACCATGGGTGAGCGAAGGCTATGACATGACCCTAGGAGTAGATTTCTTGCATCAACATCATGCCACAATTGACCTTGGACAACGAACTGTGGAACTTGGTGGAATGTTATTTCCGCTAGGGGAAACTGTTGTCAAAGCAAAGCTGTCGCGAGGGGCGTTCATCGTAATGAACAAACCAATTGAACCGCTTACATTAGCATTAAGGCTTAATTCGCATGAGTGTGTGTCTAGCAGCACTGGGAAGTCGCTTTGGGTAAGTGTGGAATCAAAAGAATCAAATCTACCTGTGGGTGCAGTATGTGTTATTGAACCATTGGAGGATAATGAAGTTTTGGGTCCATTGGGTTGTTTTGTGAAACGTAGTGTTGTACACATACAGGAGGGGAACGACTGGCGAGTACTTCCCGAGAACGTGGATAATTTTAGCGCTGTAGACGCGAATTTGAGGAAAGGAGTTTTAGTAGCAAATTTGGATGTGCCAGATGACGAAGATTGGTGTTCGAGAGGTAGGCGGAGCGATCAACCACTGACTGCCGATAGAACTGCATTGCGTGACAAAACTAAGCATTTTGATGGAGGAGAAAGAGAGCATATGGAAGAATTATTGTGGGAATTTAAGGATTTGTTTTTTCAGCAAGGGCCGTTACCAGCAACTCCATTAGTTCAACATAGGATACCAACAGGGAATGAAGCACCTGTTTATCGTAAATCATACAGAATACCGAGTTGTTTGCAGCCGATTGTGGAGGATTTCATTGATCAGCAGCTTGCGGACAGTATTATAGAGCATAGTAATAGTTGCTGGGGAGTGGGCATTATCATTGTGCCTAAAAAATCTATGGACGGATCTAAGAAATATGGGTTCTGTTGTTACTACCGGTACCTCAGTAATAAGACAGCAACGGACGCATACCCCATTCCAAACATATCGGAGAGTTTGGATCACTTAGGACAGTGTCACTACTTTTCTACGATGGATTTGACAAGAGGTTATCATCAGTTAGAGGTAGCTAGCTCCAGAGGATCGTCCAAAAACTGCTCTCTACTCCTGGAGGCCATTACCAGTACAATAGAATGCCATTCGGTTTGAAAAACGCTCCGGCAACGTTTCAGAGGTAGTTAGACAGTGTCTTGATGGGTTTGAAACCACGGTAGTGTCTGGTCTATTTGGATAACATTATAGTGTTTTCAAGTAGTATGGAGCAATATAGACAGCGATTAAGGGAAGTCCTTACGAGGTTAAGAGCAGTTCGTTTGACGTTGAGCCTGGAGAAGTGTCATTTTGCATTAGAAGTAAAATATTTGGGTCATATTATCAGTAAAGACGGAGTGCGAACAGATCCGAGGTTGGTACAGGCTGTAAGGGATTTTCGGGAACCGATAACAGTTAAGGAAGTGCAGTCATTCACCGGAATTTACAATTTCTATCGAAAATTCGTGAGGGGTTTTGCAGATTTAGCACAGCAGTTGATGCGATTGTTATGGAAGGGTGTGAAATTTGAGTGGACAGAAGAGGGTCAGAAAGCGTTTGACAAACTGAAAATAGTGTTAACATCAAGTCCAGTTCTTGTGTTTCCAGATTTTGAAAAGGAGTTTATACTAGCAGGGGATGCATCGAATCAAGTATTAGGGTGTGTTCTTAGTCAGGAAATTAATGGGAAAGAACATCCTGTAACCTATGCGTCTAGGCAGTTGATGCAGCAGAGAGGAATTACTCAACAACTGAGAGGGAGATGCTTAGCGTAATCTATTGAATCACATATTTTAAATGCTATTTATAAGGGAGAAGATTTAGGGTAGTGACAGATCATGCTGCATTGAAGTGGTTGTTGGGGTTGAAGGATCCGTCTACTAGACTCGCTAGATGGGGTGTGAGATTTAGTAAATTTGACTACGAGGTGGCGCGCAAGCCTGAGGAAAAGCACAGTAATGCGGATGCACTAAACAGAAAGGTGGTAAAAATAGAAAGTCATAGGTTATGAGCTAGCAGTATGGCAAGAATTACAGGACGTGGACAACGATTGTAAATTGTATCGGACACAGCCACAATTTAATATGTACGACGGTCTTCTGTGCACGGAAACGAAGTAAGGGTCAAGGGTAATAGTGCCAAAGAAGCTGAGGGATGGGGTTTTAAAGGAAGCACATGGTCACGTGTTATCTGGTCATGGAAGATGTAGAGCGACGAATAGGAGAGTGGCGGAGAGGGTAGGAAAGTAGATGTCAAGAATTGTATATCATGTGCGCAGAGAGCAGATTTGAGCCGGAAACAGATACAGCTACAGCGATTACCGGAAGCGACATTTGTATTCTCTTCGCTGGGGACAGATGTCTTAAGACCTTTCAGGCGAACACCATCGGGGAACAGATTCGTTCTGACAATAATAAACCATTTTTCGAGGTATGTATGTCAAATCAACAAGCAGAAATGGTGGTACAAGCGTTAGTAAACAACTGGATTTTGAAGTTTGGTGTACCGGAGATAATAATTACTATCCAAGGGACCAACTTCATGTTGCATTTAATGAAGGGACTGTGTAAATTGTTGAACATAAAGAAGTTGAGGGCGAGCGCATTGCATCCACAGGCCAACGGAAAGACAGAACGGGTACACAGAACTATCGGGAAGATGATGAGTTTTTATGTGGATTCTCATCGCCATCAGTGGGACGAGTATTCGAAGCATTTGAATGCGCATACAATGCAAAAGTCCATACAAATACTGGTTTGTCTCCATATAAGGTAGTGCACGGGCGAAAAATGCCGTCACCCTTTGATTTGGTGAGGCTACAGAAAGGAAGGACCGGTGAATTTGTACGTCAATTCGCAAGGACAATTCGGAATGTTTGGAAAAGGGTACAAAAGGCGAATACAAAGGCTATGGAAAGGCAGGAAGACGCAGTAAAGCGGAAAGGAAGATTACTGCAGCATAGAGTGGGGCAATGGGTAATGCTGTCCAGCCCCTACACGCAAAAAGGGAAAACGAAGAATTTCCTCACGAGGTATCATGGGTCATACAAAGTTGTTGAAACCACAGCCCCCGTTAATGTTAAGCTTCAGCTGCCAACTAGAACAACGATAGTACACATTGGGCAGTTACGGCCATTTAAGGGTTGCTCGGATGTGATTCCAGGCGTGTCACAGGAAAGAAAGAGGAAGAAAGACAGAGTGAAGAGAGGTGTTAAGCACAGTGAAAACCAGGAAGATAGAGTACAACATGAAGTACCGTATGGTTTGCGATCCAGAAAGTAGTAGAGCATTTGTAGTTTTTTTGTTTTTTTGTCATGTATCATTGGGTTTGCATACAGTAATTAGACATTGTATTTTCATATGTTGTATGTATTTTCGAATATAGCCTGCTGCGGACAGCAGTCCTTTTGAAGAGAGAGGCAGGGTGATGGTGAGCCCTGTCCTCAGGTCACTGAAAGGGGGTGCATTGGCATTGATTCATCTCTTCATCATTGGGGAGGATACATTACAGGTGCATCACCTGGATGGGGGTGTGCTGTACTCAAGACAGGAAGATGTGGTGATGTCGAGTCATCAGTGGGCATTAAGGTTGGTATGGAACGTATGAGAAATGTGGAATGAAGTAAGGAGGCTTGGGGAAGTGTTCGAAGAACTTCGGCAATGTGCAGAGGGCAAGGGAATCCTGAAGGAAGTTGCAGGGGAGGATAAGAAATTGTATGAGGCTTATAAGACGCTACAGAAGCAGGTAGGACGGATGGACGATGCGGTGCCACAGGTAAGACGGAAACTAGGATGGCTGAATGCAGGGGAAAAGATGTTTAAGACAGCTTTGGAACCGCAGACGAAAGCAATATAAAAGAACTGCACAACACGGTGGAAGAGGTGAGGCAGCTCGCAGAGCAAAATAGAGCAACGGAAGTTTGGCTTGCAACTCAGATAGGGACATTGGAAGGGAAGTCCTGAATAACACACGGTTGTTCTGCGCATAAGCAGGGCAGGTAGTGGGTTATGCTAAGGCGTCGGAAGACGTAATAAATCGTAAACTGGGAACACTACAGGGTCATCTAGAAGTACTAGATATCAGAGTGGTGTTAACCAGACTTTTGAAAGGAGTATCTGACAGTGTGTGGTCTACCGTATCTTCCTTCGCCGTCGGCGTTGTCGTTGTTACCGTGAGACACCGTTATACCAAGAGGAAAGGCGCGTCGATCTTAGAGCATGAGATATGATGGCCTTAAGCCATTGACAACACACAACGGTCACGGTAGCACCTGATTCCAGAATAGCTGCAGTGGCTAAGATCTACGAACTATCCCCTGTTGACCAGGTCCCCAAAACTTAACTCGTAACGAGATCCCTTCAAAGCAAATTGCCATAACGATCGTCTATAAAGGCTTCGTACAACGAGAAGAAATGTTACGGTTGACGGAATAATAACAGATACGACCAAACTGTCTTGTCTCTTCTGCTTTATTTAACATAACTTCGTTCACAGTTTCATTTCGCATTCACCACTCATTCACCGAAACCCTTTGATGAACAGTTTTGGTTGCTTAACACCAACAGTCAATGATAATGATACAGCTTTTCTCCTTTTTATAAACTGAAGCCCGCTCTCCGTGATATAATAAAAAAAAACGGTCTCAATACCGCGTCCCTCGTGAGATGCGAATAGACTTATCCCGGAATTGATCGCCCTGTAGGTGTACTCAATTTAATGACCCCACTTTGCTGTCCGCTATTTCGCGTAACTGAATGTCCATTTGTTAGTCTGATTATACACTGTAGCTATTTAAAATTCGCCCCTATATTTTTCACAACGCACAATTAGCACTTCGTTACTTATTTGTTTTTTTTTTCTAAGAGTAAATGGAAAAAAAGACGCCGTATCATGGGCTTAGTCGACATAAAGCAAAACACCTTAATATGCCCAATTTCACCTCTTCTTATAGGTTCGGCTACCTTACTCATTAATTTACTATATATTGTTTCCAATAACACTAAACAGGTATCGCCGTTATATTTTAATTGTATTCAAAAGCATGTTACTACTATTATGACCAACCAAATCGTCACAAATCGCGCGGCGTGCGTTTGTAATGATAACTTTACGCTATTCAATTTCCGTTACAGCTATCTTGACTCGTAATGTTACACGGCTCCCCAGACTGTGATGTCTTGAAGAGGGTTCCAGACAGAGCAGGCTTTTTTTTTCTTTTTTTTTTTTTTTTTTGTACAGTGACAGGAGAGGGCATTTGTTTCGGCGAATACACTCACTCTCAGATGCACTCAACAAGTCAATACATACATTCTACAATATTTAAGTTGAGTTAATGGGCCTAGACAAAATGCCCTTAACTAAATTCCACATTTGTTTATAGGTTGTCTTAGAAACACTTCACACTAATCACTTCATATTCTCACCACATTTTTTTTCTTGGATGAAGCCCTCAGTTCTTCAACCGACTGTGCAAGGCAGGGATCACAGCCGGGTTCGACGATTGGCATCCTAGGCCAAAACCCTTATTAGGCCACTTGTTTAACCAGAGAGGATTTGGTACTTTTCTGTTCCTCTTAATTACACTTTTAACTCATCCATCCTTGCTGTTCGGTGAGAGGATAAATCGTATTTCAGCGTCGACATTGTTGCTGATACCAAGAAGGTATCTCATGGAAATCGTCGGTACATTATTTAATTTTCTTTGTAAGTTAGTATAAGTACGTATTTATCCACTGGTGCTTTTATTTAGTCCACTGAGTGTAGTCTTGGTATCATTCAGTGTTTCTTGAATCTATATTTTGCTCATTACTGATAATACTTCTTCAGGTCTATGTGAGGGAACAAGCCTTTAATTACATCAGTATCACAATCTGCCAGGAGGTAGCTCCCTTCATGAGGGATTTTCATTATTTTGTATGGACCTGTATATAAATATTGCCATTTCTTATTCAGTCTTTTCCTGGTTGATGCTTTTGGGTGATTTCTCAATAAAATTTCTTCCCCTACATCATATGTGACTACTTTCTTCTCATTTTTATCAAAACGGGTTTTTCTCAATTGTGCTTGATGCTTCACGTTTTTGTAGACCTTCTTCACCATATCTTCTTTCTTGGTAATCTTTTGTTCTATCGCAGGTAATTTCTTCATCCATTCTGGCACAATACTTTCACCAAATACTATTTGGTTAGGTGAATAACCTGTCGATAAGTGTGGTGTCATTATACACTTTCTCAAATTCATAAATCCAATCGATCCATTTATAATGTTGTTTGGGTATGTATGTCTGTAAAAATCGGTTCAACTCTCGGAAGATTCTCTCAACCGGATTTCCACAAGGGGAAAATCTTGAGATGTAAATGTGCTGGATTCCTTGTTCTTTCATAGTGCCTCTCCATACTTTGCTTGTATAATAAGCAGCGTTGTCTGTCAAGATCATTATAGGTTTGCCAAGCTCAGTTATATAGTTGTTGACAAATTTGCGTAACATGGGTCGAACGTGGAGATTTTTCAAAGGATATAATTTCACATATTTTGAAAAGAGATCATAGAAAGCCAATACATATTTGAACCGTCCACATGTCATGGGACATGGTCCACAGACATCACATGACACCAACATTAAAGGTTGTTGTGGGATGATAGGATGTAATTCTATTATCCGACAATAGTTTATGGGTTTCGCCTTCTGACATATTTTGCACTTCTTAAGAATATTTGTAGCTATATGTCCCAAATTTGGATGATAGCAGTATTGTGCTATTTTGGCTGTACATTTAGCGGCGCCAAAATGACCCCAATTCAAGTGAGTGTACCATACTAGTGATTCTAAATATTTATTTGGAACACAAACTTTCCAAACATCTTCTTCATCCTTCTTTCGATACAATATTCCGGATTTTAATTGATACTGTTCTTGAGAGTGACTTAGCGTTTTGCTTTCGACAGCATGTCTAATGGCTTTCCACAACTTATCATCTTCTTGCGGTTGTGGAAGACTTCGACATAGCTGTGAAATCTGCCTCTCACAATATTGCCTTGATAAATTCATGACTTTAAAGTCAATAGTCCGTTCTTCACACTCGTCGTCATTCATTCTTTTCGATAGTCTTGAAAGAGCATCGGCTATGATGTTGTCTTTCCCTCTGATCTATTTGAGCGTAATATCATATTCTTGCAGTAGCAAGGCCCACTGGGTTAAACGTGAATGGAACATCCTTCCTGTTAAAATAAAAGATAAAGCTTTGTGGTCACCGAATACAATGATCTTCTTTCCATATACAAAATAGCGAAACTTTCTAAGGGACCACACCACGGCCAGTACTTCCAATTCAGTAGTACAATTTGCACGTTCACAGCTAGAGAGTGTTCTGCTGGCAAACCCAATTATTTTGATGGTACTGATATCTTCTGGATTGTCCATCTGGAAAAGAGTGGCACCCAATCCTGTTTCAGAAGCATCCGCAGCAATATAAAAATCTTGATCAAGTCTCGGATGATGTAACAGTGGAGCATTAGTCAAAGCATTGCGGATGTTATCAAAAGCTTGCGTGCATTCGGAGTTCCACTCCCACATGAAATTTTTTCTTAACAGCCGTAACAAACAGTCTTGGCTTCCTAACTGATTGGGTAAAAATCGTCGAAAAAATGAAACTAAGCCGATAAATGACTTTAATTCCGTCCTATTTTTTGGATAAGCACATCTGTTAATCGCATCCATCTTTTTAGGATTTGGTTTTATCCCTTCAGGAGTGATTATATGTCCAAGAAATTTCAATTGGTTATGAGCAAACTTGGATTTGCTCAAATTTACAGTAACTCCATATTCAAAAAATTTCGCAAAAACTCTTCTTAATAAGTCCAAATGTTCCTCCCAAGTTTCAGAAGCAATTAGCAAATCATCCACATATAATGTAACTTCATTCAAAAGGTCTCTGCCCAGTACGGTATCTAATGCCGATATGAAAACACCACCGCTTATTTTCAACCCAAATGGCATGACGGTAAACTGGTAACTTCGGCCCAGAAAAATGAATGCAGTATATTTTCTAGATTCTTTCGATATTCTAGTTTGCCAATATGAACTACGCATATCCAAAGAAGCTAAGAAGCGGGCACCATAAAACTTTTGTACTAACTCTTCTAGGTTCTCCGGTTGTGTTTGTACAGGTATAATGATCTTATTGATCTCTCTGGCATCCAACACCAATCTGATGTCACCATTGGGTTTAATTACCGCCACAAGAGGGTTACAATATTCGGAATCTGAGGGCTCAATAATACCCCATTCTAACATTTTATTGATTTCCTTTCTGACTACTTCTTTCTTTGTCCATGGGATAGAATAGGAAGTATGACAAAAGGGTTTATGTGCATACGTCTTTATATGGAATTCAAAGTCTTTTATTATACCCAGACGTTTACTAAAAATCGACTGATATGCTTCCAACAAGTAGTACAGTTCGTCCCTTTGGATAACAGATAAATATTCTGATTCTAACACCTTTTCCTGCAATGACATTTTATCAATCATTTCTTCAGAACATTCAATAAGGCATATATCATACACATTTTCATCATCAATACTGACATATTTTACCATTAGATTCATACACAACTGATTTGGAATTACTCGGCCCTTTCTCAGGGTGGCTGTCAAAACATTACCATTGGAATTAAATATACATTCACCTTTCTCTAAATTAATTATTGCATCGGTCTCACATAAAAAATCCAAACCCCAGATACATGGTACTGTTATTTTAGGAACAACCAAGAATGTACTTTCTATTTGAGCCCCCCGTATTGTAACGTCGACACGTACCTGTTTCACAACTTTTTGCATTTTTGTGCTGAACGCGCCAGACACGGTACATCCTGTGATAGGAAAAGTGGGTATTTTTACCCCTCGGCTTATCTGTTTTAAACAGTCCAGCGTCATGACACTAATAGTTGCTCCAGTATTCATTAATATTTCAACATCAACATTATTTATACTTGTTGGAATTATTGCCTGTAAAATTTGTCCACATTTATTAGAAACTTCAGGTTTTTCTTCAATTAATTCATTCCATATATCCTGATCATTATTGTACCTTAATACTCTCAGTTCAAATTGATGCCTGCCTTCCTTCTCCTTTCCAGTCATCCTAGGAAAGCATTTGGTGACTGGTATTAGTTTAATCTACCTCGTTGAGTCATCGGTGGGGGTTCATGAACTTCCACAATCCGTACAGTATGATCCGAGTTATGGTATTCACCCCGTCGCACATTGGAGGCTCCTTCGCCCATTGGTATAACTCCTTGTGCTGGATGAGGACTCAAGGCATTTGTTCCATCCTGCCGATGAACATTATGCTTCGAATTATCTTCCGAAGGTCGAATACAATTGGGATCATCACTTGGGTACCTGTTACTCTTATTAATATCACTACTATGCACATTCGCGTCACCATATCGAGGTTTACCTCTAGCACAGTAAGTATCTCTTCTATATTTATTATAATCATTGTTTTTATTGAAACCATAGGATGAAGATTGTCCACGCTCCTGTGATGCGGGTTTGACCTGGTTTTCGGTATTATTATTATCATACGTTAAATTATTATTATTATTATTATTCGTATTACTATGAGTGTGAGTCGACATTTGATTACCACTCATTTGTCTTGCGTCTTCCATAATCATATCAATAGAGTCAATTACCGACAAGAACTGTTCTACATCGTGGTCAGGAACATTTATTAACTTTTCACGTATATTTATGGGCAACCTTCCCTTCAAGATTCTGGTCACTTCCTTGTGAGAAATTGGATCACTCCAATAACGTGTCTTATTTATGTACTTTTCAAAATATTGCCTTAAAGTACTCCTTTTACTGTTAAAATACTCAGGTTGGTAAACCTCTTTTCTTAATTTCTCTTGTTTACTCGACGACCAGTATTTAGCCAAAAAAAGTTGTTCAAACTCAGCGCAAGTATGGCAACTTTCACTTACTTCAGCGGCCCATAATGCGGCTTCTCCGGTAATTTTGGATACTATAAATTGAAGTCGGTCGTGTTCTGACAAGCTACGTGGAAATATTCTTTTGAAATTATTGATAAAGATTTTCGGATGCAGGTTGTTCTTTTCAGTGGAGAATGTTGGGAATTGTCTACTTTTAAAAATGCTGTTCTCCACCTTTAAAGAAGACGAATATCCTCGCTGACCAAAAGAATCATCATCTTTACCAACCGAATCATCAACTTCCCAATGCAAATTTTCACCACAATTGTACTTCGTATTATCACATGTTCGGTTGTTTTTCGACCTATTCTCCGAACGTTCGTCCTCTGTCAACAAATTTTGTGATGACTTTCGTTCTAACTCCGCCAATTTATGATTGGTTTCCTTTTGCCATTTAGGTAACTCATCAACTATTTTCTCTTTTATTTTCTGTATTTCGCTAGTGAAGAGCTTAATTAATTCATCATTTCTACTTAGGTGCTCATTGATATTTTCATTTGGCTGGGATCCAATAGTAGTCTTAACCTTGTCTACAATTTCATTTCCTTTTATTTCTATCCATTCAGATAGATCTTCGTCAAGTCTTTTAGTTTGATCTACTAAATACTTGTAAATCCCCTTACGAGCATTGGACTCAAACTCGACTATTTGTTTCGAAACCTCTTCTATCTGTGCGCTAGCATTGAAACAGCTATTGGACAGGCCATCATAACTCTTCGAAACTACCTCATATTTCTTTTCTACGCCATGAAGTTTTCCCATTAAATTATTATATTGCCTTTCTAAGGTGTTAGAAAACTCTACATCTAGTTCTCCAAATTTCGCATTTAATTGAGTCTCCCAGTCCGCATTTAATTCTTTCTTAGTATTTTCCAGTTTATAATCAAAGGTGTTCAGTTTGCTTTCCAAAGAATCCATTTTAACTTCTAATGAACCAAATTTGGCCTCAAATTTTTCATTTAACTTTTGATTGTCCTCTTTTAATTGCTTATTATCTTTTTCTAGTGAACCAAGTCTTCCATTCATTACACCCATTTGAGTATTTACTGATACCAGCATATCAAACATTTTTTGATTAATATTTCCATTTTGAGGATCAACTTGCTGATCTACTTCCGAAACCTCAAGATCTTTATGTTCTCCCACGCTGCTTACCTTACTTATCATTGTATTTGAATCTCCTAACGGCTCTAAATCAATAACTGTATTATTATCTGTACATGTCTCCTGTCCCAGATTGAGCTCATGGGATGCATCATCCATATCCTCTTCACTTTCCTCTCTCTCTCTACTCATTACTCTACTCAACTGCACATTATCATGTATTCTTTTCGTTCGTTTTGACATGATTATTCACTACCAAGACATACACTTATTTTCACGATGTATTTATATATATTTATCTACCGAAATCACAAGTCTCAACTTCTTTTTTTTTTTGTAATTATACAGTTATTTTAATCATACCTGGTAGTATCACTCACTTTTAGCGATTATTGAAGAATACCTCTTTCATTGGACAGACTCACTGGCTGCTACAATATTTTCCAACTCTAGGGTTCGTGAATCCGGATGACACTCGACTCGATGCAGCAATCCCCCTCGATCGAGCCCCACGTTGGGCGCCACTTCTACCGTATCTTCCTTCGCCGTCGGCGTTGTCGTTGTTACCGTGAGACACCGTTATACCAAGAGGAAAGGCGCGTCGATCTTAGAGCATGAGATATGATGACCTTAACCCACTGACAACACACAACGGTCACGGTAGCACCTGATTCCAGAATAGCTGCAGTAGCTAAGATCTACGAACTATCCCCTGTTGACCAGGTCCCCAAAACTTAACTCGTAACGAGATCCCTTCAAAGCAAATTGTCATAACGATCGTCTATAAAGGCTTCGTACAACGAGAAGAAATGTTACGGTTGACGGAATAATAACAGATACGACCAAACTGTCTTGTCTCTTCTGCTTTATTTAACATAACTTCGTTCACAGTTTCATTTCGCATTCACCACTCATTCACCGAAACCCTTTGATGAACAGTTTTGGTTGCTTAACACTAACAGTCAATGAAAATGATACAGCTTTTCTCCTTTTTATAAATTGAAGCCCGCTCTCCGTGATATAATAAAAAAAAAAACCGGTCTCAATACCGCGTCCCTCGTGAGATGCGAACAGACTTATCCCGGAATTGACCGCCCTGTAGGTGTACTCAATTTAATGACCACACTTCGCTGTCCGCTATTTCGCGTAACTGGATGGCCATTTGTTAGTCTGATTATACACTGTAGCTATTTAAAATTCGCCCCTATATTTTTCACAACACACAATTAGCACTTCGTTACTTATATTTTTTTTTTCTAAGAGTAAACGGAAAAAAAGACGCCGTATCATGGGCTTAGTCGACATAAAGCAAAACACCTTAATATGCCCAATTTCACCTCTTCTTATAGGATCGGCTACCTTACTCATTAATTTCCTACATATTGTTTCCAATAACACTAAACAGGTATCGCCGTTATATTTTAATTGTATTCAAAAGCATGTTACTACTATTATAACCAACCAAATCGTCACAAATCGCGCGGCGTGCGTTTTTAATGATAACTTTACGCTATTCAATTTCCGTTACAGCTATCTTGACTCGTAATGTTACAGTGGGATGTGCAGGGAGTAATAACGAATCTGCAAGAAGTGCTGCATCACGAATTGCAAGGTCAGATAAGTACTGATTTGTTATCCCCGGACCAATATTTACGCAGATTGAGCAAAGCGCAGAAGGAACTACTGTCAGGGTTACATTTAATAATGGAGCCCAGCGAGCAAAATTTGCCGTTTTTCTACCATGTTGCAACAGTAAGGGTAACAACCGACCACAGACGAGTGTATATTTTGGTCCAATTCCCGGTTATGGAGAAGTACGTGAGGTTTCAGTGTTACAGGGTTCACACATATCTAGCGAAGTGGGGAGCGTTGAGCAAATGTGTGGAAGTGAAAACGAAAGAAGTATTGCTAATCTCGGCAACTAGAAACAGGTACGCCGGGATGGCAAGGGAGGAATTACGAAGCTGCCATAGATGGAAGGTAATGGTATGTCCAGCCAGGGTGGTAAGTACCAATCCCGACACATGCACGGTGCAGTTACTTTTAAAATTAAAATTTTAAAACAGTCTTGATCGCAATTTTTTTATTGGATTGAGTGACCGGTTTCGACTGTTTCATAGAATTATCTTCAGACTCCAGAGCGGTGGATGGACACAGCCAGACGAGTTCTGTCGACTCTCGACGCTCGTGTAACTGCTGTGAGCAGTTACCTTCGTAAGAAAGAAGTACATTCTTTCATAGGTATAGCTCGAAGTGTAAGGACAAAGGTGATCGTATAACTCTACTTAGCATTAATATTTTCTCTCTGTGTGGCGTCAGCATTTGACACAAAGTTGTCTATAAGACTTTCCGTTCTATTTGTTATTCTTGAGCGGTTATTTATAGGAGTAAATATGTTGAAGCTATGAAATATACGCACATCAAAAAAACTTTTGCATCACCTCGGTTCCGAGAGTTCCGGAACCTATACAGAAAATTGGAATGGAGTTCAACATAAACATCGTTTCCGCACTTTTTATTGCTCATGAAAACCACACATTGCATATTGTACCACCATACAGAGAGACCTTCAGAGGTGGTGGTTCAGATTGCTGTACACACACCGGTACCTCTAATACCCAGCATCGCGTCATTTTGCATTGATGCATGCCTGTATTCGTCGTGGCAAGCTATCCACAAGTTCATCAAGGCACTGTTGGTCCAGGCCGTCCCACTCCTCAACTGCGATTCGGTGTAGATCCCTCAGAGTGGTTGGTGGGTCACCTCGTCCGTGTTCAATAGGGTTCATGTCTGAGAGAATGCTGGCCACTCTAATCGAGCGATGTCGTTGTCCTGAAGGAAGTAATTCACAAGATGTGCACAATGAAGGCGCAAATTGTCGTCCATGAAGACGAATGCCTCGCCAGTATGCTGCCGATATGGTTGCACTATCGGTCGGAGGATGTCATTCACATATCGCACAGCCGTTACGGCGCCTTCCACGACCACGAGCGGCGTACGTCAGCCCCACATCATGCCACCCCAAAACAGCAGGGAACCTCCACCTTGCTGCACTCGCTGGACAGCGTGTCTAAGGCGTTTAGCCTGGCTGGGTTGCCTCCAAACACGTCTCCAACGATTGTCTGGTTGAAAGCATATGAGACACTCATCGGTGAAGAGAACGTGATGCCAATCCTGAGCGGTCCATTCGGCATGTTATTGGGCCCATCTGTACTACGATGCATGGTGTCGTGATTGCAAAGATGGACGTCGGGAGTGAAGTTGCGCATCATGTAGCCTATTTCGCACAGTTTGAGTCGTAACACGACGTCCTGTGGCTGCACGAACAGCGTTATTCAACATGGTGGCGTTGCTGTCAGGTTTCCTCCGAGCCATACACTGCAGTAATAGCCCTTGTGCGGCCTGAGCGAGGCATGTCATCGACAGTTCCTGTCTCTCTGTATCTCCTCCATGTTCGAACAACATCGCTTTGGTTCACTCCGAGACGCTGGACACTTCCCTTGTTGAGAGCCCTTCCTAGTGCAAACTAACAATGCGGACGCGATGGAACTGCGGTATTGTTCATCTAGACAATGCTGAACTACAGACAACACGAGCCGTGTACCTAATTCGTGGTGGAATGACTGGAACTGATCGGCTGTTTTGGATCCCCTCCATCTAATAGGCGCTACTCATGCATGGTTGTTTACAACTTTGGGTGGCACAGCTGGACAGTCAGCGTCAAGATACAACATCATCAAAATACACGAATACAACTCTACTATGATAGTAATTTATACCGCAAGACATATTTAAGTAATAAATTAGATTACAACAATATCACAACTATAAAATAGATACAAGTATATAATGAAATTAAATATAACAGTTGCTGTTGGAGTCATGGAACTGAGCTGCAGCTCAAGTAAACGCTATGCTATTACTAGAGAAGAATTCTTCAATATTGTAGAAGGGTTGCTCTTTTAGCTTACACAAAATAGTAGTTTTAATCTGCTCCCATGGTAAAGACTGAATGTCATCAGGTAGAGCATTAAACAATTTTAGGACCACCATTGGGAAGCTGTTTTGTGTCTTTGCTAATCGACACCTTGGCATGTCGATACTATCTTTGTTGCGGGTGCTGTATTTGTTAACTTTATTTTTCTTTCTCTAGATATCATGGTTTCTCTATATGTAGAAGAGGCAATTCAATATATACTGGCTGTAAACAGTCGGAACTCCTACCCTAGTGAAAATTGGTTTACAGTCATCTGTTTTTTTGCTTGAAGTAAGGATCCTCATTGATTTCTCTTGCAGTAAAAGCACATTCTTGCAGCCTGCAGAATGGCCCTAAAACAATAGCCCATAACTGATGTGGCTGTGGAACATTGCATAGCACACAGTTAGCAGGTACTGTTCTGGTACTATACTTTTCAGTTTCCTCAAGAGGTACAGGACCTGTGAAAGTTTGGAACATATACGTTTGGTGTGCTGTTGCCAGGTTAATTTGGTATCAATGAGAAAGCCCAGAAGTTTAACATCTGCTGCAGTACCCAGTGCTCCAGTATTGCTGAGGCTGCATATCATCCTCTGAGTTTTTTCTTCATTAATTTTCATTTTGTTCATGATAAACCAGGCCTTAGCTTCATTGAACAAGACTTCTGTTTGTTGGACTGCCTGTACAATATTCTCTCTTTTTGAGAACAGGGTTGCATCATCCACAAACTGCAAGGTGTGCCCATTGGAGACTATGTCATTTACGAAGATAAGGAACAGCAGGGGCCCTATTACCGATCCCTGTGTCACACCATGCTGTAGCTTCTTCTCACCGGAATCAGCTCGTTGCACAGAGACAATCTGTCGTCTGTTTCTCAGGTAGGATTCAAGAGTTTGCAGGACAGATCCCCCTATACCATATGTTTTGAGCTTTCTGAGCAGGGTCTTATGTGGGATGCAGTCAAATGCCTTACTGAGATCACAGACTACTAGTGCTATAGACTCTTTGTCTTCAAAACCCTGACTTATATTTGTAACTAAGGTTTGTTGTTGACCTGCCCTTCTGAAAGCCATGTTTCACATCATAAAAGAGACTATTTCCTTCAAAGTAACTTAATAGTTGTTCTTTCATTATCGACTCCATCACCTTCGCTAGTACTGGTATTGTAGATATGGGCCTGTAGCTTGACACTTAATGTGGACTGCATTTTTTGTAAACAGGCACTGCGCGTGCTACTTTCAGGAAGTCAGGAAATTCCCCTGCACGGAAGCTTTTATCTATTACTACTGTTAATGGCTGCAATTTCACTGATTATAGTTTTTAACATAGTACAGGACACGCCATACATATCAAAACTCCCTGAAGATTTGTAGCTTTTTACAATTTTTGTTGTTTCTTTTGGATACACTCTCTTCCACATTACCACGCTGCATTTATTCTCAAATTTCACAGCAACTGCAGGATCTATTCCAAAGTCAGGAATTCCATCTACTGTGTTTTCCACTATTTTTATAAAATAGTCATTAAACTCATCTGAACTGCAAGAATTAGAGCAAGAGGTGGGCTTTTTCCTGTGCTCATTAACCAGATCCCATGCTGCTTTACAAGGACTGTGAGCTTCTTCAATAAATCTGGCATTGCTTTCCTTCTTTGCTTTTTATTCTTCCTTTCTGTAGATCCTTTTGGTCTGTAAATAACTAGAGTACAGTCTATCCTTAATATCTATATCTTTAGCAGCTTTGACCTTGTCATTTAATATTTGGACAATACATTTCATTTTGGATAGTCTAGGAGTATACCACCTCTTTACTTTGTTAGTTTTTTTGTGTCCATTTCGATTTAGCGTTTGAATATCCTTGTCATTTAATATTTGGACAATACATTTCATTTTGGCTACTCTAGGAGTATATCACCTCTTTACTTTGTTAGTTTTATGTCTACATTTTGATTTAGCATTTGAATATCTCTTAGGTTTTAATGGAAAATGTATCTGTATCACACCTTAGGTTTGCGAGGGCCAAGTCCAGCGCCTGTGCTTCGAAATGTTCCATGAAGAAGTTGGCCACCACTGGACTAAGTGGACTACCCATGGCAACGCCTTCCAGCTGTTCGCAGAAGTTGCCATTCCACGTGAAATCGCTAGTGATGGAACATGTATGAAAGAGATTGGTGATGTCTTTCGGGAAAATAGAACCGATATACTCCAGAGAATCACTGAGTGGCTCATTGGTAAACAAAGAAAAAATATCAAAGCTGACCAGGATATCGTTTGGTCCAAGTTTTGGAGCAGAGAGGCCAAGTGTTTCGCCAGTTCCTACGTCGGTGAACAAGGAGAGTTAACAGTCGATCTTAATGGAACATTATTCTTATGGATCTTTGGTAATCCATACAGCCGAGGTAGTTCGCCTTCTGTGTTGTCTTGATCAACCGATTCTTATTCCGTGTGATCCGATTCGTCGGATCTGGCTTAGTTTTTGGTACGTCATTCGATCTAATAGGTCCTGGATGTTCTGCTCATGATCTTCGGTCTCAATTAAGACGATCGGCAAGCAGGCTTCGTGGAACATTTCCAAGAACAGGCGCTAGATCCGGCATCTTGTAAACCTAAGGTGTGGTACAGATAGGTTGACGACATCTTCGTTGTGTGGAGCCATGGTGAGGAACAGCTCGGTAAGTAAGACACTTGAACAGTCTTCATGCCAATATAAAATTTACCATAGAAAAGGACCAACAGGTACCCTTTCTAGATGTGGAGCTCACGAGGATGATGAAGACCTGGGAGACAGCGTTATCGAAACCCGACACACACAGACCGATAAGTGCATGAACTGTCAAGATCACCACCCGGGCCAGGAAACAGGCGTCATTAATACGCTTGTAACGCGAGCAATATGATGCAAGATGTTCGAAATTCTGAGAAACGTAGGGGTAAGCTATAGGGAGGGACGGGTAATATATAATATGTATAAGAGCCAAGAGGGAATAATAAGAGTGGACAAAGAGCGAAGTGCTCGGATTAAAAAGGGTGCAAGACAGGAACATAATCTTTCACTCCTACTGCTCAAACTGTACGTGAAAGACGCAATGATGGAAATAAAAGAAAGATTCAGGAGTGGAATTAAAATTCAATGTAAAAGGGTATAAATGATACGATTCACTGATGACATTGCTATCTTGAGTGAAAATGAAGAACAACAACATGATCTGCTGAATGGAATGAACAGTTTAATGAATACAGAATATGGATTGAAAGTAAATATAAGAAATACAAAAGTAATGAGAAGTAGCAGAAATGAGAACAGCGAGAAACTTAACAGCAGGATTGGTGATCATGAAGTAGCTGAAGTTAAGGAATTCTACTACCTAGGCAGCAAAACAGCTAATGACGGACGGAGCAAGGAGGACATCAAAAGCAGACTAGCTCTGGCAAGAAGGCTATACTGGCCAAGAGAAGTATCAAACATAGGTCTTAATTAGAGAAAGAAATTACTGAGAATGTATGGTTGGAGCACAGCATTGTATGGTAGTGAAACACTGACTGTAGGAAAATCGGAACAGAAGAGATTCGAAGCATCTAAGATGTGGTGCTACAAACGACTGTAGAAAATTAGGTGGACTGATAGATTAAGGAATGAGGAGGTTCTGCGCAGAATCGGAGAGGAAAGCAATATGTGGAAAACACTGAAAAAGAGTCTATGCCTTTAAATTTATGACAATTCCTGCCGAATGTAGCAACTCCTCCTTTCTCCATTTTTACTCTACAAAAGTGAGATGCTAACCTAAATCCTGTAACACTTAAAAGTTCTATACAAGTGGTCACATGCTGTTCAGAGAGGCAGATTATGTCAGCTGGGTTTGAGGACTCTAATTCATTAATTTTATTTCTCAGTCTTCAAATATTTTGATGGAATAAAGATAGCTGGCGTTTCACATTGACTGAGTTAAAATTGGTTAGAGTTGAAATTTCTGCTGATTGTTGAAAATTCTTAATCAATAACTATTTATACTGATGTAATAAGCTAAAACCATGTTTTTTGGTTTCTTTCTCAAACTGAAGGCTTGTCTCAATCCTAGCCTCTCTTAAAACTTGATTTCTTTCTGTCCTCTCTACCCTAAAAAAGCGTCTTTTCTGAACCTTTTAATCACTGGTATTTTATCATTCTGGTATTTGACTTTCCTGCTATTTTCCCAGTCAGTTTACCCTTCCCTTTCCTGTTGAGATGAAGGCCATGCCTAGTACAATCCCACCTATTGAGAGAATCAACAGGAACAACACCAATGTGTGACCCTGCACCCGACATGAGCAGCCGTTCCAACTCCACATTAACTCTCTAGACAGAAGAGTCAAATGATGTCGGTCATGGCGCTCAAGAACAGATACAAACTCAACACTAGTATGCTTTGATGCTGATGCAATCTTTGCCAGGTCACACTCTGGACCGTACCCAGTCATATATATACTGTCAATACTATTACCTGGCCCACCCAATATAACCACCATGTCTTCCTATATGAAATCTTTGCAAAGTAAACCTAAATCCTCTGTCACCTGCTCCAGACCAGCACTAGGTTTAAAAAAATTGGTGACCTGGTATTCTGATCATAGTTCATCCAGCAAAAGTTGGCCAACACCTCGTCCATGGGAACTACCTAACAACGACACTCTCTTTCACTTTACTGATTTCCCTTCATTCTTACTTTTCAATTTGCTGCTGAAAGTTTGTTGTGCCCTGTCTACACCAGCAACTGCTTGAGGCTCACCAGCTTCTAACTGGAGCAACAGGTCAAATGTATTTGCCACATTCACCATGAATCTGTCAAACAAAATTATAGGCCTGTTCCTCCTGTTACCTGTTGCCACTTCCCACCTCTCTTTACGTTTCTCCCTCCTTAACCTGTCAAGATCTCCCCTGGCCTTGTCTAACTCAGCCTGAAGGGTGGCAATTTTCCCCTCCTGTTCTGATATCTTCCTATCTCTACTTCATATCCTACAAAACCACTGATGAGTCTAATTTACTTCCCCTATTCCCACGCCACTACAGTCACCCACATGGAAAAAACTACAGCACTCGTCACACCAAAGCCCCGACCCCTAACAATTCTACGGCAAGTCAAAGACTTTTCACTCGTGGTAAACGTAAAAGTTTATTAAGAATAAGTCAGTTAAATTACAGATACACACGAAAATATGATTGCACAAATTTGGCCTATACGCAACTGTATGTAAACAAAGACAACAGTGTGAAGTTTCTGAAACAACAACTTAAGCTTTACACTACTTTCTGAAAATGTGAGTTAAATAATGAAGAGGTAAGCTACAGTTAAATTACTGGAAAGAGAAAAGAACAATTAAACGATACTCTATAGATTTGCTGCGGCAAAACTTGAACAGAAAATAATAGACTGTAATCCGGCTGTTCTATCTTTTCGCTGTTTTCTGCTACATTACGTTAAGAAACATGAAACCTTTAATGGTACGCTTAAAAAAGCACAATAATATACCTATTTACTACGCAATCAGAACTAAACTAAATGTTTTTATAATCTAAACTGACTTATCTTTACGAGAACACCAAAACTCGCGCTAGCCTCCTGGTTGCAGGGCTGCCACAATTTACATTGTGATTGATAATGGAAGCAAGACTAAAGAAAAATAAATACACGTTCAAAGGATTTGTCGACCTGGAAAAAGCGTTCGCAATGTAAAATGGGGCAAGATGTTCGAAATATTGAGAAAAATACGGGAAAGCTATAGGGAGATACTGATAATAGACAATATGTAAAAGAGTCAAGAAGAAATAATAAGAGTGGACAACCAAGAACGAAGTGCTCTGATTAAAAAAGGTGTAAGACAGGGATGTAGTCTTTCGCCCCTATTGTACAATCTGTATGTTGAAGAAGCTATGACAGAAACTGAAAAAAACAAAAAATTCAGGAGTGGAATTAAAATTCAAGGTGAAAGGACATCAATGATGTGATTTGCTGATGACATTGCTATCCTGAGTGAAAGTGAAGAAGAATTACATTATATACTGAATGGAATGAACAATCTAATGTGTACAGAATTTGGATTGAGAGTTAATCGAAGGAAGACGAAAGTAATGATAAGTAGCAGAAATGAGAACAGCGAGAAACTTAACATCAGGATTGATGGTCATGGAGTAGATGAAGTTGAGGAATTTTGCTACCTAGGCAGCAAAATAACCACTGACTGACAGAGAAAGCACATCAAAAGTAGACTGGAATTGAAGTCCCATACTTCTTGACAGAGCATACGGGAACGACGCGGGATACCCGCGCCACCGTACTAGGTGAGGTCCTAATGGAGGTGGGTTGCCGTTGTCTTCCTCTGACCATAATGGGGATGAATGGTGATGACGACGACGACACAACAACACCCAGTCATCTCCGGGCAGTTGAAAATCCCTGACCCCACTGGTAATTGAATTAGTCACAGCAAAAAGGGCATTTCTGGCCAGGAAAAGTCTACTAGTATCAAACATTGGGCTTAATTTGAGGAAGAAATTTCTGAGAATGTACATCTGGAGTAGAGCATTGTATGGTAGTGACACATGGACTGTGGGAAAGCAGGAACAGAAGAGAATCGAAGCACTTGAGATGTGGTGCCACAGAGGAATGTTCAAAATTAGGTGGACTGATAAGGTAAGGAATGAGGAGGTTCTGCACAGAACTGGAGAGGAAAGGAATATGTGGAAAACACTGATAAAGAGAAGATACAGGATGACAGAAAATCTGTTAAGACACCAGGGAATGACTTCCATGGTACTAGAGGAAGCTGTAGACAGCAGAAACTGTAGAGGAAGACAGAGATTGGAATGCATACAGCAAATAATTGAGGACATAGGTTGCAAGCACTCCTCTAAGATGAAGCGATTGGCACAAAAGAGGAATTCGTGGCAGGCCCCATCAAACCAGTCAGTAGACTTACCAAACAAAAAAAAAAGAAAGGTGACATTTGTAACTGGACTGCAGTAGGTGGTGGTGGGAAGATGTATGGGACTGGTCTTGCACCTGGGTCTATTATAGGGATATGAGCCATGAGGTAAGGAGTTGGAAAAAGGACTTGCGTATTGATGGATGGGTAAATTGTGTATGTTTGGTGAATGGCGGAATACCGCTTGGGGTGGGGTGGTAAGGATAGTGGGCAGGACATTTCTCGTTTCAGGGCACAACGATAGGTAGTCGAAACCCTGGCGAATGTAATTCAGTTGCTCCAGTCCTGGATGCTACTGAGTTACAAGGGGAATGCTCTGTGGCTGGACAGAGAGAGTTTGGGAGGTTGTGGGAGACAGGAAAAATAAGTTAGGGGAGATTTGTTTTTGTACAAGGTTGGGAGGATAATTTCGGTCTGTGAAGGCCTCAGTGAGATCCTCGGTATATTTCAAGATGGATTGCTTATTATTGGAGATGCAACAATCACAGAGGGTTTAGGTTGAATGGAAGGGACTTCTTGGTATGGAACAGGTAGAAGCTGTTGAAGTGAAGGTTTTGCTGGTGGTTAGTAGTTTTGATATGGACAGAGGTACTGATGTAGCCATCTTTGAGGTGGAGGTCAACACCTAGGAAAATGGTTTGTAGGAGTTGAGTAGGACCAGGTGAAGCAAATGGGGGAGATGCTGTTGAGGTTCTGGAGGAATGTGGATAGGGTATTCTCACCCTTGATCCAGACCACATAGATGTCATCAACGAATCTGAACCAGGTGAGGGGTTTAGGGTTCTGGGTGTTTAGGAGGTATCCCTCTAGATGGCCCATGAATAGGTTGGCATAGGATGGTGCCATTCTTTGCCCATAGCTGTACCCTGGATTTGTTTGTAGGCAATGCCTTCAAAGGAGAAGTAATTGTGGGTGAGGATATAGTTGGTCGTGGTGACTAGGAATTAGGTTGTTGGTTTGGAATATGTTGGGCATTGAGAAAGGTAGTGTTCAATAGAGGTAAGGCAATTGGCATTAGGGATGTTAGTGTAAATGAAGGTGGCACCAATAGTGATGAGCAGGTCACTGTGTAGTGAAAGGACAGGAACTGTGGAGAGTCAGTGAAGGAAATGGTTGATATCTTTTATATAGGATGGGGATTCTCTCAGTGGGGGCACAGTAACCAGCCACAATGGGGCATCCTGGGTGTTTGGGTTTATGGACTTTTGGAAGAATGTAGAAGGTAGGAGAGTAGGGAGTGCCTTTGTCCACAGGTAGGTTCATAAGGTTGGGATCAGTTTTTAGATGGTGGATTGTGCATCTCTCTGTGGATGTGAGGTTAGTTTTCATGTTGAGGGATTGGGGGAATGATGGTGAGGCAAGGCTTGAGGTTAAGAAATTCTGGAAAGTTAAGAGAGGATGATTTGGAGGCAGTGCAGGTGGATCACAGTTGGATGGAGGAGTGAACTGGGTCAGACAGGGTTCAACATTGGTCTTTTGGTTGAGTATAATTGCTAGGGTTGGTGGCGAAAAAGTATTACCACTGCAGGGACTGGGAGAAGGAGAGAAGGCCTTTAACAAGTCCTGCATGATTGAATATGGGAATGGGGCGAAAGGTGAGGCCTCTGGAAAGGTCTGATATTTCTGTGGGGCTAAGGGTTCTGGAAGAAAGGATCATGACTGTTATGTTCTGGATTCTGTGTGTTGGTGGGAGGGAGTTTCGGAGAGTGGGGTAAGTGTAGTAGGTCTGTCAGACAGGGTTTGTCAGCTATGAGGGGAGTTGGGCGAGGTTTGGAGGTTCTTGTAGAGTTGGTAAACAGTGGCACTCCAAAAAGAGAGTTTTTTGAGGTGGCACTGATCATGTTGCTGTAGATCCTGGAGCGCAAGAGGTTCAATGTGATTATGAGTTCCAGGAATTTGGGATTGCATAGTAGGAGAATTTTAGAGATGAAGAGAAGGTATTGCAAGGAGGTTTGTTCTTGGTTGATGTGGTTTTGCAGGACTATGTTGGTGAGGGCTAAGGTTTGGCGGAATCTGAACAGACAGAGGACACTGCAGATGGAAGGGTTGCTGCTCGAGATGGGTAATTTGATGGTAAGGCCATTTGGGGGTGGGGGGGGGGGGGGTTCCATGAGCCAAGCAACAACATAGGAACAGCATGTGGGACTGGGTTCTGGCTAGGGTTAAGGAAACTTTCCTATATTTACACACATGGAAGAAGCAAGGATCCATGGTGGTGAAAGAATGCGATAAATTATGTAAATAATGTAGAGTTACATCCGAAAAAATTCGCAAAAATACACTCCAATACGTAAGAAAAATCACTAGAAGGAAGAAATCACACAAAATCCAGAACCTAAAAACACCCATAACACAGTCATGAACCTTTCCTCCAAAAGCCTTAACCCTACAGAAACATCAGTAGTTTCCAAAGGTCTCACCTTTTTTTCCCCACTCCCAAATTTAATCATACAGGACTTATTAAAGACCTTCTTTCCTTCTTCCAGTCCCTACAATGGAAACACTTTTTTGTCATTAACCCTAATAGTCAGACTCAACCAAAGGCCAATGTTGAACACTGCCTTATTAGTTCACTCCTCCATCCAACCATGATCCACCCCCACTGCCCCAAAATCACCCCCTGTTAGCTTCCCAGAATTTCTTAACCTCGAATCTTGCCTCATCCTCATTCCCAAAATCCCTCAACATGCAAACTAACCTTACATCCACAGAAAGAAGTGCAGTCTACCATCTAAAGACTGATCATGACCTAATGATCCTACCAGAGGACAAAGGCTCCATCAATGTGTTTTTGAACCGCAAGGATTACCTGGCAGAAGGACTCTGCCAGCTGTCAGATACATGCACCTACAAACCTTGCACAGTGACCCCATTCCAGAAATTCAACAGAATTTCATCTCTCCTCGAATCCTTAGTGCTATCCCAGAACCTCTCCCTGGAGTCCATCACTCTGCTCACCCCTACCACTCCCTGCACTCTTACCTTCTACATGTTTCCTAAAGTCCATAAACTCAACCACACAGGGTGTCCCATTGTGGCCAGTTAGTGTGCCCCCACTGAGAGAATCTCGAATGTCATAGATCAACACTTTCAGCCTATTACTTAGAATTACCCTCCTACATAAAAGATACCAACTATTTCCTCCACCAACTCTACACAGTTCCTGTCCCTTTACCACATGGTGCCTGTTTGTCGCTATTGATGCCACCTCCTTTTACACTAACGTCCCTAATGACCATGGCCTTATCACTGTTGAACACTACCTTTCCCGATGCACAACAGATTCCAAGCCTACAACCTCCTTCCTAGTCGCCATGACTCACAGTTACTTCTCCTTTGAAGACATAACCTACAAACAAATCTGGGGTACAGCTGTGGGCACCCGCATGGTACCATCCTACGCCAACCTATTCATGGGTCATTTAGAGGAATCCTTCCTAAACACCCAGAACTCTAAACCCCTCACCTGGTTCAGATTCATTGACGACATCTTTGAGATCTGGATTGAGGGTGAGGACACCCTTTCCACAATCCTCCAGAACCTCAACAGCTTCTCCCCCATTTGCTTCACCTGGTCCTACTCAACCCACCAAACCACCTTCCTAGATGTTGACCATCTCAAAGATGGCTACATCAATATCTCTATCCATATCAAACCTTCTAACTACCATCAATACCTCCACTTCGACAGCTGCCATCCATTCCATACCAAGAAGACCCTTCCAGACAGCCTAGCCATCTGTGGGTATCATATCTGCAGTGATGAGCAGTCCCTCTTGAAATATATCAAGGATCACACTGAGGCCTTCACAGACCGTATCATCCTCCCAACCTTGTACAAAAATAAATCTCCCATGCCTTATCTTTCCAGTCTCCTGCAACCTCCCGAAGCCTCACAGTCTGGCCACAGAGGAGCATTCCCCTTGTAACTCAGTACCATCCAGGACTGGAGCGACTGAATTACATTCTCTACCAGGCTTTCAACTACCTCTTGTCATACCCTGAAATGGGAAATATCCTGCCCACTATCCTGCCCCCACCCCCCCCCCCAAAGTGGTATTTTGCTGTCCACCGAACCTACACAATACATTCGTCCATCCCTACACAAACCCTGCTCCCAACCCCTCATGGCTCATATCCCTGTAACGGAGCTAGATGGAAGACCTATCCCATACATCCTCCCACCACCACTTACTCCAGTCCGGTCACTAACATGACCTATCCCATCAGAGGAAGGGCTACCAGTGAAACCAGTCCTGTGGCCTACAAGCCAAGCTGCAACCACTGTGCTGCATTATGTGTAGGTATGACAGCCAACAAGCTGTCTGTCTGCATGAATGGCCACTGACAAACTATGGACAAGAAACAAGTGAACCATCCTGTTGTTGAACAGACTGCCAAACACAATATCCTTCACTTCAATGACTGCTTCATAGCCTGTGCCATAAGGATTCCTCCCACCATCAGCTTTTCTAAATTGTGTAGTTGGGAACTTTCCTTGCAATATATCCTACATTCCCATAACGCTCCTGGCCTCAACCTTTTTTAGTAATTCTTCACACTCATCCAAACCCTTTCCTATTCTCATTCCAGCACTACACAGCCCTCATTCCTCCAATGCATCCTCCTTTTCCACTACCCTCTACACCTCTCCCCTGCCCTCTGTCTAACCTCCCAACTGCAACTAACTGCCCTGCCCTCCATCACCTCATTCTTGTGCACTCGAGAGCAGCACTTCACTGTCCCCCACCCCTGACCTGCTACCACTCCCCCTCCCCACCCTAGCCTCCTCCTTACCCCACCCAGTTGCCACTCCCATCTTGTACTGCTGTTGTTGTTTGCACTGTCAACAAAAGCCTTGTTGGCCAAAAGCTTATATTGTGACAGTCTTTTTGTTCTGCCTATCTGTGACTCAGCATTTCCAATATATGGTGAGTAGCAAGTTTCCTTTTCCTGATACTGTCATTTAATCTTTTAATCTCTTTTAAGACACTTGCGTTGTTTATCTTCTTAATTAGAGTGTCCATTTGTATAGCAAAATCTTTATTAGCTTTTTTTTATAAATTGTAATGCCCATATGGTAATTTATCTATTTTATTTTCCATTCGTATCTTTTGTCATCATGAGGACTCAATGCTTTCTTGTTTATTTCAACTGTGTATAATTCGTGTTTTTCACTTCGGATCATATTAATTTTTCTGTGCTGTTCTCTATTATTAAATAAGCAATTTTTATAATCTTCTAAGCTTATTCTATTTTTAACAATACATTTCTTAACTACTTTAGATTTTTTCTCTGTTTTACCACCTATTTCATAAATATACCTTTTTGCTCTGACCACAAGACTTTTCTAGTAATTTTCCATTCCATTCGTCTTCCATTTTTTCTCAAATTTTCTTGTTTACTTGAGGAATACCATAAATATTATTTTCATAATAATCACTAGTATCAAATTTATCAATCATCATTTACATGTATTCATAAAAATGTTCAGTTTTAAATGTTGTAGATATAAATGTCCATATCTTGATAACACAACTCAATATTTTTCCCATATTTTGGTTTCATTATTCTATAGTGAAAATCATACATCAGTTCTTTCGATAAATCAAGTAGTTGAATTGTTGAACACTATTTTTTTATTCATATAAATAGCAACAAGATTTTGAGTAAATATAGTTTTTCCTTTGAAGTCCATGGCAGAGGATATGTCCCATTGTGCCAGTTATTATGTTTTTTTTCATTTTCCCTCACATTTCGAACACGGGAAGAATGATTGTTTAAATGCCCCCATGTGTTCTGTAATTAGTCTAATCTTATCCTTACGATCCCTATGGAAGCAATATGTAGAGGGTTGTAGTGTATTCCTAGAGTCGTCATTTAATGCCTGTTCTTGAAAATTTGTATGTAAGCTTTCTAAGGATACTTTGCATCTATCTTCAGGAGCTTTCCAGTTCAGTTTCTTTACCATCTCTGTAACACTCTCCCAATGATGACACAAACTTGTGATGATTCATGCAGCTCTTCTCTGTATACATTCAATATCCCTTGCTAGTCCTATTTGGTACTGATCCCACACACTTGACCAGTGTTCTAGGATGGGTTGTGTAAGTCATTTGTATGCTATCTCCTTTGTAGACTGACTGCATTTCCTTAGTGTTCTACCACCTGCTTTATCACGACTGAGCATATTTGCTTGTATCACCACGAAGTGGTACACCCAGGTGTTTGCATAATTTGACTGATTCCAGCTGTAAGTTACTCATATTATATTCATAGGATACTACGTTTATTCGTTTTGTGAAGTGCACAATTTTACATTTCTTAATATTTAAAGTAAGTTGCTACTCTTTGCCCCACTCTGAAATCTTATCAAGATCTGACTGAATATTTGTGCAGCTTTGTTCAGACTTTTTCAGATAACTGCATCATCTGCGAAAAGTCTGAGGTTACTCTTAGTATTGTCTGCAAGGTCATTAATTAACAACAATGCAACATGAACAGCAAGTGTCCAAAAACACTTACCTAGGGCACACTCACAGTTACATCTACATCTGATGATGACTCTCCATCCAAGATAACACGCTGAATCCACCCTACCAAAAAACCATCGATCAGGTCACAAATTTCACTTGATACCCCATATGGTCGAATTCTGGACAGTAAGTGTAGATGTGGTACTGAGTCAAAGCTTTTCGGAAATTAAGAAGAACTGCATCCACCTGACTCTACTGATCCATCACTTTCAGTATGTTATGTGAAACGAGTTGAGTTTCATATGGTCCCTGTTTTTGGAATCTATGCTTGTTGGCATGGAGGATACCTCATTACGTTTGAGCTCAGAATATGCTCTAAGGCTCTACAATAAATCGCTGTCCAGGACACTGGATGGTAGTTTTTTTGGACCACATCAACTGCACTTCATGTAAGTGGGTGTGACCCGTGCTATTTTCCAACTGCTGAGCTCAATTTTTGTTCCAGGGATCTACAACAGCTTACACAGGTCGATGGGTATAAGGGCAGATGTTCCTATTGGTGACTGAGGACAGTGTACTGAACAAAATTGCATCACTATTTAAGTTGTTTGCAGACTAATAATTATAGCTATTACAAGTTGTATGCTTTTAGGTTCGTTAGTACTTCCAAGCATGTGTGGCAAGAGCAAGCCATTAATGCTTATTTTCACCTGCGGAGCACATCAGGTGTTGAAGTGTGGGCGCGGGATGCAAAAAGGTTAATCCATACTGACAGGCGTGGTTCACCTAGTGGTACAGTTACGACCAAGTAGAAAACATCAGGTCATAAACTTCGTGGCGTGCTTATGGGAATAAATGTTTGATGGAGAGGAAAAACAACCAACACATTGTTGTGTGTACATATTAAGGCACCACATACAAAAATATCTGCACTTATATCCGTTACACTCTGTATAAGGGACGATCAAAAAATTTCTGTTCGAAGGCCGTACAATCCAGACTCGGTACGCCAATCAAGCAAAATCGCCGTGAGCATCGAGAAAATCATCCTACCGATGCACCAAGTTGAAGATACCCGTTTGATAAAGCACTTGTGTCCTACTGCGTGAAGACGTCCGTAACTAGTAGCAGAACATCGTCGTCCGAGAGGAATAGTCGGCCCTTCAAGGCCTTTTTCAAGGAATCGGAGGTGTGATAATCGCATGGGAAGAGATGAAGACATTAGCGCAGGTGCTCGAATGTCTCCCAATTGAGATGGCATATTTATGGGTTACGACATGTGCGGTATAGGGAGACGTATGTTTCGACGAAGCAGCAGCACCCCTCGTTGCACGATTCCACAAAAGTGGTTTTTTACAGACATGCTGCCCCATAACATTCTACATTTGCCGATGGATGTGTACCACTGTTTGATCTTTGGCAACTAAGAAAAGAATGACAGTGTGTTGATCCCGTTTAGATGCATTAGATAACAACGTTGCCATAGTTCACATTTCCGCAAACACATCGGAAAGACTCGAACGTCAAATCCCTTGCCTACATGTTGATGCTTATATATCATGCTACATAGCCTATACACTGCAGCAACACTCTCAAACAGAAAATTTTTGATCGCCCCTTATAGTTAACAGAAGGGCTAACTCAGCCACAAACTCAGTATAGAATCTGATAGGAATTCCATTGGACCCTGGAACTTTGCTTAATTTTGATGTATCTCAACATCGCTAACACTTATTTCGCTTGTCGTTTCAGTGGTATCAGGATTCAACTGGGCAACTCTCCTGGGTTTCCCTTTGTAAAGAAATAATTGAAAACAAAATTAAGCACCTATATGTTTTTACTTTGCTACGCTAAATTTCAGTCCTTATCTCACCCATTAGTGACTGGACGATGACTTAGCGCACAAACACCCTTTTCATACGACCACAACTTCTTTGGGGTCTGTAAAAGATCATAAGGTTCAATATTCTGGTACAGTACTCATTAAAGGCTACACGCTTTGCTCTCTTTGACAGCCAAATATGTTTCATTTAGCATCTGTCTATAGCCCTATGCCTTTTATACCTATTGTCCAATAGTCTCTGTTTCTTTAGAAGTTTCTTTACAATGACTGTATGTGTAAACCACAGAGGACTTCTCCCATGATGTACTGTTCTGCTAGGTACACATCTATCCAGAGTTTGGTCAACTATTCTTTTAAACTTGATCCATAGTTCCTCTACATGCTCTCTTGTCTTGTGCTAAAAGTTTCAAGTTTCTCATTGAGAGATGACACTACTCCTTTATTTTGTTATTTTAGTTGCCCATTGTACTTCGTAAATATTGTTGCTACAATTGGCTCATGTTCACTGATACTAGTTTTGATGTGGATATTCTCAAACAGCTCAGTTCTATTTGTTGCCATTAGATCCAATATATTTCCATCACGAGTAGTATTCTGAACTATCGTTCCTAAGTAGTTTTCAGAGAAGGCATTTAGTAATGTTTCACAGGATGTCTTGTCACGCCCACTACTAACAAAAGCGTAATTTTCCAAATTGATAGTTGGATGATTCAAGCCTCCACTGATTATTACAGTGTGATTGGAGAACTTACAGACAAATGAACTGAGTTTTTCTTTGATCTTTTCAGTTACATCAAGAGATGAGTCTGGTGGGCGATAAAAGGATCCATTTATAATTTTATGCCACCATTGATACTGAGTCTCGCCCACACAGTCTCACATGCAGCTCCAACTTTTACCTCAGTTGATTGAGTTTCTTGTCTACTGTGACAAATTTACCACCTCCTTTTGCATTAGTGTTGCGAATACTTCCTCGGATTTTAATACTTTCATCTGTTGGGGACTTTACTTTGGATCTTATACTAATACTTTCTGGTCTCCTACAGCTGCCATTATCTGGTAATTTTTTCGGAACTTGTACTTCCTCTTACAAGCATCAGGTACTTGCTACAGGAATCTCACCTGTCAGTTGGAATACAAATAAATTACTGTATTTATTTACTTCATATGAGGCATTTAATAGCAGTTTGTAGTAAGTACATTTCTTTTCAGATATTTGTCTACAAGCGATCTGCACCTAACAACTGCTTCCTACTTTCGTATGGGAAGAACAAATGTCTCCATTATAAAGAAAAACGTGTGTCAAAAACTACGTTTTTCAGCAATTGTATTTGCCCCACCTAGCTGAAGAAATGTGGAAGAAACCAGAGACTGGTTTCAAGGAATGGTGGCAGTTTTCCAGCTGCAGTGGCCGTAGATGGGAATCATTACGGATAAAACGCCCCATACAGTGTAGTTCCAGTTATTCTTGTTATAAAAAAACTTTTTCAATTGTCTTGTTTGCAACCGATGATCACGATTACAACTTTATAGTTGATGCATGGCAGAGATAGCAAGAGCGCTGTTTTTGAAAACTCTGCATTCTTTCTCGGATTTATAGAGGGAAAAAAATATTCTGCCTCCGAAGCCATTGCCCGGAACAAGCACGCCTGTACCTCACGTGTGAAGGGTTTAAATTGCAACTTATTTAATGCGCCCTTTTCCGAAATCTGCAGCCTTGGAAAAGCCCCCAGAGACCTTTAACAGTAAGTACCTATGCACAACAGTGTGTTTGGTGGAAAATGCTTTAGGAATTCTCGTTAGACAGACAGCTGACTAAAGGGAAAGAGCAAATTGGTCAACTAGTCAAAAAGCTTGGCACAGCCTGTTTTGCGCTGAGGGTTATTTCTCACCTTGTGATAGAGAAATATTTCTTCTGCCATATTTTGCATATTTCCATTCTGTACTCTCCTATGGCATTATCTTCTGGGAAAATTCTACAGGAGCTGAAAAAGTGATCGACCTACAAAACAAGCAGTGAGGTTAACATGTGGGGGTCTCTAACAGAACATCCTGCACAGATCTTAAGACTCAGGATATTTACTGTTACAAATCAATATACACTCATGCTCATAAATTATGGATAATTGCAGAATGTGGTGCCACACAACGTGGCACTACACAAAACTGGCGCTAATAACATACGCACAAAGGGAACACACATGACACAGGTCTGTAAGTCCATGGTATTGGTAATAAGTTGAGAAAACCGTCCTGAAACACATGTGCTACAAAACACCAGTTTCCTGCGCATGTATCCTGACATAAATATAGGATATGATCACCATGGACACATACACAGGCCACAAAACGGGTTGGCATACTCTGGATCAGGTGGTCGAGCAGCTGCTGGGGTATAGCCTCCCATTCTTGCACCAGTGCCTGTCGGAGCACCTGAAGTGTCATAGGGGTTTGAAGACGTGCCGTGATACGTCGACCGAGAGCATCCCAGACATGCTTGATGGGGCTTAGGTCTGGAAAATAGGCAGGCTACTCCATTCGTCTGATATCTTCTGTTTCAAGGTACTCCTCCACGATGGCAGCTTGGTGGGGCCGTGCATTATCATCCATCAGGAGGAAGGTGGGACCCACATCACCCCTGAAAAGACAGACACACTGGTGCAAAATGACGTCCCAATACACCTGACCTGTTACAGTTCCTCTGTCAAAGTCATGCAGGGGTGTATGTGCACCAATCATAATTCCACCCCACACTATCAAACCACGACCTCCATACAGGTCCCTTTCAAGGACATTAAGGGGTTGGTATCTGGTTTCTCGTTCACGCCAGATGAAAATTCGGTGAGAATCACTGTTCAGACTATACCTGGACTCGTCCGTGAACGTAACCACTGTTCCAACGATCATGTACTGTGTTCTTGACACTAGGCTTTACCGGCTCTCCTGTGACCAAGGGTCAGGGGAATGCACCTTGCAAGTCTCCGGGCGAATAAACCATGTCTATTCAGTCGTCTGTAGACTGTGTGTCTGGGGACAACTGTACCAGTGGCTGTGGTAAGGTCCCAAGCAAGGCTACCTGTTGTACTCTGTGGCTGCCTGCGGGCACTGATGGTGAGATATTGGTCTCCTTATGGTGTTGTACACTGTGTACATCCCGTACTATAGTGCATGGACACGTTTCCTGCCTTCTGGAATCGTTGCCATAATCTTGAGATCACACTTTGTGGCACACGGAGGGCCCATGCTATGACCTGCTTTGTTTGACCAGCCTCCAGTCGTCCTAGTATTCTACCCCTCATAACGTCATAAATGTGTTCTTTGAGCCATTTTCAACACACACAGTCACCATTAGCACATCTGAAAACGTCTGCACACTTACTCGCTGCACTGTACTCTGACATGCAGCAACACACCTCTGCATATGTAGACTGCTGCCAGTGCCACCGTGCGACGACTGCTGGTCAAATGCACTGCATGGTCATACCCCGAGATGATTTAAACCTGCAGATCGTCCACCAGAGCGTTGTTTCACCATATATCAGCATTATCCTTAATTTATGAGCATGGGTGTGTATACTCTCTGATGATGGAACAAGGATTTATTAAAAAAAAAAAAATCTGTGACATTCACAAGCGTAACACAAGACAGGGGAAAAGTTTTCACGAAGGCCCCACAATGGTCACAAGTCTATAGAGGAGTAACTGAGTCAGGAATAAAAGTTTATAACAAGTTTATCAATATACAAAAAGGAAATTAATAACATACAGGTGTAAAAGCAAACTAACAAATTCCTGAGAGAACAAATTTATTGTAAAATGAATGAATTCGTATAGTAATAAGCCATCCATTTGAGTAAAAATAGAGGAACCCACATACATTTAAAAATAAAACTCTTAAAGAAAATTTTTACTTATGGCATGAGGACAAAATTGTATATTCCTAACATAAATTATAATAATAAAATGTAAATTTATTCATATCGTAGGTTAAAATGTGTGTTAACATTTATTCTATGCTATTAAGTATTCACTTGAACTTAAATATGTGATGAAGACAAAAGCTTTGTATTTTAATGTAAATCATAATGACAAAAAGTAAATTTACTTATTTATTTGTGGCACTGGGATAAAAATTTGTACTTCCATTCATTCTGCTATTTCAGACATTCACTTGAACTTACACCTGTAAAATGCAGGTTCTAATACTGTCCGCAAGCAGTCATTCATAGAAAATAAATATTTGTATGGCATATACACTCCTGGAAATGGAAAAAAGAACACATTGACACCGGTGTGTCAGACCCACCATACTTGCTCCGGACACTGCGAGAGGGCTGTACAAGCAATGATCACACGCACGGCACAGCGAACACACCAGGAACCGCGGTGTTGGCCGTCGAATGGCACTAGCTGCGCAGCATTTGTGCACCGCCACCGTCAGAGTCAGCCAGTTTGCCGTGGCATACGGAGCTCCATCGCAGTCTTTAACACTGGTAGCATGCCGCGACAGCGTGGACGTGAACCGTATGTGCAGTTGACGGACTTTGAGCGAGGGCGTATAGTGGGCATGCGGGAGGCCGGGTGGACGTACCGCCGAATTGCTCAACACGTGGGGTGTGAGGTCTCCACAGTACATCGATGTTGTCGCCAGTGGTCGGCGGAAGGTGCACGTGCCCGTCGACCTGGGACCGGACCGCAGTGACGCACGGATGCACGCCAAGACTGTAGGATCCTACGCAGTGCCGTAGGGGACCGCACCGCCACTTCCCAGCAAATTAGGGACACTGTTGCTCCTGGGGTATCGGCGAGGACCATTCGCAACTGTCTCCATGAAGCTGGGCTACGGTCCCGCACACCGTTAGGCCGTCTTCCGCTCACGCCCCAACATCGTGCAGCCCGCCTCCAGTGGTGTCGCGACAGACGTGAATGGAGAGACGAATGGAGACATGTCGTCTTCAGCGATGAGAGTCGCTTCTGCCTTGGTGCCAATGATGGTCGTATGCGTGTTTGGCGCCGTGCAGGTGAGCGCCACAATCAGGACTGCATACGACCGCGGCACACAGGGCCAACACCCGGCATCATGGTGTGGGGAGCGATCTCCTACACTGGCCGTACACCACTGGTGATCGTCGAGGGGACACTGAATAGTGCACGGTACATCCAAACCGTCATCGAACCCATCGTTCTACCATTCCTAGACCGGCAAGGGAACTTGCTGTTCCAACAGGACAATGCACGTCCGCATGTATCCCGTGCCACCCAACGTGCTCTAGAAGGTGTAAGTCAACTACCCTGGCCAGCAAGATCTCCGGATCTGTCCCCCATTGAGCATGTTTGGGACTGGATGAAGCGTCGTCTCACGCGGTCTGCACGTCCAGCACGAACGCTGGTCCAACTGAGGCGCCAGGTGGAAATGGCATGGCAAGCCGTTCCACAGGACTACATCCAGCATCTCTACGATCGTCTCCATGGGAGAATAGCAGCCTGCATTGCTGCGAAAGGTGGATATACACTGTACTAGTGCCGACATTGTGCATGCTCTGTTGCCTGTGTCTATGTGCCTGTGGTTCTGTCAGTGTGATCATGTGATGTATCTGACCCCAGGAATGTGTCAATAAAGTTTCCCCTTCCTGGGACAATGAATTCACGGTGTTCTTATTTCAATTTCCAGGAGTGTAAAATGCTCACTTAATTTTGTATTAATTCACTTGACTTGTCCTATATTACTAGTACACCTGTGTACAATATGTAATCGACAGGACCAAATAAAAATCAAATTCAGTAAAAGAAAATCGTTCATGTGGTGAGTCTTTTTATGACCAATAGACTTATGAGTTGATGTTGCAGAACATGTCAAAGTAGATGGTGTCTACATAACAATCTTTGATGTAATGCAAGGTATATACCGACAGTATTGAACAAGAGGAACAGACTGAAAACTAACCAGCTAATGCATTTTCGAATATGCAAAGACTTAAAAGAGGGGTTTTGTAGTTCTGTTTGTGCTGTGTGAACCAAGTTCTTATGTATTTTTGCTAATAACTAGTGAGTATGTATTACCAACAACACTAATAACATTACTTTCTGTTACAGTTTTGTGTCAACATTTGTGCAGGCTTGTTATCCTTCTAACATTTTAACCTATGTTTTACACAACATGTTGCATGAATGTATGGTACTTTTCTTAACATTCATTTTTCATGTAGTAGTACAGAATATGCAAGTATACATTTGTTTGTAATTATGGGCAATAAATTAATCCCCATTTAATTCACAATGCGCCTATTTCCTTCCAAGTTTCTACCTTTTTCAACACATTTTTGTATTCTGGATGGATGGCAGGTATTCTACAGAAATAACTCTGGATATACAAAAATGACTAATTTCCCAGTTTCTTCCACCACACCGTCACCAGACACTGTAGAAAATGACATGCTGCACACTGCAGACTAGCACGTGTGCCCGCCTTCTGTTTGACCATGTCGATATGGCCCAGTTGAATAATACATTGTACGCGAACGTTGTTCACGCGAACTGCCCAGTCTCTGACTGAGCCTTAACGTTTCCATCTGACAGACGCATCACCAGCAAGAGTCACATGAACTCACTTCATGAGGCACTGCATATGGATTTGAAATTTAATCCAGGACATAAAGGCAGAAGGAAAATTGTCAACACAGCATGGCATACCTGAACGGTTACTCATCCAAGTACTGGCCACGCCCGACGGCGTGTAATTGATCTGACCGCAATGTGTGTGTAAACCGCGACACTGCCATTGACTACTGCTTATATGTCATAGTAACACAAGGCAGCAAAGTAAGACACGACAGGCATCATGTCACTTTTACTGATCCATAGCCAAGAGTCTGGAACAGTCTAAGAGACATTCTTGGCATTTGGGGGTAAGTATGTCCACGATTGAAATTTTGGCTTAACGGCCAGTTTCAAGTGCTATAAATCATCCTTCAGCACATGTCATGCAGAAACCTGCACACTCCATTTGATATTTTTCTGTCATTTTCCATACATACGTCAAAAAACCAAACGGCATCGTTAGTTACAGATATTAGCAAATAAGGTATTCAATGCATTTTATGAATATTCAAGAATATTAGAGATATTATGCATCCAATTAAAAGGCAGCCTTGGTCTCGATGTTCCTGGAATACATAAAATTAATTGTAAATGCAGTAACATTGGCCAGCCTACACCTACAATGTCAGACTACTGCACACAACACTAATACTGCAGTAAATATCATAGTTTTAAGTCTGCTGTTGCCAAACACACCCTCACAATCTGACAACTGTAGGCATTCTGTCATGATTGAGCTAAGAAGTGCAATAACAGCTTTAATCCAGATAGTGGCAACACCTTTAGTGGTGACTGGATACGGGCACTCAGTGTCAAATGGTGCAAAGAAAGAAGTTGAATTATCCACCATTTAACTGAATAAGAATCTCAACTAATAGTTCTCCATCACAGCCATCACTACAATTTCTAATAGCACACGGAAGTTCCAGGCTTCATGATGTCCACATAACATACTGTAATTCAACCAACTACATATAAAAGTATCATATCTCCTTTTAGTACGGTTTGTTCTCCAGACGGAGAACATCGTTGAAAGCTTGAGTTTAGGAGGGAGGGGGGGGGGGGGGGCGGGGGGAACACTCAGATGGGAAGAAACCTGTGAAACATTATTCAAGAGTTTCTGCATGCGCGCACACACACTCACTTTGGCAGTTTCCGGTGATTAGAGGGGACGGTGTGGTGGTGGTGTTATGCAAGACTCACACTCCCCCTTCATTACTGAACTTACGCGAAGTTGTTCTTTTCAGGATGGCTGACTGCGACAGTCTGCCTCACTTCTTCTCCGTAGATGCTGTTTTGGAGGAATTTTCTCTACTCTTAAGTAACTCCGTACACTCGAGATACTGTGAACTCAATCCCACTATTCACAACACATAACAGTTTTCACATACAGGAATCATTTTTCGTTAGTTCAACAATTTCCGGTCTGACAGATTCTATTACTTATTCTTTACCATAAATACAGTACATAAATCTTTCAAAGTTCTAGTTAGTCCACCATCTGGACCTCGCGAAAGGAAGTGAATAATTCAGATAAGTGTCTTTTCTTTTTCTTTCTACAACCTTCAAGTGTTTTCAATTATGACGGACGTCACACCGTCATGGAGTATGGTGTGCTTGCTTGCTCCTTGTGCTGGACGGTGTAACTTCTGAGGCGAGCGCTGCGCATACCAGCTAGCGCCGAACAACGCCAGTCCTGCACACACATAATCGTGGCGCAATAGACACAGTTCCACTTTCACACACACGTCTTTAAAATAACGCGTAACGCGTGTTCGAGACGGTGTAAATACGAGTGTCTCTAGAATTTGCCCCGAAATTCGCGAGGCGCGCGCGCACACACACACACACACACACACACACACACACACACACACACACACACACACACAAAAAAAAAACCCCATGTTCTTACATAATTTTATCTGCATGGCAACTCCTTGTACTCCACAGAATAATTTTGAAATGTGTAATAATATGGTGTGTGTGTCAAAAAGAGAGAGAGAGAGAGAGAGAGAGAGAGAGAGAGAGATAAGAACGAGTCACTATATGTATGACAAAAAAAGAAACATGCCCTGAATAGGTGTACTATAATTCTAAAACTGACTTGACCCACATTATAGTGATGGTTGTAATTATGACCCACAGATGACGCAAATATCTAACTTGCATAATATTTTAATTTCCGTGGCAGAGTTATGTGGCCCATTCACAAAATATTTACGTTTATTTCCACAATGACTTCATTTTTGTTTTCTTATTCATTTCCAGCACAATTTCATTTCTGAAGTTTTGTATGACTTACTCTGTTGCAAATCCTTTATGCAAGCCAAGGCGAAAAATAAATACAAAGTTCTGCTACGAAAAACACCACTATGCAGTTGTATGCCACCTTCTAAAAATATATTGTAAAGACTGGGAGCACTGAAATGAGTTGGTACTTAGATCTCAATTTTTATCATTGATTTACCACTGGTTTTTTAAAGGTCAGGAAACATTGTTTCTGTCATTGATACGTTACAGGTACAAATATAGATGAAAGGCGTTTCTATTGAGTCAACATAGGGTTTCAGTACTTGGTTAGAAGCAAGGTAGTGGACATAATAGTTTTTCCACTTGCTTAGTAGTTGTATTTTTAAAACTAATGTTCATCAGTTATGCATACAGTATCCACCAAAGTAGAGTAATGTAGTCAATGATTTCAAAGTGTCGTCTTTTCTACTATAGTTACTGTCTCAGAACTAAACTTAATTTGCCTCGGCACTTTCGTTAGTTACACATGATCCCTAACTGATGCATTTTAATTGTAAAAGGTTTTACATTTTATGTATTTGCAAATATTCATTTCACATTTTTGGCAACAGGATGGAGTATTTTACAATAATAATGTGAATGGAGTTAAAAAACAACTACAACCTGTCCCTAAGAATCAGCCAGAGCTCTCTGCCTGGCACTAAAATTAATGCCAGTTGTTATTCACAATTTCTTCCTGTATCTGTTACATTTTATCTCCATATGTTTTTAAGATAGATGTCATAGAGTTGTAGAAACAGTTCGTAAAACCAATTCAAGAAATAAGGGGGGGAGGTGTGGGGGACAAATAAAAGTGGCCCCGAGAATAGAGTTGTAGGGTACAAAGAAGTGCAGCAGATGAAAGGAAATAATATGAACCTGACTATAGCAGATGTTGAAAGAGACCATCATTCATCTTTTGACACTTCTGAGCCCTGGGCAGCATGTTGCTGAAGGTGGTTTGAAAGTTGACTGCTGCAGTCTCATCTGAAATGTTCTGTTGCAGTTCTTGAAGACTATGAGGGTCATTGCGGACACCTTAGACTTGAGGGCTCCCAACACAAGGTAATCGCATATCAGGTACCTGGGTGGCCAGCTAAGGCTGCAGTAGGGATGCATATGCAGGTCCATGTGGAGCGTTTGTCTGTATGAAGGATGTGATATGCTAGTCTCTTGCGACATAGGTCAGATTTGGTAGGACTCTGTAGCATTTTCTAGTGAACTGCTGCCACGTTCTCTGGTGTGCAGGCATATTTCAGCTATCTAATACCATTTTTGGACTCAACTTTACACGACTCCATTAAACTTCTCAGAAAGCAACTGACCACACCATTTCCACAATTCTGTAGTCATGTAACATTCCACAACAAACACTTGCTGTCCCACTGTAAGTACCATCATCCCTTTTGGACTGCTCCACTCACACTAACACAACCAACACTACACTCTGAACCAGTGTGGATCACATGGCAGGCGTACATGTGGTGTGCATGTCACGGGGTGTGATTAGCGCGTACATTCACGTGTAATTGCTTCCACTCATCTGGGCCCTTTTTATTTTCCCCAAGCTGTACTTAAATTTTTCACGTACACTCTGCTTTGTTCCCTCTAGACTTTCAACTGAGTTCATGTTACAAACTTGTTTATACTGTATTCTCCACTTGACATGCAAACCAAAACCATTTGTGTCACTTCCGTATCTAAGTCACTGAAGACAGCTGGTTCTAAAAGCACATTGTCAATTGCTGCTGCACTACCATCCCACTTGCTAGAACAGAAGATATTTGATGTTATAGTACACTATTAGTACTACTAATTAGAGTATTTCCAGATCTATTATTGTGTCACAGCATTTGATCAGTTCGGTTCACTATTTGCAAACCTAAAAGTCCTGGAAAAACCAACAAGTTCCAAACATACTGTCTGGCACTAAGTAGTGTTGTATGGTCCCGGAGAGATGGTGGTCTAGTCATGTCTGATTTGTACACACTCAGGTAACAAATAGTAGTCTCACTTTAACTCAAGTACACGTGTACCCTACAGCACGAATCTAATATAATTTTGTTGGTGGCAACCAGCCTTCTACACACTCCAATGATGCCACTGAGGAGTGGCTTCTGGTGCACACTACTCTTGTTAATTTACCTCTATACTGCGACCACAAAAGTTCTGTTGAATGTACAACAGGTTATAAAGAGCTTGTCCCTTTCTTCTATCTGTAGCTGCAAGACAACAGATGTGTAGATAATTATTATTATCTTTACAATTATCAAGGAGTTTTTCAAAAATTACTTGATATACAGGGTTTCTACTGATTTTTCGAGAATCAAATTCATGTCTTTTCCATTACTTCTTTAGTTAAAATCATTACCTCTCAAAAACTGGAGTGGTATGAAAAAAATTTTTTTTTTTTAAATGAACTGTAACACTTTTGAAATGAAAGCTGGATGTAAAAATTCTTACATCACTTAAACTGATGACAAGTATCTACACGACTTACAGTGCAGCATTCGTCAAATGCTACAAATGCGTTCAGTTCTGACCTACAATAGGGTATCGCTATTTTCAGATTCACTGCATCATTTAAAATACAAATTGTTTTAACATAGTAATGTAGTGAAAACTTACAATCTTCAAAACAAAAGCTTCAGTGTTTTAAATTTCTTGGCTAAACTTAACTGAGTGAGGTGGCACAGTGGTTAGCACACTGGACTCGCATTCAGGAGGGCGATGGATCAAATCCGTCTTTGGGCATCCTGATTTAGGTTTTCAGTTATTTCTCTAAACCACTTCAGGCAAATTCTGAGATGGTTCCTTTGAAAGGGCATGGCCGATTTCCTTTCCCATCCTTCCCTAATCTGAGCGTGCGCTCCGTCTCTAATGACCTCATTGTCAGCGGGACGTTAAATACTTGTCTCCTCCTCCTCTTGGCTAAACTTGAAATTTCGACACCTGAAACTTCAGCTTCTTTTTTTATCTCTCAGCTCTTTCATTTCTTGAAATGTTCTCCTTAAGATTGGTCACTTCATTTCCATCAGATTTCTTCTTTTTTAATGCTTGTATTCTTTATGATGAAACAGCCTTCACAGCTAGTATTGCTGATTTTGTGATGTCCATGTTTGGTTGTTTCTTACTGTTACGTAAGCCTCCCAAGCCAGATGTACTGCATTGTAAACACTTCTTTCTGCAACAACTGTATCATCAAAGTGTCCACTTCTTTGTTAACAGAAAAGTCTCTTCCAATTGCATGATTTTTATGAAACATACAGAACAGCTTCTATACAAACCTGATGGCGTCATAATTCACACTTTTTAGTATATTCAGCAGAAACTAACTGTTCCAGCTGTTTTTCAAGATATTCACAAAATTTTAAATATTCTCTCATCACTATGTCAACTGTTGATACAGTTTTACATTTTTTTGACACAAATTCTTCCAATGGAATTGTCACCTGAGAATTGCTCAAAATGGATGTAAGGATAACTTCAGGTGATAAACATGACTCACCTTAGACAATCTACAATTTCAAAGGGCACTTCTTCGCAATTTTAAATGAACTGTAAGACTTTTGAAATGAAAGCTGGATGTAATAATTTTACATCACTTAAACTGATGAAAAGTACCTACACATATAACTGTGCACTCATTTCTGAAAATAATGATACCCTTTCCCCTGCAATTCTTGAAAGCAGCACTTTCAATAAGCCCTATACTGTATCTACATAATGACTTGTTTCATGGTTACATACTCTGCTAATATCAATAGCAAGTAATTTGCTAGAACAGTCTTCTTTATGAACCGAGACATGTTATACATTAAATTGAAGAACTCTTCGTACAATAAGGGGAAGACAGAGTCATTTGAGCGATACTTAGTCAAAAAATCAATGTCCAATTGATAATGAGATAAGAAACTCAGGAAATGAATAGAATTAGAGAAACAGCTGTTCTGACTGATAGTTCACCAGTACACATTAGATGACAGCACTATTCTTGGTTGGAGCTACAGTTTATACATCATTTGCAGTAAGCGTATACACCTCATATAGGTCATTCATCAGTTTCATAACCAGAAGACACCCTAATGTGGTTGTTCAGTGTAAACTGATCACTTAATGTCAATGAGGCATGAAAGCTACCCTGTTGTGAACTTGTAAATAAAAATTGTGTCTGTGATTAAGATACAGGTATTGTAATGGAAGGTAGGAAAATACTACATCATGTATTATACACAGTACTATAAATATTCCTGTTCATAATCTATACACCATTTGCTAAAGCTTACGGAAGATACTCTTTAAGACATTCTCAATGATGTTGCTACTTTAAACATGTAACACATGAAAATTTTACTAAGGATTTAAAACTGATTTAATGATGTTCCTTAAACTCCAATAATTGTATGTTGCTGTTTATAAACAGAAGGTCAGTGAAAGAACCTTATTTACACGTGAAATGAGCTGCCTGTATATTGCTGCCAAGAGTATCTTTTGAAGGTTGTTCAAACTTGTCAAGTAACTGGCTATAACATAAATATATTATTGCCCTTTTCCAAGTGATGGAATACAGCTTAAGGTCTATAGCACAGGAGAAAATATTGTGCGCTAGGACACAAAGTAAACGTCCAGTAATAATACAATGCACCCACCTTAGTTGATTTAATTAGAAAACATTTTTTACTAAATCATATTTGCACAAAAATGGTCATAAAAATAGTTTCAAATGCTCAATAGACATTCCATAAATTCAATGATTCTGTCTTTTGTTTTATTGCAAATGATGGAGTGCATCACAAGTAATAAAATTCTATGTTCACATATTTTACTAAGCACCATACACTATTTTAACTATAATTCATGTCAGTCATTGCAATGAGCATATTAAAAAACTTGAAAGATTTAATTGCACTACAATAAAGGTACAAAAGTATATCAAATTCTTCCCAGAATAAAAATTAGCAGACAAAAATACATAACAAATGGTAACTAATGGTAATGTATATTGAAACAATGAATAGCAAACAGGTAGCAGCTGAGCACCATTGTGCCTCATTTTCAGACTCTCTCTTTCATCTCAAGTCTTCTGTGACTTTCACATGTCATTACATTGAAAGTTTAAGGCTGTATGCCGACTTACACAAATTTTACTTCTAAAGATGTGCTGTCTTTTCTACACTTCCAAGTGGATAACTACAATACCATCATCACAACCATTAGAACAGTCAAAAAAAAAAAAAAGAGAGAGAGAGAGAGAGAGAGAGAGAGAGAGAGAGAGAGAGAGAGAGAGAGAAAGAAAGAAAGGACGCACTAGGTGATCTGAGGCGTCACATGAAATCGCATAAAATAAATGACTATCACACTGGCAAGTTACCACTCACCTAAAAAAATAATGCCTACTCATATTTCATTTTAAATTGTTATTGAACCATTACCACCATTTATTTCCCTTCTGTGGCAAGCACCTTTCACATGGAACAACAAGATACTGTCCAGCAATTTGGAGGGATAGGGAGGGAGGGAGGGAGGCAGGGAGATGAAAATGTTGTTTTATTGGAAGTTTGTCAACACATTACACGATTAATCGATGTTGCATGTATGCCACAACAAAGGCAAAACAAAGTACTACACATAAAATGTAAATGTAACACATAAATCTGAATTGGATGGACTAAATTTATGATAGACAAATAATAGATGGAGCGATTGTGTGGAACAATGATAACCTTTCTTAGTGGATATCCTACTCAATTAACTAAGTTCCCCTTGTTTTCATCTTTTTAACCTTTCTGTAGTAAATAAACAGCTTTGCAACAGACAGCTGCTACCTCATAAGCACACTATTATTATTAATAGCACAACCACAGGAAACACAACACACATCTGATGCTTAAAACAAAATTGTAGCACATTCCGAGGCTGAGGGTCACTATTTAAATATCTGAAGCAAAAGGTCTTTCAGATAAAGGACAATATATGCAAAAAAATATCAAGGAGTGATCAAACACAGGTAAGTACCTCTTATTTCAGTCAAGTGCCATCAAAAATGACATTTGTATAAAAATCTGTAACTGGCCCTTTAATTTATGTTCCTGTTATTGTACTACGGCATATTCTTGTTTCTAACAAAATCAATATAAAATATTTATTTCTGATATACACAATATGTAGATGTATTGATGAACATAAGTGATACTGAAAAAATGCATCTTCATAGAACATTTGTAATTTTACAGCTAGGAAAAAAAGGTGTGAATTCATGAATCTAAAACAGCTTTTTTAAATTACACTTTCATGTTTCATTATGGTCATTCCTTTTCCTAGAAACTAAATATTCTCTACTCAGCCTAAGTCTCATAAGGCTTTTCTGTGGCAAGCTTGTTTTCACTGAGATAAATCACATCTGTGTTGGATTTGCCACATAAAAGAACAGAGTTTCCTCGATTTTTGTTCGGAGCTTTCACCCAACTTTTATACATCAGAAAAAGTAAAGTAACACACTTAGTGCCACTCATGTAGAAGGTGTCTCTCCTAAAAGCACCCAATGCATTTTCTCTGGTGTTTTGCAGATATTTGCAACTTAGTTTTAGCATTGTGTACCTGGAGTGAGCCCAAACAAATGCTGCAGATACTGTCACACGTGATGCCCAGAGTCAATGGAAAGTGTCAGTTCGTTTTCATTTGTAAGTAAAATGATTTTTAAAGTGGAATTTTATATACCAACTTGATAGAATGATCCTAAATTAGTCTACTGCAGTATTCATTTTATCAATAGGCATTAACTGGTACTGTAAAACATGTGGAATAAACCAGTACTTAAATAACAAATGAACAGTTATGGTGCTTGGCAGTAGCACTCGGTGTGGGCAGGGCCACGCTGTTGCTTTTGGTGTATTGGTTACTCTTCATGTTTTACTGTTCCTATTAAAAGATACTGATAAAATGAAAATTGAACTAGATTAATTTGGGGTCATACTATCGAATGGGCTGTAAAGCTCTGCTTTAAAAATAATTTTGTTAGTTAACAGGAGACAAACTGACACTTTCTACTGACACTGAGTATCACATGAAAGACATGATGAGCAGTGTGTTTGGACTAACTCTAGTTGCATAATGAAAAACAATGTAAAATCCAGCATGTAATGTAAAAATATTATGAAATGGAAAGTTGCCACTCACCATCGTCTATTTTTGATGAAGATTTATGGGCCGAAAGTTTCATTTGTGACAGTCTTTTTGTTGGGCCTATCTGCGACTCAGCATCTCCGCTATATGGTTAGTGGCAACTTCCCTTTTCATAATATCGTCAATGAAAAACAAAATTCAGAGTATCTGCTGAGACACAAGAGAAAATGCATCTTTAAGACTCTTAGCAGAGAGAACCTGTACATGCAACTGTCAAACTGAACTATGTCTGATGGGTTACCTTCAATGCAGCACATACCCCACAATATTAAATACATATTGATGCATTATGCCTCCAACTTGAGAGTCCAATAGCCTATTACATTCAAAAATCACTGATATGTAATGTATACTTCAGAGGTAGGTTCTGTACGTGCATAATTTCTACAAGACTCAGCTAATGCAATACAAATTCCCGTATAAAATGGATCAGCCTATCCGCTAGTAGTAGAATGACTTTCAGTGAACTTTTACATTACGTAAAAACTAAAAAAAATATAAAAAAATCATCACCCATAGTCTTTTCATAGTGTTCTATAAATCCTCCTCCCCCCCCTCCCAAATAAAGTAAATTAAATCAACTGCAGGTATTTCAAGGGGTCTCCTCAGTCTATGGCTTCTCAGTGGCAACTATATCTGTTGCAAAATACTATTCTGTCTGTCACTGTGTAATGCATCAAAATGTAGTCTCATTCAAAAAACTGTTATCTGCTGGTATGAAGTTTCCACATTGTCACCAATCAGGAGAACAGTTCCACAATAAGCGATGATAAATCAAAGAACTTAAGTTTTTTTTAAGGCTTTCCCAACATAGCAAATATTATTGAAGTTCTCATGTTTTGTCTCAAAAATCATTTCATAAACTATGCAACTTCTCCATAGAGCACCTGCTAATCTTGTTGTTGATTATTGGCAGAAGAGGACTACTTATGTAGTATTCTGGTTTAAGGAAGAAAGCTTAAGGTTTAGCTTCCTGCCAATGATAAGGCCATTAGGAAATTAGCACAAGCCAGCTGGGGCACAAGGAAGGAATTTGACAGTGAGATTTTCAAAGGAACTTGCTTAAGCAATTGTGGGAAATTAAGATAACCTGAATCTGAGTGGCTGTTTAAGGATTTGGGCACTGATTCTCCTGACATTTTGAGGAGGTGGTGGTGTTGGGACTAGTTGTTTTGTTTTAACACCCTCTTGATGAGATCATTAGAGACAGAGTACAAGCTTGAACTGAGGAAGGGAACCAGGCCTGTGCTAATCAAAGAAACCGTCTTGGCATCTGCCTTAAACAATTTAGGGAGATGATGGAAAACCTTAATCTGAAATGCCACACGGGGATTTGAACAACCATCATCTCGAATGCCATTCCAGTGTCTTACCACTAGTCGATTCAAGTTCAATGTGTCTTAACCATTGCATCCCAATAGTTAGTATCTCCAATTTTCCAAATCCAGTGTTTAAGACACCAGTTCTGTCAATTTTTTACTCCTTTTTTTAAATCTATGCCCACAAACATTATAACCTGCCACAGCAAAAATAGCTCTCATCCTGATATCTGAGTGACCTGTTCTTCCTTTTGAACTTCCCTAAATCCATTCCCCACTCATGATCAAGGGAGGAACTGATAGTTCTAAAATTAGGATTGCAGCATGTACTTTTACATGTGTCTATAGACAGTACTAAATATTTTGCTTCCTGAAGGCATGTGTTGTCCATAAAGCTGTCTGAGCAGTGAATCTTTTTGTTGCTATAAAATAGTTCTTAGCCAGAGCACTGCATCCATATCGCAGAACTGCATGAACAATGCTCACTTTGCCCATGTTGCAGAAGCAGGTGCCTGGCAACAGATGAGTGTCTCTGCCATGTGGCTAAAGAAGCACAAGCTCTGCACAGCTTTGTGACATGTAGTGGAATTAATGGGCCCAGCAAGCATTAAAATGTATTTTGAATTAGAATTTCTTTTCAGCTGTCAATTTTCCAAGTTTTCTATAGAGAATGTGTATGCTGTGTACCTGAGATTCACAATTACCACAGTGACTGAGTACAACCACGTATAAACATTAAAGAGAAAATTGAATATTGAATGTGATTGATTTAGCTTTGACAGAGCAAATTAAAAGGAATTATGTTGAGGATCATGACAACATATTATAATTGTCAACTTCACTTATATTAACAAAAGAAGACTTCAATCCAGCTAAACAGTAGCAAGCAATAGGCAAATGAACTGACAGGACTCATTACAGTTGACAGTATTAACTGCAAATAATGAAATGAAGGAACGGAGTGCAGGGTGTATTGGCAAGAAGAGATGGGTAATATTCGAATAAATTTCTATTGGGATCATTATTTGAATAAATAGATCATTCACACAAATCTATGCATAAATAAATTATTTATAACTTAAATAATGAATAATGTAGAATGCTGCTGTATTTTCTTTGTTAATTTTTTGTATCAAATTCTATGACTAGTGCTCGTTCCCTTGGGTCAGTGCAGTTTCTGTTTGATAAATAAGTTACTAATGGATTGTTCATAAGTGTGCCTAGCTGGCTCACTGGGTTATATTCCAGATGAAAAAACTAAAGGTTTCATGTTTGATCTCTCTGTTGGTAATATGATTTTTTACTCTTACTTATCACTTCTTTAATTTCCAATAATGAGAACAAAGCAAAGTCAAGTTGCAGTATGCTTTGGAGTATATATTAAACTGTAGGTTCCTCTCCAAGTGCCAAGTGGCTGTGTAAGACGGTTCAGGTGTGTGTGTGTGTGTGTGTGTGTGTGTGTGTGTGTGTGTGTGTGTGTGTGTGTGGGGGGGGGGGGGGGGGGGGGCAAGGGCACATCACCATGCCTAGTAAAGCACTGCAATGTTCAAACCAAACTTTGGGTTGAGTACAACTTTACTTGCTTTACAGCAACATAAAAATACTTAATAGGCAGTTGGCATTATGGGTTTCACTACCGACACAGTCCGTTTCAAATGATTCTGCACTTCCCAGTACTTCCCCTTCTCTGTGCTAACATGTGGAAGTACTTTACAAGTAGCCAAAGGTGAGAATGCAGCCAACAGAAACTCTTAATCTGCAGCAAAATTGCTTGCACTATAGGATATTTATGTCTTATTGATATAACTATGCAATTTGTTCATGTTTGTAGTGCTTCAAAATGAGTGACGCAAGCAAGAAATCAGTTGATAATGACTAACAACAGACTTTCAAGAACTCCTATAACAATTGCGAAGTGTTGCTATACATACAAAATCATCCGAAAATGTTTTACGATAAACTCTGACTAAGCTTTCTATCAGAATATGGAATAGTTTCTCATTCTGACTTGTGTATGTGTAAGATTTAAACATTCAGGAAGAGACAATGGATAAGAGTACATAAAAGAATGCATAAACTGCAGCACACTGACATCTTTTTTAATGAGAAAGTGTCAAGAAACAACTGGAAGACATTTTTCACCTTTATACACCGACAGTAATTAGTGTAGCATTGTCTTACCCACAATTTAAAAACAGAGAGTTCACCTGAATTGCTATCCATGACCAATGGAGGCTTACAACAAACTAGGGACATATAACAGCCAAAAAAATGTATAAGAAATTGGGACATGAGTTCTGAAAGATGTTACGATGTAAAAAGAAAATTTTATTTTGTATGTGAAATAGGATGTGAAATGAACATGGAATCAAACGAATTATCTTATAAAAACTACTGCAAAACTGACGATTTCTCAGCTTTTGCTGAAAACATTGAGAGCTGAAAGTCATATATCATTAAATAAGGACAATTTCAGGGGATTTAATTCTTGCAAAGAGGATAGCACTGTGTTATTTTCTTTAGTGCCACAACAGCAAATCTTCACACGTCAAAGTTTAAGAGGAAATCTTTGAAAAAAATAGTTGTTCAGACAACTAATTTAAAAGCAACAAAAAGTAAATTTGTTTAATAGGTGACAAAGAAATGTTGTAGTAAATGTCACTGAATTTCAATTTTATCTATTATTCATAAAACATTTTTATTCTTGTAAGTGAATAATGTTTCAAATAATATTTAAACAATGAAAAATCCAGCACTGAATATAAAAATATCATGAAAAGGATAGTTGCTTCTCACCGTTTAGCAGAGATGCTGAATCACAGACAGGTGCAACAAAAAGACTGTCGGAAAGTGAGCTTTCGGCCAACAAGGCCTTCTCTGGCATCTGAAGCCAGACTCAGAGTTGTGTGTGTAAGTTGCATTTGTGCGCGTGCACGTGTGTGTGTGTGTTTTGTCCATTTTCAACAAAGGCGCTGTTGGCCGAAAGCTCACTTTCCAAAGCTCTTTTTGTTGTGTCTTCAGCACCTCGGCTATATGGTGAGAAGCAACTATCATTTTCATAATATTGTTTGAATAATATTTATTATTCACCAGTAACAAATAATAATTTTTATCTGTATTTGTTATTCACCACTCAAATTTTGCCCATCTCTGGCAGTAAGCAAAGGGTACTGCATATGTGCAAACTGCAAACTTACAGCCTGTGTGCAAGTTAATGCAAATGCATGACAATCACGTCACTATAAACAGGCATTCACTCAGCTGTGCCATCTCCACTGCTGTGGAGAACCGCTCGCTCAGCTGTCATTACGCAATACACCATTGGTAACCTTCAACAACTTCCACCAAAGTATGTGAAGTGTACTAGCACTCTCTTTCACACACCGCAACTGTACTAACACCACACAAATCGGACTTGAGCTTGCAGTGCTCTAATGCCATCCTGAGATCTTCCTCTAACAATCGACAGCACCTGGAGATGAGAAACAGGTCCTCAAATCAAAATAACAAATTCAGAGCCCAAGTGTCTTAGTAACATGAATATTTTTGAACTTCCTGACAGGTGCCAGAATGTGATGCAAACCAAGACATTTGTCTCATAGGAAATTCTCTTACCAACTGAGCTACCCAGACATGACTTACAAATGAGCACCCATATTTCATCTCCCTGTATCCTTCTCCTACCTTTCTAATTCTACGGAGACTCCCCTCTATACCTTGCTGGACCATCACCCCTGGGACAAGGAATAGAACAGACAATGGCTTTGTTCATTAAGGGTTCCACAACAAATTTAGAGTGAAAATGCAATAAGATGTTTGAATCTAGTGGCTTCCTGGTAATCCCTTCACTTTCAAAATACAAAAATTTTCCCTATTTAAAAATTTTTCTCACTCTTCCTCCAGTCACCTAGTTTCTTTAAAATATTCTCTATATTTTAATTCTTCTAGCACTGCATCTTGAAGCCCTTCCAAACATTGCTCCTTTTCCTCATGGTGTCACTTTTGTTCTGAGAATACAAAGATCTGCGAACTAGAAGACAAGTTACCGTTTTGATATACCTGAGATCAGAAAGTCGTTCAGAGCATATTACACATACACGAGAATATCATACACCCTTGCCAGAAGAGAATTTGGGATAAGTCTTGCACTATGTGCACCTACATCTGAAGGAAATCACAATGGAATGAAATTTCTCTCTTAAGTATAATGTGTACTCAATATAAAAAAAGTATGTAATGCATGCCACAACCATAAATATTATCTATTACCATAACACAATGCTCCCATACGAAATCAGCTGTAGATTTCTTTTCAAGCTCTTTGTTATTTTCTGTTAAAACAGATTCTTGTGAAGCTGCATTGTACCTCAACATGACAGCAATATTACCAAGGACTGTTCACATGTGTTGTAGAATACATCAACACAACGAAAATAAATGTTGTTATAGGATTGCGAAGTGCACTGAATAATGCAAACTAGCCAATCAATCTTCCAATCACTCAAATCTAATAATAGGTGGGCCCAAGTACTGTAGAAGCAGGTCACTGAGACCTGCAAAGTACATAATAATGGCAACTACAAAAGTATTTGTAACTGTATGAAAGTCCATTCAACACGTATTTCTAGAATAATCTTTCACATGCCTACAGACATGCATATATAGATATATACTTTATATTTATTTATTTATATATATATATATATATATTTTTTAATACACAACTTTATTTAGTTTTTCTTTTCTTAAAACTTATAAATATATTTTGTGTCATTATAGTCACATATACTCAAATTTTAAGTCTTTTAATTAAATTTTTCACACATGTATAACACGCACTGATTTCACAGTTACTTTAGGATGGATACCTAACATAAAAGCAGTTCATTTCTTAAAACAAAATTTAAAAAAAGGTGCTAAACAATAAACAGCCTCTACAGATGTTGTAACAACACACTCAAAAATTATTTGTTAAAATACAGCTATAAAAATAAAAATTTATTGCATTTACTAATAGTTTTTTTGCAGCAAGCTACAAAATGCTCTCTTAACAGCCAGAGCAGTTTAAAACAATTTCCTTGTTTCCAGTGCTACACAGTGCTCACAGTAAACACACTGTCGTAAAGGCAGGAGTCGAAATAACTAAAACATAAAAGGAAATGACAATAGTGAAGTGGGCATATAGAGGAAAAAAAGTCCTATTAAAGCAACTGTCACTGACAGTTGAATACATTAATAAACTACTTTTTCATACTGCTGGGTGCACCATCCCATATGAGAGTATTCAGTGAATGTGATTTGTTATTATAACCATGTGTGAAGGAAGCACTTCTCAGCTACTGTGTGGCTGGTAAAGCTGATGGGGCTGCTGTTGCTGTGGCTGCTGCTGTTGCTGCTGCTGCTGGGGTTGTGGTGGTGGAGGCTGTTGCTGCTGCTGTTGCTGGGGTGGTTGTTGTTGTTGTTGTTGTGGTGGTGGTTGTTGTTGCTGTTGCTGTGGTGGTGGTGGTGGTGGTTGCTGCTGCTGCTGAGGTTGCTGCTGCTGCTGCTGCTGCTGTTGTTGTTGTTGCTGCTGCTGCTGCTGCTGTTGTGGAGAGTGATGCTGTTGCATATGCTGTGGAGTATGTTGTGGTGCAGGTGGAGGAGGTGGTGGAGGAGGTGGTGGCTGCTGGTATGGGACTACCATTATTTGTGGAGGTGGGGGAGATGCAACCACTTCTTGATGGCCTTCTGCCTCATATTTACACCGTTTGAACCTACCATACAGAGAAGAATAGGGAAGGTTGTAATGAATAGCAGCTTGGTTAATGCTCATTTGGCCAATTCTCACTGCCTCTAAAGCCTCTCCCATGGCATCCTCTGACCAAGGAGTTGGATTGCTTCGTGATAATTCAATGCCTTCACGCTTGCAACGTCCGTACAATGTGCCGGTTGGAATACCAAACTCTGTGGAGGCCCGTTGCACTGACGATGCTCCAGACCTTATAGATTCCAGGGCACGTTCCAAGTCATCAGGACTCCATGTCGTTGGTGCAGCATTGAAGGGAGCAGCTAGTCTGATACCTTCACGTCTTGCTATTTTATACAGTGTACTACTTGGTATACCTGCAGAAAAGATTATTGTCATTTGTTAGAAAGCAAATACAAAAAAAATGGATAGTCCTGCCAGTACACACCAAAGAAGGTTATTCAGTGTCAATAAGCACCGAAACTTGATAGTGACTGTTTCGAAGTTCAACTCACAATTTTCTATATTCATAGCGTCGAATGTTCAATGTGCACAGTACTACTTGTTTTCATAATATAAACAAAGAGGATTCTAGGGACCTCAAGGAAGTATTCAAAAAACATGCCACATTTTACACATGAACTCAAGACACTCAAAGAATCTTTTATCCTTAGTCTGGGAATCTATGATCACAACCACAGGTGGAAGCATAAATGGTCAAAGACACTGCTAGCTAGGGTGAAACCACCTGTGGTGATCTAACATACACAGCGACAACATCAGCAAGTTGGCGGTGGCATGTCTGTTGCTGTTAGAAGTAGTTTACCTTGTCGTGAAATTGAAGTAGATAGTTCCTTTGAGTTAGGATGGGCAGAGGTCATTGTTGGCAATTGGAATAAAATAATAACTGTATCCTTTTTATGGACATCCAAAATTTACCCTTGATATGTTGGTGAAAATACATTTTTAATTCCGGAGGTACACATAAAACATCAGCTGAAACTGCTCCACGCATTCTCTGGAAATTATTTGGAGCAGTTAAAATGAGCCCACGTAAATAATAAACAGTTGTGAAAACACACTTGACCTCTAAGCAACAAATAATGCTAAGCTAATAATGAACATCAAACCAGATACAGGGATTAGTCAACATAGGGTTGTCGTAGTGGTAAATATTGTAACCCACAAATCCTTCAAAAATAAATGAAAAATATACCTATTCAAAAAAGCATATAAAAATTCACTTGATGCAATCTCCACTTCTTCCAAATTAACAATGTAAGTGTAGACCAGATGTGGCTTGAATTCAATGAAACAGTATCAGCAGCAATTGAGAGATTTATATCAAATACGATGGCTCTTAAATAAAGAATTTTAAGATACTGTAGTAGTTTCATTGTTGGGGCTCCTGCTTCCTGCCTGTGAGAGGCAGGCAAGGTCAGACATGTTCAGTGTTGCCTACCGATGCAACGGAGGTAACACGTGAGGAACAATATGTGGCTTCCAAAGTCTGCTTTCGTCTCAAAAAATCTTCAGCTGAGGTCTATACAATGTTACAGGAGGCCTATGGAAAGTCTGTTCCTGCCTATAGCACAGCTTGAAGGTGGTTTAAAATGTTTAAAGAGGGGAGACAATCAATTTCAAAGGAAGGTGGACCCAGTGCTCCAGTTACTGCTCTTGCAGAAGCAAACATCAACACTGTTGCTGTCATTGTGAGAGAGGATTGACGAATTACCATAAAATAACTTTCTGAAATACTGAACATTTCATTGGGTACCACCCACACAATGCTGACAAAAATTACACATGACGTGTTAGTGCGCGATGGGTTCCAAGACTGTTGATTCCTGAACAAAAGGACATTTGCGAGCAGGTCTGCATGCAGTTAAAGTTGATGTTAGAGGAAGATCAGGAGTTTCTTTCACATGTAATCACTGCTGATGAAACTTGGCGACATTATTGTGATCCTGAGAGCAAACAGCAAAGCTCAGTGTGGAAATCTCCTCCCTCACCAACCCCCAAAAAAGCAGAAGTGGTTGCTTCTGCTGGGAAAGTTAAGGTCATCTCATTCTTTGATATTCAAGGAATGGTTTATCAGCATGTTGTACCTGCACACACATCAGTAACTGGACAATACTACAGGGATGTCCTGAAAACATTGCCAAGTCCAAAGGCCACATTTCTGTGAAGCAGGCTGGGTGCTGCACCACGATAATGCACACCCGTATATTGCCAATGTTGCTGCTGGATACCTTGTAAAAATCAAAGTGTAATGCATCCCTCACTCTCCCTATAGTCTGGATTTAGCCTCATGTGACTTTTTTCTATTCCCTAGCATGAAGAAATGCCTTCACGGCACGCATTATCAATCATTAGAAGCGGTGGTGAAGGCTGCGGAGGCAATTTTGAAGGTCCTCTGAAAAAATGGTTTCCAACATGTATTTGAAGACTGGCAGAAACACTGGGACAAGTGCATCGCATTCATGGGATACCACTTTGAGAAGGACCATCAATTTTGAGGATGAGTAAAGGTATGTTGTCAAAAGAAAATTATGATCATTCTTTACTGAACAGCCCTCGTAAATTAACAAATGATGGAACTGATCCTCCTTGGTAGCCAAAACGTGTCAGAACACTGTTGCAGAAGCAACAAATAGAACATGCCAAATTTAAACGGACGCAAAATCTTCAAGACTGGCGATCTTTTACAGAATCTAGAAATTTATCATGGACTTCAATGCAAAATGCTTATAATTGTTTCCACAATGAAACTTTGTCTCAAAACTTGGCAGAAAATCCAAAGAGATTCTGGTCACAGGTAAAATATGCTAGCAACAAGATACAATTAATTCCTTCTCTGCACGATAGCAATGAAGATATTATCAAAGACAGTGTTGCCAAAGCAGAGTTACTAAACGCAGCCTTCTGAAATTCCTTCACCAAAGAAGGCGAAGTAAATATTCCAGAATTCAAATCAAGAATAGCTGCCAACATGAGTAACATGGAAGTAGATATCCTCGGAGTAGTGAAGCAACTTAAATCATTTAACAAAAGCAGGTCTTCCGGTCCAGATTGTATACAACTTCGGTTCCTTTCAGAATGTGCTGATGCAATAGCTCCACACTTAACAGTCATATACAATTGTTCACTCAACAAAAGATCCATATCCAAAGACTGGAAAGTTGCACAGTCACACCAATATTCAAGAAAGGTAGTAGGAGTAATCCATTATATTACAGGCCCATGTCATTAATGTCGATATGCAGCAGGATTTTGTTAATATTTGTGTTTGAACATTATGAATTATCTTGAAGAAAACTGTCTATTGACACACAGTCAACACGGATTTAGAAAACATCATTCTTGTGAAACACAACTAGCTCTTTACTTGCACGAAGTGTTGAGTGCTACTGACAAGGGATTTCAAATTGATTCCGTATTTATGGACTTCCGGAAGGCTTTTGACACTGTACCACACAACTGGCTGATAGTGAAATTGGAATATTGTCTCAGTTATGTGACTGGCTTCATGATTTCCTGTCAGAGAGGTCACAGTTCATAGTAACTGACAAAGTAATAGAGCAAAACACAAGTGATTTCTGGCATTCCCCAAGGAAGTGCTATAGGTCCTTTCCTGTCCCTAAATGATTTGGGAGACAATTTGAGTAACCGTCTTAGATTATTTGCAGATGAGGCTGTCGTTTATCGAGTAGTAGAGTCATCAGAAGATCAAAACGAATTAGAAAGGATATCTGTATGGTGTGAAAATTGGCAATTGGCCCTAAATGATGAAAAGCATGAGGCCATCAACATGAGTGCTAAAAGGAATCTGTTAAACTTCGTTTACACAATAAATCAGTCAAATCTTAAGGCTGTAAATTCAACTAAATACATAGGAATTACAATTATGAACAACTTAAAATTGGAAAGAACACACAAAAAATGTTGTGGGGAAGGCTAACAGACTTGTAGAATGAAGGCTTTCACGACCGGGTGACATGGCTGTTGATATACTTTCCGGGATGTGAGGTTGTGGTCCAAGAACTTTTCTGCTCCTTACGTTTCGTCCAGGACTGCACTGGACTTCCTCAAAGGCGCTGCTCCGCTGAGTCTTGCCGACTGACTGGTCGGGTGTCTGAGAGCGACTTATATACTGTGAGAAAGGGGGGTGTGGTTCAGGTGACACGTGATGAGCAGTGATAATCCATAGCAAAGATAAGGTTGACTATCGATTACCACCTTGTCAAAGATAAAAATTGTTAGCAATTTTGTAGAGCCACTGTCCATATATTGCTAAGTTTCATAGCCTCCTCTTTCCTATTAAAATTATCGTGATGTTTATAAATTTCAATAGCTTCTCTATATAGCCGTGGATAGTAATTCAACATTGTAGATAAAACTTCGGTATCCGAAAACTTCACTTGGTGGTTGCCTGGTTGAAGAGCATGTTCCGCTACAGCTGATTTTTCTATTTTTCCAAGTCGACAAAGACTTTTATGCTCTTTCAGTCGCATGTTTAATCATCATCCTCAACAAAAAAAGGGGTGTCATAAAAAGTCTCGTCGATCGAGCAGAACGGATATGTACACCTGAACATTTGGATGCTGAAGTGAAACATCTGAAGCAGGCTTTTGAAAAAAACGGCTACTCAAGAAAAGAGATAAATAGAATTTTGCGTCCAAGGAACAGACAACCAAAAGATAAGAATGAACCACAATGACAGAAAAATACAGTAGTTCTCCCTTTTATTAAAAAAGTAACAGATCAGATCGGTAAGATTTTACGAAAACATGACATAAAACCGGCCTTTAAACCAACAAAGAAAATACGTCAAGTACTACGATCTGTGAAGGATAAACGCCCTCCCCTGTCGACATGTGGTGTGTATAAAATTCCATGTGACAGAAAAATACAGTAGTTCTCCCTTTTATTAAAAAAGTAACAGATCGGATCGGTAAGATTTTACGAAAACATGACATAAAACCGGTCTTTAAACCAACAAAGAAAATAAGTCAAGTACTACGATCTGTGAAGGATAAACGCCCTCCCCTGTCGACATGGGGTGTGTATAAAATTCCATGTACCTGTGGTAAAGTTTACATTGGTACTACCAAAAGATGCATAAACATGCGACTGAAAGAACATAAAAGTCTTTGTCGACTTGGAAAAATAGAAAAATCAGCTGTAGCGGAACATGCTCTTCAACCAGGCAACCACCAAGTGAAGTTTTCGGATACCGAAGTTTTATCTACAACGTTAAATTACTATCCACAGCTATATAGAGAAGCTATTGAAATTTATAAACATCACGATAATTTTAATAGGAAAGACGATGCTATGAAACTTAGCGATATATGGACAGTGGCTCTACAAAATTGCTAACAATTTTTATCTTTGACAAGGTGGTAATCGATAGTCAACCTTATCTTTGCTATGGATTATCACTGCTCATCACGTGTCACCTGAACCACGCCCCCCTTTCTCACAATATATAAGTCGCTCTCAGACACCCGACCAGTCAGTCGGCAAGACTCAGTGGAGCAGCGGCTCTGAGGAAGTCCAGCGCAGTCCTGGACGAAACGTAAGGAGCAGAAAAGTTCTTGGACCATGACCTCACATCCCGGAAAGTATATCTACAGCCAAGGCTAACCGAAGACTGCGTTTTATTGGCAGGACACTTAGAAAATTTAATAGATCTACTGAGGAGAGTGCCTACACTACACTTGACCGTCCTTTTTTTATAATACTGCTGCGCGGTGTGGGATCCTTACCAGATAGGATTGATGGAGTACATCAAAAAAGTTCAAAGAAGGGCAGCAGGTTTTGTATTATCATGAAATATGGAGAGTGTCACTGAAATTATACTGGAGTCGGAGTGGATGTCATTGAAACAAAGGCATTTTTCGCCGCAGCAGAATCTTCTCACGAAATTTCAATCACCAGCTTTCTCCTCCGAATGCGAAAAACTTTGTTGACACCAACCTACATAGGGAGAAATGATCACCATAATAAAATAAGAGCAATCACAGCTCACATGAAAAGATACAGGTGTTTGTTTTCTCCTCGCACTTTACGAGACCGGAAGGATAGAGAATTGTGAAAGTGGTTTGATGAATCCTCTGCCAGGGACTTAAATGTAATTTTCAAAGTATCCATGCAGATGTAGATTAATATTCGATTAAGTTAAGGCAAGAGATAAGCAGTAGGAACAGAAAACACCAATGTCGGATCCAAAACTACATTTCATGCAGGAATAAAATGGTAGGAACAAACACATTTATAAAAGCAATAACACTCAAAAATGAAGTAGATGTCTGCTGTGCTGTGACAAACCAACAAACAGCTTGCTTGTAAATATAATTTACAGATTCGTCACTATTCTAAAAGTTTAGATTTTTATTGTATTCATCAATGTAGGTATTCAGAATACTTCTAGGTTTTTTTAACATTCATAACTGCTACATCTGAATGTGGCACTGTTTCTCATATACAATCAATGACTTCAGTGCTTAGTCTCTAAACCCGTGACTTTTATATGACTCACATTTTTGCATCATGTTTATTTTATTCATCCAAAAGTTTTTACATATTTTGGAGCAGCTACATAATTTGTTTACAAATGGCATGTAGGAATGTAGATTGATTGATGCTCTCTCTCTCTATTACAGAAAATATAACAGTAATATAAGTCTGCAGAAAAGGAAGAAGCTTCCAAACCTGTGCACTATCTGAGATAAGAAACCAACAAACACCTATCAGATAATGTGGGCGTACCCTGGAAAATTGCAATAAAAGTCAACAGTTAATACTTCCAACACCGGAAAGCAATAAGAAATTGTATTTCTCAGAGTCAATGCTGATGATTGCAAGCCTAGACGTACAGTGTATCACCAAAACTAACAAATAAATCCTCTCAGAGCTTTGCTCCATACATAAAAATGGAACTTACGGTGTAGCCAAGAAAAGACAGAGGAAAGAAGAGACAATAAAACCAGGAACAATACTTTTTTTATTAACTACATAAAATCCATTCTGAAGTACTGCAGTGCTATCTCCATAAGACCAGAACTAGCCATTACATCAACCAACAAAATTATGAACAACAACATAGAACTATTAACTACTGAATGTAGCACCTTTACTATAACACTCCATGGTGACAAGCTCAGCCTGACTTTGCCATCAAACTTCAACAACCAGAAAACACAGTTCATTTTAGATGACCTTAACTGCAACAGCATCACAGGAGTACCGAGGTACAAATGAAAATGGACATATACTAGAGCACTGGGTAGAAATAAAGAATTTATCCCTTTCCAGAATGAGATTTTCACTCTGCAGCGGAGTGTGCACTTGTTCGCGAAAGGCAAACGTCCTGAGTTCGAGTCTCAGTCTGGCACACAGTTTTAAACTGCCTGGAAGCTTCAATTTATCCCTTTGTCATAGTCCCACACTCATACAGCAACAAGATCCGGAAGGGTGTATCCAACTCTGACAATTGTTTTCGACCAGAAATAGGGGAAGATTGATACTTAAAAATCGTACATGCACCTCTTCCTAAAACACAACACCAACCTATCATAATCTGAACATATACTGCTGTGAGAACGACAAAAATACCATTCCACAGGTGGATCGACTTTTAAAACACTAATGGACAGAGTATGCTGAGAAGTTAGATGTAGAAATAAAATCTCTGCAAAGTCCTGGAAAATTACCAAGCCTTTGTGGGTACCCTTCAAAAGACTTCTAGGAGACATATACTATGAGGCTGCTCCAATGAGTCAAAGAACATACCAAGGGAATATGAAATGCTCACAAACAGAATCCTTACAGTGAAGAGGTAGTCCTATATGGAGAAACACCAATGGAAATGCTTAGAATCAAAACAAAAGAAATGTGTCTAAATCCTAGGTAGAATGAATAAGACGTACAGCAGTAAAGAGGCCTGGAACTTTGTAAAAGAAATTAACAGTGACTCTAGGATAGTCAAACAACTCCCTGGAGTAATGCCCAAACAAACTGCCCACCAACTCCTACTAAATGGAAATTCCAACAAGAAATGCCAGAAAATAAAAATTATCAGAAGAGCCAAGACTCAAAATGCCATCATTTATTATAAAAGAAAAATGGAAAAGATGCTGGAGTCAATGATGTGTGCATGAAGCAAATCAAGCATGTTGGCACTAGTGTCAACTAATAGATTTTCCAAGTTTTTAATCACTATCTAAAAACTTGCATGATCACGAAGAATGAGGAAATCAAGGATAGTAGCACTACTGAAACCAGGGAAAGGCACAGGCCAACAGAAGAACTACCACTCAACTGTGTCCCTATACCAATTGTATAAACTGTGCGAAGAAATTATTTTAAAATTGCACAGCAAATATTTCAGAGCAGAAGCTCATTTCCAGTCCCAAAATACCATGCATACCAGTCAAACCCTGTCCCTTATAGAAAACAGGGGAAAGGTCAAAAAACAAACAAATAAAAGGTGTAATTCTGGTGGAGTTAAGTTCTGCATATGACAATGTCAGTCATATAATACTCATGAAAGAACTCTACAACACTTTAAGGAACATCAGCTGACAAAAATGATTGAATCAAATCAAAGGTAATGACAAAATAATGGTATCACCCAGGGCAGTGTCCCGGCCCTCTTTTTATTTAATCTACACACCAACAATCAACCAACCTCAAAGCATATTATCCGTTTCTCGTATGCTGACGTTTTGGCTGTTACTGCACAAGGAAAGAGCTATGAGAAAACAGGAGAGAATCTAGAAAACTCAATCATCATGTCTGAATATTATCAAGAGAATTCCCTCGGACCAAACCCCTTGAAACACAAGTTAGCACATTCTGCCTTCACTCAAAACAGGCAAATGAAGGCTGGACTGGCAGCAACCTGGGATATAATACAAACAAACCAACCTACCTGGGTGTTGTGCTGGTCAGATCACTGACATACAAATACAGTGACAGCAGGAAGGTGGCGGGGGGAAAACAGAGAGAGAGAGAGAGAGAGAGAGAGAGAGAGAGAGAGAGAGAGGCAACACCCAGGTGATGATGTGCAACATAAATGAAAGTTGGTAGGGGTGTTTCTCCAGGTGAAAGATGATGTCTATTCAAATTTCGTGCCAGTCACTTAAGAGTGATGCTAACAGTGCTACTATGAAGATGCAAATAAGGTTTGTTTTCAATTCAGTCATGAAAATTAGTCCTTTGAGACTGGGCATGGTGAGTTGATGTCAGTCAAGAAATGCCTTTAAGGTGACAAAGACACCATTATCAACACCTCACTGAGTTTGAATGAGGTTATGTAATAAGACTAAAAGAAGCTGTATATTCCTTCTGTGATACTGCAGAAGGACTCAGTATGAATGTAGCCACTGTACGTGACTGCTGGCAGCGATGGTCACGAAAATGTATGGTCACAAGAAGACCTCCTGACAGCCACACGTCGCTACCGAGAGGGAAGACCATCGTACTCGCGTAAGGCTCTGCTGCTTTGTATTGCACTTGCAACAGCAATCTGAGCAGCACTTGGCATCCCAGTGACAACGAACTATTATAAAAATGGACAGCTCTGACACACACACACACACACACACACACACACACACACACACACACACCCTGTAACATGCATTCCACTGACTCCAAACCACTGCTATTTGTGACTTCAGTTGTGTCATGTTAAAGCTCATTGGAGGGTGGAGAGGATGTCTGTTGTGTTTTCTGATGAAAGCTGTTTCTGCCCCAGTTGCAGTGACGGCCACGAGTTTATTAAAAGGACCCCAGTCGAGTGCCTGCAACCGACCTGTCTGTGTGCTAGACACACTGGTTCGGGACACAATTTCTTATGACAGCTGCAGCACTTTCGTGGTTATCCCATGCACCCTGACAGCAAAACTGTACATCGATCTGGTGTTTCGATCTGTTGTGCTGCCATTCGTGAACGGCATTGCAGGGGGTGTTTTCCAACAGGATAATGCTCACCCGTGTACAACTGTTAGTAACCCAACATGCTCTACAGAGAGTTGACATGTTGTCTTGGCTCATCTGGTCACCAGATCTAGTCTCCAATCCAAAACATATGGGATATCATTGGTCAACAAATCCAGTATCATCCACGAACAGCATTAAATGACCCTGTACTGAGCCACTATGTGGAACAGGCAGGGAACTCCTCCCACAGACTGACATCCAGACCTGCAGAACACAAAGCATGCACATTTGCATGTTTGCATTCAACATTCTGGCAGTTACACAGGTTACTAATGTAACAGCATTTCGTATTTGCAATGACTTATCTTGCACTTACACTAACCTGTGATCTTGTAATGTCAACCACTTAAGTATGTTACCTAGACAAATGTAGTTCCTAAATTTCATTACTCCACATTAATTCTTTTTCGGTGTTGCGATTTTTTTTTCTGTCAATGTATCACGGCAAGAAGACCTGTCGAAAGGTCATCGCCCGGAACATCGTCTTGAGAAAACTGGCAAATAGTTAATGAGGAGTCCGGTCAATCTTATTACGAACAACTGTCAAGCACTTTGCTTTTCCATGGTGGAATATTAAGGCTGTGTATGGTCCAGATCTACACATGCTAAAAAGTCAATCTAACCCTAAATGACATGCAGGTTAACAACAGGATGCATGAAACCCACAGAACCTGGGAAACAATGTAAAGAGGTTGGATTCTCAGGATCTGAGCCCCCAAGAATTGCCCATGAAAACACAGAAAAATTTAAACAGATTTTCAATGAAGGCACATCCTACATGGTATTCATGTGGACCTGACAAATTGAAAGCCTGCAAGAGATTCCTTAAGACTGAGCTAAATGAGTCCCCAAAGGGTTAACCTGCCTTTCAAGAGATGCCCTGTGACAATACAACAAGCTGGAAGATTTGGAGACTGAATCAAATCATAATGGGTAAAGTACCAATCAAAACAAATTATTAAATAGGACCTCAAAGACAAGGCAGACAAGAAACACAATTGTGGTGAAGTCCATGACATGGAACATCATGTACGGTAAAATAAAATAAAATATGGTCTGCATTTGGCTGTAACATGGATGCTCTCTATTTAAATAGTGTGATTAGCTAATTTCGAAACTTGTCACTTCCAAAGCATCTTGGCATCACTTTCTTTTGCAGACACTTCTTATTAAACATATACATTCATTCCACTTCACTTCAGCATCTTTATCCAAATACGTTGGTGTTTTATTATAGTAGCCTATGCTGTACTACAAAAAGACCTCAAAATTTTGGTTTTATGGGGATCCACAGCCTCCTAATGCTTAATAAAAGTAAACATGGTCTACAGTAAGCTGTAATGTAGATGACCTTTATGTACAAAAAAAAACATGGTTTATAGTAGGCTGAAAATAGAGATCATCTCCATTACAGCCTATTACAGACCATGTCAAATTTCCTGCACACGAAGAAGTAAAGTAAGCGTTCTTTGTATAGATCTAGAAACTGCAGAATTGTACCTGTCAACATATTTTACTTCTTTTCCATTAAGAAAATGAAAACACATTGAAATCAAATCAAATGGACCATGGCAGCAACTGTTTCATAAAAACTGGGACATAGTACTTGTGTTTCAAAATAAAACTGCCGAGGAGCAGTCAAACGGTGCTACTCAATGGTTCAGGAAGGCTTGTGGCATCACTAAGCACAACTGAGTTTAACATTTAGTGGCATGACAGCATCTGGCACTATTGTAGTCATACCACTGAAAACTAGGTGTTCACACATGAATTTATAATATGCTGCAAGGAGTGGCATCACTTCAGTTGTGTATGTATATCAATGTAGCATTACACAGTATAACTACCTTAATCACCTGATGATGTCAAACAGTTACTTCAAAGAAATATTGGTTGGCTTCCGAACTTATCTGCTGGGAAGTCCACAAAGTGTATTTACAACTTATATGTAAACTGGAACTAACCAGTACTAGTAATATTGTAAACTCTCAGGTTTTATGCCATGGTCATTAAAAGCACAGGACGTTTACTCACAGTGGCTATTCTCTCATGTTTTTCTTTCTTATTGCTCCCTTGAGAGACAATCCACACAAGATCTGTACTTCACCCGAAAATTTTTGCTTGTGTACTTCTTTATTGATGAAGGACAAAAGTTTTAGTTCCTGTGCTTTCTTACTTAAATGCAAAATCAATGTTATGTATTCTCTCAGGCAGCTTTGTTTATTTTATTTGAAAATAGTGTGACTATTGTTTATTTGAGTTCTGAGAAAATGACTATGTAGTGAAAATTAAAAACTTTCATATGCACAAGATGTTTTTAAATCACTGTCACAATAGGAAAAGCAATAGTCATCCATCTTCTTATGTACACACCACTGAATTGTTGGGCCACATCTTAGGTGAAATGTGACATGCTGACAAAACCTACATTATGGAAGTAGTCACATATTTGTTTACTTGAGGATTCCAAAGTTCAAATAAATAGTGTGTGTGTGATTCTTTTCTTGTAACTAGTTACATTGCTACTCCGGCAAACAAATATACTAAATACCATTCTTTAGAGTACAAAATTTCATTCTTATTCTGTTTACATAATCATTGAAATACAATAATTGGGCCTGCCTGTGTTTTGTTACTTTGATTTCCCTTATGAAAAGAATTCAAGATAAGAAACATGAACAGAAGAAATCAGTCCCAGGATTTTATAAATAACCTGATATTTAAATGTGTGTACCAATGCACGAGCAAACATGTGATGTCATGAATGGAAGATGGGAACGATAATCTTTGCAGAACATAAATGTGACAGTAATTTTCTCATGCATGGAACATACCAGATATAAGTAGAAACCATACATATAATATGAGAACCAAAAGCAAGTCTAATATTAATAGTCAATGAAATGACTTATGTACAGTGATGAAGCAATGCACTGCAGTAATTCAATGGTCAGAATCTTAAATAATGTTCATATAGCAACTATAGGTAACTAAATAAATAAACAGTTTAAAATATACTCAAAACTATATACTTTGTGAGTAAACACACTATTATCATCTTAAATTTGTCTGTTTACCTGCTGTATGAGCAGAATGCTTATTTAGACTTAACTATACATTCCAAAAGCTGAGAATAACATATCTGTAACTTACATGCCTGACAATGAAAATATTTCCCCACAGAGGGCCAGAAGTCTTGCTTGATTAGAAAGCTGGAAATTATTGTAGATAATCAGACAATATGCCCTGTACATGAAGTTAAATGGCCAGAGAGAGGGGGAGGGAGGGAGGGAGGGAGGGAGGGAGGGAGGGAGTGAGGGAGGGAGGGAGGGAGAGAGAGAGGGGGAGAGGGGGGAAGGGAGAGAGAGAGAGAGAGAGAGAGAGAGAGAGAGAGAGAGAGAGAGAGAGAGAGAAGGGGGCGGGGGGCAGAGAGCATTTATGTAAACATTTTAATGCGTAGTTTTTGGTGGGAGGAGTTTCAAACACTGGTTGGGTAATAGTGGAAGTTGGACTCAAACTACCATATCTACAACACTGCCAATAATTGTGTTGTAGCTGCTACTGAATGTCTTCCGTTGTGCACTGCTCTTTCTTTTATCTTTTTTTCTTGAAAGGAGTTAAAAGACTGGTCCATGATGTGGTTCCAGTATGACTCTCACAACACCAAAAGGGGCTAGTGATCCATATTACTACTGTGTCAGTTCTGGTGTCGTATGAGTATGGAGTATGTACACAAGCTGCCAGCCCTGTGAGAGGGAGGTAGGACTCGTTTTCTCATTCTGCTCCTCTCCTCTCCTCTCAGGATGTCAAGATTCTTCTCTTTTTTGCACTCACAGACAACTGTCACATTACAGTGTTCGCATTCTACCAGTCGCTGCTTATTCTATATCACAAAAGAGAGAGCTGTCGGAATAAAGCCTGTGAAATGCTCATCTTCCTCTAGCCTTGGTCTCATTATTTCACTTTCAAATAAAGTAGGCAGTACATTCCAAACAAATCATAGTCACCATGTATTTTGCACATTCCAACATTCATAACTTGGGCAGTTGCTTTGGTGTATTTTTTCCACAGCATTTTGTTATGGTTTCATATTTCAGCAATAGTGGTTCTGAAATGTTGTCGTAATAACATGTGAAAGGAATATTAGTGCAAACAACAGATAGGATTCAAGTGATACTACTGCTCTTCCTACACAATATCAGCTGACAAAAATATTTTGTCATCACGTACATGAATCCCTTCCACTCAAAGGTAGGTTAATTATTCCAACAAAGATTGTAGCCATGAACAAACCTATGCATCATAGATGGAAGGATATTAGTCAATACATCTAGAACCCTTTTGTAACATTAACAAACTGAATCATGCACCTGATGTTTAATTGTATGTTCACCAATTTCAGACATCATCATGCCATCTACAGAATACATTAGCAGCTCATTCTGTCTTAAGACTGAACAATCTCAAGCCATATGAGATCCAGAGAGGCTACTTTTAGGATATCCTTTTCTTTAAATTTTGTAGATATAGAAAATCATTTCAATAAATTTTCTGCTTTAATAATTCTCCTAGCTCAAACTCTAGTTAACTGCACAGTTTTCACAAATTATGAAGTTACATTTCTTGTTTCTTAATATTATTGTACATAGTTTACATGGGTTTTGTTATGCTAAACATTCTGCAGTGGTCAGGAAACAAGACAATTAAAATAGATTTTTGGTAATACCAGCACTCCTTTACTTACCGTATGCTTTGCTTGCTTTGTTCGCTGAAATACTGCCAGTCCTTAGGGCTTCAAGTGCACTATTCAGGCTGTCCTCAGTCCAGCTTTTACTAGGTCCCTCTTTCTTGGGAGTGTCAATGCCTAACCGATGAGCACGTTGCCACAATGTAGTGGATGGAATTCCATATGTTGCAGATGCTTTGGTCAAACTCATGCTATGATTACGAAGCGCATCCAAAGCAAGTTCCATATCTTCCTGTGTCCAAGACTTTGGACCTGTTTTCGTAACCTCATGATGGCTGACATCTAAAAAGGATTTATTAAGTGAGTTTCTATATGAAAAAGAAACTACAAGCAAATACAGATGCAAAAACATTCTACATATCAAGTGGCAGAGAGAGTGAGGCACATTCAGAAAACATTATATAAATACTATTTTTTTGGAAGCATGGGTTCCTTCATTCAGCTAATATTCTCCCTCAACCACCCAGAGGAGCTTTTCAGTAAGTAGCAAGCCTTGCAACAAGCTGGTCAAGTCCTAAGCTCCCTCTCTATATGTGTCCTTGTCATAAAGTTCATGGACTTTATCAGTAATAGAAATCTACCAGCCATCTACCACCACTTGCGCCAGCCTTAGCATTGGGATTGATCTAATTCAACAAAAGAAGTTATGAAGAAGATAAATGACAGAAAAACTTCTGGACCATTTAAGGATAGAATCCTGGACATTTTGATTGGTAGTCTGGCACTTAACCACTTAGTTACATCATTTACACCTCTCTAATTTCATTAGCTTGACATATGATTTAGGTCTTGTGACTGCTCCATAGCCAGGTTTGTCTTATGCACCACTACTACTTCCTCCTTCTGCGTCTTCACTGGTAAGACATATTCTAGCGAAGGAAAAAGCAATTCACACTGTATTTCAGCTAACATCAACACACAGTTCAGCTTATTATCCCAGCATGATTACTAAAAAGCTATCAGTAAGGATGAAGTTAGTTAAAATCAAACAATGGAAAAACCAGACTGGAATATCAACCATACTAGGTAAAGGATAGATTGCTACTGAGTAACAATCTGTCCTTTTCCTAATGATGATGAAGTTAGTTGCACGTTACTTCAAAAATATTTATGATCTCTTACTATGCTGTGGGACAAGTCAGTTACTTTACAGTAACCATTCATTTTCTCTGTGAAACATATGGCGGTCTGTTGATCATCTATATGATTACCTACAATTTTTTTATTCGTATAGTGATTTACACCTAACTCTATATACAATCACTCACTCCCCACCCCTCTCTTTCTTTTAATTGTGCGCACACACAAATTGTATTAGAAACTCGGATATTCTTCAATGGGGTATAAAGCGTTGTCAATCAGATGAGATTTCACTTTGTGTTTGAAGTTAAGAATTTATAAATGTTACTGTTGTCTTCAAACTGTTCTTGATTATTAACAAGAAACTCTGTGGAGGAGTACATCTACATCTACATCTACATTTATACTCCGCAAGCCACCCAACGGTGTGTGGCGGAGGGCACTTTACGAGCCACTGTCATTATCTCCCTTTCCTGTTCCAGTCGCGTATGGTTCGCGGGAAGAACGACTGTCTGAAACCCTCTGTGCGCGCTTTAATCTCTCTAATTTTACATTTGTGATCTCCTCGGGAGGTATAAGTAGGGGGAAGCAATATATTCGATACCTCATCCAGAAACGCACCCTCTCGAAACCTGACGAGCAAGCTACACCGCGATGCAGAGCGCCTCTCTTGCAGAGTCTGCCACTTAACTTTGTTAAACATCTCCGTAACGCTATCACGGTTACCAAATAACCCTGTGACGAAACGCGCCGCTCTTCTTTGGATCTTCTCTATCTCCTCCGTCAACCCGATCTGGTACGGATCCCACACTGATGAGCAATACTCAAGTATAGGTCGAACGAGTGTTTTGTAAGCCACCTCCTTTGTTGATGGACTACATTTTCTAAGGACTCTCCCAATGAATCTCAACCTGGTACCCGCCTTACCAACAATTAATTTTATACGATTATTCCACTTCAAATCGTTCCGCACGCATACTCCCAGATATTTTACAGAAGTAACTGCTACCAGTGTTTGTTCCACTATCATATAATCATACAATAAAGGATCCTTCTTTCTATGTATTCGCAATACATTACATTTGTCTATGTTAAGGGTCAGTTGCCACTCCCTGCACCAAGTGCCTATCCGCTGCAGATCTTCCTGCATTTCGCTACAATTTTCTAATGCTGCAACTTCTCTGTATACTACAGCATCATCCGCGAAAAGCCGCATGGAACTTCCGACACTATCTACTAGGTCATTTATATATATTGTGAAAAGCAATGGTCCCATAACACTCCCCTGTGGCATGCCAGAGGTTACTTTAATGTCTGTAGATGTCTCTCCGTTGATAACAACATGCTGTGTTCTGTCTGCTAAAAACTCTTCAATCCAGCCACACAGCTGGTCTGATATTCCGTAGGCTCTTACTTTGTTTATCAGGCGACAGTGCGGAACTATATCGAACGCCTTCCGGAAGTCAAGGAAAATAGCATCTACCTGGGAGCCTGTATCTAATATTTTCTGGGTCTCATGAACAAATAAAGCGAGTTGGGTCTCACACGATCGCTGTTTCCGGAATCCATGTTGATTCCTACATAGTAGATTCTGAGTTTCCAAAAACGACATGATACTCAAGCAAAACACATGTTCTAAAATTCTACAACAGATCGACGTCAGAGATATAGGTCTATAGTTTTGCGCATCTGCTCGACGACCCTTCTTGAAGACTGGGACTACCTGTGCTCTTTTCCAATCATTTGGAACCTTCTGTTCCTCTAGAGACTTGCGGTACACGACTGTTAGAAGGGGGGCAAGTTCTTTCGCGTACTCTGTGTAGAATCGAATTGGTATCCCGTCAGGTCCAGTGGACTTTCCTCTGTTGAGTGATTCCAGTTGCTTTTCTATTCCTTGGACACTTATTTCGATGTCAGCCATTTTTTCGTTGGTGCGAGGATTTAGAGAAGGAACTGCAGTGCGGTCTTCCTCTGTGAAGCAGCTTTGGAAAAAGGTGTTTAGTATTTCAGCTTTACGCTTGTCATCCTCTGTTTCAATGCCATCATCATCCCGGAGTGTCTGGACATGATGTTTCGAGCCACTTACTGATTTAACGTAAGACCAGAACTTCCTAGGATTTTCTGTCAAGTCGGTACCTATTATCTTACTTTCGAATTCACTGAACGCTTCACGCATAGCCCTCCTTACGCTAACTTTGACATCGTTTAGCTTCTGTTTGTCTGAGAGGTTTTGGCTGCGTTTAAACTTGGAGTGAAGCTCTCTTTGCTTTCGCAGTAGTTTCCTAACTTTGTTGTTGTACCACGGTGGGTTTTTCCCGTCCCTCACAGTTTTACTCGGCACGTACCTGTCTAAAACGCATTTTACGATTGCCTTGAACTTTTTCCATAAACACTCAACATTGTCAGTGTCGGAACAGAAATTTTCGTTTTGATCTGTTAGGTAGTCTGAAATCTGCCTTCTATTACTCTTGCTAAACAGATAAACCTTCCTCCCTTTTTTTATATTCCTATTAACTTCCATATTCAGGGATGCTGCAATGGCCTTATGATCACTGATTTCCTGTTCTGCACTTACAGAGTCGAAAAGTTCGGGTCTGTTTGTTATCAGTAGGTCCAAGATGTTATCTCCACGAGTCGGTTCTCTGTTTAATTGCTCGAGGTAATTTTCGGATAGTGCACTCAGTATGTCACTCGATGCTCTGTCCCTACCACCCGTCCTAAACATCTGAGTGTCCCAGTCTATATCTGGTAAATTGAAATCTCCACCTAAGACCATAACATGCTGAGAAAATTTATGTGAAATGTATTCCAAATTTTCTCTCAGTTGTTCTGCGACTAATGCTGCTGAGTCGGGGGGTCGGTAAAAGGAGCCAATTATTAACCTAGCTCGGTTGTTGAGTGTAACCTCCACCCATAATAATTCACAGGAACTATCCACTTCTACTTCACTACAGGATAAACTACTACTAACAGCGACGAACACTCCACCACCGGTTGCATGCAATCTATCCTTTCTAAACACCATCTGTGCCTTTGTAAAAATTTCGGCAGAATTTATCTCTGGCTTCAGCCAGCTTTCTGTACCTATAATGATTTCAGCTTCGGTGCTTTCTATCAGCGCTTGAAGTTCCGGTACTTTACCAACGCAGCTTCGACAGTTTACAATTACAATACCGATTGCTGCTTGGTCCCCGCATGTCCTGACTTTGCCCCGCACCCGTTGAGGCTGTTGCCCTTTCTGCACTTGCCCGAGGCCATATAACCTAAAAAACCGCCCAGCCCACGCCACACAACCCCTGCTACCCGTGTAGCCGCTTGTTGCGTGTAGTGGACTCCTGACCTATCCAGCGGAACCCGAAACCCCACCACCCTATGGCGCAAGTCGAGGAATCTGCAGCCCACACGGTCGCAGAACCGTCTCAGCCTCTGATTCAGACCCTCCACTCGGCAATGTAAATGTAGTGTGTGGCTGTTTTCAATATGCCCAAGTATTTAAAGGACTAGCTACAAGAAAAGAAAGTGTAGAGTTAGCACCGCATATTAAATTTATTAAATGGTCCTGTCCAACCAATGCTTTTTTCCTTAATGAATATTTGCGTTGGAATATGATTCCTTAAGTCATCAGTGATGGAACAGGAAAAGTATGTTAGCTTGTTCAACAACCCTGGTATCAGGCTTCATGCAAATGTTGCAGAATTCAGTCATTTTAAGACTCACAGCATCCAACTTCCAGTTCAGGTTTCTATCCATATAACCAACTAAGAATTTAGAGTATTCTATTTCAGTGATTGATTTTTCCTCATACATTATTTCTAATAAAACTCTCACGCACTGAGGAGTACAAAATTGTATATACCGTGTTATTGAAGTTCCATTTGCAGACAACTAAATTTCAAGAAAAATTTATTTACATTTTCAAGTGCTGGAGTTTCTTCAGTAGGCTTGATAATAATACTTGCATAATCAGTAAAGAGAATCAATTCAGTTTCTTGCATACATGCCAGCACAGTATATGTAATAAGAACATGAATGGACGCAATATCGGTACGTGTGCATTCCATCATTTGCCCATAGGACAGACTCCCATACGGGCGACATACTAATAAGCATCCCTGGCATAGAGAAACAGCTGAAAGGTTTGAAAGCAAATAAATCACCTCATCCATATGGAATCCCAATGTGGTTTTACAAAGAGTACACTATGGCACTGACCCCTTACCTAGGTTGCATTTATCATGACTCTCTTGCCCAGCACAAAGTGACTGTAAAAATGCTGCAAATAAGAAGGGTAAAAGAACAGACCCACAAAATTGCAAACCAGTATCTCTAACTTCGGTTTGCTGCAGAATCCTTGAACATATTCTCTGTTTGAATGTAATAAACTATCTTGAGTCTGAGAAGCTTAGAAAGCATTGCTCTTGTGAAACTCAGCTTGTCCTTTTCTCCCACGATATACTGCAAACTACGGATGAAGGCCAACAGGCTGATTACATATTTCTAGATTTCTGGAAAGCATTTGACATGGTACCCCTTTGCAGGCTGTTCGTGAAGATACGAGTGTATGGGGTAAGTTCACAGATATCTGAGTGGCTTGAAGACTTCGTAAGTAATAGAACCCAGTATGTTGTCCTCAACGGCGGGGGTTCATCAGAGACAAGAGTATCATCAGGAGTGCCCCAGGGAAGTGTGATAGGACCGCCGTTGTTCTCTATGTACATAAATGATTTGATGGACATGGTGGGCAGCGATCTGTGGTTGTTTGCTGATGATATAACGAATGGCAGCTAGCTCTAAATGAGGGAAAATGTAACTTACTGTGAATGGGTAGGAAGAACAAGCCCATAAAGTTCGGATACAGAATTAGTGGTGTCCTGCTTGACACAGTGAAGTCATTTAAACATCTGTGCATACCGTTGCAAAGTGATATGAAATGGAATGAACACGTGAGAACTGTGCTAGGGAAGGCAAATGGTCGACTTCAGTTTATTGGGAGAATTTCAGCAAAGTGTGGTTCACATGTAAAGGTGACTGCAAATTGCATGCTGCATGAGTGTTTGTGATCTGTACCAGGTAGGACTGAGGGAGGACATAGAGGCAGTTTAGAGGAGAGGTACTATATTTGTTACTGGTAGATTCAAGTAATGTGTGTTATGGAGATGCTTCGGGAACTCGGATGCAAGGCAACATTCTTTTTGAGGAAAACTACTGAGAAAATAAGACACCTCACTATTTGCAGGTGGAACAGGAGAGGGAATGACTGGTAGTGGTACATGGTATTTTTACTGGGAGGCTCTTATCTGAGATACATTTGACACTTCAACCTGAGGCTCAGATGATTATATGGTGGTCTTAGATGCGAATTTCTAGATCTTTGCTATGGTGGAGAACTGTAGACCTTTGCACATAAGTTAGGTGTGCACTATGAAGTGCGATCAAAAATTAATGGAAATTTTTCTTTTTCTTAAAGAATTTACTTATTTATTCATGAACATCGACTTTGTCCCATTTATAAGTAATCCGCCCCCGATATAATACACTTTTGCCAGCACTTTTTCCAATCTTGTAAGCACTTCTGGAACTCACTTTTCTTTACAGCGTTCTGCTCCTTCTGTTCTTATTTTATCAATGGAGGCCAAACAATGCCTTTTCATGGTTCTCTTTAGCCTCAGAAATAGAGAAAAAAAAAATCGCATGGGGTCATGCCCAGCAAATACAGTGGCTGAGGCAACATAATGGGTTTGTTTTTCAACAACAGAAACAAAAAAAAATCATGAAATAGCATTGAGGTGTGAGGTTGAGCTTTATCATGATGCAATTTCCGTTAGTCACTTTGGCACAATTCTGGTCGTTTCCTTTGAACTGCTTCATGCAATTGGTGTGTAACTTCCAGGTAGTATTCCTTATTGACCATACAACCATTAGGCAGCAACTCATGATGCACTATGCCATTGTAATAGAAGAAAAGAGTGAGAAGAACCTTCACATGTGATGGAACTTATCGAATTTTTTTCAGTCTTGGCTCTTCAGGCAGTTCCATTGGGACCATGGGGCCTTGGTCTCAACGTCATACCTGGAGACCCATGTCTTGTCACCTGTTATAATATTCTTTAGAAGTTCTGTATCACTGTTGACTTTATTCAGCAATTCCAAAGTGATGTCTACACGTAATTTTTGGTCAAAATTCAACAATTTCAGAATAAACTTTGCTGCTACAAGTTTCACACTTACAAAAAAAATTGCTCGGCATAAGCCACAGGATATGCTGACATCATCAGCAATCTCTCTGATGGTTATCTGGCAATTTTCCTGAACCATTTTCTTTACTTCTTCCACACTGTTGTCAGTAACTGCTGTGCTCGGCATCCAGGGGCAGTCCTAATCTTCAATGTCTTCTCGATCCTCTTTGAAATGTTTGCACCACTCAAACTCTTGTCTTACACACAGTACATTCGCCAAAACCCACAGTCAATATTTCGAATGTAGTGCTGCACGTTATTTCATAGCAAATTCTGTTATCAATTTTTTCAACCTTTTCAACTGTCAACAAAACAGCTGAGAATGCAAACATTCATCAGGAATTTGTGAACCAACACAATAATTTTTTAAATGTGATGTACAAAGCCCACAAAACTTAAAAAAATCCCATTTCTTTTTGAACATACCTCGTATGTGCAGGAAGTGACTACTAGGGTATTAAGAGAATGTGTGGCACTGGATGTTTAGGATAGAAAAACCTTCAATGCTAATTTTCCCCTTTCATGCAGTGGATCTCTTGGTCTGTTGCTTCAGAAGGTTTGTTACCACATGATGTGGCTCAACAGTGACACTGAGCTCGCACTCACAGTGCCAGTTCAAATCTTCGTCTGGTCATTCAGACTTTGGTTTTCCAAGGTTTCTCTAAGCAGCTTGAGGCAAATGCTCAGACAGTTCCTTCGAAAATGTCATGGACAATTTTCTTCCCCATTTTTCCCTAATCTGTGCTTGTGCTTCATCCTAATGACTTCATTGCTGACAGGTGATAAACCATAATATACTTTCCTCTTTGCAGCTTTATGAATTGATTCCCACAGGGTATCATTTCTTCACACTTTTCAGTTACATAATGTGGAGAAGGAATCACTAGATCTCACAGTTAGTATCTGTGTGTCTTTTACTTGTGTGCTCATAAGACTGCTGCCACTATTTATGTGATTATATACACATTTTTATGGAATTGAAAACTAATTTCCACAAAACTGCTAAACGAAACAAATGTATTTATTTACCTGTTATATCAAGGCTCTCCTGGCTCCAACTTTTGGGGCTCCCTTTCACAGCATCCCCACTCAGATCTGTAAACACAACTGACCTTATTATTGTATTACTCACATACAAGAGTTATATTTAGCAACTTAATTTTCAGGTAAGAAATACTCTTAATGACAAATTGAGTTGAGAATTTTTCACAGTTATTTGTATTTATATAATGCCATTTTTGCACAAGTTGCTGAAACTACATATAAGAATAAGAATCTTTATTAGCTGTTCAGTATTTTCTTACATAATGGGCTTTGTCAATAAGCTCGAAATGGGTCTATGCCTATATGTTAGATATTGTTTTTCCAAATTTAGGTCCTACTACAGGCAGAGGTACCTTTCTCTATGTTAAAACAGCAAATCTGCCATATTACAATCTTTATATTCATCAACTGAGTAAAATGCTTTACCTTTGAGCCATTGACCCAATGTTGTCTTAAATTTATTTTTATGGGGGCATTTAAACAGTTAAAGGCCTACATATTTATTGGACAATCTAGAATATGGCAGATCAATTGTGTGGTTTCGTCTTGTATTAGGGGTGTGGACAGATGACCTAAGGCGATATCAAGCTATGTTTTCTTTTATGTGTAATAAGCAATAATAGATGTACAAACAAGGAACTGTAATGATGTTAAGTTTTTTGAAATGCTCGCTGCATGTATCCCTAGGAGATAAACCCACTATATATCGAAGAGCTTTTTTTTTTGTCATCTAAAAATTGATACTGAATTGGGAGAATTTCCCCAGAGTAGAATACCATATGAAAGATGGGGGTGGATATACGCAAAATATGAATGCAGCAGTAAGTTTTGGCTGACATTATTCCTAAGCTTATAAAGTAGGAACATAGCATGTGAAAGTTTAGAACAGACGAATGTGGTAAGTTTATTCCAGCTAAGTTTCTGGTCAATCATCATTCCTAACAGTTTAACAGACTTATTTTCTTTGTTTGATACCTTCAAATTAAAGAATATTTCCTCAGTTCTTGTTTCATTTATATATAGGGAGTTTGCACTAAACCAATGAACCGATTTTTCAAATATTATATTATTTTTTTCTCGTACAGATTCAAGAGTCTGTCCTGAATTGATAAAAGTTGTAACATCCGCATAGAGGACTGTTTTACAGGATAAATACTGTGGCATATCATTAACGTACACTACAAACAGGAAGGGCCCAAATATGGAGCCCTGTGGCACACCTGTTTTTATTGTTTGTGGGTTTGACAGCTGCCCTTTTACACTAACAAATTGTACTCTGTTGCTTAAGTAGGATTCTAATAATTTCAGGGTGCCCTCTTCCATGCCATAGTGTCTTAATTTCATGAGCAAAGTACTATGAGATATAGTGTCAAATGCTTTACTCAGAATGATGGACTGTCAATCTACAGACTAAGGCTGCCTAAACTACACAGTACAGATCCCACAAAGATTACGCCTTTTATAATTGTCTCAAGTCAATGTCAACACAAATAGCCACCAATCAACATCAACATCTAAAAACCGTTTATCTGTATGTGATTAACTATGCACGTAATCTTATATACTTTTGCTTTCTGAACTTTTATAACCAAGTGAAACGTGCTGATCTACATAAACACAATGGATAAAACATCAGTCACCTCCTTAAAAAGAAATTTTCAGAGTATCGCAGATGTAGAAATAGTACCAGGTCGCCATGTGATATTCCAATTCAATCAATGGCATAAGCCATGGCAGTGAAGCTGTATGTGTCAGTTGGTTTTATGGAGTTAGTGCAGTATGATGGGTCAGTCAACATAAAGATTTGACAGAATGAACATTCAAATTACCATATACATGAAAAACTCTGTTTATTTCAATATTCTCAGTGACCATCTGTTGCCCTTTTTTCTATAAATTCATAATGATAACACTGTGAATAGTCTTTGACATAAAACCAAGTGACAACCCTCCAGCTAAGGCAGAGACAAAGTCCAAGTCATCCACTTAAGGCACCAACAAAATTAGCTGCCTCTCAGAATTTTCAGTCTGGCCATCTGCATGATCTGGCAACACTGTAGGACATGGAAGTTGCTGGAGGAACTGTTGTCTTCCACTTGAGAAATTAGGGTGCCGTATCTGCTCGTGGTCTAATGATAAATATCATACATGAAGTCGTAAGTTGGAGTCCTTTTTTTAATTTTTAACACACATTTCGATTGTCTGCTTAAGCCACCACGCTGATTGAATCACGGAGCTAATTTGCATCGTTTTCTAAGCCATCTGTAACAGCAAAATCTTCTGCAAAAGAGGTCGTGGCTACTCCAAAATATGCTTAAGATTTTCCTTGTCCTACAGTGGTCAACAGCCACCCGCTACTGGGCTCCTTAACTCCAACCACCACCCAACCAGTTGATCCTAGCATGGCACATTTCTCTTACATTTTCAACATAAAATTGTTTGTTATTGTAGTTTGATTTTTTCACATTAAATAACTTCAATAAACCATCTGAACATCATGCAGTTACACAAGTTGTGTCAATTCTTACGAGTGTGTTTATAAAGTGTCATTTTCTTACCTGAAGTTCTAGCCTTATAGAAACTGTTTTAAGTGTAATAAAATAGAGCACTAGTGCAAAACATCTGACATTTGTGACATATTGTTCACTTTGTGTTTAATGGAGGGGTGCAAGAAGAGGAACCAGTTTGAAACATTTGTATCATGTAGGGTGAGTGCCATTGGACAGATAATACCAACGGATTTTCTTATTTCAAGAAGGGCTATTCTAGAGTTAATGATTTTCCACATTCAAGAAGTCTCGTTAACTGACCCATGATGAAGTGCCACATTTGCATTCAATACCTTAAGATCCTGGGGTTAGGCCTAGGAAAACTGCATAGTCTAATTCAAAACAACAAAAATCAAAGGGATAACTATTACTAAGATTTTGGTTGAACTTCATCGGTTTGCTCTTATGCAGTATTGTTACTGATAAAGAGTTATGGTGCCTTCATGTTAACTTCTTGAGGAGGAATTAGTGGTCGAGTATTAACAAAACACATGTCCTTGAGCAAAGGGCAGTATGAACAAATATTTTGCACCTAATGGTACACCACATTTTTTCCAACAAACGAGACACATTTTGGTCACAGTGTAAGAAAAATAACCAAGAAAACTGTAGTAACTGCCATTAGTACACAACAACACACTGCTGATTTCACATACTAAATTATCCCGGAGGTTCTTGGGAAGTCTGCCCTCCCACACTTATTCATCTGACCATGCAGCCTCAAATGTTTAGCTTCTCTGCTCCTTATCACACAACCGTCAAGGATGAAAATCTACTTCAAACATGGCTTGCAAAACATTTTAAACACCAAACGAGTGGATTCCTACAGGCGTAAACTACCTGACCATTTATAGACTTGTGGGGATGTAGAACCACTGGCTCAACCCCCCCCCCCCCCCCCTCTAAATAATAACACTGCCCTATTGCAGCAAGAACAACTGTATGTTTGGCAGATTAGTTGTCTGCAGTAAATGCTCTATGCTACATGCATTGTGCATATGCTGTGAGAATTCATATTAAGTGACGGGAGTGCAAGTGATTATTTATTGCCGTAATTACCACAAGCACTTCCCACTACCTACAGACTGTTATAGATAATGTTAGAGAACATATTGTTGATGATTAACTTTTCTCTTGTGTTTACTGTTATTTTCAATAAACTAAACGAAAAAATGACATTAAAATATGCACTGTGCTAATACAAATGAATTATGACTTACCATGATAACCTTAAAACGAGTCTATTCTAATAAAATATTAAGTATTTGTAACACGAGCATGCCTACACAAGCATGAATTAATAAGACTTTGGACTTTAAAATGTACAGGTTTATGTACCGTCCAGTGTCATACTTGAGTAGTATGGAAATTAGCAGTTGGAGTGGACACATAAAGAAGCTACAACTCATGAGTCGTGCTTGGGTAGCTCAGTTGGTTGAGCATCTTTCCGCGAAAGGCAAAGGTCTCTAGTTCGAGCCTCGGTCCGGCACACAGTTTTAACAAGCCAGAAAGTTTCATATCAGTGCACTCTCCGCTGCAGGGTGAAAATTTCATTCTATATGTCAGTGTGTTTTATTTCCATTTCTGTAACTGGTTTGTGACCTAAAGCATAGTTACTAATAATATTTAGATGCACTGACAGTAAACTAAACATCATAAATCAATAACTATCACAATTATTTTTGTTTTTCTGTCTGAAATGAACTGAAAACTGAGGAGCTAATTCACCAGATGTGATTCACACTTTTGGAGCATCTCTAATGGTTATATTGTAAACAATGAGTAAGCCATATGCCTTTTGATCATTATAGAATTAGAACATTTTTTCTTAGAAATGTTGTTACTGGCACTATCCCCAACACAGAGAGAAATGCACATGAAATGTTAACAACACAGTATAATGGCAACAAAATATTAACATCCATGGAAAGACTTTGTAAGCTACGAATACCATAAAGTTCCAAATCAAGAATAACCAAAGAAGTGGGCTTGAAAAACTGTGGAGAAAATGTCACCAGTGAATGTGTGCAGTCACGTGTGATTCCAACTTCCACTAACACAAAAGGGCAAATAGGAAGCAGTAGTCATCAGAACATAAAACAAGAAACACAAAACACAGAGAGTAATGTCTAGAATAAGTTGTCCATAGCACAACTATCATTCAGTTTATAAATACTGAAAGAATGGCAAATATCATCTACTCTCAATGATTACAATATGGCTATTGGTGATTTTTGTCAATAAAAGCAAAGAGCACCCAAGTTGAAGAGCTTTTCAGCCTTCAGCAGGCTTAAACAGAATGAACCCGAAATAAAAATAGGTTTATGAAGCTGAATGTGGTTTTAATTTTGTATGCAGTGGTTCACAATTGGCCCAGAATGTTATTAATTTAGTCCTTGACAGTTTCAGGTGAGGGAACATCTAGGCTACGACAACAGTCATGTGAGAGTTAAGGAACCACCATTCATGCCCATCTACCCCCTGCAGCTCATTGTGGATGTCTCATACATTATGACACTGGACACTGATTTATACCCACTTCATGGGCTTCTTATTGTCAGCTTTTCTGACTGGGTATTCTGCTGTATTTATTTATTTACTTATTTTTAAATCTACACGGCACTGCCAAGTGTGAGCTAATGATTTCTTAGGATCCCGTTACTTAATTTTGTTGTGGTTATTTTAAACTGCAGTATAAGAGGAGGAAAAATATCTGACTTTACATGCACTTTTCCAGTGATATTAGAATCTGTGGCTGCAATTGCAGTAGTACACAGTTTGTGAGGTACCAAGAATGTAAAATTTCCTCACTGTTGCAGTAGGGACTAAGGCAGAAGGAAGCAGATTTCTTAAAAAGTAAAAATGAGAGGAACCATAATCTATGTGTAAAATAACCTCTTTTGTAGTCTAAAATTAAATTTTCTGTCTTGCTGTCACTTATTATGCAAGAACCATTCAGAATATTTCATCGAAATTACAAGTAAATATCCACCCATGCTCTGAGCTGGATTACTCTACTATCACTGAGATGCCATTTTACATACATACAGAGAATCACATGCACATTTCCTCTGGTGTTTTACCAGATATTTGTAATTTTGTTTTTGCTATGTGCAGCTGGAGTCAGCCCAAGTACTGCTTGTAGCATGTAGCATTTTTCGCATTACACCCAGTGTCATCTGAAAGCATCTGTTTGTTTCCCGTTACAAATCAAATTATTTTTAAAGATTTATTCTACGTGTCCACTCTATAGAGTGGTCTCACATTAGTTCAGTATGATACTTAGCTATTATAATGATATGTATTAACAAGGACAGCAAAACACAAAAAATAACCAGTACTGCAGCAGGGACTGAGCATCGCTACTGCACGGCGGGAACAATCGATGCAGACTAGGGTGGTGCTGTTGCTGCTGGAGTACTACTTATCCTTCATGTTTTACTGTTCCTGTTAATACATACTAACATAAATAATATCAAACTTACTAATTTGCGATCACACTACTGAATGGGCATTGAAAATTTTGTTTTAAAGATAATTTTGTTTACAATGGGAAACAAACTGTAATCTTTCATTGACAATGGATGTCACATGAAAGAAATGACTAGCAGTATTTGGTTGAGCCACCTCCTGCTACACACTGCAAACATGAAATTTCAACTATCTGCCAAAACATCGGAGAAAATGCACCTGATGACTCACTGCTTTTTGGTGATGCCAAGTGATATCTAACATCTGTAAATCGGAGTGTAGAGCCTATTGATCGAAATACCTAAAGAAATAAAACACAATGACATATACTTTTGGTGTCCCAGCTGTTGGCAGACACATCTTTCAGATGCAAGCTGTAGTCACTTACGCACCCGCTCAAGGAACCCATCATCTGGAAAAATTAAATCTTTGTGCTGGACATATAACTTCGCAATAATGTACAATATGTTTGGCGACTGTGTGACTTTCAGAGTTACTTCTTGGATGGAACAGAAATATCCCACTAAATTCACTCGATATTTCACTTTTATTTCCACTGTAAAATCTGGGTGTTTTCACTTAATGCGAACTCGGTATAATTTATTTTCACTTAAGGTGTGACACTGGGTTATCAATTTCTGGTTTGGAGTCCAGGAAGATTGTTTCATGTGGAAACTGCTACTAACCTCATCTTTTACATTGTAAGTTGTTTGTTCTAGCCACCGCTGGAGCAATACGGGCAGCTCTTCGTTAGTTCTGAGGTAACACGGTTGTGCTCTAAAGTAAACACTGAAATTAGCTTTGGTTCCTCTCTCGATGGGAGAAAGTTTTTTTATCTGTTCTACAACAAAGTTTCCATCTACCAGATCAATAAGGAAATCTTAAAAAAAAGCTTCTCCAGAATAAGTCTGTTCGCTACTTCCAATACCCACAGTGTAAAGGCAAATAACTTATGATACTGCGCACTTGATAATGTCTTTTTATGCTTCTACTGTAATTTTCTTTATCACACTGTGGTTTGTGAACATCTATTTCAAGTGCTAATTTTCCAAACTACCTGAGTATAGCAACTGACAGTAGGTAAGCACAGACCATTTCGAATACTTTATGTTTTATTAAAATAATATTTCATTGTAAGGTTATCATGGTAAAGTAGTAATTCATTTGTACTTGTACAGTGCATATTTTAAGTGTATTTTTCCATTAGTTTATTGAGAATAACAGTGAAGATGACAAAGAAATTAATAATCAACAATATATTCTCTAACATTATCTAAAACAGTCAGTGAATGGTCAGGTAGCTTACTGATTCCACCCCTGCAGAACCTACTTGTCTGACATTAAAGATGTGACCATGCCACGACTGAAGAGGATTTTTGTCGAGAAAGGAACTTTCTTGATGATTGATTGATTGATTACGAGCAGGAAAGCTTAACATGTAAGGCCACGAGGTCAGATGAAGAAATGCGTATGGGATGACTTCCAAAACAATCCCCTGGGTAATTTATTATGTGAAATTAGCAGTGTGTTGTTGTGTAGTTGTGGCAGTTACTACAGTTCTCTTGGTTGTTTTTCTTATACTATGATCAAAAGGTTGCAAAAAATGCCATCTATGATGGAAACAACACCCTTATACCACTAGACACTAAATGTTATTTGCTCACACTGCCTTTTGTTCAAGGAAATATCTGTTCTGATCTTGACGCAGCCACGAGCTCTTTCCAGGAAGGTATCGATATTACCTGTGGGTTAGAATGTGATGCAAATTATCTTGGAGGTTCACTCAGTACACTACCTTCAGCAGACAGCAGAAATGCAGTTTAGAAAATAAAAGGAGGAGTGAACTCTTTTACTACTAAACAATGAGCAGATACAGCACTGTAACATCTTGACCAGAAGACAACACTTCCTCTAGACATTTCCACATCCTATAGTGTTGCCAAATTGTGCAGATGGCGGGATTTAGAATTCCGAGGGGCAGCCAGTTTTATTGCCACTTTAAGTGAATGTCTTGGACTTAGTCTCTATGACAGTTGGCTATTGGCAACATTTTATGTCTATGTCTATGTCTGTCCAAGATGATGACAGCCATGTTCAAAGAGCTGCACACATACACCCCTTGTTTGATGACCACTCATGCACCATATCACATACTGACTGGCCTGCTAAACCACCTCATCTCATTACCACAGAAAATATCTCAGACTATTTGAACAGTGGGTGTAACACAAGAATCGATGTGTGCACAATTTGGTAGCTCTACAAGATTTAATATAAATGAATGGCTTCAGGAGGGTGTGGTGTACTTGATAAAACTAGTTAACTCTCTTCCTTGTTGAATTGAGGCCATCACCTCTTCATAGCATATGTAAGCAAACAATGTATACTCACAGTTAACCTGGCCAGTGTACCTTTTCTTGCTGCAGGTAATTCTCTCCACAGCTAGCGCAAGTTTGAACATTCTCATTCCCAGAACCACAATGTGGGTTTTGGAGAGTGACGTGGGAGTTCACACTAGAAGTGGATTCCTAGGGTACAGGTGGTATACAGGACAGATGTATTTTTAACTAGTTCAGTGGAACTCCAATTATCCAGATCATTTTGAGGAAAAAGAAATTTGAATCATATGACTAAAATTGTTAGTTTTGTTCGATAGTTATTAAACTATACATTACCATGTAATGTTTCTTTATTGTTCTAAAATCAATCCACAGTGAATGTAATAAAAGAGAAAATCTTCCAGTGCACAATGAATACCTTATGCACAATACACACACTGTTGTGTTTGTGCCATCATTCAGTGCAGACTACATCAATCTGTTTTGTGACCTTAACTTACACAATGATCTGTCACTATATGTTCTGTCTTCCAAGGCTTTTGCTTTGTTTTGTGTTATGTGGGAGTTTTAATTTACTGAGTGGCTTAAGTCCTCTGAAAGGAAATGCACTGTCATATCATTGGCAGACAAAGCCAAAAAAATCGACAGTTTGTCTTCACTTAATGTGAGCAACCACTGCCTACAGAATTTCAAGGCAAGGCACAATACTTGCGAGTTGGATTTAAGTGGTGAAAAACTATCAGCAGGCCTAAAAGCACCAGAAACATTTATTGAAAAATTTAAAACTGAAGTAGATCTTATGACACTGAATTTTTATACAACACGGATGACACAGCCCTTATTTGGAAGGCTTTGCTTGAAATAACTTCAGCTCTAAAAGGGAAACTAGTACTTATGGCCATATTGTTAGTAAAGACCATGTTACCGTGCTGAGCAGGAAACAAAAAAATACCTTTTCTGCAGACAGGAAAATTGAAAAACCGCTAGGCTATCAAGGTTGTTAAAAATTTCCTATATTCTATAAGAATTGACCAAAGGCCTGGATGACTGCTACTTTCTTTTCCTAATGGTATGATTCAATTTTCACACCAGCAGAAATAGTAATAATAATAATCATCAATAATAATAATAATAATAATAATAAGTACTGTGATGTTAATTCTGGGCCATGCACACACCTACCCCGCAGAAAGCCTTCTTGATAGAGAAGACAGAAGTTTTGAAAAACTCTTCCTGCTGCCAAATGTAGTGAGTTTGCTGCAGCCAATGGACCAATTGGTGATCCAAACTATGAAGTGACACTACAGAAGGCACCTGTGGAGGAACTTTTGATAAAAGATGGAAATGAAGGATGCATTGAGGCTCATCATCAAGTATTGAATTTAAAAAAACTGCTTTTACATGGTGGTAGGAGCATGGAATTTAGTCAAGACAACTACATTAAAAAGAATTTGGAATCAATTGAAAGACATTTCAATCAAAGATGAGGTACAGAAAGATCAAGATGAAAAGCATATGTATGAAAAGGAAGAAGAAAGAACAGATGCAGCTGAGGACAAAAATTCATTTGAGGACATAAGAAAGATCCTTTTGAAAATTCCTGTATGTTCCAACTGCAGTGGTTTGCTTGTGATTCCTCAGACCCTGGATTCCAGATTTTCAGTGACAATGAAATCATTCAAAGTATGAGAGAAGAAAATGATGGTCAGGAGGATGGCATTGTCACTGAACCAGGTGTGGGACAGTCAGCTCACGAGGAATTTGTGTGTCCTGACACTGCGCTAATGTGGATGGAGCAACAGCCTGAGTGGGACCATATCAGTTGCTCACCTCAAGCAGATGCCAGACTTGATTGCATGAAAACAAATGAAGACAGCACAGCAACTGACTCTGAGTGATATGTGGAAGAACTGACACTGTATGTATATACAGTACTATAAAAGGAAAAAAAAAACCCTTGTTTTCATGATTTATCAAACTACTGTCCAGATATTTGATTATCCAGATCGGGTCTGGTAAGGGGGTCTGGTACACAATCAAAGGGTAACTGGACTTCTACTATATTTCCGTAAGGGCTGACTTTCAATGAATTTTTATGTTACCAAGGATGTCATCTACATTAATAGTTTCAAGTACTGCAAATTACTACAGGCAGTTCAAATTCTTGTGCATATAATTAAGGTTTTCGTGTGTGTGTGTGTGTGTGTGTGTGTGTGTGTGTGTGTGTGTGTGTGTAGGTAGGCAGGCAATAAAAAGGTTGTTGAGCATGCTTATGACATTTACTACAAAATTTTACATCCACAAGTGATTTATTTAGACAACCAACTCCCACTAATTAATTTGAGAGAACTAATAATCACATCTCTCACCTCTCTGGTAATGGATTTACCTGAATAAAAACAGGATTGCTATTTCTTAAATGGGTGTGTGTGGGTCCTCGACCTAACAGGAACAAATAACTGGTGTTTTTAAAATAAACTGAAAAGTATAGTGAAACTTAGCTTTGCAATGTCCTTACTTCAAATAGTTCTCTTGCCAATATCATGTAATTTGATTGGAAATTTAACAATGATCACTTTTGTTAGAGCAAACAGTCTTTCATTGGAATAAATATGAGGTATGTACAAAAAATTTCGGAACATTCATAATTTTGCCTCAATAGTATGTTGGAGTGAAACGTGTATGGCATCCCGCACATGCCAGTGTTTAAAGTATATGTGCTGGAAGTTTCATTGTTGTTGTCTGTTAGTTTTGTTCTGTGCTGTATTGAGTAGAACATTGTTGCACAATTTGCGAATTTCAGATTGGCAGAGTTAGAGGAGCAACACGTCCACATTAAATTGTGCATGAAACTCAAGAAAACCTATACAGACACACACCAAATGATGCAGGAAGCTTACAGTGATGAGTGCTTTAGCCATACTTGGTTTATGAATGGTTCACACGGTTCATAAATGGCTGGATGGACGTTCAAGATTCAGGACACCCTTTGATGTCTACTGACAATGCTCATGTCAGGAAAGTCAATGAAATTGTGCATGCCAATGAAAGACTGACAATGGAAGACTGACTGACTGACTGAGGGATTGCAGAAGAATGTAACATTTCAGTTTTATCATGTCATGAAATCCTAACACAGCACCTTTGAATGCATCGTGTTGCTGCCAAGTTCATCCCGTGGCCCACAGGTCAAGACCAGAAAGACCTTCGCCTCGTAATCTGTGAAGAGCTTTAGGGTCACGTAAATGAGAATGAGATGTTTCTTTAAAGAATCGTAGCTGGTGATGAGACATGGGTCTACAGTTATGATGTCCAGACCAAGAGTCAACCTTTGCAATGGATCGGGAAAGGTTTTCCAAGACCAAAAAAAGCTTGTCATGTCATGTCATGTCATGTCATGTCAAACGTCAAAGTCACACTGACGGTTTTCTTTGACTTTGAAGAAATAGTTCATCGTGAATTTGTGCCACAGGGACAAACTATTAATTGATGCTACTATCGGGACTTGCTGTGCTGGTACTGCGAACGGCTGAAAGCAAGGGGAAACTACAGCCGTAATTTTTCCTGAGGGCATGCAGCTTTACTGTATGGTTAATTGATGATGACGTCCTCTTGGGTAAAATATTCCAGAGGTAAAATAGTCCCCCATTCAGATCTCCGGGCGGGGACTAATCAAGAGGATGTCGTTATCAAGAGAAGGGAAACTGGTATTCTACGGATCGAAGTGTGGAATATCAGATCCCTTAATTGGGCAGGTAGGTTAGAAAATTTAAAAAGGGAAATGGATAGGTTAAAGTTAGATATAGTGGGAATTAGTGAAGTTCGGTGGCAGGAGGAGCAAGACTTTTAGTCAGGTGAATATAGGGTTATAAATACAAAATCAAATAGGGGTAATGCTGGAGTAGGTTTAATAATTAATAAAAAAATAGGAGTGCGGGTAAGCTACTACAAACAGCATAGTGAACGCATTATTGTGGCAAAGATAGACACGAAGCCCACGCCTACTACAGTAGTACAAGTTTATATGCCAACTACCTCTGCAGATGACGAAGAAATTGAGGAAATGTATGATGAGATAAAAGAAATTATTCAGGTAGTGAAGGGAGACGAAAATTTAATAGTCATGTGTGACTGGAATTCGAGAGTAGGAAAAGGAAGAGAAGGAAACATAGTAGGTGAAAATGGATTGTGGGTAAGAAATGAAAGAGGAAAACGCCTGGTAGAATTTTGCACTGAGCATAACTTAATCATAGCTAACACTTGGTTCAAGAATCAAAAAAGAAGGTTGTATACATGGAAGAAGCCTGGAGATACTAGAAGGTATCAGATAGATTATATAATGGTAAGACAGAGATTTAGGAACCAGGTTTTAAATTGTAAGACATTTCCAGGGGCAGATGTGGACTCTGACCACAATCTATTGGTTATGAACTGTAGATTACACCTGAAGAAACTGCAAAAAGGTGGGAATTTAAGGAGATGGTACCTTGATAAACTGACTAAACCAGAGGTTGTACAGAGTTTCACGGAGAGCATAAGGGAACAATTGACAGGAATGGGGCAAAGAAATACAGTAGAAGGAGAATGGGTAGCTTTGAGGAGTGAAATAGTGAAGGCAGCAGAGGATCAAGTAGGTAAAAAGACAAGAGCTAGTAGAAATCCTTGGGTAACAGAAGAATTATTGAATTTAATTGATGAAAGGAGAAAATACAAAATGCAGTAAATGAAGCAGGCAAAAAGGAATACAAACGTCTAAAAAATGAGATCGACAGGAAGTGCAAAATGGCTAAGCAGGGATGGCTAGAGGACAAATGTAAGGATGTAGAGGTTTATCTCACTACGGGTAAGATAGATACTGCCAACAGGAAAATTAAAGAGACCTCAGGAGAAAAGAGAACCACTTGTATGAATATCAAGAGCTCAGATGGAAACCCAGTTCTAAGCAAAGAAGGGAAATCAGAAAGGTGGAAGAAGTATATAGAGGGTCTATACAAGGGCGATGTACTTGGGCACAATATTATGGAAATGGGAGAGGATGTAGATGAAGATGAAATGGGAGATATGACACTGCATGAAGAGTTTGACAGAGCACTGAAAGACCCAAGTCGAAACAAGGCCCCGGGAGTAGACAACATTCCATCAGAACTACTGACAGCCTTGGGAGAGCCAGTCCTGACAAAACTCTACCATCTGGTGAGCAAGATGTATGAAACAGGCGAAATACCCTCAGACTTCAAGAAGAATATAATAATTCCAATCCCAAAGAAAGCAGGTGTTGACAGATGTGAAAATTACCGAATATCAGTTTAATAAGTCATGGCTGCAAAATACTAACGCGAATACTTTACAGATGAATGGAAAAACTGGTAGAAGCCGACCTCAGGGAAGATCAGTTTGGATTCCGGGGCACATGAGGCAATACTGATCCTACGACTTATCTTAGAAAATAGATTAAAGAAAGGCAAACCTACGTTTATAGCATTTGTAGATTTAGAGATGGGTAGATCACATAACTAATTAGGAGGTACTGAATAGAATTGGGGAGATGAAGAATTTGTGACACAACTTGACTAGAAGAAGGGATCAGTTGGTAGGACATGTTCTGAGGCATCAAGGGATCACCAATTTAGTATTGGAGGACATCGTGGAGGGTAAAAATCGTAGAGGGAGACGAAGAGATGAATACACTATGCAGATTCAGAAGGATGTAGGTTGCAGTAGGTACTGGGAGATGAAGAAGCTTGCACAGGATAGAGTAGCACAGAGAGCTGCATCAAACCAGTCTCAGGAGTGAAGACCACAACAACAAAATCAGGACATATTGCAATGCCAGCAAGAAAATGTGAGAAGGAAATGGCCTGAAATGTGGCGGACAATTCATGGCTCTTGCATCATGATAGTACACCTACACCTGCACATTCATCCCTGTTGGTGTGCAACTTTTGCACAAAAAACAAAATCACCATGTTGCCTCATCCTCCGTACTCTCCAGACCTGGCCCCTGTGGACTTTTTTTATGTCCAAAGTTGAAAATCCCATTGAAAGGACAAAGATTTACAACAATACATGACATAAAGGAAGATTCACAGATAGTGCTTCACACAATCCAGCACGAGGCATACTAAGACAGCTTCCAGAAATGGAAACAGTGTTGGGAGCAGCGTATGAATTGTGGAGGAGAGTATTTTGAAAGAGACCATGCACAATAAGTAAAAGGTAAGCACAGAAAAATTCGGTGCACAAAGTTCCGGAAGATTTTGAACAGACCTCGAACAATCTATGGACCTCAGTTCAGAACTACTAATCCCTAAATTTTGATAAACTATAATAGTACAAAGTGATAGGGAGCTTAATTGTGGTTTTACCTTTCCATAATCTCAATCTTTGGTGATGATCAGATATCTTGTGTTAATCAACTACAGTGGCAAAGAAAGGAACTAGAAGAGTTATCAGTAGTTCATGTATAAAGCATGTGAATCGATCCAGTAACCGTAAGTTTTTACCAGGGACTTAACTACCGCAATGCATTTTGTCAACTATATGATAGCAGTAAGTGTCAAGAAACATCCTCAAATCACCAAAATGATTAAATATCGTAAACACAATCAAGCACATCCCCAAGCATAATATGCTTTGCGTGGCTGCAGTAGGCATTTTTGGGTGGCAACTACAAATAGTTCGAAAAGCGTGTTACCCAGTGATTTGCACAGTCACTTGGGACTTTGCACTGGGCAAGAGATTTGTCATAGATGCAAGCTCAGTAAGGGGCCAATGCCGTGGAGTACTATTTGTAAAACTAAATTGGGATCCCACCCAAACCTGGCAACTTATTTGTATTCAACACTTTCACTTATTTTTTTACACCAGAGATGCCTATTACTATGTTGTCCATACGGGAGTCTGTGTGACGGTCAACCTACAGTTTCCTAAATGCGAAATTTAAAACTTCAGCTTTTCTTTTGCTTCTTCTATTGTCACACCAGACAGGTCAATGAGTTACTGGATAGAAGCCTTACCTGCTTAGCGATTTTACATAAGACCTCAGTTTTATCGGGTTCTTGGCCAGACCTTCTGCTAAGGTATGAAGGTAGTAGTTGTATGCTTCATGCACACACCTTTTACACATGTACTAATCTTGCCTGTCATCATTTGTGCATTCTCTTTTGAACCAATAGTGCAACAGCCTTTGCTTTCTTAGCAGTTTTTGAATTTTGTTGTTAGACTACAGTGAGTTTTTTCTGTCCTTAATCCACTTACTAGGCACATACTTCTCCTGAGAACAATTTACAATCAATTTAAACTTTGCTCATAATTCCTCAACATCCATTACACTGGAACTAAATGATGTCACTTCACTGTCTGCTCTTTCTAGTAGACACAATGTAGTGCTTCGAGAATTTCGGGGTAAATTCTAGAAACACTTTGCTCTCCACCACCTCGAACATCCGATATTTTAATGACAAGGTGAGAGAGCCTTTTTACTGTGCCACACATGTCTGTGTGAGCAGGAAGGACAGCTGTCACGAGGAGCCAGGAGCTGTGTCAGACAACCGGTCTCGACAAGTGGTTACAAGCAGCGCCCTAGAAGTTATATCAAAAAATCAAAGAGTATTTGGATAATGTTCCATGTTGTGTAGTGTCATGAGGATTGTTACAGAAACTTTAACTTTATGTCTTGGCTCTGCATGAGGCAGAGCATATGTAACTGTATGAGTGTTTAGTAGATTCTGACTTGTCTTGTAACCAGTTGGCTTGCTGGAGTTGTACAGAATAATTGTTACTTTGGGACGAGAATCGAAAATTTATTGTTGTTGAACTGACAAGAGCCTACGAGTACATAATCTATTTCAAGAATCTAGAGCTGGTTCATAATATTCCCCTTAACCTGATACAGTCTTCGGAGATTAACTAAACGGTGAGAGCAATGTAGCTGATAACCCAAAGAAGAGGATCGGCTGCACACACAATGTACAAGTCAACTGGAAGAGAAGTGTGAGTCATGTAACCCAACATCGCACGTCTCTTGTCATCCAAGAAAGCGTGAGAACGTGGTGACCCAACTGACAGGACCCGAAGAAAGTGGGAATTTTGCGACAGAAATAGAGATAAGAAGATATTGAGTTGCCATTGCAACTAAGGAAACTGTTATGCAAAATTGGATTCTGCCTAAAAAAGAAAAAAAGGGTGAAAAAGTTAACAAGCACCGAACAAAGGAAGATGCAGAGAATAGTTCGAACAAGAAGATTTGGTGTGGGGAAGTAAGCAGTCCTCACACATACGTCGACCCAGCTGATGGGTATGCAGTAACCAGCCGACGCCGATGCAGTAACCAGCCCCCAGCATAGTATCCTGCCAACGACGCAGTCGCGGTAGCCAGCCGCTGTCACTGTCTGCAACTGCCATTCACCGTTGCTGACTTCGCGTCCGCTCGCCGACACAGACACTGCAACCACCTTTAGAATCTGCTAGCGCCCGTACTGATCACTGGTGCCGATTGTACACCTGCTCCCTAACTCGAATCTAAGCCGCACTTGAATCTAAGCCGCACCTGAAATTTGAGACTTGAAATTCAAGGGGAGAGAAAAGTTTTAGGCCGCATCTCCAAATCGAAACAAAGTTGGTCCGTTGTAATATGAGACACAATTTAGGTCGAATGAATGATGATACAGCTACAGTAGTTTGGTTCGAGTTGTAAGCTTAGCAGTTAAGCTTTACCAGGTAGCCATTGATATGCACCAGGCGCTCCGTCCGTATTTATAAAGGTACCCTTCCTTTTTCACATGCTTTGTCTGGTTTGAATTGATTGCTTATTTTTCTTTGATTTGATAAGTGCCGTTTTCTTTGTTATAGGTGTTTATGTCACTCTAAGCTGAAAATTCATTACTGTACTGTGTTATGCATTGTTTGTCGCACTCTGATAGTGCGTGTTTACGGCCTGTCACCGCTCGCGGCATGGCTTGCTTTTGGGCACGCTACCGCCGCTAAAAAAAAAAAAAAAAAGGAATCGTCTCATTAGCGAAACAATGGCAAGAGACTGCTATTTGTTGTTACTTACACTGCTGCTTTCTTTGATAATGATCAACAAGAACCAAATAATAGACTGCGTATGATAGAAGATGTTCTGAACGAGAGTTTAGCGAAAATTTTTCTCCGTTTGAAAATCTTTGCAGGCGCCTCTTTAGTACATTACATTCTGCACAGAAATTAGAGTCATCTTAGATTTAAAAATCTAGTCAATTGCTGTGCTTCATTTCTGACTGTATCACTATTAGGCATAAGAATAATACGAATATAAACATGACATGATATGTATATTCTTCCGTGTTTGCTGTTGTGTCACACTAGTTTCGTAGTTTATTAGGCAGACAGGATTTAAATGAGATAGCAGCAAACACGAAAGAATACCTGGCAAAATGTTTATATTCAAGAAAAATAGGGAAATTGATAATATTCAGAAAGTTGGCGAAACTTCAGAGCCAGTCATGGCTATGACTGTAACAAAATAAATGCCAGACTGGACTGAGGTAGCAAATCTAACTAAAGCACTGAACCTTAATAAAGAACCCGGGCTTAACGAAAAATTAGAATCTTGTGAAAATTATGTAATATTAAATTTAATTCTGTAAGACAGGAACTGAATATCTTGAAAGAGAGCACAGATCAACCTAAGGAGTTAATATCAATTATTCAATCGAAAATTCCAAAGAAGAGGATCGGTTGCACGCACAATGTGTAAGTCAACTGGAAGAGACATGCGAGTCGTGTAACCCAACACTGCACTGTCTCTTGTCATCCCAGAAAGCGTTAGAACACTCCCTTCGTCTTCTTGACTGATTTATTAGCTTTCATAACCAAAGTCACTATGACGACATCATGATCACTTATCACCATCTCTGTACTGATGCCACTGATAAGGTCAGGCCTTTTTGTAAGTACCAGTACAAAATATTTCCACTGCATGTGGGCTATCAAACAAATTGCTCAGGACAGTTTTCGAAAAACTTTGTTCAAAAGTTACTTTGTAAGATTGTTTGTCTGTACCCCCCAAAAGTTACTTTGTAAGATTGTTTGTCTGTACCCCCTTGCAATGAATCCATAGACGTTCCAGTCTATACTCTGTGGGTTTTTTAAGTCACCTCCAATTAATATTGTTTGATCTGGGTATCTACACACTAGTGATCATAGACTTTGTTTTAATGACTCTAAAACTTAAACAGCAGTATCAGTTGGCTGGTAAGAACATCCAACAATTATCTTGATTTCACCAACATCTGTTTACATGAGGTAGTTCACAGTCACACTCAATTTTACCCTCAATAGATACAATATTTTTCTCAACTGCAATGAACACTCCCCTCTCCTATTGTGTCTAACCTGTTCTCATAATACATGTTCCATGGGTCGCTAAATATATCCGAGCTTCCTATTTTGGGTTTCAGCCAGTTCTCTGTCCCAAGAATAATTTGTGTGTGAGAACTTTCCTGCAGAAAAGTAAATCCAGAACTTATGTTACCAATACTTCGACAATTTACTGATGAAATTTTGACAATCAATGTGTCTTTACTCTGAATGCGGACTGATTTCACTATCTGCATGTAGTCTGGCAAGTGTTCATCAGAGTATGCCAAACTACTGCCTGACCTACAATGCCCGATGTGCACTCCACAAATACCTGAGTAGCTGCTTCCTTTGTGTAGCCACCCCTGACCTATCAAGGGGAATTCTACAATTCTCCACCTGATAATGCACATCCAGAAACCTGCAACCAAGACTACCACAGAGCAGATGAAGCACATGTTTAGACTCTCTACTCGGCTCCAAACAAAAGGGGTCCCACTCTGGGAACAATGCTGCAAATAGTGAGCTCTTCTTCCAACATGTGTGAAGCCAGCAGCTTCTACAACTTCCACCAGCCACCTGTATGAATTGAGGATGGCCTCGGAACCTGTGTCAGGCATCATTAGTGCCAACATGAGCCACAACTTGCAGACAACTGCATCCTGCATGCTCAACAACCACATGCCACCTTGCCCCCCCCCCCCCTCCCCACCCCCTCCGGCAGGCATACCAAGCGCACACTAGCTTTCTTTCCAGACCTGAACATTATTTCCCTAAATGCTCCATAATATGCCTAACGTTAGAGCTCCCGATAACTAGCAAATCCCTGCTGTGTGTGCCTCCTTGGACACTGCTAAAGGTATGACCATCTGCTCACTCACAGGGTTAATAGGTGAGGCCAAATGACCACTCTCCACATTAGCCCTCTGCCTTGAGTGACATGAATGTATTACTGCCTACCACCTACAACTCACCCCACTGGATCGGGTACACTACGAGGTGCCCTAGCGACAGAGCCCTTGGACCAAACAAGTGACACCTCAGGTATCTAATGACATGTCACACCCCTGGTGCACCCGAGGCAGCAGTCTGAAGGCAGCTGACTGCTGCCACAGTCAGAAGTGCAGTCAGCTGTTCATGAACTGCGGCCAGCTCCTCCTGTGTCCACACACAGTAAGCACATATCCTACCCGTCCTAAGAATACTGGCTGAAGAAGAAGAAGTAAAGTATAAAAGCAAGCAGAAACCTAGATATGCAATTTGCTGCCCTCCTGACAGGTTACCAATGGACCTTGTTGCATTAATAAGCTGTGTAGCTTGTCGAACAGAAAAAAATAAAAACTTCACTAAAGACTTCCTGAATTTACACTTGCAGTTAAAAAATTAATAAATCATCTTAAATAAAAACCATGCATGGAGTTTAAGAAGCATACCACTAGGAAAAAGCAGGAAAAGCTATATATGTAACTTGCCTCTCTGGAGATGAGTAAAAGGTGACAGCTGGAGACTGACTGACTAGCTTATCAGGCTGGAATGAGCACACACTTGTCTTCAAAACAAACAAATGAGCAAGTACTGCACTACAGACTGAATGAATTTACACTTGCAATTACAAAACCCAAGTTTAACCCTTTCGTTGCAGTGGCTGTGTATACATGTGACGTTCGCCATGTGTTCTGGACCCGTACAAGGGTGTCGCTGAGGTTTTCCTACAATGCTAACAGACGACAGTGTCGTAGGCCACTGACCTCTCACTGCTGTGGATGAGTTACTCCCATTTCTCGGCGAATAAAAATGTTTCATGTATTTATCGTACGATGTATGTGCCTTCTTGCATGCTATCATTTGTAAAAAAATGTTTCGATATATTGCATTGTTTATGAGATATGATGATTTTTATGAGCACATGACCCACGAGGCACGAGGCCATGAATCCATGAATGGGTGTGCCACGTGTGACTGTCCTTCAGAGACAAAACGCAGCAACTTGAGAATAAAATGAGGTATCCCTCCTGCTCTCAATTCTAAACAAAATTTGGACATATTATCTACATTTATTCACTGCAATGTATGAGCTAAAACCAACCACAAGCAAAGTTTACAAAATGCTTTATTAATTTGATGCAGTGCAGTAAATGTGATGGATAACAAAAACAAATTCAGTTCCTTACCGAGTGAAGATATCAGACTCCAAGATGTGCAAAATTCAAGTTTTTTTTCATCTAACAGTTCTTAAAAAATCAGATGATAAGCATTTCATATCAGCCGGAATGCCTCTCTCAGCTCATATGCCAGCATTTGGCGAGCAGTGAAAGGGTTATACCTCTTCAATAGAAAAACATGCACAAAATTTAAGAAATACACTCTTAGGAAAACAGAGGAATAGTTAAATATGTAACTTAATGTACTGACGATGTGTAACAGGTGACAGCTGGAAAGATGTTAAGTCCCATTTAACTGTGAGGCCATAGCCACACTCACTGCAGCATAGGTAAAGCAAAGCAAGGCGTAGACAACTAACAAACTGTTAGGAAACCAGCAGAAAATAAAACAAAGTAAGGCACAAGCAGTTAGGAACCATTAAAGCACTAAAGCAGAGCTAAGAGGAAATTCTGAGGAGACAGAAAAAGCCTACCCATAAATAAAAGATGTAAATTGTAAGCTCGAAATGGAGGAGGAGGGAACTTTCATTGTCACTGTAGCACACGTAAATATCAAATATGCCATGAAAGTCCATTAGTCGAACTTGAAATCGCAACCTGTGTTGAAGACCAGACAGTTTAGGAGGAGATAGCCTGCACTGGAAGAGGAAGTAGTTTCACTTGATGGTGTGTTAGAGAAGCCACAAAAAGAAGTAGTAAATATTATTTGCAATCTGGAATGATAGGAAGGGAAAAACCATTGTGGTAACACAAAATATAACACAGCTATATTCACAGGGGGATTTCCTTAGCAAAGTTACAAACAGTAGTGTTCCTGTGCAATTTCAAAGATGAGTTGCCAGACAGATGGCCAGATGCACCCAGAATTACACATGCAGTCAAACTATTGGAAGACAAAGCTACAAGTTGGGGTGAGAAGCCAGAAACAGAAATGATAACTTGTGCCAATTCTGAAGCTGCATTTTGAGCTGAGTATTGATTCAAGAAAAAAAAAGATAATACAGTAAATTTGATTAATGATCAGCTATATAACTGAGTGCAAGGTGGTACTCACACTAAAATACTAGAGGGAGAGTTTAAGCAAAATCAATTCGTTGACATCCCCATATGAAGAATGCACTGTAGTACATTGGGTGATAAAACTGCTTGCCATCAAGCATACAAGAGAGATGATTTGAACCACCACTGAAACACATGATTAAGTGAGAAATATACGTGACCAATTAGAGGAACATGGCATGGATTAAGTGAGAAATATACTTGACCAATTAGAGGAACATGGCATAGGTATGTGTGACTTTTTTTTCTGCAACCAAAGAAGAGAGGAAAACAATGAAAATGGATCAGACAAAACACAATTTTATGGACCAGGACAGGAAACAAAACACCAGTGGCTTGGGAAGCCAGACACTGACCACAACAAACAGAGGTGGTGTCCAGATAAGCTAAAGCAACTGTTACACGGATATCACAACCTTGAAGCAGGAGCATGTCACACTGTGACACATAGCCATTTTTTCCCTCTAGAAAAACATGGCTCAGATACAGTTACGCAGCTCTGTAGGCAGCACTTGCCTTTTCTCCCAATATCAATACTGATAAAAGACCACAACCTTGGGTGGGTGGCACAATACTTGTGACCTGTCATTTAACATAAACAATATTGCTGCCTGTTAATCAATGCTATCAGCAAATTTTGGAACACCATTCCGTTCATTGGTGTAACACATCAGACAGGCATGCAAATAGCATTTATGCTCCCTGTGTGTGTGTGTGTGTGTGTGTGTGTGTGTGTGTGTGTGTGTGTGTGTGTTTTTGGGGGGTGGGGTGGGGTGCAAGCATAGTCAAAAGATTTATCGTTCAATTATGGTGGTTAATACTTCCCTTTTTCATAGTTTCTTCTATTTGTTTTGCAGCAGACTTTTAAATTTTCAAGTGAACAGAATAACACTGAATGACCAAACTGTGACGCATGGCAAAGATGCTTTATCTGCAAAGTTTCTGATCATCAAATGTATTTTTTTGTAATTATTTTAACATTTTACATTGTGATGATGCAAATATTTACAGACATTTACTACCTAAATAATGATAATAACTGCAATAAAGTTACACAAATTCCAAACAGAATAATTTCACACCATCTTTAAATTAACACTTTAAATGTTTTTTCTATGTTTCCGAAAATTTGAAATATTGTCTAGTCTCAGCATGATTTAAAACACAAATGATGATTTTTTGTGCTTGCATTTAGACACCGACTAAACCTTTTTATATACTTAATGTATGCTGTTTTTCATCTTCTATTATTGTGATTTGGAGTTAGGTCATATTAATAAGATTTGTGGATTTCTCTCTCTCTCTCTCTCTCTCTCTCTCTCTCTCTCTCTCTCTCTCTCTCTCTCTGTGTCTGTCTCTTTGAATTTCCCATATAACCTTGATCGTTAAGACAGATCAGATACTTCTTGAACAAAAGTAAATCTACCTCTGCAGCTGAGTGCTCAGCACATCTGACAGCATCCAGAGAACCCAGTTTCTATTACTGGTATTGCCAGGGATTTTTCTTTTGCTGGAAGACTGGAATGGGTCTACACAGAGCTTTTTGATGCCAATTCAGGCACTACTTGAATGAAAAGTCTAGAAAAATGATAATGGCCAGGACGGTGGTGTGCCAAATCTGTATTCTTCCATGGCATTATATGACAGAGGATAACACAGTGGTTGACTGGCATCGCAGCTAGTGTGGGGGCGTAAGCAAACCATGTGCTCTTACACTTGACCAACATGGCATATTTTTTTTTTTTTTTTTTTCCCTGTTAATAGTTCTCTACAGGTTGTTGCATGACCAGCAATACTCTGACATTGCCATGATGTGGAACAAAAATGTGGGAGAGTCAAGAACATAGTCTGCTTGGAGTGAGAGAGTGGGAAATGGATTCCTACAGGACAGTAAGTATAGATGACAGATGTAATCAAATAGTGTTTCCTCAACATTTGACTTTTGATGAAGTTTTATATTTCTGATGACATCATCTGTGTCCATAGCCTGAAATACTGAACTTTATTATGGGTGGATAGAATTTTTTGCAACTAAGGTATTTTGGACAGGTCAGGAAAACTGCTGGTGAATCCTGTGGATGCCTTGGGCAGATGGAGGGAATATTTAGAAGAGTTGCTCAATGTAGGTGAAAATGCGATCAGTAATGTTTCAGATTTCGAGGTAGAATGGGATAGAAATGATGATGGAAATAGGATCACATTTGAGGAAGTGGAAAAAATGGTCAACAGATTGCAGTGCAATAAAGCGGCTGGGGTGGATGAAATTAAGTCGGAATTCATCAAATACAGTGGAATGTCACGTCTTAAATGGCTACACAGGATAATTGAAATGGCCTGGGAGTCGGGACAGGTTCCATCAGACTGGACAAAAGCAGTAATCACACCAATCTTTAAACATGGAAACAGAAAAGATTGTAACAACTACAGAGGTATCTCTTTAATCAGCGTTGTGGGTAAAATCTTCTCAGGTATTGTTGAAAGGAAAGTGCGAGTATTAGTTGAGGACCAATTGGATGAAAATCAGTGTGTGTTTAGGCCTCTTAGAGGTTGTCAGGACCAGATCTTTAGCTTACGGCAAATAATGGAGAAGTGTTACGAGTGGAACAGGGAATTGTATCTATGCTTTATAGATCTAGAAAAGGCATATGACCGGGTTCCTAGGAGGAAGTTATTGTCTGTTCTACAAGATTATGGAATAGGAGGCAAACTTTTGCAAGCAATTAAAGGTCTTTACATAGATAGTCAGGCAGCAGTTAGAGTTGACAGTAAATTGAGTTCATGGTTCAGAGTAGTTTCAGGGGTAAGACAAGGCTGCAACCTGTCTCCACTGTTGTTCATATTATTTATGGATCATATGTTGAAAATAATAGACTGGCTGGGTGACATTAAGATATGTGAACACAAAATAAGCAGTCTTGCATATGCGGATGACTTAGTTGTGATGGCAGATTCGATTGAAAGTTTGCAAAGTAATATTTCAGAGCTAGATCAGAAATGTAAGGACTATGGTATGAAGATTAGCATCTCCAAAACGAAAGTAATGTCAGTGGGAAAGAAATATAAACGGATTGAGTGCCAAATAGGAGGAACAAAGTTAGAACAGGTGGACTGTTTCAAGTACTTAGGATGCATGTTCTCACAGGATGGCAACATAGTGAAAGAACTGGAAGCGAGGTGTAGCAAAGCTAATGCAGTGAGCGCTCAGCTACGATCTACTCTCTTCTGCAAGAAGGAAGTCAGTACCAAGACTAAGTTATCTGTGCACCGTTCAATCTTTCGACCAACTTTGTTGTATGGGAGCGAAAGCTGGGTGGATTCAGGCTACCTTATCAACAAGGTTGAGGTTACGGATATGAAAGTAGCTAGGATGATTGCAGGTACTAGTAGATGGGAACAATGGCAGGAGGGTGTCCACAATGAGGAAATCAAAGAAAAACTGGGAATGAACTCTATAGATGTAGCAGTCAGGGCAAACAGGCTTAGATGGTGGGGTCATGTTACACGCATGGGAGAAGCAAGGTTACCCAAGAGACTCATGGATTCAGCATTAGAGGGTAGGAGGAGTTGGGGCAGACCGAGGAGAAGGTACCTGGATTTGGTTAAGAATGATTTTGAAGTAATAGGTTTAACATCAGAAGAGGCACCAAAGTTAGCACTGAATACGGGATCATGGAGGAACTGTATAATGGGGGCTATGCTCCAGACTGAACGCTGAAAGGCATAATCAGTCTTAAATGATGATGATGATGATGATGATGAAGGTTTTCACCAAAGTGCATTTTCATAAAGCCAACAAAGTGATTGTGAAGCAAACTTGGGATATTTACTACAAACTTTTATTACCATGAGTGATTTATTCAGGACACCAAACCTATGCTACTTAATTTGAGACAACTAAGTAACTCATCTCTCTAATAATGAACTTTACCATAAAATGACAGGACTGTGATATCAAATATAACTCAATTCTCGCTAATAGTATACACTTTCAATAGATGTTTAACCATGATATAATTTAGAGCACAATAAATCCACAGATGTGAGCTGCTATACTTGTAAATCAGCACAATGCCTATTTAATGAACTATAACACTATCAAAAATATCTGGACACCTCTTAAGGGACATAATATGGGGCGTGTCCACCTTTGCTTTTATAATGGCCTGCTGGGAACACTTGAAATAAGACGTATAAATATATTTGGAGAAATGGTAGCCCATTCTTCCTCAAGAGCTGGAACCAGAGAGGGTAGTGATGTTGGTCAATGGGGTCTAAAGTGAAGATGATGTTCCATCTCATCCCAAAGGTATTCCACTGGGTTCAAGTTGGGACTCTGTGAAGGCCAGTCCATTTCAAAAAATTCTTGTCCACGAACAACTGCCTCAAAGACACCGGTTTATGACAAGGTCCAACGACATGCTCCAGACTGTTTCTCTACAGCACGCTGTACACAATGCCGCAAAATATGTATATATTAATCTGCACTTAGAATTATTTTGAGCGCAATAAGGCGATCACATCATAACCTTGAAAAACGTGCCAATGTCATACCATCTCTTCCATACTTCACTGCTCGCACTAGATGATGGCATGTAATGTTCTACAAGTATTTGTCAAACCAAACACCTTCCATTGGAATGTCAAAGAGTCGTTTCAAATCACTCACTTCTACACATCTACTGCCCAGTCGCATTGCTCTTTACACCACTTCAAGTGTCACTTAGCATTGACTATAGAAATTTGTGGCTTATGAGGAGCTGTTGGAACACTGTACCCCATTCTTTTAACACTTTGGAGACCAGCCACTTAGTAGAATGTTGGGCCTAGAAAACTAGCCATTTATGTCGTTATTTAAAGCATCACTGGCACATATGTAAATGATGTATCTTCAAGACCAATACATACTAAAAAAGGGCCAATCTTCAAGATTTATTTTTCATATTTACTTTAGTTCTTTTATTGATTACAAATTTCAAAAATAAAGGTCACAGAAAGTATAATTTTCCTTCCAAAACTCCCAAAGAAGTGCAAGATGAGTTACTGAGCAATTTCTTCCTCTTAAGCTTATAAAATTTCTTGCTCACTCAACAAATGTGATGTATTTGCTGCAGAATTACAGTAAACTGTAAAACCTTATGAATAAAGACACAAAATTAAGTCAATACTATCATATTGACTCAGCCATTCACAACAGCAGCTGTTACATTCACTAATGTTTCTTTCAAAATAATTCTAGAAACAGACAACAGAAGGCAATCCCGGAGCAGGTCATCAGATATCTTTACTTTGTCCTTATACGAAATGAGTCCACTTCTGTAACAATAGGTGGCTCGCGCATCGAGAAAATTGCGTCCGACCTATACTCCGCTGCAGCCTTTTTAACACAAAGTTGCAAGCTGAGTTATGCTTAGACTTGGTCTCCAAAATGTTCACTCCCTGCACATAGTCACTGAGCTAGCTAGACTGCTGGTAGCACGAGTGATTGCTACCACTGATTTTTTACAAGTTTGTTGCAACCACCCTTAGCAATGCTCGATGGTCTCTATCTGACAATACATGGGGCCTGCCTGGTCTTTGTTTAGCTGTGGTTGTTCCTTTGCAATTTCACTTCAAAATCACGTCACCAACAGTCAACTTGGGCTACTTTAGAAGTGTTGAAATGCTCCTGATGGGCACCCAATGACTAATCCACATTCAAAGTTACTAAGCTTTCCTGACCCATTCTGCTGTTGCTGCTTCTCTACTGACAACACAATACTGCCCACCTCCTTTTATACTGGTACGCCTGCCTATTATGTCATTTGGTGGCCAAATCCGCATTACATACTGGTATTCAGATACTTTTGATCATACAGTGTACTTATAGGGAACTTACACTGGGTTGGATCCTATTACATATTTAATACTGACCAGGTGCCAATGGTCAAGTTAGTTGTTATATGGTCTGTATCACTTCTTTAAGTACTATAACATCACAATGATTTCTATTGAGGACAAGCTGCTTGCATGAAGCTTTGGTAAAAACTACATCTTCTGGTATTTTGTAAAAATTTCCTATTGGCACAACCTAAGATATTAAAAACTTGGATAATAGCATCTCATAAATGATTTTCCTTTTGATCATTATTTCTTGGTCAAGGCAGCAGCCTTTGTTCTGAAACATCATACTGCAATATCAATATTGTTACATATGCTTATCACAAGAGCTCTCTGAAATAGCCTAGGCAAAGAAGGGGCATATGGGAGGAGGAACAAATTTTGGCAGTAATGGCGTATACTGTCTCATTTATTTAAATCTGCTCATAAGTACTGTGGCTATACAATGTTTGGCCAAAACATTGTGACCATCTGCTTATTAACATGCTGATCCACCATTGGAATGCAATACAGCTATGAATTTGTAGGGATGGATTCAACAAGTCCTCGGTAGGTTTCTGGAGGTATGTGGCACCGAAGGTCTATGAAAGGTTATGCAATTCCTGTAAATTATGGGCAGGTAGTTTATGAGTGTGAAGCTGGTGCCTGTTAGGTGTCCCAGAAGTATTCCGTCAGGTTCAGATAAGGTGAATTTGGTGGCCAAGAAATCAATCCGAGTTCACTATCATGCTCCTCATGTATCACGATTCTGGCCTTGCGACATGTAAAACACACACACACACACACACACACACACACACACACACACACACACACACTGTTCTTGCTTTTTGACTTATTAGCAGAATTTATATGTTCAGAAAACTATCACTATCACTTCTTAAGCCAGTACTTGTTCCGTTTACTCTATGCCACCCATACAGAGGTTAGGTAACCTCAACAAATCTAAACTAACATGAAAATCGAGGCTAAATATTTCACACGCTCTCCTTGTGTGTGCTAAAGGCAGACATGGCATAATGATGCTATTGGATGAAGCAGCATGTGGTACATTGCTTCTTGCCACTGCACATCGTCCCACCACCCACGTTTATTATGTGCACACCACTATACCACAGGTCTCACCACAGGGGTTGAGATGGTTGGATGATACTGCCTCCACCGACCTGTGTCTGTGGGGCAGTGCATGTTTCGGGCAGCCATTCACCTGGATGACAAATTTGGACACAATCATCTATCTAATGTAACAAGGAATGTGATTTTCAAGGACCCCATGACCACTGCAATCATGATTGGTGAATTACTGAGTTAACAAATAGGGGACATTTGCTTCAGAGCCCCAACTGCTGAGTGGTGGGCTTTGAAACACTTGTGCCTGCGGCAGTACTGTACCTTGCTGTCGGATTTACCACATATTGCCACCTATCCTGCTTTACAGAGCGCGCAAACCTTCACTTTCTGTGATGAAGTGTGTGTGTCCAATATCTTGTCACTTGCATGTGGTTTCATCATCCTTCAAACACTTTACAGAGATTCTCATGAAAGCGTCACATGAACAGCAGAGCAACTTTGCAGTTTTTGAGATGCTCATTGCTAGGCACCAGGTGAAAGATGCTGATGTCAGTTTTTCCATTCATTTCTTCTCGATTTATACATTTTTATTTTTTTATTTTGCCATGTCACTTGCCTGCAATGACACCAGGTACATACTGTCTCCTGGTAGTCAGTAGTCACAACGTTTTGGCTCATCAGTGTATAGAGCCAGGTCTAAAGTCGGTACACTGTTATGGCATATAATACTGAGAGGTGAACAAACTGCTGACTACGTACCAGAATGTCCTGAAGAGGAGGGTATGAGACCTAGAAGCTCTGGAGTAATCATCATCGTGTGCATTGTGTGATCCTCCTCTCCCACATTCTAGAACATAGCAAATTTATAGTTGTAGACAGTTCGTACTAATGCAAGGACCTCAGACAACAATTAGGGTGAATAAGAAAGAAAAAGCAGAAGAAAAAATGAGAAAGAAGAAAGACTTACCCGCTCTGACATGTGGCTATCAATATCTATTGTATCAGCCTGCTCCATAGCACGGAGAGTTTCAAACTTCACCTTCACATTTCCTTGTTCATCACAACCAACGCCAGAACTTTCTGAAAACAAAAGGTAAATTTATTTGAAGTACAAACAAAACATGCACATGTACAAATTAAGTTGGTTGCTTGACCATTGTTAAATATATTAATTTCTTTTATATGTGATTACCCTATAATTGAAAAGTTCAAAACAGCTTTTTTTTAAATAATTTATCTTGCACCTTTACTGAGTGGTGGCCATTTTCATTTGTAAGCGCGCGACGATGTTTCAGTTTAGAGATATGAGCAAAAATATGAATATCACTGCACTGGGTTAAGTTAATTTAGAGAAGTGTCCTCTGTTAAATCTGAGCTCAAGAGGGTAGTTAGTAAGCAAAAAACTGATTATTTTAGGACACTCCTCAGAGACATTCACTGGAGTAATGTTTACAGTGCTCATGTCATGAATGAAAAATATAACAGTTTTGCTAATAAAGTGCTTGCTTTATTTGTACACTGTTTTCCCCCAAAACTAACCAAGGTTAGAGCAAAGTCTACAAAGAAGCCATGGATTACTCAAGGAATAGGGATAACTTGTAAAACAAAAAGAAAACTGTATCTGTCAATCCGAAACAATTCTGATATTGATGCTATAGCACATTACAAGAGATACTGTAAAATATTAAAGACTGTAATACGGACATCAAAGCAAATATATTACAAGGAAAAGATAGTCGTCAGATAACAAAATAAAGACAATATGGGATATAGTGAAGGAGGAGACAGGTAGAACCAGACATGAAGAGGGACAAATAGCATTAAGAGTAAATGATACATTGGTTACAGATGTGTGTAGTGTTGCAGAACTTTTTGACAAACATTTTATAGCTGTTACTGAAAAGGTGGGGTTGTCAGGTTCTGTACATGCTGCTATGGAATGCCTCAGACCAGGCATTTCAAGTAACTTCCATAATATGAATTTGACTTTAACTACCTCAGCAGAAATAATGTCCACCATAAAATCTTTAAAATCAAAAACATCTAGTGGGTATGATGAAATATCAACAAAGTTAATTAAAGAATGTAATTCTGAGTTAAGTAACATATTAAGCTATCTGTGTAACCAGTCGTTTATCAGTGGAATATTTCCTGAATGGTTGAAAATATGCTGAAGTCATGCCACTGTTTAAGAAGGGAGATAAAGAAATAGCATCAAATTTCCATCCAATTTCACTTTTGCCGTTATTCTCAAAAATTTTAGAAAAAGTAATGTACAATCGGCTTTATAGCCATCTTAACACAAATAACATACTGTCAAAGTCGCAGTTCGGATTTCTAAAGGGTTCTGATATTGAGAAGGCAATCTACACTTACAGTGATAATGTGCTTAATTCAATAGACAAAAAACTGCAGGCAACTGGTATATTTTGTGATCTGTCAAAGACATCTGACTGTGCAAATCACAATATCCTTTTAAGCAAATTAGAATATTATGGTGTAACAGGAAATTCTGCAAAATGGTTCAAATCTTGTATCTCTGGCAGGAAACAAAGGGTGTTATTAGGAAAGAGATATTTATTAAGCTATCAGGCATCATCCAACTGGGAACTAATTACTTTTTCTTGTGTATATCAATGATCTTTCATCAGTAACATTACCAGATGCCAAGTTCATTTTGTTTACCGATGATACAGACATTGAAATAAATAGAAAATCAAGTGCAGTCTTAGAAAGTTCGGCTAATAAAATATTTATGGACATTTATCACTGGTTCCTAATCAATTCTTTGTCACTAAACTTTGAAAAAACACACTACATAAGGTTCAGTTCAGAACTTGAAAGGGGTGCCCCACAAGTATATGCCTAACATACGATGACAAGCAGATAGAAGAAGTGGACAGGGTTAAATTCTTGGGATTACAGCTTGATAATAAATTCAACTGGGATGAACACACCACAGAACTGCTGAAGCGTCTTAACAAATCTCTATTTGCAATGCAAATTGTGCCAGACATAGGGGATATAAAAATGAAAATCTGGCATACTATGCTTAATTTCATTCCATAATGTCATATTTTTTTGGGTAATTCATCAAGCCAAGCTAAAGTTTTCCGGGCATAAAAACGTCCAGTAAGAGTTATAAGTGGTGTGAACTCAAGAACGTACTGCGGAAACTTGTTTAGGGAACTAGGGATACTAACTACTGCTTCCCAATATATTTATTCCTTAGTGAAATTTGTCATTAAAAATATATTACGTTTTCAAACCAGCACCTCAATTCTTGGAATCAATACTAGAAATAAGAATAATCTTCACAAGGATTGAAATTCACTTACTCTTGTACAAAAAGGCGTGCATTATTCAGCAACACACATTTTCAATAACTTGCCAGCAGCCATAAAAAGCTTAACAACCAATGAAATTCAGTTTAAGAGAAGCCTAAAGGATTTATTGGTGGCCAACTCCTTCTACTCCATTGACGAATTTTTCAGTAGAACCAACTGATTTGTGTGTGTCTGTGTGTAAGTACAATCTAACTTCTGCACCATTTCAGTGCAGTAATGTGTTCATTGTAAATAAGTATTACAGTAGTTCTATTACATGTTTATTGCCTTATAAAAAACACTTTTTTTATTTTAAATTCAGTGCATTAGTTTTTGTAAAATGATTCTTTCACATACTGTTCATTGGGAGGGGGGGGAGGGGGTTATTATTATTTTTCTGACATGTTCTACATCCTGGAGGACCTCCTCACTATGGATCAATTGGAATGAAAGTAGATCTAATCTAATCACTACAACATTGTCTATTACACAAAATACCCTAAATTCAAAAATAACCAGTCAAAATGACCTCCAAAGTTTGGTATCCAAATTTTCAAAAATACAATTTTCAGGTGCAAAAATAACAAACAGAGAGTGATTTATGAGTCTCTATTTTTTGCTATAGTTAGATATCATACACTACTAGCCTTATATAGAGCAACAACACTTACATATGTTTCCTTAATTTTTTTATGAACTTTTGAAATTTGAAAATTTGTAAAAATTTCAACATTTATATCTGACTGTGAACAAAGACATGAATTTTTGAAAATGAGGGGATAATTTACATTACAACTGATCTTATGGCTGTTGCCTATTCATGTGTGATATTGGCAGGATATAATCAATTTTTATTGAAGTAAGGTACTGAGCTATATACAAAACGTAGAAACATCACTGAACTTAACATTTATATTATTTTGACATACTTAAAATAAATATTTTCAATTAACATCCTACGAGATGCGACTGTTCCTAAACCTGGTGGTGAATGTTAAGAACACTTATTTCTTCAGACAGCTTCTGTGATATAGACTAAGACCTCCCAGTTGCTGAGGCAAGTTCAAGCACTGAAAGTTTCCTTAAAACATTCTTCATTGGTATCCAAACTTTGTCACTAGTAGATTTCTCGAATGATGTTCTTGGGCCCAGGATGGTAAAAGTGCATAAAAACATCATTGTTTTCCAAACTTATTCTTTCAACCTCTGCAAGCCACCACTGTCCACCATACACACCTGCCACTATGTCATTCAACGATAAAGACAGAGATGTAATTCTACTGACACAACGATACTCATAAATTTCAGTTTCAGATGTTACATAGCATCAAACTAAGTTTTCTGCAATGCCAAGGAATTTGTGGAAATGCCTTGCTCCTTTTATTGCTATGCAGTTTTCAAATCTGGTTTGAAGTGTTGTTTTCTTATGCAGAACCACTTCTTCTTTCTTGATCAGAAAATAGGTAATGCCTTAAATATTATCCTTGCAAAACACATACATGTCCTGTACTGCCAGAATTTGGTCTGTGGTTTATCTTTGTAGGCTGGCTTTACTTACTTCACGTTTTGTTGTATCTCCTACTCCATCACATGCATTTTTATCATGGCAAGATGCAAAAAAGTGCCATTCAGCCTCCAACCCAAAGTCTGCTTTGTGGTTGCACAGATTTGAAACATTCTTTTTGTTCTTATACTGACAACCACTTCCATTTGAAAAGTACATCAGCTTCTCAACCTTGGGAAAATTTTCTCTTATGTAATTTATTACATACTTTTGAAACATATGTAAAGTGATGTGCTTCAAGTAGTCGCTTAAAATGCAAATTGAAGAACTGCTAACTTCATCTTTCTCATTTTTAAAATAGAGAAGGCTGCACTGTTGCCTGGTCATTGACCCAGTGGTACCCTTGTATTTTATCCTGAATCACAAATGTAAAATTGTCTGCAAAATCAGCTAGCACTATGCATTCAGTTCCATAAAGTTGTGCTTTTTTGTCTGCCAAAACCTTACTTTGGGTTTTAGAAACATAGTGGTGACTTTTGAGTTTTTGTAAGTTATCGATTAAAGATTCCAAGTATTCTTCATGAGATTTAACCACTGTTGTCATTTCTGCCCTGTCAGTTGTTTGAAGGTAATACTGTCGGGCATTTCCTCATCATAATTGTGAAACAATTCAATAACGGTTTCCTTACCAGGGCATTTATTACACAAACTCATCATGCAGTCATAACTGTTAATGTCACAGATCATTAAATCTAGTAACTCTTTGTAGTTAAGATCACTGAGTTTTGCATCTGTTATCATCAGTTTGACATTTTGATGATATAAACAAACACATACAGAGTGTGTCCCTGAGGATCTAGCCAAAATACACCACTCAGGGTGAAAGTCGCAAAATTTTGACCTTCCAATTTTGCATTCAGGATGAGAATTTTTGAAAGCTACATAAAGTACATTTAAATCTGACAGCACTAGTCCTTTCTGCTTTGTTACTTTAACTCAATTTATGACAACTCTTTTGCTATCTTTGCAACCTGTGCACATTCTACTGTTTTCATCATCCTCAAAAAACTGCTGGATCTTTTTAATTATTTCTTCACTTATACCTACTCCCTTCTTCTTTCCTAAAACTGGAGGAATGCCTTGTTCTTTCACTAATTTTCTGGTTAGTTTAACCGAGCGATTAGAAATGTTGAATTCATGAACAATTTTTTCTCTTGACCATGAGTCAGGGAGCAAACTTCAAAATTTTAACTCTTTCCTCTTTAGATGTCACTGAACATTTAATTTTTAATTTCTCTATTAAGCTCAAATATTAAGTGTCAGATGATGTTGGTGGTAGGTTTTCGTCTTCTTTAGAAATAATTTTGGTATCTGTATTATTAAAGCCCGGTTCCTAGTCTTTTCTAATTTTGTCTGAAATTTGTTGTACCTTATTTTCAATAGCTGCTTTTTTTCTGCTACTTATTTTTATTGTTTTTGAAGCAGGAGATACCTCTTAACTTAAAACAAGCAAAATCCAATATGCTAACAGCTTCCTCATTAGGAATATAAATGTCATTAACAAGGTTACATGATTCTGGTTCTGGATTCACAGCAAATATTTCTGAGTAACAATTTGGGCACAGGGAATTTCCAGGAATCACATTACGTTTCACTTGGGAAGCTGTTTCACTCTCACACAACAAGGACAAATGTCCAAGTTTAATTTCCCTCAAACCTTTCGTAATGGGTTTTTTATGAACTTGAAGTGGATCTTCCAAAAATGTGGTTTGCTATCTGTCCAACAAAGTACTTGTTCATTCATGTTATTACATTCCAGTTAATCTCTCAAAATTAATTACAAATTACACACAGAACAAAGTGCATAACACATTCTACACTCTCGTTGAAGTACGTACATCCACTCTAACAGAGGTTTCAGAACAGACTGACTATAAAAATGCCACACCCAGCAATAACGTACTTCTTTATTGACAATAAACCTAAACATAAATGGGCATTTTTATTACAATAGAACAAAAGCAAAAGCTCCTATTGTATAATATTGCATTATTAAAAATAAATAAACTAAATGAATATTGGGTGACGGTGTTAACTACATATATGTCACAATTAAATTTTATTACAACGAAACAATAAACCATTTAAATAGGCAACAGCCATAAGATCAGTTGTAAAGTGAATATTTCCTCATTTTCAAAAACTCATATCTTCATACACAGTCAGATATCAATGTTGAAATTTTTACAGTATGTTGCTACCATATAGATGTACAAACTGTGCAAAAATAATATTTTTATATTCAGTCCCACCTGAGATAACTAACCCAAACTTGACTAAAAATGAAAATTTTTCCAATTTCAAAAATTAATAAAATATTAAGGAAACATTTGTAACTGTTCTTGCTCTATATGAGGCTAGTAGTGTATGATATTTAACTACATGAAAAAAATAGACTCTCATAAATCACTCTGTTTGTTATTTTTGAGCCTAAAAAGTGGATTTTTAAAAATTTGGATACCAAACTTTGGAGGTGATTTTGACTGGTTATTTTTGAATTTAGGGTATTTTGTGTAATAGACAATGAGACAATGTTGCAGAGGACACTTTTTAAAAAACAACCATGTCAATTGCAATGTTGTAACTTAACCCAGTGCAGAGATATTAAAATTTTTGCTAATGTCTCCTGACTGAATAATCATCGCGCACCTACAAATAAAAATGGCCACCATCCAGTAAAGGTGCAAGATAAATTATTTTAAAAAACTGTTTTGAACTTCTCAAATATAGGGCAATCACATATAAAAAATAAAATATTTAAAAATGGTCTAGCAACCATCACTGGACCACTTCATATGGATTGACCCAGTGTGTCACATACAACTGCATGTTACAACAATCTCACCGCCACAGCAACATAATAAATGTTTCCCCTAAATACATCTCTGTGCTTGTTTGGAAAAAAAAGGGTAAAAAAAAAAAAATTCTTACTGTAATCCAGTGCAGTATCAAGTGATACTAAAATAAGAATCAGCTTAGTGTTACCAATGCAATTTCAAAATAACTATTACAGCTTACATTCATTATCTCATGTAAACAATTGACAGTAATTTAAATCATATTTTTAAATTCTCGTTAACAGCAATCACTTACTGAAATGAACTGATGGACCTAATGCCCATGTATCAACTGAACCAGTCATTTAAACTTCACTTGGGTGTTAGTGTTAGTTTGATTTGTGCTGCTGCTAATTACACACTGGTTTGATGCAGACAACACAAGTTTATGAATTATTTTATGATACGGCATTTATGTGGAATGTAGAGCATCAGTGGTGCACTTCCTTGTAACATGGACTGTATCCATTAATTTCTCTTAAACACAGTTCTTGATTATGGCTGGCTGGAAATGAATATAGTCCTTTTTATGCTGTACCTTAGTCTACCAGTGTTTGCCCTTCAGCAAGCAAGAAAATAACTGCACATTGGTCCTACTTGGACGTATATGGCAATAACATTGCCATAGTTCACATTCCCGCTTTTACTGCACTCGCACACTTGCATAGGAAAGTGCCAAATGCTACGCTAATCCCTTGTTTACATGTTGGTGCTTACATGCTCACATCGGAGATGTGCTACATTGTAGCTATGCTGCAGCAACGCCCTCAAATGGAAACTTTTATATTTTTATATATATTCTGGATTGCTGATATCAGATGTAAAGGATATCCTCTATATTTTATTTATATAGTTCATTTGTGTAAAACTTTAAGAAAGTTTTTGAGGGGAACATTTGCCTGAATATCCATACCTGGAAGGGCTTACTTTTCTACATGGTCGATACAGTATGTATAATTTATGTAACTTTCGTGGGGCAGGGCATTTATATGTTTTATTGATATTTTGGTTGAATTGGTAGGGCTTGTACATTTTTCTAGGGGCCGGTAGCTTTACTTACTATATTTGTCAACAAGTAAAATGCACTTTTTCCCCTTCAAAAATATGCTCAAAAACTGGGTGTGTTTCTATAAAAATGATCATTTGTCAAGTAAAAGCAAGATCTACTGGCAAAGGGATTGCCAACTTTACTGGATCATCTTGGTATTCAAGATTTATGAAGAGGTATCGGCTTTGTGGGTGGACCAGGACAAAAATATCACAGCAGTCACAAGCCAAGTACAAAGAACAAATTGCTGAACTTCATTGCTTTGTTGTTAACACAAGGAAAAGAGAAACAACAGAGTTACAAAACAGCAAAACTTTGAACTTCCACAAACTGGAAGCATGGATGACATTTCCCTAATCTTTAATGTGCCTTCTAATAGAACTGTGTATTCCAAGGACACAAAAAGCAATATTCTTAAAACTTCGGAGCATGGAAAGCCCCATTACACAGGTATTTTTTCTCCTGCTGTGTTGATGGGAAAATATTGCTGCCACTTTGGACTTCTAAAAGAAAGATGCTTCCTAAGGAACAATTGCCGAAAGGAGTAATGTCCATATACATCATACAGGCTGGATAGATAGAGGAGGAATGAGGTTGTGGATAGATAAAATTTGGACTAGGCAATCTGGAGGCCTACTGAAGAAGCCTGTATGTTAGTACGGGATCAGTTTCGTTCTCACTGAACAGAAGATGTTAAAAATAGACTGAATGACTTGAAGACTCCGTTAGCGGCAAGTCAGAGGGCTAAGTAGTTTACTTCAACCATTACATGCGTGTATCGAAAGACCATTTAAGGGACTTATGAAGGAGAGGAATGTGCTCCCTGCCGCAGTTGGATAAGCAGCTGCAGCAGCAAGTCGTATACTCCTAGCTCACTCATTTGTTACATAGTTTAATTCTTAATTTCTTTGCGTGTTTTTGGTACTTGCATTGTTTAATTCATAAATTTCGGGCGTATTATAGTATTTGAGAGTTGTAGCATCGCGTTTTAGTACTTGAATAGTGTTAAATCGCGTAGTCTCCTTCCGCCGCCGAGCAGTGTGTCAGCAGTGCACAAGTGGCAGCATTACTGCATTTACTAGGCAATCTTGTATTTTAATAAACGTTTCAATTTTGTGTCGTTTTGTTTGCGCTCTCTGTAGATTAGTTCAGACGTTCTTTGCACAACAGTTTTTAGCATGGATAGGGACTGCAACTGCTGTGTTCGGATGCAGGCTGAGTTGGCATCCCTTCGCTCCCAGCTTCAGGCAGTGTTGGCTTCGGTCACACAGCTTGAGGCTGTTGCCAATGGGCATCACTGTGGGGGTCCGGATGGGGGTTTGTCGGGGACGGCCAGCTCGTCCCACGCATCCCCCGATCGGACTACGACTGTGGTTGCCCGGGATACTGCCCGCATTGAGGCTGATCCCTCACCTGTGGTAGAGTGGGAGGTCGTCTCAAGGTGTGGCAGGGGGCGAAAGACATTCCGGAGGGCTGAACGGAAGGCCTCTCCAGTTTGTCTGACGAACCGGTTTCAGGCTCTGTCTCAGGCTGATACTGATCTTCGGCCTGACATGGCTGCTTGTCCTGTTCCAGAGGTTGCCCCTCAGTCTGCAAGATCCGGGCAGTCGCAGAGGATGGGCTTACTGGTAGTTGGGAGCTCCAACGTCAGGCGCGTAATGGGGCCCCTTAGGGATATGGCAGTAAGGGAGGGGAAGAAAACCAAAGTGCACTCCGTGTGCATACCGGGGGGAGTAATTCCAGATGTGGAAAGGGTCCTTCCGGATGCCATGAAGGGTACAGGGTGCACCCATCTGCAGGTGGTCGCTCATGACGGCACCAATGATGTGTGTCACTATGGATTGGAGGAAATCCTCTCTGGCTTCCAGCGGCTATCTGATTTGGTGAAGACTGCCAGTCTCGCTAGCGGGATGAAAGCAGAGCTCACCATCTGCAGCATCGTCGACAGGACTGACTGCGGACCTTTGGTACAGAGCCGAGTGGAGGGTCTGAATCAGAGGCTGAGACGGTTCTGCGACCGTGTAGGCTGCAGATTCCTCGACTTGCGCCATAGGGTGGTGGGGTTTCGGGTTCCGCTGGATAGGTCAGGAGTCCACTACACGCAACAAGCGGCTACACGGGTAGCAGGGGTTGTGTGGCGTGGGCTGGGCGGTTTTTTTTAGGTTATATGGCCTCGGGCAAGTGCAGAAAGGGCAACAGCCTCAACGGGTGCGGGGCAAAGTCAGGACATGCGGGGACCAAGCAGCAATCGGTATTGTAATTGTAAACTGTCGAAGCTGCGTTGGTAAAGTACCGGAACTTCAAGCGCTGATAGAAAGCACCGAAGCTGAAATCATTATAGGTACAGAAAGCTGGCTGAAGCCAGAGATAAATTCTGCCGAAATTTTTACAAAGGCACAGATGGTGTTTAGAAAGGATAGATTGCATGCAACCGGTGGTGGAGTGTTCGTCGCTGTTAGTAGTAGTTTATCCTGTAGTGAAGTAGAAGTGGATAGTTCCTGTGAATTATTATGGGTGGAGGTTACACTCAACAACCGAGCTAGGTTAATAATTGGCTCCTTTTACCGACCCCCCGACTCAGCAGCATTAGTCGCAGAACAACTGAGAGAATATTTGGAATACATTTCACATAAATTTTCTCAGCATGTTATGGTCTTAGGTGGAGATTTCAATTTACCAGATATAGACTGGGACACTCAGATGTTTAGGACGGGTGGTAGGGACAGAGCATCGAGTGACATTATACTGAGTGCACTATCCGAAAATTACCTCGAGCAATTAAACAGAGAACCGACTCGTGGAGATAACATCTTGGACCTACTGATAACAAACAGACCCGAACTTTTCGACTCTGTAAGTGCAGAACAGGGAATCAGTGATCATAAGGCCATTGCAGCATCCCTGAATATGGAAGTTAATAGGAATATAAAAAAAGGGAGGAAGGTTTATCTGTTTAGCAAGAGTAATAGAAGGCAGATTTCAGACTACCTAACAGATCAAAACGAAAATTTCTGTTCCGACACTGACAATGTTGAGTGTTTATGGAAAAAGTTCAAGGCAATCATAAAATGCGTTTTAGACAGGTATGTGCCGAGTAAAACTGTGAGGGACGGGAAAAACCCACCGTGGTACAACAACAAAGTTAGGAAACTACTGCGAAAGCAAAGAGAGCTTCACTCCAAGTTTAAACGCAGCCAAAACCTCTCAGACAAACAGAAGCTAAACGATGTCAAAGTTATCGTAAGGAGGGCTATGCGTGAAGCGTTCAGTGAATTCGAAAGTAAAATAATAGGTACCGACTTGACAGAAAATCCTAGGAAGTTCTGGTCTTACGTTAAATCAGTAAGTGGATCGAAACAGCATATCCAGACACTCCGGGATGATGAAAGCATTGAAACAGAGGACGACACGCATAAAGCTGAAATACTAAACACCTTTTTCCAAAGCTGTTTCACAGAGGAAGACCGCACTGCAGTTCCTTCTCTAAATCCTCGCACCAACGAAAAAATGGCTGACATCGAAATAAGTGTCCAAGGAATAGAAAAGCAACTGGAATCACTCAACAGAGGAAAGTCCACTGGACCTGACGGGATACCAATTCGATTCTACACAGAGAACGCGAAAGAACTTGCCCCCCTTCTAACAGCCGTGTACCGCAAGTCTCTAGAGGAACAGAAGGTTCCAAATGATTGGAAAAGAGCACAGGTAGTCCCAGTCTTCAAGAAGGGTCGTCGAGCAGATGCGCAAAACTATAGACCTATATCTCTGACGTCGATCTGTTGTAGAATTTTAGAACATGTCTTTTGCTCGAGTATCAAGTCGTTTTTGGAAACTCAGAATCTACTATGTAGGAATCAACATGGATTCCGGAAACAGCGATCGTGTGAAACCCAACTCGCTTTATTTGTTCATGAGACCCAGAAAATATTAGATACAGGCTCCCAGGTAGATGCTATTTTTCTTGACTTCCGGAAGGCGTTCGATACAGTTCCGCACTGTCGCCTGATAAACAAAGTAAGAGCCTACGGAATATCAGACCAGCTGTGTGGCTGGATTGAAGAGTTTTTAGCAAACGGAACACAGCATGTTGTTATCAAAGGAGAGATGTCTACAGACATTAAAGTAACCTCTGGCGTGCCACAGGGGAGTGTTATGGGACCATTGCTTTTCACAATATATATAAATGACCTAGTAGATAGTGTCAGAAGTTCCATGTGGCTTTTTGCGGATGATGCTGTAGTGTACAGAGAAGTTGCAGCATTAGAAAATTGTAGCGAAATGCAGGAAGATCTGCAGCGGATAGGCACTTGGTGCAGGGAGTGGCAACTGACCCTTAACATAGACAAATGTAATGTATTGCGAATACATAGAAAGAAGGATCCTTTATTGTATGATTATATGATAGTGGAACAAACACTGGTAGCAGTTACTTCTGTAAAATATCTGGGAGTATGCGTGCGGAACGATTTGAAGTGGAATAATCGTATAAAATTAATTGTTGGTAAGGCGGGTACCAGGTTGAGATTCATTGGGAGAGTCCTTAGAAAATGTAGTCCATCAACAAAGGAGGTGGCTTACAAAACACTCGTTCGACCTATACTTGAGTATTGCTCATCAGTGTGGGATCCGTACCAGATCGGGTTGACGGAGGAGATAGAGAAGATCCAAAGAAGAGCGGCGCGTTTCGTCACAGGGTTATTTGGTAACCGTGATAGCGTTACGGAGATGTTTAACAAAGTTAAGTGGCAGACTCTGCAAGAGAGGCGCTCTGCATCGCGGTGTAGCTTGCTCGTCAGGTTTCGAGAGGGTGCGTTTCTGGATGAGGTATCGAATATATTGCTTCCCCCTACTTATACCTCCCGAGGAGATCACGAATGTAAAATTAGAGAGATTAGAGCGCGCACAGAGGGTTTCAGACAGTCGTTCTTCCCGCGAACCATACGCGACTGGAACAGGAAAGGGAGATAATGACAGTGGCTAGTAAAGTGCCCTCCGCCACACACCGTTGGGTGGCTTGCGGAGTATAAATGTAGATGTAGATGTAGATGAACAGATTTTGAAACTACACCATCAAGAAGGAAAGAAAAGATCTAGCATTTATAAATTTGTTAGAGGGTCAAAGCTTCATGGTACTCCGTAAAAACTGAAACAATGGTTAAATTGTTTAAGAAGTGTGGATCAATAATCTGGCTGTAAACGTGTGTGTGTGTGTGTGTGTGTGTGTGTGTGTGTGTGTGTGTGTGTGTGTGTGTGTTGGAGGGGGGGGGGCGGAATCCCAGGTTTTTCCCATTTAAAAATACACTCTCTTCTTGGTGAAAATGCACTATAACCTGGAAGAAAGTACATTTTTCCACGTTAAGTAACAATATACTTTCCCTTGGAGCTGTAAAACATATCAATCCTTTCAGTAGTGCAAGTTTTATACACAAGCATAGGACTTCCTAGCACTCCCAGCCAAAAACAACACATTCTGGAAAGACTTTTAATGTGCGACAACACGTACACTACTTATTTTGGTATTACGAAAAGTATAAATATGAGTTTACCAAATACAGCATTGTAGTTTCTGAACACAGAACATCAAAATATAAGAAGTGTGATGCCCATGATATGATAAGAAAGCAGATACCGTAGCAGTGCCATGAGTAGCCTGACAATGAACTTCAAATTCGGGAAAAATATGGTCTGATATGTATTCTTGCTTTGCGAAATACTGTTACCAGATGATATTCTTTGTCAAGAAAAGCAAAGCTTTCACATGTAACACTGGTCGCCAAACCTTTTTTTTCCCCCTCCCCCCTCTCTTCATCGACTGTGTGGTAAGGCAGGATCCCAAGACCACAGCTTAAACTACGGCAGCTGAATATTTCTAACAAGAATGATTGTAAATTTCACTGCTGTGCTCTACACATTCCTTGCATTACCCTGCTGACTACACAGAAACGTTGATTATGGGTGAAATTGCTCAAGAACTCACCTTGCACTTTTTACGTAAGATACTTGTACTTTTTGCCATCATTACTGCATAATTTGTAGTCTCTGAAAGAACTAAAATAAATACGAAAAACTAACCTATAAGGTATATCAATCATGAATGGGCCAGTAAAATTTTAAATGATGGCATAAATGGCTGATCTTCTGAGCCTGAAATTTTTCTCTCTGTCTGATCCTCATGTGCAAGTTTTGAAAAGAGTCAGATGCTCTATGATTTAAGAAATTCAATGCACATTCTCACATATAACATACTTCCTCTTGCGTAAAAGGAAATTTACTTTGGAAGTAACACTTCTCAAACCACCATTCATAATATATTCCCGAGACCTGTTGCAAATGTAAACTGTTGTAACATAATGCTCTTTGAAACAAGTTTGTTGTTACAAAGTGCTGCATAATCTTTGTCCTAAAGCCTTTGACACGTTTTGCTGTCGGCAGATGCTTGTACATGCACTGTATTTTGTTGGTGTAAATAGTGCACTTTATGTCCAACCAAAGTCCCCCCCCCCCCCTCCCCCCCACGTTTATATTTTATCGCTGCAGTATTATTCTGTAGTAGTGGGGTAAAGTCAAATTCTCTGTTAGGGTATCTGTTCTTACCACTCAAAATTATAGAAATTTAATTGAAAATTAAAATAATGGAAAATTCCCGGAATCCTACAAAATTTCTCTGTATTTCCTGGATTTTTCCCCAGATGAAAAAATCCCTGGATTCTTCACAGGGCGTATACACCCTGGTAATGCACTGGAAGCTGCAGAGGATAATTTATTGTATGGGGAGTCAGATTTTGACATGGCAGCTTCAAGTATTTCTTCCTTCAGCTCTGAGGGTGAATGTTGCAAATCTGAGGATGAAAATTACAAGGTGAGAACTTTATCCTATTTATATTGCGTGGATGTTTGATGTACACATATGTATGTGTTATGATTATTTTGCAGCAGATGTATTACGTGAGAAACCTCCCTCCCCCCCCCCCCCCCTTTTTTTTTAAAAAGCATCTTTAAAGTGGGGTGCATCTTTTATGCCAATGCATCTTATGCCCTGGGGAATACGATAAGTAGAGCTCATCCTTATTGCATATCAATGAGTAACTTCCTTGGATTGTTCCAAGTTTCAAGTTGTCAACTCCTAGTACCCTAGACTTTTATTTGTACTATGATCAAATAACCCCCTTCTTCCAATCCTTTCCTTATGTTTTAATTGTGAGAACTGATCAGGTATTTCTGGTGACAGTATTATCACTCTACACAATAAACTTAATTAAGGTGGCTATCAACAGGATGTAGAACTGGTTCACATGCTATTCTGGGAATAAATTATTCAAGTTGTGCCGTTATATTGTATAATTACAGGGATTCACTTATGATGAACATGAAGTTGCGCATCAATTATAATTATGTAAAATTGTTAAACTTACATTGAAACAGGTTTGTTTGAGCTATTTCTTTAAATAGTTTGTGGGTGTAGCAAACATGGCACTGCATATATAGAGGAAAACAAGTGTAATGAATGTAATAGTTCGTGTAGTTATGTTCACTTGTTCATAGTGGCAGCAGATGAAAAGATGTAGAAACTTTGAGGGGTGAAAAACAGAACCTGAAATATGCATGAAGAACATCACACTAAAATTTCTGCCCCCTCAATGTTGTGACTAATGAGAAAATGTGTTGAGTTATAGAATTACGTTATTCTGCAAACTCACGTTTTACCTATGTACTGTAGACAACATTTTCCTTTGTTCGAATTTTTGTAACTTCTCTTTGAGATACTCGTTGGGCTGTGGGTGGCTTTGGGGACACAACAGTCGATGCTACAATGTCAGAGCATGTGGAGCAAAGAGACCTCATCGCCAACCACAGCATCAAGGAATACACCAGATGGAAGACTCCGTCAACCCGGGTTAACAATGGAGAAGAAGAAAATTCTGAATTTGTAATTAGTCATTCTTTAGAAAAACGTCTCACTGTATTCTCTCGTGAGACATCATTGCTTGTGTATCCCAAGCTGGAAATAAATGAACTTGACGACACTAACTTCAGGTCTTCTTATTTAAGTGCGCTGGATAAGCAACTATTTTGTTGAGTAGTATGGTTCAAGATGGTACCACACAACTTGTCACACTCACAGTTTAGATCGTACAAATTCATGTGGCACACTTCCCCCCTTCAATCAATATCCACACTCTTCCACATACTGATGATGTGTCACCCTGACTATGCTAGGATTAAGGGTAACAGGTAAGTTGCAAGAACAGAACTGATTTTCATATCTAAATAAATTCCGAACCGAATCACCACGCCACTGCCTCACGTAATTACTACCAGCAGATATTAAATTCTTCCATACAACGACTGGTCTCTGCATTGGCAGGGCACAGTGACACATGGTTGCCAGATAGCAGTAGCTGTTTACCAGCAAGATGCCGTAGCCCTGCTAACAACCGATTTAACATTGTGGGCTACCAAAAAGCCTGTAATATACCGCAAGCAGTAATCGTAGCATATTATATGTAGGAACTGGAAGATCACAAAAACTGACAACTCTGCCCAAGTCTGACACAAATTGCATGTGGTAAACAGAACATGAGGAGTGACAAAATGTATTCGGTACTCCATGTCAGTATGGATTAGCTCTGTTGAGAATAAGAAATTTCAAGGAATATGAAAACTACAGAGTTAGCACAAACATGCAGAAAAATAGGCAGATGTGCAAAAAAAAAAACGTTTCTATGGCTTTTCAGTATTTAAAACTCTTGCTTGTGCTGGATATACTGTATACTGTATCAAGTTCACAATTGGGCCCCAAAACCTGGAGACAGTGGTCATGTGTGCTTTTGTGAATGAGTGCTTTTTTCCTATTCTGAAAAAAGGACTTTTCTGTCCAGAAACTAAAATGTTATGCAGTCCTTTCCACTGTCTTTGTCTGCAACTCGGTGCCTCCTTCATGTACGTGGTGAGTAGCAAGCTATCTTTTCATACTGCTGTTGGTTGGTTGGTTTAAAAGAGGGGGGAAGGGACCAAACGCCTAGTTCATCGGTCTCTTGTTCTGGATAAAACAATGCCGTAAGGGTGAGAATAAAACGAATGAGACTGACAACACAAAACAGAATGAAAGGAAAAACCACAAGCGTGACGGAAGGGCAACAAACACTTTAATGGACAAAAAGAGGACAAGAAAACGACAGAAACAGGTAGAAGAGGTTAAAATGACAAAGCAGATTACCATGCCTGGCTGACCGTGAGAATAAAAATGAGAAGTCAGCTACTTTGCAACACATTAAAACCTCCACCCTAAAGGCACTATGGTAGAGGACACAGAGGGACAAAGGACATGCGCTAAAACTTAAATCAAATGATAAAACCCACCCTCATGAATAAAACGTAAAACTAAATCAGCTGATGAGGCTCTGTCAGCTAAAATTAGCAGCAACAAGTCTGGTAACTCAAGATTTCATTGCAGGGGAGTCAGTCAACAAGGGAGATTGGACCAGAATATGGGCCACTGTCAACCGGGTGCTGCACTGACACTGAGGCGGGTCTTCATGGCGCAGAAGGTAGTCATGGGTCACCCAAGCGTGGCCAATGCAGAGCTGACAGAGAACCACAGAGTCCCTACAAAAAGCCTGCATGGAGGACTTCCACACAGTCATAGTCTCCTTAATGGCACATAGATTGATGTGCATACTGAGCCTGTGCCAGTCCGTCTCCCAAAGCCGAAATGCCTTGGGGCGTAAAAACAAATGCAGGTCAGTTATTGGAATGTTTATCTCTATAAGCGGTTTCTGTGTAGCATGTTTGGCCAGCCTGTCAGCAAGTTCGTTGCCTGGGATTCCGACGTGACCTGGGTCCCAGACAAACACCAATAAATGACTGGACCGTTCCAGGACATAGAGGGACTCCTGGATGGTCGCTACCAAAGGATGAGGTTAGCACTGGTCGATAGCTTGCAGGCTGCTCAAGGAGTCAGTACACAGAAGAAACAACTCCCCAGGGCATGAATGGATGTGCTCAAGAGCACGAGATACAGCCACCAGCTCTGCAGTGAAAACACTGCAGCCATTGGGCAAGGAATGCTGTTCAATATGTCCACCATGGACATACGCGAAGCCGATGTGACCATCAGCCATTGAACCATCGGTGTAAACCACTTTGTGGCCTCGGTACATGTCAAAAATCCAGAGGAAGCAGGCCAAGCTGTTGGCCTCTGGAGAAGGCTGTTCAGATGGCAGGGTTAAACATGGCACCTTAGGGCCATGTGAAAGTTCCAGGAAACGTCGTGGCATAGGTGTACACCATAGAGGTATAAGTGAATGGACCTCAAGTATAGATGGTAAAGGCAAGGACTCCAATTCGGATAGAAGGGATCGGCAGTGAACTGCAATTGTAAGCCTTTTCCTGGGCCACCAATGCAGGAGAACCTTCAATGGAGGGACTCCAGCCTCCACCAGGACGCTGGTCACTGGACTTGTCCTAAAAGCTCCCGTCCCTAGTCGAACGCCACAGTGGTGCACTGGGTCGAGTAAATGCAACAGTGAGGGCACCACTGAACCATAAACCAGACTCCCATAGTCAAGGCAAGATTGAACAAGGGCTCTGTAGAGCTGCAGCAGCGTAGAGCGATCTGCACCCCAGTTGGTGTTGCTCAGGCAGCGGAGGGCATTGAGGTGCTGCCAGCATTTTCGCTTAAGCTGAGGAAGGAGACATAGCCAAGTCAACTGGGTGTCGAAAACCAGTCCTAAAAATTGATATGTCTCCACTACAGTGAGTGGATCATCATTAAGGTAAAGTTCTGGTTCCGGACGAACGGTACGAAGCCAACAGAAGTGCATAACTTGCGATTTTGTGGCCGAAAACTGGAAACCATGGGCTGCACCTTGTAAATGGCTCAGCAACACCAGTACTGTTGCAGCAGTACGAAATGCAGAAGTCGTCTGCATACAGGGAAGGCGAGACAGACAGCCCTACAGCTGCTGCTGCTAGACTGTTAATGGCCACTAAAAATAGAGCTACACTCAATACAGAGCCCTGCGGGACCCCATTCTCCTGGATATGGGAGAGGGGAGGGGTGGGGGAAAGGGACTATGGGAGGCACCAACACAGAAAGTACAAAGCAATAGGATATTCTGGATGAAAACCGGAAGCAGGCCTCCGAGTCCCCACTCGTATAATGTGGCAACGATATGAAATCGCCAAGTAGTGTCACATGCTTTTCATAAATCAAAAAAGACAGTCAAGCTGTTGACCTCTGGAAAAGGCTGTTCGGATGGCAGACTCGAGGGACACAAGATTATCATTGGTAGAGCAACCCTGGTGGAAACCACCCTGGCACGGAGCCAGTAGGCCATGTGACTCCAGGACCCAACCAACCGCCAACACACCATACGTTCCAGCAGCTTACAAAGAACATTGGTGAGGCTGATGGGCTGCTAGCTATCCACATCAAGCAGGTTTTTACTGCCATTGTGATGGAAAGACACCATCACACCAGATCCGGTTGAAGAGGACGACGAGATGTCGCTTGTAGTTGGACGAGAGATGTTTGATCATCTAACAATGGATCCAATCTGGCCCAGGAGCTGTGTTGGGGCAATGTGCAAGGGCGCTGAGGAGCTCGCACTCTGTGAATGGGGCATTACAGGGTTCACAGTGGGCTGTAATGAACGAGAGGCTTTCCCTTTCCATCTGCCATTTAAGGGTGCGAAAGGCTGGAGGGTAATTCTCCGATGCAGAGCCTCGAGCAAAGTCCTCGGCAATCACATTTGCGTTGGTAGATAACATGCCACTGATGTTAATGCCAGGGACACCTGTTGGGGTCTGGTACCCAAAAACACGTCTGATCTTTTCCAGACTTGGGAAGGTGTCGTATGGCACCCAATGGTCGAGACGTATCTCTCCCAACACTACTTTTTCAGTCTTTTTATAAGCTGGTGAACGTGGGCAGAGAACCGTTTAAAGGCTATTAGGTGGTCTAGGGAAGGGTGCTGTTGACGTTGCTGAAGAGCTCGCCAACACTCTTCAATTGCCTCAATGACTTTTGGCGACCACCAAGGTACTGACTTTCGCCGGGGGCACCCTAAACAAGAGGCATCGCATTTTCCGATGCAGAAACGATCGGTGTAATGACCTGCTCAACCACAACATCTATGGCACTATGCGTGGGAGATTCAATGGTGACAGCAGAGGTGAGGGCTTCCCAGTCTGCCTTGTTGAAAGCCCATCTGGGTAGGTGTCCGTGGGCATGATGCCGAGGGAGTAACAGGAAGATGTGGAAGTGGTCACTACCACCACACAGGTTGTCATGTGCTCACCAGTGGACAAATGGGAGAAGGCCTGGGCTGCAGAGGGATAAATCAATGGCTGATTAAGTGCTGTGAGTCACACTGAAATTTGTGTGGGCCCCAATACTTAAAGAAGCAGAGGTCGAAGTGAGACAGTAAAGTTTCGACATCTCTGCCTCTGCCAGCAAACACGGTGTCACCCCACAAAGGGTTATGAGCATTAAAATCTCCCAAAAGCAGGAAAGGTGTAGGGAGCTGAGCAATCAGTGCAGCTAGTGCATTCAGGGGCACTGCACCATCTGGAAGGAGATACGTTGCAGACAGTTATTTGCTGTGTCGTCCTTATCCTGACAGCCACAGCTTCAAGAGTGGTGTGAAGGGGCACAGGTTGACTGAATAGCGGAGTTTAAGACACAGACACAAACTCCACCTGACACTCTATTATAGTCACTACAGTTCTTGTAACATCCCCCATAGTCGCGGAGGGCAGGGGTCTGCACCGCCGGGAACCAGGTTTCATGGAGGGCAATGCAGAAGGCAAGTGTAAAGCTTAAGAGTTGACGTAGCTCAGCCAGGTGGTGGAAAAAACTGCCGCAATTCCATTGGAGGATGACGTGAGATTGGGATGGCATGAAACGCACAATCAGGCTGTCTACGCCTCAGGGTCACCTGCTGCCACCAGATGAGTACCTGTGCAATCAACATCCATTGTGTCTGAGGGCCCAGAGAGATCTAGGTCCTCAGCAGACGCCAGAATCTCCACTTCATCCTCAGATGCAGAGCTTGTAGGTAGTGGTGGTATGGGTGCCACCACAATGTCTGTTTTTTTTGGGGTCTTCTTCTTTTTGGTTTTCTCTCACTGCACATCTGGCTGTTCTGGCTGGGAGGGCTTCACTGAGTCAGTCTCAGGGACTGAGGAGGACCGTGAAGCCCTACAACCAGTTACCTGTGGTTGCTTCAGCCACTGGTGGGTGTCCACTTTGTAGGGACGTGGGAAGGAAGTGACCCAAGGGACTCCTTCCTAGCGGGAGGAGCCAAAGAAGGTGTACACTTCTTCGGTTGAGAAGTGGGGACTGATGTCCGCGATGATTTGGGGGGGGGGGGGGGGGGTTTGTTGCTCTCGAAGTACATGGTGCAGAGGGAGGGAAGTGCCCCCCCCCCCCCCCATAATCAAGCAGGCAGGTGGAGTCTGACACCTCTGACAACCAACTGTATGCGTGGAATGGAAGGTGCTAGAACCATTATCGTAGAGGCCGGCCTAAGTGGATATCATACACACAGGATGTGACCTCTTGTATTTTCGCTTAGCCTCAGTGTAGGTCAGTCGGTCCAGGGTTTTGTATTCCATGATTTTCCTCTCTTTCTGTAAGATCCTGAAGTCTGGCGAGCAAGATGAATAATGCTCTTCGCAGTTGACACAGATGGGAGGTGGGGCACATGGAGTATTGGGATGTGATGGATGTCCACAATCTCAACATGTGATGGTGGAAGTACAGTGGGAAGACATATGGCCGAACTTCCAGCACTTCAAGCACCGCATTGGGGGAGGGATATATGGCTCGACATCACAGCTGTAGGCCATCACCTTGACCTTCTCAGTTAATGTGTCACCCTCGAAGGCCAAGATGAAGGCACCTGATTATCCCTCGAACCCCGATGGATGCGCCAGCTGAAACGAACACCTTGCTGCTCTAAATTGGTGCGCAGCTCATCTTCAGCCTGCAAACGAAGGTCCTTGTGGAATATAATTCCCTGGACCATATTTACGCACTAATGGGACGCGATGGTAAGAGATACATTCCCCAGCTTGTCACAAGCAAGTGATGCCCATGACTGCACAGAGGATGCTGTTTTGATCACGACTGACCCTGACTGCATTTTGAACAAGCCCTCCACCTCTCCCAACTTGTCCTTTAAATGCTCCAACAAAAAACTGAGGCTTGACATGAAAGATTCCCCATCAACTCTCGTACATACGAGGTACCGGGGCGAATAAGCTTCGCTGCCATCCTTAGCCTAGTGATCCTCTCATGGTGTGGCCAGGGAAGGGAACGATTTTGGGTCATACTTCCGTGCATTAAATTGAGCTCTTCAATGCTTAGATACTGCTGGTGGTTGTCCACCAGCAAGAGACAATGTACTATGCTTCATGGCGTGTCACCCACTCTGATGCCACCCACTCCGACCAGGGGCTCTCCCTACAGCAAAGGCCATCTGGCAGGATGGCCGTTGCTGGGAATCCCGATGCCCCAGGGTGACGGGCATCTACTCTTTGGCATAGGCAGGGAGTTAACGGCGCAGGCAGAGCAATCCCTGTGTGGTCAGGGGGCTACAACCAGCAGGGTACATGGTGGCCCCACCACAACGGACTGGCTACTGTGCTGGATATCAGGTGCAACCAAGCAAACAGGTCCATTATTATCGTTAGCGCAGAAAATGATACTGCACAGTGGATGGAGGAAAATGCACCCAGGAGAGTGACCTTGCCCAATAGCTGGAAAATGAGCAGAAATGCAGATCCACGTCAACAAAGGATGTGAAAGGTCTTAGCACACAATGGACACAATGCACCATGTAAGGTGCCATTCCTCAACTGGCTCGCTCTTTGGGAAACTTCTGAAGAATGGAGGTCAAATCCAACAGGGGACAATCACATACAGGCCGAAACATGTGAGACTCCTTTTAATCGCCTCTTACAACAGGCAGGAATACCTTGGGCCTGTTCTAACCCCCAGACCCGCAGGTAGGCATACTGCTGTTATTCCATCCTGGACTTTCCATTGTTTAATATATTGTATCCTAACACACACAATAACAAATCAATATGTTACAAATAAATTTTTGTATTTTAGTTGGTTGTTTGATCATGAGCTTTTCAACATTCTACTGACAACAGAGCATGCAGCAAATAAGAACATAAACAGGAGGAGGGGACAGAGGAAGAGGAAGAGGAAAAACCACTGAATACAATTATGTGTAAATGTGCAAAGCAACTGTCAAAATGAGAGGAGGAAGAATGATTATGGAACACAGTGCAGGTAAAGAACTTCCATGTGCCATTCTCCTCCATAAAATACTATCCAATACAAGAGTTATTCAAGTGATATTGATTACATAAGAAATGGAGGGAAATGATAGAGGAAAGAAATTATTTATATTGGAGTAAATAAGACAATGCAGATACAAAATTAATTTAAAATACAACAATTTAAAATTCATCTATGGTGTATGTTCTAATTTGCTCTAATGTTTATAGGACAATTGTGACACTAATGTGAACAAATATCACTTAAAATAAATTTATTCTACATCATGTATTTCAGGATCATGCAACATGTACAGTACACATGATACGTCACAACACATCAAACAATCTGCACAGTTCTTAAATAAGCTCGATTTTTTTTTTAAACTCTGGGCCATGACGTCCTTCCAGATTCCTATCCCATTTGGTTGGATGGAAAGCTTGAATTTTCCATTTATTCCAAAAAATTCTGAAATTAGGTCATATAAATAGGTTTCCAGTTGTTGGAAAAAGAGCTCGCTTTGACTGATGTGTAACACAGTTTAAAATTTGCCAAAAATTCATGTTCATCTGTGGAAAGGAATTAACAAATCTGCCTGTGCTGTGTTGCAATAAAAAAATAGAATTAAAAAAGTGAGTAACGACAACAGGATGTAAGTCAGAAGGCAAGCCAGTATTAACCACGGAAAGACCTTCAGACAATACCTTCCACAAGCTCAGCTTCAGTCCGTCTTGACCAATGGGGGATACTTCTATCAGCCACTCACGCTGGCAAATAATCATATTAACAATACAACAGTCATCGGCCATGGAACCCTGAACAGACATGTCTAGACAATACATCATGAGGTGGCTGCAAAAATCTCGAAAGTTTACATAGAATTTAATGAGCTCTAAGAGGGTCTAATTGTAGGGATCCACAAGTTGGAGAGCATTCCATGATGCCAGACTTCAACTAACTCAGATTCGCCCCAACATATTGCAGTGTTATTGGAATGTCACAGACACAATGAATGAAACTGTCACTCTAGGAGGCAGAAGTCATCAACCGACAGTATTTGCTGCTCTATCTATAAAAAGTGTACTATGAACCAATAGTGACACATCCTTGTCAAGTAATGCACGTAATTTCTGCTAACAATCAGATACCAGAACCAGCGAAAGAACAATCCACAGACAGGAAGTACAACTTAGTCTTCCTTGTTATTCTGTGTAATGCCACAACTGCAAAAAAATTTCACAGTAAGAATCAGTCTTCTATTCTTTTTCTGAATATCCACTACTCTGTGTTTGCAGATGAAAGCACTGTACGGGACCAAAACTTGAACCTGAAAGTTTACCTTTTGGAAGCAATCCTGTTACCAATTGTGCTATCCATGATTCATGACCCATAACTAACCCTCCCACCATCACTTCTGGTAGTACTAGTCTCATACTTAGTAAACTTCATAGAAGCTCTGCTGCATACTCCACTAAGCTCACACTTCTGGAAGAAAGGATATTGCGGTGAAATTGTTAGCCACCCAGCCTAAACGTCGTTTCTTGAATTACTCTTTTATTCTGCAGTGGACTATGCACAGGTTTGAAACATCACAGCTAATTAAAACTGTGCGCCAGGCTGGGAACTGAACTCAGAACCTTGCCTTTCGTGTTCAACGATCTTACTGACTAAGCAATTCAGGAACAACTCCTTGGTCCTTCCACCCACAGCTTCACTTTTGCCAGTACATCAGCCATATTCATATTAAGCACGGTTCACCATGAGGCAATACAATATACGATATGACATGGGATACAATGCATAAGCAAGCTGCATTGGAGAAGTGCAGAGAAACATAACGGAACTGACTTAACTGGTCCACTCTGGGATGAAAGCGATACAACACCGATAGGTACCTCTATTGTACTGCCTAGTTGGAGTTTATGTTTGGTGCATTTTACTGTGTATATTGCTGCGTAAGAAGTGTATCTCACAAATCACTGGAAGAAAAGTTTTACCTCTTTCCATTCTCAAGTAAGTGTGTGACACATTTTTGGTTTGGCTGCAATGAACTATGACGTGCCACACTTGACGTGATGATTGCATGTCACACTATGTCGAGCTTCGAAGCATTCACTTGCACGTATGCTTTATACTGGGAAGATGACATATAGCCTGTGCATTTCTGTCTGTCCAGCATATAGTCAACACGCCATTTACACAACAGACACTTCGATGATGATATCTTTTGTCCAGCTTGTTGATAAAGGTCCTTGTCTGTTGGATTACACTATGCAATCACAGTTGTGGACAGATGTGACCAACTTGGTGTGGAGGGAGATAGCAACAGAAATGACTCATTTTCTTCACTATTGCTGTTTCTCATTTAGATAACAAACTTATGGCTTTGGTTGGGGATTGTAAAATGTTGACTGTATTCTAAAAATTACTTCATTCAAAACTTAAATGGGAGAGTCCCTATTTAAGGTTCTGGGAATATTGACTGCAGGTATACAAACTAAGCAAGTCCTGTTTCCCGTACATTTAAATATACAGCTTAGAATAAAAGTTGCCTACAGCTGCTTTGACAAATAGATGAAGCTATGGTTCAAGTTTAATCACCATCTTACCATATTGTAATTAGCTGCTTCTTAGCAGGAGAAATACCAAGATGAAATGTGTCTTGCTTTGACATAGTAGCTGATACTACACTCATGGTCATAAATTAAGGATAATTGCAGAATGTGGTGCCAAACAATGTGGCACTACACAAAACTGGCGCTAACAGCATAGGCACATAGGGAACACACACGACACAGATCTTTATGTCCATGGTATTGGTGATAAATTGAGAAAACCATCCTGAAACACGTACTGCTAAACGCCACTGTTTCCTGCGCATGTACCCCATCATCAATATGGGGTATGATCACCATGCACACATATACAGGCCACACAACGAGTTGGCATACTCTGGATCAGGTGGTCGAGCAGCTTCTGGGATATAGCCTCCCATTCTTGCATCAGTGCCTGTCAGAGCACCTGAAGTGTCCTAGGGGTTTGAAGACGTCGACCGAGAGCATCCCAGACATGCTCGATGGGGTTTAGGCCTGGGGAACAGGCAGGCCACTCCATTCGCCTGAGATCTTCTCTCTCAAGGTACTCCTCTATGATGGCAGCCCGGTGAGGCTGTGGGTTATCATCCATCAGGAGGAAGGTGGGACCCATTGCACCCCTGAAAAGGTGGACATACTGGTGCAAAATGATGTCCCGATACACCTGACCTGTTACAGTTCCTCTGTCAAAGACATGCAGTGGTGTACGTGCACCAATCACAATCCCACCCCACACCATCAAACCACGACCACCATACAGGTCCCTTTCAAGGATATTAAGGGGTTGGTATCTGGTTCCTGGTTCACGCCAGGTGAAAACCCGACGAGAATCACTGTTCAGACTATAACTAGACTCGTTCATGAACATAACCTGGGACCACTGTTCCAATAACCATGTACTGTTTTCTTGACACCAGGCTTTACGGGCTGTCCTGTGACCAGGGGTCAGTGGAACGCATCTTGCAGGTCTCCGGGCAAATAAACCATGTCTGTTCAGTTGTCTGTAGACTGTGTGCCTAGAGACAACTGTTCCAGTGGCTGTGGTAAAGTCCCAAGCAAGGCTACCTTCAGTACTCCATGGCCGTCTGTGGGCACTGATGGTGAGATATCGCTCTTCTTGTGGTGTTGTACACTGTGGACGTCCCGTACTGTAGCACCTGCACACATTTCCTTTCTGCTGGAATTGTTGCCATAATCTTGAGATCACACTTTGTGGCACACAGAGGGCCCGTGCTATGACCTGTTGTGTTTGACCAGCCTCCAGTCGGCCTAGTATTCTACCACTCGTAATGTCATCAATATGTGTTCTTTGAGCCATTTTCAACATACAGTCACCATTAGCACATCTGAAAACATCTGAGCACTTACTCTGCACCGTACTTCGACATGCACCAACACACCTCTGCGTATGTGGACTGCTGCCAGTGCCACTGTGTGATGACCGCTGGTCAAATGCACTGCACGGTCATATGCCAAGGTGATTTAAACCCGCAAGCTGCCCACCAGAGCGTTGTCTCACCATGTATCAGCATTATCCTTAATTTATGAGCACGAGTGTAGTTACCCCAAGAAGTGGAAACTGATGGGCTCATTCTACTTAATATGTGGAATTCATGTTTGTATTGAGGGAGATCATGAGAAACCACATGTGCACTATCTTTGATATTAATATCATTGTACAGGTGCACCTAATACTTCCTTTTTTCTATTGCTTGAGCTTTAAAAATTGATAAACTAGAATAATATCCTCTTCAGAAAAGTTCATAATTGTAACTAAGGCAGAAACTTGATTCATCCTGTCCTGTTGTTTGTTGCATCACATACTGCATTGTATATTGTATCGTACAAGTGGAAATGTAAGTGTCTCGCTGATAAGCATTGCATCGTGTGACCTGTATTACAATGAATCATATTACCTCAGTATTAAGAACTTAAATGGCAAGCCAATGCCATTCAAACAACGTAAGACTGAAAGGTGGTTGGAATGTACAGAAGGGCTACATAATGTAAAGAAATTGAAGAAAATTTTATGGAAAGGGAGGAGAAGTAGATAACGATGTGATGGGTGATGTGATAATGCTAGAAGACTTTGACAGAGCGTTATAAGACACATGACAAAGCAAGGCACTTAGAGTACACTTCATTCCCTCTTATTGAGAGAAACAACCATGAAAAAAATTGTTTCAACTGGTAAGCAGAGTATATGAGGTGGGCCAAAAACTCTCAGAACTGGAAGAACCATTATAATCCAAATATCAAAGGTGCTGACTCAACCATCAGTTTAGTGCTAACCTGGAGGAGGAGTTCGTGTTCTGGAGAAATGTAGGAACACTAGAGGCAATGCTGATTCTATGCCTTATCTTAGAAAACAGGTTAAGAATGCTGAACACACATTTAGAGCATCTGTAGATTAAGGAAAGATTTTGACAATGTTGACTGGAATACATTCATTGAAATTCCAAATTTTCCGTAGATAAAATACAATGGAAAATATGAAGCATACTTTGAACACAAAGCAGACTGCAGTGGCAGACATGAAAGGAAAGCAGTAACTGAGAAAGAAGTCAGACAGGGTTGTAGTCTGTCCCTTACATTATCAATCTGTCATCAAGCTAGCAATAAAAAAAATTAAGGATAAATTTATGCTATCTCTTGTGCTATTCAGTCTATCATCAAGCAGTCAGTAAAGATAAAGATATGGAAAAGGAATTGAAGTTCAGGGGAAAAAAAACACCCATATGCTGATGAGATTGTACTTGCATCGGATATGGAAAATTACTTGGAGATTCATGTGAATGCAATGGATAGTGTCTTGAAAGAAAGAATGTAAGATAAAAAGAAGCTGTCAAATTTCTCAGTACATCACTGAATCAACGATAGCATTCATTAACAGAAATAGTGATTGGACATCACTCTTCTGCGATCAAATGCGGGGGTGGGGGGTGGTGAGGGGTTGCGGGGGGTGGGGGGTGGGGAGAGAGCAGAAAAGGAGAGCAGGAATACTGAGAGTTATGAAAATAAACATGAATGTTGTTGACTTATCCAGTCTCATATATGAGAAGCTCCAATGCAAAAAAATCCTTTCAACATAGGAAAAACACACACACGTTCACACAAGCACAACTCTCACACACACACATGGCCACTGTCTCAAAGTCAGCCCCAGTGCTAGGAGACAGTGGGCCAGATGTGTGCGAGTTGTGACTGTGTGTGTGTGTGTGTGTGTGTGTGTGTGTGTGTGTGTTTTCTATTTCAGAAGGAGGACTTTTTTGTCCAAAAGCTTAAATGTTTAGGTGTCTTTCACATTGTGCCAGCCTGTGACTCAATGCTTCCTCTGTGTGGCGAGAAGCACACTGTTGTCATTCCATAAAAATGAAGTGAATGAAGTGGAAGGTGTAAGGCTATACTCTGTGCTGTATGTGTGTTTAATAAATGAAACTTCTTGTTGTGGGTTCACACATTGCTCCACTTATTTCGTTAATGTCTTAAAATATGTATTATTTACAATATGATGGTTCTTTTTTCAACTAATTTTTTTATTACCAAAATGAAATATTCAGTGAAGCACAATAATGACAGTAACAATGAAGTAATTTTTAGGTGCTTAACAATGGACATTTTCATCTCTAAATAGCCCTTGGTTTAAAATCACGAGTATACTCGTGATGGCTTAACTTTGTTTTTCTTCTTAAAATTATAGTAATTCTGAGCATCGAAGCACTAAAAGTGAACAGCAACACTAACCATTAAAATTTAGAGCCATTTTTTATATGTTTGTGGCTGTGTGAAATACCCTGAAGCGAGGATCAATACACAGAGCTACACCACAGTCTTTACACATGTATCTTGATTCCCTCCATGCCTTCTTCCCTCTGGCATCACGCACACTACTGCACATCCTACACGTTCTTGTTGGATTCTGCTTCTTCTTGGTCAGAGGAATCGTAGATGGGAAATGACGTCCAACAAGTCGCATTGGGGTTGATTTTGCTGATGGACGGCCCGCTGCTTTGAGTGAACATTCCTCCCCCTGATGTTTGGCAATGAGCTGTTCAGCAACAGCCACGTGAAAGTCAAGGGCAGTGAGCTTTCCTCCATGTTTTTGATATAGGACAAAGGCATTCCATTCTACTAACTTCAATAGATGAAAAAATATCCTCTTGTAACACTTTTTACCCCTCTTGCATGGCAATGGATTGTTTGCAATGTGCTGATCAACTTTATGCACACTCCCCATTGTGTCATTATAAGCAAATACAGCCACTGGCTTGGAAATATATTTGTTTCTTACTTTCCGTGTTTGTATTTCTGCACTGTGGATAGTGGACAGCATGCAGACGTCTCTCTTATCTTTCCATTTCAGTGCAGTCAGTTTACCTCGCTGGAATGCTGCAACCTCCCCATTCTTCAGTTTATTGGTCCGGAAAGAAGGCGGCATTTCTTTTCTAGTAGGACGCACAGTGCCATACATATCTGTTCCTTTTGTTAGCAGAAGGTCAGCAAGCTGGGGAGAACTATAATAATTATATAGAGTCAAGCAGTATCCCATATTGAGCAAGGGTTGCATTAGTGTCATTATAATTTGTGATGACATTGGTAGATCCTTGTATTCTTCCTCAAATGTAGTGCCCTTGCCAACGTAAATAATTAGCAACAAAACATATCCAGTCTGTGACTCATACAACATGAATGTTTTTATGCCAAAAGCTCTCTTGAGTGGCAAATACTGGATCCATCCCAGTTGCCCTTTATATAACAGCAGGCTTTCATCTACGGTGACATCTCTTTCTGGAAGACAGCTGTTTCTACATTTAGCCGACAGGTAGCTCACAACAGGCCATACTTTATTCAGTTTGGGTTGTGGATGGCTTTCTGTGTTATAGGTTGCATTGTCCAAAAAATGTAAGTTCTTCAAATTGACAAACCTCTCGAATGGTAGAACCTCTCTAAAAATCGATGTGGCTAATGTAGCTCTTTTTGTGCAGTACATTTGATATGTGTTTTTTTCACAATGCTTTTTAACAATATTACAGCAAGAAACATGTACATCTCATCAATTGTTGTTGACTTCCATGCCGGGATGTTTCTTTATGTTGCATATTTGTTGGTCTCGGTAACCAAAGTTTGCATGTATCCGTCATCAATGAACTGTCTAAAATAATGCAAGACAATTTCAATAAGGGTTCACAATTAATTTGAGGTTTACCTGTAAGACGAAAACGTGGTGGAGCAGGTGGCAGTGGCTTAGATGGATCTATCTCGTACCACACTCTGGCGCTCGCAATGTCACACTGAGAAGAAACTGATTCATCACTTCCTTCTTCCGAACTCTCTTCATAGCTATCTTCAGAACTCTCAGACCCACTAAATTCAATATCCAACTCATCTTCACTCTCTATTTTCATAAAACGTGAGGAAATAACAGGCAAACTGCAAGAACAGATTGTAGAGTGACCGCTAATACAACTGCCTGATTCAGAGACATCTCTTCCCAGAAATATACACTTCAGAGTAACAGACCACAGTGACATCTACCAAAAATATCAAGGAACTGCCAAAACATGAGATAGATAAATTCGGCCTTTTAAAACGTATGCCAGTCGGAAATGATAAGCCCGAGTGTAGTAACACTGTTCACGTTACGTTGCACTTCACTTAGCGTAGACCGGGACTGTGTCCTAGGCATGCCCGATGTTGACTGACTGCGCATGGCCTGTCCTGCCGGAGTTGTTGTTGTTCTTGTTGTTACGCCGGCAGAGGTCGCGTCCGAATTCTCGCGTGCCCTCTGGTGGACGGGACTCTACTGGCGGCAACTACCGTCCGTGACGCGCCGTGCCAATGTGCGCCTCCCGCGATCTTTCTGGTGGCTACTACACTCCTCCTCCTTCGGGGGGTGAAGCCACTGTGATCCATTGCGTCGGAAGGTGGAGCGTCGGGCAGGAGCGATGACCTCCACATCCATTGGATGGCCGGAGTCGAGGGGATCTGCCAACACTCGAGCTGGAACCTTCGAATACGGCTGGAAGTGACCCACACGAAGAGGCCCCCGTCGTCCCACAACCGGGCGCCCGGGACAGCACGGGCGACAAGCTGTCGAAGTTTGGATCCTGTTCCACCTCAGGAGGGGCAAGACCCAGTGGCGGGGACGAAGGGGAAGGGACGACCACAGGGGAACTAGCCCCCTGCGAAACCGGGCCGGCTAGGGGGGCCGGCTCTCGCTGGGGCATCTCGAATGACGGCGATGCTGGTGCTGGAGCCACTGGAGGCTGCCAAGGCTGAGAACCATCGCAGTGTGGCAGAGTCACAGTGGGGAGAGGAGGTAACGTCCCCTGTGAAACCAATACAGGTGCCGGCAATGGGGAAGCCGGTGTCCGAGAGGTCGGAGGGTGGGTGCCCGAACGTGGACGGAGCTGATTTTGGTGACGACGTACCACCCGGTCACCCGCCTGCAAGGTATAGAGCCGGCGGCCATGGCGGAGCAGGACCACCGCCGGTATCCAATGTGGACTGCGACCAAACCCACGGGCCCAGACTGACATACCCAGTGGAAAGCCAGGTACTCCGTTTTGTGAAGACTGGCGAGGACCAGGCTGGAGGAGGTGCAGCAGAGTCCTAGGTTGACGCCCATGGAGGAGCTCTGCGGGGCTGCGGTCTCCCATTGGTGTGGTCCGGTATGCCGTCAAGAAAAACGTCAATGCTTCCTCTGCAGGAAATTCGTGCACATACTTTTTCATCTGCGTCTTAAAGGTGCGCACCATGCGCTCAGCTTCCCCATTCAATTGTGGATGGAAGGGGGGAGAGCAAACGTGCCGAATACCGAAGCGCCTACAAAAATCCTGGAAGGTCTGCGGAAGAAACTGCGGTCCATTGTCCGAGACCAGGGTGATTGGCAGACCTTCCACAGAAAAGATTTTTGCTAGTGCCTGGATTGCAACTTCTGAAGTGGTTGAGGAGCAGCGAACCACATATGGGAATCGGGAATAAGCATCAATGACAATGAGCCAAAAGCCATTGAGAAACGGGCCCGCAAAATCGATGTGAACACGTTCCCACGCCTGGGTTGCCGGCGGCCATGAAGAGAACGCTGCCCTGGGAGATGCTTGTTGGCTCGCACACTGGGAACAGGCGGCCACCAAGTGCTCAATTTCTCTGTCAATACCGGGCCAGTACACATGTCTGCGAGCCAAGGTTTTAGTACGGGAAACACCCCAGGGCCCCGCATGTAATAACTTGAGGACCTCCCTTCGTAAACTTGCAGGAACAACCACGCGAGGAGCTGTATCATCGGTAGCCAGAAGGAGAACTCCTTCCAAGACTGAGAGACGGTCTCGTAGAAGAAAATAATTACGAAGAGGGTCCGAGGCCCGGCCCGGAGGGCGGGACGACCACCCCTGCTGAGTGAGGCGAACTACTTGCCGGAGAACCGGGTCAGCCGCCGTTGCCCTGGCGACTCGAGAACTAGTGATCAGGAAGCCATCAACCGCTTGGCGGGACGCCACATCCAAATGAAAACACATAATCTCCTCTCGATCAAATGTAGGGTCCGGGCCCACCGGAAGACGGGAAAGAGCGTCGGCATTGGCATGCTGGCCTGTAGGGCGAAAACGAATGTCATAATGGTACTTAAAGAGGAACAAGGCCCAGCGCTGTAGTCTGTGGGCTGCCCTATCCGGAATCTGAGAGGCGGGGCCAAATAACGATATTAACGGCTTATGGTCAGTGATTAACTGAAACTTCGTGCCATACAAGAAAGGGTGAAACTTGGTAACAGCATAGACAATGGCCAAAGCCTCTTTTTCCACCTGGGAGTAATGGGCCTGCGCGGGACTTAGCGTTTTCGACGCAAACGCCAGTGGTTGCTCGGAACCATCTGCGTTGCGATGGGCCAGGACCGCCCCCACCCCATACTGCGAAGCATCCGTAGCCAGGACCAACGGCTTATGGGGATCAAAAGTAGCCAAACAAGGGGCTGACGTGAGGAGGCCCTTCAACAAGGTGAACGCTCGCTCGCACGCAGGCGACCAATCAAAAGGAACACCCTTGTGCAGAAGGCAGTACAGGGGGTGGGCTATAGTGGAAGCCCTGGGAATGAACCGGTGGTAATACGCTATCTTGCCTAAAAAAGCTTGTAACTCCTTCAGCGAAGTGGGCCGAGGAAGGTTGACGATACCTTGGACCAAACTTCCTAGTGGCTGGATGCCGTGCCGAGATATGGTGTAGCCCACATACTCAATGGACGGTTTGGAAGAAGGTTGACTTATGCAGGTTGCAACGCAAGCCGACAGACCTGAATTTGAGAAAGAGGGTGCGAAGGTTGCGCAAGTGGTCCGTCGTGCTGCGGCCCGTGACAATGTCATCCAGGTAATTAATACAATGAGGGATTGTCAACGTGACATGCTCAAGATAACGCTGGAATATCACCGGGGCACTGGATATCCCAAAAGCCAACCGCTGGTATTGCTAAAGGCCAAACGGGGTGTTGACGACTGCCAGCCGTTTGGAGTCCTCATCAAGTGGTATCTGATGATAAGCCTCTGACAGATCGATTTTCGAAAAATAGTGGCCTCCCGCCACGGCGGAGAACAATTCATCAGCACGAGGCAAAGGATAGGTGTCCACCACCAATTGGGAATTAATGGTGGCCTTAAAATCGCCACAAAGACGTAATTTTCCCGAGGGCTTCTTGACAATAACGAGGGGCGAAGCCCACTCACTGGAAGAAATGGGAAGAACGACCCCTAGGGCTGTCAGTCGGTCGAGCTCTTCCTTTACCTGAGGGCGGAGAGCCAAGGGGATCTGCCTCGCGTGTAGAAAACGCGGGCGAGCAGACGCCTTCAACGTTAAGTGAGCTTCAAAATCTGAAACACGCCCCAGGCCCTCCTCAAAAATATCTGGAAAGTCTGAGATCAAAGATTCCAATGAGTGATAGGGAACGTCTTCGGAGACCAACTGTATGGTGTCAGCGATAGAAAAACCGAAAGCTTGAAAGGCATCCAGGCCAAAAAGGTTAGCGGAGCTCGCATCACTGACAACAATAAAAGTAATAGGCCGAGTGACTGATTTGTAAGTCACATCGGTAGTGAATTGACCCAGGAGGGGAATGAACTGTTTACCATAACCGCGTAGACGCCGGTAAACTGGCGCCAACGGGGGCGATCCAAGGTCGGAATACGTTTGTGCATTCAACAACGAAACTGCCGCGCCCGTATCTACCTGCAGTTGTAACCGGCGTGACCGAACCGACACCTCGATAAAGAGTTTGCGTGCCGATGCGTCGGGAGCCTGGCCCGATGAAACTTCCTGAATGTCAACGTCCATGTCCTCTGAACTTGCTTCCTTCGATTCCTTTGAGGCTGAGCGGCAAACTTTAGCAATGTGACCGTTTTTATGACATTTGCGACAAACGGCCCAACGCTGGGGGCACTTTGACCGATTGTGATGTATATAGCACGACGCACAGGACGGCAACAGGGGCCGGCGGCCGGAATTCTGTTTACGCGCCGCGTGGGAGCGGCCGTAACGGCCGGATTGTACCGCTCGCACGTCGTCCACCCCGGACACAGTGGACGCGGCCGCGCCGCCCTGAACCTCCGCGACGTCGCACCACGCCTCCAGCTGTTGACCTGCTGCGTGAGAGACTTCATACGATTGAGCAATGGACAGGACTTCCTCGAGGGAAGGGTCTTCTAACTGCAGGGCCCGTTGCCGGACCTCCCGATCAGGGGCCGAACGAACAATGACGTCGCGGACCATAACATGGGCATACGACTCCCGCGACTGCTCCGTGACAAAATGACACTTGCGACTAAGACCGTGCAGGGTAGCGGCCCACGCCCGGTAAGACTGATGGGGCTGTTTCTTCCATAGATAGAACTCGACCCTAGCCGCCACAACATGCGTGCGGCGGCGATAATATGAAGACAGCAATGAACACAATGCGTCAAACGACAAGGACGAGGGTTCCTGCAACGGCGCTAGCTGCCACAAAACTTGATACAGCGAGGGAGATATCCAAGACAAGAAGAGAGCACGACATACCTCCGCATCGGCAACATGAAACGCCTGGAAATGCTGCCGAAGGCGATGTTCATATGCGTCCCAATCCTCTGCCGTCTCGTCATACGGGGGAAAGGGAGGAGGGAACTGCGCCGGAGCAGACGGCGTGGAGAGCAACGCCGGAAGCACTTGTTTCATGGTGGCCATGAGCTCCGTCTGCTGTGCAACCAAAACCCGCACCAAATCCTCCATGCCGTCGAGAAACTGCGAAACCGGAACAACGACGCAACACGCGAAAGAACGACCCTACTCATCGCCAATTGTGTAGTAACACTGTTCACGTTACGTCGCACTTCACTTAGCGTAGACCGGGACTGTGTCCTAGGCATGCCCGATGTTGACTGACTGCGCACGGCCTGTCCTGCCGGAGTTGTTGTTGTTCTTGTTGTTACGCCGGCAGAGGTCGCGTCCGAATTCTCGCGTGCCCTCTGGTGGACGGGACTCTACTGGCGGCAACTACCGTCCGTGACGCGCCGTGCCAATGTGCGCCTCCCGCGATCTTTCTGGTGGCTACTACACCGAGTATACTCCGCATTTTATTATTATTCGAACCTGTGACCGCAGCAGTCACGCGGTTCCGGACTGAAGTGCCTAGAACCGCTCAGCCACCACAGTCGGCTGCAATGGTAAGATAGGGTCTTAGGGATCATGAAAATGTGTCAGGAACATGTCTAGATGGCACATGGGAACAACAAATGAGCCGCTATCTCATGTAAATAGCTGTGACTTTTTAGCAGAGATATTCAAGGCCCAGCCGAGTGACTGCCAGAGGGGGCTATACCAGACACCGCCACACCATGAGTCAGCAAGCAGCCACCATGAGACCGGCCAGCTGCCACTATGGCACACACTATTAGCACAAAGTCTGTCTTCTGGGACTTCGTGCCACTCCACTAGTGTGCCACTTCAGGCTTGCCCCAGCAGCAGCTCGACTCCTGCCCAAGGTGCAACAGGTTGTGACCAGAGCAGTACTGCAATCAGCGCTTTTACACAGCCATTAGTAAAAGCAGGATTTCCACTGGGAGGGTGACATCCACTGCAAGTGAAATACCAATCTTCCTCTGCATCACTTCACCACTTGGACAAGGCACGGCTCACTGAAGTGGGACGTATGTTGCTAGCTGGCTGCAGGCATCAGCATTCTGGGGCTCATATGTCAGTACCCACTGGCTGGCCACCAGCCATCACCACTCCACATGCGCTTCCTGCACCGTAAGATGTGTGGCCGCTCACCATGGCATCAGAGTATAGCTGCATGGGTTGTAAAAAATTGAGTTGTAAATGCTATTTTACTACGCTGGCACTGGGCTGCGCCCTCGCCACGACCCACTGCCGTTGACCAGTCCTGCATAGAAGTGGCATATCATGACCCCCCCCCCCCTCCCCCCAGGTTGACTTTCGACTTCAGATGTGTTGAAGTCAACTTCAGTGGACATCAGAAGGCTCACCCGCACAATGACACAGTCACAGCTTGCAGTGTCATCACACAGTGGGATGAGGGAGCAAACTGTTGATTCTACTTGTGTGTGCAGAAGAGATGGCATCCAGGTATGACATACAATGGAACTTGAAAGTTACATTTGTCAAATAAGGGGGACCTACTGATGTGTCTCAGTTTTGTGGGAACTGTAGGGAGTACTGTCTGTAGCCAGTAAGATGTTCTCACTGGAACCTGCTAGGGTACAGTGCATCTTATGCAGAATCAGTGCTGGCAGAATTTTTTGTGTGCTGTCATTATGGCTATACTGCTTGGCAGTTTACTGAATCCAGATGGTGCATGGCAAGGTGTAGAGTACACGGTGATGTTGATTAGAACTATGTTGTACTTTTTAGTGAGCAGGCGCTGAAGATTTCACAATAGCAGAGTTCACAGACACATGGTGTTTCCGCAGTGACATTGCAGGTGTTACTGGATAACTTAGCACAGTTAACCATAGATAAAATGAAGTTACTACAGCAAATGGCAATTAAGGATGAGCAGTTATCAATCCAGCCAACCGAGGCTGAACTAGATCCAATCTGATTACTCCCTTTTCTGACAAGCCAACTGAAAATTTGGTGTCATTTGTGCAGGACCTTAAAAGATCAGAAGGGGTGAGTGTTGGTCAGATAATCAGTTGTTGCAAGTGACAAGGTTATGTTTGATGGGAGAGGTAAAACTTTTGTTAGGTGTACAGAGGCAATAAAAATCCAAAGTCATTAGGGCAATTGGAACAAGGCCTCCAAAATGATATAGGGAGCAACACAGGGCAAGGTTGTTTTGGAAATGATTAAGCAGAATCATGAAAAGACACAGTGAAACAATGGAAGATTTTGCAGATAGGATACATAATGTACAATCATACAAGTTAGGTGAGAATGATGAGGTGAATAAGATTACACTGAACGAAGCCAATGACAGGGCACCTGACACCTTCCTTAGGGGCCTGTTACCCGATATGTCACGACAGGGTGGGACAGTAATCTCCAGTCAGGTTGAGAACACAATTTGAGAAGACTGCTATGGCAACGGAAGTAAGGGATAAGTGCAGATTATTCTCCACTAATACAAAATACTGTAGGCATGGATCAACAGGCACATCCAGAGACATTGCCAACAACCTCACCATACTGATGATTGAAGGTGGTAGGAGGCAGTACTGTGAGGTCTTCAAGGTCAGAGGAATTAAATTGTCTGGTTGGGTCACTTCAGTTTGAAAAATTTGTGGAAGTGTTGCCTCATGTGAGCAAAGGTTACTATGTGATCCTGAGATATTTTTGTATGAACATTGTGCCAAAATTAACCTTCAGCGAGGTGTGGCGAAACTTAGTGGGACAACATCCCAACTAGGGAAAAAGGTGCCAGAGTTTGAAGTGCCCCTGCAAAGCGATTAAACTCACAAAATACTAGGTACAAAAAGCTGGTTGAAACCCGAAATTGATGGCAATGATTTTTTTGGGGAAAAGATGTGTGTTTATTGAAAGGGTAGGCTAGTGGGAAATATGTAAAATAAGATTTTACTTTTTAGAATATTTTAAGTGAGAATTGCTAGAAAACAGTGAAAAAAGTGTGAAACACCCTAATACTAACACCATTTTAATACAATACAGCCAATACTTAAAATAATTTCACTATCAAATATGTATCGGCTACCATTCTGCCCTTTATGTTATTATTAAATATGCACAGTAATTGCTCTGTATTTTAAAATTTTGTAATGAGTATCCTATGCAAGCAGTTTCATAGGTATTAGAGAAACTCTTTCAGTAATTATTTAGACACCTTGAGCGATGTTCTTACAGTCATCAATAGTCACTTATAGTTAGTCACCACTGGGGCATAGTTTCATACTGCAAGAAATATTCTAATCACTGGAATAGTTTTATACATACCACATGCATAGTTAGGTTAGAACAGGGAAGAAGAAGTGGGGGCAGGGAGTGGCCTGTGTGTGTGCCCTGAGAGGGGGAGGGGGGCCGCGATCGTGAGATCATGTACAAGTGTGCTTGTCTGTAGAAAGAGGGGGGGGGGGGGGGGCTTTAGAGGAGAAACTAAGGCTCGACTGTTACGGTAAGCAGGTTAGAGTGGCTGTACGCTGCAAGAGGGTTCATCAAACCAGTCTTTGGATGGAAGACCACATGACAAGACAACACAACAAACCACCTCTATCTCTACTTTCCCAATTCCACACACAGTCCCCTGTGAGAAATAACAGCAAAACATAATTTCCAAAATGATTTTGCACTGTTACGAAACTTCCCACTTTTTCTGTTGCCTAAATAGAGTGCAAGACAGGCCTACTGGTTGACGAGCGAATAAATTATTCCCTGATCTGTATCTGTTGCAGTGAAATACCTTTGAAATGTGTTTGAATCATTGCTAAGTTAATCAGACTTACCAGAGTAACATCTATTGCATGTTAACAAGGATTCTTCATCTTGGGGTCAAAGATGTTGTACACTCCTAATCCAAGCAACCATGATTCTTCACTTGGCAAACAGCCAGATCTACAATAGCTACACAATACAAAAGTTATTCTGAAAAACAGCATATAAAGTAGAAACAGGTAATGAAGAAATCAAACTGAAGCAGCAGAATTTACCAGAAGATGATATTCCTGACAATAAAATGCTCTTGGAGATGGTACAAGTGCTACAATTAAGTAGTTACAGGGCCTTTTTAACTAACACAATTTACTGGTATTATTGAAAACGATAAATTTGAATTAAGTGAACACATGATACAATACACACTGTAGCACCAAAGAAACTGGTATAGGCATGCATATTCAAACACAGAGATACGTAAACAGGCAGAATACGGCGCTGGGGTTGGCAATGCCTACATATGACAACAAGTGTCCGACATCGTTGTTAAATCAGTTAGTGCTGCTACAAAGGCAGGTTATCAAGATTTAAGCGAGTCTGAACATGCTGTTACAGTCGGTGCATGAGACATGGGACACAGCATCTCCAACGTAGCAATGAAGTGAGGATTTTTTTCCGTATGACCATTTCACAAGTGTACCTAAAATATCTGAAATCCAGTAAAACATCAAATCTCTGACATTGCTGTGACCGGAAAAAGATCTTGCAAGAACAGAACCCATGACGACTGAAGAGAATCTTTCATCATGACATAAGTGCAACCATACCGCAAATTGCTGCAGATTTCAATGCAACACCATGTCAGTGTGCGAACCATTCAATGAAACATAATCAATACGGGCTTTTAGAGCCAAAGGCTCACTCGTGTGCCCTTGATAACAGCACAACACAAAGCTTTATGCCTCGCCTGGGCATATCTACACCGACAATGGACTGTTGATGACTGGAAACATTTTGTCTGGTCAGACAAGTATCGTTTCAAATTGTATTGAGCAGATGGACGTGTACAGGTTTGGATACAACTTCATGAATCCAAGGACCCTGCATGTCACCAGGGGATTGTTCAAGCTGGTGGTGGCTCTGTAATGGTGTGGCGCATTTGCAGTTGGAGTAATATGGGACTCCTGATACATCTAGATATGACTCTGACAGGTGACACATACGTAAGCATCCTGTCTGATCACCTGCATCCATTCATATCAATTGTGCATTCTAATGGACGTGGGCAATTCCAGCAGGACAATGCAACACCCCACACGTCTAGAATTGATAGAGAATGTCTCAAGGAACACTCTTTGGGTTTAAACACTTCCACTAGCCACCAAACATGAACACTATTGAGCATATCTGGGATGTATTGCAACATGCTGTTCAGAAGAGATCTCCTCCCTCTCGTACAGTTGTGGATTTATGGACAGCCATGTAGGATTCATGGTGTCAATTCCCTCCAGCACTTCAGATATTAGTCAAGTCTGTGCCATGTCATGAGGTGGCATTTCTGTGTGCTCACGGGGGGGCCATACATGATATTCGGCAGGTGTACGGTTGCTTTGGCTCTTCGGTGTATGTATCATTAATTAATGGTTTTACTAACATTCTCAGGTTATAGATTATCCTTAAAGCTGTTTACTTCAGTCTGGGCACTGTCATAACATACTGACTGGACAAAATTACAAATGTCTGAGAGAAGTTTGTTAACAAAGAAAGGTTTCTCTGAAAAAATAATAATATTTGTAACAAGAAAGTGGAAATTCAATTAACAGCCGCCACATTAAGATTAATCAGAGGAGGCTAACAAATGTCTAGATCTTGATGAAGAAAGGAAAAAATAGGAGAGGAGAGGAGAGGAGAGGAGAGGGGGAGGAGAGAGAATCTCCTGATTTTAATTTCATTTGGGGTTGGGGATCGGGGGGAGGGAGTTGGAGGAGGAAAACAAGACAGAGTTAGCTATAGAACTGCAGAAGTGAAGAAACGTTAATCTGAAATCTGCATCAGCAGTTATAAACCAAGGAAAGTATTTGTGAGTAATAACAAAATAATACCCAAGACACATATACTATTTTCCTGTACAAGCAAATTTTAAAAATTCCAGAAACTAGAGATTCAACCAGATCTTTTAATTTTTTGTTATTTTTGAAACACATGCATACTGGATTTGGAAGGAGACAAAATTATCATATCTAACCAGGTGTCATGGGCATGATGTGAATACTGGCGTATTATGCTAATTTCTAATTTAATATTATCTCGAAAAATTGGGAAAAAGTATCAGGTCATCACTCACCCAACAGATGGAGCTGTAATGTGGCCAGCAAACACATATAAACTGCATATTTAGTTTTCAAATACCACCTCCATTTAGGAAATACTAGATATGCCTGTCAGTTATACCTCTGTATCAAGATTAAATATGATTTCTCTTGAATGAAAATAACATCTAACTGAGGTCATCCATCTCTTCTTTAACTTAATTAACTTTGCAGAGCAAAGTGTGTGTATGTACAATGAATCAACTATCATGCTCATTTTGATTGATAACATTTCACACAACCCAAACCAACAAACTGAAGTATTTTATGTCTTGTTATTTACACACAGATCTGTTTTCAAGTCCTACATCTGTAGTGACAGATCATTCACTTGATGTTACAGAGAACCACTTGCCTTCACACTGGCTCAACTAACATGCTATGGAAACTCTTTTGTAACTCATTAGCCAGTTCTGTACATGCATTGCATTTTCTAAATAATACCTCAAATATTGCAGTTTTTCTTTAAAAATAACACTGCTTTATTTTATGCACCATTATTTCCATATACAATAAGCAGAAATGTTCAACATAGTCACTGTTTGGCTGCTGATGGAATAATGTAAAAAGAAATCAGTCTTAGCAAGCCAGATTATGATTATAAATAATGACTGCAAATATCAAAAGCCAATCCACAATGACTTTTCACTTTGCACTAGGCACTGATATGAAACGTTCTGGCAGATTAAAACTGTCAATTGGACCAGTATTTGAACCTAAGACCTCTGCCTTTCACGCCCAAGTGCTCTATCAACTGAGCTACCTGACGACGACTCTCAATCCTGGGTTCGAGTCCCAGTCCAGTACACAGTTTTAATCTTTCAGGAACATTTTTATGAAAAGCCAATGTTTACACAGCAATATAATGACCACATGTTCATTCTGATCTTCTTTATGGAAAAGTGGCATAAACACAGCAATATAAAAACCGAAGACCAGATATTCTTTACAGGAAAGTGACACAAACTTTTAGCTTGCTGTTTGCTTTGAATGTTCCTTACGAATTGATAACGAGATTTTATTCATAAACCAGTAAACGAGTATGGTTTGCCATTTTTTGGGGGAAAATGTTGGTTAACTTTTTATCTGTTGTTATTCAACTACTCTCACTGTGGAGCACAACACTGTCCCAAAGTAATTCAAATTAAGCTGGGGGAGGTGGGATAGGGGTGGGAAATCACTGACTCATCTCAAAACTCTTTTGTACATGACAAATAATGAGTTGGTATTACCTAAGTTCCAGCATCAATGGTGTATTATTTTACATATTTTTAACGTGCAAGATCAGATCAGAACCAATCTCACACTGGCTGGCATCTCAGACAGTAATCTTTCGAATGTCTTACTCTTTGTTACTGCATTTATAAAGAAAGATTAGTAAGAAAATCGCATTTATGCACAGCACAATTATTTATATCACAGCCATATTATCATCAGGGTATTACTATTTATTGCCATAGGGAAATACTACAGTAATCTTGTGGTGACAGTACCACAGTTTGCCACTTTGTATGAAGTTGTACACAATAGTTATGTTAGCAAAGGTTTATAAAATGAAGCAAGTTGATTATGGTCATTTGAATCTCATTCCGGATTTGTGATCTACTTGAGAAGAAACAGTATTACTTGTGTAGAATGGTTAAAACACACCAGTCAGTTTAATTTGCATTGTAATATACTAATAGCACAACTCTCGTCACAAGCTCACACAGAACAGCTAAACTGATCTCAAATTGTGAGGTGTGCCTTTTGGCACTGTCAGGACAAGACAGAAGCTCCATCAATGTACAACAGTATATAGTAACATAGTGAAGACAGCATAAAAAGCAGAATTTCCAAATCAGATTATTTTTACTGCAGATTTTCTCAAAGAGTAAGAGTGATTGTAAAGAGGTTGTCGAGATGGATTTCAATGCCATAGTGATTTACTATTTGTGGTCCCAATGGAGGTGGTACTTTCTTTGATGTACAAACCTGGATAGATAACTGTATAATGCAGAATCTGAGCTATAGAGCAACCTGGCATTCATCGTAACACAAAGCATTCCAAATCATTGTTTTAAAGACATTACAGAAGATGAGTTGACAAATATATAGGTCAATAATGAAATCTTCTGTTCTGTTAGTCAACACACTTTGTGCTGTACAACACCCCAAGTCTTACCTCTACTAATGGACTACTTTTGTTTTAATTTACTTTTGACTTTTTGATTCTTTTCATTTGCACTGTTTTTGCTGTATATTTATATTTCAACACGTCCCACATTTTGCCCTTTCAAAATCAAAGGAAGTAACATATAAGATTATTAACAATAATTGTAACAAATTTGGGTGATAAGGTATTTCTTTTTAACCAGTATGTTAAAGCCCAGCTATTTTGATAATCAATTCTTCATGCATCTTTTTAAAGATTACCACAGTTTCCCCAGCTTACTACTGACTCTGGTATTTATTGGTAATAACTAAGATTGTCACAGTTATTATCTATTTCATCATCTTCGAGGTGTCAGGTCCTGGCAAAATTTCTTTGGTTTCCCACATGCAATCACTACCGATAGATCACTGCTAACAATTCAATGGTTTGAAGATAAACTATACAATTTGGTCACAATCACAAAACAATCAGAGGGCTCACACAGACTGTAGATCTTGCCAATCTTAGCATGTATCTTTCACTCTGCAGTGGAGTGTGCATTGTTGAAGAACTTCCTGATAATGTAACACTGTGTACAGGACCAAGAATTGGACACAGATATTTGCCTTTCCTGAGCAATGCACTTTTTGACTGTTCTATCAAGGCATGAATCATGTATGACTTCACAGCATTGATTCCATCATCAGCTCCGTACTACATTACACACTTCACATAAGTTCTGCATAGCTTGCTGGACTACCATTGCTGAAAGAAAGACTACCCTGGAGAAAATGACACAGTCATTGCTTAGGTGTTGCTTCCACAAATGAATGTTTCACTCTGCAGTGGCACCCGCATTGTTGTGAAATTTTATAATAGATTAAAACTGAGTCTCGAATCTTTGACTCAAATCTTGTCTCCTAACTTTCATGGGCAATACTCTTACTGACTGAACCATCAGCTCCATAATATGTTTTCTTCCAGGAATGACAGTCCAGGAAGGTATGTGGGAAAGCTATTCGCAAGTTCCGAAAGTATTGGAGAGAGATATTGACAGAAATGAAGCAGTGAAGAAAGGTTGCAAGCCTGCAAGAGCATTTACCATGAACAGCGAGTGTTCTGTTTCGTATCCCAGTCCACGCACATTTTTAATGTAGTTCTTTATTTATTCATTTTTAAAATCATAGTACTCTCTAACTGTCATTTATTATAATCTTGTCTCCTTCAAAAGCCTGATTACACACACCATCTCTTTCCATATCACATTAACTATTGTTTGGTGCGAATGCATTTGGGGACTAGTCACTCCTTTGCTATCTGAGAATCCTCCCTACCTGATAAGAACAAAATACCTTTAGATATGTATTAGCTGGCCACATCTAAGATGTATCTGTCAGCTGAGTGATGGCCCACTTCACATTCCCACAATTTATATTTTCAGCAACAGAATTTCCTTTAGTCTTGAATTAGCAATAATTTTCAATTACCACAAAATTGTTAATCCAAAACCTGAAACAGAAACATGAGTGAAATAGCTTGTGTATTCAACTGCACCCATAGTTTAATGAATAAAAAAACGACAAACATTTCACAAATATCATGTCTGCCATAAGTTAAGGAACAAAAATAAAATAATGTAAAGGAAAAATTTGGTGAAAAAGTAAACTAATACAATGACCCTTACATAAAATAATGTTAACATAGATCAATCCAAATTCCACAGTAAGCATATTATTTCCGATCACATCCTCCTCCAGCCTTAATGAAGACAGTTAGGGAACTAATGAAGCTGAAATATGCAACAACAATATTCCTGATGAAGTACACATGGAAGATTGAAAGCAGACTAGAGAATGTAGGATTGTTCAACATTTATCTTTTGATTGATATAATTCATGTAAAATACTGCACAGAATTACAGCAGAAAACACAGTGACTAACACTGCCTGCCAATGATTTAAACTTCTGTATGGGTCTCCAATAATTTGCACATGAGACAATCTGTACATACTAAACTTTGTGAAGATGGTCTTACGCTCTTGCCAATCAGTGGTATCCTCACTTGAAAGGAGTAGGTGGCATTTACAAAGAACTATGGAAAATGTGTTAGTCGTTTCTTCACAAATGAATATCAATTCCCTAGGTAGAGATTTTATTTATGTGCAATAGTCTAGAGGAAACTGATATGTACTAGTTCTTTATGCCCTGTATAACTTGGCTGCTTTGTGGGAAAAGATTACTTTTTAATTATTGTTTCGGACAGCTCCTATAAATAAAATAAGAGAAATAATTCCATAATGTGACAATGTTAATTTACACAGAATCCATTTAGTCATGAGGAGCATAATATTTAAAGAATAGCAAGGTCCTTGGGGATTATCCCAAATGACTGTGTAGGACATTTTCTGTCGTTATCTGCCTGGGATTGTTCTTTCTGAGGACAATTGATAGAGACAACAGTGCAAGCTATTCTTAATTGCTTGCAAACTATTATGAGGCACACATTTCTATCATTTTCCATAGTTGGGCTCAAATGCAACCTCACTATATAGTTTTTCTACAGGCCTTTTCCATGTTCAAGAGTGTAAAATATTGTTTTCTCAAGAATATAATTTCAAGTAAAATTTGACATTGTTTTCACTGCACATGCTGATTTTGTTTTGTTCCTTAAGTTACGACAAACATTGCATTTAATCATAAATGCAAACAGTGTACCTCGGTCATGAGCTGTGCACTCATGCATATCCATATTCTCCACGAGAGTTGCAGAAGGGGCAGGTGGCTGGGCCTCTGGAGGGATATCAACATCTGTTGGACCACTTCCAGAGCTGTGTGGCGTTCCATCCATAACCATCTGTTGCGTTGGCTGTGGCTGCATTCCGTGTGGTGTCATCACAGGAGTAGGTGCATTACTGTGCATCATCTGGAGAGGTAACAACTATAAAAATAATATCAGGAAAATCTAGCTCATACACTTCAAATTCATTGACACTGTGAATGGTAGTCCACTTTATGCTACCATAATTAGCATTTTCAGCAACAGTACTTCCTTTATTTTTGGGTTTGCAGTGATTTTCAATGCTTATTTGTTTGTGACTGTGATGAAAATGTAGCAAAATAGACTGATTGTGGATATAAATTTATAGCTATAAATAGTTTGAAACACATGCCAATAACAATTAAAGTAAACTGGTATGTCAAAAGCATATCGCTATAAAAGTATGTATATTTAAGTAACACCAATTGTTTTCCCATTCAGTGGAAAAATCATAGTAAATATGAAAGATTTTTACGGGGATATGAAATATTTTTAAGCAATCACAAAACATTTAGCATCTGAAACTGTCAAAGTGATAGCATTTCTATGAAGCTGCAGCAATACATAGAATATACAATCTTTGGCAAGATGGTGTCACACATAGATGTAATAGTACTTGCTCTGCTGAAATCCACAACTGTGTGCTAATGAAGGGCATTCCGTGCCATAAAAATGTATTGAAAGGGTAAGACTATGTTCTGTGTTGCACAGGTGGGCACATTTAGCATATTAATTAAATAAAACATGTTGCTGTCATTTCGCGCATTATAATTGAAGAGTAACAGCCATCACCAAATTTTTTGAAAATGTGAAGAACCCACAAAAAGTACTCTCATTAGCAAAAAGTAGATTTTGGACACTGAAGAGCTATTAAATACATTTTGCGACAGAAATGGGAAACACGAATTTGTACTGAATGACAGTACTGTAGGACAAAAACATTCTGACTGCAGTATAGCAATCCGAAATTCATGTCAAGGGCCATTAATAGATTCGAAGCATCAGAGGCAAAAGAATTTCAATCTGACTTAGTTATATCAATCTTGTTAGATAATGCAGTAATTTGTGTTATGCACTAAAGCTGTCCTATACACGAGTACAGCAGACAAACACGATCAAAACATTGCACCACATTGCTATGCTATATTACAGTCTTGGAAGGGAAGTAGCAGAAATTAAGGCAATGATGTTATGGGTATCACCAATCCTAGAGCCCGTCTCGAGGAAGTACTGAAATGCCGTAAGATGATATTAAATATGGGTAGTGACTGTGTGTGAATTGGAGGTGTCAACAGTGCGTATAGGAAAGAGAGCAAATGTGCAAATGTTATTAGGGAGCTCTGCGAAAAACACGTGAAGTGAATTTCTTTGTTGTTAGTGTGCTGTGAAGACATGATCTCATGGAAAATTCATGTGGTAATCTTGGAATAATAAAGTTCATGATCTGCAGTGATGCCGTCAATGCAATACTTTTTTATGCAGACAGTTTTGTAAGACAACATCTACATCTACAACCATACTCCGCAAGCCACCTGACGGTGTGTGGCGGAGGGTACCCGGAGTACCTCTACTGGTTCTCCCTTCTATTCCAGTCTTGTATCGTTCGTGGAAAGAAGGATTGTCGGTATGCCTCTGTGTGAGCTCTAATATCTCTGATTTTATCCTCGTGGTTTCTTTGCGAGATATATGTAGGAGGGAGCAATATACTGCTTGACTCCTCGCTGAAGGTATGTTCTCTAAACTTCAACAAAAGCCCATACCGAGCTACTGAGCGTCTCTCCTGCAGAGTCTTCCACTGGAGTTTATCTATCATCTCCGTAACGCTTTTGCGATTACTAAATGATCCTGTAACGAAACACGCTGCTCTCTGTTGGATCTTCTCTCTCTCTTCTATCAACCCTATCTGGTACGGATCCCACACTGCTGAGCAGTATTCAAGCAGTGGGTAAACAAGCATACTGTAACCTACTTCCTTTGTTTTCGGATTGCATTTCCTCAGGATTCTTCCAATGAATCTCAGTCTGGCATCTGCTTTACCGACGATCAAATTTATATGATCATTCCATTTTAAATCACTTCTAGTGCATACCCCAGATAATTTATGGAATTAACTGCTTCCAGTTGCTGACCTGCTATATTGTAGCTAAATGATAAGGGATCTTTCTTTCTATGTATTCGCAGCACATCACACTTGTTTACATTGAGATTCAATTGCCATTCCCTGCACCATGCGTCAATTCGCTGCAGATCCTCCTGCATTTCAGAACAATTTTCCATTGTTACAACCTCTCGATATACCACAGCATCATCCGCAAAAAGCCTCAGTGTACTTCCGATGTCATCCACAAGGTCATTTATGTATATTGTGAATAGCAAGGTCCTACGACACTCCCCTGCAGCAACACCTGCTCATAAGAACAAAAAGGGTAAAAAAGCAATGATAATTGAAATTCTCACAGTCATGAAATCATGTATGAAGGTCAAGGCAACATACATGCGAACTTCCCAATCATCAGCCAACTGAACTACAGAAAAGTTATGGCAGCCACAGCAGCTAAGGTCAGGTCAGCCATGGCATAGCATGGGTCACCTATGACAATCATCAAGTCACCTACAGCAGAGGCCAGATCATTTACATCAGAGGACCCTACACCAGCAAAACAGAGGAGCCTGAGCTGCAGTTGGAGATCCAACACCAGGAGCAGCAGCCTCATCTGTAGCAGCTGTGGAGAAAATTAGAATGCAGCCACGTAAAATACCTACAAGGCTTAGAATACCTTTAGTACTCAATGATTGGATCAGATATGACACAGAAAAGTGTATGTACAACTATTACCTGTATCTACATTAAAGGTTTTCATATTTTAAACTGTAATAAACAGAGTTTGAGAAATAAATCTTTTGAACTTGGAAGTTACAGTTAACAATGACAATACTGGCTGTACATGTATTATGAAACACTAGTACAGGGATTTTGAATTAGTTACTTATTATAAACTGGCCAGTCTGTTCTGAGAAATGTTGTCAAAAGTGGAGGAGTTGCATTTTTATTAAACCTAATGTTGAACATAAAAGGAGGTACGAGGCAGAAATACTGAGTATTGAAAAGCATTGAGGCTACTGCTGCTCAATTTCGTGGGAAGCTGTATAAAGTAATAAAGTAGCAATCTATCTTTTTTTACAGTACTGATATTCCTACACTGAGTTTGCATCACCTACTGGGGACACAGACATTTTCATCAATAAATTATCGGCTGTTATGGAGGTTATTCATTTACTAAGGCGGCCACGATAATAGTCAATGGGAACTTCAATAGAAACCTTGTGAATGAATCTGCATCCAAGGAGCTATTTCTTAATGTTCTGCACAGCTTCAATATGTTTCCTCTTCTAAATAGGCCCAAAAGAGTAACAAGTAGTACAGAAAGTCTTACAAACAACGTATCACCAAATATGGGCACCACAGAGAAACAAATTATTAATATTAATTTTGTGCTATCTCATCATAATGCCCACATCCTTACAATTCCTTCTATATCTGGGAAAGAAAGGGATGTATATCTTTCTTATAGAAGAGACCACACAGTTATTCCTAAAATATTTACACTCTGAAAGAGTTTTCCTTACTATATTTCTTACTGAGGAAATTTCTCTGCAGAAATCTCTGCCAGTTTTATAAACAGTCTGCACAATGAATCATGGTCAGAAGTGCTTTCACAATTAGGTACTAACAATGCTTTATCTTCAGTGTTCATGACTAACTTTGAAGAGAGCTTTTTGAAGAAAGTGACCAGAGTCCATTCACAAAGGACCTAGTATGCAGTCATGCAGTAACATTTCCCACAGGACTCTCAACAGGCCTAGACCCCAAATGAAAAGATCCCCATTTCTCAGTTTATAGAATATGTTAAGACTTGTAAGAAAATATAGCAAAAGGGAAGTGCTAAGGCAAACCTACTTAGAAATGACACCGTGATATGACTGTTGGACAATAAATCTAATTCTGTGTGGCAAATTGTAAAAAGGGAAGAGACATGAAGTACAGGAAATTGCACAAATGCTGATAACAGTAATACTGACAAAAATACTTGCCAAATTACATAAATGATTACTTTATAAACATTTCTCAAATACACCTTGAATTTAAAAAAATCAAGGTAAAAATACCTGCACACAACATGGATTAACTACAGCTAGTGAGGGTTAAGTATTAAAGGTGATTGACAGCCTCAAATGAAAATTGTCAGCAGGTATAGATGAAGTACTAGCATCACATATAGCTCTTACAGTTTCACAAATTGCAAAGCCCTTGGCTCATACTGCTAACTTATCATACACTGAGGGACTGTTCCCTCACAGATTAATTTTGAAAGTAATACCCATACTCAAGAGTGGTAATAGGTATAAGTTGAAAATTAGCTAGCATATCACTCCTCACAGTACTAGAGATTAACATAACAATGAATCACCAAGCAATTCCTCTGACTATTCCAGCAATCTGTTGACATCTTGAGGCGTCAGATATTCTGCCAGATAACAGCATCATTCATACACTATATTTTGACAACATAACATGTTATCTTTATCAGATGCTACCTGAGACTGCTCATTGAGTGGTGAACTTGTATGTGTGCTGGCATTCTGTTTTCCATCCAGTGTGGTTCTATGTGTTCCCTCTGAGATCTGCTACCACAGAAGTGTCCTGTGAAGTTCCATTTTCAATCTGTCATGCCTGGTGCTATGTCTGAGTACGTTCACCATGTATACACCTTCAGTTCATCTTTTCATGGAGTTCTCCTGCTACCGCTGTTGTGTTTTCAACAGCTCAAGTGCGGGATCTCAGGCTCTACTGAGGTTGGTACTCAGTATGTCTATTCTTGGGGGTTTGTGTCACCCTTACATCTATAGATTCTCTTGTAACACTGCCCCAGTATCTGGGGATCTGTGCTGGACAGTTCTTTTCATTGGTTCACGGAATAATTGATTACCAGACAGTGCTCGGCTATGGCTGATTTCGTTTCCTGTTTTAGTTGGGTGTGCCCCTGATGTTCACTGAATTGGATGTCCACTATCCTACAGTCTGATTAAAGAACAATGGCGACCCGTGAAGGTTAAGGCTTGGACAGGAACTACATGGTTGCAGGTTTGAAGTGACAGTCACAGTACATGCATACAAGTACTCTGTGCTTGGGGGGGAAAAAAAAGCATTCATTGTGTAAATTATGTCTGTCCCTTCATTATGCAGAATTTGTCACATACCACCACCATCAGCGATGACAACTCACAACAAATGGAATAGAAATTCATTAAACGACTTGCTGCAATCACATTTTATACTTGCACTGACTATGATATTCACAGTAGAGTGCTCAGGACACTACTAAACACTCATTGGCTGTCGTAAGATAAGAGATGTAGATGCAAAGAACAAGCCTAAATTCGACTGCCATCTATAGTTGTTTGGCAGCTATACAACACACCACACTGGCAGGGTATATTATAAACTCCTGGGATTTGTAGTTTCAGGTCATATTTCACATGTCCCAGTAGTTCTATGGTTAGTAATCCACAAATGGTACACTCTCTTTGTGCCACAGTGCCCAGTTGTCAGCAACACTGGTGCATCACTGTAGCCAACAGCAAAGTCCTTGAAGAAACTGCTGTTCCTATATGTGGGAAAGTGTATTCATCACACCAACCATTCTGAGGACTTCTTGCAACATCTCAAGCAACTGCATATCACAAAATCTGATACAATGGTCAGTTTCAATGTGGTATTACTGCTCACTAGGGTGCCACTGAAAGACTCATTTGAACTAACTGCAAAAATCTGATGATGCTCCATTGGACCTGTTCAGGCATATACTGACTACAACTTTTTTTCTGCATGGGGGCCAACATTATGAACAGACAGAAAGTGTAACCACGGGCAGGTATTAGAGACTGCTAGATACAAACCTACAAGCTTCTTCAGGCATTTGAAAGGTATCTTTGTGATCTGGTCTCAATGTAGCAAGAGGCTCAATGAGTTTCTGGAACATTTTAACTCACACCACCCTAATATTAAGTTCACCTGCTGCAAGCCAGCAGCTGTCACAACCCAATGCCAAAGAGTGCAGTTCTGAAGCATTGGTTCAGAGGGTACACACCTTGTTATACTGAAGTAACCTAGCCAAAGTGGAAAGTCATACATTGGCTGAACAACAAGGACAGTGGACATCCGACGTAACAAACATCAGGGAAACACCTAAGTAAATCCAGGCAACTACGTCAGCCATTGCCGAGCACTGTCTGGTACTCAGCCCTTCTACAAACAATGATGAAATGAAGGTTCTTGAGATGCTGGATACCAACCCAGTAGAGCCTGGGATCCCACACTGGAGTTGCTGAAAACACAACAAAGGCAGCACCACAACAACACAAAAAGAGTAACTAAGGATGTAGACAAAGGGAACACACCACAGACAGAACACCAGGTGTGCTAGACTAAACACAAAACTCTGCAGAATGCTTCCAGCTGGAGTGGACCACAGGCAGAACACTTAGAACCATACCAGATCAAAACTGAACACCAGCACACATATGGGTGCATTGGACCAAAGATGAAACACGAGTGCTCGGCCTGGTGCACTGGACTGAAGAATGAAGGCGTAAGAATGTTTCCAACAGGAGCGGACCTCGGATTGAGCACCTGGAGCCACAACAGACCAAAAACAGAATGCCAGGGTGCAGATAGGGAAGAGGGAACACTTAAAGACACTGCTAGCACGCACGGACTGCAGAATGAATGCCTGAAACTAACCATGGAGGGGGAAGGCTGTAGGTATAAATACCGGACCTTGTCAAGTTCTTGAAATACTGTGCACGAATCACTCTGATATCCAACAGAGTATCCGACGCCTCCAGATGTCAGTCACCAGGTACTTATACTTACACACATTAATTAATAGTAATCAACATGGTTTTTGAACAAATACAAGTATAGAAACAGCAATAACAGATTATACAGATGAAATAATTAGAATCACAGGTGACAACAATAATGTTGTACAAGTTAACTTGCATGTTTCTAAAAATTTCCGTAGTGTTAATAGCGAAATTCTTTTAGGTAAGTTGGTAGCAACAAGGATACAAAGGATAGGAAACAAATGGTTTCAATCATATTTGCATAATGGATCACAGGTTGTGGAATTCACTTCCGCTTATTCTAATCGTAAACTCAAATTAACCCTTTCATGGCTGCTAGGTCCGAGCACCCTGCCTGCCTCGCCAGCTAGTGGGGGCAAACATATTAAATGCCTGAAAGATATTCACAGTTCCGAAAACAGAGAACCATCAGCTGTATAATGGAATTAAAACAACAAAAATTTGTACTGGACAGGGAATTGAACCTGGATTTCCCACTTACGAATGGCTGCCTTATCATTATGCTATCCAAGGACGCTTCATGACATGACCCAAACTTCCACATGTCGTCGGGGTGTCTACAACCTGCACCCCTTATGCCCATTATGTATATTTCCGTACAGGGGGGGACATTGTAATTGAAAGTTGTTTGCCCTGTTTTCGAGTATAAATACGAAAACTGCAGTGCCTATGTTGTTTAGATGTATGATGGAAAGTCCCTGAAGACATATATGTATGTCACATGGCTGACAACATATGGAAATTTGGGTCTGATCTCGATAAATACTCTGATAGCATAATGGTAAGGCAACTGCTTGCATTAAGTGGGAAATCTGGGTTAAAGTCCGAGTCCAGCACAAATTTTCATTGTCGTCATTTCATTAAATAGCTGATGGCTGTCAATAGTCACAACTGTGAATACATTTCATGTATTTCACAATGGCTGTAGCCATTGCAGTGCCTTTTCCTTCAGATATGCATGCAGGCTCTGCAATATCGTACTGCGCGCTGGCTGGCAGACAGCTGACACAGCCCGACGGCTGCTGCACACTATGGCCCCTGTAGGCTAATTGCACATTCCTGTATACACAGAACTCCTTTTGTAACATTTCATACATCAGTTCATTATGATAATTCATGCCCTTCAGATTATATAGGATTATTTCTTTTGTCTCCTGTAGGTTAAGAAATCAGACTGCATCTACCAGTTGACTCATAAGCAGAAAGGAACCAGTGAAATCTGTGTGACTTTCTGACATTACAGAGATCAGCAGATAATAAACAGCACTGGCAGGAACATTGTAAGGAAGACAAAAGTGAGTCACCATTGTGCTGTGCGTGTTTACCTGCTCCTGTGCCCATGGGTACATCTTTGCTATTAGCGGCTGGGCCTTCCTGCCCGTCAGGTGTTGATGAATGCTAATAGCCACCTGAGTATTCTATCTGCCCGGAATACACGTATGCCTGTAGCTGTGAAAGAGTTGATATTTTATGCAAAGAAAGTCAAAATGTGTTCACCACAGGGCAGTGTGATGGCCGCCTCCTGTTTCTTATATATATATATATATATATATATATATATATATATATATATATATATATATATATATATATATATATATATATATATATATATATATATATATATATATAAAAAAATCAAACAACAGCGTCTCAGCATTTCCGCTATATGGTGAATGGCAACTTTCCTTCTCATTTTATTTATATATAAAAAAAGTCATACAAGCCTCAGGAACTGCAACTAAGACCTTGCTGTTCACAGGTGGGACTAGCGTAATATTGGGGAATGTTAAGAAGTCTCTGCCTACAACAATCGATCAAGTCCTCAAGTCCTTGCATTCATGGTTCAATGGCAACAGGTTGATGTTTAATGCAAAGAAAAAAAATTATACTCAATTTTAAAAATACATCGAAACTACCAAGATCTCCATCTGGTACTGTGTAGAAACGAGTTAGAAAGGGTACAATGCAGAAAATGTTTAGTGATGTACGTTGAATAACACACGCTGGAAAGACTACATGACAAAACCATTTCAGGGACTCAGTTCTGCAAGTTTTTCTATGGGAATCATTTCTAAAGTATGCTCTTCAGTAAGTGCTCGAATAGTTTACTTTGTCTTTTTGTTGGGCCTATCTGAAACTCAGCATCTCCGCTATATGGAGAGTAGACTTTGGTTACTTCTGGTCTCTTATGGCTCTCATGCAATAGTTTTTTGGGATAAAACTATAGACTACAGACAAAGCTATTTGAATTTTGTCACATCTCTCTATAAGGGTTAACTGCAAGCTCCTATTTAAGAAATTGTGTACACTTATAATACTCTTCCTACAAGCACACAAGTGTGTGTTGATGAAAGAGCTAATCTTGGAGACCTGCAAACCAGCAACGATTACCATAGCTAAAACACTCACAGCTGTGGGACCTTCCATATAAAGCAAACAAAAACACCTCATACTCAAGGACATGTGGACTACTCTGGTGTCATTCTTTAGAATGCGATGCTAAATACATGAAGAGGTTGCAGAGGGAAATGGCTTTTAGAGCAGAGTTAAAAACATTTCTTGTTGAGATGTGTTTCTGTAGTATAAGAGAATGCGTCAGTTTACAGAATTCAAGCCCATCATTTACTGATGAGAACCTTTTAATAAGTTATTAGGTGCAACATCTATGCTCTGTGTGTCTTTGTACAAGAATGTTTCTGCTGTTGGTTTCTTGTTCTCTCTGTTTCACATGCAGTGCAATACATCTATTCAAAGCAGGGAACCAGGTGCAAGAAAAGTTTCTAGGGATATAGTGTTGGCAGGTGTTCTTGTGTTTATATTTTTTCAAGGGGCAACATAATGTTTCCAGAATGAAATTTTCACTCTGCAGGGCAGTGTGCACCGATATGAAACTTCCTGGAATATTAAAACTCTGTGCCGAACTGAGACTTGCACTTGGGACCTTTTCTTTCCCTGGGAAAGTGCTCTGTCTCTGCACTACCCAAGCATGACAGTCCCCACAACTTTACTTCAACATAATATTTGCAGCATAATGTGTTGGTGTGTTTGTATTTCTCAGATGTGTACAACAAATTTTCAAATTTTAGTTAGATTTTTCATTTTACTACATCTACATCTATACTCTACAAACCACCATGAAATGCATGACAGAGGGCACGTCCCATTGTGCCAGTTACTGGGTTTCTTCCCGTTCCATTCACATATGGAGTGTGGCAAGAATATTGTTTACATGATTCCATGAATGCAGTAATTTTTCTAATGTCATCCTGATGATCCCTATGTGAGCTATATTTGTAGTTTATTCCTTGGATCATCATTTAAAGCTGGCTCTTGAAACTTTGTTAGTAGACTTTCTTGGGATAGTTTACATCTATCTTCAAGGGTATGCCAGTTAGGTTTCTTCAGCTTCTCTTTAACACTCTCCCATGAATCAAACAAACCTGCAAGTATTTGTGCTGCCCTCATGGGTCACACACGTTAGCAATATTCTAGAATGGAGTGCCCAAGTGCTTTGTAAGCAGTCTCATTTGTAGACTAATTGTGTTCCCCTAGCATAGTACCAATAAACCGAAGTCTACAACCTGCTTTAATCACGACTGCGCATATTTGATTATTCCATTTCACACACACACTTCATTATAGATAATGGCATCATCTGGAACACTTCCCTGGGGAATACCTGAAGTTACTTCTACATCTGACGATGCCTCTCCAACTAAGATCCACTGTATTTCCATCATGGATAGTGTTCTGAACTATCTGTTCTAGCTACTTTAGGAGCAGACATTTAGTATTGTTTCACAAGATGTCTCATCATGCCCACCACTAACAAAACTGTAGTTTTCCCAATTGATTGTTGGATGATTAAAGTCTCCGCCAATGATTACAATATGGTTGGGGCACTTTCGTACAAGTGAATTGAGGTTTCCTCGAAAGCTTTAGGTTACATCAGGAAATGGGTTTGATGGGCAAGAGAAGGATCCAATTACCATCTCATGCCCACCACTGATACTGGGTCTGGCCCAAATAATTTCACATGCTTTTCAGAAGTGCCTCAAACTCTGGTATTTTGTTGTGAATTCTTCACCAGTTAACCACTAGGATTTTGAAACTCTCACCTGTGGGAGGCATTTCTTTTGAACTAACACTGATACTTCTGGGTTTCCTACAGCTAAAAGCACCTTGTGGGCACCCCACACTCAGTCGGCTAACTGGCTAGAGCCTCTGATGTACCCATTTGGGGCACGCTACAGTTCTCAACCCTATGCTGCAAGTCCAGAAAGTCGCAGCCTAGCTTGTAACGCAACTTTCAAAATCTCTGAGCAGTCCTTCCACTCAATTCAGAGCTGAGGGGTCATGATAAATTCCGAGGAGAATACAGGAAACTGTAAGCTGCATTGAAACTCCTTGCACAAGGCCAGTCTTCTCAACCTTCTCTGCCAATCAGGGGAATGATCAAAGTATGACGTTGAAGCCCAGGCGACAGGCATCATTTGCTCCAATGTGCCCAACATCTACAGTTGCTTGCACCCGGTTTCTTCAATGGCTGCTGGAATAGGCTTTTCAACATATTGAATGCGGCTTCCAGATGCACACACTATGCACCTGGTGTCCTGTCCTGTTCCTTGCTGCCATTTACCAAAGGGGTATCATAATTTGCCATATGTTTAAACTGCCAACAATTAGCAGAATCCTATCCTATTGCATTTGTCTCCTCTTGACACCAACAAATGTGATGATTGGTCAGAATCTGAAGCACACGTACAGTAGTATTGTTACGCTCTTGGAAGTAGGTCCTACTCATGTATTAGATATCTTATCGCCGAGTTACATTAAATGAAACTTTAAGATATTCTAATGTATTAACAGCCAACAACATTTTTCTTAATCAAGCATTTTGGCTATGTAGTTTTTTATTTCAAAAATCATTTACAGTCACAGTCTTTCTACTTTTGTGCTTTGATTGTTGTGCTGTTAAAATACGCAGTATGATAATGGCGGAGGTTGCTTCCTCTCCATAATGAAACACACATGTGGAAAACAATTAAAGAGTGCCAAGAAATAGTTGTTCTTCATGTTTTTTATAACCATACAGAAAAAAAAAAAAAAAAAAAAAAAAAAAAAAAAAAAAAAAAATCGGCTCTGAAGTTTTCTGAGGGACTGTATTTGATACAGTTGAGATACAAGTAGACATTGGATGTTTAGTGGAATTGCTGGTTTAAGTCTCGCCTTGGTCTTGGTGATCTTTATTTATTTATTTCTTTATTCATTTTTTCCATTCAATTTGAAATAACTACATCTCATATTGTCAATGAAGATTGCTTAAATTAAGAAAACAATTTAATTTTTCAGGAAAAAAAATGAAAAACCAAATACTTTTTATTTGGACTATGTCCATTGTTTTATACCACAGATGCGGTCTCACACGAATCTGAGTGGTAAACGTCATAGAAACACAAAAAACAATCATTTACACAGCATCGAGCACATCATACAAATGTATATTTTTACATTTGTCATTGTACCATCACAATATAAACCCAATAGATTTGATATGGAGCCAAGTTAAGCAATTTATTATGAGAAATAACAAGACTGTTAAGCTGCCAAATGTACTGGAACTAACACATGCAGCTTTTTCATATGCCACTGCCGAAAATAGAACGGCACATCATAAAAGAACAGGAGGAAATGGGGAGCCTGGTTGGCTTTGTGGGTTCTGTTGTTGATCAACTCATTATCAACGTAGCAGATGACAGTTCCAGAACTGAAATGTATTTCTCAGATTCAGATAAGGGAGGAACTAAGAAATTATCAGACGATTGATTGTAATTAATACCTACAGTGGCTTCAGAATTGAACAATACAGTGAAATCCCTGTAGCGTGCTTTTGCATCACACATAGCTCACTCAGGAAAATTAAGTTAGGAATTTTCATCACTCTTGTTTGTAATTGGAAGATATGTTAGGTGGTGATAAAAGCATTTTACCCTTTCCGTTAGGTCACGTAGGAATCGTGCGGTACTGGTGGAGTTTTGCTGAATATTATTTCATTCTCTTTTAAAAATTAAATAACATTCAAAGCCATATTGTTTCTCTGCTTGTTTCATTTTACATCTAAAATGCAATTACTCACATCATTGCAGGTTAGTTCGACCAGGTGGCTGACCAGTGCGTCCAATTAAATGCACTGGTAAAGCTGTTATCCCGCATCAGCACTCAGTCTATGTGCATGTTAACATAGCACAAAATGTATCCTTACGCATCAGCGCTCAGTCTACGTGCATGTTAACACAACATAAAATGTATCCTTATGATCGTACCTTACTGTACTAGACATAGCTCGGCTTCCGCTCTACATGAAATTAAACCCAATCAGATTCAAGCAAATGCAGAAAATACATGGTGTAATGCGTACATCAGGTTTACTCTTTTGATGGCTACAATATAGACCTAACATCCAAACACCACTAACAGGCAAGTGAACAAGTAATGACAGATCCCATACTTTCTACAGAGGAGACAGGAGAGGATAACTATACTTGAGGTATCCTTTGTACCGGTACTATAGGTACAGGACTTGTGACAAAGCAAACTGGGATAGTTTGAATTCCCCTCTCGTTTTGTCATCTGCCTCCTTAAAATTCATTTCTTCACTTCTAATTACCATTAATATACATAAGTATAATCTGCATCCACCCCCATGAACCATGGACCTTGCCGTTGGTGGGGAGGCTTGCGTGCCTCAGCGATACAGATAGCCGTACCGTAGGTACAACCACAACGGAGGGGTATCTGTTGAGAGGCCAGACAAACGTGTGGTTCCTGAAGAGGGGCAGCAGCCTTTTCAGTAGTTGCAGGGGCAACAGTCTGGATGATTGACTGATCTGGCCTTGTAACATTAACCAAAACGGCCTTGCTGTGCTGGTACTGCGAACGGCTGAAAGCAAGGGGAAACTACGGCCGTAATTTTTCCCGAGGGCATGCAGCTTTACTGTATGATTAAATGATGATGGCGTCTTCTTGGGTAAAATATTCCGGAGGTAAAATAGTCCCCCATTCGGATCTCCGGGCGGGGACTACTCAAGAGGATGTCGTTATCAGGAGAAAGAAAACTGGCGTTCTACGGATCGGAGCGTGGAATGTCAGATCCCTTAATCGGGCAGGTAGGTTAGAAAATTTAAAAAGGGAAATGGATAGGTTAAAGTTAGATATAGTGGGAATTAGTGAAGTTCGGTGGCAGGAGGAACAAGACTTCTGGTCAGGTGACTACAGGGTTATAAACACAAAGTCAAATAGGGGTAATGCAGGAGTAGGTTTAATAATGAATAGGAAAATCGGAATGCGGGTAAGCTACTACAAACAGCATAGTGAACGCATTATTGTGGCCAAGATAGATACGAAGCCCACACCTACTACAGTAGTACAAGTTTATATGCCAACTAGCTCTGCAGATGACGAAGAAATTGAAGAAATGTATGATGAAATAAAAGAAATTATTCAGATAGTGAAAGGAGACGAAAATTTAATAGTCATGGGTGACTGGAATTCGAGTGTAGGAAAAGGGAGAGAAGGAAACGTAGTAGGTGAATATGGATTGGGGCTAAGAAATGAAAGAGGAAGCCGCCTGGTAGAATTCTGCACAGAGCACAACTTAATCATAGCTAACACTTGGTTTAAGAATCATGATAGAAGTTTGTATACATGGAAGAACCCTGGAGATACTAAAAGGTATCAGATAGATTATATAATGGTAAGACAGAGATTTAGGAACCAGGTTTTAAATTGTAAGACATTTCCAGGGGCAGATGTGGACTCTGACCACAATCTATTGGTTATGACCTGTAGATTAAAACTAAAGAAACTGCAAAAAGGTGGGAATTTAAGGAGATGGGACCTGGATAAACTGAAAGAACCAGAGGTTGTACAGAGTTTCAAGGAGAGCATAAGGGAACAATTGACAGGAATGGGGGAAAGAAATACAGTAGAAGAAGAATGGGTAGCTTTGAGGGATGAAGTAGTGAAGGCAGCAGAGGATCAAGTAGGCAAAAAGACGAGGGCTAGTAGAAACCCTTGGGTAACAGAAGAAATATTGAATTTAATTGATGAAAGGAGAAAATATAAAAATGCAGTAAATGAAGCAGGCAAAAAGGAATACAAACGTCTCAAAAATGAGATCGACAGGAAGTGCAGAATGGCTAAGCAGGGATGGCTAGAGGACAAATGTAAGGATGTAGAGGCTTATCTCACTAGGGGTAAGATAGATACTGCCTACAGGAAAATTAAAGAAACCTTTGGAGATAAGAGAACCACTTGTATGAACATCAAGAGCTCAGATGGAAACCCAGTTCTAAGCAAAGAAGGGAAAGCAGAAAGGTGGAAGGAGTATATAGAGGGTCTATACAAGGGCGATGCACTAGAGGACAATATTATGGAAATGGAAGAGGATGTAGATGAAGATGAAATGGGAGATACGATACTGCGTGAAGAGTTTGACAGAGCACTGAAAGACCTGAGTCGAAACAAGGCCCCCGGAGTAGACAACATTCCAGTAGAACTACTGACGGCCTTGGGAGAGCCAGTCCTGACAAAACTCTACCATCTGGTGAGCAAGATGTATGAAACAGGCGAAATACCCTCAGACTTCAAGAAGAATGTAATAATTCCAATCCCAAAGAAAGCAGGTGTTGACAGATGTGAAAATTACCGAACTATCAGTTTAATAAGCCACAGCTGCAAAATACTAACACGAATTCTTTACAGACGAATGGAAAAACTAGTAGAAGCCGATCTCGGGGAAGATCAGTTTGGATTCCGTAGAAATACTGGAACACGTGAGGCAATACTGACCTTACGACTTATCTTAGAAGAAAGATTAAGGAAAGGCAAACCTACGTTTCTAGCATTTGTAGACTTAGAGAAAGCTTTTGACAATGTTGACTGGAATACTCTCTTTCAAATTCTAAAGGTGGCAGGGGTAAAATACAGGGAGCGAAAGGCTATTTACAATTTGTACAGAAACCAGATGGCAGTTATAAGAGTCGAGGGGCATGAGAGGGAAGCAGTGGTTGGGAAGGGAGTGAGACAGGGTTGTAGCCTCTCCCCAATGTTATTCAATCTGTATATTGAGCAAGCAGTAAAGGAAACAAAAGAAAAATTTGGAGTAGGTATTAAAATCCATGGAGAAGAAATAAAAACTTTGAGGTTCGCCGATGACATTGTAATTCTGTCAGAGACAGCAAAGGACTTGGAAGAGCAGTTGAACGGAATGGATGGTGTCTTGAAGGGAGGATATAAGATGAACATCAACAAAAGCAAAACGAGGATAATGGAATGTAGTCGAATTAAGTCAGGTGATGCTGAGGGTATTAGATTAGGAAATGAGACACTTAAAGTAGTAAAGGAGTTTTGCTATTTGGGGAGCAAAATAACTGATGATGGTCGAAGTAGAGAGGATATAAAATGTAGATTGGCAATGGCAAGGAAAGCGTTTCTGAAGAAGAGAAATTTGTTAACATCGAGTGTAGATTTAAGTGTCAGGAAGTCATTTCTGAAAGTATTTGTATGGAGTGTAGCCATGTATGGAAGTGAAACATGGATGGTAAATAGTTTGGACAAGAAGAGAATAGAAGCTTTTGAAATGTGGTGCTACAGAAGAATGCTGAAGATTAGATGGGTAGATCACATAACTAATGAGGAAGTATTGAATAGGATTGGGGAGAAGAGAAGTTTGTGGCACAACTTGACCAGAAGAAGGGATCGGTTGGTAGGACATGTTCTGAGGCATCAAGGGATCACCAGTTTAGTATTGGAAGGCAGCGTGGAGGGTAAAAATCGTAGGGGGAGACCAAGAGATGAATACACTAAGCAGATTCAGAAGGATGTAGGTTGCAGTAGGTACTGGGAGATGAAGAAGCTTGCACAGGATAGAGTAGCATGGAGAGCTGCATCAAACCAGTCTCAGGACTGAAGACCACAACAACAACAACATAATCTGCATTTTCATAAAAGAGAAAGGTTGGCCATCGTTTTTAAAGAATGTAACAGCAGATCTAATTTTGTGCTTAGTTTTATGTACGTAATTGATTTTAAAATTTATTTCGACTACTCCTAGTTAATATTTTTGTTATAGGGTGAAATCAGTAGTTATTTCATAACTTAAATTCTATTGTTGAATTATAAATAAATATAAAGTCCGTACTAATTATAAACATTTGGGGGAACAACTAATAGCATTCTTTGAGTATTTATATGGCTCCATTCGAAAACATTTTGGCAAAGTCAGCTCTTAATTAATTCCAAAAAAAAATTACCAGTTTTGTCAACAGTACTGTTTGCATAACTATATTTCTTTATTTCACCATTGAAAGAAATAATTTGGCCTAACCTTTGTAGTAGAAGAAACTGCTAAAAAGAAAGAATCTTTCCAGGTTTTGAAAGAATCTTTCCAGGTTTTCAGTTAATTGAATGAGGTATGTTTTAACTGTAATTTCTGAACAATGTGTAGTTTCGATGCCTATTATTGTGATGATATATAAGGGCCCGATTTTTGGTCCTGAGACAGTCAGTCCACAGCCAAGTTTCAGACAAGAAACCTGTGGTGGTTAGAACGACGACAATTTTCAACTTAACTGTGAAATAAGTGTAACAAAAATAGGCCCTGTGTTAAAAAAAATTACAGTGTCTGTTAAATTTATTTGAAGGACTGTGAAGTAAGTGGTTATACTTTTACTGTTCACAGATATTCAACAGCAAACTATGGTAGCAGTATGCGGATACTGACCATTTTAACTGTGTATATTGGGGGGATGTGAACATTGAAAGTAAAGAACGATAAAACGCAACTATGCAACTGTCAGCTACATCATTTAAAGTTGGTGGTGTCGAACTTCCACCCCCATTTTTCAGCCAGTATAGCAACGCAGTACGTCATCACCGAGGACGATCGACGAGGAAATAAAGCAGGCGAATGTCACAGACTCTCAGGAGCTGTTGTAACGCAATGATTTACAGCAGTACCAATTGTTTAACAGTAGTCTAGTCAGGATGATTTCCAGCTGCTTACGAATGTCAACCAACTCAACCGGTGTTCGAGAACAGCACCCCAGTGGGACTGCCTTTTGCCTGGTGCAATGTATTACAGGATAGTGAACAAATAACTTTAAACTAAGCCTGCTGATTATCTTTTATATCTGTGGAGCTACAAATATAACAACTTCCCTACAAGAATTGAAGCAAATACACAAAAGACAAGATTTCTATTAAGGAAACAGAAAAACCTGTGGCAAAAATCACTAGTTTTCTTAAACTTTTTGAGGTTAAATACAGTTATTAGCAAACTTGAAAATAGAGTAAATTTACGATAAATGTAGATAATGTATGCTCCTCTTCAAGGGAAAACTAGATGTGAGACAACATGTTAGTTAGAATATCTGCTACAGTAACTAAATCACAAGTGTCAGTTTACTACAAATTAGATTATGCATGGAGCAATAACAACTTCCAAAAATTCCCAAAAAATGTGCATTTATTTGCACTGATATACAATGAAATTCAGGATGATTTATTCTTTGGCAGTAACTTTGAATCAAAAATGCTGATTTGCTATGAAATAAGTTATCCAAAAACATTCGTACTCGTAACGTACAAAAATGCATTTTTGTAAGTGTCCAAAAATCCTCAAAAATAACATATTTCTCAGGTAATTATACAACGAAATTAAAGAACATTTCAGAATGAGATTTTCACTCTGCAGCGGAGTGTGCGCTGATATGAAACTTCCTGGCAGATTAAAACTGTGTGTCCGACCGAGACTCGAACTCGGGACCTTTGCCTTTCGCGGGCAAGTGCTCTACCAACTGAGCTACCGAAGCACGACTCACGCCCGGTATTCACAGCTTTACTTCTGCCAGTACCTCGTCTCCTACCTTCCAATCTTTACAGAGTGCTAGTTCTGCAAGGTTCACAGGAGAGCTTCTGTAAAGTTTGGAAGGTAGGAGACGAGGTACTGGCAGAAGTAAAGCTGTGAGTACCGGGCGTGAGTCGTGCTTCGGTAGCTCAGTTGGTAGAGCACTTGCCCGCGAAAGGCAAAGGTCCCGAGTTCGAGTCTCGGTCGGGCACACAGTTTTAATCTGCCAGGAAGTTTCATAAAGAACATTTGTTCTGAATGAGGATAGGTGTACTGTCTTCAAAAATTTTTGGCATACTGTCTTCAAAAATTTTTAAAGAGTAAAAGTACGTTTAAGCCTACAATTGATGATAACAGTAGGAGTTTATCCCGACATTTGTGAATTTACGAAATTTCACAATACATCACAACACAAACAGTTATTGTTACAATCAAAGAAAGATTGTGCAAAAGTGATGGAAACAGTAAAATATGTGAATCTGGAATTTCAAATCAGCACGCAAATTTGCACATGCACTCTTGCACAAAGGAAAATAAATATAAACAAACATGCAAACAGCACAGATTTTTTTTTTACTTAGCTGTTGCCAACGTCTATACTGGTGTGCCAAAGGAGAATGCTACAACTTGAGTTTATCTCAGTCAGAATCTGGTAAAATGTATAGCACAAACAAAGCACGACTTCTGCCTGTTACAGCTAACAATGAATAACTAGTATCATCAGAATTGTCCAAGAGCTTCCTCTTGATGGCTCTCCTATGCTGTCTGGCCATCTCTGAAAAGATTTTAATAAATTGAAGACACGAGCCATTCCTTGTCTAAACAAAGCACGGCTGCTGGAGTCTAATCCTTTGCTGAGCCCCATCTTCTGCAGACCTTTACCACTTTTTTGTATGGGCCTGATTGCGCAGAGCCTCATCTTCTGCTGACTTTGCCACTATGTTATACGGCCTTAAATATAGTTTTGGTACCATTTCCACATCACATTTCACACACTCATTTGGATTCTAAGTCCGGCCACGAAGTCATTTCTTTAGTAGACTAACATCTGCAAGGTCTTGGAACATTGGTTTTAATTCGTCCGTTATGGTATGTGGCAAATGATGAGGGCGATGTTTAGTTACATTGCCTCTATTCTACTTGCATCAACTATCTCCTCCTCCTGGATGCAGCACTCGTTGGGGATTTTCACTGCCTAAAGCTGAGTGCAAAAATACAGAGCCCTGGCTGTTCTTCTCATTAATTCTGCAGGTCTTGTATTTTATCTAATTGCTAGACCTTAGCACTTCTGAATATGATATATAGCAAAATCAGTCAGTCTGTTTTTCCATCCTCAATTTCTTGCCCTTCATGCTAGTGTTGAGCTGTTGAAGTCTTGATCCCAACATTTTCTGAATGTTGCCAACAAACCCTAGTTTCCAGATGTTCATGTTCTTCCCTTGGTCCCTCAGTTCCCAATTTCTTTGAATCCCTCTGAATCATCACTCCAAGATAACAAATATATGTAAAGTTGCATCATTTTATTAAATGTTGATAAATACTCCTTACTCCAGCAATTTCCATACTAAAACTTGAATCAAATTTGCTACACACTCTCCCTCGTGTTTATTTTTCATTTTATCCTTGCATCTGCACATCTTGGAAAGTACTTCCACATCAACTTCCTTGCCAGCGTCCACACTTGTAGCTATTACAATGCCATTCGGAGATATGTGGCTTCCCTTCTGCCAGCTTCCCTCAAAAGCTATAGACAAGTCCCTGTTATTATTATTATTTTCAACAACAGATCCCTCAACAGCACCTTTCATACTTTCCTGTCAATGATGAATGTGTCAGATTTTGAGGGTGGAGCATAGAGGTTCATCACACCACATAACATGGAACTGGAGCCCTGCGCTTACCTACAGATTGTAATCCATGCACCACCAGTTCAATGTGTATATCACATAGTTTACCTGTATCTACAGTAGCATGTGAGGAATTGAAAAAGATAATAATGTTTTGCAATAATTCGACATCAACTCTAATTGACAAGGAAGACCTACATATATGTAGCTCTCAGTGAAAAATATTTTCTACAGTGTTCCCAAAAGCATCTGATGATAAAAACACATTAATCATCTCATATTTTGTAGTCCCAGTTTTTACTTTCTTGTATCATTCTTCCATTTCAGTTACTAGCTAGTTTTCTTTTTGAAGCACTTTCAGATGTAGTGACAGGAGCATCACAGTCAATGTACCACTATCAGTGTAGAAGTTAGATTCAACTGGGACATCAAATACTGACATAAACAATGCATTAGAACAATACTGAGTACCCTTTACTTTCCAGCACCAACGTAAATACTTTTTAAATACCTTCAGACTAGGTCTTGGAATGTGAAAAGGAAAAAAAAAAAAAAAAAAAAAAACCCTCAATAACTTCACCAAATACGAGTTTCCAAACAAGCACATGGATATAGCAAAAAAAATTTAGAAATGGTGCAAAACTGATTGTCAACTGTCTTGTAGTGTAGCCAACAGAAAAGATAGCTCTACTGTGATCCATTAAATCTCTGGCAAGGCAGGCTACATCAGTCATGTTTTGTATCTCATAAACACAGTATGAAATATCATGTGCAACAATTTTTTAAAAACTATTGAGGATACTTCTATCCTCATCATCTCAATATTTTATACACAATTTTAAATGGGAGACTCTAAACATTTTGAAAATGCATTTTCCCAAAAATTGTTTACCTCATCAAAAAACTCATTCTGTATACCCTTACGAAATGTTTGTGGAAAATAAGAAGTTAAGCTTTTGTGTAAAGCTGGCACTAGCGAACTAACTGTCAGCAAATAAGCAAGTGATGTTGTTGTTGTTGTTAGTGTTGTCTTCAGTCCAAAGATTGGTTTGAGGTAACTCGCCGTGCCAGTTTATCATTTCTTCTCCGCTCAATTACCTTAACCTAAATTCATTTGAATTTCATTGGTCACATGATTTATTATTTAATTTCCAGTATTTTTCTGTAACACCACATTTCAGTTAATATTATATGTAATTAAAAACATAACTTTTAAGGGGGTGGGGGGGGGGTGGGGGGGGAGATGAACCTCCATCTACATATATACTCTGCTAGCCATCAAGCGATGTGTGGTGGAAGACACAATTCGCACCATGGAACTTTCTGCTGTTCCAATGATCTCTGATAGATGATGTATAAGAATGGTGCTATATTTGTAGTATAGTCAACATATAATCTTATGGGGATACCATCTGGGCCAGATGCCTTCCTGTCGTCTAAACACTATGTCAGCCATCCTTGCGTTTGTTCGATAATTGAAAGGGGAATTGGTGCTGCAGTCCTCTATCGTAAATGAGTTTTTGAAAGCTAGGATTAGGATTTTGACCTTCTGTTTATCATCATCCATTACATTACCCGTAATGTCACCAAGAGAAGGTATTGAATTATTTGTAGAGTTCATAGATTTTACGAACAACAAAAATTTTTTGGGGTTGTTTTTAGAATCTGCAGATAAAATATTGCTTTCAAATTCGTTAAAAGAATCTCTCATTGACCTTTTGACAGCTTATTTCATTTCGCATAATTTCTGTTTGTCAGTGGGGCAGTGACTACATTTAAAACGACTGCGTAAAATTCTCTCCTTTCTCAGTAACTTCCTAATATGTTTGTCGTACCAAGGTGGGTCCTTTCCCTTCCCTATATTTTTGTTAGGCACATACTTCTCTAGCACTTGGTGGACAATACATTTAAATTCCGACCAAAGATGCTCAATATCTTTGTGTCCCGTGGTGAATGCTTGGAGCTGACTATGAAGATATTCATTAATGACACTTTTATTTGCTTTCCGAAACAAGAAAACTCTACACTGCTTCTTTGCCCTCTTTTTTTGTAACTTCCACTGACATAGAAGCCACAATGACATTATGGTCGCTAATACCTTCTTCTAGATTAACCTGAGGGGATGTGCTGCTCGATGAAATAAATTACTAAATGTAGACATTGAAATATTGCAGCAGAACTGAACATGGACCACCCTGCATCTACACACTACTTGCTGAAATCAGTCTATCATTTCTCAACTTTCTTTTCAACTTGTGGAAAAACTAATTTGATTATAATCATTTAAGATATATTACATTTACCAGTTTTGCATCATCAGACTAAACACAGTTTTGGAAATTACAACACAGAAAATGCATCATGAAACATATGGGAAGAAACAGTGCTGTGCTTAATTAGTTTACCTGATGCTGCTGTGGAATACGACTCTCAAGCACCACAACAGGTAAATTTTCATGATCATCTTCAGTAGATGTTGCAACAGTGACACATTCTGGTCCCATGGGAGGTCTGTTGGCACCCAATTCAGTCATTTCTATTTGCTGTTGATGCTGATGGTGGAGCTGGTGCTGGATTGCCATTGGGTTTGGCTGTAAATGCTGGTGTTGAGGCTGCTGGTGAATGTGGATTTGCTGTTGCTGCTGCTGCTGCTGTTGCTGTTGAGGCTGCAGAAGTTGTTGCTGGTGTGGATGTGGGTGTTGATGCGGATGCTGCTGAGGTTGTTGATGCTGCTGATCAATAAATTCTTTGAAGATATTGCGACGCAGAGGTTCAGGTTGCCGCTGTCTTTTTATGCCTGTGAGACGTCGTAATTTGGTGAAAGAGCGTCGAGAAAGAATAGGCATTGGGGTCACAGGACCCTCTTTTCCATCTGGTACTTCACAAAGTCCTTTGATTTTTAGTTGGTCAGCTGTTTTCAATAAAGACTGCAAAGCAAAGAGCAAATGGCTGTTACCAAAACAGTCCTCACAACTATTTATAAACATACATTGTTATTTATAAATAGAAGTAAAGCTTTCATAAAGACAGGACCTATAAAATGCAATGGTTAAAGTGTTACTCAGCAAGGTGAATTGGTAACCCAGCTGTTGCAGGAACTAGCTTGCTCCCACAACTAGGTACAGTCACATTCCAATTAAAAGCAGCGTGCATTGTAAGCTCATAGTATGAGTGTGACAAGTGTTCATGAGCGACAAGCGCAGAAAATACCTTCACAGGAAGCCATGAGAACCTGCTGTTAATGTCATTAATTTTACCGACAACAAGAACAACATAGGTGTGATAATACCAACAGATGAGGCACCAGCAAGCAAAAGTCGACAAGGAAAAGTTAAGTAGGTCAATGGTGTGCAAATTACGGAAGGATGGACATGATGCAGAGTGGAACAATTTTCTAGTATGAGCCCCAACACAGAACAAGTAAAATGTACACAATAATTATTTCACTGTTGGTATAGATAAATGTATTATTAGGCAGCAGTATCTAAAATATTGTGAAAAAATTGTTCCATTTATGGGATTTGATTTTAAAAGGTGCCTTAATAAGTGAGTCACTATTTATTTTTCAAACACACAACACTGTAAATACATGCTGAAAAGTCACAGTATCTGACAAGTACTGTTGAACAACAGCGTCATGCAATGTTCCATTACTGTGAATACATAGTTTTGTTTCATGGTCATTTCTCCTCTATGACTGTAACAGAGAAACTTGTGGATTGTCATGTAGAAATGGACAAAAATGATTCAAATGGCTCTGAGCACTATGGGACTCAACTTCTGAGGTCAGTAGTCCCCTAGAACTTAGAACTAGTTAAAGCTAACTAACCTAAGGACATCACACACATCCGTGCCCCAGGCAGGATTCGAACCTGCGACCGTAGCGGCCTCGCGGTTCCAGACTGCAGCGTCTATAACCGCACGGCCACTTCGGCCGTTAGAAATGGACAGAAAAATATTAAAAATACATACAGAAAGTCAAACCTTTGGCATTAACTGAGGAACACCAACCTTCCCCCTCTTCATTCTACTGACTAAATTTTGCAAGAAAATGGTTTCCTACCTACTGCTGCCATATCATCTAGTGCTGATTCTATAGGATTGGTCTGCAATCTTGCAAAGAATAAGATCTGTAATCATAATATGTCAAGTATCTCACACTCTAACGCATATAAAGAATGACTGACACTTTTGTTGCTAATAAACAACTTGTCCGATGTAAGCCTTTCAGTGTTAATGCTACTTTATTGATTTGTGTATTAATTTTGCTGCTTTTATATTCAAGTAGCTTTTCAAACAATGGAAAATGACAATATTATGAAAAGGATTGATTGCTTCTCACTATATAGCGGAGATGTAGAGTCACAGATAGGCACAACAAAAAGACTGTTATACAAATAAGCGACTCAATATGTCTGCTGTATGCTGAGTAGCAATCTATTCATTTCATTTAATAATACTGACAAGTAGATTTTAAGTTTGCTTCACACAGCTCAGTAGAGATCCTTCCAGACCTTTCAACTGAGAAAAATTTTTGAAGTGGTTGCCCAGTACTGAACCAAAGGTCTCAATATTAATGGTCAAAATCATTGACCACTAGACCACATTGTCAGTTTGCTTCTGCTGCTATAATATTAGCCTTTACTCTTGTGATAGAAGAAGACCTGAAAGGCTAAGTATAACACCAAAAAAGTGAGTGATGACTATCGTACTCTGATAGACGAGGAAACTGAAAACATAATAAAATCAGTCAGCACATATTCAAACAAAGAGTCAGTAGCATAATTTGTGACAAATGGCAGATGATAAATGAAAAACTCCACTGTGAAAGATAGTGATAGATCCAGGGAAGATAATTTTATGGATACTGCAAGCGAAGCGTCATGAACACCTAAGGTGAGACATACTCTATGTTCTGTTTCTGACCTTGTTCTAAATGGACACTTCATTCAGTGGTATGTAACGACACACAGTGTGTGCACAGTAGTAGTGGAGTGTACCTGTTTGCTACAACCTCTCCCTGCTTCTCAAGTGTAATGGCCAGTTTACCCGTTCAGTTTGCAGAGTGGCACTAGTAGGAGCTACTAGCAAAAGCACGAAACAAAAGGGGAGGATGGGGTGCAGTTGTTGTTATTCTGCAGACATATGTAGCCATTTTCTGCAAGGTACAAGGTGATAAACAGAAGGATTAAAAAATGAAAAGAATTAAAATGAAGAAAAACAGCTGTTGTTGCTCAGTAAATAAATACACCCTGCAAGAGAGAAGTAAAGGAACCTGGTACTAAGAACTATAAAATATAACATAGCTCCAGAATGATACACTTCTCTTTTGCGTAGGTTTGTATTTACTATGTTCTTGTGTAGGTTCATCTTCTGTCTAGTTTCATATGTGTGTATATCATAGTTGTGTTTGAAGATATTTTTCTTTTTTAAGATGCTCCCTTTTGTGAAAATTAGTATTTCATATATATACAAGCAAGGCAGTGGCAATATTTTCAGTTTTAAAAAGGGGTCTACAGGAACCCTTACATTCAGATTTTTTTAATCACCCTTATAATCTTTTTCTATATTTTAAATGTTTTTGTAGTATTTGTGGAATTCCCCCAAAAAATTATTACGTACATAAGTAGTGACTGTATACTGCAATGATACATTGTCAGCACTGATGAGCAGCTTGTATTTTGAGTGAGGATCCTAACAGCACATGCTAGTGAATTCAGTCTCTTATTTAAATTGTTTAGGTGTACCTCCGACTTCAGATCTGCCTGAATATGTACACCTAGAAATTTTGTATGACTGACCTTCAACACATTTTTTCCTTCGATAGTGAAAACAGGGTTTGCAGGATGGAGGTTTCGTGTGGTACAAAAGTTAACTGCCACAGTTTTTTCAGAATTTATGATGAGCCTATTGGTCTTGAACCTTTGTGTTAAGGTATGCATAACTTATACTGCAGCCTCCTGCAGATTTTCCTTATTCTGTTATTTAATTAGACTATTAGTGTCTTTTACAAGCAGTACAGTGGTTCCATCATGTATTTTACTAGCCAAGTCATTTACATACAGCAGAAATAGGGCAGGTCCTAGAACTGACCCTTGTGGGACTCCATACTTGATTTTCTGCTCATCACTGTAAGAACTAGCAATTTTTGGGGTTTCGCTATCTTGGTGTTTTATTTCTGTAATCTGCTGTCATTACTGAGGTACAACTGGATACGCTTTTCAGACTGGCCTCTAATTCCATAATAACTTAATTTACACAAGAGAATGCCATGATCAATTACATCAAAGGCTTTACTTAGATCCAGAAATATCCCAGATACATATTGTTGATCATCCACTGCTTTTAATACTTCATTTAAGAAGGCAAAAATTGCTGACTGAGTTGACTTTTCAGCTCTGAACCCATGTTGGGAGTCACTTATCAGCCTCTCTATTTAGGAAAACTGTTAATCTTCGAAGGAACATTTTTTCCATAATTTTGCTGAGGCCTGACAAAACTGAAACTGGTCTATAATTAGCAATATCACTTTTTGCACCCTCCTTATGCAAAGGTGTTACTTTTGCAGATTTTACATTATCTGGAAATACACCACTCTCAAAAGATGAATTTACTATGTCTGTTAGTGGTTCCACAATAAATGTTACACTAGCTTCGATAATAGCATCTGGTATCTCATCAACATCCACTGAATATTTATTAGGTAATTGTTTTAGGATTCTTGACAGTTCCTCACGTGTTGGTGAATACAGGAATAATGTGTCTGAATGAATTTTTTGATCTGAGTGATTGGTTGGCTGTTTGTCATGGTATGTATTTATTAACTGCTGTGCTATATTTGAGAAATAATTGTTGAAAGCACTAGCAACATGTTTGGGGTCAGTTAGTTTATTTTTATTCATAATCAGCTCAATATTACTGTGATTAACTGGCCTGGTGCCCATTTCTTTCCTTATAATTTGCCAGGTTGCTTTAGTTTTATTCTTGGAATCAAATAATATTTGGTCATTTTCTAGTTTTTTTTTTTTGCTTTTGAAATAACTCGTGTTAGTATTCTTTTGTATCTTTTGAAATATGCAATAAAGTCAGGACTGGTATTATGCTTGGAGTACTCATACATTCTCCTTTTATTTTGACATGATATACTTATCCATTTTGTAATCCACTTGTTTGTTTTTTGAGTAAAGTTCAACATAGTTGTTTTCTTGGGAAAAGCCATTTCAAAAAAATGTTTGAATATAGCCATAAACTTATATTTCTTATTGGTCTCATTACAGTCATATACATCTTTCCAACTTTCACCCTCTAGGAGAGAACAAAAATTTTCCACATTTTTTATACTGAAATTCCTTACAACGTTTTATATTCGACTGGGAATTTAGGGTCCTGAAACATTCATTGCAAGAATTTGAGCAAAGTGATCGCTAAAACTGATGTTTACAACTTGGGTGTTATAGGCATATTTGGACGTATTTATCAAGATCTGATCAATAATAGATGCAGAGATAGGTGTTTCTCGAGTTAGTTCAGTTACCGTTGGACTGATGTTGAACGATTGTAGTAAATTTACAATGTCATCTCTGAATTTATTGGAGTTTGAGAAATCAATATTAAAGTCACCACATATAATTATATTTTTCTTGGGAGAGTGAATTGCTTCCAAGAGTTCCTCCATGTGATTGTAAAACATTTTTGGTCTCCATCTGGTGACCTGTATACACAAATAATAACTGTATTTTGCCTTGGTAGCTCAGCAACAGAGTGTTCTATATCTTTCACAGGATAGTTTATGGTATTTAGTTACACTATTGAATTCAATATTTTCTTTAACATATATACAAGTACCCCCATGACTCGATATTTTCCTACAAAACATGCTTGCAAGTTTGAACTGAGGAAGGCATGTTTGCTCTAACGTATCTTGTTTGAGCCAGTGTTCTGTAAAGCATAGTACAGAAATATCATCTAGATCATTTAATATTACTTCTATTTCATTTAGTTTATTCGGGAGCGACTGAACATTTTGATGGAGTAATTTAAAATTGGGGACAGGGAGGGAATCATTCCTTGCTTGACCACTTACCTCACTATTTGAGCAAGTGTACTTAGTGGTAAAAAATCCTCATGTTTCCCAGGGATGGTATCCATGGTGTTTGCCGTGTGGCTTGCTGGTTCACCGTTTGTGGGTTCCTGCCTTTCTTCTGTTGAAATGTTCCCAATTTTCACTTTTTTCTGTCCTTTTTCACTCATCTGTCGATTAATGACTGCCTTGTTGCTGCATTTGATGGCTTGAAATTCGATCTAGTAAGTGTGTTGTTATGACTTTCATCGGGCTTATATTTTGTTATAAAATGGTCCATAATAGTCTGTTTTTTCATGGGTGGCTTTTTCACTTCGAGACTGGCACTTCCTATCTGATTGTCCATTTGCGTATGCTTTTTTCCTGTACTGGTACTTGATTTTCCAGTTTTCGTCATGTGTATGAAAGGAGCAAGCCTATTACAAATCCGAATCTTTCCTTGTTTGTTTAGATGTAAACCATGAGTTGTATATTCATTTCTTTTTAGGCGTTCAATTTCGAAATTCACAGATAATCTCTTCCTACACACGGCTGTGGCAGTGTTGATTTTTTCTAATATAATGTGGTTTGCAGCTTTGATTTTTCCATTTAGACCTTGTGCGTCATGTCTAACCAGTATTGGGTGAATTATTACATTTGTTTTTCGCGTGAGTTTAAGTATGTATTCCAAAGAAGCTTTCATGTTCCTCTGCAATTCTTTCAGAGGTTTATCAGTGTCATTTGTGCCATCAATAATGATTAAAGTATTGTTGACAACGATGTTATCAGTTAATTTGTCTGCATTTTTCACAACTTCCTTAATGTTATAATACTTTGCACACTGAATTTCTTGTCTAATTTGTCTTGTAGTATACTCCCCCTATGAACGTAAGCAGCTTCAAATCATTGGAAGGTAGAGGATACTTTAATAATGTGTTTTTTTTCTTCACATGATTTGTTACAATCAAATGACAGGAAACAAAATATCGGTAGTTAAAGGCTGCTCTTATTTGATGCTTCTCATTTTCAACTCCATAAGGCTTAGACCAATATGGCATCTCCTAAGTTCTACTTGTGAAGTAAAGGCAGTATCGCATCCCATGGGCCATGTTCCTCACCGCAAGCCAAAAATTTGATCTGGTAGATTCTTCCTTTCACATTTTCTAATGTAGTTGAACATGAATTTCAACACTGTGATGTCACTAAACTTGACCAGATACTCATCCACGAATGCTTTCACATTCCACGAGAGGATGAAAAGTAGCACATTCATGTCTGGGAACTTGCAATTATTTCTGCCTTATGTTTTCCAAAAGATTCTAGGATTTTCTTATTAATTTTATACAAGCATGATCTGCAATACTAAGTGTTATTTATTATAAGAGTACTCTATGTCAAGGAGAGAATTTGATCAATTTTGTGAATGTGTCTAGGAACATGGGCTACTCAACTGTAAGACTGCATTTATGTCACAGGCTGACAGGTTTAAAAGACTCAGAAGCATAAGCGTTGATGGGCTAATGGGAAATAGAGGATGTACTTCTCGCAGTAACAAGAAATTCTAATCCACTGAGATAGAAATTAAACTGCATGCGGGATCGTCTGGACAAGACTCAATATCAGGGATGGGCATAAAATGGTAACTGGATTCTTCTATCACCCACAAGAATCGTCTCATGATGTAACCAAAAACTGTTAGTTCTCCAAGCACACTGTAATCATCACTTCAATCAACCAACAATCAATTGGGAAAATTGTAGTTTTGCTAGTGGTGTGTGTGACAAGACATCCTGTGAAACATTACTAAACACCTTCTCTGAAAACTACCTAGAACAGATAGCTCAGAACTCCACCCATGACGGAAATATATTGAACATAATGGCAGAAAACAGACCTGACCTCTTTGAGGAAGTCTACATCAAAACTGGTAGCACTGGCGATGACACAACTGGCAACAAAGGAAGGCATATATGTTCAGTACTGTAGATGAAAAAGCAGTACTTTTATATCTGAATGAAGAACTTGAAACTTTCAGCACAAGGCAATAGAATGTACAGGAACTAAAAGAATAGTTGACCATGCACTGCTTAGATATGTACCCAGCAGAACAGTTCATAATGTGAGAGACCTTCCATGGTATACCATCACAGTAAAGAAACTTCTAAGGAAACAGAGACTATTGTATAATAGGTGTAAAACAAAGCATAGGACCAAAGACAGAGTGGTACATGAAGCCTTCAATGACCACCATAGTGTAATATTGTCAAACGACCTTTCACTAAACCCAAAAGAATTCTGATCCTACGTAAAGGCTGTTAGTGACCCTAAAGCTAGTGCCCAGTCCTTACTGAATGGGAAAGGAACTTAAACTGAGGTTAGCAAAGCAAAAGCTAAAATGCGTAACTCTTGTGTCAAATGTTCCTTTACAAAGGAAAACCTGGGAGTATTGCCCCAATTTACTCCAAGCACAACTGAAACGATGACCAAAATCAGTATTAGTGTCAGAGGTGCTGAAAAACAGATGAAATCGTTAAAACTGAGAAAAGATCAAATGCCCGATGGAATCCCTATCAGATTCTATATTGTATTTGTGGCTGAGTTAGCCCCTCTTCAGCTACAATCTATTGTAGACCCCTGAACAAAAAACTGTGCCCAGTTCTTGGAACGAAGCACAGTCACACCTGTCTACAAGAAAGGTAGTAGAAGTGACCCACAAAACTACCGTCTAATATCCTTTACATTGATTTGTTGTAGAATCTTAGGATGTATTCTGAGCTCAGACACAATCAGATATCTTGAACCAAAATGACCTCATCTATGCCAACCAGCATGTATTTTGAAACCCAACTTGAACTTTTCTCATACAACATACTGAAAGCTTTGGATCAAAGCTGTCAGGTAGGTGCTGTATCCATGGTTTGAAAAAAGCATTTATTCAGGGCCTCATCTATGCTTATTGTCAGAAGTGCGATCTTGTGGTGTACCAAACAAAATTTGTGACTGGACTGAGTGACTTTTTTGATAGGATGGATGCCGTAGGTTATCTTGGATGAAAGGTGATCATCAAATGCAGAAGTATCTTCAAGTGTTGAGACTCTTGCTGTCATTGCTGCATATAAGTGACCTTGCAGACAATGTTAACACTAACCTCAGACAATGAAGTACTACCTGAAAGAAGCTGTATAAATATTCAGTCAGATCTTGATAATATTTCAAAGTAGTGCACAGACTGGCAACTTGCTTTAAATTTTCAGAAATCTAAATCTGTGGAATTAATGAAATGAAAACATATAGTATCATACGACTACAATATCAACGAGTCACAGTTGGAATCTGACAACTCGTACAAATACCTGGTTACAGCACTTTGTAGGGATATGAAATGTAATGATCAATTAGTCTCCATTATGGGTAAAGCAGGTGGTAGACTGCAGTTTATTGGTGAAATACTGGGAAAGCTCAATCAGTCTACAAAGGAGATTGCTTACAGAACAATTGTGTGATCCATTCTAGAATATTGCTCAAGTGTGCAGGACCTGTACCAGATAGGTATAACAGGTGATATTGAACATGTACAGAGAGGGATCTACATCTACATCTACATTTATACTCCGCAAGCCACCCAACGGTGTGTGGCGGAGGGCACTTTACGTGCCACTGTCATTATCTCCCTTTCCTGTTCCAGTCGCATATGGTTCGCGGGAAGAACGACCGTCTGAAAGCCTCTGTGCGCGCTCTAATCTCTCTAATTTTACATTCGTGATCTCCTCGGGAGGTATAAGTAGGGGGAAGCAATATATTCGATACCTCATCCAGAAACGCACCCTCTCGAAACCTGGCGAGCAAGCTACACCGCGATGCAGAGCGCCTCTCTTGCAGAGTCTGCCACTTGAGTTTGTTAAACATCTCCATAACGCTATCACGGTTACCAAATAACCCTGTGACGAAACGCGCCGCTCTTCTTTGGATCTTCTCTATCTCCTCCGTCAACCCGATCTGGTACGGATCCCACACTGATGAGCAATACTCAAGTATAGGTCGAACGAGTGTTTTGTAAGCCACCTCCTTTGTTGATGGACTACATTTTCTAAGGACTCTCCCAATGAATCTCAACCTGGTACCCGCCTTACCAACAATTAATTTTATATGATCATTCCACTTCAAATCGTTCCGCACGCATACTCCCAGATATTTTACAGAAGTAACTGCTACCAGTGTTTGTTCCGCTATCATATAATCATACAATAAAGGATCCTTCTTTCTATGTATTCGCAATACATTACATTTGTCTATATTAAGGGTCAGTTGCCACTCCCTGCACCAAGTGCCTATCCGCTGCAGATCTTCCTGCATTTCGCTACAATTTTCTAATGCTGCAACTTCTCTGTATACTACAGCATCATCCGAGAAAAGCCGCATGGATTTCCGACACTATCTACTAGGTCATTTATATATATTGTGAAAAGCAATGGTCCCATAACACTCCCCTGTGGCACGCCAGAGGTTACTTTAATGTCTGTAGACGTCTCTCCGTTGATAACAACATGCTGTGTTCTGTTTGCTAAAAACTCTTCAATCCAGCCACACAGCTGGTCTGATATTCCGTAGGCTCTTACTTTGTTTATCAGGCGACAGTGCGGAACTGTATCGAACGCCTTCCGGAAGTCAAGAAAAATAGCATCTACCTGGGAGCCTGTATCTAATATTTTCTGGGTCTCATGAACAAATAAAGCGAGTTGGGTTTCACACGATCGCTGTTTCCGGAATCCATGTTGATTCCTACATAGTAGATTCTGAGTTTCCGAAAACGACATGATACTCGAGCAAAAGACATGTTCTAAAATTCTACAACAGATCGACGTCAGAGATATAGATCTATAGTTTTGCGCATCTGCTCGACGACCCTTCTTGAAGACTGGGACTACCTGTGCTCTTTACCAATCATTTGGAACCTTCTGTTCCTCTAGAGACTTGCGGTACACGGCTGTTAGAAGGGGGGCAAGTTCTTTCGCGTACTCTGTGTAGAATCGAATTGGTATCCCGTCAGGTCCAGTGGACTTTCCTCTGTTGAGTGATTCCAGTTGCTTTTCTATTCCTTGGACACTTATTTCAATGTCAGCCATTTTTTCATTGGTGCGAGGATTTAGAGAAGGAACTGCAGTGCGGTCTTCCTCTGTGAAACAGCTTTGGAAAAAGGTGTTTAGTATTTCAGCTTTACGCTTGTCATCCTCTGTTTCAATGCCATCATCATCCCGGAGTGTCTGGACATGATGTTTCGAGCCACTTACTGATTTAACGTAAGACCAGAACTTCCTAGGATTTTCTGTCAAGTCGGTACCTAGTATTTTACTTTCGAATTCACTGAACGCTTCACGCATAGCCCTCCTTACGCTAACTTTGACATCGTTTAGCTTCTGTTTGTCTGAGAGGTTTTGGCTGCGTTTAAACTTGGAGTGAAGCTCTCTTTGCTTTCGCAGTAGTTTCCTAACTTTGTTGTTGTACCACGGTGGGTTTTTCCCGTCCCTCACAGTTTTACTCGGCACGTACCTGTCTAAAACGCATTTTACGATTGCCTTGAACTTTTTCCATAAACACTCAACATTGTCAGTGTCGGAACAGAAATTTTCGTTTTGATCTGTTAGGTAGTCTGAAATCTGCCTTCTATTACTCTTGCTAAACAGATTGTTTGGGGGAAGAGACCAAACTGCAAGGTCATTGGTCTCATCTGATTAGGGAAGGACGGGGAAAGAAGTCAGCCATGCCCTTTCAAAAGAGCCATCCCAGCATTTGCTTGGAGCGATTTAGGGAAATCGCAGAAAACCTAAATCAGGACGGCCGGACCCGGATTGAACCATCATCCTACCGAATATGAATATACAGAGAGTCACAATTTTATTTGATCCATGGGAGTGTGTGACAGTGATGTCTACTTACAAAATTTCAAGAACCAACTTTAATTGATGACCCTAGGAATAGAGTACAAACCCATTTGTACAATCTACTTAAACTATTGTAAATAATTTGACTGTTTGCATGTTAAAGTGTGCATTTTCTTCATTGCGTGACATAAGATCATTAAGAAAATGACAAACAAAATGAAGAAAATAAAGGAGCAAAAACAACATAAATGACAAAATTTATATGAACACACAAATGAGCACATCAGCAGAAGTCAATGATGGACCAAGTATTATCAATTGTCGTAATCATTATCACTTTGTAGCAAAATTCAACAGCAATAAACCCTTCCTTTCTACCCATTTAGCAACTTACACTTTTTTGTAGCACTATTTAAGTAAGAACTAATATTCAAATGAAATGAGTGATTTTCACACCATTTAACTTGGACTCAAGGGAACAGCAGCCATCTTCTTGTTCGCAAAAAGAAGACTAGAATTTTCAATGAAAAATGAATGTGGCTTGTAGCAGTATAAAAAATAGTTAACCTAAGTAAAATATACAGGGTGTTTATAAATGTATATTGGGGTTTTAATGCTTTATAATATTTATTATATTAAACTTACAGTTATAAATAATATGTCAAATGAAGGAGAAACTCAAACAGTTTTACCAAGAACCTAATAAATGTTCAATGTGAGCACCACTTGTCACATGGCATACATCAAGTCTATAGCCGAGCGCGGGATAGGCCCGCAAGGGGCCCCAATGACAGGGCTTCCTTTGCATGGCCTCCACATTCAACTGGCCTAACGCCACGCAATTTTTTCCTTTGGGGCTTCATCAAGGATCGTATGTACATGCATCTGCTACCAGCAGACCTCCCTGAATTAAGAAACCGGATTGAAGCAGCTGTTGCTACAATCACTGAAGACACACTTATCAATGTTTGGGAAGAACTCAGCTATAGACTTGATGTGTGCCATGTCACAAATGGTGCTCACATTGAACATTTATAAGGTTCTTGGTAAAACTGTTTGACTTGCTCTTTCATTTGACATATCATTTATAACTGTAAGTTTAATGTAATAAATATTATACAGCGTTAAAACCCCGATATTCATTTATAAACACCCTATATACATTCAACAAAATGGAACTAAAAGAAAGTAACAAAATGAAATATTTTCAGTAGCCAGGAGTGGGAAGTTATTAATGTTGCTACATGAGTAACAGTCATGATTTAACATAGACTACAGACAGAAACACTTTATTTGAAAATATTACAGTGAAGACAATAGATGAATTGCCGACACAATAGTCAATTGACAGTGCTTTTTCGCATAGTAGTTAAGAAAGAGACACTGTAATTGAGCCTGAAATTTTTGATAGCCCAATAGCACAAGGACGAAACATATTTACAGGATACAAGAAACCACCACCGTCAGGAAACCCCATGATACCTGACCTAGGTAAGGAGGGTGGAATGATGCAATTTATGCATTTACAAAATTTGACTGAAAACTTTCCAACATGTCTAATATAACACACACAAGTTTGTCAGGACAATTTTGATAAAAGACTGAATACTGTAGAAAACATTGTCAAAAATTTTTCAACTTATTCCACATTTCAGATCAAAAATTTTCATAGTTATTAGAGGAACAAAACAAGAGTATATGGATGTTAGATGACTAAACTGAAGCACAAAATAATTTAATAATTGCACACAATGAGCTGGCAAAAACCATGTCTGCAATTTGAACAAATGTTTCAAAATTGCAATCAGTATGTAACAATATCTCCAATAAGGTGCAAAAACAATAACGCAAATCGTGTTTATGAAGATAAAGGAGAAACAAATTGATATCGAAATAAAAAATTGAGCGACTGCACAAAAGTTGGTGTGTTTGATACTGGCACCAATCTTCCTGACGCCCAAACCTCCAGATGTCAGACACTCAGAACTTTGCCAAACATTGCAAATTGATAGAGTATCAACCAAATCTCCAATTTGGTTTGTACTATGTGCTGTCGTCCAGCAGAACACGCATAAACATAATTTAAAATTAATACCAGAATTACCGGAGCATAGGGAAAGCGTATCTGTGAACAACTAATACCCATAATTCCTGTGAGTGGGTTGGTAGAGTGTTAGGTCACTGTACAAAGGGTCTCAGGTTCAAATCCGAATAATGCAATTTTTTTCAATTTTTTTTTTTTCACTGTATTATGAGTGATAATACAGTGACATGTAAAAGGGGTGTTTGTAGTTTACAGCAGTGCCCTATTGGCAGTCTGCTTTCGCTTTACTTCTTTGAAGAAATAAATCTGTATAATACATTTGTAGTTTCACAGAATAAACATAAACAATGGGAAAATAGAATAAAGAAACAATTGCATCACATGTGCAGATGTATTATTATTATTATTATTATTATTAATAACAATAATAAACCAACACGCATCAATTAAACAATCAGAGGAAAACGAAATCTTAAGACAGCCACCAGAACAAGCACAAATAGAACACTAAGTGACACACATATTAGATATAGAAGAGAAATTTCAGCTGACATATATAGAATACAAAGACACAAATACAGACATTAGATCATTCTTGCATAGACCGCCAAATAACCCACAAGTCGAAACAACAATAAAAACTATCAACACAATCATACACAACAAAATAAATGAAAACACAACTATGGAAAAGGTTAGGTAAAATCTCACAACAAGAAGCGACAGAGCAATTAGATGAAAAGAATCAGAAATTACAAGCATTGGCCAAACGAGTTAGAAGATACAAAAAAAAGTGAAAATAGAAGGAAACAAAACCAAACATTCAACACAAACCAAAAGAAATTTTACCAGACAATAGATAACACACACATTAAAATGGACAATCCACCAAGCATAACAGACATGGAACGCTTCTGGAGCAACATATGGTCAAACCCGGTACAACATAACAGGCATGCACGGTGGATACAAGCAGAAACAGACACATACAAGAGGATACCACAAATGCCTGAAGTGATAATTTTGCAACATGAAGTCACCCAAGCAATTAATTCTACTCACAATCGGAAAGTCTCTGGAAAAGATAAAATAGCAAATTTCTGGCTAAAGAAGTTCACCTCAACACATTCACATCTAACTAAATTATTTAACAGTTACATTGCAGACCCATACACATTCCCTGATACACTTACACATGGAATAACTTATCTGAAACCTAAAGATGAAGCAGACACAGCAAACCCAGATAAATATCGCCCCATAACATGCCTATCAACAATATACAAAATATTAACTTCAGTCATTACACAGAAATTAATAACACATACAACACAGAACAAAATTATAAATGAAGAACAAAAAGGCTGTTGCAAAGGAGCACGAGGATGTAAAGAGCAACTGATAATAGATGCAGAGGTGACATATCAAGCTAAAACTAAACAAAGGTCGCTACACTACGCATACATTGATTACCAAAAAGCTTTTGATAGTGTACCCCACTCATGGTTACTACAAATATTGGAAATATACAAAGTAGATCCTAAATTGATACAGTTCCTAAACATAGTAATGAAAAACTGGAAAACCACACTTAATATACAAACAAATTCAAATTATATCACATCACAGCCAATACAGATTAAGCGTGGAATATACCAAGGAGACTCATTAAGTCCTTTCTGGTTCTGCCTTGCTCTGAACCCACTATCCAACATGCTAAATAATACAAATTATGGATACAATATTACTGGAACATACCAACACAAAATCACACATTTGCTACACATGGATGATCTAAAACTACTGGCAGCAACAAATCAACAACTCAACCAATTACTAAAGATAACAGAAGTATTCAGCAATGATATAAACATGGCTATTGGAACAGCCAAATGTAAGAAAAATAGCATAGTTAAGGGAAAACACACTAAACAAGAAGATTACATTTTGGATAACCACAGCGACTGCATAGAAGCGATGGGAAAAACAGATGCCTATAAATATCTAGGATACAGACAAAAAATAGGAATAGATGATACAAATATTAAAGAAGAACTAAAAGAAAAATATAGACAAAGACTAACAAAAATACTGAAAACAGAACTGACAGCAAGAAACAAGACAAAAGCTATAAATACTTATGCTATACCAATATTGACCTACTCATTTGGAGTAGTGAAATGGACAGGTAGACGATTTAAGAAAATTCTTTCTAGAACGAGCAGAAACTAGCAAAATACACAAAGCAATCACTCATATAAATACATCATTTCATAACCACTTCTACAACCCTCTAGATCACATAACATCAACAGATACGAAGAAAGTAAATCAGGAAAAGAAAACACTACATGGCAAGCACCCGTATCATCTAACACAGCCACACATCGATCAAGAAGCATCCAACACATGGCTAAGAAAAGGCAATATATACAGTGAGACTGAAGGATTCATGATTGCAATAATAAACACCAGATATTACAGCAAACATATTATTAAAGATCCCAATACCACAACAGATAAATGCAGACTTTGCAAACGACAAATAGAAACAGTAGATCACATCACAAGCGGATGTACAATACTAGCAAATACAGAATACCCCAGAAGACATAACAATGTAGCAAAAATAATACATCAACAGCTTGCCTTACAACATAAACTTATAAAACAACACGTTCCCACATACAAGTATGCACCACAAAATGTACTGGAGAATGATGAATACAAATTATACTGGAACAGAACCATTATAACAGATAAAACAACACCACATAACAAACCTGACATCATACTCTCCAATAAAAAGAAGAAATTAACACAACTAATCGAAATATCCATACCCAATACAACAAATGTACAAACGAAAACAGGAGAAAAATTGAAAAATACATCCAACTGGCTGAGGAAGTCAAGGACATGTGGCATCAGGATAAAGTTGACATTATACCAATTATACTATCAACTACAGGAGTCATACCACACAATATCCACCAGTACATCAATGCAATACGGCTACATCCAAACTTATATATACAACTACAGAAATCCGTAATTATTGATACATGTTCAATCACCCGAAAGTTCCTAAATGCAATATAACATATACCATACAGTTAAAAGGAAGTCACGCTTGATCAAGGTCCGGATCACTTTCCATTTTTGACCAGACATAACGTCTGAGAAAAGAAAGAAAGAAAGAATAATAATAATATCATTCATTTGTGACCAAGTGAATAGACTAGAATCTATGTCTTTGATGTCATCGCCAGAAGAGTCCTCAAAGATGGAAATGATGTAATGCCACAGATGGAGAAAAGGGCAGTGTTTTACTCAAGACAAGAGAAAATGGAAATGCTCAAATATTGGCTTAATGTCAAAAATCAGCCGAAGTCAACCCAAACATTTACAAATCGCACAATGTCTGCAATGAAAAACAGATTTTGTACTAAATGTCTTGCATGGTGTATGTTGTATGAATGGAAATGTCGGTGGGAAAGAGGAGATTTAATGTCTGTGAAGAAGAAATACAAGCATATTATAATGCATGTGACAGATACCTTCAAACACGGCCGCCAGAAAGTTTGATGTGTTCGGGCAAAACAAAAGCAAGACACTTAAATTTTCCAAGATTGATGCCAGTGAATGTTAAATCTTGTGCTGAAAGTGTAAAAACAATACTGTAAGCTGTAAAGTCAAATCTTCTGTTACAGTGAAAATGTACCATAGCAGAAACAACATCCAGAAAATGGTAGAGGACTGGCAACAAGCAACTCGTGCGCTCATGACACCCTACACGTATGCAAAAATCTAAAATGCTGACAGAAGTCGATTCAACAAGGAGATGTCTGTGGTCCGCACTCCTGCAACTAGAGGTTCTAAAAGTATTGTAGGGGCTATACAGCCCATTCACATGACAACCCATATGTACGCAGTTAATCCATTGCTTTCACAGATGCGCAAACGTGCTCCAATAACTGTTTAATGTTCTTCAAGGGTCTCACTCTGAGTACTCATACACGTCAGTCCACGTTCACAGCACCAAATTTAATCGTCCACTCTCATTCCTCCGGCAAAATGACCAAAGAACTGTTCAGGACATTTCTACAAGAAGCGGTAGTAGAATAAATCAGTGGAGAGAAACTTATGCTAATACTGGATTCATACAGGCCCTACACAGACACTAGTGTTCTTTGTGACCTACACATACAAAATAAACTACCCAAAGACAAAATCTAAATTCACTTAATTCCACCAAACACAACCTCCATTTGTCAACACTTTCAACCCTTTGCTCTTCATTTCTTCAGAATGCACAAGCATAAGATTCATAAAAAATCTGATGCTGCTTGAGGTCCTTCAGAAGAAATTAGTCTACAACAATGGAATAATCTTCTTAAGCTGCAGTCCCTCACTTACAATCAGCCGTGTTCTCCACGTTTCTATAACTCTCACTGTGACAAGTGGATTATGGCTGAACTCATTCATTAACCCAGGCCCTTTGAAACTTCAACAAAGTTCTTTTTTGGAAACAAGCTTTTATTCTGCAGTATACAAGGTGAATGTGCAAATGTGGGATTCATCAAATGAGCTTGGTGTACGAAAGTAATTTCGTATGCAACCATTATTGTGAAGCCTTTGCTCCTGAATAAATGACACTCACTGTGTGTGTGTGTGTGTGTGTGTGTGTGTGTGTGTGTGTGTGTGTGTGGGGGGGGGGGGGGGGTCGTGTTTGCATCGATTTTTGAATGTTACATGTTACATACTTATTATTAATCTTATTATTACTACTACTACTAGTTTTAATATGTGTATTACTATTATTACTTCTGCACATGTGATGCAAATGTTTCTTTATTTCTCTGTTCTGATTGTATATTCCGTGAAACTACAAATGTACTATATAGGTTTACTACTTTAAAAGAAATGAAGTGAAAGTAGACTGTGAAGATGACATTGCTGTAAACTCCAATCAGCCCTTTTACATGTCATAAACATGTTGTTCCATATAACACATCCCCATTTGCCTCATTCGGATTTGAAACCAGGACCATTCATATGATGACCTAACGCTCTACCAACACACCCACAGAAATTATACACAATAATTGCTCAAATATACACGTTTCCTATGCTCTGGTAGTTCTGCTGTTATTTTTATTTAATATTTATGGCTGTTCCACAGGAGGACAGCACATAGTACAAACCAGATTGGAGTTTTCGTTTGTACTCTGTCAACATGCAACATTTGGTACAGATCTGAGTGTCTGACATCTGGAGGTCTGGGTGTGAGAAATGTATAATGCAACATATGATATGCATAGATGAAGTTGAAAAATGACGTCCGGAAAGAGGAAATACAGTATCAATGAAAGATGGCCGACAAATTAATACGATAATGCCTAATGAAGAAAAAGGGTGACAATCTTTATAGGAGTAAATTCCTGGACAACTATGCAAATCTGATAAGACATAAAAGGGAGAATGTAGAAATAATCTTGTTTGACACAAAAAATATTTTTTTCTTACTATATGAAAAGATTTTTGAGCTGTGGTTTAGCAACGTCTGTTAATCAATATGACAAAAAACAAGCCAAAGTTGCAAATTTCACTTTTTATTCACTTGACGATTAGTTTCAGACCAGGACAAACTTTCAAATCATCATAACATAGTGAAAAATGCTATTTCCGAAAATGCTAAAGCATGTCAAAAACATGCAAATGAACAGCTACAGCACAGTTATCTGTATGCGCTGTAACTGTTTGCTCATTTCTGACATGGTTTTTGCATTTTTGGAAATACCATTTTTGACTATGCTACAATGATTTGAAAATTGGTCCCGGACCAAAACTAGTCACCGAGTGATTAAAAAAGTGAAATTTACAATTTTGGGTGGTTTTTCATCGTATTGAGAATGTTATAATACCTCTAATGTGCAGCATCTTTGAAGGAACTGAAATGATCGATGCACACTTTCAGGGCATCTAGAAAAGAGGAGACAAGAAAGATTTTTCTTTTCTTTTTTTATGATAAATTTTATTATCTTCCAACCACTTACAGCAAATTGTACATAGCAATGTGAACTAATAAAACATAATGTCTCTGAAGTCCAATAAGGGTTACATTCAATTTTTTTTAGTTACTACCTCTTCTGTCTGTTTTTGAGTTATTGGTGGAGAATGTTGAATAAATCATCCATATTAATGATATGTAATAGAAACTTGACTTATAAACACATGAGTCTTTATGAACACAAAAGTTATTCAATTAATTTCTTTATCAATTCGATTGCAAGAAAAGGATTTCTAGTGGATAAAAGACACAGAAGGCTGGGCGAAAATGTACATTACACTGCAGACTCCAAGCCAAACGGAAACACAAGATTCGTTTTGGCAAATCACGATTAAATTACCGAGGCTGGAGGACCACACTATGAAGAGGTAAAACACCAATCTTAAGTATTTCCAAAAGAATCAGCACCCATAATTACTCCAGAAAGGACAATCCCTACAAAAATCTTTGTAGAAAATTTTCATTGTTCTTTCAGTTTCTGTAAGGGATACTTAATAAACACTTAACTGATCAGTAAAATAGCAGCATAATAGTGTACAGTTGTGCATAAATGTAAACATATGACATTGCCTGTAATGTCTCAACAAGGTAGTTTGAACACCATCTCTGAATGTCACTAGCATCAAAACCTTCATGGACACCTAGCAGGGAAAACTGTACATGTGACATTTTTATCAGATAAAAATGTGTTTCCTTTTATCTTCTATTTACACAGCAAAATTCTGTCAGTATATTTTGTAACACACTGTATATTGCAACACAAAAAAATCCAGACTTGTTACAATGTTCAGTATATCTTGTTTATTACATCACTGATTCAAGTGTAAATAAAAAGTAACAATGATTAGCACTGTTAATTTGTGGTGTCTTTTGTTTCCTCGATAGAAGTGAGACACTTAAACAAAAACTAACCATGCTATCACTTTGCAAAAATACTATGGTCACTTCCTTGCCCTTAACAGGACAAGTCAGTGGAGTTTATTCATTCTTGTGTAATATAAATACAATAGTAATGCTTAAATGTGTATGACAGAAATGTGTATGCAGAAAATAACAGAGATAAACAACTGAAATATCTGTACACCACAATTTCTAGCACAGTGCTCTTTCTTGTGAGAGAAAAAATGACAATGTCAAATAATAATGATATGTAGATCAGTTGATGAAAAATGACTGTTGAAAGAAATAAAAATGTTTGAAATCAAATAAACTGATTTCTTACTGTAGCAATCTTCATGAATCAAATCATGTGTGACAATAACTACAACATGTGAAGGGACTTGTATACAGTAATTTTATAATTTCTGTTTTAATTAATTTTATTCATTTCTGCTCTTAATTAATAGCTGGCAGATACTAAGATGTTGAAATGCAAAAGAACAATAGCAAGTAATTTTACAAACCAAATATTGATAGTTTGATGTTTTTTATTCCTTGAAATGCCATTCATAAATAAGTATCAGAAAATTTATTTGAACTAAATTCTTTGATAAGCTATTCATGTACATGGGAAAGTTGCAATTGGAGGAAAAACTGTCACCACAGTGACAAGCACGCTAAACCTTTCAGTGAAGAATTCTAATAGTCATGTAAATTACAAAATAACAACATATAAAGATTTATTAGTAATATGCATTAAAAAATTGGCAAGAAAACATTAGGTATAAACAATGCATAACAATGAAATAAAAGCTGTCAAACTTAGTAAAATACAGCGGACATTTTATCCCTACTTTTTAGATGACAAAACTCAGTCATTGTTTTCTGGCGTAATGAAGACAGTCTGTTATATAATGCATAGTTTCGCCATTGTCTCATAAACATCAAATCAGCAGGTGTAGCAGTGGGCTGTTGCTCCAAATAACATAGCGTGAGGTGAAGGGATTCTGCTGTGCCATTGTATGGCACCAGCTCTCCTTTGTCGCTTTCAGGCTCATTGTCACTTCCATCACAGCAGTCCACTTCTTCCTGGTCTTGAGTCACAGCAACAACTAAATCAGTGTCATTAAGGTTCTTCACACTTGCCCCATCTGCTACCATCCACTCATCTATGTCTCCTTCACTAGCTTCTTCACATCCAGGGATTGTCTGTATCATTTGTAGTAGATTTTCCTTTTCATTTTAAACTAGGTTGCCCTGAAATTCAAAAGATGTCCACAGTTTTCTCCACAATTTTCTCAGAGTATTTTCTGAAATATTCTGCCATGCCTCAGTGGCCCAATAAACAACATCCTTCACATTGATCTTTTTAATTTTGTCCACAAAAGGAATGCTATCATCTTGGATCAGCATTCTTAAAAATTGTTTTCTGTAAATCAGTTTTAATGTTTGCAGTACGCCCTGATCCATCGGCTGTAGAAGTGGTGTGACACTCGGCGACAAACACTTCACCACAATTTCTCCATTGCATAATTCCTCAGAGTTGGGGTAAGATGGCGCATTATCAATCAGAAAGATGGGACAAATGATTTTCCTTAGAAAACAATTGAACAGAGGGAACAAACCGGCCGTGAAACCATTCTTTGAACAGCTACCATCCATCCATGCTTTTTTCTGGTTGCTATAATATACGAGCAGGAACTTCATGTTGCAGTTTTTAAAAGCTCTGGGCCTAGCAGATTTGCCGATCAGCATTAAAGGCAGCTTGCGATTACCAGCAGCGTTACTGTACACTAATAAAGTCACACATTGTCTTCTGCTTTTAATGCCAAACTTTTTGTTGGCAATGTCATAAAATTAAGGCCAGTCTCGACAGCATTATAAATTTGTTGGGGAGAATACTGTCCCCTCTCTTATTTTTTCAAACACACCCAAGTATTCCATTACGGTCAGAAGAAAGCTTTTCTCCAGTAATTGTTAGCTGACTGATTCCATGAAGTTTTTTGGATATGTCCAACCAACCCATACTCGTACTAAAAGACTCCGCTCCATTCATTAACTTGTTCAGGTAAGCAGTCTTCGACTGAACTAGTGCTCCATTCAGAGGAGTCCCCCTTTCTCTTTCTTGCGTAAACCTAGGGAAAAGATCTTCATCCACTTTATCGTACTAGGACTATTTCAAAGTATGCAGAATTTCGAGTGGTTTTCCCAAAGACGTTGCACAGGATTGTTCAAGCTTCACTTGGTTCTTCTTCCAATCACAAATGGTTGCTTTACCAACACCCAGTTCCGTTTCCAGTTTAGATACATTCTATCAGCTTCAAAGCATTCAGTTTTTCTTTGAGAGTTAATGTTGTATATTTCCGTTTACTCATCTCAACAACGCACAACAATAAGGACAGGGAGTGAGTGAGAGTGAGCCATTGTTCCCACACTTGTTCCCATTTGTTACCATGGTGTACCTACTTGTCTGCTTGGTATACTTCACTGTAGAAACTCTTCACTGCAATTCCGGCTAATCCGAACAAATAGGTAATCCGAACAAATAGGTAATCCGAACAAATAGGTAATCCGAACAAATAGGTAATCTGAACAAATAGGTAATCCGAACAAATAGGTAATCCGAACAAATAGGTAATCCGAACAAATAGGTAATCCGAACAAATAGGTAATCCGAACAAATAGGTAATCCGAACAAGGCCCAGTCCCAATTAGTTCGGATTAACAGGACTCTACTGTATGTCAGAAATCAGTAATTCTGACAACAGCCTTAAGGCTATATGGAATGAAGTGAAACAAGAGACAGGACAATCAGCCAAAGAATAGGACAGTATCACTACTGACTTAAATGGAAGGACTGTAAATGATGAGTCACATGTTGTAAATTTGTTCAATAATCATTTCTTAAATATGGTAAAAAAAAATTACGGGTGTAAACAGTTCAAGATACAAAGCACAGCAGCAAGTTGAAAAAGCAACTATCATAAAATTCAATCATATGAGCGTATCATCGAGTTCTCCTTCTGGAAAAAAAAGAGGTGTGTGTGTGTGTGTGTGTGTGTGTGTGTGTGTGTGTGTGTGTGTGTGTGTGTGTGTGTGTTATTTCCAACAGAGTACTAAAGATTTGTTCCCATGTAATAAGTTCTGCCTTTTATCAAATACATAATGAATCACTTACTCCAGGCACTTTACCAAAGAAGTTGAAATTTGCGATCGTTCATGAAATTTGCAATTTTCAGCCCCTCTATAAGAGAGGTGATAGGAGACATATCAGTAACTACTTACCTGCTTCACTACTGACACCATTTTCCAAAACTTTTGAAAAACTGATGCATTATAGAACAGTAGCCCACACGAGCAACAATAATAAACTCAAATTCACGCTTTCGATTTCAGAAGAGCTGCTCTACTGGAAATGTCATTTACAAGTACACTCACCAAATTGTACAAGCATTGAATAACAAAGTAGCACCAGTTGGTATTTTATGTAACCTACCTAAAGCATTTGGCTGTGTGAACCACAATATCCTCCTACTCCTTGATAAGCTGAGGTTTTATGGAATTGATGGTGTAGCCAACAAATAGTCATTTCTAACTGAGCGAATGCAGAAAGTTGTACTTAGTAATTCAACAAATGTAATCAGTTCTTGGATCTGCCATTGTTCCCCCTGTGTGTAAACCATCTACCATGTAATACAAAACCAGCAGAATTAGTTCTTTTAGCAGGTGTCACCAATATAGTAAGTTATCCAAGCATACCTACAGCAACAGAAGAAATGGGGGAACAGCTCTATGGAGTACAGAGGATGAACCAGCACAGTGATTTCATTTTTTGTGCAACAGTCACGGACCGAAAGGAATGAATGTGCAAGTGTGTTACCGTGATGCAAAAGCAATGAATTGTCTTTGCCACATTTCAAGCCATTTCCTTCTCTCATTTTTTTGCAGCCGTCGAAACATGTCCCGATAGTACCATCGATTAATAGTTTGTCCCTGTGGCACAAATTCATTATGAACTAATCCTTCAAAGTCAAAGAAAACTATCAGTGTGGCTTTGACATTTGACCTAACCTCACAAGCTTTTATTCGGTCTTTGAGAACCTTTCGTGACCGAATTTGAAGGATGAACCCTGGTCTCAACATCATAACCATAGACCCACATCTCACCTTGAGTTATGATTCTCTATAGGAACACCTTGATCTCATTCGCAGAATCCAAAAGCTCTTCACAGATTTAGTGGCAAACATCTTTTTTGTCTTGAGTCACGAGCCGTAGACAAACTTGGCAGCAATTTGATGCATTCCAAGGTGCTGTGTCAGGATTTCATGACATGATCCAACTGAAATGTTACCTTCTTCTGCAATCTCTTGGACAGTCAATCTTTGATCAGCACACACAATTTCATTGATGTTCCTGACATGAGCATCATTGGTAGACATTGAAGGGAGTCTTAAATGAGGATCATTTTTAACTTCCTTCTGACTATTTTTAAGCCATGTGAACCATTCGTAACACCAAGTACGGCTTAAGCATTCATCATTGTAGGCTTCCTGCCTACACAGACAACATTTAATACAGACACATTGCTCCTCTAACTGTGCCATGTTGAAATTCACAAAATGTGGGACACGATGTCCTACTCAATAAAGCGCTGAACAATAACTAACAGACATATAACAATGAAGCTTCTGGCAATTACACTTTAAACACAGGTGTGTGTAGGGATGCCAACCGCATTCCACTGCAACACACTATTGGTGAAAAATTACGAATGTTCCGTAATTTTTTGAACAGACCTGGCATTCAGTTTCAAATGCCTAGAGGTACTACTCCAAGGAAGGCCACTTGACAGTGAGGGGGGCAGAATGATTTATGTACTTAAGCCCTCCACAAGACACCTGCATCTGGATTACCCGTGAACTCTTGTGAGACTTTAATGGCACAAAAAGAACATGAGGAGTCAGAATTATCAGTTGCTTGCTGGTCAGAATGACAGGAGACTACTTTTGGTACTTTAATTTCATTTTTGAAAGCATGCTGAGCTCCAGCACTTGTATACAATTTACCAACACTAGGATCAGACATAGTCAAAGCTTTTGCTGTGACCATCTGTCAGGAGCAAGGTGCACAATCATATATCATTATGGCACTGATTAAACTGTAGCCCAGCTGCAATGAGGTGCATATGATGACTATAGTAATCAGTTACCAGAGCACATATCATGGAAAGACAAAGCTCTATGGTCCGAAAATGGTGTCAATTTCTACACTGCTGCTGTGGACTGACATCTCTGTTACTGCTAAGACATGAACTGCCTAAGAGAAAGGTGCTGTTCTTGCTGTTGTTCCTTGTACTGCTACCGTTGCAGTGACGGCAGTTGCTGGTGGTGTTCCTCTTTAAGTGCAAACTGCTGCTGCTGCTGTTGTTACCAAACTTCCGAATAATTGTGAACATGTCACTGAAAGCATGATAGGACAAGACATGGTAGCCACTTTTCTGTCAGCTTCCAACATGGTCATGTAATACATAAAGTGAAGTTCATTGAGAGCAGAACATTAAGTGAAAGTCAGTAATGGGAACATGTTCCGGTACAATGCAGATTCGAAATCCAATAAGCAGAATGCTGTGACTGATAGCAGGTCATTTAACAGATTGTACTAGACTGAATCATGGCTCCCTGCTTGGTGCTGTTGCCGCAAGAGGTTCAGTCCACATGACTTGCTGCACACGCCCCTTGTGGTGATTGTCAGCTGCAGTCTGTAGCGCCTTTGAGCCACAATGGATATTGGCTTTTGGTGGTGATAAAGTAACAGATCTTGCCTCCAAAAATGCAGGATGAAATTAGGTATTTTATCACTTTTCATTTGTATCTAAATTGGGCACCACCTCCTGAGTATAGATATTTTCTCTAGCTTTATTTTATTGTTACTATTAGAATTATTATTATATTATCATGAAATTTGCAAGCGAATTACCTGCAGCTCTGCTTGTGAGACATCAATCTCTCCACGATACACAAATTCAATAATAAATTTGAGATCACTAAAGCATACATCTTGAGGCATAATAATTGTGGGATGCTTGCATGGGTTCTCCATCAGCAACTTCTGAAAATATGATGAGCATGCCGAAAGGACAACCTGAAACCAGAACAAATGCATCTTTTTAGTGGATCCTGTATAGACAGTATACAAAAAATACTACACCCATAGAACTAACTTCCTAAACTGCTGTCTTCTTATCTGCAGCTGATTTTTAATCTTATTCATAGCTCAAATGTAACAATCCATCTGCAGGGGTAAAAAGACAGCCATGGCAATCAGCACATGGTCTGATAGTTAGAGGGAGGGATGGACAAAAAATGAAACCAATCTTTAGCTTTTCATAAAACATATGTCACAAAGTATAAAACCTGATGGAGTTGGCACTCCTCGACTCTCAAAAGTCTTTACATTCAGAAAAACAGTGACATGAAAAGCAATTAGATTCATATGATGTATCTAACCTGGTTTACTACTGAACTGGAAACTTCTTGCAGAACGCAGCACTCTATCCTAATTGAAGAACCAACAAAATATGCAAACGTGATTTCTCACAAGCCTTGTGGCACCTAACAGTTCTATTACAGTCTGTTACATGGTGAAGACTTGTTGTTGCTGTAGTCTTTAGTACGAGGATTGGTTTGATGCAGTTCTCCATGCTGCTCTATCCTGTGCAAGCTTCTTCATCTCTGAATAACTACTGAAACCCACATCCATTTGAACCTGCTTACTGTACTCATCTCCTGATCTCAATCTGCAATTTTTACCCCCCCCCCTCCAACACACACACTTCCCTCCAATACTAACAATTCTCTGATGCCTCAGAATGTGTCTTTCCTTTGATACATATCTAAGCCTAACTTTGTTTCGTATGAATAGAAGAAGTTCTTCTATTGTAAGCTTCCGTAACTATTTTAATCTGAGTTTTAGTTGTAAATTTATATTACAACGTTTAACAAATGAGAATGTTACCAAAGAATAGATAGACATGGAGTGGGATGTGAGTGTTTTGAATTATGTTTCACTTGGTGACCTGTGTGGGGAAATTCATCAGAGAACTCACTGATGCATTCCCACAAAACTATACATCACACAGAGAAGATAATCACTGGTCAGATGAGAAAGATTTTTGCTCTTCAGGGTCAATTAGATTCCACAATATGTGAATTAGACATTCTGAAGAAAGAACTAGGAAAATATTAGAAGCAAGGAATGGTAAGGGAACTGAGTTCAAGTGACATTTTACATAACACTAAACGAGTGAACATCAAATATAAATGACTTTTTGAACCGAGACCATGAAAAAATGGGGAAATGTTTGTGCCTGTGACCCTGTGAAGACTGCTGCAATGAGTGTGCGTTCACGTATGTGAACGAAAGAAAGAAAGAAAGACAGAAAGAGAGAGAGAGAGAGAGAGAGAGAGAGAGAGAGAGAGAGAGAGAGAGAGAGAGAGAGAGAGAGAGAGAGAGTACTTTGTTCTTGTTGTGCAACAGATTGCAAAAAGTTTTCTCCTGAACAGGATTATTAATGTTGCTGAAATTAGTCACCTTCTCCCCTCACAGTTCTTGGAAATAAACTTTCACTTAACTGGGCTTGAAGTCCCTAAAACTTAAAATCAGTTACGGAAGTATTACTATCCAGAATGAGTTGAGATTCCTGTAAGTGACAGCTCACTGGGTTCTAAAGTTGTTGAATAAACAGCAAAAGTTGAATAAATCGCAAGTCATTTCACACTTCTCATGAGATGCAAGAAAGGAGATAAAACCCCTGAATCAAAGAAAATCAGTATGTGGAGGCAGATGGAAGTCAAGATATGATTCTCTGAGGATACACTCATGGCTATGTTGTTCTTGTGGTCGATTTCCTGCAGGAACATAGGACCATTGCTGTCAACAAGTTCAAGGTGCCTACCACTCAAAAAGGCACAGAAACTAGATCAGAAGTGTGTTGCTCCACCATGACAATGCCAAACTCACATTGCAGCAACAGCCCAACAAACAAAGGCCAATATGCTTTGGGTTACAGCCTTCAACCAGACTTACCACCGTGTGACTTCCATCTGTTTGGATTGCTCAAGGAAGCTCTAAGTTGAGAGCACTTCACGACCAATGCAGAAGTGCAACCATTTAACCATTTGTACCGAATCATTTCAGTCAAGTTCTTGCACTTTCTTTGAAAATGGCATTGTTGTTATTTGTTTTTGCATTAAAAACTTATGAAAGGATGGCTAAAATGCATCACTAACATACAAGATTATGTAAAAAACAAATAACTCAACTTTAAATTTCAATTAATTTTGAATAATAAAAGTTTTTTTTATAAATTGAATATAAACAGTCACAACTGCAATAAACTTTCTTTTTTTATTTATAAAAGGTTAACAGTTTCCACCTGTTTTGCACTATTTTCAAATCCACACCATAATGTAGATGGTGGCTGTGAACTGAGCAGACACTGCTTCTCCACGAATGCTAACAACTGACATAGCAGTTAGCGCAGCACCTGCATGAATGCTAACAGCTATGTGAGTAGTTAGCATTCGTGGGGGAGCAGTACCTGCTCAGTTCACATCCACCATCTACATTATGGTGTGGGTCTGAAGATGGCGCAAAACACACCAAAACTGGTAACCTTATATATATAAATATAAAAATAAAAGTTTATTGCGGTTGAGACTGTGGATATTCAATTTTAAATAATAAATAAACTGCTGTACTCCAGAGAGACATTTTCTCAGAAATTAATAAAAGTTTCATTTCACGAGGTTTCTTTATGATTTAATGAAACTTCTAAATCTGGCCTAAAGTATATGAGGAGTCTCACAACATGGAGGAGAAAGTAGGGTGCAGCACACTGGTAGATGTGTAACTTAAAGGCAGGTCAGACACAAAGACAACTGGGAGGATGAACACCTTGCTGGTAGGTAGTAGTCTAGGGATGAGTGTAAGTCAAATGTTATTGGATAAATAAAGAAAAGGCAATCAGGTCACAAGTATGATGAAGTGGCATAGCAATTTCAGCCCAGTAGAAGATTTTCAGTTCTAACTGTCTTTCCCACTGACCACAGAGTAGAATAGTCTTTATAATTAAAAAAATATTTTTTAACAAAAGAATTCTTACAAAAAAAAGACTACTATCACAGATGTATTCTTAAAAACTAATATGGCTCATATTATGGAACACTTATAGCTTATGAAATGAATGGTTCAGTAATCAACCATGAAACTTAACTGTAAATGTGAAAAAGGTTGTGGACTGAGCATAATATGGGACTCTGTTACAAAAAAACTGAACAAATTATTTTTGGGAGTTACCGGGGAAGTGTCAATGCAGAAGTTTATAACTCCAAGTATTTTCAGGTTGACAAGAAGAGAGTGGCATTGTTCCTTGGGACCAGCTGTGTATATTATTCAAACAATCTTCTTCCGTGTTTTTAATATCGCCTGTAACATGACTAAAGTGAACCAGGCATGAGACTAACACAAGTATTCCACCATTAGATACTCAATAGTGACTAAATCTAAAAGTTTGCACACGAGATATGACGCTCACGCTGTATTTCTGCATACTGTTAATACGTTCTTACCAGACTACGTTTGAGTTTATTACATCTATATTCCACAAAACACCGTAAGTTGCATGGCAGATGGAACATCCCATTGTACCATTTATTAGGGTTTCTTCCTGTCCCATTCACATACGGAGTGCAGGAAGAACGATTGTTTGAATGCCTCTGTGCATGCAGTAATTATTCTAACGTCGTCCTCCTGATACTTATGTGAGCATACGAATAGGTTTGTAGTGTACTCCTAGAGTAATCATTTAAAGATGATTTTTGAAACTTCTTTGGATAGTTTACATCTATCTACAAGAGTCTTTCAGTTCAGTTCCTTCAGTATCTCTGTGATGCTCTCCCACAGATTAAACACACGTGTGACCATTGTGTTGCCTTTCTCTCTATACGTTCAAAATCCCAAGTTAGTCCTATCTGGTACGGGGTCCCTGTTGTAACAGTGCCATGACATTTAACAGTGCCGCCACGACAGTACGCGCGGGAGCGCCACCTAGCTACGAACGGCGCCGGCCGCATGTCACGGCACGGCAGTCGAATAAGAGATACTGAGTTGTTATCATGTAACCAGCTATTGTTTCTAAGTGAGTGTGTTTGAATATCCACACAATTATTGGTGATTAAAGGTTATAACAGTCCCCACACTTGAGCAGTATTCTAGAACCAGTTACACGAGGGATTTGTAAGCATCTCCTTTGTAGATTGATTGCACTTCCCCAGTATTTTACCAATAAACTGAAGTGTAACACATGCTTAACCCACGACTGAACGTATGTGATCATTCCACTTCATATTCCTATAAAGTGTTACACCCAGGTATTTGTATGGGTTGAAATATACCAACAGTGACTCATTGAATTTATAGTCATAGGAAACTACTTTTTTTCCCATTCTGTGAAGTGCAAAATTTTACATTTCTGAACACTTAAAGTAAGTTGCCAATCTCTGCACCACTTTGAAATCTTATCAAGATTTAACTGCATATTTATGCAGCTTCTTTCAGATAGTACTTCATTACATGTAATGGCATCATCTGCAAAAAGCCCGATTTTACTATTAAATATACATTATCAACAGCAAAGGTCCCAATACATTCCCTGGGGCACAACCAGCATTATTTCTACATCTGACAATGACTCCCCATCCAAAATAACATGTTCCTTCCTCAGTACCGTCACAAATTTCACTTGATACTCCATATGATCATACCTTTGACAATAAGTGTAGGTGTGGTACAGAGTCAAATGCTTTTCAGAAATCAAGAAATACAGCATCTACCTGACTGCCTTCATCTAGCTTTTCCTATCATCAGTGTTTCCGAAATTCATGCTGGTTGACATTGAGGTGGTCATACTGTTCAAGATACCTCATTATGTTTGGACACAGAATATGTTCTAAGATTCTACAACAAATTGATATCAAGGATAGTGGATGGTAATTTTGTGGATCACTTCTCCTACCCTTCTTGTACATGGATGCTACCTGTGTCTTTTTCCAAGAACTGGGCACGGTTTTTTGTCTGACGGGTCTACGATTGACTATAGTTATAAGAGGGGCTAACTCAGCCACAAATTCAGTATAGAATCTGAGAAGGATTCCAACGGGTCCTGAAGCTTTGTTCAATTTTAGCAGTTTCAGCTGTTTCTTTACACCACTGACACTAATACTTCTTTCAGTCATCTTTTCAGTGGTACGAGGATTAAGTTGGGGCAATCCTCCTGGGTTTTCTTTTGCAAAGGAACACTTGAAAACAGTTATGCATTTCAGATTTTGCTTTGCTAACCTCAATTTCAGTTCCCATCTCATTCACTAGGCTCTCTACACTGGCTTTGGTGCCACTAAAAGCCTTTACATAGGGCCACAATTTCTTTGGGTTTGTGAAGATCACTTGACAATATTCTGCTACAATAGCCACTGAATGCATCACACATTGCTCTCTTAACAGCCAAACATATGTTTCATTCAACATCTGTTTATCTATAGTCTTACACTTTGTTTCACACCTATTATGCAGTAACCTCTGTTTCTTTATAAGTTTCTTCACAGTGAATGTATACCATGGAGGTTCCCTCCCATTACGAACTGTCCTACTGGATATATACCTATCCATTGCATGGTCAACTATTCTTTTAAACTCGAGCCGGAACTCCACCATATGCTTCTGCCCTGAGCTGAAAGTTTCAAGTTCCTCACTGAAATATGACACTACTGATTTTTTTTATAGTTTCTGCTTGTTTTGACTCCCCTTTGTACTTTTGTAATCATTGTTGCCATGACTGCATCACGACCACTGATACCAGTCAGTGAGCTCTGGTCTACTTGTTGCCATTAGATCCACTATACTTCTATAATGGATATCATTCTGAACTAACTGTTCTAAGTAGTTTTCGGAGGAGGCATTTAGTATTATTTCACAGGATGTCTTATCATGCCCACCACTAACAAAACTGTAGTTTTCCCAATTGATTCTTAGATGATTAAAGTCTCCACCAACAATTACAGTATGATTGGGGAACTTACTTACAAGTGAACCGAGGTTTTCTCGAAAGCTTTTGGTTACAGCAGGAGATGAGTGTGTTGAGCAAGAGAAGGATCCAATTACCATCACATGCCCACCGTTGATACTGAGTCTGACCCAAACAATCTCATATGCTGCTTCCATTTCTATCTTGGTGCATTTGAGTTTCTTGTCTACTGTGGCAAATAAACCATCTCCATTTGCCATTAGCCTTTTGTTTTGATACACACTTATATATACCCAAAAAATCTCACTGCTATCAATTTCAGGTTTCAACCAGCTTTTTGTAACTACACTACAGGTCATTAAAATTGCTACACCAAGAAGAAATGCAGATGATAAACGGGTGTTCATTGGACAAATATATTATACTAGAACTGACATGTGATTACATTTTCACGCAATTTGGGTGCATAGTTCCTGAGAAATCAGTACCCAGAACAACCACCTCTGGCCGTAATAACGGCCTTGATACGCCTGGGCATTGAGTCAAGCAGAGCTTGGATGGCGTGCACAGGTACAGCTGCCCATGCAGCTTCAACACGATACCACAGTTCATCAAGAGTAGTATCCAGAAAGGCCCATACAGGACCTGCAACATGTAGTCGTGCATTATCCTGCTGAAGTGTAGGGTTTTGCAGGGATTGAACGAAGGGTAGAGCCACAGGTCATAACACATCTGAAATGTATCGTCCACTTTTCAAAGTGCCGTCAACGTGAACAAGAGGTGACCGAGACGTAACCAATGGCACCCCATACCATCACGCCGGGTGATACGCCAGTATGGCAATGACGAATACACGCTTCCAATGTGCGTTCACCGCGATGTCCCCAGACCTGGATCCGACCATCATGATGCTGTAAACAGAACATGGATTCCTCTGAAAAAATGACGTTTAGCCATTCGTGCACCCAGGTTCGTCATTGATTACACCATCGCAGGCACTCCCGTCTGTGATGCAGCGTCAAGTGTAACCGCAGCCATGGTCCCCGAGATGATAGTCCATGCTGCTGCAAACGTCGTTTAACTGTTCATGCAGATGGTTGTTGTCTTGCAAACGTCCCCATCTGTTGACTCAGGGATTGAGACGTGGCTGCACGAACCGTCTTTCCAAGGCAAAAGGTACTCTAATGAGTAACAGGAGAGCTTGTGGTAAAAACTGGGGCTTAAGCCCCAAGAGCAAGTACTGGATATACACTGTGGTAGCTGGCCTATGATCACTTACGGGGCTACAGTGTGGTGAAAAAGGCGAACAGCAGGTACGTGCTAAGGAGCTTGTTATGGTGCAGAGATTGGCCTGCTTAGCCATTACAAGTGGAATTAGCAGCACACCCACTCTTGGATGGGAACCATGCTGGACATGCCCCCATTACACCTGTGGGTAAAGATGGAGGCAGCAGCTGGAGCACACAGGTTAAAGATTGGCAAAAACTGGAACTCACTGGGATATCCAGGATCTCTCTCTAAAATACTGAGTGAGGTAGCCGTAGATATGTTTGGGGAAATGCTGGCCAACTGTATAATAATTCTCAGCTGCTTCAAAAAGCCTTTCAATGTAGCAGTTGGGAGTAGAGAGCTCTGGGAGAACAAATTTCAACACCGTACTGCGGACATAGTCTGGTTCACTGACGGTTCGAAAACAGACCAAGGTGTTGGGGCTGGGGTGTACGGAGTGCAGCCAAGGCTGGAGAGTGCAGTCTCTCTAGGGAAGATGGCCACTGTGTTTCAAGCAGAAATATCTGCTATCACGGTGTGCGTGGAGGAGAATTTGCAGAGGTGCTACAGAGATCATAGCAGTTTCATTTATTCAGACAGCCAAGCAGCCCTGAAAGCACTGGCCGCCTCTGCAACATGATCAAAGATTGTGGCAGAATGCCACAAACTCCTTGTGGAGCTAGGGGAAAGCAATAGGATAAACCTATTGTGGGTCCCTGGTCACTCAAGGATTAGTGGTAATGAGCAAGCTGATAGGTTGGCAAGGATAGGCGCGATGATCAAAATAAAATTACCTGACTGGACAAGGAGACAGCATGTAGAACATTGGGCTAAGGTCTAAAAGCAAAAAACATGGCAAGGTATTGATGCTGAAGCCATGTTCTAAGAGAAGTCTCTCAATCCTGGACTTGAACAGGAGAGAAATGAAACTCATGGTTGGACTATTGACAGGCTATGGGAATTTCAAAAAACACCTACATACTATGGGGGTAATAGAGAAAGACCCCAAATGTAGGATGTGTGGTGAGGGCGAGGAAACTGCATCACATTTGATCTTCGAATGCGAGGCACTGGAAATTAAAAGACACATAATATTTGGATCAACCAGACCTGAAGGAATTGTGTCTGGCAAAGCACTGGTAAAGGATCTTCTTGCACTGTTCAAGTACACTGGTTGGCTTTGCTAGAGACACAGGGACTATAAACTGTTTCACTGTAGGCTGCAGCAGGCTTGACCAATGTTATTTTGCTTCACTGATAAAATCAAATCAAAGGTAGCAAAGCAAAAGCTGAAATGTGTAACTCCATATTCAAATGTTCTTTTAGAAAGGAAAACCCACTGGTTTGTTCCAATTTAATCCTCATACCACTAAAAATATCAATAAAATAAGTATTGTTATCAGTGGTGTAGAGAAACTGCTGAAATTCTTAATATTGAAGAAGCTCTAGGGCGCAACGGCACCCCTGTCAGATTCTATAGTGAATTTGCAGAGGAGTTAGCTAGTCTTCTAACTGTAATCTATAAAAATGTGGGTTCCCAAAACAATGATAATGTGAAACCCAACTCGCACTTCTCTCACATGACCAAGCGTGCCAACTTACAAAGAATATTAGGGGGCCCATACTGGGGGGTCTTGCCATGGGAAATTTTCTGAACTTTAGATGAAAAATAGTGAGTTTTAAAGTTTTTTTAAGCATTTTAGAGCCATGTGATCAACATTAGCACCCCAAAAACTGGACTCTCGATAACTCAACAAGCCTGACATTTTTTTGGCTTTGAACACAGAAACAAAACATAAAAACGCACAGCATTTTCCTAAAAACCTAATTTAATTTACAGTAATAATCACGCTTATAGACTATTACAGAGCAGTGAGTATATAGCTCTGAGACGAATGAAATTATATTCAAATTCTAAACTATCATTAATAAAATAAAACATAAAATATTGCTGTCGTACAGTAATAGCACTTTGATTAATAAGTGAAATAGCTAATTTAAGCTTACTTTGAATAAGGCTTAGGGTTCATTAAATAAAAACAATACCTCAAAGTTAATGCTTTAATACAGTTATATAAAGTTAATACAGTATGCCCAATATTTTCAGTCAGAAAGTATGTAAATAGTGGGTTTTAATTGGGTCCTACACCCTAAAAAGATTTAAGTATTTGAAAATAACTAATACAGTACTATAGTAATACAGCACAAAACTAGTACTAATATTTCGAGACTGAAATTTAACATGCGTGTATATAATTCTATGTATGTATTTAATTCTCTATTTTATGAATATTTTTAATATTGCTCTAAATGCCATTATTAGGGCTAGAGTGTCTTTAGAAAGTTGCAAATGTCGACTGCCTGACTGGATTACTGAATATGGTCGGATATCCAACTCATCTAAAACATCTCGGCGGGCATGAAGAACATCCAAGTTGTTCAATTGCTTCCGCCCCATGTTGATTGGAGATATTACTTTACACGTGTAAGATCGCTACATGACCATTCTGCTGTAGGTTAAGTGATTGGACTTACTTGGTGAAGCTTAATGCACTTCACTATTTCACATAAAATTTCTCCAACTGCAGGCTCTTGTGTAATGTACTTTCTTTCATCATGTGTGTTTTTTAAGATCTTTGCGATATCGGCTAACATTCCCAGAATGAGATTTTCACTCTGCAGCAGAGTGTGCGCTGATATGAAACACACAGTTTTAATCTGCCAGGAAGTTTCATATCAGCGCACACTCCACTGCAGAGTGAAAATCTCATTCTGGAAACATCCCCCAGGCTGTGGCTAAGACCTGTCTCCACAATATCCTTTCTTTCAGGAGTGCTAGTTCTGCAAGGTTCGCAAGAGAGCTTCTGTAAAGTTTGGAAGGTAGGAGACGAGGTACTGGCAGAAGTAAAGCTGTGAGTACCGGGCATGAGTCGTGCTTCGGTAGCTCAGTTGGTAGAGCACTTGCCCGCGAAAGGCAAAGGTCCCGAGTTCGAGTCTCGGTCGGGCACACAGTTTTAATCTGCCAGTAAGTTTCGTATCAGCGCACACTCCACTGCAGAGTGAAAATCTCATTCTGGAAACATCCCCCAGGCTGTGGCTAAGCCATGTCTCCGCAATATCCTTTCTTTCAGGAGTGCTAGTTCTGCAAGGTTCGCAGGACAGCTTCTGTAAAGTTTGGAAGGTAGGAGACGAGGTACTGGCAGAAGTAAAGCTGTGAGTACCGGGCATGAGTTGTGCTTCGGTAGCTCAGTTGGTAGAGCACTTGCCCGCGAAAGGCAAAGGTCCCGAGTTCGAGTCCCGGTCGGGCACATAGTTTTAATTTGCCAGGAAGTGTCAAGTGCAAGCGCACTCTCTCAATATCTAGGTCATTTTTGAGAAACTCAGTTGATTTTTTCCAAATTTGTTTCACCTCTGTTTACTAAAAGCAAGCACTCTTGTTCAACTGCAATGACCTCTGTGAGTCCAGCTAAAGCAAACCGTTCAGCAATACAAGATTGCACCATTTCACAAACTTCAATGTAAATAGCTTTGTAGTATTCCTTTGGGGTTTTGGAAGTGTGTGGTGAGCTGGCTTTGTTGGTTTCATACTTCTTTGGATACTTCGATTCCGAGGAAGCGAAGGATCATCAACTTGTGAAGGTTTTTCTTTTAAACACAATTCCCAAACATATTCAAAAGTATCATACCTTCCACTCAATATACAAATCAAGCCCTCACATATTTTTTCCAGATCAGCAACATTTAGATGAGGGCACTGAATTTTTTCAGTGACATCCTCTACTGAGTTCATTGCATGGCAATAAAGACGTAAAGAGAAATAAGTCTTGAATTGTAACCTTGACTTAAGGTAGCCTACACATTTGTAACCTGCCTCTGTTTTGTCCTCTGAAGAACTTTTTTTGAAACATTTTCTACAAAGTATTTCAATATTCTCAAGGCACTAGAAATTCACACAGCCCATCGAGTCGGGCAAAGTGGCCGTAGACCAGCTTGGTCATTGGCGCTCTCACACCATACGCTTCTGGAAAGTACCATCCTTTTATTGGATTCCCTTATGGAGTTTATTAAGTCCTTGGCTAAAGTCATAATATCCCTCACAGACTGAAGATGGCGGAGACTGTGTACAACTGTCAAGTCTAAACTGTGACTGCCGGCCGCTGTGGCCGAGCGGTTCTAAGCGCTTCAATCCGCAACCGCACTGCTGCTACGGTCGCAGGTTTGAATCCTGCCTCAGGCATGAATATGTGTGATGTCCTTAGGTTAGTTAGGTTTAAGTAGTTCTAAGTCTAGGGGACTGATGACCTCAGATGTTAAGTCCCATAGTGCTTAGAGCCATTTGAACCATCTAAACTGAGAGCAATGCAGTGCACATAACGTGCTTTTGGTTGTATATCCAAAAATAACTTTTTTTGTCGTTTGAATTTACCTCTCATATTCAAGGCACCATCATAGCACCGTCATCTTCAGTTATCCATTGACAAACCAAGACGAGCAAAAACATCTTTTAAAATACTAAACAGAGCTTGTGATTCAGTGTTTGGTGTCTTGTATAAGCCAACAAAGTCTTCGTTGATGATTAAGGAATCATCGACAGTATGAATACAAAATGACACTTGTTCATGAATCGAAGAATCACTTGTTTTGTCAACCATAATAGAAAAACGTTCAGTTTTCTTGACTGAAGTCAATAGCTTTCTCAACACAGACTTTCCTAGCAGATCAATGATCTCGTTTTGAATATCATGGGACGTCCACATATACCCCGAATGCCCTAACCAATCTTTAAACTCAGCTATGTCATTCTTCCGGAATTGCAACAACTGGGGAAAAAAAATAAATAAATAACTAAATAAATAAATAAATAAATTGAGTTTACATGTTCATGCCCTCTAATTGCTAGTCCTTGACGGCATAGAAATTTCATGGTAGTAAAATCTCTCTCAAGAGCTAAACGGCCTTTCTTCACATCACTAACTGTTCATTCAATTGGGAAGCCACACTTTGGTTAGTGATAAAATTTAGTTTCAGAACACCTTCATTATGCCTAAATGTACTTTCATGAAGACAAAATTTTTCCAAAGTCTTTTTCTCCGTTAAAAAACCCTAAAGAAGTAAATGCATCTTCTTTTTTTGAAGAAAATTTTAATAGATTTTTAGCATCTGCCTCTTTGCAGGTTTTGTAAAAAACTTTTTCGGTAAATGGTTCATATTCTAGCCATGTATATTTGATCAACCAAGACTTCTGAATTGATTTTCCCTTACCGGGTTGTCCTGGTTTTGGCTGGGAATGGTTCTTGCCTGAAGATGACGAAGCAATTGATGACACAATAATTGTTGGAGGTTAACTTGCAGTATCATCAACTCGCACCTTTTTGGTAACAAATTTATCCATTGCAAACTTAATTCACAATACACTAAGAGAATACAGTAAACGAATAAAATATAGTCATACAAAATAGTCCACTAGACACTAAAGTCAGAACACTAAGCTAATGTCTAAGCATCAAGGCGGCGTGAGGCGGAGGGTTCCAGGTGCTTCTGCTCCAGTCCTATTGATGGCGGCGCATCCGCAGCACAGGCCCGCCAGCGCCAGATTTTACTCAAAGGTTCGCATACCGGGACAAATTCTAAGTGTGCCCACAGCACTGTAACACTATCATGACTCGCACAACTCTTTTTCAGTTAATCTGCTTACGACCGTAATAATTATTTGTTTTAACTCATTATTGAATGTATTTTAAAAGGTAACTATCATCAAACAAGGAAAATAAAAAATTCCAACATAATTTTGTGATTTTACAAAGCATACTATAACTAATAATATTCTTAAAAAAAGGAGGGGGTTTGGGCCCCCCCTCAGGCCCCATGGAATCGGTGCCTGTGCATATGATATATCTAAAGCTTTGGATTAATGCAGTCAGGTAGATGAAGTATTTGTTGATTCCCGAAAAGCAGTTGACTCAGTACCACATCTATGCTTATTGTCAAAACTACAATCATACGGTGTATCAAACAAAATTTTGACTGCACTGAGGGTTTTTGGTAATGAGGACACAGCAGATTATATCAGACAGAGCACCAATGTCAGATACAGAAGTAACTTCGGTTGTACCCCAAGGAAGTGTATTGGGTCCTCTACTGTTCATGTTGTATACTAATGATCTTGCGGGCAATATTAAGAGTTACCGCAGACCTTCTGAAGATGATGCAGTTATCTACAATGAAGTACTGTCCAAAAGAAGCGGCTTAAATGTTTAGTCAAATCTTGATAGGATTTCAAAATGGTGCAAAGATTGATAACATGCTTTAAATATTCAGTAATGTAAATTTGTGCACTTCACAACATCAAAACATGTAATATCATATGACTGTAATATCAATAAGTCACCATAGGAATCGGCCAACTCGTATAAATACCTGGGTATAGCACTTTGTACGGATATGAAATGGAACGATCAAACAGACTTAGTTAGGAGTAAAGCAGGTGTTAGATTTTCGTTTATTGGTAGAATATTGGGAAAGTGCACTCAGTCTAGGAAGGAGATTGTTTACAAAACACTTGTGTGACCGGTTCTAGAATATTGCTTGAGTGTGTGGGGCCCGTATCAAACAGGATTAACAGCGTATACTGAACATATACAGAGAAGGGCAGCAGGAATGATCATAGGTTTGTTTCAACCATGGGAGAGAGTTACAGTGATGCTGAAGAAACTGAACTGGCAGGTTCTATGTAAACTATCCTGAGGATGTCTACTAACACGGTTGCAAGAACCTGTTTTAAATGATGACCCTAGGAAAATACTAGAACCCCCAACACATCACTCACATAGCTATTGTGAGGACAAGATCAGAATAATTACAGTGCACACAGAGCCATTCAAACAATCATTCTTCTCAGGCTCCAAATGTGAATGGAACAGGCACTTCTCAGTGGTTTGCAGAATATGGATGTAGATGTAGATGCTATGACCGGCCCTGTGTAAACATAGTTGTAAGCTGTTTAAACATAGTGCTGTGTTGGCTGCTGATGACAGAAACAAACTCTCATCTTAGATATGAGACTGTTGCTGCAATTGTGAAGTAGATTTATACAAGACATGACCAACAGCTGAATAAGAGAGGGAAGAACAGATCAGCTGAACATCTCTGAGACAGTGTAGGGTCACCAACACACAAAGCACGAGATGAGGCATGTTCAAAAAATTCCAGAACATTTGTTAATTTTGCGCCAATGGTGTGTTGGGGCGAAATGCAGTCAACATCCTTGCACACACCTGTGTTTAATGTGTAAGTGGTATGTATGTAAGGTATCTTCAACGCTGTATTGAGCAGAATGTTGTGACCCACAGTTTGAGAATTTCGAGATGGCGCAGTTCGAGGAGCAACGCGTCTGCATTAAATTTTATGTGACACTCAAGAAAACTTTTAAAGAGACACAGGAAGCCAATGGTGATGAGTGCTTAAGCCGTACTCAGTGTTATAAATAGTTCACACAGTTTAAAAATTGCCAGACGGAAGTTAAAAATTATCCTCATTTGAGACGCCCAGCGATGTCTACCGACAACACTCAAGTGAGAAATGCCAACGAAATTGTGCCTATCAATCAAAGACAGACTGTGTGAGAGAATACAGAAGAATATAAAATTTTAGATGGACCTTAGAATGCATCATGTTGCTGCCTAGTTCAGCCCATTGTTCACAAGTCAAGACCCAGAATGACTTCGCCTCACAAACTGTGAAGAACTTTTGGATTCCACAAATGAGACATGAGTCTACAGTAAAGATGTTGAAACCAAGGTTCAATCTTCACGCTGGGCCAGGAAAGGTTCTCCACATCCCAAAAAAGCTAGTCGTCAGGTCACGTCAAATGTTAAAGGCATGCTGATAGTTTCCTTAAACTTTGAGGGATTAGTTCATCAAGAATTCATGCCACAGAGACAAATGTTAATCGATGGTGCTACCAAATGTGTTGTGATGCCTGTGAGAAAATGTGAGAAGGAAAGAGCCTGAAATGTGGTGAGACAATTCATGGCCCTTTTATCATAATAACACACCCACACATTCATCCCTGTCGATGCATGACTACTGCACGAAAATGAAGTCAATGCACTGCCTCATTCTCCGTATTCTCCAGACCTGGCCCTTGCGGATTTTTTTTTTATTTTTTTTTATTTCCAAAGTTGAAAACCCCATTCAAAGGACAAATATTTGCAACAATAATATGATATAAAAGAAAATTCACAGATGATTCAATGTGATTCAGTTGGAGAGGAGCAGGGACAGGAAAAGAGAACTGCGTGCATTGTCAGAGAGTGGTGCACTTTGATGATGAGGAGATATGAATGGGGTGGAGGTGATAGAACAGACGAGGAGAAACTGTTGGTTAGGTGGTGTGGGAATACTATGTTATCCAGGATGAGGCCAGGATAATTTTGAGAGCAGAGTATGGGTGTTATGGTTAACTCCCATCTGCACAATTCAGAAAAGCTGGTGGTGACAAGGTGGATCCAGATGTCTCAGGCTGTGAAGTAGCCACTGAAATCAAGCACGATACATTTAGCTGCATGTTGTGCCATAGGATGGTCCACTTTGTTCACTGCCAAAGATTGGCATTGAACATTCAACATGGTGGACAGCTGGTTGGTAGTAATACCAACATAAAAAAACTGTGCAAAGATTGCAGCAGAGCTGGTATATGACATGGCTGCATTCACAGGTGCCTGGGAACTAGTGGAATAGGGTAAGCCTGATACAGAATTGGAATATGAAGTGCTGGATGGGTGGATTGGTAAAGCCTTGCACCTGAGTCTTCCACAGAGACATGATCTCTGTAGCAAGGGGCTGGGACTGGGAGTGGCATAGAGATGGACTAAGATGCTGTGGAGATTGGGTGAGGAGGATCTTTGGTAAGATGACCCTCATTTCAGGGCATATAATCAAAGCCCTGAGGAAGGATATGGTTTAGTTGTTCCTGTCCAGGGTGGTATTGATTGATGATGGAGGCACTCCTTGGTAGCTAGTTTTTGGGGATGGAGGGAGGACTGTGTGTGTGTGTGTGGGGGGGGGGGGGGCATATGGCATGGGAAATCTGTTTGCATATTAGTTCAGTGGATTGTGTCTTTTTGTGAAGGCCTCTGTGTGGTCTTCAGGGTAGTGGGTAAGGAAGTTCACGTCACTGCAGGTATGCCTTATCCATTTGGCTGGGTTGTATGGAAGGTTTTTTTTTTGTGTGGAATGAACAACAACTGTCCAAATGCAGGTACTATTGGTGGCTGGTGGGTTTAATGTGAACAGGGGTGTGGATAGAGCCATCAGCACGAAGGAGCTGGCATGCTGTGTTGAGGAGGACCAGATGAAGCAGATGGGAGAGAAGGTGTTGAGGTTGTGAAGGAATGAGGATAGGGTGTCTTGGTCTTTAGTCCAGATCATGAATGTATCATAAGTGAACCTGAACGAGACCAGGGGTTTGGTGTTTTAGTTTGACAGGCTACCAAGGTTTCTTCTAGATGGCCTATAAATAGGTTGGCACAGGAGTGTGCCATGCAGGTGCCCTTGGCTGTGCTATGGATTTGTTCATATACCTTCCATTCAAATGGAAAGTAGTTGTGTGTTTGGATACAGTTAGTAAGGTTTATGAGGAATGAGTGTTGAGTCTCAAGGTTGTTGGGCGAGGTATGTTAAATAGTGGCAAAACCACGGCAAAGAGGAATGGTGACGTGTAGGGAAGTGTTGTCAACAATTACTAGTAGGGACACAGGTAAAAGAATGAGGATGGTGGGAAGTGGGTGATGATGTAGGAGGCTAGATTTTGGGCAACTGGTTGGAGGTGTTGGTCAGTACGAGCTGAAATTCCATGAATGGAAGCATAAGAAATAACAAAGGCAGTTGAATTTGTGAATTTTGGGGAGCACGTACAAGGTGTGTGTGTGTGTGTGTGTGTGTGTGTGTGTGTGTGTGTGTGTGTGAGAGAGAGAGAGAGAGAGAGAGAGAGAGAGAGAGAGAGAGAGAGGGGGGGGGGCTGCCATTTTGGAGTTGGAAGAGAAATGGGTTCAGAGGAAAAGATCTGAAAAGAGCCCAAGGCTTTAAGCGGAGATTGGAGGTTATGCTGGGTTTCCGAGACGGTATCACTCTGGTACAGATTGTAGTTGAAGAGTCAAACAACTGATGGAGGCCTTCTGCAAGGGAGTCATTGCGATTCATAAGGACACTGCCAAGGGCACCTGTATGGAACATTTCTATGCAAAACTGTTTATGGGCCGTCTAGAGGAAGCCTTGGTCTGGTTCAAGTTCACTGATATCTTTATAAACTGGACTTTGGGCCAAGACACCTGTCCTCATTCCTTCACAACCTTCAAATTTTTCTCTTCCCGCTTCACCTGGTCCTTCGCAAACCAGAATGCCACATTCCTGCAGGATGACTTTCTCCTCTCTGATTGACCACACTTCTGTCACAATAAACCCACCAACCACCAACAGTACCTGGATTTTGACATCTGCCCTCCCTTTGACATCAAAATATTTCTCAAATGCAGCCTGTCCACCTGGCACAGCATATCTGCAGTTACAAACTCTCTTGCCCAGTATGCTAAATGTTGCACATGGGCCTACACAGACAGGCGCTATCCCCCAGATCTAGTCTGCAAACAGATTTCATGCCCCACACCCTCACACATCTCTAATCCTCTCACCACCCTCCATGAAACAACTACAATGGACTGTCCCCTACCCAACCCAATACCACACAGACTGGAACAATTGAACCACATCCTTCATTACAACTTTGGTTATCTATCATCCACACCCTAAAATGAGGGACACCTTACACAAGATCTTTCCCTAAGGTGGTATTCTCTCACCCATCCAACCTCCAGAACAATCTAATAAATCACTATACCACTCCCAGTCCCAGCATCTTGCCACAGGGATCACACCCCTGTGGAAGACCTAGGTACACAAAGGTCCACCCACCAAGAACTTTCTATTCCAGTTCTGTCAAAGGCTTATCCTGGCAAATAAGAGGATGGGCCTCCTGTGGAAGTAGCCATGTTGTATAGCAGCTCTGCTGCAAACATTGCACAACTCTTTACAATAGTATGACTACTAACCAGCTGTCTACCAGGATGAATGGTTACCACCAATCTGTGGCACAATGAAGCTGAATATAACATACTTTACTTCAGTGGCTGCTTCACAGTCTGGGCCATCTGGTTCTCCTCTCCACCACCAGTTGTCCTCAACTGCTCCCGATATTATCCCAGCCTCATCCAACAATAATTTACTGTTCCCACACCTTAACCCAAGAGTTCATGCTCCCTTTATTCTATTACCTGCCCCCCACTTAAATTCCCTCATCCACATTCTGCACCGCTCTCTGCCAATACACTCACCTGTCTTTTCCCCTCTCTGCTCCTCTCCTTTTCCATTCCCCCTCCCCCACAGCGTCCCGATGCAGCACCTGCCAGCCTTGTTCTGTTACTGTCTAGTCCCTGCACACTTCGCTCTTCTCTCCTCCAACCTACAACCTGCTATTCCTCCCCATTCCTTACCCCACTCCAGATTGTTGCTTCTGTTCAGTGAAATAATTGCAGTCTGGCCAGAGCAGCTGGAGATGGGGTGTGCTTAGTTGTGTGTGTGTGTGTGTGTGTGTGTGTGTTTTTCTTTTCTGAAGATTTCGTTGTGCCCATCTACAACTCAATGTGTCACCATTTTAGTGAATAGTAATCTATCATTTTCATAACTGCTGATATTCCAACTTGGAGATTACATTGTTGTATTAAGAAATAAGGTGTAAGAGCGTCTCATCTTTTTGAAGATTCACAAATTTTTGAAAACATCTACAGCCTGAACCTATTTCAACATTATGTAAATAAAGAGGTCAAGTTTAAATAGTTATACATTAACATCTTCCTCTTGTAGAATTAATACAGAAAAAAGAAAAAGATGGTACACATATAAAGGTACACGTGTGTGTGTGTGTGTACGCCTTGCAGAGGGGGGGGGGGGGGGGGGGGGGAAGGGCAAAGGGGGGGGGGGGCAGAGGTAAGGGAGAGTCCAACATCCCTGCTATTTGCATGTACATATTCTATTCAGTACTCTCACGCATTTAAGACTAATGTCAAACAATACACAAATCTTTACAAGCTTAATGAAATTGGGATTTGTAAGCCATTAAAGTTCTAGAGCAGCAGGATCTGTTGGGGCATTCACTTACTGAAAGGAATAACACTATGGGTTTGTTTAACTATTTGACCACAATTATTTTGCATAAAAGAGATAATTATCTGCTTTTAGTTATTAATTACGATTTTTATTTCAATACACGACTCATTTTGAGCCCTGCGATCTTATCTTTAAGTGACTGATCAGTTTACATCACACCTCAAAAATGTGTTGCTTCTGGTCATCAGCAATAACAGTTACATAGTTTTAAGGTACAGCACGAGTAAACACACACATGCAAACAAAAACTTTCAATTCCACAGCACAGTTACACAACATTTAACAAAGTGTCTACACGTTTAGATACTCTCTGATTTTTAATTTTGTGCAAATGTGTTCTGGAACTAGAAGTGTTTGTTTACATGTAAATGTGTCTACACATGCTATACCTAAAATCCATGTAACCACTGCTCATGATAGGTCACTAGTAACTTGTTTTCAAATGATCAAGCAACAGAGGATGAACCCCCAAGGCTCAAAAAGAATAATGTACTATTTAAAATAAAAATTAAAAAAAAATCAATGATTAGTGACTGAAGGCAGTTTGTTTTTTGTTTTACAAAAGTAAAAGTCATAGTGACAACACCTGTCAACAATGATGAAGCTTTAGGTACAATTCCGTTTTATTTTCTTATTAATTGTGTGTGCGAGTTCTGACAATAAAAGATCACCAACTCTTAACTATTCGTTACTCTACCAAAAGCAAAGAATGACCAAATGTTTGACTTCATAATCCTAATTAATCTTGTCTTCAAGATCCCCATTTAGCATTTGTTATAGATACTTGCAAGTATGTTAGTCATGTTCAAAGACTAAAGTTATTTCATCCCTAAGATTACTGTAACTGACCAACAAATTCAGATTATGATGTTTGGAACAAATAAAAAATACTTAAAGGTACCAGAAGCAGAATATTATGAGACACCAAGAGTGTAGTTCACAGACTTCCAGATGGATAATGAACTGAGTCTGCATCAGCTCATGGATAAGTTAACCAAAAATCTCAGCTCTGTTTCCTTTTCACCTAGGAAATCTTCCTCATTGGTTGACCTGAAGACAGGATTGCTAGCATACTTTGTCAATGGTGTCCTACGGCACAATCTTTTGGACCAATACAGCTAAGAGCAAAAATGGATTTATGCTAGAGAACTAAGTAATAAGAATTTTGTGTAAAGTTCAGAAATGAACATCTTGCAGAACCCTCTTCAGGGACCTTGGGATTCTTATGCTTGGATGTCATTACATAACAAGAACGAATTTACGACGAACTATAACATTCATGGTCAAAAACTAAAACTAATTTAATATAGACTATTCATCTCTATCTAGGGTTCACAACAAATGTTTATATTCTGATGCAAAAGGTTATTGTCAGACATCATGCAAGAATCTGAAAAATCTCATATATTCAAAAACAAAGTAAGAGAATACCGAGTTAAGCACTTCTATAATTTACCAGAATATTTAGACCCAAAGAGCTTGCAGGTTTGCATTGGTCGATGGTCGAATCTCTATGGTCCCGTGCCCACTGTGATCATAACTGAGGATGCTGTTTGGTCAATATGTGAACACATGAAGATGGTCTGCTGCGGAGCTCTATGTTCAACAACGTACATGAACAGTGTGCTCTGAAACACTTGTGCGTGCACCAGCATTGTCCTCTTATGGTAGAGATACCACATATCACCATCTATTCTACTTTACAGAGCAGACAAGCCTCCGAAGCACACATTCTGTGAAGAGTTGTAGACGTTTAATGCAGCAATTGCAGTCTGGCCAATGTGAACAGAGATAGCAGTCACTTGTGCATGATGTGTGCCTGCTTGTATGAATAAGAGTGAGTGTGTGTGTGTGTGTGTGTGTGTGTGTGTGTGTGTGTGTGTGTTTGTTTCCTGTCTTTGCTGGTTTCTGGTCTTTGCTGAAAAACGCTTTGGCCAAAAGTTCAGGGTGTAACAGTCTTCTCATTGTGTCTGTATGCAACTCAACACGTCAGCTTTATGGTACTCTATTCTTTTCATAATTGTTGTTATTACTTCATCCCCTACTGCTTAATGGTAGTTTCACTGTCCTTCTACTTATTTCTGTAATGCATACAACAGTAGCACATAAACATTTCGCCAGTTTTTCCATTTTCGATATACTCTTTCACAAGCTCTGCATAACAATTATCTGTCGTTTGTCCAAGTTGCTATTTCAATGGATTTCCCCTTTACAGGTAATACCCTGTTTCGCTTACAGTCTTTTGCTACTGTGTAATGTGCCTACAACACCACCAGGTGGTGTAGGATGTAGTGGTGGACAGTAATCATAATATTCTAACTTATCAGTGTAAGTCTGATGCTGGGTTTATTGCTTGAAATAAGTAGGGCCGAATAATATGCAGCCGCACTCTCTGTTCAAAAAGAGGATGCGCAAATGATGAGAGGCAAAGATTAGTAGAGATTCATACGTCTATGAAGAGATCTAAGCACAAGGCTTACAACAGCTACCACCACTACATCTTAGCTAAAGATCTGGCGGAGAACCAAAAAAAATTCTGGTGCTATGTAAAATTGCTAAGCAGGTCAAGACTTCCATCCAGTCACTCGACGATGAGTTCGGTTTGACAGCAGAAGATAGCAAAAGAAAGGCCGAAGTTTTAAATACCAAGTTTAAGAAATCATCCATGGATGAGAATCATACAAATGAACCGTCATTTGACCATTGCACGGAGTCCTGTATGGATCAGATAGTAATAAGCATCCTCAGCATAGAGAAACAACTGAAAGAGTTGAAAACAAGTAAGCCACTAGATATGGATGGAATACTATTTCCGTTTTACAAACGATACTCTACACTCTGGGCCCTTACTTAGTTTCCATTTATCACCAATCTCTCAATTAGCGCAAAATACCAAGAGACTGGAAAAAGTACAGGTGACTCCTGTGTATAAGAAGGGTAAAAGAGCGGACCCACAAAATTACAAACCAGTATCCATAACTTCGGTTCGCTGCAGAATTCTAGAGCATATTCCGAGTTCAAATATAATTAATTTCCTCGAGACTGAGAAGTTCATGTCACAGCCAAAGCATCCCTTGTGCAAAACCCAGCCTGCTCTTCTCTGACACAATATATTGCAAACTATGGATGAAAGGGGCACAGGAAGATTCCATATTTCTAGATTTCTGAAAAGCATTCAACACAGTAGTGTGTTAACGAAGGTATGCACACACAGAACAGGCTGCAAGATATGTGAATTGTGGCTGGTTACTGTGCCCCCACTGAGAGAATCTCTGCTCTCATAGACTAACACCTTCAACCTATTACCAAGAACCTATCCTCCTATATAAAAGATAGCAACCATTTCCTCGACCACATCTCCACAGTTCCTCTCCCTTTACCACATGACGTCCTGCTCGTCACTACTGATGCCACCTCCCTGTACACTAACATTCCTACTGCCCATGGCCTTACTGCTATCGAACACTACCTTTACAGATGCTCTATGGATTCCAAACCTACAACCTCCTTCCTAGTCTCCATGACCAACTACATCCTCGCCCACAATTACTTCTCCTTTGAAAGCATTAGCTACAAACAAATCCATGGTAACGGCTACGGGCACCCGCATGGCACCATCCTATGCTAACCTATTCATGGACCATCTAGAGGAATCCTTCCTAAAAAACCCAGAATCCTAAACCCCTCACCTGGTTCAGATTCATTGATGACATCTTTGCTATCTGGATTGAAGGTGAGGACACCTTATTCACATTTCTCCAGAACCTCAACAACTTCTCCCCCATTTGCTTCACCTGGTCCTACTCATCCCAACAAGCCACCTTCCTAGATGGTGACCTCTGCCTCAGAGATGGCTACATCAGTACCTCGTCCATATCAAACCTACTAACCACCAGAAATACCTCCACTTCGACAGCTGCCACCCATTTCATACCAAGAAATCCCTTCCGTACAGCCTAGCCACCTGTGGTCGTCGCATCTGCAGTGACGAGCAGTCCCTCTCTAAATATACCGAGGGTCTCACTGAAGCCTTCACTGACCATAATTATCCTCTCACACTTGTACAAAAACAAATCTCTCATGCTTATCTTTCCAGTCTCCCACCAGCTCCTAAAGTCCAACAGTCCGGCCACAGAGAAGCATTCCCCTCGTAACTCAGTACCATCGGGGACTGGAGCAACTGAATTACATTCTCCGTCAGGGTTTCGATTACTTCTCGTCATGCCCTGAAATGAGAAATGTCCTACCCACTAACCTTCCCAACCCTCCCATCGTGGTATTCCGCCGTCCACCGAACCTACACAATATACTCGTCCATCCTTACACAACCCCTGCTCCCAATCCCTTACCTCATGGCTCATATCCCTGCAATAGACCTACATGCAAGACCTGTCCCGTACATCCTCCTACCACCACCTACTCCAGTCCGGTCACTAACATTACCTATCACATCAAAGGCAGGGCTACCTATGAAACCAGTCATGTGATCTACAAGCTAAGCTGCAAGCACTGTGCTGCATTCTATGTAGGCACGACAACCAACAAGCTGTCTGTCCGCACAAATGGCCACCGACAAACTGTGGCCAAAAAAACAAGTGGACCACCCTGTTGCCGAACACATTGCTAAACATGATACCCTTCATCTCATTGACTGCTTCACAGCCTGTGCCATACGGATCCTTCCCACCGACACCAGCTTTTCTGAATTGCGTAGGTGGGAACTTTCCCTGCAATATATCCAATGTTCCCGTAACCCTCCTGCCCTCAACCTTCATTAGTCACTGTCCTCAGCCATCCAGCCCCCTCCCTGTTCCCATTCCAGCACTACACAGCCGTCATTTCACCGCCACACCAAGTCTTTTAATTTCTTTCCTTTCTGCTACTTATGCCCTCCGCACCTTCTCTCTTACCCTCCGTCTAAACTGCAACACTTCACTGTCCGCCACTCCAACCATACTACCCCTCCCCCTCCCTGCCCCAGCCTCCTCCTTACCCCCCATCTAGTCGCCACTCCCATCACGCACTGGTGCTGCAGCTCGCAGTGTAGTTTCCGCTCTCTGAGACTGCAAAATATGTATCTCTGCTACACGGAAAGAAGCAACTTTCCTTCTCTCGTATTGTTACATTCCATCCCGGATTTTCCATTGTTCGAAAATGAAAATTAATGTGGACGAATAGGAAAAACAAACCAGTAATGTTCGGATACAGCGTTAGTATTGTCCCGCTTGACGCAGTCACGGCATTTAAATTTCTGGGCATAATTTTGCATCAAATTTTTACAGCGAAATCAGAAATCTTCTGTCAGATGATAAAATGCCACGAAAAGCAAAAGTGACTATGTACCACACTTACCAATGCTTAAGTATGGTTTAGAAACATGTACCCACTAAACAAAGACATCAGCAGAATTGAGACAACAGAAGTGAGATTTATTAGAACTATGAATCAAACAACTAGAAAGGACAAAACCAGGAATGAGGTGAATAGAAAAGTAGCTGGTAATGAGGTTCCTGTTACCACTATTATAAAGAAATGCATGCTTCAGTGGTATCAGCAGGTAATGGGCCTGAACAGTGAAAGCTCTGCCAACGTGAACCTAGTAGGAAGAAGACCACGGGGAAGACCAAGAAAATGCTGGACAGAAGTCTCTATAGAAGTAAGATTAGATGTGGAGAAGAAAGGACACAAATGGGAAGTTTTCCTGCAACAAATATGTATGGAAACAGAAGGAGATGGTGAGCACTTGTATACCACACCCAGGAAACTGGAGTTGGAAAATAATAATGATGATGATGAAGAACATTGCAGTGCGATATGAAATGGAACGAGCATGTGAGGGTTGTGGTAGGGAAGGTGAATGGCCTACTTCAGCTAATTTCGAGAATTTTAGGAAAGTGTTGTTCATGAGGCTACATACAGGACGCTAGTGCTACCTATTTTTGAGTTCTTCTCAAGTGTTTCGGATCCGCACCCCATCGGATTGAAAGACAACCTCAAAACAATTCAGATGTGAGCTGCTAGATCTGTTACCGGTAGGTTAGATCATCATGCAGGTGTTACAGACATGCTCTGGAGCTCAAGTCGGAATCCTCTAGCAAGCAGACATTCATTTTGAAGAACTAGAGAACTGGCATTTGATGCTGACTGCAGAACATCCCTATCGTTGCCAACACGTATTTCACATAGGAACCGAGAAGATAAGATACAAGAATTAACGCTAATATGGGGGCATACAGACAGTCGTTTTTCCCTCGCTCGATCTGTGAGGGGAACAGGAAAGGAAACAAATAATTGTGGTACAGAGTACTGTGCCCCACGCACCGTATGGTGGCTTGCCGAGTGTGTATGTAGATGAAACAACCTATTTAGGATTATGAATTTGCATCAACTGCTAAAACCCAGTAAATTAAACCAAAAGCCAAGATATAAGCATTTCCCTATATTATCAGCACTACATCTGATTGCATCAAATATTTATGAACTACTTTAAAAGGAAGCTGAACAAAAAGTGAACAACTTACCTTATGTGCTTTCAGAGATGAATCATTGCAAGCAAGAGTAACATCAACAAATGCCTCATTTCGCAACAGCTGATGGAATACCGATGTCATATTTGACTGATAGTTGTTCCAGCGAAGGCAGTAATGTTGACCTGCCATGCTGAACACAACAGCAGTCACTGTAACATGGAGAAGTATTACAAGTTAGTTTATTCAATTATTATTTACTAACTTAACAGTTCAGCTGGACGATTCTCTAAACAATCTCTGAGACAATGCCTGTAGTGTTGTCTTGCACAGTGCACTCTGAAAAGTGAATCAGACACCAAGCTAGGCAAAAAGTCTGCTCCGTGATCAACATAAGCTTCATCTGACAAGAAAATTAATACAAATGAACTGTTGCATTTTTGTTTTGTTTTTACATAACATCCTAATTCAATGCAAAGAAATTTAAGCTTCTCATTGCATTTCTGTGCAAACACCACATCTCAAAAGTGATTATTTCCATGACTGTAAACATTATTTTTTCACATGTTTTCATTTCCATAACACATAACTATGAAAAACCCATTTTATGTACACATAATGTGCACCAATACATCTTATTTTATTGTACTTGAAAGTCTTAACCTAACATCAATGTTACTGCATAAATGACATTATGTTTGGTAGTTTACATTTCTACAACATTTACTATTAGAGCTGTACCAAAGTTTAGGGAAGGAATTATCAACAAAGTACAACAAACTAAATATACAACTGGTGAAACAATTTTTCCTAACAAGGTATCACACATCATATGACAAGCCACATGAAAAAGCTCGAAGTTCCAAAGGAGTGTAATCAGACACAGAAGAAAGATTATGGGCTTAACAGGACTAAACTACCTGGTTATTGAGTCCGTCAATTCACAGGGAATAGGACAATTGACAGCTGCAGGGTCTGTGACCATGTCACTGTGGTTGAAAATGTATGTGACAGAACTAAAAAGTGAGATAAAACCCAGGTAGCTAAAACTGTATCCAGTCACCGAAGGATACACCCAGTACAGTCAGTACAACTAAAATGGGGCGAGAAATTAAAATGGATTGAGAAAATACAGACTGTACAGACCGGAGAGCTGATCACCTTAAAACGTAACTAGATAGACAAAAATCTACTCATGAAGTGGCAGCGGAAGAAAACTCATATAAAAGTACTGGAAATGCACACTTTCAGAGCCAGTGACTTCGTCTCGTGGCAGAAGGGTTGAAGTGAAAGGAAAAGGGATGAAAGAAGAGGAGTGTCAAGGTTTAGGAGATGGGAAGAGTTACAGAAAAGTTGCCAAGAACCCCGGGTCAGGGGAGACTTATCAAGCAGGATAAGAAGGAAAGACTGACCCTCGGGACTGCACTGGATGAGATTCAAAAATCTGAGAGCTTGATGGTAGAACATAGGGTAAAAATCATGATGGTTACTGACAAACCTGGAGCAAAAATTAACAAGAGTGGAAAGCTATAAATGCACTGTACTTGGTAGAAAGGCGAGGGGAGGGAAGAGGAGGGGAGGGGTGGGGGCAACTGACAACTAAAAAAATAAAAGATATAGAAAATTAAAAGGGAGTGAGGAACAGAGACAGTTATTAAAAATATATGCTGACACAAAACAAACTAAAGTAAATTGAAATCAGTTGGATGGCAAGAACAAAGCATATGTTGCAACGCCAGTTCCAGTCCCTTGCCTTTATACCTCTTCCCTTACCTCCCCTCCTGCCAGGAGAAGGAGCCACAGGCTCTGAAAGCTTCCACACTTCTATTACTATTGTATGAATTTCTCCTGCTTAGTAAACAGATTTTTTAATGTATCCAATTATTTAGCCTGAGGCCACTGTAGGGAACACCGCAGCAAGAGGTACTCCCCCCAACAACTATCACTGACATCAAACGTGGACATGCATTAAATTTTGTTATACATTTTTCCTCAGAAAATGTAAGACTTCCGTAGCTGCTAACCCATCTTTCACTAATATCTGAGGTAGTGAGGTTGATTGCTTCTCAGGTTAGCCTGCAGGGCACACAGCGACAATGTGAGTGATCACAAGGTCACTGCCGTAGCTGCACTGTGGGGGAGAGTCCTTCTGATGCAAAAGGAACTCGTGGGTAAGACTGGAGTAACCAATATGCAGTCAGCAAAGTACTAGGACATCTTTCTGAGAGGCCTGAAGAGAAGTATGCCAGGCCTTGGTGGTCCCCTTGATCACTCTCAGTCAATAAGCTGATCATGGTAACCTCCCACTGCATATCCCAGGATTTCAACATCTGATGTTGCAATTGCAATCTTAAGTCACTGTCTGGTACCCCGAGCTCAAGTTCATCTCCTGTAGTTGCTTCTTTAGCTACCGTATTTACTCGAATCTAAGCCGCACTTTTTTTCCAGTTTTCGTAATCCAAAAAACCACCTGCAGCTTAGAATCGAGTGCAAAGCAAGCGGAAGTTATGAAAAATGTTGGTACGTGCCGCCACAATTAACTTCTGCTGTCGAATATATGTAGTGCTACGCAGGCATGCTTTGTAGGCACAAAGATAAATACTGGCGCCAAAACCTCTGCGTCAGTAAATAAAAAAAAAAAAAAAAAAAAAAAAAAAAAAAAAAGTGGAAGACGAGCTTTTTTTTCCTCCGCCGCGAGTTGCGACCACTGCATTTTCATACATTATCCAACGAAGTAAATACAAATTCTGTATTGTTCGTCTTCGAATGTAGCACAATTTCAGTGTACTACGAAAATCTGACTGGCAAGACTGTTTGGGATGTTTGTCAATATGGCCAACTCTATGTTCTGAATTTTTTCCTATCTGTGAGAAGAGATGGTTGTTAATAGGAACCTGATGAAGTTTGAATCACATACAGTATTCTCTTCACCATAAGAATAATACGAATATAAACATTTTGCCATGTACTCTTTCGTGTTTGCTGCTATCTAATTTAAATCCTGTCTGCCTAATAAACTACAAAACTAGAGTGAGACAACAGCAAACGCGGAAGAATATACATATTGTGTCACGTTTATATTCGTATTATTCTTATGCCTAATAGTGATACAGTCAGAAATGAAGCACGGCAAGTGACTAGATTTTTAAATCTAAGATGACTCTAATTTCTGTGCAGAATTTGATGTAATAAAGAAGCGGCCACAAAGATTTTCAAACGGAGAAAAATTTTCTCCTAACTCTCATTCAGAACATGTTCTATCATACGCAGTCTATTATTTGATTCTTGTTGATCATTATCAAAGAAAGCAGCAGTGTAAGTAACAACAAATACCAGTCTCTTGCGATTGTTTCGCTAATGAGACGATTCCTCTTTTCTTTTTCTTTTAATTGTACGCGGCGGTAGCACGCACAAAAGCAAGCCATGCCGCGAGCAGCAGCAGGCCGTAGACACGCACTATCAGAATGCGACAAACAATACATGACACAGTGCAGTAATGCATTTTCAGCTTGAGAGTGACGCAAACACCTATAACAAAGAAAACGGCACTTATCAGATCAAAGCAAAATAAACAATCGATTCAAACCAGACAAAGCACGTGAAAAAGGAAGGGTACCCGTATAAATACGAACGGAGCGCCTGACGCATAGCAATGGCTACGTGGTAAAGCCGTAACTGCTAAGCTTACGACTCGAACCAAACTACTGTAGCTGTATCGTCATTCATTCGACCTAAATTGTGTCGAATATTACAATGGACCAATTTTGTTTCGATTTGGAGGTGCGGCCTAAAACTTTTCTCTTCCTTTGAATTTCGAGTCTCAAATTTCAGGTGCGGCTTAGATTCGGGAAATTTTTTTTCCCTTTATTTCAAGTCTCATTTTTCAGGTGCGGCTTAGATTAGAGTGCGGCTTAGATTCGAGTAAATACGGTAATTTGTCAGCAAGTTCATTTCCTGGAGAACCCAAGTGGCTCAGTGTCCAGATGAACGTTACTGTCATTCCAGAGCTGTAGAGGTCAACCAACATGTTTTGGATGTTAGAGACCATAAGTTTTTTGTTTTGGAATCAGATGGAGTCACTACAAACCTGGTTAAGTCCTTTGTGGCAAAAGTTTTAATGTACTGCAGAGCTCTTGATATGGTGACCGACTCTGCAGTGTGTACAATGCATGCACTTGGCAGAGAATACTTCTCATGCCCACTTGCAAGTGCAAAAGCAAAACCGACTCTGTCGTTGACTTTTGATCCGTCTGTATAAATTTGAATAGTCATGGCGAACCAAATGGAACAAGCATCTGAGAGTGATGGGATTAGTGCTTTTCTTAGGTCCATCCAAACAGTGGCACTATGTCAACACAGGTAGGATTGTGGATGCTGAGGAGGAACTCTGAACACACACCAGAGGAGTCAGTTGGAAGTCCTTGCACTGAGCTTCCAGTTGTATCCCATCCGGTCTACCTATTTTTGAGCAATTCATAAACAGCCTGAACTGTTGATTGTGAAGCAGAGTCGAGTATCACAGATGAGTAGGCATCTCAAAGACTGTAGGCATCTCAAAGACTGTGACTGCATAATTTGCCATGTGTTGCTGGCATCTGACCCCTCAATGATGGGACACCTGGTTACACCAGGAGGCTGGATATAGGGCTTCTATGGAAGGCTCCACTTGCCAACCATACAGCACTGTGGTGGAAAAGGTCTAACAAGCTCAGTATAGATGGTTTTACTGACCTGTAGGCAAACTGTGAGTAGCCAAGTTGGGATACAATCTAAACATTACAAAAAACACAGAACTGTGCAGGTAGCGCCCCAGAAGCTGCTGCTGAGAAATCTGAAGGTATTAAGCTTCCTCATGCAATATGCCTTGAGCTGGTGTACATGTGGTAACCACGTAAGCTTAGTGTGAAATAAAAGTCTTAAAAATGTGAAAGTTTCAATGAATTCAACCAGCTGGTTCCTAATGTATAGACCTGGGCATGGATGCACAATTCTGTGTTGAGAAAAGTGCACGAAGCTATTTTTGATGTGAAAAATTTGATACTCATGATTCAGGGCCTAATTATGTGCTTTTGTATGGCCCATCAAGTTGGTGCTCTGTGGTGCACAATAATGGAGAGCTATAACACTGATGATAAGATTGTTGGTCCCCAAGCAGTCATGATACCACTCATTGCAATGGTAAAAAGGGTTACACTAGCAGCCATACCTGAGAGACTCAGTTTCCTGTAGGTATTGGTTGCTGAAGTTTGAACCTATCCAGACTCAGGATTGTCAGAGGGAGAGAAAATTCTGGACAAGAATGGGTAAACAGCCCCAGAAGCCCCACTTGTGCAGTTTAGACAGGATATGGTGGCACCAGGTGGTACTGTGTGCCTTCTATAGATCAAAGAATACAGTATTTGAATGTGGGTGACATGCAAATCATTGTGCATGCAGATTCCGTATAAATCAGTTGGCCTATGGTGGATGATCAATTGGCCTATGGTGGACCAGAATGCCCGAAATTTAATTTTAAATTGTGATAAATGTTCTTTGGCTTCCATGCAATAACACATCGTCGCTTGAGCATTCTTTCAAATAACTTACACGGCCCATTCATAAGAGAGACTGGTCAATAGTTAGTCAAAATTTGACAATCTTGTCCCTGTTTCAGGGTATCTGTCACTGTGAGTGAAGTTCAAGTTCCCACAAAATGCAAATGAAAAAACTTAGGATGTGTTTTATGCTGTCTTTGCTAATGTGTTTAAGCATTTGATTGTGGATTTTTTTATTCAGGGCAGCTAAGCATTTCACAGAGGGATGGCACTTGTGCTGTTGAAGTGCCCTGCGATTTTCTTTGATAGCTATTTCTTTGGTTCACCATGGCACCTGTGTCCATCAGGAAGAGCCTGAAGAATAGGGCTTCATTGCTTCTGCAGAATGTATAATTGTGCCACAGCATCTTGTACCACTCCTTCGATATCCCTCTTTCAATGGTTTCAAAACATGCTCTGGAGGTGAAAGCTTGCCAGTTGGTTTTCCAAAGTGATCAATAGGAAAGCTATCTCTGTTGCAGAAGGTGCCATGCATGAACCACTGGATTAATGATGAGATGCTCAGGCTGCAGACTGTAATATCTATGGCTGTGTTCCATATAACGAAAGCAAGAAAGCGGCACAGACCATAGTAAGGGCGGAGAAGAAGAAATGGTTGGAAAAATGGACAAGAATGTTAGAAGAGGACAGTGAAGGGAACAAAAAAGTACTTTACACCATGGTAAGAAATAAGAGGAACGACAGAAGCGAGTGCCTGAGGATCATGGATAATAATGGAAGAGTTGTGGAGGAAATGCATGAGCTCAAAAAGATTTGGAAGGAGTACTTTGAAGATCTGTTGAATGCCGCCAAGCGGGTAACTAACAGCGATGGAGAGCCTAAGGCAGCAGACGATTATAATAGTGGGGAAATTGATGATCTAACTTGGAATGAAGTGGAAGAAGCCATAAAGAGGATGAAAGGGGGCAAGGCACCAGGTTGGGACGAAGTAACAGTGGATATGATACGAGCAGCAGGAGAAGTAGGAACCCAGTGGCTATACAGAGTGCTGAGGGTGGTGTGGAAGGAGAACAGAATTCCTGAGGATTGGAAGAAAGGAATTATAGTCCCGATCTTCAAGAAAGGGGATAAAAGGAGATGTGAGAACTACAGAGGAATCACCCTGCTATGCCACTGTGGAAAAATCTATGAAAAGATCCTGGAGAAGAGAATAAGGAGCAGTATTGAAAGTAGACTGCAAGAGGAGCAGTACGGTTTCAGACCGGGAAGAGCAACAACGGACCTCATATTTGCGGTAAGGCAACTGCAGGAGAGGCACTATGAGTACGGGAAGGACTTAATCATGGCCTTTTTGGATATTGAGAAGGCATATGACAGTATCTGTAGGGACAAGCTCTGGGATGTGCTGAACGCAAAAGGGATAGATGAAGAGATAACACGGAAAGTCAGAAAAATGTATGAGGGAAGTGAGAGTTGTGGGAGAGTGGGGAGGGAACGTACTGCATGGTTCAAGCTAAGTGCACTTTCGCCTTTATTATTGTTATGGATGAAATCTTACAGCAAGTATCAGATGCAATTGGAGATCATAAAATGAAAGCAGTGCTTTTTGCCGATGACCTGATGTTATGGGGAAATTGCGAGAAGGAGGTGCAAGAGCAGTTAGATGCATGGGAGGCAACGGCAGCACAATATGGAATGCATTTTTCTGCAAAGAAAAGTGAAATAATCGTCACAACAAGGAAGAAGAATAGGCCAAATGTGGATATAACTTGTGGAGGGGAAAAACTACAAGTGGTAGAGAACTTCAAGTACCTGGGAAGCGTGATTGAAAGTAAGGGGGGAAACGCAATGGAAATAAATGAAAGGTGCAGAAAAGCAGGGCAGTTCTACAAATGCATTAGGGGGCTTATTTGGAGCAAGGAGGTGCCACAGAAATCCAAGGGAATTATATACCGAACCTACTTTGTCCCCATATTGGCATACGGAAGTGAGACATGGGTAATGCACAAAAGCGACAAAAGTAGAATACAGGCTAGTGAAATGAAGTTCCAGAGGAGCAGGTTGGGTGTAACAAGACGAGACAGATTGCGAAATGTGTATGTGAGGGAAAGACTAAAGGAGGAACCAGTACAGGACAGGATAGAAAAATCAAGACTGCAGTGGTATGGACACATGAAGAGAATGGATGAGGGAAGAATTCCAAAGAGGATGTTTGATCTGCAACTGGAGGGGAAGAGGCCCAGAGGAAGACCAAGGGATAGATGGGTGAAGGGAGTGAAGGAATGTGTGATGAGAAGAGGAGAGAACTGGACGAAGGTGGAAGAGGGGGAATGGTGGAAAGACAGAACACGATGGAGAGGCTTGTGTTCCCGACAGACCCAGCCAGTGGCTGGAAACTGTCCAAGATGATGATGATGTGTTCCATAGGCCATACTGAAACGTGTTGCAGCTCTGGGGTTCAGGAGGCAGATTTCAAATTCTGAAATTAATTGCTCTATTACTTGATCTCTGCTAGATGTGGTTTGGCTGCACCACGAGCAATTGTGGGCATTGAAGTCATGCAGTAGGAGGACGAGAGGAGGCAACCATTCCAACAGCTCACGGTATGATATAGATCTGTCTTGGGGTTGACAGGTATTACATACTGTTACCCTAACTGACAAGTAGACATGAATACCAAGACTTGTAATATAATGGTTAGCAGCACCAACTCACTGAAAGTATCAGTTCGAATGAGTGTACAGAACCCTTGAGAGGCCCTGTTGGCGTAAATGAAATTAATAAAGTAGGATGTGTAATTTTTAACAGCAGGGAGTTGGGTTTCTTGAAGGATGTCTCCTGAAGTGCCATGCCAACTGCAGAGTAAGTAGAAATTAATTGATGAAGTGGCAATGGTAGTCTTTAGTTACAATGAAGAAACGTCACACTGGGATCTGAGAAAGTAGCGAAGGAGAAGTGGGATTATGAATTACTTTACTGGAGAATCGTGCTCCACTAGAATGTGTTGTTCTGCATCTGTATTCACAGGCTTGAGCCCCAGCAGAGGGACGGGAGGGGGTGAAGGAAACGGGACTGACTGGAGCAGCAGATTCAGCTTTAGTTTCGATTTATCCTCATCTCTGTGAGGTTCCAGTTTCTGTGAGTATTTTCCCAGCTTGAGTTTTGGGACAGAAGAGGACCCTTCTTTTCTATGTATGACCTGACACCTGCCGCTTGGTCAGCACTGGATAGTGAGAGACTAATGGTCTGTTTTGTCCTGGGAAGGAGGCACCTTGACAGGTGCCCCCTTCCCTAATGATACCAAAGTATAAGCAGGCAACTTCAGCCGCAACAGGGCAGTGTCCATCCCCTGACTGAGGACTGTTCATCGTACTAGATATGAATTTTGCCAATGTGTTTGTAAAACATCACACCTTATTGATCAGTTGGGAGTAGTGCAAACTTTTCCTTGGCGTCTTGACAAGAGAGGTGGTCAAATGTTTTATATTCCTGGATTCTCTTCTCCCTCTTGAAAACAGAACACATAGGTGAACAAAGGGGATTGTTTTCTGGGCATTTACATATGTAGGGGGCTTTTTGCAAGGGCTGTCCTCATACACTGTCTTGCCACATAACCCACAAGTAGCCTCATTACTACAGCGGAACGACATGCGTCCAAAACCCCTAACACCCAGATCATCTCACAAAGACAGAAACAACATGGAGCTATAGGCCTCTGCATTAAGACTCTTGCTTTCTATCTGCTGAGACGACCCTGTTGCTATAGCCACTGGTATGGATGGGTTTGATCAGTTTCACTACAGATCATCTGGCCTGATGCCACTCACTCCAATGGGCACCACTCCACCACAGCAAAGGCTACCTGGCACAGTAGCCATTGCCCTAAGTCCCTCTGTCCCAGATTGGATAGATGCCTACTCCTCTGTATACATGGGGAGATGACAGCTTAGGCATCAGCAGGGCTAACCCTGTCCTGTCAGGAGGTTACAACTGTGAGGGTACACTGACACCTCCCTCCCCCCACACAATGGATAAGCTACTGTCTTGGATTTTGGGTGTGAACATAAATCCATTCTAATAGTAGCTATAGAAGGTCATGGCACACGGTGGATGGATATCCAACAAGTAAGGTGCCCTTCCCCAAACGCCTGCATTCCAGCTTGAAGGGAAGGTTCTGAAATAATTTAAAACTGATGGGTGCCCTAATTATAGTCAAGTTGTCAATGTTAAATAGTCTCTAGAAATAGGAGTTCTTTCAGTTGCCTTTTATGGCAGACATGGAGCAACAAGATGTATATTCCAGCCCCTGACACTACCAGTGGGACAGAAGAAAGGAGATTCAGAAAACAGGATGGAGTCAATCCCTGAGAACCAGCCACCAATCAGTGCTTCACGTATCACCCAGGGCTTGATAATCAGCAAACTCTCATCATACCCTGAGATGACAGGTACCTTATTTAGAATCCTAATCACAATCTTTAAGTTGTATTGCATAAACCGCCCAAGCTACACAATATCTGATGTCATCCAAATGCTAATTTTGTCCTAAATTCTGCACCTTATGGGACATTCTGCTGTGGATGACCCAAGTGAATGAACTTTAACATCTGGTGGCTGAACAGGCTACACATTGCCTATCAATGAATAACCACTGCTAAAAAGGCACAATCATGACTATCCTGTTGTTGAACATCTTGCACATCACAATGCTTCAAAGACTATGTGCAAATTCTGAAACCCTACGCACCCTCAACTTCTCTGAACAATGTAAAAATTGCTGACTGTAGATATAGGACAGGGACAGCTTCAGAGTTGGGAGAGGTTAGGATGGGGGGAAACAAGTGGCTCAGCAGAAATAGCAAAATGATGATTACCTATGGTGAAGAGAGAGAGAGAGAGAGAGAGACAGAGAGAGAGAGAGAGAGAGAGAGAGAGAGAGAGAGAGTGTATACTTTAAGACAACAAAAATCTCAAGAGGCTAACAAACTTTTCTGGCTGTTGCTTGTATTTACGTGTCACTCATCTGGAGAGAAAACAAAATCTTTGTACCTAAAATGAATGCAGAAGAAACATGTATCCTTCTGCTACTAACTGTACATAGATCGGGATAGACAGGATGCAATTCTTTTTGAGAAACAACATGTTCCCAAAGCCATGAAATACAGTGGAACCTCACTTAACAAGCACCTCTCATAATGTGCAATTCACATAACACGCAAAACAAATTGTAAAGAAGTGACTCTTAACAAGCCATATTTCGCGTAACAAGTGACGATGACTTAGTGTAACATCATCAGCTGTTCACACGCAGTAGGGGAAACATTCAACAATACGAACACCTTTGACTGTCAGCAGCAGCATCTGAACTATATATTTAGTACGTACTGCAGTCTGGCTTTAGTGCTCTTTCTGCTATCATCTTGGTGCAGTCTGTGATCACACATTTTTCTAAAATTGTGTTTACACAGTGTTTTTTGTGTGCAAACTTTAATAGCCTTCGTAAAAATCTCCCCGAAGATAAAGCAACAAGAACACAACCATAAGGAAAGAAAATGACCTTACAATGAAATGTAAAATCATTGAAAAATGCGAAAGTGGTGTGAATGTTGCTGATTGAGCACACACATACAATCGGTCTGTATCAACAATTTGCACTATCCTCAAGAACAAGAACAAGATTAAGGAGATAGATGCTTCGAAGAGACTGACAAGAGTATCTAAACAAGTGTTTTGTATTCTGGACAAAGTCGAAAGGTTGCTCCTAATATGGATAAATGAAAAACCAATTAAAAGGCGACACTAACAAAAACATCATTTGTAAGAAGACGAGAATGATTTTCACAGACCTCATTAAGAAGACACCAGGACCATCAGTGGCCAATGAAGTGTCCATGGGAAACCATTGTTGGTTCAAAAAGTTTAAGAGGAAAAACCAGCATCCACAGCGTTGTGAGGCACGGCAAAGCAGCCAGCTTCAACATGAAGGCAGCAGTGAACTTTGTCAGCAACTTCACAATGCTCCAATATTCTGAGGGTTATGCCACAGTATACCTTTGCAACAGCAGCAGAGGAGAATGCATTGCCCGGCCAAAAGCCAATGAAAGACTGCCTCATAGTGCTATAATACCAATGCAAGCAGTGATTTGAAAATTAAACCACTGCTTGTCCACACTTCTTGAAGGCTTGTGGAGTTTCTGAATGGTCAAGTCCGGAAGAGGAGGTTAAATGCGATGTGGTGGACTAACAACAGGCCTGGGTGACATGTAATCTTTTTTGTGATTGGATCAACGAAGTGTTTGGTCCTTTGGTGAAAAAAAAAATTGCTCGAGATGAATCTGCCACTCCATATCTTGCTTGTTATGGGCAATGCTCCTGCCAGTTCTCCAGGCCTACAAGACTACCCCGTTGAAGAATTTTGATTTATCAAGATCCAATTTCTGCTCCCCAAAACCACTCTGTTACTCCAGCCTATGGACCGGCAGATTATTTTTAACTTTAAGAAGCTCTACTATAAAGCACTCTTTGAGCATTGCTTTGAGTTGATTGAAGCTACCAATTTCACTATCAGAGAGTTCTGGAAATATCGCTTCAATGTCACTGCCTGCATCAAGATGATTAAAAATCTGTGGAATGGGTTACAAAAAAAAAAAAAAACTCTCACTTCTGCTTGGCAGAAGCTTTGGCCAGAGTGCATTGTTGAATGTGAGTCTGAGGCATTTGGGTCAGTACCTGTGGAGCCTGTAGCCAACGAGATTGTGTCTTTGGCCCACAGCATGGGACTAGAAGTGGAAACAATCATATCAATGAGCTTGTGGAAGATCACAGCCAAGAAATGACCACTGAAGAGCTTGTGAAGATGCAGCAGGAAGTTGTGGAGAGGAATTTTTCAGTGGAGGAGAAGGCAAGTGAAGCAGCAATCTTCTGGCGCACTAAGAGAAATGCTGAAAGCATGGGAATCAGTTGCGTCATACATTAAAATCATCATGCCAATAAAGCACAGGCTAGTTGCACTACAACTTTGACAATAATGCTGTGTCGCACTTTTGCCAAGTGTTAAAGCAACGGCAGAAGCAAATGACTACAGACAGCTTCTTAATAAAAAAGAATTATTTATGTATTGTGAATAATAAAGTACATAATACTGTATGTATAATTTCCTTGAAATAAATCGCTTGAATAGGGTAAAAGTTTTAGTACTTTTTCTGCATGGAACACATTATTGTATTTTACATTAATTTTTATCGGATAAATTTTTTCGCTTAATGAGTGTTTCACACTATGAGTAAGATTCTGGAACAAATTATGCTTGCTATGTGAGGTTCCACTGTAGTTTGAAAATCAAATCTAAGCATTTTGTATTTGTATTTTATACAAAAAATCCAGGGAGTGCTGGAGGACAACAACGGCGACTCTCACCAGGGTCTTAACTGTAAGAATTTTGTGTGTGTTTAACAATGAGATTTTTTCAGTGGTTTGGGTTGTAAATTACATACATATACTAATTGTACTGATTTAAATGTTGTAGGAAAGTGAGCTTTTGGGCAATAAGGCCTTTGTGAGAGGTAGACAAAACACACACACACACACACACACACACACACACACACACACACCCCTCATGGAGCGCGGAGGGGGAGAGAGAGCATGGTAGTGCTGCTTGTGGGAGCATAAATAGATGAGGTGGAGAGAGGGTAGGACAGCTAGCTACAGTTGGGAGGTTATACGGCCAGCAGGGGGGCTGGGGTGGGGGGAAGGAGGTAAGCGGGAAAAGAGAGAAGTAAAAAGATTGTAGGTGCGTTGGGGGAATAGAGGGCTGTGTAGTGCTGGAATGATGGAATGAGACCGGGAAGGGGCTAGATGGGTAATAAAAATGACTCATGAAGGTTGAAACCACGAGGGTTACAAGAACATAGATATATTGCAGAGAGAGTTCCCACTTGCACAACTCAGAAAAGCTGATGCTAGTGGAAAGCATTCAGATGGCACAGGCTGTGAAGCGGTCATTGAAATACAGAACGTCCTGTTGGACAGTGTTCTCAGCAATGAGGTGGGGCCAGCTGTTTCTTGGTCACAGTTTGTCAGTCGCCATTCATGCAGACAGACAGTGTGTTGGTTGTCCTGCCCATGAAGAATGCAGCACAGTGGTTGCAGATTAGCTTGTAGATAACGTAAGAGGTTTCACAGGTAGCCTTTGTTGGGAAAGGTGATGCTTATGACCAGACTGCAATGAGTGGTGGTGGGAGGATGTATGTGACAGGTCTTGCATCTAGCTCTGTTACAGGGATATGAGCCATGAGGTAAATGGTTGGGAGCAGGAGTTGTGTAATGATAGACGGGGATATTGTGCGAGTTCAGTGTGTGGCAGAATACCACTATGGGAGAGGTGGCAAGGATAGTGGATAGGACATTCCGTATTTCAGGGCATGACGAGAGGTAGTCGAAACCCTGGTGGAGAGTGTGATTCAGTTGCTCCACTCCTAGGTGGTTCCGAGTCATGAGGGGAATGCTCCTCTGTGGAAGGACAGTGGGACTTTGGGAGGTGGTGGATGACTGGAGAGACAGGGAACGGGAGGTCTGTTTTTGTACAAGGTTGGGAGGGTAATTACGGTCTATGAAGGCCTTCGTGAGACCCTCAGTATATTTCGCGAGGGATCACTTGTCACCATGGATGTGACAATCACTGGTGGTTACACTGTAAGGAAGGGACTTCTTGGTATGGAATGGGTGGCACGTGTCAAAGTGGAGGTACTGCTGCTACTTGGTAGGTTTGATATGGGCAGAGGTACTGATGTAGCCATCTTTCAGGTGGAGGTCAATATCGAGGAAAGTTGCTTGTTGAGTTGAGTTGGACCAGGTGAAGAAAATGTGGGGAAAAGGTGTAGCGGTTCTGGAGGAATGTGGATAGGATGTCCTCACCCTCAATCTAGAATAAGACGATGTCATCAATGACTCTGAACCAGGTGAGGGGTTTGGACTTAGCAAGATTCCTCTAGATGGTCCATGAATAGGTGGTTGGCATATAGGATGGTGGCATGCGAGTGCCCATAGCCTTACCCCAGATTTGTTTGTATGTAATGCCTTCAAAGCAGAAGTAATTGTGGCTGAGGATATAGTTGATTATGGGGACTAGGAAGGAGGTTGTACGTTTGGAATCCATTGGGCACTGGGAAAGGTAGTGTTCAATAGCAGTAAGACCATGGGCATTAGAGATGTTAGTGTGAAGCAAGGTGGTATCAATAGCAATGAGCAGGCCACCGTGTGGTAAAGCAACAGGAACTGTGGAGAGTTGGTGGAGGAAATGGCTGGTATCTTTTTATGTAAGAGGGTAGGTTGTGTGTAATAAGCTAAAGGTGTGTGTCTACAAGAGCAGAGATTCTCTGAGTGGGGACAAAGTAACTATCCACAATGGGGTGTCCTGATTGGTTGGGTTTATGGACTTTACCAAGCATGTAGAAGGTAGGAGTACCAGGAGCTGTAGGGGTGAGGAGAAAGATGGACTCTGGGGAGAGATTCTGGGACGGAACTAAGCATTTGAAGAGAGACTGGAGATCCTGTTGGATTTCTGGAATGGGTTCACTGTGGCACTGTTAGCAGGTGGATGAATCTGACAGCTGGCGGAGTCCTTCTGCCAAGTAATCCTTGCGGTTCAAAACAACAGTGGTGGAGCCTTTGTCAGCAGGTAGGATTATGAGGTTGGAATCAGTTTTTTTGTGATGGATTGCAGTTCCTCCTGCGGATGTCATGTTAGTTTGCATGTTGAGGGATTTGGGGAATGATGCTGCGGCAAGGTTCGAGGATAAGAAATTCTGGAAAGTTATCAGAGGTGATTTGGAGGCAGTGGGGGGGGGGGGGGGGGGGGGGGGGGGGGATCACGGTTGGATGAAGAAGTGAACTCAGTAAGGCAGGGTTCAACATTGGTTTTTGGTTGAATCTGATTGGTAGAGTTGATGGCAAAAAAGGATTGACGGAAGGAGAGGTGGTCTTTAACACATGCTGCACAATTTAATTTGGGAGTGAGGCAGAAGGTGAGGCCTTTGGTAAGGACTGATACTTCTGCAAGGCTAAGGCTTTTTGAGAAAAGGTTCATGACTGTATTTTGGATCTGTTTATGATGATGATGTTTGGTTTGTGGGGCGCTCAACAGCGTGGTTATCAGCGCCCGTACAATTACCCAATCTTTGCTCAGTCCAATTGCGCCACTTTCCTGGATGATGATGAAATGATGAGGACAACACAAACACCCAGTCATCTCGAGGCAGGTGAAAATCCCTGACCCCGCCGGGAATCGAACCCGGGACCCCGAGCTCGGGAAGCGAGAACGCTACCGCGAGACCACGAGCGGCGGACGGATCTGTTTATGTTCTGCATTCTGTATGGTGGTGGGAGGGAATTTTTTAGGACAAAGTATATGTAGTAGGTCTGCGAGGCAAGGTCTGTCAGCTATGCGAGGTTTGGAGGTTGTTGCAGAGGTGTTTGAATAGTAGTAGTCCAAGGTGGGAGTAGGAAGGGAACAGGGTCGAGATTATTTTGAGTTCGCGTTGGGCATGTTGCTGTTGTTCGTGGAGGCCAAGCGTTTAATGTGTGATATGGGACCCACAAATTTGGGATTGTATAGCAGAAGAATTTTACAGATGGAGGGAACTATTGCAAGGAGGTTTGGAACTGATTGATATGATTTTGCAGGATTATGTTGGTAAGGGTTAAGGACCGGATGGAGGTCATTGTGGAAGGAAGGGTGACAGCCAGAGGTGATGGTAAGCCATTTGGAGCGATTCCATGAGCAAGCAACAACACAGGAACAGTATGTAAGGCTGGGTTCTCGCTAGGGATAAGGAAACTTTTCTGTACTGATGCAGATGGAAGGAGTAAGGATTCATCGTGAAGAATAAAAACGTGTAGAAATACATAAATAACATAGAAATACGTCCAAAAAATTTGCAAAAATGAACCCAAACACATGGGAAAATCCACGAAAAGGAAGAAATGGATGAAGTAGAGGGAAACAAGATAAAATCTGATAGTGAAAGGTGAAAACCAACTGGAATTGGCATGAAGACAATGAGATCAAAGAAAAATAAATAAATAAATAAAAAGATTGTAGTGAGGGTTGAGGGTGGATATGTGTGAGAAAGGGGGACAGCAGATGTGACCAGATTAGGTGATGACAATGTGCGCAAACTCGAATAGAGAGGAGGAGTTGGGGATGGGGAGGGGTTGGTACGGTAAGATACGAATTTGTGTGTCACAGGAAGGTACGAGAAATATCATGCGAAAATACATGACAGTGAAGCAGGAAGAGTGATCAGTTTGAAGATATTGCAGTAATGATATTGGCAGGAGTAATGTTGGATGCGAGATTCTGCACCAACAATCAGCGCAGTCTTGTAGTTGTTGGTTGTGCGCGGCCGAGACAGTTGATACAGTGGGACTGTAAGTACAGCACGCAGTGCACTTTGTAAGGCAACAAGAGAAACACAGGGAAGAAGAGAAAGCAGGACAGACACTGAGTATTGGAGCATTAGAAAATAATGTCAAAGCGAAACAGCACTGGGTTACGGTATGGAAGACAAGCAGCAAGGCAAAATTCAATAATGGAAAATCCAGGATGGAATGTAACAAAATGATGAAAAGGATAGTTGCTACTTACCATATCGCACAATGCTGATTGCAGATAGGCACAACAAAAAGATTGATGGAACGTGAGCTTTTGGTCAACAAGGCCTTCGTTGGAGAAAGACAACATCCACACATTCACTCATGTAACTCACACATATTTTATATGTTTTTATTTTGAAATCTCGGTATTGCATGTAGACCATTCTTATATTATGTTAACTGGTTTACTGACAATAAATAAATGTAACAATGATGCTGGTGAAACTTGCATATCAACGCAATTCTATTTTGTGCCCCATTACCATTATTCTGGGAAGATTCTATGAGCTGCAAATACAGTTCCTATATAATACACAGTTGCTATGGACACAGTGGGCATTCTGGAGAGTCCTTTTTTGTGTCAGCATTTCTTTTAAAGTGAATCATGAGGTGTTTTAACACCCTGTCGAGCGCAATTGGCCCAACAAGCAAAGCTGAAACGTTTTTGTTCCCCTCTCCCCAATTAGTCGATGTGGGCTTTTCCTGAAATTAGTACCTCCATATCTTCAGGGGCTGTTTACAACCCTCTCCACTAGTTTCCATGCAGATGTGACATTTGTGGCCTCTCAAGCTCACTGTGCACAAATATGTCTCACTTATGGAGGTATGTATTTCTGGTTCATCAGAGTTGTTATTTTGCTCAGTTGATAGATAAGTAATGTGAATTTTGTGAAAATATACAGTATTGTGAGCTCGGCCTTTCAGTCACACTGCGCTAGGGTACTGCTGAAGATGAAGAATGAAGAGACGACAAAACAAGGAATTTTTATTTGGGAAGAGAGAAGAAGATCATGTGGGTCAAAAAACCATCTCGGAAAAGACATTGTATGGGATCTCACAACGTCATCACTCTCCTCTCTGGAGTCATAGGAATAAGAACACTGAAAGTGCAACTGAATGTTGGAATAATTTACTCACTGGTGACATCCTTGACACCATTGTCAAATACACAAATCAATACACTGACACTGGATCGTTTCTCCAGAGAAAGACATCTGTTCCACAGATGTAATTGAACTAAGGACAATTGTACCTTCCAAGGGAATACAGAGGGAATCGTCCAATTATGGAGGAACTACAGGGGACTGGAGGTGACAGTGTTTCAAAATTCAATCTCGTGATGAATCTCAAAAGAGTGATACATTGCCTTCATTTTGAATACCAAATCACAGAGGTCAACAGAAAGAATTTGACCAGGTAGTTTCTATTCGTGAAGTTTTTGTAAAGTTCATGGAAAATTGTCAGACGAGCTATTGCCCTGGGGATAACATCACAATAGACGAAATGCTTCCTGGTTTTTGTGGGAGACGTGTTTTTAGGCAGTAAATACACTCAAAACCAAATAAATAGGGATTAAAATATTTTGCTTATGTTGATACTATACTTATACACACAATGAACATGGAGATCTACGTTGAACTAAAGCCTGCAGGTCCTTTCTGTGTAAGCAATAATCCAACTAGAAGTAGTGCGACAGAGGGGTATCATCCAACTCAGCGTAGTTGCCAAATTTATTCAAAATGGTGGCCATAGATGTGACAACATCAAACTGACGTCATGCCAGGAAATTCATATTTTGGCAGGAATATAGGTCAACTGGGCTACCTCCAATAACCGAACTCCACCCCCCTCCTACTTGTCCCCATCTGGAAAATGGCAGGAAAAGGACTCAGTTGGTGCTGGGCTGCCAGGTAGTATGGACATAAGTCTTTGTTATTTTGTGTGCTGTGCAGTATATTGTTTATGCTAGATGTGGGGTGGATATTTTCACTATTAATCTAGCACTGGAGAGTTGCTCCAGCCTGTCTATCCAATAGTCATATATGGAAGGATAGATGATGGTGGTAATAGGACAGCAAGTTACCACCGACTGAAGTACAAGGGGGTAACCTCCTGCGATCTACAAGTGAATACCTGTTGCTAGGAGGAACATGTGGGTGGATAATAATTATAATATTGTAACAGCAAACCACCGTGACCAACCCCCCCCCCCCCCCGCCCCCCCTTTTTTGGTGGTTTCTTGAGATACAGCGCAACTGCGCGTCTACCATCCAGCCCCTATATACAGGACTACTTTAGCAACATCATTTGAGAATGAAACACACTTATACATGTTCCAAGTTGCATTCTAGCCAACAGAAACACGGGAAATACATTGTATGATATGTAGTGCTCATTATCTCACGTGAACATGGTGTCTCAAGGCGAAAAAGAAAACTGACCAGCCACCTCCAGTCTAGCCTAGCGTCATCTACCAAATGTGTTTTGTACATGAAGAGCCGGCCAGCAGGGAGTTGCTGCTCACCAAAGGCTCAGCTAATCCTCTATTTCCTACCACCCCAAGAACTCTTACTGCCATGTGTGGTACACTGCGGCCCGACTCGGCCTAATTCCAGTCCCATCCCTGACATAGACCCCTCAGTTTAAAAATTCTGAAACTGTGATGTTATTTTGTCAATACACCTCAAATTTATCACATGAAATGTAGATTCCTCCCATTTGTACAAGTTATTTTTGAAGATAGAAGAAATCGGACCATGTGTGCATTTTCACGTCAATAAAAATATCATTACTTGTTGTGAAAATCCTGTACATCACTATGTCATAGGCTATATTTCCTGTAACAAGGGAAACTTCCCATCGCACCCTCCCTCATATTTAGTGGTGAGAGGGCCCAGTGGACAGCCCATCAAAAACTGGAAACAGATCAAGCATTAAAACAGTAATAAGGTGTACTGAACTATAAAAAAAAAAGTAAAATAGAAACAGTCAATGGTCTAAGGACAAGACGTTCAGTACAGGGAAGCTTGAAATAGCAACAGCGTCGTAGTTAAGTGGTAACAGTGTTGGACTGCCATGCAGGCGACTCGCGATCAAAACTCACTGCTGCCAACTTACATATCAGGTAAGGTCCACAAAGATAAGATACGGAAAATTAGTGTTTATAGGGATACATACAGGTTGTCTTCCCTTCCTGTATTTGTGAGAGGAATAGGAAAGGGAATGACTAGTAGGACTACAGGATACCCTCCGCCACACACTGTGCAATGGCTCACGAAGTAAGCATATAAATTTAGTCTCTCTATTAAAATGTCAATCCATTCATTTATAGGCAATCAAAGAATGTTGTCTCTTATTTATTGAGAAAACAAAAGACAGAACTTCTGCTGCTGCTGATTGGCTCTGTAGAAACCTTCGTATTAGCCCCAATTTTCTCACTGCAGTTATTTCGCGAGACGTATGTGAGAGGCTGTAATACGTTTACCCACAATTCTTAAAGAAACAGTATAGAGTTCACCTCTGAACTCCCCAATCGTCGCAGTATCGCTTATCTGCCGTATTCTCATGAATCCTCCAGTCTTCAATACACAGCATTTGGCTCCATCTGATTTCAACGAGGAAGAGATATCCTCTGAACCAAGTTACAGCCCTCACTAATTCTCTTGAAATTCCATCATACTTCGACAGCACTAACCCATTATTTGCAAGATCGTCTAGTTCTCTGCCTGTCACTGACTACGTGGAGAGCTAACAACAACAAAAATGCACACTAACGTGCAGGAGGAAATTCGTAACCATCCAGAGTACACATGGACTACATGAAGAAATTCACAGACAACACCTACACTTCATCAACATCGAATGACTGACAATAAATACCCTCCTGTACATGACATAATCTCCTTTATCATATTCCTATGATTACTACGCTAGAAATACAACATTTCAAAGGTTCCCGAGTATTTGTAACACACAACTGAATAAAACCACCAACTACAAAAACTTCAGTACCATTACCTGGTAGAGAACTTGGTAAGATTTTACCATGTCTCTCTCACAGCTACAAAATCCTATGACCAATAAACTTGCTTTTCAGATCTATAGTGTTATGCTTTCTGGTAGTAATGCTATTTGTGATTTCAAATCAAGTCTCTCCATTCAACCACATACTTTGGTTGGATCCTATGGAGATATCTTTTAATGATTACAGCTACTGATGAATAACATTCGTGGCACTTTCACATCTCAAATGAGTCAACCAGGAGACAGGATGCAAATAGCGTTGGATGCCTCCAGCTATTTGACGATTGTTTCCACTCATTTTGGTATCAGAGGAAGTGTTTACCTAGCCTGTGGGAAGCCTTCAGAAAAGTCAAGGAAGCATATGTAACGGTTACATCGTTACTGTAATAAGATTGCAGGAAGAAAAATTACTCACCATGCAAAGCGGCTTCCACAATCAAATTAATTAATTAGGCATCAATTTGATGTCAATGATGTGTCGCCAGGCAGGTGGATGTGAGGGTGAGGATACCACAGCTACAATTCGAGAGTTGGACAGTTAATTAAGCATTATTTCACTGCACTGAAATATTTTAACAGAGCCTACACAGGATGAAATGATAATTGTAATGAAATCAGCTGTATTATCGAATTTATAAAATGACGTGAACCATAAACCTGACATTTCCAACTTCTCTGTGCTGTTGCCCTGGGAGACGTCGAACGTGACGAGACGTTTGTTTACTTTAAGGGGGAGTTCAAAAGTGAGGAGGTGTTAATCAGGGGTTTTCTCATTGTGATGAGATCTTTTAATGGAGCCTGCACAGGGCAAGATGACGTCTTAATAAAATTAGCTATATATCGAATTTATAAAGTGATATATTCCTTATATTTACAGCTCCTCTGTGCTGTTACCTTAAGAGACTTCATGTGTGGCAAAGCATTTCATTACTTTAAGAAAGAGTTCGAAAGTAAGGATGCATCCTATGACGGAGGTACAACATGCTCTTAGCACTCCATCATAAGCCAAAAATGAGCTTATTATTCTAGCACTATTATGCAGGACATAACAGAGAAGAAAAGATTTCTTTCTACCTAGCGAGAGACTATTTACAGGAAATATAGCCTAGGCCATTGCGTGGTACAGGACTTTCACAACAAGTATAGTTTTATCGATGTGTAAACGCATGCATGATCCGATTTCTTCCATCTTTGAAAATAACTCGTATAAGTGGGAGGAATCTACATTTCACGTGAGAAATTTGAGATGTATAGACAAAATAACATCATCATTTCAGAATTTTTAAACTGAGGGGTCTATATCAAGGATGGAGCTGCAGTTAGCCTGAGATGGGCCACAATGTACCGCAGCTGGCGTGAGGAGTGCTTGGGGCAGTAGGAAGTAAGAGGATTAGCCAGGCCTTTCGTGAGCAACAGCTCCCTGGCTGGAGGACAGCTCTTCAGGTACAAAATACATTTGGTAGATGGTGCTGGACTGGACTAGAGGTGGTTGGTCAGCTTTTTTTTCATCTTGAAGCACCGTGTGCAAATAAGATACTGAGCACTACATTCGTAAGAAATATCGAATGATATATTTTCCATGTTTCTTTTGTCTAGGCTGTGACTTACGACTTGTCTAGAATGTGACATACGACTCATAAAAAGGAAAAAGGTGTAAGTGTGTTTCGTTCTCAAATGATGTTGCTACAGGAGTCCTGTATAAAGGGGTAGTATGTTATAGGTGCAGTGACGCCGCCCAGACGCCACCATTGGACTGGTCCCGCCTGAAGAGAATAGAATTCGGGCAGCCAGGAAGCAGTAATAATAATAATAATAAGAAGAAGAAGAACAAGAAGCCGCCGGAATCAGCCGGTAGATAAGCTGCTGCATCCACAGAAACCAGAGGACAGACCAACACGCGAAGAAAAAACCATTCCAAACCGAGAGGACTTCAGGAGGAACAGCTCAAACAGCTTAAACTCCGCTACCTCGGGCCAAGGCAGGCCCGTCATTATAGTGAGTGAGTGAGTGAGGTGCGGTGACATTCTGTTTCCTGTATGTGTTCACTGTGGGCGAATAGCGGCGTAGATAGGCCGCTGCTGGCCTACCTTTATTGTAAAGGTATTAAAATAACAATAAAGAAAAAAAAAGAAAGAAAATAGATTCAGTGGGATGCTGTTCTAATATTATAATTATTATCCATCCTTATGTTCCTCCCAGCAACAGCTACTCCCTTGTAGATTGGCAGGAGGCTACTCCCCTTACTACAGTGATAGCTTGCTATCCTATCATTATTTACCAGATAGCCCTATTGGCTAAACTAGCTGGAGCAGCTATCTACTGCTAGACTAATTGTAAAAATATCCTCTCCACTTCCAGCAGGTATTCAGTTGTAGATACGCAGCACGCTATTCCACTGTACTTCAGTGATAGCTTGCTGTCCTATTACCACTACCACCTATCCTTCGCACACAGAGCTATTGGATAGGCTGGCTGCAGCAACTCTCCAGTGCTCGACTAGTAGTAAAATATCCACTCCACATCTAGCAGTTATTGATGAAACTGGATGGAGATACTGTCTTGTGATCAATCAATGGCAATTCCAATTGTTTAAACAAACAATATCCTGCATGGCATAAAAAATAATAAAGACTTATGTCTGTCCTATCCAGCACTGACTTGGGTCTTCACGTGAGGATGAGGGGTATGTCAGCTATAGTACAGCCAGTGGCAGGGTCTCCCATGCCAGACAGGCATCAGTGGATCACCCTGGCGAAGCGTGTCCCATAAAGCCTAATCTCTCTGACATACATTCCCATAGGCCCTCCCTAATCCCCCAATGTCTCGCTTGGATAGTTAGCTGCAACGGGCAGAAGAAGTGCTTTGATGATGCAGCACATTTTAGCGACTTTGACCTAGATAAACTGATGCTGTAGTGTTCTTCAGCACGACAGTGTGCATTGAAACAGCTACGTGAAAAATCCTTGAAATATGCATTAATATATAAAAGCCAACTTCGGAATTTTCCTTGTGTGTGACCACATGTCCAAGAATAGTGTTGATTTGAAGTTCTAGATTCTCATACCTTACTGTTCGCGTTGCCGCTGCATATTCTTTCAATGACTGTATCAGTGCTCATTTGTAGTGTGATACACTGAGAAACTTCGAACATTTGTGACTGCCGCGATAAACTCGTTCTGTTACCATCGATTATAGGCTTAAAGTTAATTATGATCTTGCAAAATTTTTGAGAATATTAGGCCTATCCTCTATCACTCTATCAAAACAGTCCTTATCTAACTTCTTTGTACAATTATGTGAGAAATCTGTTACTTATGAGAATTTTCGGATGCTTGCAAAACTACATTTTCTTAAGTTCCTGGTACAAGTGTTTTGGATACGTAATTTATTTCAGAGCAAAATAGCATTTGTGGTTCACAGTTCTCTCAAAGAATACATCACATCACCCCTCAATTTCATTGTATATCAACAAAAATAAAGGTGTATTTTTTTAATTTTATGGAAGTTAACATTGTCCTTTTGCATAATCATGAACAATCTGTATAAAATTGGTGTTTGTGACACAGTTGCTGTAGCAGGCATTCTAACTAACGTATTGTGTTACATCCTCTTCTTAGAAAGGAGTAGCCCTATACATTATTTGCAGTTGTCGTAAATCAACTCTGTTTTTGAGTTTGCTAACAACCAAAATTAACCTCTAAATGTTTTAGGAAACTAGTAATTTTTACCACAAGTTTGGGAGTTGCAGCATTAATACAAATCTCATTTTGCATATTTGCTTCAATTCTTATAGAGAATTGATAACTTTTTAGCCTGCACGAGCCAAAATGCAGCCCCATTGTGGATGCTATTCTCGAACACGGGATGAGTAGGTTGATGTTTGTAAGCAGCTGGAGATCACCTTGACAACCAATTGGCAGCTGCTGTGAATCTGGGTATTGGAAGAGCTCCTGAGAGTCGTGCAACTGTCGTACCAGTACCAAAGGTACCTCAAGTACTATCCTCTCCTGTAGATATGTCTCAAGATACGTCATTACTCATCCACTTAACTGTGAATGGCATGTCAATGGTAGATCTATGCATCCTGTATTTGTCTGGTGTCGAGAGGAGGCAAACACAAAAGGGTAGGAGCCTATTAATCATCGGCAGTTCAAATGTATGACAAATGATGTACCCCATAGGGAAATGGCAGCAAAGTATAACAGGTGTGCATGCCTTGGGGGTCCCATTCGACATGACAAAAGAGGCTATTGCAGCAGCCAAGGAGGAAACAGGGTACAAGCAACTACAGAACATGGTGCACATTGGAACAAATGATGCTTGTCGCCCCGACCCCGAGGCCATACTTGGGTCATTCTAGTGACTGGCAGAGAAAGCCGAGAGTACTTCATAAAATCCTCACTAGAATATCAACTAATCCAGGAGGCACTAAGGAAAGAGGAGGGTTGGTATACGAGGACAGCATGTGAGATACTGGATGTGCTGCTCAAGACTCACTTCCATCAATGCACTCTGGCAATTAACACAGAACAAGTCTTTATCAGGTACTGGTTTATAGGTAAGGAGAACTGGGAATCTGCCATATACATCCAGAAGGCGACTGGAACGTTTCTACCATATAAGTCACCAGCTGCTGATGGAATCATTTCGGCTCTACTGCCACAAGCAGGAGAGGGACTAGTTAGATTCCTAGCCAGACTGTTTAGAGTCAGCCCAGTAGCAGGAGTCATTCACATTGCTTTGAGGACAGTGGAGGCTGTCTTCATTCCGAAGTTGGGGAGATCTTGTCGCACCAAGTCTAAGGATATGAGACCGAAGATTCTATACTTTCTCATAAAGACATTAGAAAAACTAAGGAGGTTAACTAAGGGACATTCACATGAGAACCAGTGCACATTAACCAGGCAAATCAAGTGAAACAGCACTTCACCAACATGTTGGGAAGATGGAAAAAACTCTGTGCATCTTCTTGGACATCGATGGGACTTTTAGTAATAGTATCATCAAATGTATGGTTAGAGCTACAGAAGAGCATGGTATTAATACACCACATGCGGATGGATTAAAACTATGCTAAGCAGATGAAAGGTAGAGGCCACCCAAATGCATGAGAAACTGGTGATATTAACACCACTAGAGGGTGTTCGAAAGGAATGGTTAGGCCCTCGCTACTGTGGAACCTAGTTGAGAATGAACTCATTGAAGAGTTAAATACTACTGGTTATTTTTGCCAATGCACAACTTGCTATCAATTCACCACTGTATGCAGATGGAGACACAACAGTTCAGAGCTTTGCTTCATCACTCGTTCTGTGGCATTGTATGAGAGGAACGGTACATCATGAAACGTTACAAAATTGCAAATTCATTCACAGATTTCGGAAGAAGTTTTAAGAAATTTTGTAACTGAGTGAGTCTTAACATTCGAAATGAGGCACAGATTTGAATGTAGAATAAACACAGCCTGTGTTGTGTTTTTTTTTTTTTTTTTTTTTTTTTCTTTCTTCCATATTTTGAAGGGTTGCATTAGTTAGTAGTACAGTGAAACTGTCAAGTGCCAAACCTTGGGATTTCCCACTGATGATGATTTGGTGAATGTCGGTACTCAACAAAATTAGCATCACAGCCATTACCGAGACCCAACAAGTCATTTCGGTGTTTTTGGGAGGACAGGGGGTGGGGTGGATGGGTCGGGGACTGTGTGTTAAAAGGTTATATCCTATATACAGTCTGCCAAGCAGCACTTACTCCCATCAATGTGGTTGGTATGAAGTCCACCATACCTGTGTAGTTGATTTGAGTTGTTGTCCACCCCTTCCAACCATTATGTTTCCTACTGTCAGATAATGAGGTATGGCATGCAAGAGGACAGAACACTGATGTACAACAACATATTGACCTGCTTATTTTGCTGCTTTGTCGGCTATGTAGTTTCTCTGTACCCTGATGTGTCCAGATACTCAGTAAAAGACCACCTCCTTGTCTCACTGCTGTAATGAGTCATGGACAAACTGAATCACCTGGTCTATTGAATACATTTGGCAGACTGCTTACAGCACACAAAGTGTCAGAACAGACGAAAAAACCTTATACTGTGAAGCCCCTGAATCCAGCACAGCACTGTCATAATGCCATATAACTCTGCACAGTAATTTGTAAATTGTTCTGGAAGGCGTACTTGAAAAACACTTTTGGGGACAACAGCTGAACAACTGAGGTCATTCCCTTGCTGTGATACATGTAAACGATAATAAAACTGTGGTACACACTTAAAATTGAAGAGAACTGACTTGTAGAAACATGTTCTGGGGCACAAGTTTTCTTGTACTGCATCAGGCTTTAAATCACTTTCGGTCTCTGAAGATGCCAAGATGGTAATTTGTTCTCTCTTATTGCGTATTCGGAGGTCTAATAAATCCACATCTGTGAGACAGTTGTTAGCATGAATACTGAATGGCTTGGTTGGATGGGACCAATTCCTGAAAAGCCGCTCGAAGTTGGGATTGATCACTGCAATAAATGCCAAAGACTGAGGCAAAGCTGAGATTTTCAGGGCCTGTCGAGCCATAGGGAGACACTGTCAATTCCAGAGTGGTGGTCCACCAGTGTCTGGGTTTGAGGAGCCAGACGAGGCGGCAGTTGAAAATGCACTTTGGAGTCTTAACCATACAGCTATTAAGGGCTACCTCTACACTCCAGCAACTACCAGGGCTGGCACGATCAATGCCTGCTTTCCATAAGGGAATTAATATTGCTTCCTTCCAAGTGAAGGGGTAGTTTCCATCAAACTAGACCTGATTAAAACAAGGTAGGTGCTTGTCTTTACTCCACGTCACAGTTTGACCAGATAATGCATAGACAGCAAATAAGTGTTCAGCTAAAACATCAGTTACATCTTGGCCACATCCACCAAGACTCCATTTCTCAGTAAGGCCATAGGGGAAGATGTACTGCCCTTGCCTGAAGTCCACGTTATTGAGTCACAAATTCATGCGGTGAAAGAGGACCGATCAATGGAAATAATGAATTCCTTCCAGAGTTCCTCATCCATTGCTTTATCACTCCTCTCACTCATGGTCTTGCAAACTGGAAGACACAACTACATTGTCTATAGTTGGATCATGCTAGAATTGCCACCTGGCCCTGATTTCCAAGTGACATTCTTCATTCCACTAAGGGACAGACAGTTGTTTCATTACACAGGTGATATGGTCCGCCATCTCATTAGCAAATCCCTGTTGTTCAAAGAAGGCCTGCTGCTTACATCGCAACCAATTTGCCCTTTGAAGTATCCTTTTTTGGGGTCTCCTGTCATTCATCAACTGAGTCAGCATATGTATTCACACAGCAAATGAGTCACTCAAATGCAAATCTGTGGCAACTTCTCACTGAACCTCAGTCTGTAATAGCTGGGGAGTTAAAACAAAGATCAATGGGGGAAAATGACACTAACTGTAGAAAAGTGACTCATTTGACCACAGCTCAAAAGGCAGATCCTCTCTAATGGACGAGATGCTTATTATTTCGACCCCTGGAGCACGTGGTAGCTGGCCCTCACACCACGTTTGTATGCACTGAAGTTACCCATGAGGAGGAATGGGCAGGTGAGCGCCCAGAAGAGTGCTGTCAGTGTGTCTGCAGGCAATGGATCATGAGGTGGAAGATATAAAGAACGCACTGTGATCTGGTATGAGAACTTCCACTGCAACTGCTTGTATGTCATGGTAAGAGGAAATGGAGAAAGATCATCCTTCATATAAGGATGGCAGCCTCTTAACTCAGTTGTATCAGTGACTTCAAAACAAGTTTGTAGTATGTGATTCTCCAGTTTCTCCCAGCATATTTGTTGCTTGAACAGTCCATGGGTATACTGCCGGTTCATAGTGTCAACGGGCACAATATTTCAGCGATCAGACATGTCGCCATCGCCAGGTGCGCTGACGAACTGAGCTCCTGAGGGCGGGCGGCCGATTTAAATCCCCTACACCTGCAGGACGCTCTCTTCGCCATCCGCGGTCATGAAGACGTGGGCATCGGAATCTGTCGTAGCGTCGATGTACTTGCTACGTCTGCCCTGGTCACCGGTTCGTACTTCTTGCTCAAAGTCTTCTTGGACAGTGTTATAATGGAGGCTATCGAAATTCGCACCAGGGAAGATCTTATCAACTGAGATTGTGGCTACAATCTCAGCAAGGCTGACCAAAGCAGATGTAGCCAGCACATCGACGCTATGACAGATTCCAATGCCCACGTCTTCGTGACCGCTGGCGCGTGGGCGGCGGAGAGAGCGGCCCGCGGGGGGGCGGGATTTAAATTGGTCGCCCGCCCTCAGGAGCTCAGTTCGTCAGCGCACCTGACAGATGGCAACACATCAGGATCACCAAAATATTGTGCCCGTTGGACACTATTAACCAGCAGTGTACCCGTGGACTGTTCGAGCAAGTTTGTAGTAAGCAGATGCAGAACACTTCTTTTCCGCGCCAGGAGCTGCGAGTTTTCCAAAAGTGATCGAATTCATTTAAGTTGCAATGCAAAAGGAAAGTCCCTATACAAGCCACTGATAAGCAATAATTGTCATTGTCTTTACCCCTTAGCAGTGATGGTTTACTCGAATCCTCAACCATAAAATAACAATCAGAAAGGGTGAGGACTCGCTGATCTAACAGCTTTGCTGCCACATTCTTCGATTTGTAACATCTTTTTGTGTGATATTTATCCTTACTTATGGGAGGACATGGCTGCATGGGTAGAGAGGATGGCTTAGTTGGCCTTTGGTGGTGTGCAGTGTTGTTGGCTAAGGTTCCAAGTTCGTTCGTTCGTTGACATCTTCCAATGGTTTCAAGGTCAGGTGTAGCTGGCAGACTAGGACCCTATTACTATTATTCTGAGGTGTCTTCACGGCCAGACTGACCAACTGAGCTCTCTTTGTTGGGTGGATATAGGTACTACCTATCAGTATAACCATCCCTTCAGAAGTAGATGTGAACTGAGGTGACTCTGTAAGGACTCCATGAGCTGGTAGGGAAACAACTGTCGACCCAGGCAGAGCCCCATGTGCTGACCAAGCAAACAACCCTGGGGAAGGAATGAGGGAGGGAGGGAGGGAGGGAGGGAGGGAAGGAGGGTTGAAGGTGCTTCAGAGGATGGCCACTAGAGACTGTTCTATTTCAACACCTATTCATCCTGTCAACATGGCGTAAACCTTGTGATTCAGGACGAAGTCAAGGTTCCCATTCTTCGAAACACAGTATGCTCCACTGCCGCACATAATGATGGTTTCTGAAGTATGCCAAATTCCCAGTTTGGGAAACCAGGGATTACTGTGCCCACAGCCAACTACTGACAGCGGAGCTTCCTGAGAAAACACACCCCTCCCTTTGCTAAAGAGTTGGACACTTGTTCTCAGGTCACTCCCCCAAGGACTGTCCTGCCTGAGTGGCACTGCCAGCAGTTATGGTACTGCCAGCATAGCCCTCAGCATCACTGAGGCACCCAAAGCCTCCAGCTGGTGTTGGTGGGGCCTAAAATGAGGAGGGAGGGACTGTTGCTGCTTGCCACATTGAATAGGTCCCCAATACGGATTGTGGGGCAGGGCACCTTGGAAGCCAATATGGAGACTTTTTCTAGAGATTTATTGGAATGTTTTGTCTCATGTCAGTGTTCATCTGAAGCATTTAGAGGTATAATATTGTATGCTGAGTGCTTGACCAAGTAACATGTGGATGTAAAAAGTGTCATCTACAGATTCAAATTAAAAGAAAATATATTATGAACATTATGGACTTTTCTGTGCACGAAACCATATAACATTTGCAGTTTATTTAGTAAGAAAGAATTCTAAGAGCTTACAACATTGACTACAAGGATGATTCTTTAGTGAAGAAATACACAGCCTGACAACAGAGTGGCACATTCAGGAGATATGGTCTGACATCAACATAGCTTCATACACATACAAACTATTGGCGGGTATGCAAATGATTACATTTGCAATTCTCTGTGACAGGTAGAATGGTCACCACACTGCATTAGTGTTGCTCATGTTTACTGCTGTCAGCATTAAGCCACTCTCGCATTTTGGTCAGTTGCAGTTGACATATTTTAAACTGCCTTTATTAATTTTTTAACAATATTATTTACATACAAAGTAGTCTCTAAGAGTGTTAAGTAAAGGAATAAAAGAATGTTATGTTGTAGACTGTTCCGGTTTGTATAAGATACTATATGATACTGTTAGCTCACTTTTTTTTCTTGCTTGCTGCACATATTGCTTGAGCTTGTATCTGTGCTGTGTAAAACAAAGATGATGAGACTTACCAAACAAAAGCGCTGGCAGGTCGATAGACACACAAACAAACACAAACATACACACAAAATTCAAGCTTTCGCAACAAACGGTTGCTTCATCAGGAAAGAGGGAAGGAGAGGGAAAGACGAAAGGATGTGGGTTTTAAGGGAGAGGGTAAGGAGTCATTCCAATCCCGGGAGCAGAAAGACTTACCTTTGTGTGTATGTTTGTGTGTCTATCGACCTGTTTGGTAAGTCTCATCATATATATATATATATATATATATATATATATATATATATAATAGAGGGAAACATTCCACGTGGGAAAAATATATTTAAAAAGAAAGATGATGAGACTTACCCAACAAAAGCGCTGGCAGGTCGATAGACACACAAATAAACACAAACATACACACAAAACTCTAGCTTTCGCAACCAACGGTTGCCTCGTCAGGAAAGAGGGAAGGAGAAGGAAAGACAAAAGGATATGGGTTTTAAGGGAGAGGGTAAGGAGTCATTCCAATCCTGGGAGGGGAAAGACTTACCTTAGGGGGAAAAAAGGACAGGTATACACTCGCACACACACACATATCCATCCATACATACAAGACACAAGCAGACATTTGTAAAGGCAAAGAGTTTGAGCAGAGATGTCAGTCGGGACGGAAGTATAGATGCAAAGATGATGTTGAAAGACAGGTGAGGTATGAGCGGCGGCAGATTGAAATTAGGAATTAGCGGAGATTGAGGCCTGGCGGATAGCGAGAAGAGAGGATATGCTGAAGGGCAAGTTCCCATCTCCGGAGTTCTGACAGGTTGGTGTTAGTGGGAAGTATCCAGATAACCCGGACGGTGTAACACTGTGCCAAGATGTGCTGGCCGTGCACCAAGGCATGTTTAGCCACAGGGTGATCCTCATTACCAACAAACACTGTCTGCCTGTGTCCATTCATGCGAATGGACAGTTTGTTGCTGGTCATTCCCACATAGAACGCTTCACAGTGTAGGCAGGTCAGTTGGTAAATCACGTGGGTGCTTTCACACGTGGCTCTGCCTTTGATCGTGTACACCTTCCGGGTTACAGGACTGGAATAGGTGGTGGTGGGAGGGTGCATGGGACAGGTTTTACACCGGGGGCGGTTACAGGGGTAGGAGCCAGAGGGTAGGGAAGGTGGTTTGGGGATTTCATAGGGATGAACTAAGAGGTTACGAAGGTTAGGTGGACGGCGGAAAGACACTCTTGGTGGAGTGGGGAGGATTTCATGAAGGATGGATCTCATTTCAGGGCAGGATTTGAGGAAGTCGTATCCCTGCTGGAGAGCCACATTCAGAATCTGATCCAGTCCCGGAAAGTATCCTGTCACAAGTGGGGAACTTTTGGGGTTCTTCTGTGGAAGGTTCCGGGTTTGAGGAGATGAGGAAGTGGCTCTGGTTATTTGCTTCTGTACCAGGTCGGGAGGGTAGTTACGGGATGCAAAAGCGGTTTTCAGGTTGTTGGTGTAATGGTTCAAGGATTCCGGACTGGAGCAGATTCGTTTGCCACGAAGACCTAGGCTGTAGGGAAGGGACCGTTTGATGTGGAATGGGTGGCAGCTGTCATAATGGAGGTACTGTTGCTTGTTGGTGGGTTTGATGTGGACGGACGTGTGAAGCTGGCCATTGGACAGGTGGAGGTCAACGTCAAGGAAAGTGGCATGGGATTTAGAGTAGGACCAGGTGAATCTGATGGAACCAAAGGAGTTGAGGTTGGAGAGGAAATTCTGGAGTTCTTCTTCACTGTGAGTCCAGATCATTTCCTCTCCAACCTCAACTCCTTTGGTTCCATCAGATTCACCTGGTCCTACTCTAAATCCCATGCCACTTTCCTTGACGTTGACCTCCACCTGTCCAATGGCCAGCTTCACACGTCCGTCCACATCAAACCCACCAACAAGCAACAGTACCTCCATTATGACAGCTGCCACCCATTCCACATCAAACGGTCCCTTCCCTACAGCCTAGGTCTTCGTGGCAAACGAATCTGCTCCAGTCCGGAATCCTTGAACCATTACACCAACAACCTGAAAACCGCTTTTGCATCCCGTAACTACCCTCCCGACCTGGTACAGAAGCAAATAACCAGAGCCACTTCCTCATCTCCTCAAACCCGGAACCTTCCACAGAAGAACCCCAAAAGTTCCCCACTTGTGACAGGATACTTTCCGGGACTGGATCAGATTCTGAATGTGGCTCTCCAGCAGGGATACGACTTCCTCAAATCCTGCCCTGAAATGAGATCCATCCTTCATGAAATCCTCCCCACTCCACCAAGAGTGTCTTTCCGCCGTCCACCTAACCTTCGTAACCTCTTAGTTCATCCCTATGAAATCCCCAAACCACCTTCCCTACCCTCTGGCTCCTACCCCTGTAACCGCCCCCGGTGTAAAACCTGTCCCATGCACCCTCCCACCACCACCTATTCCAGTCCTGTAACCCGGAAGGTGTACACGATCAAAGGCAGAGCCACGTGTGAAAGCACCCACGTGATTTACCAACTGACCTGCCTACACTGTGAAGCGTTCTATGTGGGAATGACCAGCAACAAACTGTCCATTCGCATGAATGGACACAGGCAGACAGTGTTTGTTGGTAATGAGGATCACCCTGTGGCTAAACATGCCTTGGTGCACGGCCAGCACATCTTGGCACAGTGTTACACCGTCCGGGTTATCTGGATACTTCCCACTAACACCAACCTGTCAGAACTCCGGAGATGGGAACTTGCCCTTCAGCATATCCTCTCTTCTCGCTATCCGCCAGGCCTCAATCTCCGCTAATTCCTAATTTCAATCTGCCGCCGCTCATACCTCACCTGTCTTTCAACATCATCTTTGCATCTATACTTCCGTCCCGACTGACATCTCTGCTCAAACTCTTTGCCTTTACAAATGTCTGCTTGTGTCTTGTATGTATGGATGGATATGTGTGTGTGTGCGAGTGTATACCTGTCCTTTTTTCCCCCTAAGGTAAGTCTTTCCCCTCCCAGGATTGGAATGACTCCTTACCCTCTCCCTTAAAACCCATATCCTTTTGTCTTTCCTTCTCCTTCCCTCTTTCCTGACGAGGCAACCGTTGGTTGCGAAAGCTAGAGTTTTGTGTGTATGTTTGTGTTTATTTGTGTGTCTATCGACCTGCCAGCGCTTTTGTTGGGTAAGTCTCATCATCTTTCTTTTTATATATATATATATATATATATATATATATATATATATATATATATATATATATTAACTTGTCATTAAAAGAGAATTAATTAAGAATTGACTTTTAACCAAATAGCCCGTGAGAGTTTAAAAAGTGACTTTAATCAGAATTTTTTAGTGTGAACAGTTTGGCACAAACAACTAAGATACTAACGGTGACAGTCGTAAATGTTGCAGATAATAAAACCTCTGGTCAAATTTTACATGAGCTAGCTGGAACTTTTTCTGATAATTAATTAAATCATTTTTCTGGGCCTTGCATGTTATTATATAGCATGTGAATAAACAATGTGTTACTAACATATCACATGTAGTGCGTATTAAAAACTATTGAAACAATGTATTACTACAAACTGTGTTGCTTGGGACCAGGTTGTGTACCTTGTCAATGAGTAAAAAAGACCAGAGTAGATATTTACAAAATAGAATTATTGTTACAAAGTAAAGCAATAGCAAGATCTTTTCTCTCAAGGCGATGCACGAAGATCGTTTCATCTGCTGACACCACTACTACAAAAAGAACCATGACAATACAAGTAATAAATAAGACTTACTGCTAGTGAGACAAAATACCTTTAACTGGTACTGGTAGAGTATATGAGTGAAGACTTTTAAAGGAGTCTCACAGTGGGTCTTCATTTGGCCGGCTGGTCAAACTGTGCAATACCCACATTTGTGGGGAATTGTATGTAACAGTGGCCCGATACTGAACTGAGTGAGAACGTGAGGGTAGATGTACTTGTTGTCAGGTCCCAGTCGACAAAATCTGACCACTCCAAGGGCAGATCTTCACGCATCTGTGCCTCCCATCCATAGCAAATAACAGACTCCCTGCAACATTGTGTGTCACCCTACACTATTGGTGGAGACTAGCAGCAACCAGACCACAGAACAGTTAACATCACAGCATCAACAGCTGCATTTAGAGTGGTGTTTGGACTGGAAGCATGGACTGTTAATGACTGCCATCATGTTGTCTTCAGCAATGTATAGCAGTGCTTCAGTATCCTGGATAACTATCGTTAGTGAGTATAGTGGCCACCTGGAAGAGGTCCCATTCTTTCTATGCTTTGGAGAGGTACAGCAGTGTTACTCCTATGACATGGACATCCTGCATCCTAAAGGTGTTACCTAACATCAAACAGTATCATGGTGCCATTTTGCCACAGGGAGACGCTCATTCACACATGGCACATCTCTATGAAATAGAACACGTGTGGTATCAATGACAGTATCCAGAATATAAGGGGTTAGTTACAAAAGCTGTGGGCCATTTGCCTCAGTAGCGTATACAATGGCTTTATGACACACTTCTCAACTGAATCCGTGCATGCATCCCAGTCAAATGGGGTGCAACATCATATTGAGAAGTTGGCTCATACTGACATTTTATTTGTAAATCTGACTAGAGTTTGTAGCTTCTGAAATAACGTCACACAGCTTTTCAATCTGTGGAATCAAATAAAATATTAAAACACATATTACTCATAACAATTAATTAGGAGCACTCATCTTAATTTTTGTCACTGAATATTATATTAGACAGTTACCCCATCCCAAAAACCTGTCATACACTTCCATAAAAACTGTCCTGGTACTATTCATTCCAACAGTTTTCTGCAATGTCCACCTATCAGTGTCACTCACTGGTGAGTTCTTTATTAATATTTGCAGAGTACTAATATTTGGAAGTCTCTGATCCTGAAACATTTTTCTGCTTTTTTCTTTTGCAAATGAAATCAACGAAGACACTTAAAAGACTATCCTGTTGTGATATTTTGTTTTTGGCTCTCATTTTTGCCAATAATAAATATATATTTGACTGCAAAGTGATTTTGGTGACCATTTCCACTGCTAAAATTTGTGGCTTAGGTGAACAAATTTGTAAAACATTAAAAAGTGGTCTCACATAGTAAAAAACTCCTATAGTTTCCATAATATGTATCGAGCATGGTATCAAAGAGATTGCAAAATAAAATGGTGTATGTACTTGCAGTATAGAACTTGTTCATGAAATTACAAGCAAACATTCTGTCTTATTAATTGTTTGTTGATTAAAAGACTTTTAGGCTTATTTTAGTCCATTTTATCTTGTAAAAAACCAATGATCTGGTGTCACAGCCTGCTGTATTTGTATTTATTATTAGTAAGTGAATGAAGATAAAATAAAGTTTATCTGATACAGCACTGAGCAACCAGGCCTTGTACAAGAGCTTTAACATCCATGTAGTTGCCTGTCCTGTAAAACAAAGTATGTAGCAGCCTATGGCACCACTTATAGTGGAGTACAATGCAGAAGAAGGTATAAAGTATTATGAGACTACTGTTCACTGAAAATTGTAGAATTCACAGTGGATGACTCGTGTAAGCATTAGTTGGTCCCAGAAAATCATCAGTTATTACTATAATGGCACAGGAACATTGTGGTTGGATCATGGTACAATGGATGCGGATTACTCAACCAGTGGTACTTGTGGCATGTTGCAGATTTCTCACTTTTATTTTGGTGTCATCTATCAAGTTATCCCTTGCACACTCACCATGTCTGACTTATCAAACTACATCTATTTTTAAACATTTAATTTTCAACAATATGATAACAAGATGCAAATTCATGAGTGATGCAAGAAAATAAATGCTGATGGAGAATTGGCTGAACATAAACGTGGACACATTTACCAGAATATAATGATATTCAGGAATTTAAGAACGAAGTGAAGTGGAGCTAAAGTCACAGCATGGCACTTTCATTGCAGAGGAGGAGAGCTCACATCCCTTTTTGACCATCCAGATTTAAATTATTTATGGCTCCCTATTATTGAATTTAATTGATGGAAGGAGAAAATATAAAAATTGCAGTAAATGAAGCAGGCAAAAAGGAATAAAAACATCTCAAAAATGAGACCGACGGGAAGTGCAAATGGCTAAGCAGGGATGGATAGAGGACAAATTTAAGGATACAGAGGCATATATCAATAGGGGGTAAGATAGATACTGTCTACAGGAAAATTATCGAGACCTTTGGAGAAAAGAGAACCACTAGTATGAATATCAAGAGCTCAGATGGAAAACCAATTCTAAGCAAAGAAGGGAAAGCAGAAAGGTGGAAGGAGTATATAGGGGATCTATACAAGGGTGATGTACTTGAGGATAACATTATGGAATTGGAAGAGGACGTAGATGAAGATCGAATGGGAGGTATGATACTGCATGAAGAATTTGACAGAGTACTAAAAGGTCTAAGACAAAACAAGGCCCCAGGAGTATACAACATTCCATTAGAATTACTGATAGCCTTGGGAGAACCAGCCCTGACAAAACTCTACTGTCTGGTGAGCAAGATGTACAAGACAGGCGAAAAAGCCCAGACTGCTAGAAGAACATAATAATTCCAATCCCAAAAAAGCAGGTGTTGACAGGTGTGAAAATTACCGAACTATTAGTTTAATAAGTCACGTTTGCAAAATACAGACACGAAGTCTTACACATGAAAACTGGTAGAAATCTACGTTGGGGGAAGACCAGTTTGGATGCCGTAGAAATGTGGAACATGTGAGGCAATACTGACCCTATGACTTATCTTAGAAGATAGATTAAGGAAAGACAAACCTACATTTCTAGCATTTGAGAAAGCTTTTAACAATGTTGACTGGAATACTCTCTTTCAAATTCTAAATGTGGGAGAGGTCAAATGCAGGGAGTGAAAGGCTATCTACAATTTTTTTAAAAACAAGATGACAGTCATAAGAGTCGAGGGGCATGAAAGGGAAGCAGTGGTTGGGAAGGGAGTGAGACAGGCTTGTAGCCTATCTCCGATGTTATTCAATCTATACATTGAGGAAGCAGTAAATGAAACAAAAAGAAAAGTTTGGAGTAGGAGTTATAATCCATGGAGAAGAAATAAAAACTTTGAAGTTTGCCGATGACATCATAATTCTGTCAGAGACAGCAAAGGACCTGGAAGAGCAGCTGAATGGAATGGACAGGGTCTTGAAAGGAGGATGTAAGATGAACATCAACAAAAGCAAAATGAGGATAATGGAATGTAGTCTAACTAAATCAGGTGATGCTGAGGGAATTATATTAGAAAATGAGACACTTAAAGCAGTAGATGAGTTTTGCTATTTGGGGAGCAAAATAACTGATGACGGTCGAAGTTCGGAGGATATAAAATGTAGATTGGCAATGGCAAGGAAAGTGTTTCTGAAGAAGATAAATTTGCTAACATCGAGTATAGATTTAAGTGTCACGAAGTCTTTTCTCGACTTATTTGTATGGAGTGTAGCCATGTATGGATGTGAAATGTGGATGATAAATAGTTTAGACAAGAAGAGAATAGAAGCTTTCGAATTGTACTGCTACTGTAGAATGTTGAAGATTAGATAACTAACGAGGAAGTACTGAATAGAACTGGGAAGAAGAGGAATTTGTGGCACAACTTGTCTAGAAAAAGGGATCGGTCGGTAGGACATGTTCTTAGGCATCAAGGGATCACCAATTTAGTATTGGATGGCTGCGTGGGGGTAAAAATCAGCGGAAGACCAAGAAATGAATACACTAAGCAGATTCAGAAGGATGTAGGGTGCAGCAGTTACTTGGAAATGAAGAATCTTGCACAGGATAAAGTAGCATGGAGAGCTGCATCAAATCAGTCTCAGGACTGAAGACAACAACAACAACAACAACAACAACAACAACAACAACATGGCTCCCTAAACCAATTGTGTCAGATAATAGAAAAATACCTTTGAAACCATCCCAATTAATTTTGCTCCCCATCATTGTCAATAATGGATTGCTCATTATCAAGTGACCAAATCAAAGATACTCCCAGTTTGATCATCTTCGATTTTGATTAAGTTTATACAGAATGTCCATGTGGGTTCTGCATGAACTTCTGCCAAGTTTCAGCTCCATTCGTAACTTGTAGTAGATACTAGAGACATTTTCAAAAGGGCCATTTTCTTTTACACACACACACACACACACACACACACACACACACACACACACACACACACACACACACACACACACAAAAAAAAAAAAAAAAACACCACTCACCTCAGTCAGCCCATTGTTCTTAACCTAACAGAGCTAGGATCCTGCAACTTGTCATCCTAACATTCACACAGAACACAGAAACAGCATTCCAGCAAACGAAAATCAGAAAGAAATGCCTATGGTATACCTTACAACACTGATGTATGATCATGTTTCCACCGAGTTTTACTCACTGTATATTCCTAGTGAAAATGTGGGAACAATTTTTTCAGCAAATTTGGGGGGGGAGGGGGAGAGAGAGAGAGAGAGAGAGAGAGAGAGAGAGAGAGAGAGAGAGAGAGAGAGAGATGCATTGATTTCTGATTTTCATTTATGTCATTTCTGTTATTACTCTCAGGATTGCAAGTTGCAGCTCTATTGGAACAATAACAACTTGTTAATCTCCTCCCCCCCCCCCCCCCCCCGCCCAAAAAAAAAAAAGTACCGAAGAAAGAACACCTTGTGAAAAAGTTATGAATGGCACTGAAACTTCGCAGAAGTTCATGTATGTCCCTTGTGTACAACTCCATACAAATTTTGATTAAACTTAAGATTGTTGAGGTGCAGTCCCTAGCTCACGTAACATGGAATGCCTCTACTACAATAGCAAGCATTTTCACTGTCTCTATTTGCATCTCTAATCGGACATTACAACCCAATATTCAGTCTTCTGCCTTGGGTTAGGCTTGAAGTACTTTCCTCTGCATCTGTACTATTAGGTTTTTTCATAGTTTTCACTACTCGTTGAGGCAAATGCCAAAATTGTTTTCTTTCAAGAGGGTACGGCAGGCTTTTACTTCCAACATCCTTGTAGCACATCTTTTGTGCAATTATATTATTTGTTACTGTTATATGCAATTATACTTATTGTAGTAGCTTTATGACACGTATCTCACTGTTGTTAAAATGGTCTATGAATGAATACATAATTTTGCTTTGTTCATATTTAGGCACGAGTATGCTAGAGGTGATAACCCTGGGTTTGGTGTGGGGTGGCAGAGGGGTGAAGTGGACTGCGGTAGTCGTCATGGGGTTGTGGACCACTGCGGCTGCGACAGAGTCTCTCCATTGTTTCCAGGTTCCCGGTTAACACACAATACAATACAATACTACAATACAATACAATACAATGCAATACAATACAATGCTAGAGGTGAACTGGATATAATACACAGACAAACTATTTCGAGCTTTTGTGCTGGCACATAGTAAATTACTGATGTCTCACTGTCCACACTTTACTTTCTGTGATCTCCCCTCAGAGATAACTGGCATCTGAGCTACAGGGAGTGGATGGGGGAACAATCATATTAGTTTCTCAGCGAATAGCATAACAGTCTTGAGATTTCATGACTAATGGTTCTGGGTACACTTGCTACTAGTCGGCCTCCATTAAATGTTCCACCTTCCTCCAAACTCATACTGAATTGTGATTCTCCCACACCTCCCAGCATAATTAATGACAAAATAACTTACGGATGAATGACCAGATGTCCATTTCGGCAAGTGACCACACTGCCATCATCAGGTGCACCAGCTCCTAGGCAGTCAGTCCATCAGCGCACTTGATGAAGACAGTGTGGTCTCTTGTCAAAATATTTGGCAGTTGGTAACAGAAATCCCGAGTTTCGCTCATGAATTATATAGTCACACTGACCTGATACATCTCTTTGTGGTGGAGCAGGATGCAAGTTCAGATCGTGAAGACTTTTTTATTTTTTATTTTTTTATTTTAAATTGGGTGTGTGAGGGTGGTGGGAGCAGGGGGGGGGGGGGGGTAAGGGACAGTGCTGCTCCCCTGCTCCTGTGTGTTTCCACGGTGATATCATGGCATATAGCTAATCTGTGGTCCAAATCATTTGTCCAATTTTTTAAATTGAATCTGCTCTCAAAGTTGGTAACCATACTGTTTTTACACTGTGGCAACACCACCCACCAATAAAAACCTGTAAGATACTTTCATCCATCACCTAGGCAATTTCTTATTGTTAATTGTAATGTGTTTGCATTTTACATAACTGCAACCTACAATGTAATACAGGTATTGTTTCTGACTACGACTTCCTGCTCCAGATGCCCTCCTCAGTTTTTTCACCTAACATCAATACTGAAACAACTGAAATACACTTGCAGTCATTTTTGTTACAGTACCTATGTAGAGTCATTCTTGTTAGGCGATTATGGCGACAAGATAAGTAAAGTTATTTACATGACACTGGTATCTCATGTGTTAGTAATACATTCAAATTATACTGTTAACTATCTTCAGTGCCAATAGAAACTGATTATGCAATGCTGGCTTTCGCAGACGGTAGCTGTGTCCTTACTACTTTTTGTTACACGCGGTTTAACCATTGTCCATAACATATTCTTTGCCCGACGTTTCGTCTCCTAATGTTGGAGACATCGTAAGAGGCTATGACACACACTACGTTTACATGCAACACATATTCTGGAATATGAAAACCGAATTTCGCTGTTGTATTTCCATATTAAGGTCTAAAGTGATTTGCTAGGCCAATTACGTATGGTGTCTGGAAAACAGTGATCCAGTTTCTGATTCGGTCAACCTAATCATTATTTCTCTTCACTTAAATATTACAGGTAAACAGCGTCAGGCTCAGTTTTTCTGCATCTTATTCACCGCATAGTACGTCCATAATAACTGAATATTCTGAAAACAAAACATAACTTGACTACCCAAGCATATTTCAAAACCGGCTGCTTTTACATGGGAGCGAAAATCGATTTCGGAATTGGAAAACCGACAACCAGAAGCACCATCCAGAAGCGGTATTGGGAAATAGGTTTACGAAATTCTGTTTTGGGAGCTTCATGTAAACCGTGTGACAGACAGTTTCAAATTTGAGCAAATTTAGCACCCATATCGGTGGATTCCGCCGACGACTGACATCAACCGACCATTTAAGATTAGCGATGGGTTCAAATGCGATTTTTCGATATCAGTGATTTATGTGAATGCTACTTTTCGGCAACTGCGGTTTGTTGCAGTTAAAAACCGCAGTTGAAGAATTCACAACTTGTATCCCTCCGCTATTTCTACTATTGCTGCGATTTGCGCGACTTCGGCGCTTTACGCAATTTATCACTGTAAGTGTTACACTTCATTGGTGCAAGCAAGAAGTGAAGTGTGTCAATGCAACCGAGAAATATGTTCTCGGCTCTATAGACGATTGTTTGTGAGAGCCTAATGTAACGTTTCAGTAACCCAACTGACAAAAACTTACCTGAAATGGTATTGTTAATGTTTCCAACGATTCTCTCTCAGTTGCATATGATATACGGAAGATACGCTTGGCCGCGTACAAAATTTCATCTCAACTAAACAGTCAGTATTAAGTATGTTCTTCCTTTAGCCTTAAATTAATGGAACAAGTGTGAAAATATTGATAGTGTTATGTTGAGAATCATAAAACAAAATATCGTGCAGTACCATAGGAGTTCATGTTTGGAATAGGGATTCTAACCACGTTGTTACGTTAAGTATCTGAATCACATTGTCGGTCGCCCGATAACGCAATAATTCAAAATATGACAGCAGAACTGGAAAAGCTGCCACAGTGTCTTCGTCAGAAGTACGATTAGCTTCTAAGTTTGAGAATGTACGTAGGGCATCGTTTGTGCAAAGTGAGAAATCTCCCCTCTCTCACCTGCTTTCATTACCACAAGTATTGGCAGTTGTATAATGTTAGTTATACTGTTAACAATTAGTAGCAGTATGAAAGTTTAATATCCCTCGTGATTTTCCAGACGCAGTTCTTATTTCGATTACTGACTGATCTATGTATCCATCCACATCTAGAAGAGAGAATCGTGAAGATTGAAGAATTCGCAGCGTAAAAGAGCCGTGATTGACAACGTAATGAGTAGTGGTACAGTGTGTCATTCTACACTGTGAGTGAATTAATGGAAGTTCCATTCTGACCTTCCATCCCACATTGGAAAGCACTGATTTTACAGTTACAAGTCGACATTTAGAATAATAATAATAATAATAATAATAATAATAATAATAATTATTATTATTATTATTAATTATTATTATTATTATTATTATTATTATTATTATTCTGCAGTATTTCAAAATACAGACAGAAGTTTAACCGATACGCGGAAAAAATATCTGTCTTGCGAATACAGTTGTTAGACATTCGGTAAAGTTACGTAGTTGACACAAGATTTCGTTTATAGTACTTTATGTACGGTGTGTGTGTGTGTGTGTGTGTGTGTGTGTGTGTGTGTGTGTGTGAAATATCAAAATACTCATCGGAGCCTTATCCTTTATCTGTTTTTTAAATACCGCGCAGTTTTAGCTTATATGATGAGTATGTTTAAGTATGTCACGAAAATTCCAAGCTAAGCTTGTCAGTTGACAGAAGTTTTATTCGGTCTTCACATTCCTCGGCTGCACCAATTCTAAAGAGAGAACAAAATTTTTCTCAGAGCAAATTAGTTTCTTAGTTCACGTCTTAGACCATAAGCATGTAACACATCCATATCGTGAGACAATGTTGTTAGTACGAAGTAACGACGTATGACAAGAGATGGCAACGGCCCCTAATGCTAACTGCGCTTTTTAGTTCTCCTTGCGACTTCGAGCTGCGACTTGTCACTGAAATTGCAGCTAGACAAAAGGTTCACAGGAAGTAGTACGAAATTCGGCCAACAGATGGCACACGGCGTTAATGTTGAAGGCTACGTGCGACTCCTAGTTATGATGAAACCGCAGCCAGTTTCTGTAAAGTTATATCTGTGACTTCTTAATCGCTGTCGCTGTGATTTATAACATATACGCGATTTCTTGCTCACTCCTGTATCAGATCAATACGCCACTACTAGCGGAGTCACACTTCACTCCATCTCATCGTCCGAACGTAGAGACTTGACAGACGATAGTTGATGAAACACTGTTTTCTTCCGTCAAATCAACCAACGTTCTTTCACACAAAGTACTGACTCAGAGAAAGTGATAGTTTATTCCAAGAAAGAGTGGGTTGTGGCATCCTGAGGTTGAAAAATATTATGGGGGTTGTAGTTCGGAATATGTGGGTAGAAACTGCAGGTTTATTGGTAACTACACGTAGGCGAAATCTTTATAAAAAAATTTTTGGTTTAAAGAATAATCTGTTCAGGTGAGAAGGCTGCGTATTTATGCTTATGGATGCTGTAGTGGCTCTTTTGGGTTGTGGTGGATGGGTAATAGCTGCATACAAATTACTACTACCCTTCCTGACGTTTTTGTGCCAGTAGGTGGTGACTTGTATGAAATGGTTTGCAACTGTAGTGTTTCTACTTTTCAGTGCTTTAGGTTCTCCGAGTGTCTTGATCAAAGCTTTATGCTTGTCTCTCACGTGTTGCTGAATGGTAGTCACTAAAAGTTAACTAACGTATGTCTCGAAAACTTAAATACAGGAAAACAGGGTGTTTGTCATCTTTATCTTCAAGCTCATCATGAATAATCTAGAGTAGATAAACAACGTTTTCGTATAGAGTTCGTGATTTACTTTTCAATGTGAGGGCAGGTGCTCATTTGCAGATTTCTCATTTTAACTCTATAATGTCTCAGGTGCGGTCTCAGACAGCTGGCGCTTATTGATGCTAATGCATAATGATGCGGTAGAAGATTATAGCACTGTGTAGTTGCTCTTATCCGAAGCTGCGTGGTTCCCTTTGTCAGAACCCGCTTTAATATGACGTGGACCTGTACTAGGCATCTTTCGTGCCACCAGTCTCTTGACCGCTCCTGGGACTGCGTTATGCATTCAGTAGCCAGGTCTGAGTCTATCATTTATGTTCCAGATTCTGGCTTCGAGGATGCTGTTTAAAAATGGCTTGGGAACAGTTCAGGGAGTGGTGCTGGATCAGGGAGTGGTGCTGGATCTGGATCAGGGAGTGGTGCTGGATCAGAGAGTGATAACGAAATTAAAGTGAACATAATACTATATAGGAACGGGGGGAAGTGAAGACAAATTTGTTTTGCCACCTGTGAATTCCTCGAATGAAACAAGTCATCATGCAGACGCAGAGAGAAGTGTGGAGACTTAATCTATAGCTAGAGGTTCTGCTACAAACATATTAGGTCGAAACAAATACCGCTGGTCGTCGAAACCTTTTCCAACAATGGCCAATGGCACTTTTCCGCATGTTGGACGTAAGTGGGGGACTGCGACTGTCCTTCACAATTCCTACAAAGACAACACTCAGGTGAACCGCTTTAATTATTGTTGAAGCTTGTAAACTCGCTGGTGACAGAACAGATACAAAGCGAGAAAACTAGTATCCCACATCCCGTGAACTTCGTGCATCCTTCACCGTGTTTTGGGTGTAGCAGAACCAAGATTATAAATCGTCGTAACCGATTGGAAAAATGCGAAACCCGCTCTACCTGTGATCCAAAAACGAAGAGCGAGCCATCTTATATTTGCCATTGTTGCAAGAAGTTAACCTGAACTAAAATCTGTACAAAAATTACTAACGAGTGCTAAGAAAACCTCTGAGAAGGAAACTGAACACCAAAAAAGTGCAAGTGTAATTTTCATTTCTCTCTGTCTTGTGGGAGTTTTTAATGCTTTTATCATTACATAAAAACAAAAATATAGCAAAAAGTAAAATTAAGAGAGCAAGGTATTTTAGTTTTCATAGCATTAACATTGTCATGTTATGTTCATTATCTACAATTTTCTGTTAAAATTTTTTTTTCGTAAAAATGAATTTTAAAATCTATTTGAATATATTTTGTGTAGTAATAATGCAACCTTTTACATAAAAATCTGAACTGTCCACACTGAAATTGCTGAACGCAGTTTTTACGTTTTTTTCAACATAGAGGGCACTCAGACCGCACGTGAAACAGAGAGAGAGAGAGAGAGAGAGAGAGAGAGAGAGAGAGAGTGGGTGGGAGGCGGCTGGGAAGCTATGGGCTACACCATTCAATGCATCAGCATATGTGCATATGTTAAAAATACCTTATTTGCATTTGTATCCATACCCAATGGTGCCAAAATGCAGCATATACGAAAAGCATCTGGTTCAAAATTAAAGTTAAATTGACAAGGTTTCCTTGGTAACTTCACACGTTTGCACATCTGTGGCTATATACGGCGAATTTGACAAAGTTTCCTCTTTTGCAGGGGTCATAATGAGTACTGAAAGTTTCATCGACCACTCTAAGAAAGTTGATGTAATCCTCTGATTCTGAGAGTCATATTTCCTTTAGCAAATTTTCATTGGCGAATAACTCATTTAAAGTCATTACCTGGGCCAGCCTCTTTTCTTATTCCTTAAACACAGTACCAAAGTCAATTCCAGGACTGCTTTGTCTGCATTTGTGGTCATTCTCACTACTGTCAAAATACGAACACCGTGAATGCACTTACATTAACACACATTGCTTGTAAGTATACGTACTTCCTTGGCAAATCCGTGGCTAGACAAGAACGGTTTTGTCAAACACGTTTGATCGTTTACGGGGACATTTGGTGGCGAAATCGTGCCGACGTGTGTTATGAGCTTGAAATGGGAGAGATTTGGCACTGATTGCTTTATGTAGCTCTAAAGCACACAACTTGTTTAATTTATATTCTTCTTTAACTGAGGGTCTTATTGCTAAATAAGGCAAAGAGCAACTCTTCTCCACAACATGCTTCAAATACGTCCGTGCAACACAGCGTAAGGCAGCGGTTTGCTGACGTCACGAGACGACTGTTGCCTGGTTACGTATAAACAGTTCTACTTGCTGAGCTTGGTTAAGGTTGAAACTGCTATCTAAGTCTTCACAGCCTGTGACGATGTCTCAAGCACTAGAAGACGAAACGTTGGGCACAGAAATGTTTAGTACAACGGCTTAATGCCCATAAAACATAAATGAGAGAAGAGACAAAAGAAATTGTCAAAATTTAGCCATTTCATCTGGCATCACATACAAAGTGAAAAATTTCATTTTCAAAATTGTCGTTCAGAAATGGCGTGAAGAATATCACTTCGGGATTCTGTTGTTTACTTCCGTAACTTGCAATACACAACGACATGGTTACTTATGATTCTTCCCAATTCCTGGGCAGGGACCACAAAGCTGTCGAGATACTGCCCGCCAAACGCGCAGCAACAGACGAGGAGAAAAGACGACAATTTATAAATGAACAGGGTGAGGTAGTGGATTTTCCTAAGATTCGTGTTCCTATCTTGTGTCTACAAGTCGCGACTATAAAAGCACGATGTTTCACAGTGTAATTTAGTACTAGTGTAATTTTGTACTAGTAAAATCATAAACGATAATTACCTAATAGATTTCGCTAACATATTGGAGACCACCATCACACAAGCAAGAAAATTTTACATAACGAAATAGTCTAACGTCTCACAGTGAGAAAGCATAAGTGAAGGCCAATTCCAGTACCGTTTGAATTCAAACCTACGACCAAACAGCGGAATCGTTGACGGCATCTATGACAGCAACATTAAGGGCAGACGCCTGCTCGATCGCGGTTCGACCATGTGAAACAAAGCATAGGTCATGTAATGTCCCGTATTCATATACATCGAATAAAAATTCTAGTTTCTGTAAGTTGTGATCAGGGCAAAACTGACGTGACCGATATGAATCATGTAACAATGGTATGCACAAGTTCAAAGATGCACTGGTCGCAAGAGGTTTTCCTCTAGCTACAAGTGTTGCCTTTTCACTCTCAGAGATGTAAAGAAGTGCTCTCTGATAGAGGAATACTTAAAAGAAGCTGATATACTAATTTAAACTTGGTAAAACTAAAAACGTATATTTGAATATGAGTACTTAATATGTTTCACACTATCTTGAATATGACACACTAAATGAAACCATTGTGGGAATAGATTGTATGGTAGTATATTGTACTACCATATTAATTCATACTTATTCTGTCATATTACTTTAACCTAAAGATTACGCTAACCCTGTGCTGTTATAACTACTGTTAGCTGTATGGTCAATGTTGCCTAAAGCTAAAATAAAAAAAATAAAAAATGGTTTATGTTGAGCGACTTGGTTCATACATTTGCCGCCTACACACGTCACTCCTATTCAACATTGGCATTCTTGCTGCCATTTCGCTACGGCATTTTTAGGGTCTCAAAAGGCTAGCGAGCCGGTGTTCTGACAAATATGCTATTTGACCGAAGGTTCCAGCTTTTGCCAACGGATAAATGTAACTTACTTGCTCTTCAAGCCAGTACTTTTTCTGCTCCAATTTCAAGTCGATACGAGCGCCGAGTAGGTAAGAAAATATTAACTATTACGCTTTCAGTGGTTGATGAATAGTATTACGGCCGTTGTTAGCCGTCATACCTACAAATAGCTATCTCTGTTAATCGAAGTTGAACGCACGTGATAATAAACGTTGTTCCGTCATTGGCACCTGCTGAATTGCGCAAAAGCCTGGTGTCTTAAGGTCACTGGAAGTGGTCTTTACTTATGCATTAGATATTTTGTTGTTATTCTAGTGTGAATGGTATAGCAACGGAAATCTTTGCGAATCACTCTGCTGAACTTATGACCCACGTTATGTAGTTCTTGTATCAAATCTCGCTTAAGATAGTTTCGCTGTTCTTCATTTTTAATAAACCCACTGACAAAGTAATAAAATTTGCTAAATCTATGTAGAGAAATTTAATAGTTTTATAAGGGGAGGGAGGAACAGGCAGCTTTGGCAATTATGGCAAGTGCGCAGTCACCTCAATACTGTTCTGCTCCTCGTGCACCAATTGATGACGTTACTTTACGGAAAACCTCAAAAGTAACGACATAATTTTTGGTTAAAAATATACCATATGGCAACGTCTCGCGTCGACTGCATCTTATAGTATATAATTGAGAACGTATTATTAAACCGATATAGAAATTCACAGATCTTCCTACGATTACACCGTTAATAATTTTACGTATGAACTATGAATTTTGGTCCATGAGCTCTCAGCGGAAGCTGATAGATGACTTTCCCATTTTGACAGTGTCCTGTTAAAAAGCAGCTATTGCACGCCGTGTGCTATTACAGGGAAGTAGTGGCAGAATAAAGAAGAACATGTGATACCGAACAGCAGAAGACACTGCAGCAGCACACATTTGACAGAAGCAAAAACGAGTGGTAACAAAAATAGCATATTAAAGTGCTGGCAAGGGCAGCGAACGAACTTTTTCAAACTCGTTTACTGCCTGGACTTTACGTCGACTGTATGGTAAAATGAATGATCGCTTTCGTCCTTTATTAATACGGTACGAAATTTGCAACAATTGCGAAAGCGTTATCGACATGCAGCAGTATAATGCCACGGAGAATTAGGTTTGACGGTTCTCTCAGCTCTTCCGTTTCTTCTCGTGCATGCTGCTTCCTCCATTATCGGACGCTGCTGTCTCCCCACTTCCTCCCTTTCACGCAACTCTCCGCCGCGTGCGATTATAGGGAAGTGGGTGTATAAGGAAGAGGAACAGACGGCAACGAAGAGCAGAAGACACTGCGTCGGCACTGTTATGAGAGAAGCGGAAACAAATGGAGCTACAAATCGCATATAAAAGTGCCGGAAAGAGTGGTTGGACTTTTCAAATACTGCTAGGACTTTAGATTCGTGAAATGACCGAGTGCTTTCACCTCTGAATGTGCTACCTGCCTGAAAACGTTATCTAAATGTGAGAGCACAAGACCACGGAGAAATATATTTTGCTGCTCCCTCTGTTCGGCTCGCTGTGCAGCATACTTCTGCCTCTCATTATCGGCCGCTGCCGACACCGCGTATCCTCCCCCTTCACACAACCCACGGGAAAAAAGGAGTCAGCATGCTGCAGGCCGCATGCAACAGTTTCCTGAAATCAGAAAGCATGTGCCGAATATTGTTAGGAATTAAAAAACATTTCCCTTCAACCACCAATTACGAACCGACATTAAAACTGCTGATATTACAAACGATACAAGCACGAGTTTAAGGTGGAAATTAAAGACTGACAAAACAGTAACTACTGGCAAAAAATAACTAAATATGGCACGACCACATAGTGCATAAATGAGTGCACTAGTCTAAGGTTTATTTCGTACGTAATTATGACTAACAGAGAAAAAGTTAAATTTTGTGATTGGAGGAGGAGGAGGGAACAAGGTAGAATTGCATACTATCCCACATAACACCAAACGAAATGCGATGAAACAGTTCCTTTTGGATATGATTTGATTCCAGTGTTTTAATGTACAATCCTAGAAGAACTGGGTTCCTAATGCTCCACATCTGAATTGGCAGCGGAGACTTACTCTGGACTGGTATGGTTCTGTGGAAGCAACGTGACATCTGTTCCATCACTTGTCACCCTGTGCAGCAGCTTACAGTTATGGGAACGTTGAATCTGAGATATTAAAGCTTAAACATAGCTGCTGTTGTTGACCCGAATACGTAATCTCATGTGACCTTTGCACTGATTACCACCTTATGCTCAAAACTGGGTAACTCACAACATACTGTAACATACTAAGCAACATACTGCCTACAGCTGCATCTTGCATCACAACATTCTGATTTCATATATGCACATCTTTAAATGGAGAAAAACTTCACATGACTTTTGGTCACTCAACTTATTTAGTTTGCACATCAACTGTATCTACTGACTGCATTCACAATCTTGTTAATTTTTATTATATACCAATGACTAAGCCCATCTCATTTTATACAATCAAAGATCAATAAAGATTCTTGTTTCATGATCCATAAGTTTGTTTTCTTCCCTCTTACTAGTTCCCAACATGTATTTCTCCATTACCCACTGAGCAATGCTCAGTTTTTGATTTGTGTGTGTGTGTGTGTGTGTGTGTGTGTGTGTGTGTGTGTGTGTGTGTGTGTGTTTTTTTTATAATAGTCTATGCTTCATTACTGTATGTCAAAATAGGAAATACATATATTCTGTAAAATCCTTTTTCAAGACAATTTTCAATTTGAAAACACTATTTAATTCATCAAAAATTCTCCAGGCTCTTCTGTTTATTTCGTCTGCAGTCCATGTAGTCCCCCTATTCAACTGTCCCACATACAATATCTTTTATTTAATTGACTAGGTATATATTCTTGATCCTCACTCTTACAATTTCATCTTCTGTGTGTTCATTGTACATTACTGAAGCCTTGTGGTAACTAGCTTATAGGCATTTTTTTACCATGCTCTTATCAAACTGCTATTTCTTGTTGAATTTTTGTCTACAACTGATGCTATCGTCATGTGTCATAAGTATAAAAAAAGGCAGTTCAGGTCTATTCCATTAATGAATATTCCTTTTTGATTTTCTCAGTTTTGAATAGGTAAATTTCTTCTAGGGCTGCTGAGAATAATTTTCATGGTATGCAATTTCTTGCCCAACTCGTGCTCCAATTCTGAATTTCTCACTGTCCTGCTGATCTCCAGTAGGAGCTACAACTTTGACATACATATTCTTCAGTATAGTAACATCCCTTGAATAAATGCCTGGTTCTCAAGGGCAATTAGTATAACTGTTGAAAGTAAGTAAATCTTTGCAGCCAACTTCAACAAATCTTATTGTAACCCCATCATCTGCAAGCACCTTTCCTGTCTTAAGCATTAATGTACACAAATTTTTGAAGGGATCTTAAAAACTTGGTGTCCACTCAATATCAAGTACTTCCTATATCTTGTCACATAGTCCCCCTAACATTCACAAACAGTTTTTCTTTACTTCAGCAAATTCTATCATTGTCCCTACTGCTTTTGTCTAATATAAACGTACTTAGTACTTATAACAGAATATTATCTTTTCTGATTAATATATGAATCTAATCAAACAATGAAAATGTGTGTCAATTTATTATTTATTACTTCAAATTGTTTTTACAATTATCATTCACTTTCACTAAACCTGGTTGAATACCAGTAACTGGACTCTGTGCCTACCATGACCATTGGATTCAGGTAGATAGCTACACAGCTCCATCTAGAATTCTATTCAGACATCAGTTGGGGAACCCCAAATTCACTATTACACTTTAATGATAGACTGCTTTGGCACAATCAGTTCAAGTCTCAGTGGTTATATTAATCTTTATTGATGATATTTCATTGATGTGCATTTTTTGTCCCCATGCAGAAATATTTCAATCAAATTCATCTGTCCCAATCTTGTTTACCATGGAAGTGATAGTGATTTCAGAGGCTCTCAGATTTAACTATCATGCAGGCGTCTAGAACCTGCTGATAATGTCAGACATAAAAAGCATACAAAAATATATTGCAAACCTGAAGTGGAAAATTAAAATCAACATCCACACATTGGAAATTATGATAAAAATCTCAATAAAAGAAATTACAGATAATTGTAGCAAAATAAAGAATCTCCTATCCAAAGGCCGCAGCTCACATAGGATTGTTTTACGAGAAGGCCAACCTGATGATGGAGGTTGGTATTTCTGGCTCTGCAATGAACGTCAATCTACCATCCTCCGATTTCAATTTGTGGATATGCCAAACTGACAGAGGAAGAGAGAGCAAAGGACTGGCACCTTCCAATTTGCCATAAAAATCAGTACTACACTGTGATCCAACGAGTAATGAGAAACTCCCCCCAATTTTGAAAATTCCAAGCAAGCAGGACACTGATAAGTACCTTGGTACAAATGCATACTAACCATCATTTGATAACTACCCATTTATATCAGATGAACGATAACCCTTTCTGTGACTGTCAGTGGAAAGGAGGAAGATGTAAGTCACTTCCAGTTTTCTTGCAGTTCCTTTGAGGAACACGTAAATCACTTATTGCAAAAACTCGTGACATTAAGGGTGCCCTTTTCAACAAGTACTTCTTACTGTGTCATGAAGATACTCAAATTTACAAACCCTTTTTTATTTTATGGAAGGTGGTAACATGTGTATGAAATCTGGCGTACTATCTGCAGATATGAAAACACTATCTCCAGGCTTGCATACGACTATCCCCAACGCTTGTAAGCAGTCTCTTAAAGTAAGGGCACCTGATATAGTGGAGATTGAATAAGTTTGAAGTTTAGCGAAACCAACACACTAGAATGTATTAGGACACGTAAGGAACTCAGCCAAGGTCTTGGAGAAGCTATTACGAGTTTGTTTGATCTGAATAACTGATGCTCACATTTACAAATATATGAACAAGCCCCCCAGAGTTGCCAGTCAACAATGCTATACAGCTGTCTTTTCACTTCTGGTAATTTCTAAATTAACTTTAAAATGCATTGGAGCTGCTGTATATAACAGGAAAGTATACACTGCTTCACAAAAATATATTTCTCTCATAAATTTTATCACAAATCTCAGAAAGGCTAGCATTGTCAGTTGACTGTCTTACATAATGGTTATATACTGAACAGAGAATGCTGTGCTTGTTTTCAGCAGTGAGTTACTGTACTGTGACGACTAAATAAGAAAACCATATATTCCAGTGATTCTGTGTACTTTAGGAATAGATACTGCAAGAGATCTCAAGCACTGTAGTATTAATACGTCACATTCTTTTGTACACCTTGAACATTTTGTTAACAATGAAAGTATAAAATTACTGTAACAATCCTTGGCATGGATAAAGAAATGACATTTGTTGGCATTAAAACTGTGTGCTGCAATGGGTCTCTAGCACATATCATTCTTTTAATTGGGCACCCTTATTCACTTCTCACCTTCCATTTAGAAGCACTCTACTCACAAAAAGCAGATGTCTTGAGTGGACTCTCAGTCCATTGCGTTGTAATGTTAGCTGATGATGTCAGCATTCTGATGAGCAACTACGGTAGACTGCAAGATATCCAAATACTGTTATTTCTTTGTTTGATGTGGCAAAAAGATGAATCATTGCAAATAATTTTTAATATCACAAATTAAATAATGCAGGTCTGGAGGGATAAAACAGCTTACAGGTCCCCTGAACTGGCATTTAACAGCAAGGCAATATGGAATACCAGCTAGTTAGATGTTTTTAATATGGAGATGACTGCTAAACAAAAATAATTTCTGTGATACAAACTGTAGTTCTAATTAATACTTAATGCTGTGCACTGAGCAACTTCTTCATGTAACTGTTTTCATGTTGCTGAAACGTTGTCAACATATTACCCTAATTATGTATTCTAAAAAGAAAGATGAGACTTACCAAACAAAAGCGCTGGCAGGTCGATAGACACACAAACAAACACACAAAATTCAAGCTTTCGCAACAAACGGTTGCTTCGTCAGGAAAGAGGGAAGGAGAGGGAAAGACGAAAGGATCTGGGTTTTAAGGGAGAGGGTAAGGAGTCATTCCAATCCCGGGAGCGGAAAGACTTACCTTAGGGGGAAAAAAGGACAGGTATACACTCGCGCGCACACACATATCCATCCGCATATATACAGACACAAGCAGACATTTGTAAAGGCAAAGAGTTTGGGCAGAGATGTCAGTCGAGGCGGAAGTACAGAGGCAAAGATGATGTTGAAAGACAGGTGAGGTATGAACGGCGGCAATTTGAAATTAGAAATTAGCGGAGATTGAGGCCTGGCGGATAGCGAGAAGAGAGGATATGCTGAAGGGCAAGTTCCCATCTCCAGAGTTCTGACAGGTTGGTGTTAGTGGGAAGTATCCAGATAACCCGGACGGTATAACACTGTACCAAGATGTGCTGGCCGTGCACCAAGGCATGTTTAGCCACAGGGTGATCCTCATGTCTGCCTGTGTCCATTCATGCGAATAGACAGTTTGTTGCTGGTCATTCCCACATAGAAGGCTTCACAGTGTAGGCAGGTCAGTTGGTAAATCACATAGGTGCTTTCACACGTGGCTCTGCCTTTGATCGTGTACACCTTCCGGGTTACAGGACTGGAGTAGGTGGTGGTGGGAGGGTGCATGGGACAGGTTTTACACCGGGGGCGGTTACAAGGGTAGGAGCCAGAGGGTAGGGAAGGTGGTTTGGGGATTTCATAGCGACGAACTAAGAGGTTACGAAGGTTAGGTGGACGGCGGAAAGACACTCTAGGTGGAGTGGGGAGGATTTCATGAAGGATGGATCTCATTTCAGGGCAGGATTTGAGGAAGTCGTATCCCTGCTGGAGAGCCACATTCAGAATCTGATCCAGTCCCGGAAAGTATCCTGTCACAAGTGGGGCACTTTTGGGGTTCTTCTGTGTAAGGTTCCGGGTTTGAGGAGATGAGGAAGTGGCTGTGGTTATTTGCTTCTGTACCAGGTCGGGAGGGTAGTTACGGGATGCGAAAGCTGTTTTCAGGTTGTTGGTGTAATAGTTCAAGGATTCCGGACTGGAGCAGATTCGTTTGCCACGAAGACCTAGGCTGTAGGGAAGGGACCGTTTGATGTGGAATGGGTGGCAGCTGTCATAATGGAGGTACTGTTGCTTGTTGGTGGGTTTGATGTGGACGGACGTGTGAAGCTGGCCATTGGACAGGTGGAGGTCAACGTCAAGGAAAGTGGCATGGGATATGGGATTTAGAGTAGGACCAGGTGAATCTGATGGAAACAAAGGAGTTGAGGTTGGAGAGGAAATTCTGGAGTTCTTCTTCACTGTGAGTCCAGATCATGAAAATGTCATCAATAAATCTGTACCAAACTTTGGGTTGGCAGGCCTGGGTAACCAAGAAGTCTTCCTCTAAGCGACCCATGAATAGGTTGGCGTACGAGGGGGCCATCCTGGTACCCATGGCTGTTCCCTTTAATTGTTGGTATGTCTGGCCTTCGAAAGTGAAGAAGTTGTGGGTCAGGATGAAGCTGGCTAAGGTAATAAGGAAAGAGGTTTTAGGTAGGGTGGCAGGTGATCGGCGTGAAAGGAAGTGCTCCATCACATCGAGGCCCTGGACATGCGGAATATTTGTGTATAAGGAAGTGGCATCAATGGTTACAAGGATGGTTTCCGGGGGTAACAGACTGGGTAGGGATTCCAGGCATTCGAGAAAGTGGTTGGTGTCTTTGATGAAGGATGGGAGACTGCATGTGATGGGTTGAAGGTGTTGATCTACGTAGGCAGAGATGCGTTCTGTGGGGGCTTGGTAACCAGCTACAATGGGACGGCCGGGGTGATTGGGTTTGTGAATTTTAGGAAGAACGTAGAAGGTAGGGGTGCGGGGTGTTGGTGGAGTCAGGAGGTTGATGGAGTCAGGTGAAAGGTTTTGTAGGGGGCCTAAGGTTCTGAGGATTCCTTGAAGCTCTGCCGGGACATCAGGAATGGGATTACCTTGGCAAACTTTGTAAGTAGTGTTGTCTGAAAGCTGATGCAGTCCCTCAGCCACATACTCCCGACGATCAAGTACCACAGTCGTGGAACCCTTGTCCGCCGGAAGAATGACGATGGATTGGTCAGCCTTCAGATCACGGATAGACTGGGCTCCAGCAGTGGTGATGTTGGGAGTAGGCTTAAGGTTGTTTAAGGAGGATTGAGAGGCAAGGCTGGAAGTCAGAAATTCCTGGAAGGTTAGGAGAGGGTGATTTTGAGGAAGAGGAGGTGGGTCCCCTGTGACGGAGGACGGAACTGTTCCAGGCAGGGTTCAATTTGGATAGTGTCTTGGGGAGTTGGATCATTAGGAGTAGGATTAGGATCATTTTTCTTCGTGGCAAAGTGATATTTCCAGCAGAGAGTACGGGTGTAGGACAGTAAATCTTTGACGAGGGCTGTTTGGTTGAATCTGGGAGTAGGGCTGAAGGTGAGGCCTTTGGATAGGACAGAGGTTTCGGATTGGGAGAGAGGTTTGGAGGAGAGGTTAACTACTGAATTGGGGTGTTGTGGTTCCAGATTGTGTTGATTGGAATTTTGAGGTTTTGGAGGGAGTGGAGCTGGAAGTGGGAGATTGAGTAGATGGGAGAGACTGGGTTTGTGTGCAATGAGAGGTGGTTGAGGTTTGCTGGAAAGGTTGTGAAGGGTGAGTGAGTTGCCTTTCCGGGGCCATTTTCATTTCAGCCTCATGTTACACTTTCCACCTTCTAGTACCATGTCACCCTCACAACACCTCCACAACGACCCCATTAAGTTTAATTTACATTCCCTCCGCAAACATGTCTTCACCCTAGCCAGATTACGCTCGCATATTTTATTTTCTCAGGCTTGTCTGACATTTGGCATTACCCCCAAAGGCTTCACACTTAAAGTTCCCATCTCTGGCTGCAACCCTTCTTTCCATCAGTCCCTATACCAGTTCCAAACTGAACAATCCATTGCCCTCACCCACCTAATCCTTCACCTACACATCCACTCAGCGAATCAACACACCCGTCAACTCCTATCCTTAATAAAAGTCCTCAATCTTTCCCCTCCCACATCCCCACAGGCTGTTCAGAGCATCCTCCTACAGGCCAACCGCAAATTAGAACAGAATGCCACCCTCCACCTTAAAAAACTATCCAATCTCTTGGTTTCCCACCTCCAGAAAGGCATCTCACTCACCCTTCACAACCTTTCCAGCAAACCTCAACCTCCTCTCATTGCACACAAACCCAGTCTCTCCCATCTACTCAATCTCCCACTTCCAGCTCCACTCCCTCCAAAACCTCAAAATTTCAATCAACACAATCTGGAACCACAACACCCCAATTCAGTAGTTAACCTTTCCTCCAAACCTCTCTCCCAATCCGAAACCTCTGTCCTATCCAAAGGCCTCACCTTCAGCCCTACTCCCAGATTCAACCAAACAGCCCTCGTCAAAGATTTACTGTCCTACACCCGTACTCTCTGCTGGAAATATCACTTTGCCACGAAGAAAAATGATCCTAATCCTACTCCTAATGATCCAACTCCCCAAGACACTATCCAAATTGAACCCTGCCTGGAACAGTTCCGTCCTCCGTCACAGTGGGACCCACCTCCTCTTCCTCAAAATCACCCTCTCCTAACCTTCCAGGAATTTCTGACTTCCAGCCTTGCCTCTCAATCCTTCTTAAAAAACCTTAATCCTACTCCCAACATCACCACTGCTGAAGCCCAGGCTATCCGTGATCTGAAGGCTGACCAATCCATCGTCATTCTTCTGGCGGACAAGGGTTCCACGACTGTGGTACTTGATCGTCGGGAGTATGTGGCTGAGGGACTGCATCAGCTTTCAGACAACACTACTTACAAAGTTTGCCAAGGTAATCCCATTCCTGATGTCCCGGCAGAGCTTCAAGGAATCCTCAGAACCTTAGGCCCCCTACAAAACCTTTCACCTGACTCCATCAACCTCCTGACTCCACCAACACCCCGCACCCCTACCTTCTACCTTCTTCCTAAAATTCACAAACCCAATCACCCCGGCCGTCCCATTGTAGCTGGTTACCAAGCCCCCACAGAACGCATCTCTGCCTACGTAGATCAACACCTTCAACCCATCACATGCAGTCTCCCATCCTTCATCAAAGACACCAACTACTTTCTCGAATGCCTGGAATCCCTACCCAGTCTGTTACCCCCGGAAACCATCCTTGTAACCATTGATGCCACTTCCTTATACACAAATATTCCGCATGTCCAGGGCCTCGCTGCAATGGAGCACTTCCTTTCACGCCAATCACCTGCCACCCTACCTAAAACCTCTTTCCTCGTTACCTTAGCCAGCTTCATCCTGACCCCACAACTTCTTCACTTTCGAAGGCCAGACATACCAACAATTAAAGGGAACAGCCATGGGTGCCAGGATGGCCCCCCGTACGCCAACCTATTCATGGGTCGCTTAGAGGAAGCCTTCTTGGTTACCCAGGCCTGCCAACCCAAAGTTTGGTACAGATTTATTGATGACATTTTCATGATCTGGACTCACAGTGAAGAAGAACTCCAGAATTTCCTCTCCAACCTCAACTCCTTTGTTTCCATCAGATTCACCTGGTCCTACTCTAAATCCCATATCCCATGCCACTTTCCTTGACGTTGACCTCCACCTGTCCAATGGCCAGCTTCACACGTCCGTCCACATCAAACCCACCAACAAGCAACAGTACCTCCATTATGACAGCTGCCACCCATTCCACATCAAACGGTCCCTTCCCTACAGCCTAGGTCTTCGTGGCAAACGAATCTGCTCCAGTCCGGAATCCTTGAACTATTACACCAACAACCTGAAAACAGCTTTCGCATCCCGTAACTACCCTCCCGACCTGGTACAGAAGCAAATAACCACAGCCACTTCCTCATCTCCTCAAACCCGGAACCTTACACAGAAGAACCCCAAAAGTGCCCCACTTGTGACAGGATACTTTCCGGGACTGGATCAGATTCTGAATGTGGCTCTCCAGCAGGGATACGACTTCCTCAAATCCTGCCCTGAAATGAGATCCATCCTTCATGAAATCCTCCCCACTCCACCTAGAGTGTCTTTCCGCCATCCACCTAACCTTCGTAACCTCTTAGTTCGTCCCTATGAAATCCCCAAACCACCTTCCCTACCCTCTGGCTCCTACCCTTGTAACCGCCCCCGGTGTAAAACCTGTCCCATGCACCCTCCCACCACCACCTACTCCAGTCCTGTAACCCGGAAGGTGTACACGATCAAAGGCAGAGCCACGTGTGAAAGCACCTATGTGATTTACCAACTGACCTGCCTACACTGTGAAGCCTTCTATGTGGGAATGACCAGCAACAAACTGTCTATTCGCATGAATGGACACAGGTAGACATGCCCTGTGGCTAAACATGCCTTGGTGCACGGCCAGCACATCTTGGTACAGTGTTATACCGTCCGGGTTATCTGGATACTTCCCACTAACACCAACCTGTCAGAACTCTGGAGATGGGAACTTGCCCTTCAGCATATCCTCTTCTCGCTATCCGCCAGGCCTCAATCTCCGCTAATTTCTAATTTCAATTTGCCGTCGCTCATACCTCACCTGTCTTTCAACATCATCTTTGCCTCTGTATTTCCGCCCCGACTGACATCTCTGCCCAAACTCTTTGCCTTTACAAATGTCTGCTTGTGTCTGTGTATATGCGGATGGATATGTGTGTGTGCGCGCGCGAGAGTGTATACCTGTCCTTTTTTCCCCCCTAAGGTAAGCCTTTCCGCTCCCGGGATTGGAATGACTCCTTACCCTCTCCCTTAAAACCCACATCCTTTCGTCTTTCCCTCTCCTTCCCTCTTTCCTGACGAAGCAACCGTTTGTTGCTAAAGCTTGAATTTTGTGTGTATGTTTGTGTGTGTGTCTAACGACCTGCCAGCGCTTTTGTTTGGTAAGTCTCATCATCTTTCTTTTTAGATATATTTTTTCCACGTGGAATGTTTCTCTCTATTATATTCATTTAATTATGTACTCTGTCATATGTGACCATGCTAAAATGTTTGCTGTGTTTAACTGACAAATTTAACCAGTATGACGTTCTTGGGGTTTCTAATTAGGTGACTCATCAGAAAGGTGTGACCTTTCGGGTCAACCTAGCTGGAATCCCAATTGCTAATATTAATTCAATCTTAACAATTTGTACAAAGTAGAGATTAAGATCAAAACCATAGATCCATTCAATTATGGGTCATGCTACTAGTATCTTTCACTGAACACTCATGTATCTACCCAATAGAATAAAATAGTATCAAGCATTATCATATTGAATATTAAAATATTTCTTTTCTCTGTAAAATCTCCCCCCCCCCCCCCCCCCCCGCACTTTCTTCAATCAGCACATAGCCATATTTACACAATAATATGTGATACGAATATAAAATGACTCACTGTACATCTTTTACGATTTAGACCCACGGGGGACAAAAGTAACTACTAAAATACTTGAAGAACTGGTACTTTTTGGAGATGATACCAGTGTTACAATAAATGTCATATACATCTACACTGTTACTCTGCAAACCACTGTGAGGGGCACGGCTGACGGTACATCCCACTGTACCAGTTATTAGTGTTTCCCTTAATATTCATGAATGGAATATGGGAAGAATGATTGAATCCTTCATGCCTGCAGTAATTATTCTAATCTTATCCTTCTGCAAGGCCATTAATATACAACATGAACAGCAGGAGTCAGAATACACTTCCCTGGGGCACAACTGAAGTCGTTTCTATATCTGATGACTCTCCATCCAAAGTAACATGCTGCATCCTCCCTATCAAACAGTCTTCAATCCAGTCACGAATTTCATTGATACCCGTCGCTTCCACAGAACCATACCAGTCCAGAGTAAGTCTCTGCTGCCAATTCAGATGTGGAGCATCAGTAACCCAGTTCTTCTGTGATTGTACATTGAAACACTGGAATCAAATCATATCCAAAAGGAAACTGTTTCATTGCATTTCATTTGGTGTTATGTGGGATAGTATGCCATTCTACCTTGTTCCTTCCGCCTTTTAACACACACAAAATTTAAGTTTTTCTCTATTAATCATAGTTATGCACAAAATAAATCAGACTAGTACACTCATTCATGCACTACGTAGTCGTGCAATATTTAGTCATCTTTTGCCAGTAAATATTGTTTTTGTCAGTCACGAATTTCGTTTGTACCCTATATGATCATACTTTTGTCAATATGCTTAGGTGTGGTACTGAGTCAAATGCTTTTCGGAAATCAATAAATACTGCATCTACCTGACTGCCTTAATCAAAAACTTTCAGTATCTCATGTGAGAAACATGTGAGTTGGATTCCATACGATTTGATGTTTTCAGAATGCAAGCCGATTAGCATTATGGAGGTCATTTCGTTCAAGATATCTCATTATGTTTGAGCTCAGAATATGTTCTACGATTCTACAACAAATCAATGTCAAAGATATTGGACTGTTGTTTAGTGGCTTACTTCTACTACCCATTTTGTAGACAGGTGTGACCCAAGCTCTTTTCCAAGAATTGGGCAAAGTTTTTCGTTCGAGGGATCTACGTCCGATAATAGAAGAGGCTAAATCAGAACAAATTTAGTATAAAATCTGACGGATTCCGTCGTGCCCTGGAGATTTGTTCGAGCCACAAAAAAGTTTCTTAATGATGTTCTTAAATAGTTCCCTGTAAACAGATTCTCCCTTAATTGTAATAAAACACTCTATACTCAATTCTGTACAACAATTAGTCATACCAACAACTGATGTAGCACATGAACAGGAGTCTGTAAATGGGGCAGAAAGATTCACATTCTTGGTGCACATATTGTTGAAAACAAACTGCAAGAGGCATATTACAGAGCTGGTCACACAATTAAGCTTAGCTACTTTTGCTTTTCAGATAAATGCTACTCTTGGAAACAAACCAATCAACCTTCTAATATATTCCGCATTTTCATTTAAAAATGTCTTAAGAAATCATTTCCTGTGGTAACTCGCCACTTAGACAGAAAGTATTAATTATAAAAAAGCAAGCATAAAGAATAATATGTAACATTCACTTGCAGTACATCTTCAAATGATCTATGGTACATGTAACTAAATAACTCACAAACAAGGCCAGAAAGATACTACAGGCTTTCGAAATTGGTGGAGATACACTTAAGCAGAAGATAGGTGGTAGACGATAATGCTGTAGCATCAAAGAATATCATAGGATAAAAAAGTTTTTATGCCTCACATTTTGTGCATTAACAAGCTGAAAATTCGATGACGTCTCAGAATATTTCCTATCAACTGCTTCCAAGTGCTTCGTCATGTCGCACAGAATTATGACACTTGAAATCTGCATAGTTTCTCCTTGGTTTCCTTCGCAGCATGCCCAATGTACAGATTGAAAAAAAAATCAGGGATAGGCTACAGCACTGTCACACTCTCTTCTCAACTATAGTCTTTCTTTCAGATTCTTTGACTCATTCTGTAGTCACTTCTGTACAAGTTGCAAATAACCTTTTGGTCTCTGTATCTCATCCCACCTATCTTCAAAATTTTACATACTGTAGTTTAGTCCCCATAGTCAAAAGCTTTCTCTAAATCTACAAATGGTATAAACATACCTTTGTCTCTGTTCAACGTATCTTCTAACATAAGTAGGATAGGGTAAGTACTGTCTGTATTCCACCAAAACTCTTAACTGATCTTCCCCAATGTCAACCTCTACCAGTTTTTTTTCCATTCTTTTGTAAATAAGTCTTACAATATTTTGCAACCATTTATTCTTCCTGAAGTCTAGAGGGTATTTTGTATGCCTCTGATTTCTTGTCCACCAAGTGGAATAACTTTGCCAAGGCTGACTCTCCCAAGCAACTCAGTATTTGTGGGAAAGTTGTCTAATCTCAGTGGTCTTGTTTTACGCTTTGTTCTTTCACTGCTCTGCCAATTCTACTTGGAGTATCATATTTCCCATCTTGTCTTCACCTTCTCTTTCTATACTATTGTTGTTAGGTTTGTTCCCCTTATATAGGCCATGTACATATTCCTTCCACATTTCAGCTTTCTCTTCTTTGTGTAGTGCTGACTTGCCTTCTGAGCACTTGATATCCATACATTTACTTCACTTTTTTCCGAAGGTCTATTAATTTTCCTACAGACAGCATCTATTTTTCCTGTAGTTATACGTGTTTCTATAATATTCCAGTTCCTGGAAAGGGGCAGTTTTTTTTTTTTAAAAACATCAGCTAAAATGGTTTTGCTGCAAACAGCTTAAAGCAATTGGAAACTACCGATTGGATCTTTGCCCGACGGCAATCAAATCTACTAAAAGGTTTAACTACAATGGAATCCTCTTGGCTAAACTTTTTTGGCGATAATTCAAAATCAAATAGGGGTAATGCAGGAGTCTGTTTAATAATGAATAAAAAAAATAGGAGTGCGGGTAAGACAATTACAAACAGCATAGTGAACACATTGTGGCCAAGATAGACACGAAGCCCACACCTACTACAGTAGTACAAGTTTATATGCCAACTAGCTCTGCAGACGATGAAGTAATTGAAGAAATGTATGATGAAATAAAAGAAATTATTCAGATAGTGAAGGGAGACGAAAATTTAATAGTCATGGGGGACTGGAATTCGGTAGTAAGAAAAGGGAGAGAAGGAAACATAGTAGGTGAATATGGATTGGGGCCAAGAAATGAAAGAGTAAGCCACCTGATACAATTTTGCACAGAGCACAACTTAATCATAGCTAACACTTGGTTCAGGAATAATAGAAGAAGGTTGTATACATGGAAGAAGCCTGGAGATACTGACAGGTTTCAGAGAGATTACATAATGGTAAGACAGAGATTTAAGAACCAGGTTTTAAATTGTAAGACATTTCCAGGGGCAGATGTGAATTCTGACCACAATCTATTGTTTATGAACTGTAGATTAAAACTGAAGAAACTGCAAAAATGTGGGAATTTAAGGAGATGGGACCTGGATAAACTGAAAGAACCAGAGGTTGTGCAGAGTTTCAGGGAGAGCATAAGGGAACAATTGACAGGAATGGGGGAAAGAAATACAGTAGAAGAAAAAATGGGTAGCTTTGAGGGATGAAGTAGTGAAGGCAGCAGAGGACCTAGTAGGTAAAAAGACGAGGGCTAGTAGAAATCCTTGAGTAACAGAAGAAATACTGAATTTAATTGATGAAAGGAGAAAATATAAAAATGCAGTAAATGAAGTAGGCAAAAAGGAATACAAACGTCTCAAAAATGAGATCGACAGGAAGTGCAAAATGGCTGTGCAGGGATGGCTAGAGGACAAATGTAAGGGTGTAGAGGGTTATCTCACTAGGGGTAAGATAGATACTGCCTACAGGAAAATTAAAGAGACCATTGGAGAACGGAGTACCACTTTTATGAATATCAAGAGCTCAGATGGAAACCGAGTTCTAAGCAAAGAAGGGAAAGCAGAAAGGTGGAGGGAGTATATAGAGGGCCTATACAAGGGCAATGTACTTGAGGACAATATTATGGAAATGGAAGAGGATGTAGATGAAGATGAAATGGGAGATACGATACTGTGTGAAGAGTTTGACAGAGCACTGAAAGACCTGAGTCAAAACAAGGCCCCGGGAGTAGACAACACGCCATTAGAACAACTGACCGCCTTGGGAGAGCCAGTCTTGACAAAACTCTACCATCTGGTGAGTAAGATGTATGAGACAGGTGAAATACCCTCAGACTTCAAGAAGAATATAATAATTCCCATCCCAAAGAAAGCAGCTGTTGACAGATGTGAAAATTAGCGAACAAGCAGTTTAATAAGTCACGGATGCAAAATACTAACGCGTATTCTCTACAGACGAATGGAAAAACTGGTAGAAGCTGACCTCGGGGATGATCAGTTTGGATTCCATAGAAATGTTGGAACACGTGAGGCAATACTGACCCTACGACTTATCTTAGAAGCTAGATTAAGGAAAGGCAAACCTACGTTTCTAGCATTTGTAGACTTAGAGAAAGCTTTTGACAATGTTGACTGGAATACTCTCTTTCAAATTCTAAAGGTGGCGGGGGTAAAATACAGGGAGCGAAAGGCTATTTACAATTTGTACAGAAACCAAATGGCAGTTATAACAGTCGAGGGGCATGAAAGGGAAGCAGTGGTTGGGAAGGGAGTGAGACAGGGTTGTAGCCTCTCCCCAATGTTATTCAATCTGTATATTGAGCAAGCAGTAAAGGAAACAAAAGAAAAATTCGGAGTAGGTATTAAAATCCATGGAGAAGAAGTAAAAACTTTGAGGTTCGCCGATGACATTGTAATTCTGTCAGAGACAGCAAAGGACTTGGAAGAGCAGTTGATGGAATGGACAGTGTCTTGAAAAGAGGATATAAGATGAACATCAACAAAAGCAAAACAAGGATAATGGAATGTAGTCGAATTAAGCCGGGTGATGCTGAGGGAATTAGATTAGGAAATGAGACAGTTAAAGTAGTAAAGGAGTTTTGCTATTTGGGGAGCAAAATAACTGATGATGGTCGAAGTAGAGAGGATATAAAATGTAGACTGGCAGTGGCAAGGAAAGCATTTCTGAAGAAGAGAAATTTGTTAACATCAAGTATAGATTTAAGTGTCAGGAAGTCATTTCTGATAGTATTTGTATGGAGCATAGCCATGTATGGAAGTGAAACATGGACGATAACTAGTTTGGACAAGAAGAGAATAGAAGCTTTCGAAATGTGGTGTTACAGAAGAATGCTGAAGATTAGTTGGGTAGATCATGTAACTAATGAGGAGGTATTGGATAGAATTGGGGAGAAGAGAAGTTTGTGGCACAACTTGACTAGAAGACGGGATCGGTTGGTAGGACATGTTCTGAGGCATCAAGGGATCACCAATTTAGTATTGGAGGGCAGCGTGGAGGGTAAAAATCTTAGAGGAAGACCAAGAGATGAATACACTACGCAGATTCAGAAGGATGTAGGTTGCAGTAGGTACTGGGAGATGATGAACCTTGCACAGGATAGAGTAGCATGGAGAGCTGCATCAAACCAGTCTCAGGACTGAAGACCACAACAACAACAACAACAACAACAACAACAATTCAGATCTCCATGTGGGGACCACTCAGGAGATGTTAGCCTCAGGAAAAACAAGGCTGACATTATGCAGGATGCAGCACGCAATGTTAGATTCCTTAGTCAGGTAGCTACAACAGAGAATTTAAAAAGGGAAATGAGTAGGTTCTAGTTAAATACAGTGAGAATGTGTTAAGGTCAGTAGCAGGAAGAACAGGACTTGTAGTTAGGTCACTACAGGGTTATCAACACAAAAATCAGATGTGGTAAAGCAGGAGTACTCCTAATGATGAAAAAGAAATGAGGAATGCAGGTTTGTTACTTTGAACAGCGTAATGAACACATTATCATAGCCAAGACAGACATGACCCCAGCACCAATCAAGTAGTATAAGTTTATAAGTCAACAGCTCGATAGACAAAGAAGGGACTGAAGGAATGTATAATGATATAATGGGAATGATTCAGACAGTTGAAGGAGATTAAAAATTAGTTGTGATAGTTAACATTTAACTCCACGAGTGGAGTCTCTGAAGACCCCGCTACATTTTTTGTTTTATAATTTCCATTGTTGGCGCACTTCAGGCTGGTCATTGTAGGTATTCTCAGTGTGCTGCTGACGCTCGCAATAGGTGGATGTGCGCCGCACTGTCACAACAGTATGTGCCTGTTTTTCATTGTTGGGGTACCTGTAGACTGCATGCATGCTTTTACATAGTATTTATTTACAATATGCTAATAAAGTAATTTCCTCTTATTTCAGTGTATTTACACCAATGACACCAATAGGTGGGAACTGGGGGAAATATCGAATTTTTTGTCCGATATCTATAGGGAACCTGTTACAGACTTTTCATCAGAACATAAAAACTCCAATGTGAATGCAAGATAGGGATAGCTAATCTACACAGAAATTATTTTCCCTTCTATAACTGTGTTTCCAAATTTCACAGTTCAGCACAGATTCACTCAGTAACCACCAGTGTCATTAGGAAATAAATGTATAGGCGTGCATTTGTAAGAATCTCAAAGACCCTGAAGTGGCTTCTGCACAATATTTAGTCATAAAATTAACATTATCCTTAGTGAATGCTTCTGTGAAACAAATATATCTTCTGCCTTACAGTATAACAACTTATATGATTATGATGTAGAATATATTGGCGAATTATGCTAGTAATCAAATATGTAAGTCAATACAACAAGGAAGCTTTTCCAAGTGCAAATGAGGCTTTTATTAATATAGGTGCTGCAAACTTCACACACTAAGCCTTAATTGGTGAGAGCCCATCAATATCTACTTCTGGGGTTCCATTATAATTTTGGATGCGTCTAGTATGTATGTGTAGCGTTATTTATCAGTGCATTTCTATCATCAGGATCTCCGTGTGACACTGCATTTGATGTTTGCCCATTCTGAAACAAGGTTTATTCCTGAGGTATCATTTTTTAAGTGTTGGTTTCTTTTTTTATCATTAAGTTATTAGTTCACCAGTGTAATGGGAATGCTTTATGTTTTACTTTCCCAAGTAAAGTTCTATGACCTACACAGTCTAAGGCCTTTGTGGGGTTGCAGAATGTGCTGACACAATTTAGTCTATTTTTACCATACTGAGTTTGTGTTATCAACATATTGGATGTTAAAAAATGCACAACTGCTGAAAAGTTATAATCAGAAAGTGCTTTAATATTCTGTTATGAGATACTTTTCAAAAATTCTGAGAACACAAGAAGAAGAGAGATGGATTTATAATTGGAGGACCCCATCATACGTAAGCTCTTGATTAAATGCATTCAAAAGTGTGCTATGGAAGCAGAAGACACGGTAAGGGCTACGCCACGTGAAGTAGGATACATACATGATTTTTAAAAGTTTAAAATTTGGTACTTCGAAAAGGCTTGACTTCTTATTGTACAAGAACAATTATTGCTGTCCCTCCGTAATTTGTAGCCATTTCGTAATGGCCACATTTTTCGGGTGACGAGAGAGTGAATTATTGGATATTTTGGACCTTCATTTCATTTCAACTAATTGGCAGGTAAAAATTAATATATCATTATAAGAAGGAAAGTTGCTACTCAAAATATACTGGAGGTGCTGAGTTGCAGATAGGCACAACAGAAACCAATCTCCCAGCCCTTATCTTTCCAGTCTCCCACCACCTCCCACAGTCCCACCGTCTGGCCACAGAGGAACATTCCCCTTGTAACTCAGTACCACCCAGGACTGGAGCAACTGAATTACATTCTCCACCAGGATTTCGATTATCTCTCTTCATGCCCTGAAATGACAAATGTCCTGCCCACTATCCTTCTCAGCCCTCCCACAGTGGTATTCTGCTGTCCACCAAACCTACACAATATATACGTCCATCCTTACACAACCCATGCTCACAATCCCTTACCTCATGTCTCATACGCCTGTAATATACCTAGATGCAAGACATATCCCACACATCCACCACCACCACCTACTCCAGTCCATTCACTAACATCACTTATCTCATCAAAAGCAGGGCTACCTGTGAAACCAGTCATGTGGTCTACAAGCTAAGCTGCAACCACTGTGCTGCATTCTATGTAGGCATGACAACCAACATGCTGTCTGTCTGCATGAATGGTCAACAACAAACTATGACCAAGAAACAAGTGGACCACCCTTTTGTTGAACACACTGCCAAACATGATATCCTTCATTTCAATGACTGCTTCACAGCCTGTGCCACATGGATCCTTCCCACCAACACCAGCTTTTCTGAATTGCACAGGTGGGAACTTTCCCTGCAATACATCCAACATTCCCATAACCCTCCTGGCCTTAACCTTTGTTAGTCACTGTCCCCACCCATCCAGCTCCTTCCCTGTTCCCATTCCAGGCCAACACAATTGTCATTCTACCACCACACCCAGTCTTTTTATTTCTCTCCTCTACCACTACTTCCCTACCTCCCCCCTCTCCTCTGCCTAACCCACAGCCACACCCACCATACTATCCCTCCCTCTTCCCTCCCCTCCCCAGCCTCCTCCTCACCCCCACCCAGCCACCACTCCCATCATGCAATGGTGGTGCTGCTCGAAATGTAGTTTCAGTTGCCTGAGACTGCAGTTGTGTGCGTGAGTGGTGTTGATGAACACCAATGGCTGAAAGCTTTAATTGGGAGACACTTTTTGTTATGCCCATCTGTGACTCGGCATCTCCACTATATAATGAGTAGCAACTTTACTTCTATAATATGTTACATTCCATCCTGTATTTTCCACTGTTTGATTAGTATATCATTATTTATACTACAGTTACAGACCCTAATGTGTTGCATCAGTATAAAATTGAAGTAGGTAAATTATAGATTAGGATAAATAATATAATAGAACAGCATGAACTTCCATGTAACGTGAGCTGCTTACGTGTAATTAACTTTATATTAAGAGGAATGCAGCCTTGGCAGCAGCGTCAGCAGCCTCGTTTCCTGGCAGACCGACATGACATTGGCTCCACCAAGAGTGAGCAAGTGACAGTTTTCCTGGACCCGCTGCACTAAGGGATGAGCAGTGTACAGCACACAGAGACTTCGGGGGGCACTGAGTGAGTCTGAGCAGAGGCACAATTGGGAAGGCTGTGTTGCCGGATGTACTCCGTGGCCTGATACGCAGCGAAAAGCTTGGCTGTGAATACCGAGGAGTGTGCCGGTGGCCGATATCGAAAGACACGGGTGCAATGGCGAAGGCACACCCGACCCCATGGTCAGTCCGAGAGCCATCAGTGTATAAAAAGTTACTATCGCTAAGTTCCATGCGAAGGTCATGAAACTGAAGGCGGTAAATGGAGGCTGCAGTAGTGTCCTTAGGAAGCAAATGAAGGCCAAGGTTAACATCGGCCACTTCGTGAAGCCAAGGTGGTGAAGGGTTCACACCCACTGGTACAGTTGCAGGTAGCGTGAAGTTAAAGCCACCGTAGCATGTGGCGAAAGCTGACTCCAGGAGGTAACAGAGAAGAGGGACAAGCCCCGTACTGACAATCTAAGGAATCATCAAAGGAGGAGGCATAGGAGGGGTGGCCACGCATGGCAGACAAACGGCATGCATACCTGCTGAGGAGAAAGTCATGACGGTAGGACAGTGGTAGTTCAGCAGCTTCAGCATACAGACTCTCAATCGGCTGAGGGTAAAAGGTGCCTGTGGCCAAACGGATGGCATGATGATGGATAGTGTTGAGGCAGCATAAAAAGGATGGGCGTGCAGATGCATAAACAAAGCACCCGTAGTCGAGTTTCGAATGAACAAGGGACCGGTACAAACTGAGTAGGGTGGTTCGATCACCACCCCAAGAAGTACCATTGAGGAGATGAAGGACACTGAGGGACTGCGTACAGTGGGCTGCCAGGTAAGATACATGGGAGGACCAAGAGAGTTTCCTGTCGAGCACGAGCCCCAAGAATTTTGTAGTGTCAATCAATGGAAGGGCAACAGGCCCAAGATGTAGAGATGGTCGGAGAAACCATTTGCGCTTATAGAAATTCATACAAACAGTTTTGTCAGTAGAAAAGCGAAAGCCATTGGCGATGCTTCAGGGGTGAAGAAGATCAAGACAGCACTGAAGACACCGCTCAGTGAGACAGGTCCGTGGAGAACTGCAATATACGGCAAAATCATCGACAAAAGGGGGGCCGGAGATGCCCGGCAGGAGACAGGCCATTATAGGGTTAATGACAATAGCAAAGAGGATGACGTTCAGGATGGAACCCTGAGGTGCAACATTTTCCTGAGTAAAGATGTCCGACAAGGCAGAACCCACATGCACCTTGAGAACTCTGTCTTGTAAAAATGCCTGAAGAAAACAGGGTAGGGGCCCACAGAAGCCCCACGTGTAAAGAGTCCAGAGGATACCAGTTCAAATGGCTCTGAGCACTATGGGACTTAACATCTGAGGTCATCAGTCCCCTAGACTTAGAACTACTTAAACCTAATTAACTTAAGGACATCACACACATCCATGCCCAAGACAGGATTCGAACCTGCGACTGTAGTGATCGCGCAGTTCCAGACTGAAGTGCCTAGAACCCTCAGCCACTGCGGCTGGCAATACCAGTTCTCCAGCAGGTGTCGTAAGCCTTCTCCAAATCGAAAAACACAGCCTCAGTTTTGGATTTCCACAGAAAACCAATCATATGGGTGGACAAAGCAACGAGATGATCAACTGCAAAATGCCAAACTCTAAATCCACGCTGTGCATTTGTGAGTAAATGGCGAGACTCGAGCCACCACTTCAGCTGGGCATGAATCATATGTTTCATTGCATTGCAGACGTAGCTGGTAAGAGAGATGGGGCGGTAGCTAGAAGGAAGGTTTTTATCCTTTCCGGGCTTAGGTATGGACGCCAGCGTCCAGGAAATGAGCCCTCAACCCAGATGCGATATTATGTGTTAAGTAGAAAGTGCTTGCCCGCAAGAGAGAGGTGCGAGCAGCATCTGGCCCTGGGGTGGAGGACCGGGATGAACTGAGAGCATGATCTAGCTCACTCATAGTGAAGGCAGCATCTTAGCACTCACGATTCGGAGAAGAGAAGGGTACATCCGAGCCTCCTCCACTCTTTTCCGATGGGTGAAGGGAGGGTGGTATTGGGTAGAGCTCAAAACTTCCGCAAAATGGCGGCCCAAGGTGTTGGAGATAGCTACAGGATACATGATGACATCGGCACCTACTGTCAGGCTGGAAATGGGGGAATGGAACTTGGTTCCAGAGAGCTGTCGGAGACTGGCCCACATGACAGAGGAAGGTGTGGAACTGTTGAAAGCAGGGGTGAAAGAAATCAAACTAGCTCTTTTGCTATCCCAAAGAACTCAACACTTTGCATGCATCTGTTTATAACGAATGCAGTTTACCAGCATAGGGTGGCGGTCAAAAACGAGGAGAGTATGTCTCCGTGCGCGAATTGCATCGTGGAATGCCGCAGTCCACCAAGGGACTGGGACACGACGTGGCAAAGAGGAAGTGCGTCCGTGCGCGAATTGCATCGTGGAATGCCGCAGTCCACCAAGGGACTGGGACACGACGTGGCAAAGAGGAAGTGCGTCCGTGCGCGAATTGCATCGTGGAATGCCGCAGTCCACCAAGGGACTGGGACACGACGTGGCAAAGAGGAAGTGCGAGGAATGGAATGTTCTGCAGCAGTAAGGATAATGTTGGTGAGATAGTCCACCTGGTCATCACAACTGAGGAAATCTTGTTCTGCGGAGTTCACCAGGGAGGAGTAAAGCTGCCAGTCAGCCTTAGAAAGATGCCATTTAGGCATGCATGTGGATGGGGTAGGAGTCAGCAGATGGAGAGTATACGGGAAATGGTCACTCGAGTAGGCGTCAGAAAGAACTAACAGACCACTCAAGACTATAGGCAAGCTGGGCAATGCAAAAAGATAGGTCCATATGGGAATAAGTGTGCGAGGAGTCAGAAAGAGAAGTGGGTGCTCCAGTGTTAAGGCAGAAGAGGTTGAGTTGGTTAAGAAGGTCAGCCAAGAGGGCACCTCTCTGACAGGTCCTGCGAGAACCCCAAATGGGATGATGTGCACTGAAGTCACCAAGTAGCAAAAACAGGGGAGGTAGCTGCCCAATAAGCTGAAGGAAGTCTGCCCTGGTGACATCGAAGGAAGGAAGTACATAAATGGTCATGGTCATCTTGTATGAGCAGCATGACACTCCCATGAGATGGGATGCCGACCTCAGGGGTAGGTTAAAACGAATCGGTAAGTAATGTGAAAGCCCAAAGTGGTCTTGAGGGCGCAATTTCATTTCCTGAAGGTAGAGTACAAGGGGATGCTGTGATGCTAGAAGCAGCCGTAAATCCTCTGTGGGACCGAAGGCTGCAAACGTTCCATTGGAGGACAGTCGTGAGGAGTCGGAGATGGAGTGTCAACTCGGTGGCCAGCGAGGGACAGCCGGTGGAGAGTCGCTACTACAGGGCACAGAAGCAGGAGGATCCTGCTCCAAGGGGTCTGCAGAAGCATCGGTGTGCTTGTGAGGTCGGTCTGTGGAGTCCACAGATGCAGAGCGTTGAGACAGAGGCCAGACGTGCTAAGTGATCATGTGGCGACACTGCTGAACAGGATCTTCGAGTTGGTGAAGGAGAAGACCCTTTGTCTTTAGTGGACTTCTTCAAGCCCTTCTGATTAGAGGAAGACTTGGATGTTGTTTGGCTGGAGGGACGTCTTCTCGGGAGTACTCCTCCTGTCCTTTCCTGCCTTCCGGTTGTGTAGTGGGTAGCTTCGCCCCTTCATGCAAGAGTGACAGTTTGTTGCACAGTGGGACAGGGGATGGCGATGCTATCTTGACACTGGGCAACTTCACAACCCTACAGCCAAATTTGAGGTCGCCTGTCTGCATGGCCATGTCCTTCATGGAGCGGGGGGTTAACAAGAGCTGAACTATAGGTGCCAGACAGGAGAACACAGGGTTTGTGACAAGACAGTAAGTTGAGAGCTACTGGGTAAGGCACTTTTTCCTTTACCAAAATCTCTTGTACAGCCCGCTCATCTAGATATGCAGCAAAATTCCTGGAGTAGGCGATGTGGCCACCATTGCAGTTGATACAGCGGGGAGAAGGAAGTGAGCATTCACTGTCTTGTGCATCCCTGCCACAGGTTATGCATTTGGCTGGGTATCGATAAGACGTTCTAGTGTGATTGAACCGATGACACTGGTAGCAGCGCATCAGATTTGGAATGTATGGCCGGACTGTGATGATTTCACAGCCAGCTTTAATCTTGGACGGCAGTACCACCCTATCAAAGGAGAGGAAAAGAGTGCGGGTGGGTACCAAGGAGAAATCGACCTTTTTCATTACACGATGGACAGCAATGACACCATGATAAGAGAGGTAAGAGTGTATTTCAGCCTCAGTGATATTGTCATGCAGCCTGGCGTACATTACACTACGGGAAGAATTCAAAGCTTTATGTGCCTCGACACGAACAGGGTAGCCATGGAGAAGCGAGACAGCAAGTAATTGTGCTTGAGAATCAGAAGCCATCTCCAAAAGCAAAGTGCCATTCTGTAAACGAGAGCAGGATTTCACAGGGCCAGCAATGGCACCAATACCTTTCTGAATAATAAACTGATTGACCGTGGCGGAGGACTGATCGTCTTCAGCATGTGATACCACAAGGAAACGCGGTGCAGCGGGAAGGGTCTCTGAATCAGTATCCTCATATGTTTACATATTGTCGATGACGATGGAGATGATGATTGACTCATCGCAAGGAAATCCCCCATGATTGCCAGCACCGTCAATGGCACGCCCCTTCCCACTAGGAGCCCCTTTCATGAGGGAGTGCACCTGCCGTGGGTGATTGTTCACACCACAGGTCATACCTCCTGAACATCTGACAGATGGACCAATCGGCAGTTTGGGAAAATTACAGCTCAGTCAATCAGCCCTCCCTGGGCCTGGCCTGTACCAGGGGGTACGTGTGAACCCTACCTGTCAACCTGGGGCTGAGAATTACGTTACAGTCACCTTTTACACGTCAGATGCGTGGGCTGCCCTTCGGCTGCGCACAGGGAGGAAGAAAAAGAAAAAAAAAGAGGATCCTCAAATGCCGAAGTAGAGGAATGAGAGGAGAAGGGAAAGAAAGAAATGAAAAGGGAGCCAAAAAGAAAGTTGAGACTGTTCACAGGTCAGCGACAGAATGCAGAACATTCCCAATAATACCTCAGACATGTTTCCCAATAGAGGGGAAAAAGAATAGTAAGAGGATAGACAGACAGCACAGAAGGGAAAAAGTGCTGCAAAGGCTGGGGCCCCATGGTAGCAAAGCAAAAACCCGCCAAAGAGTGGCGAGCCCCCTGGGGGTTCTACAGTTGTGATGTTAGTCGCCAGTCACCAGGCAGGAAGGACAACAGTGATTAGACAAAATAATGAGAAAAAGACAGTTCATATTCATCACTCAGTCATGTCCATCATGGAAACGTATGAGGCATTCAAGCAGGAACACCCTGAAGTTCAAATTATAAAATGTACTATCACTACATGTTCAATTAAGCAGCAATTTACCTCATAACATATGTTTGTGAAATATAACAAAAATTTCATAAATGCTATCAGCAGCCTTTATAAGAAACGTGATAATATTCCACCTTACAGCAACGAATTTGTATCAACCATCATATGAAAGCCAGCCAGTAAGCTTTGTTGGCAGAATGAATGTAACGCACGTCGAAATGGTAGAGATTCCGATGAAGCCTATATAATCACCGAGCTGAAAATTGTGAATTTATTATGGTACATTTGAAAGATGGAAGAAAACAGCTCTAAAATTATTAAAAGTTGTAGTACACACGGTTCACGTTTCCCATCGCACTTCACTTAGCGTAGACCGGGAAACTGCGTGCTAGGCAGGCCCGATGTTCCGCTGGCAGAGGTTGCGGCCGAATTCTCGCGTGCCCTCTGGTGGACGGGACTCGACTTGCGGCAACTACCGTCCGTGACGCGCTGTGCCAATGTGTGCCTCCCGCGATCTTTCTGGTGGCTACTGCACTGCACTCTTCCTCCTGCTTCGTGGGGGGGGGGGGGGTTAAGCCACTGTGATCCACTGCATCGGAAGGTGGAGCGTTGTGCAGGAGCAATGACTTCCACGTCCATCGGAAGGCTGGAGTCGAGGGGATCTACCAACCCTCAAACCGGAACCTTCGAATACGGCTGGAAGTGACCCACACGAAGAGGCCCCCGTCGTCCCACCACCGGAGCCCGGGACAGAACGGGAGACAGGTCGTCGAACTCCGGGAGGGGCAAGACCCAGTGGTGGGGACGATGGGGAAGGGACGACCACAGGTGAACCAGCCTCCTGAGAAACCGGGCCTGCGAGGGGGGCTGGCTCTCGCTGGGGCATCGCTAAAGATGGCAATGCCGGTGCTGGAGCGACTGGAGGCTGCCAAGGCTGAGAGCCATCTCAGTGCGGCGGTGGTAGTGTCCCCTGAGAAACCAACATGGGTGCCGGGAATGGGGAAGCCGGTGCCAGAGGGGTTGGAGGGTGCGTGCCCAAATGTGGACGTAGCTGATTTTGGTGACGACGTATCTCCCGGTCCCACGTCTGCAAGGTATAGAGCCGGCGGCCATTCCGGCGCAGGACCACCACCGTTATCCAACGTGGATTGCGACCAAACCCACATGCCCAGACCGACATATCCGGTGGAAAGCCAGGTAGTCCGTTTTGCGAAGACTGGCGAGGACCGGGCCGGAGGAGGTGCAGCAGAGTCCTAGGTTGGCGCCCATGGAGGAGCTCTGCAGGACTGCGTTCTCCCATTGGTGTGGTCCGGTATGCCGTCAGAAAAAACGTCAACACCTCCTCCGCAGGAAATTCGTGCACGTACTTTTTCATCTGCGTCTTAAATGTGCGCACCATGCGCTCTGCTTCCCCATTCGATTGTGGATGAAAGGGGGAGAGAGCAAACGTGCCGAATACCGAAGTGCCTACAAAAATCCTGGAAGGTCTGCGAAATAAACTGAAGTCCATTGTCCGAGACCAGGGTGACTGGCAGACCTTCCACAGAAAAGATTTTTGCTAGTGCTTGGATTGCAACTTCTGAAGTGGTTGAGGAGCAGCAAACCACATATGGAAATCTGGAATAAGCATCAATGACAATGAGCCAAAAGCCATTGAGAAACGGGCCCGCAAAATCGATGTGGACACGTTCCCATGCCTGGGTTGCAGGTGGCCATGAAGAGAATGCTGACCTGGGAGATGCTTGTTGGCTCGCACACTGGGAAAAGGCAGCCAGTCAATACCGGGCCAGTACACGTGTCTGCAAGCCCAGGTTTTAGTACGGGAAACACTCCAGTGCCCCTCATGTAATAACGTGAGGACTTCCCTTCGCAAACTTGCAGGAACAACCACGTGAGGAGCTGTATCATCAGTAGCCAAAAGGGGAACTCCTTCCAAGACAGAGAGGCGGTCTCTTAGAACAAAATAATTAGGATAGGGTCCGAGGCCCAGCATGGAGAATGGGATGACCACCCCTGCAGAATGAGGTGAACTACTTGCGGGAGAACCTGGTCAGCTGCCATTTCCCTGGCGACTCGAACTAGTGATCGGGAAGCCATCAACCGCTTGGTGGGACGCCACATCCAAATGAAAACACAATCTCCTCTCGATTGAACTTAGGATCCGGGCCCACCGGAAGACGGGAAAGAGCGTCTGCGGTGGCATGCTGTCCGGCAGGGCGAAAATGAATGTGATAATGGTACTTAGAGAGGAACAAGGCCCAGCACTGTAGTCTGTGGGCCGCCCTATCCAGAATATGAGAGGCGGGGCCAAATAACGATATTAACGGCTTATGGTCAGTGATTAACTGAAACTTCGTGCCATACAAGAAAGGATGAAACTTGGTAACAGCGTAGACAATGGCCAAAGCCTCTTTTCCAACTGGGAGTAATGGGCCTGCGCGGGACTAAGAGTTTTAGACGCAAACGCCAGTGGTTGCTAGGAACCATCCGCATTGCGATGGGCCAGGACCGCCCCCACCCCATACTGCGAAGCATCTGCAGCCAGGACCAACGGCTTATGGGGGTCAAAAGTAGCTAAAGAAGGCGCTGACATGAGGAGGCCCTTCAACGAGGTGAACGCTCGCTCGCATGCAGGCAACCAATCAAAAGGAACACCCTTGCACAGAAGGCAGTACAGGGGGCGGGCTATGGTGGAAGCCCTGGGAATGAACCGGTGGTAATAGGCAATCTTGCCTAAAAAAGCTTGTAACTCCTTCAGCGAAGCGGGCCAAGGAAAGTCGACAATACCTTGGACCAAACTTCCTAGCGGCTGGACGCCATGCTGAGAGATGGTGTAGCCCACATACTCAATGGATGGTTGGAAGAAGTTTGACTTAAGCAGGTTGCAACACAAGCCCACGGACCTGAATTTGAGAAAGAGGGTGTGAAGGTTGTGCAAGTGTTCCTTTGTGCTGCGGCCTGTGACAGTTATGTCACCCAGGTAATTAATACAATGAGGGATTGTCGATGTGACGTGCTCAAGATAACGCTGGAATATCGCCGGGCCACTGGATATTCCGAAGGCCAACCGCTGGTATTGGTAAAGGCCAAACGGGGTGTTGACGACCACCAGCCGTTTGGAGTCCTCATCAAGTGGTATCTGATGATAAGCCTCCAAAAGATCGATTTTCAAAAAATATTGGCCTCCCGCCACGGCGGAGAACAAGTCATCAGCACGAGGCAAAGGATAGGTGTCCACCACCAATTGGGAATTAATGGTGGCCTTGAAATTGCCACAAAGACGTAATTTTCCTAAGGGTTTCCTGACAATAACGAGGGGCAAAGCCCACTCACTAGAAGAAATGGGAAGAATGACCCCTAGGGCTGTCAGCCGGTCTAGCTCTTCTTTTACCTGAGGGCGGAGAGCCAAGGGGATCTGCCTCACGCATAGAAAACGCGGGCAAGCCGACGCCTTCAACGTTAAGTGAGCTTCAAAATCTGAAACACGCCCCAGGCCTTCCTCAAAGATATCCGGAAAGTCAGTGAGCAAAGATTCCAATGACTGATAGGGAACGTCTTTGGAGACCAACTGTATGGCGTCAGCGATAGAAAAACCAAAAGCTTGAAAGGCATCCAAGCCAAAAAGGTTAGCGGAGCTCGCATCACTGACAACAATAAAAGTAATAGGCCGAGTGACTGATTTGTAGGTCACGTCGGTAGTGAATTGATCCAGTAGGGGACTGAACTGTTTACCACACCCGCGTAGACGCCGGTAAACTGGCGCCAACGGGGGCGACCCAAGGTCGGAGTAAGTTTGTGCATTCAACAAAGAAACTGCCGCGCCCGTATCTACTTGCAGTTTATTCGGCGCGACCGAACCGACACCTCGATGAAGAGGTTGTGCGCCGATGCCCCGATGAAACTTCCTGAATGTCAACATCCATGTCCTCTGTACCTGCTTCCTTCGATTCTTTTGAGGCTGAGCGGCAAACTTTAGCAATGTGTCTTTTTATTACATTTGCGACAAGCGGCCCAACGCTGGGGGCACTCTGACCGATCATGATGTATATAGCACGACGCACAGGACGGTAACAGGGGCCGGCGGCCGGAACTCTGTTTACGCGCCGTGCGGGAGCGGCCGTAACGGCCGGATTGTACCGCTCGCACGTCGTCCACCCCGGACGCAGTGGACGCAGCCGCGCCGCCCTGAACCGCCGCGACGTCGCACCACGCTTCCAGCTGTTGACCTGCGGCGTGAGAGACTTCATACGATTGAGCAATGGGCAGGACTTCCTCGAGGGAAGGATCTAACTGCAGGGCCCGTTGCCGGACCTCCCTATCAGGGGCCGAACGAACAATGACGTCGCGCACCATAATGTGGGCATACGACTCTCGCGACTGCTCCGTGACAAAGCGACACTTGCGACTAAGACCGTGCAGGGTAGCGCCCACGCCCGGTAAGACTGATGGGGCTGTTTCTTCCATAGATAGAACTCGACCCTAGCCGCCACAACATGCGTGCGGCGGCGATAATATGAAGACAGCAATGAACACAATGCGTCAAAAGACAAGGACGAGGGTTCCTGCAACGGCGCTAGCTGCCGCGAAACTTGATACAGCGAGGGAGATATCCAAGACAAGAAAAGAGCACGACATACCTCCGCATCGGCAACATGAAACGCCTGGAAATGCTGCCGAAGGCGATGTTCATATGCGTCCCAATCCTCCGCCGTCTCGTCATACTGGGGAAAGGGAGGAGGGAACGGCGCTGGAGCAGACTGCGTGGAGAGCAACGCCGGAAGCACTTGTTTCATGGTTGCCATGAGCTCCGTTTGCTGCTCAACCAAAACCCACACTAAATCCTCCATGCCGTGGATAAGCTGCGAAACCGGAACAACGACGCAACACGCGAAAGAACGACCCTACTCGTCGCCAATTGTGTAGTAACACGGTTCACGTTTTCCGTCGCACTTCACTTAGCGTAGACCGGGAAACTGTGTGCTAGGCAGGCCCGATGTGAACTGACTGGGCACTGCCCGTGCTGCCTGAGTTGTTGTTCCGCTGGCAGAGGTTGCGGCCGAATTCTCGCGTGCCCTCTGGTGGACGGGACTCTACTTGCGGCAACTACCGTTCGTGACGCGCCGTGCCGATGTGCACCTCCCGCGATCTTTCTGGTGGCTATTGCAGAAGTCAAACAAGAAGGCTCTACAGCTGATATAGTGAAATACATCATTTCCGTAAGTCCTCAGTTTGTTCTTCATTGATGCACAAAGAGAGCTCTGTCTGCATTTTATTATCATAAAAAAGAAATGGTTCTGAGCGAAGATTCTAAGACGTTTTCATCACTGCATATTGATTTTGCTGAAAATTACACTTGTGTTTATCAAGACTAAGTGCAAAGAGCACAGTGGGAACAAGCACAAGTTAGTATTTTCACTGTGTCATTGTGGCATTGAGGTTCTCATCATCCAACTGTTGTTTCAGACAAACCATTCCAAGGATAATGTGATTGCATACATTAGCAAGGTACTGTCAACTACCTGAAAACGTGAAGGTAGTTTCAATTTGGTCAGATGAAGCTGCATCACAATTTACAAACAAATACATTACTGCTGCTGTACCTCAACTTAAACTGTTCCACACTGTGGAAATTATTTAAACTTTTTTGCTACATCCCATGGTAAAGGAGCCATAGATGAAATTGGTGCAGTTGTGAAACAGCGAGAGTGGAACACTCATGGTAGGTGATGCATCAACTTTTTCTTAGCCAGCTGCAAGAACCACAACTATGTAGGATTTTCATATGTCTACTGATAAAATTCAAGGAATCAATGTGAAACTTAATCTGGCTCAAATACTTTCTTCAACTTCATCAGTACCAATCATAAAAAAAGCATTCACTGCTTTCACTACAAGAAAGGAGTACTATAAACACATTTGCTGTCTACAAAGAATTCCCCTATTGCAAATCATCATACTGAAGAAACTATGGATAGTGTGAAAAATGAAGATGGGCACAAAGTGTAGTATGATGGTAAATTCTATGCTGGAACAGTACATGCAGTTTTTGGAAATTCTCACCTACTTAACACAATGGAGCAAAGTGCTCACTACTGGGAAATGGCCTGCAAAATGTGATGAAATTCTGTACACACAGGACAACATTATGAAAAAATTAATCCATCTGATGTTATCAATGCGAGAGGAAATTTTCAGTTCTCCAACTTTTAATTGAATTTACAGTTTATTTTCACAGATGTCATTCTCTTATAATTTTTCATAATGTTTAAAAAGTGAAATGTTAACATTACGTTTATCCAATTTTGCAAATAACATAGTATTTTCATTTATCTGTTCACAGGAAAAAGTTTTACCAACAATAAGTAGCAAGCAACATAAGTCACATAACATTGAGTCACGCGTTTTTTACAATATTTTACATGGTATAAATACTTAGACCTCCCCCCATGAACCACAGATCTTGCCGTTGGTGGGGAGGCTGGCGTGCCTCAACGATACAGATAGCCGTATCGTAGGTGCAACCACAACGGAGGGGTATCTGTTGAGAGGCCAGACAAACATGTGGTTCCTGAAGAAGGGGAGCAGCCTTTTCAGTAGTTGCAGGGGCAACAGTCTGGATGATTGACTGACCTGGCCTTGTAACAATAACCAAAACGGCCTTGCCGTGCTGGTACTGCGAACGGCTGAAAGCAAGGGGAAACAACAGCCGTAATTTTTCCTGAGGGCATGCAGCTTTACTGTATGGGTAAATGATGATGGTGTCCTCTTGGGTAAAATATTCTGGAGGTAAAATAGTCCCCCATTTGGCTCTCTGAGCGGGGTCTACTCAGGGGGTTGTCGTTATCAGGAGAAAGAAAACTAACATTCAACAGATCGGAGTGTGGAATGTCAGATCCATTAATAGGTTAGGCAGGTTAGAAAATTTAAAGAGGGAAATGCATATGTTAAAGTTAGATATAGAGGGAATAAGTAAAGTTCGCTGGCAGGAGGAACAAGACTTCTGGTCAGGTGAATACAGGGTTATAAATACAAAATCAAATAGGGGTAATGCAGGAGTAGGTTTAATAATGAATAGGAAAATAGGAATGCGGGTAAGCTACTACAAAGAGCATAGTGAACGCATTATTGTGGCCAAGATAGATACGAAGCCCACACCCACCACAGTAGTACAATTTCATATGCCAACTAGCTCCGCAGATGACGAAGAGATTGATTAAATGTATGATGAGATAAAAGAAATTATGCAGGCAGTGAAGGGAGATGAAAATTTAATAGTCATGGGTGACTGGAATTCGATAGTAGGTAAAGGGAGAGGGGGGGGGGGGGGGGAGAAATGAAAGATGAAGCCGCCAGGTAGAATTTTGCACTGAGCATAACTTAATCATAGCTAACAGTTGGTTCAAGAATCATAAAAGAAGGTTGTATACATGGAACAAGCCTGGAGATACTGACAGGTTTCAGATAGATTATATAATGGTAAGACAAACCAAGTTTTAAATTTTAAGGCATTTCCAGGGGCAGATGTGGACTCTGATCAAAATCTATTGGTTAAGAACTGTAGATTAAAACTGAAGAAACTGAAAAGAGGTGCAAATTTGAGGAGATGGAACCTGGATAAACTGAAAGAACCAGAGGTTGTAGAGAGTTTCAGGGCGAGCATTAGGGAATGATTGACAAGAATGGGGGAAAGAAATACAGTAGAAGAAGAATGGGTACCTTTGAGAGACGAAATAGTGAAGGTAGCAGAGGATCAAGTAGGTAAAAAGACGAGGGCTAGTAGAAATCCTTGGGTAACAGAAGAAATGTTGAATTTAATTGATGAAAGGAGAAAATACAAAAATACAGTAAATGAAGCAGGCAAAAAGGAATACAAACGTCTCAAAAATGAGATAGACAGGAAGTGCAAAATGGCTAAGCAGTGATGGCTAGAGGACAAATGTAAGGATGTAGAGGCTTACCTCACGAGGGGTAAGATAGATACTGCCTACAGGAAAATTAAAGAGACCTTTGGAGAAAAGAGAACCACTAGTATGAATATCAAGAGCTCAGATGGAAACCCAGTTCTAAGCAAAGAAGGGAAAGTAGAAAGGTGGAAGGAGTATATACAGGGTCTATACAATGGTGGTGTTCTTAAGAACAATATTATAGAAATTGATGACAATGTAGACGAAAATGAAATGGGAGATATGATACTGTGTGAAGAGTTCGACAGAGCACTGAAAGACCTAAGTCAAAACAAGGCCCCGAGAGTAATCAACATTCCATTAGAACTACTGACAGCCTTGGGAGAGCCAGTCCTGACAAAACTCTACCATCTGGTGAGCAAGATGTACGAGACAGGCGAAATACCCTCAGACTTAAAGAAGAATATAATAATTCCAATCCCAAAGAAAGCAGGGGCTGACAGATGTGAAAATTACCGAACAGTCAGTTTAATAAGTCACGGATGCAAATACTAACGCGAATTCTTTACAGACGAGTGGAAAAACTGGTAGAAGCCAACCTCGGGGAAGATCAGTTTGGATTTCGTAGAAATACTGGAATACGTGAGGCAGTACTGACCTTACGACTTATCTTAGAAAATAGATTAAGGAAAGACCATCCTACGTTTCTTACATTTGTAGACTTAGAGAAAGCTTTTCACAATGTTGACTGGAATCTCTCTTTCAAATTCTGAAGGTGGAAGGGGATAAATACAGGGAGCCAAAGGCTATTTACAATTTGTACAGAAACCAGATGGCAGTTATAAGAGTCGAGGGACATGAAAGGGAAGTAATGGTTGGGAAGGGAGTGAGACAGGGTTGTAGCCTATCCCCGATGTTATTCAATCTGTATATTGAGCAAGCAGTAAAGGAATCAAAAGCAAAATTCGGAGTAGGAATTAAAATGCATGGAGAAGAAATAAAAACCTTTGAGCTTCGCCAATGACATTGTAATTCTTTTTATATATATATATATATATATATATATATATATATATATATATATATATATATATATATATATATGCACGAGAATAATGAAATGTAGTCGAATTAAATCGGGTGATGTTGCGGGAATTAGATTAGGAAATAAGACGCTTAAAGTAGTAAATGAGTATTGCTGTTTGGGGAGAAAAATAACTGATGATGGTTAAAGTAGAGAGGATATAAAATTTAGACTGGCAATGGCAAGGAAAGCATTTCTGAAGAAGAGAAATTTGTTAAAATCTAGTATAGATGTAAGTGTCAGGAAGTTGTTTCTGAAAGTATTTTTGTATGGAGTATAGCCATGGTTTTGTTGTTGTTGTTGTGGTCTTCAGTCCTGAGACTGGTTTGATGCAACTCTCCATGCTACTCTATCGTGTGCAAGCTTCTTCATCTCCCAGTAACTACTTCAACCTACATCCTTCTGAATCTGCGTAGTGTACTCATCTCTTGATCTCCCTCTACGATTTTTACCCTCCAATACTAAATTGGTGATCCCTTGAAGCCTCAGAACATGTCCTATCAACCGATCCCTTCTTCTGGTCAAGTTGTGCCACAAACTTCTCTTCTCCCCAATCCTATTCAATACCTCCTCATTAGTTATATGATCTACCCATCTAATCTTCAGCATTCTTCTGTAGCACCACATTTCAAAAGCTTCTATTCTCTTCTTGTCCAAACTAGTTATCGTCCATGTTTCACTTCCATACATGGCTACACTCCATACAAATACTTTCAGAAACGACTTCCTGACATTTAAATCTATACTCTATGTTAACAAATTTCTCTTCTTCAGCAACGCTTTCCTTGCCATTGCCAGTCTACATTTGATATCCTCTCTACTTCGACCATCATCAGTTATTTTGCTCCCCAAATAGCAAAACTCATTTGCTACTTTAAGCGTCTCATTTCCTAATCCAATTCCCTCAGCATCACCCCTGTATGGAAGTGAAATGTGGATGATAAATAGTTTAGACAAGAAGAGAACAGAAGCTTTCGAAATGTGGTGCTACAGAAGAATGCTGAAGATTAGATGGGTAGATCACATAAGTAATGAGGAGGTATTTAATAGAATTGGAGAGAATAGAAATTTGTGGCACAAGTTGACTAGAAGAATGGATTGGTTGGTAGGGCATATTCTGAGGCATCAAGGGATCACCAGTTTAGTATTGGAGGGCAACATGGAGGGTAAAAATCGCAAAGGGAGACCAAGAGATGAATACACTAAGCAGATTCAGAAGGATGTATCCAGAATGAGATTTTCACTCTGCAGCGGAGTGTGCGCTGATATGAAACTTCCTGGCAGATTAAAACTGTGTGCCCGACCGAGACTCGAACTCGGGACCTTTGCCTTTCGCGGGCAAGTGCTCTACCAACTGAGCTACCGAAGCACGACTCACACCCGGTACTCACAGCTTTACTTCTGCCAGTACCTCGTCTCCTACCTTCCAAACTTTACAGAAGCTCTCCTGCGAAACTTGCAGAACTAGCACTCCTGAAAGAAAGGATATTGCGGAGACATGGCTTAGCCACAGCCTGGGGGATGTTTCCAGAATGAGATTTTCACTCTGCAGCGGAGTGTGCGCTGATATGAAACTTCCTGGCAGATTAAAACTGTGTGCCCGACCGAGACTCGAACTCGGGACCTTTGCCTTTCGCGGGCAAGTGCTCTACCAACTGAGCTACCGAAGCACGACTCACACCCGGTACTCACAGCTTTACTTCTGCCAGTACCTCGTCTCCTACCTTCCAAACTTTACAGAAGCTCTCCTGCGAAACTTGCAGAACTAGCACTCCTGAAAGAAAGGATATTGCGGAGACATGGCTTAGCCACAGCCTGGGGGATGTTTCCAGAATTCTGGAAACATCCCCCAGGCTGTGGCTAAGCCATGTCTCCGCAATATCCTTTCTTTCAGGAGTGCTAGTTCTGCAAGTTTCGCAGGAGAGCTTCTGTAAAGTTTGGAAGGTAGGAGACGAGGTACTGGCAGAAGTAAAGCTGTGAGTACCGGGTGTGAGTCGTGCTTCGGTAGCTCAGTTGGTAGAGCACTTGCCCGCGAAAGGCAAAGGTCCCGAGTTCGAGTCTCGGTCGGGCACACAGTTTTAATCTGCCAGGAAGTTTCAGAAGGATGTAGGTTGCAGTAGGTACTGGGATATGAAGAAGCTTTCACAGGATTGAGTAGCATGGAGAGCTGCATCAAACCAGTCTCTGTACTGAAGACAACAACAACAACAACTTAGAAGTGTGTCAACGTCTAAGTTTATAGACTGATAAAAAGACGACATAAGCTAACACCGATTCCCGAATGTAATATGAGTCAGCACGGAATCTCCCGTAAACAAAGTTCTCAACAGTATCACTGACTGGTTTTCTGTAAACAGTCTCACCATAAATTTGAAAAAAGACACAACATACTCAGCTTTGGACATCTAGGGATAATACATCAATGATAAGTATAGCACATGACGACGAAATAATAATTATGGTGGAAACTTCAAAACTCTTAGCTATCCTTAGGATGAGAAGTTAAATTAGAAATAGTACATTTCACAACTCCTGATACAAATTAATTCAGCCACATTTGCATTTAAAATTATTGGAAATCTTGTCAAAAGACAAATCAGTAAGTTAACATATTTTCATTCTGCAATGTCATATGGAATAATGTTGTGGGGTAACTCGTCTTTAAGAAAGAATGTCTCCATTGCACAAAAAAGTGCCGTAAGAATAATATGAAGTGCTAAAACACAAACATCTTGTAGACATCTATTTATTGAATTGAGCATTTTGACTACCACTTCACAGTATACTTATTCCCTCATGAAGTCTGTTGTAAATAATCCACTACAGTTCAAAAGGCACAACACTGTAAAAAATAAAATACCAGAAGGAAAAAAGACATTCACTACTCCACACGAAGGTTGAATTTAGCACAAAAAGGGGTGCAGAATGCTGCAACAAAAGTCTTTGATCACTTACCCAGTAGTATAAAATGCCCAACAGACAGTAAAGTAAAATCTGAAAACAAACTGAGGAAGTTTCACCTTGACAACTCCCCCTATTCCAGAGTAAAATTTATGTTACTGTAATGTGTATAAGGTGGTGAGTAGGGATTACAAACTGACACCTCTATATCTTTCCTATTTTCTTTTTGTGAAAAGAGGTAAAGCTTGAAGTTCAGAATGTAACTGAATGTACAAATTATCTGATGTGAATGTAAAATGACATGTTCCACTTCATTATGAGCTATCATGCAAAATGTCCCATGGAACATTTAATTAACTGTGCTAAGCCAGACAACAAACAGGTCAACAGTGAGTCGTACATATTATGGAAACTTCCATTTGTTGCTTACGTGTGGATTTAGCTTCTGAAGAAATTAGGGCACCATCAAAATACATACAGAAAAATGCTGCCCTTTATATAATTTTAGACCATTAAGCCATGTAAACCACAATTTCGTTAAAATAATGAGTTTGCCCAATCTTCACACTGGGAATTACTTTCTTCTTTGCAGCACTAGGGAATTGTGACAAGATAAATGTGCCAGTTGATAACACATAAGAAAATTACTATCATATCTCCTTGAATATACAAGGAATGTGTTTCATACAATAGTTACATTAATCACATCATAAAATATCAAAATAAAAGTTCTTACTAAAAGCAATATTTATATATACTTCGTGTATCATTTAGCAACTGCAAGTCATGCCTATAATTTGCAAATTAAATTCATGCTATTATAGATTTTGTATCTGTACATTGTGTTTTACTATGACATTTACTAATGCTCTCTTCCCTCTCCTCACAGTAAATATGTCATAGGCCTATATTCAGTTCACTAGTAGAGTGTGGGATGTATCAAAAATTGAGTGATACAGAAAATACTGCTCAAGACCACCTGGGCATAACCATATTTAGGTACAATCATATTGTGACGATCAGCTTTATTTACTGAACACAACTTTTTTAAGATACGGTCTTGAGAGTATTTATTTGTTGCGTAACGGGAACATATACCTATTAATCGTTATGGTTGTATTTAAGCTGAACTCGCTACATAAAGTTAAATAAATGTGTAGGCTTTATCTTATTTTTAAAGTTCCAGGTTTTGCATGTATGAACTGGGCAGGCCTGGGTAGGGCTGAACGGGAAATACACAACCCGAGTTGTTCTGTTAACGCATCGGGGTGTCTTAATTTGTTAGAACCCTTGCAACACAAAATCGTAAGCAAAGTGGTTTGGCGATTCAAAGCACATTTCAGATCTTCATTGTCCCTGTAATTTAATCTAGTTGGACTGATCTGCCCTTTAAAATTTATGGTAGTGCCACATTCACGCTTTAAGAATTGACCTGAAAGAGGCAGGTGTCTAACGATATGGTAAAGACATCATATGAAAATAATTAACAATTTAAATTTAAATGCGCATAACAAAGAAATGTTATTACCGTACCCGTTCTCAGATACGTGTCTCGGTTTTTGCAATAAATATCACGTACATTTCGCTTCGCTAAACAAGAACTGAAATCGAAAACAATTTTCTTTTTGCAAATAAAAAAAATAAAAATACGATTCACGGGGAAACAAAAATCAACACAGCTAAATTTTAATAATTTTGGCTTGCAATCAATAAAGTGTGATTCTTATTAAACGGGCCATAACTGATATGTCGTGGTCGGATATTGTTCTGAGAAGCTGGATGATTGGTATAATCAAAGAAGATTGATTGTAGTCTGAAAAAGTTGTTCTCGCAGCACTGGCTGTTTTTAAGACGGCCATAATTTGCACCACGGAAAGAAGTTTATTATGATAGCAAATGGCGTTATGGACTTTTATTGACAATAGAAGTAGTCAGACGGGGAGAAATCTCAAATTTAAAGTGTCACAGACACCGTTGGGCCGTCCAATCTTAATTCCCTTTGCTGAATGTTTACAGGAAATTATTGACTTTGTGTACACATCCAATGGCAGTTTAATCACGCTTTAACTGGATTACGACATGTTTGTGAAATGTGTGTACAAAATACTGGAAACAGTATGTTGTATTATTCATAAAATGGTAACTTGCTGCCCATAAATGAGTAAATTAAGCATCTCCCTCCATGTAGTTTTCTTTGACCCGAAATGAGTTATAATAATTGCTGATTTTCCAGACCCTCTTCATTGCAAGTGTTGAATGTCGAATGTAATAATGGAACAGACATTATTAGCTCGAAAGCTTAGCGTGTTTAAGGAAGTTTCTTGATAAATAGTTCTGGGAAATGTATTTTATTTTAATATATGGTAGGAGTAGGTGCAACGTCGGAGTTTATTATGTCAGTTTTCTTACACGAACAGTGAATTATTCTTTTGTATGTCCCTTGAGTACTACAAGTAAAATCAAACCAAATCTCCCGTGATATGAGGTAGGGAATAGAAGGACAGGAAGAAAAATTATGTACACCCCTGTACAGGTGTGTGGATTCCATAAAATTCTTTCGAAAATAAATATTCCTTGCGCTGGTTTTACATCGGAAAAATAAAATCCTGTAGTTAATCATGTTGCCACTTTCACCCCAAGCCAATAAGAGACAGCCACAATCCTTATCTACAATACATGGGCGTGCGTCTTTGCGGCTTGGGCATATCGCAACTAGTACTGCACAGCTCAACTGCAAGAAAATGCGCGCCTCGAATCGATCTACGTATGCCACCTACACCATCCACTGTCCTCTGGAAAGTATGCGCATTCTCAAATAAACAGTGGAAGGGAAGCATGCCAAAAAGCGGACAGCGGATAACAGACAGGAAAAACTATGCAGTGGTCAAATCTTTTTATCAGTGCTCTCGGTAGCTCACAGCTGTACTGCACCGCACTATGGCGCAAATCTGTCAATTTTTTCAAGACTTCAAATTACAGGTCTAATTACCTGAAATTTACTACAGAATTTCAGTTTTGGTTGTATATCCTAAGCACTAAAGGCAATAAAATACGAACTAACTCGACTAACGCACTTTCCTAAAACCGCAACGCTTCGGCGATGATTAAAACAGTAAACATATTTCATACTTCATAATACCACTATTTTGTGTCCTTACCTGCTAAATATGATCGAATGAAGTAATAGTTAAATTTCTGCAGCCAACAGTAAGGCAGAAAACAAAGTAGACAATTTTTAAGCTATTTTGTTGTGAACCCACTTCTTCCTCTCAGATCTCTCTTTGGACTTTTCACCGTTCTCCTTGCACCCTTTTCTCCTCCCGGTTCATGTAAAAGGTGGACGTAGGGGGAACGAAAACTGTTACGGAATGATAGCCGATAACCGCCAACGCCGCATACACAAAGATGCGCAGAGTGCGTAGTTTCGTATCTGCGCAGATTTCCGTTCTGGACGCTTCCACCTTTTCCCACCGTCAGCAGTGTGCAGCAGTCGCTACAGACGTTAGCAGGTAGAAGGTTTTATGCTGTTGGCGGTGCTGGCAGAGTGATCGGGTAGCTGCTGAAGTATTTTGTTATTTTTGTGCAAAGTTCCGTATTTTTTAAAAAGTAGCGCCAGAAGAGGTAATAATACAGTTACAGAACATATTTATTTTATCGCATGTGGATAAATATACGGTCTAATTTAATTTTGATGTGATCTCACCACCCTTTGTACTGACTACTGAGGAACTGTATACTAAGTTTGTAACTGGTTTATGTACAATGTTTATAATTTATTTTTTTGTGTTTGTCGAGTGACAAACTGGTATAATTTAGTGTACGTGTTCTAAAACTAGGTCTTTTTGTATTGAATGGTACTGAATCAGCCATCTTGTCTAGTTTGTGCGGTGAAGCGGCCATTGTGCAGTGGCGTCGCCCCCACCCTAGTGTAGGGTCAGTCAATGCAGTGCGGCAAGATGCGTTATTAATCCAATTGCAGTCATCTTTAAATTCTTTTCCAGGAACTGAATCGATATGGGATCCGAACAGCAGTTTTGTTTGAGGTGGAATAATCATCAAAGCACTTTGGTTGCTGTTTTTGATACTTTACTGGAGAGTGGAACTTTGGTTGACTGCACTTTGGCAGCTGAAGGCCAATACTTGAAAGCGCATAAAGTAGTTCTTTCCGCGTGTAGTCCTTACTTTGAGGTAAGTGTGGTGCGAATACATTAGTATACATTTTAGTAACTAATTTAAGAAATTCGATGTGTTTCTAACTCGTTGTTTCCTCCATTACAGCTCCTGCTGAGTCAGCATTATGAGAAACACCCGATCGTTATTCTTAAAGATGTGAAATTCCAAGAATTGAAAGCTATGATGGATTATATGTATCGGGGTGAAGTGAATATTTCTCAAGATCAATTAGGAGCTTTATTGAAAGCCGCCGAATCCCTGCAGATAAAGGGTTTATCGGATAGCGGTGGCGGAGGTACAGAGAGGGAAGTGGAACCTAAGAGGAGAAAAGAATCGGTTCCACCTCCTCCCACACCAGCAAGAACTCCACCTATTCTACAGCATTCGTCGTCGGGTCTCACTATCGAGCATCGACGAACGGCGCAGCCATCACAAGTTCCGCAAGTTATTGATTTACCCGAGGATGCCCCACCGCCGATGCCGTTGCAGAAGATGGCCACGACGAGGGAGGGCAGCATTTCGCCCGTCTCACGTAAACGGAAGAAGCATAGACGCCGATCAAGTTGTGATGAGAACAGTTTAGGGGCACCTGGTGTTTTACCATCAACTGACAATCACGAAACAAGTAGCTCGTGTGAACTTCCACCCCAATCGCAGGTACCTCCTGCTCCAAGTATACCCGCCACCATAACGCCGGTTACGTCAACGCCAATTCCCAAACCGTCGTTAGATACCCAGTTAAGTCATACAACTGAGGAGAAAAACAGTGACTCTGAGATTATGAGCAAACCTTTGGCCTCAGTGCAAGGTGCTGTAGCCTCCCCACAGACAATGCCAATTGAACCTGAACCTGTTGTGCATAAAGTAGAGCCACAGACTGAACCTCTATTAGAACCAAAGTCAGAGTACCTGGAGGAAGTGAACGATGACAGTGTGGAGGACTTGACTTTAGATGATGACATGGACGATATGGATCAGCCTAGAGCGGGTCCTTCGCATGGTGGGGAGGGTTCCAGCAGTCAAGGAACAGGTTAGTGTCGACAGTATATTATGTGTACATCTTGATCTTCAGATTTCGAACGTTTAGCTTGAGTTAATGCTTGGTAGATGATAGCTCATTTTTTCCTAGCAGTCAATAAAAATTTTCGACATTGTCAGTCATTAAAATTATACGCAAAGATATGAAATGATGGGTGTGTATCTGCAGGCTTTGCACCGTGGCATGTAACTGCAACTGACAGATCTACGGATGAAGTCTTCATGGCTGCGCAGGAAGCGGTTGGTGCTCATAGGGATTCTCAAGGTAAGAGAAAAGTTTTACTAATTATTAGCATATTTCTACGCAAAGTCGGAACATTGTGATTTAAAGTGTAGCTATTTTGTACTACACTGATCGAAAATCGTCTATTCTGGCCGACTTGTTACTTTGCGGAGAAATATGCGTTCATTTAATTGGGAGGATGTGCCAGCAAATAAATTATGTACTGTCAAGAAAGTGTACCAGCGAATTAGTTGTCTATTGCAGGAAGGATCTGACAACTGAAGATATTTATTGGCTCCATAAGTGTCTATAATCACTTCATACATAGGTTTAAATGGGCTATTGAGGTTCTTAAAAGTTATGAGTGGACAGTAGGCACATGTTGGGTTCTTTGGAGGTGCAGTACTTACAGTATAAAGTTTTCATTATGTTATTAGTGTTCTCTCTGTCTAGGTGTTGGGTAGTATCTGCTTCTGAACTAATGGCATTTATAAAATTTGAGTGACATGCATAAAACATGAAATCTGTGGGAGCAAAGTGTAAATTTAAGGGATAGTTATACATCATACTTAAGTCTTAAAACTTTTACAACTTAAAATTAAGGGTAGACATGGTTTTAGTGAAAGGAATAAACTGTAAAGTTTCTTTATAGAGGATTTCAGTGTTGTGCTGCTTGGGTCTACTGCTGTGCTTGGTACTTAATAATTGGCATTCAGGAGCTGGCATGTCCTCTTAATTTTCTTTTGTTGCCATGCTTCATGAGTAAGTGTTTTAATATTTATTGTCAATCATGTTACAACTTACTCATGAAGAATGTCGCATTGTTAGGATAATATGTACTGTTAATCATCCTGTGCATGTATTATTATTAACAACAGGGTAATCTTTAAAGATTAAGTGCTAAGGTTTTGTTTGAGAATAAGGCAAGAACAGGTAGCCCAGGTCTGGAGTAAATTATTAAATCATATACATGCATTGCCTTACAAATGAGAGGCATTAAACAGTGCTCTCTTCCAATATGATTTTTATTATTTTATAAGCATTTTATAGAATTAAGACAAAACACAGAAGTTGGAATTCAGCAAATGGTACCCGTAGTTGCATATGCCCATACTTTGTGTGGAAGTGGCTGATGACACCATATAAAGTCCCTATTTGTGTATATAGATGTCTGTATACTGTACCTGAACAGCGTTTTCACCTCGAGCATTGGGTTTCATTCAAAGTGCCGCAGAACGTCAAAACTTTCCAGTTCGTTCGGAACATCATGTCAAAACTTTTTTGCGATTATGAAATTTCGGAAACTTGTTCTATGTGCGCATCGTCTTTATTGATCATACGCTAGAAGAAGCAGTCAAGCGGTGCTCATTACGAAAATTTTACAAGCCTACAAGATGTCACATGACCATCATTTGAGGGAGAAGACATCAAGATATGCTGCAGCATGGAAGACTTCAAGATCAACAGTGTGGATAGAAGTCATCAAGATCTGGGCGATGCCAAAAGCAGTGTGGTTGCACATCCCATGAAGTGAAGATGACCACAAATCCTGATAGGAGGCCTTGATTGCAGAACGAAGTTTCAGAGAGTAAGTAAATTTTAATTTTTCTTAAATTACTGTTAGTTGCATATTCATCTAACGTTGCTGTCTTACATGGAACGGTTTGATAGGAGTGTTCTGAGGGTGCTGATATGAAATACATGTTATTAGTATTCTTTAGTTGTATGAATGTAAGATTTGCAGGCAAGTCATTTCCTGGAAGCTTTTAAGATTGTTGGTAAAAAATTTCCACCATTTGCGGATAAGAAAACACTGGGTTAACACAGTTACACACAGTGTATTTTGCCTGATGCAGCTCTCAAACTTATTTCACAGTTTTGAAAGAAAGCCTTCCGTACTTGATATGGTGCATTGTTTGAAAGTGTATTTTCAACACTAATGACATCCCTAGAATTACGTACGTGCCTTTGAGGAATTAGGTGAGTGCTGAATGTTTGCTGGAAAGTGCAGCAGAAGCCTTTGCACATTATTACCCTAACATGAAGTTGGATTTCAGCACACAGGTGAGTGGTATTTGTGGGACCTGCGACTAAGTGGATACTGCTTGTTTTGACTGCTGTGCAGAGTAAATATCTTTTTTTTGCGTAATTAATGGAATGCGATCTTATTTAACACCGCGGTGGGTGGTTTCACCCAGCCTGAGCGTCAAACGAAAACGTTTCGCGTGCGCTAATTTCTGAAGAGAACTTAGCATCGATTGCTGGTTATTTTAATACTAGCAGTTGCGATATATTATGAAGCTCTCACAACATCATCATCACAAGAATTTGGCAAGAAGACAACTTTCCAACTCTGCTTAAGAAGATTACCTGTTGCTGTACTGGAACAGTGAACATGATGAAGCAGCTGACGGTGGATGGTCCAACAGTGTGTATTCAGGCTATGGTTGACCGAATTGCAGTCCAATTCCATGCAACTGACATTTATGAAGATGGATGCATAGCTTATGATGGTCAGTATCATTTTTATATGGCACTTTTAAAATTTTAATAGTGATTAGATGTCATGTCTCTTCTTTCCTTGTGTAGTAGCTGAAAATGTCTGTGGCAGACAAACCTTTATCAGTTGTGATGATAATACAGCTTTCAGAATGCAAAGCTGAGCTTGTTTGTGGTTCTGTAATGTTTCCTGAGCAGTTGATGTTGCAATTTGGATTGTACGAGTGTGCCACATCTTTGGTACTAAAACTCATGTTGATTTTGAGAGGGGGCAAGACTGTAGACATGGTAAGTCCATGGTAAGTTGATGGAAGCATCTAACGACAGGTCATAAAAAATTCTATTGGTTTAATTTGAGTTTGATTAACATGTATTGGATGTGGTTGTGCCTCTCTGGGACGTTGATGGGACCTGTGAGTGTATTTTGGGCATATGTCTAGTTTCCTTCTGTTAATGCACCCAGTTATATTTGAATGAATTTAGGTTTGAAGCTGAACAGATTGGTAAGAAATAATTATTTTACATTAATTTAAACACTTGATGTAAATATTTACCTGTTTCTTCCCATCTTCAGCAAATTTCTTAACATATACCTAGTGTAGTGTTTATTACAGGGCCTTTCGTAAGTATTGGGTTTGATGTGTTCAGGAATGGTTGAAATTGTATTTAGTTTACTTTCTCCCCACTGCTTGAGGAGACGATTATAATGGCACCAGGAACAATGCACTCCAGAGGTTTGTCACCCGAGTCTGGCTGTTCAAACTGTCAACTACTGTTGGAGATGAAGATTGAAGTAATTACAGATGTCAGAAATATGTTGCTGTCGAGGTGCATTTATGGTGTTGAGGTGCTGTGTGTGGGCACAGTGCTGGTGGAAGTTTTTTTGACGTATTATCATTGTGGCTATCTGAAATGTTGACATGGGAATACTTCACAGGTAATGTACAACTGTTGCTGTGTTTTCAGGTATTTTCACTGTTAAAATGTGACTTTGATATGTTTGTAGTTTAACTTATTTTTAAATTGGTATCATAGATTAAGATTGTTCACTGCTCACAAACACACACACACACTGTGCGCGCGCACACACACATACACACTCAGAATTATTGCTAATAAGGAACTAGCGCCTGAAATGACTACTATAAGGACTATTATAATGTGGTTGGTTATAATTACATTATGTGGTTGGTTTCCTCAAGTGAATTTTGCCTAAGACGTGTGACTGGTTCAGTATATCTTAATAAACAGTTTTATTTTATGCGTAAAAACTTATGATGGGACAGATGTAAGTATCATATGTAAGAGCATGTAGAGTGAAGAAAATTTAGTTTAATCGAACTTTACGATATGGCATATAATTATAGTTAATAGCGAATCACTAAGTTTCATGGTAATTTAGGAAAATGTGTGCTTGAAATGTGTACCAAATTACTAGCTGAATGAATTCTGATATACATGATTTGATATTTTATAGTTTCTGTTCTTACTGGTACTTGTGGTATTGGGCTTAAGTTGTATGGAAGATTTTCCCCATATGCCTATATTTAGTTTGGATAGCAGGTAGTGACATAGGGATGTTTATTGTTGTTCCAGAGGTCTGGCCACTGTATCGCAGACTGGCCACCTTCTCCAGCCGGTTGACTACACTGTCCTCAGACATAGGTTGTTCTAGCATGTTGAGTTGTCCGCGTTGCGACCGAAAGTACTCGGTCACCTACACACTTGATCGACACATGCGGTATGAGTGTGGAGTGGAGAAGCAATTTTGTTGTGCAGTTTGTATGAAACGATTTAGTCGGAGTGATGTTCTTCGTGCACACCAACGTAAAGCAGGTCACTTACCAGTTGAAGCTGGCTGGATGGGCTCTCTATTAGCTTACAATCGCAAGTGATTTTTAATGACACTTCACATACGAATGATTGCAGCAAATGGTAACATGAATTTTGAAGGTCTGCATTATCCTGTCACATAACCACTAATTTACTTATAAAGTTTTATGGTGCAGTAAACTTTCTAAGCTTTCATTGGTAAGAAAATATTTTACAGTTGTTGAAGATTCATTTAAACTGATCTTTTGTATGTAAGTTGGAATTCTGGTTGGAAGTATTCCAGGGGTCCTACACAAATAATGCTTGTACCATGTACTCTGATCCATTATAGAGGTGGAGGCCTACCTATTGTGCAGCTGGTGCTACAGGTGCCAGTGAAGATGAACATTAGTCTAACTCTGTGCCTCACATTAGCTTGATAACACATCCTGAAATTCAAAATTTTCAAATTCACAGGTTAAATATTGTCATTTCATATCAAGGAAATTACATCAAACACCAACTGGATGTGATTAAGCCATACCTGGACGCCTAAGTGTTTTGATGACTTATGAATTTCACACATTGTTTACAGGCATAAGTATGTTGTGGAGGAAGTACATGAAATGTGTGTGTGTGTGTTGTGCTTGCTTTACAGATAGCATCATCACATTATAGGCATATCCTTCATAAATCTAGGTTTTTAAAGGGCACATTGAATGCCTAAAATGTGACAAAGTCACATACTGATATCTTGTCATGTACTACATTGGAACAACAGGGGAGATTTGAAGCAGTGTGCACAGGTATATTTTGAGAAATCACTGCACTAATCTGCTGCATTCATGGAGAGCCAGTTGCTGATTGGGTGTGAACTGAACTGCTGCCATTGCCACATCAAACTTCACTTCAGCTATTGAAAGTAAGTAAATACAATCTAGTTGCTTAAATAATTAATACTGTTTGAATTTTGAAATAATTTATTTGCAACGCAATTCAGAGGAACAAAAATAAGAATTGGCACTTAGTCATGTGCCCCCCCCCCCCCCCCAAAAAAAAATATCTCTCTATCTCTCTCTCTCTCTCTCTCTCTCTCTCTCTCTCTCTCTCTCTCTCTCTCTCTCTCTCTCTCTCCCTCTCTCCTCTGAAATGTGTTGCTGGAATTTAAATGGTACTAATGAATTTGTTTTTTCCGATAACAATTTTGTAGGTGCGGCATTTGGTGTTGTCTCTTTTCAACGTGTGCCTTCAAGTTGGAGAGAATATTTCCTAAGCAGACTGCCTATTCTCTGTGGACTAGAGGTATGTAGTACAGCTAATGATTTTTCGATGTTAACCTTTTCAAACAAATTCCACAAATAGGAGTTTATTACAAATGCCTCAGTTTTATGTAGTGACTAAATATTAACCAATTATCTGAGCCCCCAAGTAAACCAGTTGTTGAATTGAGGGATAGTGTATGCTATGAAATTTGAGTGAAGTTTTCAAATTCCTGTACTGTATGATAGGGCGACTATGGTAAAATGTTGTTCGCTGTTCCCTTTATAACTTAAAATGCTGTGACTTTCACTGTAAATGCTCTTATTGTGTAGTTAATTATCCTGGTTAAGATAGTTATCAAAGCATAACATCATGTGGAGTCCTAAACTTGCACAGATTTGTTGAATAGAGGGTAGTCTCATTTCAGCTGTTCATTGACAGATGTAGCCTAATTTTGCTGTCCCACTTCATAGTAAGCTCTCATCTCTGATATGAGCTACTTCATATTTATACCAGTTCCTTTCATACTGTATCGCCATTTACTGATGAAATGCGAGTCGAAGTAATTAAGATTTGTTGTTCATTTTGTACATGATATTTGTGGCCAAAGAGGTGTTATCTTCTTTTGCAGTATACTATTACCACACACAGAAACGCTTACACATATAGTAATGTTGTGAATTTTTATTCTTTACATATTTGTAAAAGTGACCGTAAAGAAGTTTAGTTCTTTTTCTTGGTATGATGTAGACTAAAATTGGTGTTACATGCTGCAACTGAAACATGACTCTCCACTTACTCAAGTCCATTGACTTAGTTTTTTTCTGTTACTGTATTATTTCCATCTTGGGGAAGGTATTGTTAAAATATCACTGTGGATTTGCTCAGTGCAAAACACCAAAGCACAGCTCATATTTCTTCTGTTGTCAGAACTGCAGCAACAGCACAGAGATAATTGATTTAATTCACCTGGCAAGTGAATGTTACAGGAAATATGTGCACACTGTGCATTGGTGTGGTATAAATGCATGGTAATGTACTGGAAAATAGCAGTTCAGAACTCTCCTCTTGCAATCTTTAATTCAAATTACACTTTAAAAAGAGATTCATACTGGTGTTTATTCTCCAGTTGCAGATCATTTCTATTGTTAGTGTATTCTGGTTTATTATTGGGGTCTTTTTCTCTCCCCCAACCCTGATTCCAAAGTAATAAATGTGCCTGCTGTTGTAAAGTATACTTCCCATACTGCAACTTTGAACACTTATTGTTGTAAATTTTAGAGGGTCTGTGTTCTGGTCTTACTGCCACCTCTTTGCTAAAGTTTGTCTTGTAAATATAGATTAACAATTTGTTTTCTGTTGGGAGTTATAGTTATGAAAACTTCTATTTCTGTGGGTCACTGATCCATTTGAGACACTTGGCAACACATTACATACACCAAAATAATTCTCATGAATTTAATAAGGTGCCATTCCATTACAGGTGTGGTTATAAATATTGACTTTGCATCAGATTTCTCTTTAATTTGGTTCATGTCTTCTTTTCAGATTTCCAGCTCATGTCAGCATGTAGAGAAGTTTGTTTGCTGCATTTCATAGAGGATGTACACATAGGGTGGTGTAGGTAGTGTGTGTTGTGAAGGACTTGAAACTGTGAACACTTCTGTGACTTAGTGCCATCTGTGAATGAAGATAACTTTAACATTGAAATAAATGGAAACTTTGTACTTTACCGAGAGAGAAATAATATCTTATTTTTCTATTACATTGTTTGTTCTTTGTTGCTATATTTGTACAAGGCAGCATCGAATAAAGGTTCCATAGTTGTTCCTGTGATCATTAACTCATGTTCACCATCAAAGGTTAACGATGCAACTTAATCATCCAAGATCAATGATTCATCATACCTATCCTTACCTGTATTGGGATTTACACACATGCTATATGACTGCTCACACAAAATATATAGTCACACTAACAATGTGAAAGGTCATCTAATAGATGCTGGCAGTGTAAACTTTCGTAAGACACGTGACACTACTGATGGGCAGATGCTAAAAACTTTTCAAGGAGTGTTCAAAACAATTATTTGCATAGGTTATATTGTAGTTTCTTGGAAGAAGGAGAAAATTTATTTTGGAAATTTTTTCTTGCAACCAAATTGGAAAGAATGGTATTAGCTATTTTTCTTAATAAATTATGTAAATAAAATTTTTCATTTATATAATACTTACTGCAAGTTCTAAGACTGCAGGCAGTTTTTAGGGGTAACAGGGTAAATTGAATTATTGCATTTATTCTTGTCATTGGCAGTGTTAGCTTTTGATATTAAAACTAATTGTCTTGGCACATCTTTGGCTCTTAATCAAAGACGAGGTATGAGAAATGTTCAGATATGTGTTGTTGCTGCAGTGCTGCCAGACAAAGAATAGGGCATGTTCTTTGTATTTCACCATGAGCATATATGTAATTTAACACATCTTAGTGGTGTACACAGTACCTTGTGGCTTCTGTTCTTTCCTTATTTACTTGCATAACATATGTTTTATAGCGGAATGACGTAAATCCCATCATTTGCAAAACTGCACTTCGAATGCTGCTGTCCAGCTACTTCATTAATCAGAAAGTTGCCAGTTACTTCCATCACATGGCAGGCAGATATTGATTGTTAGTCTATGTGGTTCTGTGTACGAAATGTTGCTGGTACCATTGATAAAGGATTAGTTAATTTTACATTTATCAAAGCTCCACAATAATAGATGGTAATGTGTAAAAGTAAAAAGTTTTTTAATGGGTTGAAGTGGATATAATTTGTCTTGAAAGCTTGGTGAATGTGTGTGTATTACGAATGACTTGTTGACTTGCTGGAGCAACAGTTTAAAGTAATCCCCATTGTTGGTGATGCACTTCTGGGAACAGCTATGAGAGACCTTATTTAAATTTTAGGAACAACAAAAAGGCTGGAAAGTGGGTTGATTGACTGACACAACTCATCTGTTGGCCAGGAGTTGTGCTCTGGAAAGACAGTGTGTTAAGCATTGTTGTGGAGCAGAGTTGAGTCACCTTCTGTGGTGTACTGGAGGTGTGTGTGCTTGATCTGTTGCAACAGATTTGTTGATCTGTTGCAGCATTTACTGTGGTGCCCTTGTGGAGGAATTGTTGATAGGGCCATCATTAAATCTTCCGTGCAAAGGCGGTCTCCACAGGTGTCAATTTGAACTTGCATTTATTCTAGGATCAAAGAGTGGGGGACAAATTGGGCAAAGTTTGCATGTATGTGGGTAACTATGAAGTGGGTCATCTCAGTCAATTCCTCTTATCATTTGCACTTTCACATGATTCTTTGACAGTTTCTTCACTTTCTGTATGCTGTCCAGGGTGCATGCAGTTACAGTTCAAGTTTGAAACCGAGCAGCATACATGTTCACTGATCCATTTTGTGGTTTAGATCATGTGCACTACACCTTCACTCAGTGTGCAGTTGAAATACAACACACACAAATATTATTGCTACTCAAAACTGTCTGTCAGCAGTGTGATACTAGAGAATTTTCTGGACAGAGGTTGTGCCTCGTCACTGTAAATACTTATTAAATATTGATGGTTGGTGGTAAAAAGTGCTCAAAAGAGAGAAGTGAAGTACAAGCTATTATCAGTATTGTCAGAAACTGAATTGCATGCATTGCATCTTGTTGATTGTACTAGTGAAAGGTTGCTGCTTAGGCCCTTCCATATAGCATTGCAATCCATAACTACTGTCATTGTCTACTCTGAGATTGATGTAAAATGATATCATCTTACTTCAAGTCTTAACGATGTGCTCAGCATGACTTGATACTAGTTGCCTGTATGGCCAGACAGGCACCTGCATGTCAGTGCAGTGTTCCTCGATCATTTCTGACAGTTTAGTAATCTTGGGGTGGCACATAGTTTTTCTGAAGGGACGGGGTTTTGTGTGTGTGTGTGTGTGTAATTGGAGGAAGTGCTGCTGACGATTTACACTGCATTGGATTCTTTGGTAATTTTCCTTGATTGCAGTATTCTCAATAGACTCTTTGACAAGGTGCCACAAGCACTCATGTAAGGCTAAACATTTGTGCAAGTTAAAGCATGTGTAAAGGAAGTAACCAATTAGAACTGATGTTTGTGGTTTCTTTCTGTGAGGATTACCAGAATGTTTTGATTGCACCAAGGCGAGATGAAGTTGGTCATAAGATTATACATAATTTTTAGGAATGTTAGTGAGCTTTTGTTTGTCCAGGAAGTAGCTGTAATGTGCTACAATGAAGCTGCAGCAAATTTATTCAGGACAGTCTAATGTAAATGAGACGGATGAGAAAAAGCAAAGTTGTTTACTATTTCACAAATAATCTCTATAACTATTGGCTGTATTTATTGCACTGAGAGAGAACACTGCCATAGCCTTTGGGGGAAATGTTGTGTGGTTGCCTAAATGTCTATGTGGACACTTTGCAAAAAGTAGCCTGCAATCAAAGTGACCAGACAGAATCATTTCTGTTGTGGGATAATGCCTTGCCCACATTTTGCCAAGATGGTTTAGATTCTTGCAACTCCAATTTTTCCTCATGCAGTTCCCATATTTTTGGAGCCTTGAAGAAAGACAATTTGTGACTGTCAACTTTGGATCAAGAGGTGCACACCAGAGTATAATTGTGGCTTTGTGGGCAGCTGCAAAGATTTTTTCATGAAGGCATTGACTGTTTTGACTCTCTGGGACAAATTTTTTTTAATTGCAGCAATTACTTTTGAGGTACTGAACCATTTACTTTCTTTTTCGATCTCTCATTTCCATTTGACTGTCCATTATTGATGCACACTGAGGTAAGCAGTCAAACAACCACCATTCAGTTGTGGAATATGCATCATCTGTTAAGGTGAGTTATTCCCACACAGGTGAGCAATGTTCAAAACTTAATGAGGTAGAAGTTGATCATTTTAAAGGGATCATTTAGATTGGGTGTTAAATCTTAAAAGGGAAGGCTGTACTTCATTAGTGGACACACTGTTGGTAATTCATGCTGTTATTGCAATCGTACAGTGTTAACTGATAATACTGAAAATGGTATTTTTAATAAAGTTCATGGCAATGGAACTTGTCATTTTGTTGCATATTGCTTTAAAGAGTTTGTTTTTCAGGTCGATAATCATTTTCTCTCTCTCTCTCTCTCTCTCTCTCTCTCTCTCTCTCTCTCTCTCTCTCTAACACAAAAACACACACACACACACACACACAACTTGTCACCTCTGTAAACTTCCTTTAATTCTTGAGTACCAAGCTGTTTTAAAATGTACATGGAAGTATTACTTCCAGGACTATATTGGAAATATGCAGAGGTAGACATTGGGATATATATTTTTTTATGTTAACACTGTTGAAGCTTGCGGCACAAGGTACTTGTTACAATTGATCCAATTTCATAAAAAATGATTTCAGAACATGTAAAATTTTTCTTACAATCTTAGTTACACGGATGTATTTCGTGGTTTTTGTGTGGTTAATTGCAGATATCTGCTGTTTCCTCCAGATGTAAGGTTAAAAACATTTTATCACTACCTTCCTAAGGAAATATTTCAGTGTACATGCAATCATTTGAGTAAGTTTCCTATTTGAAGTGATAGCAGTGGAGAGGCAGAACAGTTACACTGAAAAATTTTGTGCATGTAAATATGTTCGGCACTAAGTTCCTGTATTTTTAAACTATTAAAGTGGTGAAATATGAAATGTAAGTACTTACCCTTGCAATGAATGCGTAGACTAAAATTCAATGAACTGCACAGTACTGCATTTCTATTATAAGTCACGGCAGGAGTTAAAAAGAACTACATCAAGTTTGAAGCAGATTCCAGAAAAAGGAAAAATTCATTTTCTTACTGTTCTATCAAAACGTCTTAGTGTCTCCAGCGAAAACAATACTTTTGAGTGTATGTGGCTGTTATGATTTGCTGGTGGCGTTTTTAGAAGGTAAGTAAGCATTTTCAGTGAAGAATGTAACATTTCTTCATATAGAAGACATACTGGAATTTGATTTGGCACATCACCTGAAGAAGAAACAGTATTTATAAAGTCGTTGGGGTCATTGAAACGGTGTTCATTCTACTAGATTCTTAAACTTTATTACCTATGACTGCACACTACATAAATTTGAATTAAAATTATCACAGTTGTCAAGACATTTTCAGAATAAAATGTGTGTTCATGGGTATTGACATACACGTTAAGCAGTTACGAGTGTTTTAGATTGTGTATTTGATTCTTGAGTGGTCAAAGAGCAAGGTGGTTTGGTTGTTTTCATAGTGATTGCTGTTCAGATCTTCAACAGCCCATGTTGATATCGGCATATATACTCTGTCGAATGTGGTGTGTTCAGCACATCCCATTGAAGCTGGGATTAGGGTTTCTTCGTGTTCCATTCACGTACGGCGTGTGGGAAGGATGATTGAATACTTTACTGTGTGCTGTAATAAATCTCTCGGAATCATCATGTGAATAATACATAGGGGGTTTTTAGTGTTGTCTTAGTAGATATTAGGTGGTGGTTCTTGAAGCTATGTAAGTTGGCTTTCTCGGGGTAGTTTACATCCAACTCAGGCTGCCGATTTAAGTTTCTTCAGTATCACTGTCAATACCCTATTTGGTAAGGGTCCCACCCACTTGAGCAGAATGGGGTTACAATAAGTGATTTGTAAGTAGGAGTATATAGAGGGTCTATACAAGGGCAATGTACTTGAGGGCAATATTAGGGAAATGGAAGAGGACTAGATGAAATGGGAGATACAATACTGTGTGAAGAATTTGACAGAGTACTGAAAGACCCAAGTCGAAAATGGGCCCTGGGGGTAACAACATTCCACTAGAACTATTGATAGCCTTGGGAGAGAGAGGCATGACAAAACTGTCTGGTGAGCAAGATGTAAGAGTCAGACGAAATACCCTCAGACTTGAAGAAGAATGTAGTAATTCCAATCCCAAAGAAAGCAGTTGTTTACAGGTGCGAAATTACCAAATCATTAGTTTAATAAGTCATGGATACTGGCACGTATTCTTTACAGATGAATGGTAAAACTGGTAGAAGCTGATGGGGCAGATCAGTTCGGATTCCATTGAAATGTTGGAACATGTGAGGCAATGCCTGTGACTTTTTTTTGAAGATGAATTACGGAAAGGCAAACCTATGATTCTAGCATTTTAGACTTAAGAGAAGGCTTTGACAATGTTGACTGGAATAATTTCAAATTCTGAAGGTGGCAGGGGTTAAATACAGGGAGTGAAAGGCTATTTACAATTTGTACAGAAACCAGATGGCAGTTATGAATCAATGGGCTTAAAAGGAAAGCAATGGTTGGGAAGGGAGTGAGACAGCCTTCAAGCCTATCCCAGTTGTTCAATGTGTATATTGAGCAAGCAGTAAAGGAAACAAAACAAAAATTTTGGACTAGGAATTAAAATCCATGGAGATGAAATAAAAACTTTGAAGTTTGCCAATGACGGCGTAATTTGGTCAGGCAGCAAAGGACATGGGAGAGCAGCTGAAGGAAATGGACAGTGTCTGGAAAGGATATAAAATGATCATCAACGAAAGTAAACTGATAATTTAATGTAGACCAATTAAATCAGATGATGCTGAGGAATTTGATTAGATAATGAAGGCACTTAAAGTAGTGGAGTAGTTTTGCTATTTGGGAAGCAAAATAACTGATTATTGTTGAAGTAGGGAGGATATAGTATTTAGACTGGCTACAGCAAGGAAAATGTTTCTGAAGAAGTGAAATTATTTTGTTAATCTTGTGTATAGACTAGGCAGGAAGTTTTTTGTGAAAGGCTAGAAGAAGGGATCAGTTGGTAGGACGTGTTCTGAGGTATCAAGGGATCACCGATTTTGTATTGGAGAGAAATGTGGAGGTAAAAATTGTGGAGGCATACCAAGAGATGAATACACTAAGCAGCTTTATAAGGAGATTGAGGCTTGCACAGGATAGAGTAGCATGGAGAGCTGCATCAACCCAGTCTCTGGACTGAAGAAGACATGTTTACAGAATTTGTGCTGGCATGGAGGTCTTTCCGTTATATATAGAACATGTTCTGAGCTGAGGTGAAATCAGCAGAGATTCTGCAACGAATTAGTGTCGACAATATTGGCTGGTTATTTTGTGGGTCGCTTGTACTACTAGTCTTGTTAAATGGGTGTGACCTGTGCTTTATTCCAACTACGCTAGTAATCTGGCACATACCCAAAAATGTGCACAGTGAATTATAGTGCACAGCAATGCTCAGTTAAACAATGGTTTATATACTGTACTTGAAATTGTAGCTTTCTTTACTGCTTGTAATTCTCTTCTAAAAGGAAACCCGTTATGCTAAACCTCAAACAGAAATTTGAAATTTTAGGTAAGTTAAATTGAGATTCTTCGCAGAAAGCTGTTGCTGCCGAGTTCAATGTTGGACGAGCAACTAACTATTTATGACATCATCAAGAAAGATTATGAAATTCGACAGTACTCACCACAAATGGATGGTGAGTTGGGAAAACGGAAGGTTATGAGAATGAAGAACGGGACGTAGCTGTTTATAAATGGTTCATACTATAACACAGTACAGGAATTCCATCAGTGGTCTGATTATAAAGGAAAAAGCAGCTGCATTTAACAAACAAGTTGGCTGTAGTAACTTGTTTGCAGCAAGTGAGGGTTGGCTATAAAACTTAGAAAAAATTAAAGGCATTCGGCAGCTGACAGTTACTCAGGAAAGTCGCTCAGCTAACAGTAAGGAAGCTGATGAGTTCGTAAGCAAGATACGGAAGACAATAGAGGAAGAAGATTTAACTGCCGATTCCTTGTATAATGCTGATAAAACAGGACTCTTTTTACAAGATGCTTCCTTCAAAAACATTAGCTGCCAAGAACAAGAAGGAAGCTTGTGGTTACAACCGACAGGAACAGCATGTAACATTAATGGTGTGTTGTAATGCAAATGGGAGTCAGGAACTACCGCATATGGTTGGAAGATCCCAATATCCACATTGTTCGCGGCACACTGACGTAAATACTCAACAAGTGCCATATTGCATTCAGATGAAAGTGTGGATGGACAGACAAAATTTTTTACTGGCAGCGAGAAAAGAGCTAAAGAAGAAAAAGCTTCCACTGGACGCTATCTTTATAATTGACAGTGCTCCCTGTCATCCTTCAGATGTTTCTCTAAAGTCTGATGGTATACAAGCAATCTTTCTACCATGCAGTGTGTAAGATCTAATTCAGAGCATGGACCAGGCAATTTGGAATCAAATGTCATATCGACATTCACTTCTTGTTTCCTTGCTGAATGAAAGTGAAAATGAATTTATAATACTACGCTGAAGGGGGTGGAAAGCAATTAATGTATGTGATGTTTTCCAAGGAGCCGAAGCATTGGCTAAATTGGAGAGCACTACCCTAATGAAGAGAAAATTGTAGCCATCCATTGATGCAGAGTTGGATCCAGTAGTGAGTGACCGCAATGAGCCAGTCAATTTGGAATTATCATTTACTTTGTCCAGTGACAAGTTCCCCAACCTTCCAGGAGGAGAAGTTGACCAAACTTAAACTGATGAAGAAATAAGCAAAAGCGTGCAAGAGGTAATGCTCAAAGTGATGAAGAGAACACAGGAGAGAACATGAAGATTTCTCACACTGCCGGTGCTGCAGCTGCCAAGTTCTTCCTGGAGTACATTATGCAACAACCAGATAAATGCAGTACCAATGTAATACTTGTAAAGCAGTTGTGTGATAAAGCATGCCACTCTCGTGTATCATCATTGCGACAGTTAAAAAATAGGGACGTGTTTCATGGTGAGTGGTACGGCTGTATAATTACGTACAGTATACATTCAAGGACTAAGTTTTCTTTGGAAATTAATGTATTTTTGGATTTAATAAAATATCTCCTCTGTTTTAAAATTGTATTCTTCGGTTAAATAAAGTACAGTACACAATATCCCCTATGTTTTCAAAATAAATTTCAGAAACTCAATAATCCGGCACTTCCGCTAATCCTGCACCCATATGCGCCAGGGATGGCTGGATTAGCGAGAGTCTAGTGTATTGGGCATGCTTTTCCTAGTTGAAAGAGGGGCTAGTTCGACTGCAAACTCTTGTGTTCAATTATAACAATGTGGGCTATTTTTCAACACGACAGACACTCATATTTATTTCATTCATCTTTTAGTGGTACAAGGATTTAATTGGTGCAATTCTTGTGGGTATTCCTTTGTAGAAGAATATGTGAAAGTGGAATTGCTTTGTTGTCCTGAATTTCAGTTTCTGTCTTATTTGTCAATGTCTGGATACTGACTTCAGTGCCACTAATAGCCTGTACATATGACCAGAATTTATTGGGGTTTTGTGAAAGATCATTTTGACAGTATTCTGCTAAGGCTTTACATGTTGCCCTCTTGAGAACCAAACACCTTTCATTTAGCATCTTTCTATCTATAGTCCTATGATTTATTTTGCTTATTTTTTGCACTTCTCTGTTTCTTTGGAAGTACATTTGCGTTTGACTGTATACCGTGGCTGGTTTCTTCCGTTATGAACTGTTGTGCTGGGTACATAATCATTCATTGATCAACTAGTCTTTGAAACTTGAACTGTAGTTCCTTTAAATGCTCCTGCTCTGTTCTGAAAGTTTTAAGTTCATCGAGATGGCACTACAGCTTTTTCGTCTACTACTTTACTGATCATAAATATACCTTTCTTTGTTGCCAACCATGTCATAGTCACTGATACAGTTTCCATGTGAACATCCTGAAAGAGGGCAAGTGTGTCTGTTGTGTAATTGTGTGTTTATTACAATTTTACGCCCACCATTGATATTAAATCTTGCCCAGTCAGTCTCTATCTAAATTTTGATTTAATTTCTCTTAATTGCAAAAATATATCTCCATTCCCCATTAGCCTATCTTTTCGATAGAACCTTAACTTTTTCACCAAGAACCTCTGCTTATTAGTTTATGGTTTCCACCTGCACATAGTATTGAGAAGGTAATTGGTTTTCAGATGAATACTTCTACAGTTAAGGATTTTAATACTCTCACCTTTGGGGAGGGGGGCAGGCATTCTTTTAGATCTTACCTAAGTACTTCCTGTTGTCCTACATGTTGGAAAGTGCCTAAACTTTAAAAACCTTTGTGTGTGTCCCACACAGCTATCTGGGTAGCAGCCTCTTGATTGGTGCACACTTGACACCTTTATGGAGACCCAACAGTTCTCAACCCTGTTTCACAAGTTTGGGAAATCTTGCAGCCTAACTTGTCTTAGAGCCTTTGAAGACCTTGTTTGTCCTTCCACTTGGCTCAGAACCTGGTGGCCGTAATCTGTTCTGTGGACAGTGCTGCAGATTGTGAGCATTTGTCAAAATTCCATGTGCAGGGCTGGTCTTCTCAACCTTCGCTGCCAATTGCTGGAATGACCCAGGTGGGACCTTGGAGCCCAGATGACAGGTATTATTTATTCCAACACGGTCCACAACCTGTAGTTCATTGTATCATCTTGTTCTGTCTATGGTGGGCATATTGCTTCTTCAATATGTTGAATGAGGCCCCCAGGCATACAATCTAAGTGCACTTGGTTCTTTGCTGCCATTTTCCTAAAGGGCACTATTATTCACCATACATTTGCACTAAAAGTTGCCCTTAATCTGTTGTTCCAAACACTGGTAGGGTTCCTTTGATAAGAAAGTTGTGAGCTTCTGACCTGTGCTTGTTCAGTCACGGATATTATTGTTGATGGGAGGCTAAACCTAATAGTTTATTCTGGGATGTTACTGTCAAATTATTTGTCATGCACATTGATTTACTTGGAAATGAGCTACGCAGCAGTTTCGTCATCTGATTGAGTAGTAAGTAACAGAATCACATTCACTCATCATTCATGTCCTTTGAGAAAAGGACCAGTTGCCTACCACCAAATTAAGTTTTGGGTTGAGTGCTTTTTGATGACAGTGTTTTGTGTATCTGCATTAGTCCAACAGTGGTATTTATTGTTGTTTTCAAGAGCCACAATGTGAAATGGTCAAATCAAGTGAAGCTGAAGAAATTTTTACAATGTAAAGGGGTAATTGGAAGAAAGTGTGTGTTGGTTAATTCTGAGGTCATAATTACTGTAAAATAAAAGTGTTGATAGACCACACTTATCTGACGAAGTAGTGTTACCTGCTGACGACAGGAGGCAGAGCAGTAAGGAGTTCCTGACATCCCCTCCCTCAGTATTTTCTCTTTCACGAAAACTGAGAGTGAAGATGAATTTGCCCATTTCAGCAGTTTTTACTGCCTTCACCACTTGAACTAACAGCATTTTTGATTGCTGGTAACAGCAAGAATTACCAATAAGCATAATGTTGGTTTATATTAGCCCTAATACTGTCAAGTTATGGCTAATTGTTGATTTACAAAAATGCTATGTATTCCACTTTTGACAACAGTGAGTCTACTAATTCAACTTTTGTGACAGTTCTTTAAGGTACATGCTTCTAAAGCAGGAGCTGCCAAACTTTTCCTCTGACAGAACACTTTAGGAACCCTAGTACTTTGAAGGAACACTTTTTTATTTTTAAGGTTATAAAATTAAAAAAAGAAAAAGTTGTTTCATTCACTTATTTCAATTTTAAATTGAAACAAATAACAGAGAAATTATAACATCATAAAAAACTGAAACAATCCATGTTATTAAGATTTTTGCGGAGCACTTATTCATTTCCTGCTGAACACATGGTTCTTGGAACAGTTTTGAAAACTGTTCTAAAGCATATGGAAATGTCACTGTTGGTCATTGCATGTTTCTGCTAGATTTCAAATTAGCTGCTGTTCCATGATGGTACAATTTGAGATGGTTCATCAAGAGAATCATCAAATACAGGGTTTCCACACTAGAGGTTTACAAAAAGTTATTTTTTACTGTTTGTTAAGCCTTATAACTTCATTTCTCCAACATTCTACACAGGACATTTTTATGCGCATAATTACAGATCAGTGTGAACATAGTTTGTAGCTTGAGAGTTACCAGTATGGTGCTTAATTTCTTGCCCCAAGTTCATAAGCTTCACAGGTGTCACGGTTTCTACTGCAGCGAAGATACATTGTGTCAAATGTACGACAGCCCAAACTTGTTCAGTGGGCTTTATAAACCCCAGGTAGGAATCCAGTGGTATGTGGTAACAAATCCAGGGTGGATAAGGGGGAAAGGTTTTGGGGGGGGGGGGGGGCACAACCCTACTGGAAAATTGGGCAGAGAAGGCATCTGTGGGACTCCATAGTTTGCCAACGTGTCAAGATAGGTGCACCCTGTCATTGGAGACTAGGTGCTGTTCATGAAATGGTGAAGATCACATGTGTGGTAGTGTTTTTGGCTGCATATTTACTCAACAGTATAAAATGTTGACTTTCTTTTCTTGGTTATAAGGATTTGTCTGTTTACAGCATTTGTATAAAAAGTAACGAGACTGAGCTTGTGAATCACAATTTAACATAGATATCGCTACAACCACTAAGTACTCTTCAGTGTATGACCCTTGCGTCAAAAACCCACTGCATATTTGCATACTTCAAATGCTGTCGCAATCACTGAGTCTGGGATGTCCTTCAAAGCCCTCATCGTGGCGGCTTGGACCTCCTCCAGGGTCCCATGATGGTGTCCTTTCAGGGAATTTTTTAGCTTGAGGAACAAAAATAAAGTTGGGAGGAGCCACATCTTGACTGGGGGGGGGGGGGGGGGGGAGGCTGAGGAATCATTGGAATCCCTTTCCAGATAACTGGCCACCATCAAGCAGGTGTGACTCGGCACATTGTCATGATGCTGCTTCCAATCATTTGCAATGGCTGACCTCACACAATGGACCCTTCGCAATAAAAAGCACTGTTGATATTTTGACTTGGGGGCACAAACTCATGGTGAACCACGCCTCTGCCGTTGAAAAACACTATCAACATAGCTTTCACCTTCTATTTGTTTATGCGAGCCTAACGTCGAGGGTTCAATATTGAGTCAGTCCCAGAATATTTTTGTTCTTACTTACAGCTTCTTTAATCCCCGGGGTCTCATTTTTATTATACTGCAGCCCCCTATAAGTAGCTTAGTAATTTAGTTCGTTGAAAAGAACACCATAATACCATCTCCACTGGGACCATGCCATGCAAGAAACGCAGTGTTGTTCCTTTTGAGAACAGCTATGATATGTTTATATTGTTGTAAGTAGGAAAGGTGGACCTTCCATCTCAGAATAATTTTATTCTACACAACATCTGTTACTACAGTTTTGCTTGGAATGCATTTTTAAGAGCTCTTCTTCGGATCAAGTGTGTCCTCAGTATCACATGGTCTTTAGGTTGTAGCATGTAACTAATTTGTTATTGTTGCTGTTTAATGAAGAATACAAAAACATCTTGCAATCTTTAATGTCACCGCCATTCAATTGGGATTTAATTATTTTATTTGCAATTAATATGAAAGGCAATTCAGATGGTGAACTATTTTTATATTAAAATGAAAAGCAATGGCAGCAACGTTAAAAGGAACTGGGGCCTCTTTCATTAAATGGCTGATGTAATTCAGAACTTTTACAAGAGTTAATGCAATTTCTTCTGAAATTAGTAACGGCCAAAAGCTTTGCAAATCTCTTGGTAAAATTTGTTACTGACCATGAATGTAAATGTGTTTCCTTGCAGAAGTTAGTATTAAACTGATTATCAGACTTCTAAATATTAAAATGATTGTAGGTTCTATATTATTTCACAAACAAAAGATTACAGCACATGAAGTGGCACATGTAATCTATAATAACCAAAAGAAATGCTTTCATATTTAAGAAAACACATAAAATTATGGATCTGTAAAGGAAGAACAGGTTTATAAATGAAATATGGTTAAACTTTTGAACAGTATATTTTAAAGAAATACAAGTCAGCTTACACTATTCCTTACAGCCTAATATTTAAAGCAATAGGTCATCTACATGGAATGCATGATATTCAAATGCGCACACTTGATATTCCGATTTCTAATAACAGTTCCAGTTGTAAATAATTAAGTAAAAGTCCAAGAAAGATCTCCTGTGACCATTTCATTGAATCCACAGAATTAATTGCGTAACATGAATCAAGCTAACCAAGAGAGACGAGCATAATGGCAAAAAGAAAAGAACAGAGGAAGAAAGAAAAGAGAGTGGTGCCCTTGTTTCACGACTGTTTATACTACTTACACATTATGATCTGTGTATGATTATCAATATATTATCCAGAAGTGTCTAGCATAGTTATATTACTTTGGGGTTAATTTCATATAAAAGTTAGGGACGTTATAAATTGCTCCCTCCATTTTCGACAGTTGTCATTCTTTATTATTCTTGACTGTCTGTGATCTGTGTGGACATCTGACAGTACTTTGGGTTTCTGTTAATTCTCACTCAGAAGTGTGTGTGCTGATCGTCATCCGGAAGTTCACAGAAGCTTCCTGTCATTTCAAAATGTGTGGTTGTGGTGGTGTGTGTTTGTGTCTACTAGAATCATCACTCTTGGGTGCATAAAACTGAAGTCACTTTTAATTTTCACAATTTACTTTTTAGCCATTGTTCACAGTGCAACAGTTTAAGGCATCAGCGAACTAGCAACAGTTCAAGGCATCAGCAAATTACTTACCTTTGTTTTCCTGTTGCACTAAATAACTTCATTTCCACACTTTTTTTGTTGTGTCCAAAAATCTGGACCGTTTACTGGGAATTTTGTATTTATGTCATATTTATTTCAAGTATTTCTCTTTTTGTTTACAGATTCCTTTTTCTTACTTTTTTAAAATATTTCAAACATAGACACCACATATTTGTGTAATGTGATACCAGGAGTTAATGGATAACATTATTTTGGTTCTTATTACAAACTAAATACAGAACAGCACCTAAGTGGCTGTAACTGGCTTAATGTGATATGATGTCTTTATAGCAAACAGAATACTGAGAGGCCACTTTTGTTAATTGTGTATTCATAAGTATTTTAACCTACAAAAGGAAGCAGCTTTTGTGTTGAATTTGTGCATACTCACAATTTCTGAGTGCATTAAGTCAATTTTTAATTGACTTAGGGTCTTCCAAACTTTAAAATCGTTTCAAATGACAGTGTTACACAAAATCCAGAAATTACAGTGTATCATCTTATTTCTTTCTATGTCTCTGTGTTGATCATTTTGGCAGTATCCTGGCTGGAAACTGTTCTGAAGAAGCCAGAGGTACCTAGAAGGGACATAAACCAGGTACATTTTTTACTTTTAATCATTGCCCAGCGCAGAATGCCAGTACATTCAAACAGGAAAGTAACACTAACATCATTGCATGCAGTTCAAAGAGGGTTCACTTTGAACAGAGTTAACTGTAAAAGACTGCCTTGTTGGAAATAAAAGGGGAAGGAGAAAGAAAGGTCAGATTTGTAACAATGATTTTCATTGGAATTTTTCTGCATTTACCATTTACTTATTGTGCATGTTCTACTTCGGAGTACTGTCCTCCACAATTGATACACTGCCCCAAACACCATTTCCACTTCCAGAAGCAGTGTTGTTACACCTCTTGCTGGATCACACAAAGTGCTGTCAATGAATTTTCTTTTATTTCGTCACTCATCGCAGATATTCATCCTTTCAATGGAGGTTTCAACTTTGAGAATTAAAAACAGTTTCCAGAGACCAAGTCTGGAGGATGAGGCAGCGCAGTGATTTCGTTTTTTGTGCAATAGCCATGCACCAACAGGGACGAATTTGTGAGTATGTTATTGTGACGCAAGAGCCATAAATTGTCTCGCCACATTTCAAGCTGTTTCCTTTTTACATTTTCACTCGGGCATCACAAAATGTTCCAATAGCACCATCAATTAACAGTTGGTCCCTGTATCATGAACTGATGATTAACTAATCCTTCAAAGTCAAAGGAAATTATCAGCATGGGTTTTGACATTTGGCCTGACGAGCTTTGTACTTTTCCAGACCCACTATGAAGATTGAACCGTGGTCTCAACATCATAACTGTAGATCCTTGGTATATGTCTGTATAGGTTTTCTTGAGTTTCATACAAAATTTAATGCAGATGTATTATTTCTTGAAACTGCGCAATACAGCATTTTACTCAATACAGCCCTGAGCAGTAACTAACAGACATACAATAGTGAAAGTTGCAACAGCTACACATTAAACACAGGCACATGCAAGGATGCCAATCACAGTTTGTTTCAACATACCATTGGCGTGAAATTTTGAATGTTTGAATGTTCCAGAATTTTTTGAACAGACTTTGTATGTGGTAAGATTACATAGTCCCCCCCCCCCCCCCCCCCCCCTCATTCAGAAACCAAATCAGAATGTTTGTTTGTGAGAAGATGGCAGCTGTGTCCTATCTTCTAGGTCTCCTTGAAATTATGGTGCAACAAGACCTTATATCCATTCTGTCCAAACCTACCTCATACAGAGTGTGTTGGTTGCCCTGGCCAGCACATTCTCCAATTCTCCAAACCTCTCACCCCATTGAAAGCATTTGGTCATGTATTTGCAGTAATACTGGCACGCCAACATTCACCAGCCACCATATTTGATTAACTCTGGCATGGAATTGAAGCAGCATGGAATTGTGTACCTGTATCTGTCATTGAAGCTCAGTTTTACTCAGTGCCCAGCCAGGTTAGAGCCGTCATGCTGGCAGAGGTGGCAGCTGTCTACACTAAATTTTATCCTCATATAACCCCAAATCATTTAATTTAATTACATGTTCTTGCATACTAAAGTCCAGTTCATGAATGCTGCCCGCCTGTGTAGGTCAAGGCATGGATGGGTTTGCAACATTTCATTTTCAAATTACGTGTGTGGTACACACTCGAAGAAAGCATTTATCCTGCAAATTATGTCTCACTTACTTACATTGAATTTCTTGCTTGCCACCATTATTAGCTATGACAGCTTGCAACAAATGGAATAAAAATTCAGTAAATAACTCGCTGTGATCACATATAATGCTCGCACTATCTACAACATTCAAAGTAGAGCACTCAGAACACTACCGAATGCTGACTAGCTGTTGGAGAATGTTTGATGTCAAGTGTGCAGAAGCAGCCTAAATTTGGCCGCTATGGTTCACGGCTCCAGCTATAGCACAGACAGAGAAGTCTAGTAGTAAATAACATTGTTATAATAGAAGGAAACATTCCACGTAGGAAAAATATTAAAGTCTTTAAATATGTCTGCTTGTGTCTGTATATGTGTGGATGGATATGTGTGTGTGTGCGAGTGTATACCCGTCCTTTTTTTCCCCATAAGGTAAGTCTTTCCGCTCCCGGGACTGGAATGACTCCTTGCCCTCTCCCTTAAAACCCACATCCTTTCGTCTTTCCCTCTCCTTCCCTCTTTCCTGATGAGGCAACAGTTTGTTGCGAAAGCTTGAATTTTGTGTGTATGTTTGTGTTCGTTTGTGTGTCTGTCGACCTGCCAGCACTTTCATTTGGTAAGTCACATCATCTTTGTTTTTAGGTATAAGTAAATAACATTGGCCGTATTTGAGGAAGAAGTTTATGAGAATGTACATCTGGAGCAGAGCATTGTATGGTAGTAAATCATGGACTGGTCAAAAAGAACTGAAGAATTTAAAATATTGTGCTACAAAAGAATATTGAAAATTAGATGGATAAAAAAGATGTCGAAAATTAGGTGGAATGACAAGATGAGGAATTGGGGGGGGGGGGGGGGGGAGGTTCTGAATAGAGGGTAAAAACTATGGAGGAAGGTGGAGATCACAATACACTCAGCAAATAATTGTGATCATAGGGTACAAGTGCTTTTCTGAGTTGATGAGGTTAGCAAAAGAAAAGGATTTTGTGGTGGGCGACATCAAACCAGTAAGAAGACTGATGAAAAATAAATTCATAAATATTCTCCCAGTTGTGCTGTATATGCACAAAAAGTAAAATTTTATTTGCAGTCCTTCTCGGTTGTTGGAACTTTAATGGCAAGCCATGTACTTTTTGTATGCCATTTTTAAACTGTGTGAATCATTCGTAACAGCGAGTACAGCTTAAGCACTCATCACCGCAGGGTTCGTGCATCAATTGATGTGTCTCTGTAAAGATTTTCTTGAGTTTCACACAAAATTTAATGCAGATGCATTGTTTCTCAAATTCACACTGTGTGACACAATCTTTTACTCAGTACAGCACTGTACAATAACTAACAGACATACAACAATGAAAATGTCAGCAGCTGCTCATTAAACACAGGCCTGTGCAGGAATGTCAACCGTATTTTGCCCCAACACACCATTGGTGTGAAATCACAAATGTTCCAGAATTTTTTGAACAGACCGTGTATGTGCTGAAACGGAAATTCCTGACCTGAGAAACTTACTGGTCTTTGTGTTTTAAACTTTTTCTGCACTGTTGTTAGTGTCTCCAGCTTAGTGGTGTGAGAGCTGATGTTAGAGCTGCTATAATAATCAGTGACACATACCCTTTCTTGCTTCTGCAACTAATAAAGATTCTCTTTATTTACTCTCTGGCGTACCTACAAACATATTCAATTCTGTTTCTAAAAATTCAAATGCTCGCAATAAGTGTCACAGTAAATTGCCCTTGAGTTGTTCAGAGTGTGATACTGTCAGAGCGTGTTGGTCACAGAGAAATCATTGCGGTGTTGTTACGTTAATCTGTCTGTGAACTGAAGAACTATCAGATGAATCCCTGTTTAGTCTACCTCAGTGTATCATAAAGAGCAGTTACAGACTGTTGCATAAAATTATACCAACCCTCCCTCAGGCCAACTCTTAAATCAGTGATAAGGAGTGTTCAAACATACCCGTTAGTTAATTTGCATGGCCATACTCTGCAGTGTTATTTTCCACTAGGTCTGTTAACAATAAACGGAAAACAGAGGTTAGGAGCTACCCTGTAACCTCCCTACACCCTGATTCTTTAAAGTATTGAACCCACATATAAAACAGCTTCAAATGTCAATTACTGTACAAATGAGTTAAATATTTTATGTTAATCAACCTTTATGGCTGAAGATGCAAATGCTATTTACATTGGTTTTGTTGGTTTCAGATTATTCACTCGTAGGTTAATGAAAAAGTCAAAACCAAAATGGAATCAGTATAGTCTGGATAATTTGCACTTATTTTAAAAATCTACTTCTCATAGCTTTGGAGAATAGAAAATTCTTTCCTGTTGTTGAGTAACATTCCTCAAAAAATGTCTGTGCGTTTAAACCTCGATAGCAATGGGGCAGATGACCCATTTTTATATGATGATTACTGTACTACACTTATATGCAAGGCATGAGTATGGCTCAAAATTAATTTCATAATCGGACTACCTTACTATAAAATTAATTTTATAATCTGTCTACGTTACCATGTTGTTTAACGTTATTCTTAATTCTTTATACCTCGTTTATTGCTCTTTTTGAAGTAATTCTCATGCAATTTTTGGGCTAGAAATTCAAATTTGTATGTTTTCTTCCAGGCACAGTCAGTCACAGTGATGTAATGTTTTTTACTGCCATGGTTTGATTTATAACGCTAAATGTATGCGATAAACTGAATGAATACCTTGCAGTGAATGCTCTATTGCAATGCAGGTACGCTGCGCATTTTGAGGTCCGTGAACGGATTCAAGGTGAAGTTGATGCTGATCTAAAGTGATATTTAAGTCATTCAATTAGATTTAAACCAACAAAATTGCATATTTTTGAAGCTACCCAGAGTGGAAGGTAGTTCCTAACATTGGTGGCAGCAAACGTCTAGATAGGCGCCTAATTGATATTTCACAGATTTAGCACAAGGTAACTGTATTCACTTTATAACTATTACCCTGACCTACGAAACTTGAATTTATGTGGTTGATGGTTGAGTCTTAAGTTCTTCAGATGCATTCGTATAGTGAAGACACTAATTTTCACAGAGCAGACATCTATGACCATTAACACAGCCTACTGAGTCGAACTTGCTAGAAAACTTAATATGCAAAGTTTTCTTTCAGACTTTGTTAAAGAATTTCTTCTAACAATTTGTAGCTGCATTAAATAAAATGGAAAATAATAACCTAGAGTTCACTGGTCTCTACCACGATTAGAACAAGTACTCCCACTGTCTTGGGATCACAAGACGTATGCAGGAGAACTGAGCTAACAAGATGCTCCTGGGTTCAGGTCTCTCTCATTGCAATATCAAGTCATTGAGACTTATAATGCAACATTACCTGTAAGAACAGCTGTTGCTTATGTGAAGTATGGCATCCCTGGAGTCCAAAACTTAAATTTTCTCTCTGTGTGTCTCACCTTACATGAGGATTTTAAGCATAAGTCATCAAAATGAACTGTCTGTGTGTCTCGCCTTACATGAGGATTTTATAGCATAAGTCATCAGAATGAAAAGGGAATTCCAAGTGAATTTAGTGGAATGATTCAGGACCACATGCGGAAGTAAGTGCACAATCTCAGGGTTGTTAAAGGGACAGCTATGTAGCGAAATGTTTGGCGTGCTTGTCATATACGGGCACTCAGAGGGGAGGCACGACTGCATTTGGTTTTTATGCAGCATTATCTTCTGATACTTTTTTAACGTTGCGAATTATGCTTGTCAAAACATCCAACATTCCATTCTTCTTGGTTCATTGGTCATGTGCAGTTATACCAGATAGGGATAGAAAAGTTCTCATGAATGAATGAATAACAATGACAGTGACAAGCCAATGACGGATGAAATTTGTTGCATTAACCCTCTGGTAGGTGCGCCTATTGTTGTCACACAAGCAAGTGCTTGTTGCCTAATTTACAACATGGACATTTGTCAGTAGTAATAAACATATGCTGAACTAAGTATTGTATTGATTGAAGAAAGCATGTTACATTCACTATCTTCAACATTTGTAACGAAAGCTTTCACTCTTTTAGTTATTTTAATAACAATTAAGCCCAGTATTCTGACAACTGTTTATTGTCAGAACACCTTTCATAGACTGTTTGTTTCTTACGGTGCTGTTTACAAGCAAGATTATTACATCTGCGACATTTAGTGGATATGGATTAATTTTTTTATGTCCGCAATTGATACAAGCCACGCCTTTCTTTGCTGAGGGTTCAGGTTGCTTATCTTTTGAAGTCGATGCTTCAGCATGAAACTGCGTAAAAAATATGGTGAGATCAGCTGGTAATGATTTGAGTTGAGCTCTAGATATGAGTTGCTGTTCTGCTTGCTTCTTGAGATCGGCACATCTGCATGAAGTTGACTGTGTCTATGTGAAGGAAAACAGTGGGTATGAATTCATTCCAGCAATGTTTAAAAAATAATAAAATGACTTCAGGTTTGTGTATTTCTTTATCAACTGTTGCAGTGACATGCATAGTAGATGAAAGTAGGATAGCACAGTTTTTATGAGGTCTTACCCTGCTGAAATCCACACATTGTACTCCCAGAGTCTCCTGTTTTGTTTGGGAGAAATTCCGAGGAATTTCAGATACATTCTTCCTCATTGTAGTAATGCAAGTGATTTTCTTCTGCAGCAGATATTCAGAAAGGAGGTAGCTTGTATACCAATTGTCAGTTGTAAAGTTCCTATTAGAATTTTCGATGGACATCGCATTTCATAATTACTGAACGAACAAACCAACCTAAAGCGCAAAAAGTTTATAGAAAACTTTATTCACATTATAAATCGGGAAAACGGGTAAAATAATAATATCAGTGATTCTAAACAACACATATCCATAGTAACAGAACACCAACATAAATCATAGACAACAACAGTTATGAAAAATTAAAAAAGGAAAATGAAAGTAAAACTTAACTTAGGCAAAAACATAATTAGAAACAAAAAAGTAGACAACAAAACACGAATTATCATAGAACAAGCCTTGACCAACATGACCTCCAAATTAAAGTTCTGTGGGGAACTATCAGAGCTCTTTGAAATTGGCACAGGTGTCCGACAAGGTGATGGCCTCTCACCTCTCCTTTTCAATCTAGTGTTAGATAAGGTAATGAAAGAATGGGAAACATTACAACAATGAATAACCTTAGGAAACCAAGGTTAAATGCCTGGCTTTTGCAGACAATTTAGTGATTGTCATGAAAGGTATAAACGAAACAAAAGACACTGTTGAAAAACTACACAAAATCCCATCCAAAACTGGACTACAGATCTCTTATGAAAAGACACAGTTTATGAGCACAAAGAAACTCTCATCTCTGAACACAAAGTACGGCACGATTTACAAAACGGCAAACTTCAAATACCTCAGTGAAACACTGCAAATGAGCGGACATTACAGAGACTCAAACGAAGAAAGAAAAACTAAGCTGGGCAAGGCATACAGGTAGTGTGGAATCATTACAATAAGAAGTCTATCTCACCAAAAGCCAAATTACGCCACTACAACACGGCGGTGGTGCTCCCTGAGGCACTATATGCAGCAGAGACCACACTAATCCTAGGGCATACACGTATCAGATAACTAGAAAAAGCAGAACGGAAAATACTTAGGAAAATATTTGGCGCAACTAACAACAATGGAATATGGATCAAGAAACCTAAAGAGGAACTACACAAACATACGGAGACAATCACAAAAAAGATTAGAAAAAACAGACTACAATTCTATGGACACCTATAGAGAATGCCATCACACAGACTGACCAGACAGATGTTTGACTGGGTAACGACTAGAAACAACAAATGAGTTGTGGAGGTAAAAAACAACCTGAATCAACTCAGCATAACAGAAGACACAATAAACAACAGAATAAAATTCAGAAACTTCATTAAGAACTACATGAGATATACTGTGACAAACGTACAGGCATAAAATGGACCAAAGAATGCAAGCAAGATCACAGCCGAAAGATGAAAGAAATATGGGCAACCAAAAAGGCAATCAATATTAAGCCGAAGACACAAAGCCGACAAGAAGCACAGACAGAGGACCGGAAACAGAAACACAGCGAGCGAATGAGGGAAGTTTGGGCAGCAAAAGGAATTGGTCATGTAGTTTAGTCCAACTGCGCTCTTTAAGGGCAAAACACCAATAATAACAATAAACAACCGAACTTCATGATCACTTATTTAAAATGGTAACTATGTAAACATGTAATGTTGCTGACCCACTGTCATCCGACCATCAGGGAAGATGCATATTTGGAAAACAAATAACCTCTGATATACATCTCCACTCTACACCTGGGTGCAAGTAATAATTCCAAAACAGACAGGACATGACAGCAACGATGTTACGTGTAAGATAAAACACCTAATGATATATTATAAATTTTCAAATCATAGTTACAAAACCATTATATTAAGACCATCGCTTATGTATGTATTTACAAAGCACCAACGATGACAATTTGCCATAATGAGCTCATTGTGAATGAGATAAAATATAAACAACTTACATAACAGTGTAGCTAGATATTATTCATAAATAATCATGTCATTAAAAGACATATTTTGCACTGCAGGCCCCAAAGAACAAAAGCAGTTGTCTTTTTTCCAATAAAAAAATAACACTCTCAAACACAGCCATTACTGTGTGCCCCGATGTGATGTTTATCTACATCTACATTTATACTCCGCAAGCCACCCAACAGTGTGTGGCGGAGAGCACTTTACGTGCCACTGTCATTACCTCCCTTTCCTGTTCCAGTCGCGTATGGTTCGCAGGAAGAACGACTGTCTGAAAGCCTCCGTGCACGCTCGAATCTCTCTAATTTTACATTCGTGATCTCCTCGGAAGGTATAAGTAGGGGGAAGCAATATATTCGATACCTCATCCAGAAACGCACCCTCTCGAAACCTGACGAGCAAGGTACACCACGATGCAGAGCGCCTCTCTTGCAGAGTCTGCTACTTGAGTTTGTTAAACATCTCCGTAACGCTGTCACGGTTACCAAATAACCCTTTGACGAAATGCGCCGCTCTTCTTTGGATCTTCTCTATCTCCTCCGTCAACCCGATCTGGTGCGGATCCCACACTGATGAGCAATACTCAAGTATAGGTCGAACGAGTGTTTTGTAAGCCACCTCCTTTGTTGATGGACTACATTTCCTAAGGACTCTCCCAATGAATCTCAACCTGGTATCCGCCTTACCAACAATTAATTTTATATGATCATTCCACTTCAAATCGTTCCGCACGCATACTCCCAGATATTTTACAGAAGTAACTGCTACCAGTGTTTTTTCCGCTATCATATAATCATACAATAAAGGATCCTTCTTTCTATGTATTCGCAATACATTACATTTGTCTATGTTAAGGGTCAGTTACCACTCCCTGCACCAAGTGCCTATCCGCTGCAGATCTTCCTGCATTTCGCTACAATTTTCTAATGCTGCAACTTCTCTGTATACTACAGCATCATCCGCGAAAAGCCGCATGGAACTTCCGACACTGTCTACTAGGTCATTTATATATATTGTGAAAAGCAATGGTCCCATAACACTCCCCTGTGGCACGCCAGAGGTTACTTTAACGTCTGTAGACGTCTCTCCATTGATAACAACATGCTGTGTTCTATTTGCTAAAAACTCTTCAATCCAGCCACACAGCTGGTCTGATATTCCGTAGGCTCTTATTTTGTTTATCAGGCGACAGTGCGGAACTGTATCGAACGCCTTCCGGAAGTCAAGAAAAATAGCATCTACCTGGGAGCCTGTATCTAATATTTTCTGGGTCTCATGAACAAATAAAGCGAGTTGGGTCTCACACGATCGCTGTTTCCGGAATCCATGTTGATTCCTACATAGTAGGTTCTGGGTTTCCAAAAACGACATGATTATCATCTCGTTTGCACGAGAATAGATGTCTCTCTCACTGTATATGTATTTGTATAATTTATGATTTCACCAATAATGTTGTTTTAAAAAAATCACTAACTTATCAGGTATATGCATCACATTTCTCTTTGGACCTTGTAGAATTTGCCCACTGTACTTTCTGTTGCTTTTTGACATTTTAGCACACTCACTTTAATATACACCCATGCAGAACTATGTCTTTTTCAATAAAGAACTCCTGCATATCTGCCATCTCTACTGAGTTCATCACCATCCTCACCTTCAGGTTCACATTCAGTACTGTGGCACTCATATTCATTGGTTACATCATTCAGATCCACTTCACTTTCCTCCTATTCTCAAAAATCTGGATAGCCATCATCACTTTCTTTGAGTAGTTTGTGAATTTCCTCATCTGATACACTCTTTGAACTGAAACAAAACATAAAAAGAAATGAAATGAATAAATAAATTCACATGTCAGTATAATGAAATTAATGTCTAATGTGCAAGTATACAAAATAAAAATTGTACGAGGGTGGTTTGAAAAGTTATCAGAACTGAATAGAAAAAATATACTTACATCACTGAATTTTTTTTTATTTTTCAATGTAGTCTCCGTGTAGATTAATGCACTTGGTCCAGCGAAGTTCCAGTGACTTGATCCCTTCTCGAAAATTAGTTTCCTCCAAAATAGTTGTCAACTCTGGCTATCAGTTCTTCGTTTGAAGTGAATCTTCATCCACCAAGAAAAATTTTCAGTTTTTGGAAGAGATGGAAGTCTGATGGAGCCATATCAGGTGAATAAAATGGGTGTGGCAAAAATTCATACCTTAGTTTGCGTAATTTTGCCATGGCGACGGCACATGTGTGCGGGTGTGCATTGTGAGTCATGCAACCCATCTTGCAGATAATTTTTTAATTCCTAATTCTTCATTTAAAAGTGATATACCCTTTCAGATGACATCTGGCAAGCATGAGCAATTTCACGCACTTTCAATCGGCGATCCTCCATGACCATTTTGTGCACTTTTGCAATGATTTCTAGAGTAGTGACATCTTGACCGACTACTGCGTGGATTATCATCCAAGCTCTCTCGACCAAATTTAAATTCATTTATCCACTTGGTAACAGTTGAATATGAAGGAGCAGAGTCTGTTCGCCACTGTATTCTGGAAATTGACATGAATGTCCTTTGCTTTCATACCTTTCTTTACGAAGTACTTGATCACTGCTCGAATCTCGATTCTTTCCATCTTCACAAGTCACTGTGCAGGAATAACAGCAGAGCCATGTCACCGCCACAGATCTCTTCTAAGATCACTGATGCGGCATGTGTTTACAGGCAACAGTCCAATGAATATCACATGAACAACTTGTTGCGCTAGCGCTGACCTCTCGTGATTCCGAGAACTTTTCAAACCACCCTCGTACTTTTTACAACATTTGACACCTGCTTGCTTACAATACAGAAAACAAATTAGGAAAGCTAACCGAAGTATCTGGCCACTGTAACATTGTAGAGAAAACATCAACACTAGAATACATTGCATCGGTGGCACAATAGCTCAAGGTTAAGGCATCGATTGTGCATAAAAACTGCTGCTGATGTACTTCTTACAACAGTGCACCTGCTGTGGGGTTAAGAAGAATGTTGAAAATTAAAAATAAAAATAGGCTGATGTTCAGTTGGAGCAATGCAAATGTTTTCGTAGCATTTTGTTACTGAACTCTGTTCTGGCTCCTTTCAGAGAAAAAAGAAAAAAAAAAAAAAACCGAAGTGGTACAGATCAGTAGTCCAACGAGATTTGAACCAGCAAGTATCCTTGCCTTAGATCATGAGATGAGCATGGTGCTACTGAGCAAATATGACAATGCTTCATTTAGCTCTCTTTCATTGCTCTGCTGGTAGTTAATGCAGACAGTTTACAATGAAATACCAAACCTGTTGAAATTTACCCATGGAATTACCTTCCTAGGGTAAAAAAAAAAAGATCATGCTCTCTTATAAACGTGATGACTATTCAGGTTATTATATGAATATAAAAGGAGTGTTAAGAAAATCTAGCAAGATGAATGACCAGGAGGGGCCAAACATTGTCAGCAATATTGCCAAGTTTCAACTGCATTAGCAATAGGAAGAACTTCATGGGCAGCTCATAATGTTCTCACTGGTATCCACAGCTTGCTCCAGCCGGCCCTCAGTGGAGTTGCACTACCAGTCGCCAATCTAAGAGGCAGCTTTCAACTGACTGTAGATTACAGCATCTAAAAATACAAATGAGTTGCTCGCTTATCCTCTTCGGCTTGTGGTGAAAACTTATTTTAACAAAAACTTATTTTAACAAAAACTTGTTTTAACAAAATGTATTTTAACAAAATGAAAAATATGTGCAAAATTTAATTTCTCCAAATCAAATGGACTACGTCCATGTCCAGTCTAGTGTCGTATGCAACTAGGATATCTGGAATACCTACAAAATTTGGTGATATTATGGATAGTAAACTATGCGTCTGTGCCACAGAGTAATAAATCCACTCAACTTGAAACAAAACAGGCAAATGTGCAATTGTGCAGTCTCATACAATCCTCACCTCCAGATCTACCATAAGTAAAGCATACTAATAATCTTGTTCATTGCTTCCATGATATATCCCATTTTGTTTGATACAGAGATGAAGAAAGTACATGTTCATGTCACAGACAGCTGCTTAAAATCTGATTGGGAAGGTTCTTTTGTTTTGTTGGTGCTTTAATGTGGTATTTATGATTCAGACAACGATGGTTACTCCTGTGAGATTGTCAGGAGACATATGACATGGAGTGTTAAGATCATCACTTAGCTTGTGACAGTTAGCAGCTCAATCAAAGTAGTACTGAAAGGAGGTGATAAGATACAGTTTGTGCACAAAAGCTCGTACTGATTTTGAAACAGCTACTATTTCAGAAAGGGAGTACTTTACAGCTATGCAGACAAGACTTTGTTGCAGTGTACATTCTCTAATTGCCATAACCATAGCTGAAGTAGATAGTTTACAATGTGAAAGATGAGAGGAGGGGTAGTTAATGTATGAAATAACCTCTTTTGAATCATAAAAGTTTACTAACCCAGCGTGATACTTTAGTGGCTGTTATTCAAAATATTTTATCAAGATATGAAAAAGTCAAGCGAATTTGGTAAGATCAATCAGTTTCTCAACCGCGAACACTGTTATGACAGCAGGGTTGCCAAACAATGACTGAGGCGTTGCAAAGTCTTCACTGTGCTAATGGCAGAATAACAAATTTTCCTAACAGGAATCTTGCAAGATCTTATCCTGACATCCTGTCTAACATGAGACACTGTACTTCATGTATTTAAGATATTTTTAACTTTCGAATTTCTTTATAGAGCAACTAGCAATTCAAACAATTTGATGGTATACAACAGTAAAGGACCTTCTGGATTATGAGGTGTGATTGGAAAGTTTTAAGAATGGGCTTGTAATTGTACAATGGGGGTACTTACATGCTACTGTGAAGCATCTCCTTCAAAATAGTCCCCTTCTGACTGAACACACTGACTCCAGCGGTGTTTGCACTTCTGGAAACTTTCCTGGAATTTTTTTTCCTGAAGTGTGTTAAGGACGCTCTCCGTATTTGCCTGGATGTCTTCAATCGAGTCAAGTCTCTTCCCTTTCAGTAAAATTTCAGTTGAGAAAACAGGTAGAAGTCCGCAGGGGTCAAATCAGGGGAATATGATGGTTTTGGAAGCACAGGAATTTTGAATTTGGTTAAAAATGCGATGATGGAGAAGGCATGATGAGCTGGAGCATTGTCATGGTGTAGCACCCAACTCCTGTCTTTCCACAATGCAGGCCTTTTCTTCTACACCTTTTCTCGCAAACACTGAAGGACACATTCGTAGTATTTCTGGTCAATTGTCTGTCCTCCATGGGTAAATTCATGATGCCAATACTAGTAGGGTGGAAGGGGGGAGGGGGGGGGGGGGACAAAACAAAACCAACATTGTCTTCACCTTCAACCAACTTTGCCATGCTTTTTTCGGTCGTGGTGAACCTGGAGTCTTCCACTGTGAAGACTGCATTTTGGTTTCAGGATCATATCCATATACCCACAATTTGTCACCTGTAATTATCCTATTTAACAAATCTGGGTCATTTTTAGTCTGCTTAATCAGTTCTTGGCAAACTTCAAATCGGTGTTGTCTCTGGTCACTTGACAACACTTAATTTTGTGGACACTTGATGCATGTTCAGATCTTTAGTTAAAATTGACTGAACTGCATAGAAACTTAAATTAAGTTCATAAGCCATCTCCCTAATAGTGCCTTTAGCAGCAATTCCCTTTTATTTGCCCCCACAGAAGAGTAAAAATCTTTGTCTCCAGCATGATTATAAGTGAAAACTAATGCCCTCTTTCACCTGAAGTGTGAACAGTTTACAGCTACACTAGCATACATGTGCATATAATAATGTTATCTTGTTGTCCTAGCAAAGAAAGAGAATTCGCAATGCTAATGATGAAATAAGCTGCAATTTTTGTTGGAACTAACTTTCTCAACTCTAAACCATAAATTTGCTATCTCTTATCTCATTCCTCAAATGAGAATATTCAGAATATTTACTGTAAGTGACATGAAATTATCAACTGAATTTACTAGGATAATTCAGAATCAACAAGCAAGTAAATTGATAGCCACAGTTGCCAACATATTCCCAAAAACAGCCGAGCGGTTCTAGGCGCTACAGTCTGGAACCGCGCGACCACTATGGTTGCAGGTTTGAATCCGGCTTCAAAAATGGATGTGTGTGATGTCCTTAGGTTAGTTAGGTTTAAGTGGTTCTAAGTTCTAGGGGACTTATGACCTCAGCAGTTAATTCCCATAGTGTTCAGAGCTATTTTTGATTCCCTAAAATGTTGGCAATTCTGCCTTAGACTAGTGATGAGTAGAATATGACTGCTCAGCCGTTGTGAATCTTGAACTGGTTGGACTTTGGGAAGCTTGTATTTTGAAGAAGTGTTGCAGGCTGTCACTGCAATGACTGGGAGCAGAAATAACTGGTATAGGCCAACAATAAGTTTTATTCACATTCCCGTCAAATATGATCTGGGTCTAAACCATAGTTATGAATAATATCCAGATGCATGAACTACATCTCCAACAGTATAAATAAAGAGCAGGGAGAAATGGAGAAATATTTGGGCAGTTCTTTTCTTCTGTAGCTGCCCCCCCCTCTCCCCCATCTTAAGCAAACTGAAAAAAATCTTATGCACTGGAAGCGATTCAGATTTTCAGCATGACCAAACACTATTAATGTTATGAGTAAATAACGTTCATTTTAACATTATACACGTGAAAACAGTTTTCCTTCAGGATGCTTGCATTGGCACCACCTTTCGTGCAAAATAACACAAATAAAAAGACAACATAACTCTTTTTTTGTGGATGTTCAAGTTTGGTGATCAAATTTCATATGCTGCAAATAACGTATAGTTTCAAATCGCAAAAGCAAACCTGCAAAGGCATTTTTCACAATGACTGAAAAATAGGTCTCCAAAGCAGCGAAGATAATTAAACAAGTGAACTGTTACAATCTCAGCTTGATTCCAGAGTCCAATAACATGAATGCACAAGTTGTGACAAGAATGTGAAACAAGGAACAAAAAGTGCCAAAATTAATGTGTCAAATAAGTCATTCTTAAGCAAAACTGATATTCATTCCATAAAAACCAAAGGGATGAAAAGTGCCATCTTCTTGTAATGATTACATTATAACTGCTGGTTATGTTTTGTCTGTAATGGTGAAGAGTGCTTGATGTATTACCCTTCCAGCTTTTAGACAGCTACTTAAGACAGAGAGAAACCAAAGTGACAAAAATAGGATACTGTAAGTGAGCGTGGGATGGAACATCTAAGCAGTGTGCCGCAACTGGCGCATTTTGCTTTTAGTTTATTTCTTGGTTGTTTCACAATAACAAGTCCTCTAGTCTATCAAAACATTCATACATGAATTATCTATGTGTAACTGTCAAAACAGTATGCTATTTCAAATATTACAACACTTGTGGCTGGATCTTACTGTTGGACAATGCTACCTATAGTTTCATTTCACCTTGGACAGTATAGGAGATTCTTAATAATGCTTTAAAAATATTGACTGTACACACCAACTCATTTTCTGAGCCAAGTGCTCATGAGCTCTCGCATAACTGAAAAGTTGATGGTTGTAAACAGGATAAAAACAGGACAAATAGGCATGGATACTAGACACCTCATTCTTTACATCATTGTTTAATAACTTGAAAAAATTAAGTTTTGGTAAGGGAATGAATTTAGGCACTTTGGTAAATCACGCTCACAGTGAGGAGTATCAGCCACCCAATACTTTCATCATTGTAATCCTGCTGCGATGCATCCCCCAACTGGTGTCAAACAATTTCATCATAAAAGTCAGCGGTGATATAATGGCAGGCAAAGAGTCAAGTCGAGAAAATAAAAGTCTGCAAATTGCAAGAAATGAAACTTATCAGTTTCCACAGGATCAGTAAGGCTTAATCTTTCCTTATCAAGACTAATGATGTCATAGTAGTCATGAGGGATGCAGGATGTGGTGAGTAATTTCGGTAATATATTAATTTCTGAAGACTGAAGTTTGAGACCCACGGGATTTGGCCAAGCTATGTTTCTGGTGTGGAAGTGCTGCAAGAACTCTGCATGTTCCTGTCTGTGTGTTGTGTTACATGAGCAGTTTCCTGAAACTATTCTTACAGGGAGGAGCCGCAAAAGGCTGCTCTCATACTCAATGTAAACTTCACTTCGTGAAAGAGGATGGAAACAGATTGACATTTATTGTGTCTTGGGTTTCAACACTCAATAATTTCTGAGAAAGTAACAGTCAAGGTTTTGATGCTACTGTATCAGATCATGTACATATTGTAATAACAACTGAGTTGGTATCATAGTGGCTCCTGCCACAGATTCAAATTTTTGCGGCCTGATTTCAGATGCAATTTTATGTTATGTTTTTCATTTTGTTGTCGTGGAAGTATGTGATATTAATGACATTGAGAGATATAATGAAATTATTAACAAAATAAATAAGCATCTCAAGTATTATTAAAATTATCTTTAGCATCACAAATCTTGCATGTCCTGGTCCGAGCTGCCGGACTTGGCAATCATATGTGCATGAGGTGTGCTTGCTTGTGTTAATGAGTAGTGTGTGTTTATCTTTCTTTTTTTGATGAAGGCTGTGGCCAAAACGTTATGTGTAAGTGTCTTTTAATTGCGCCAGTCTGCAACGTAATGTGTCATCTTCACAGTAAGTAGCAATCTATCTTCTGGATTGTTGTGTGTTATTTAGCTATCAGTTGAGTAATTGAAAATGGAAACATATAAATTTTATTACATCAAGTTTTGATGTATTCCACAGGGTGATTCCTATCATTAAATTGTTCATGCATAAACACTCAAAACGCTGACAGCAGTGTATGAAGGCACATACTCTGATCAGCCAGATCATCATGACCACTGACATACTATCAGTATAAACCTGTCCAGACGATAGCAACATCGCCTGGTAAGGAATGACTGCTATGGGACACATGCACGGTGCATGTAATATCAGTGAGCGTGCTGTCCGTGTGTAGAATGGGGAAGACATGCAATCTATCCAAGTGTGACCAAGGGCAGACTGGTGGCCCGGAGTCTTGGCACAAGCACCTCAGAAGTTGCACAACTTGTTGCGTGTTTGAGGAGTGCTGTGCCGAGTGCCTTCAAAATGCGGCAAAACCAATGTCACGTCCAGACGTCATGGGGTTGGGTAGACACCCCTCATTGCAGATGTCGGATGTTGTAATCTGGGCAGACTGGTAAAACAGGACTGGTGGTGACCTGTGGTGGAACTAACAGCAGGCCTTGTTGGTGGGCAGAGTACGGTGACCTGTGGCGGAACTAACAGCAGGCCTTATTGGTGGGCAGAGTACAAGTGTGTCTGAACACACAGAGAACCGAACACTCTTAACTATGGACCTCTGCAGCCGATGACCCATGCATGTTCCAATGTTAACACCACAACATCGGCAACTACGGCTGAAATGGACACATGACTATTGGCACTTGACACTTGCACAGTAGCACAGTGTTGCATGGTCTAATGAACCCTGATACCTTCTTCATCATGCCAATACTAGGACTTGAATCCGCAATCTTCCAGGGGAACAGCTCCTTGATACCTGTATTGCGGGACAGAGACAAGCTGGCGGCGGCTATATTGTGCTCCGGGGGACATTCACATCGGCATCCATGCATCCAGTGGAGCTCATCCAAGGCACCATGGCAGCCAAGGAGTGTCGTACACTGTTCGCAGATCTCATACATCCCATCTTGACGATCATGTTTCCCGACGGCAGTGGCATTTTTCAACAAGATAGTGCGCCATATCACAAGGCCAGGGGTGTGATGGAGTGGTTCGAGGAACACAGTAGTGAGTTCCAATTGATGTGCTGGCCCCCCAACTTGCCAGAGCTTAACCCGATCAAACATAACTGAGATATGATTGAACGTGGTGTCAGCATTCATCGCCCCCCCCCCCCTCTCCCTGGAATTTACGTGAAGTAGGTGACTTGTGTGTGCAGATGTGATGAAAGCTCCCTCCAGCGACCTACCAAGGCCTCATTACTTCCATACCATGACATATTGCTGTCGTTATCCGTACCAAAGGTGTACATACCGGCTATTAGGTAGGTTGTCGTGAATGTTCTGGCTGATCACCGTATGCTACAATGTTCTTTAATGTGAATATCATTAAGAAAAGCAACTTTGTTAACATTCAACATGCCTCATGATCTGGCATTAATGCCACGGTATACAAAGCACATAAAAGTATTTCTCGAAAGCTGTTGCCTGCAATTGATTACAGATTCATAGCTTGTATTTGTGATTTCCGTTTGTTGTGTGAAAGGAATAGGACAGTAGTAGGGGAATTTAATTTTTCACCTGTCAGTAAAAGTATACTTCGTAAGGGTGACAGAAGGCATACAGTTTGGTAGGATTCCTTTTAATGAACTCTTAGATATTCTAGTTTCATCGACAACAGGGCCATCGTGAAAGGAGGTATAGCTTTGCCTGTCCCACAAGTCAGTAATGTACAGAACAGCTCCCATTTTATGTAAGGTCACAAAACTTTGTCCAAAACTGATGAGAGGTACCTTTTGTGAGCTTTTCAGATTTTGTGGCTGTTGTTTACATATTATGATGCTGCTCCATCGGCTGGTTTACGTCTTGTGGGACTGGAGGGCCAACTTTTCCTTTGAATTCTTGGAGACAAACATAAACTGTTGTTTACAGTTTCTGAAAAGTGTTGAGTGCACTAGCTCACAAGTATAAAACAGCTATTCAGTGGGGCACTCAAGTGACAAGCAGAGGATCGACTCAATATAAATATAAAATGATCGACTTTGTCTATTCAGACATTTTACAGAGGCTAGAAACAGTGGATATGATTTAACCGCTCACAAGTATAAAACAGCTATTCAGTGGGGCACTCAAGTGACAAGCAGAGGATCGACTCAACATAAATATAAAATGATTGACTTTGTCTATTCAGACATTTTACAGAGGCTAGAAACAGTGGATATGATTTAACCACGTGAACAGTGCAGCAGTGGGCAATGGCTGCAAGAGCATTTGTCAGAGAGTTTTGAATTCGAAGCGTGAAACACCTGGTGAATTTAGTAAAGGGGAAACACAGCATTCAGTTGCGTCATGTCACCAAATATCCACCACCAATGACACGCTAATGTTAATGAATTACTGAAAACAGTTACATTCTTTCAACTTCAAAGTCCCACTGCATGAAGTCAGTCCTCATTTAGTTGTAAGTATGGATCTCAAACAGAATGTGTTACGTCTGTGGCAAGTGAATGTTATCGTTTCGAGGCGATGATGATGATGGTGATGATAAAAACAGCAACAACAACAATTTTGTGTGTCTCAATAGCCTGGTACAAGTCAATGATAATAATAACAACAACAATTTCATGTGACGGTGCAGTCTTTATATTGGACGCCACTTTGACGACTTGCATGTCCGTTTACCTACCATAGGGAACCAGCAGTTTAACATGGAATCTGAACCACATATTGTTTTGGCAACCCCTCACACCATTGAGAGGAGAAGGCTAGGTTAAAACAACTGGAAAATCCATGGTCTCACTAAGATTCAGTCCCATTATCTCTCATTTTGCAGGAACACATTTACTGCTAGACCACCATGTCTGACATATATGTAGATAAAATCCAGGATGGAATGTAACAGTATTGTGAAAAGAATAGTTGCTACTCACCACATAGCAGAAATGCTGAGTTGCAGACAGGCACAACAAAAAGATTGTTGGAAAGTGAGCTTCCAGCCACCAAAGCCTTCATCGAAAATGGACAGTGCACAGAACCACATTCATGCAAATGCAACTTGCACACAAATGACAACAGTCTCTAGTAGCTGAAACCATATTGGCGTCTACTTTCAACGAAGGCCTTGTTGATCAAAAGCGCGCTTTCTGGCAATCTTTTTGTTGTGCCTGTCTGTGACGCAGCATACTCGCTATATGGGTGAGTAGCAACTATTCTTTCCATATGTGAGGATAATTCATCTATAACTTTGATGAATAAGTTTGAGAGTATCAAAATATTTGACGCATATCGCTGAATGTTTTGACTGCGTTGGCTTAGAAGCTTAAATTTACATTGACAAGGGAATGTGGACCTTAGTACCTTACATAAATTTAAACTCGTTACCTCCACACATTCCTTAAAAAGGGGTTTTAACGATCAGACGGACAACAGAATGTTCCTATAATGGGTTCCATGTTTACCGTTTGAGGTTCAGAAACCTGAAAGTAGAGTCTTTTCTGTACAGTATTGACTTGTGAGGTGTGCAAAGCTGCCCAGCTTTATGCAGTCGCTATTCTTTCAACCCTACTTTTACTGACAAGTGAAAAATTACATGTGCCTGTTACAAAAGTGCCTTTTTCTTGTCACACAAGAATAAGCGGTCAAATTAATATAATATACGGCTGGATCCGTAATCAGTTACAAGCTCCAGGTTTCGAGAAACTGGTTTGATAGACTTGGTTTGCCACAACATTATCAACAGGTATTTAGGATGCAAAGGAATATGTTTTTTCACACACAATGCTGGTAGTGTTTCAATTTTTTATGCTTTGAATGTTTTTGTGACAGATTTTCTTGAAGTGTAAAAGAAAAAATCAAACGAAAAATTGATATACTAAAATTTATGTTTTTCATTTTCGATTACTGTTAGTTACATACCATTATATAAGATTTGTTATGGTAAAATGTAATTTTAATAATATTTTTAATGCTAACACATTTTGTAAATAAGCCCATTGTATTTTTCTGTCGCTATTCTTTCAACCCTACTTTTACTGACAAGTGAAAAATTACATGTGCCTGTTACAAAAGTGCCTTTTTCTTGTCACACAAGAATAAGCGGTCAAATTAATATAATATACGGCTGGATCCGTAATCAGTTACAAGCTCCAGGTTTCGAGAAACTGGTTTGATAGACTTGGTTTGCCACAACATTATCAACAGGTATTTAGGATGCAAAGGAATATGTTTTTTCACACACAATGCTGGTAGTGTTTCAATTTTTTATGCTTTGAATGTTTTTGTGACAGATTTTCTTGAAGTGTAAAAGAAAAAATCAAACGAAAAATTGATATACTAAAATTTATGTTTTTCATTTTCGATTACTGTTAGTTACATACCATTATATAAGATTTGTTATGGTAAAATGTAATTTTAATAATATTTTTAATGCTAACACATTTTGTAAATAAGCCCATTGTATTTTTCTGATGTGTCATAAATATTGAGGTCACATACTTCCAAGACAACAAAATGAAAAAATAATAATATCATAAGGTTGGATTTGAACATGAGGCATGAAACATTGAACATGTGCTTTCATGAATTTTGTGTCAGCTCAAAATGTTGAATTTATTGCATCAGCCTCATTTCATCTAAATGCATTGCCTTACCAATGCTTAATTTTTTAAGTTATTCCACAGTGATGTAAAGAGTGACATGTCTAGTCTCAATGCCTATTTGTCCTTCTGGTTTTGTCATATTTATGTGACCCTGAACTTTCTAGTTACCAAGGGCTCATGAGCAGTTGCCCCAGAAGACAGGTTGGTGTGTGCAGTGAATATTTTTAGAGCATTATTAAGCCTCTCCAATAGTCTCCAAGATGAAATGAAATTACGGAGTCAGAACCAGGTACAAGTGCTGTCATATTTAGAATAGCATACTGTTTTAACAGTTACATCTCGATAATTCAGGTATGAATGTTGTGATAGACTAGAAGGCTTGTTAGTGTGAAGCAAATGAGAAATAATCTAAAAGCAAAATGCACCAATTGTAGCACACTGCTTAGATGTTATATCCCACACTCAGTTACGATATCCTATTTTTATCACTTTGGTTTCTTTCTGTCTTAAGTATGTCTGAAAACTGAGAAGGTAATTCATCAAGCACTCTTCACCATTATGGATGAAACATCACCAGCAGTTATAATGTAATCATTACAAGAAGATGCCACTTTTCATCCCTTTGGTTTTTGTGGAATGAATGTCAGTTTTGCTTAAGAATGACTTATGTGACACATTAATTTTTGCACTTTTTGTTCCTTGTTTCACATCCGTAACACAACTTGTGCATTCATGTTATTGGAATCTGGAATCAAGGTGAGATTGCAACAGTTCAGTTGTTTAATTATCTTCACTGCTTTTGAGACCTATTTTTCAGTCATTGTGAAAAATGCCCTTGCAGGTTTGCTTTTTTGATTTGAAACTATACGTTATTTGCAGCATATGACATTTGATCGCCAAACGTGAACATCCACAAATAGAGTTATTCTGCCTTTTATTTGTGTTATTTTGTATGAGAGATGGTGCTAATGCAAGCATCCTGAAGGAAAACTTTCAAGTGTATAGTATTAAAATGAATGTTATATACTCTTAATATTAGTAGTGTTTGGTGATGCTGAAAATCTGAATCGCTTCCAGTGCATGAGATTTTTAGTTTTTCAGTTTGCGTAAGGCGGAAAATAACCTGTGACAGCTACAGAAGAGGAGAACTGCCGAAATATTTCTCCCTGCTCTTTATTTATGCTGTTGGACATGTAGTTGGTGCATCTGGATATTATTCATAACTATGGTTTAGACCCAGATCATAGTTGACAGAAATGTAAATAAAACTCATAGCCTATATCATATATTTCTGCTTCCAGTCATTGCTTTGGCAGACAGCGACACTACATCTTCAAAAGACAAGCTTCCCCAATTCCAGCCAGCTCAAGATTCAAAAAGGCTGAGCAGCTGTATTCTAGCCATTGCTAGTCTATTGAAAAATTGGCAACATTAGAAAATATGTTTGGCAACTATGTGACCCTCAATTTACTTGCTGGCTGGTTCAGAATTATCATGGCAAATTCATTTTATAATTTCACGCCATTTAGATTAAATATTCTGACTCTTCTCTCTTGAGGGATGAAATAAGAGGTAGCAAATTTATGGTTTCGAGTCCAGAAAGCTCGTTCCGACGAAAACCGTAGCTTACTTCAAATTAACATTGCGAATTCTCTTTCTTTGCTGCGAAGACAAGGGAACAGTGTTATACAGAGATGTATTCTAGCTTAACGGTAAATTGTTCACTTTTTCAAATGGAAGAATGCATTAGTTTTCAGTTCTAATCTCACTGGAGACAAAAAGATTTTTAGCTCTTCTGTGAAAGAGCTACTAGCAGGAAGTTTGACAATCAGTAAAGAAGTTTTAAGAGAACTTTCCCCCCATAAGTTTTGTCACTGCCTTGATTCTATACCTTGTGGATCTGAAGGTCAGAAACTTTGTTAGTGCCTGATTTTTCAGTTCTGTAATTTGTATTGACTTCATTGTAGCACTGAATAATTTGTTAACTGGATTTTGTTACGTATTTATCACAACTGCTATGTTTGCATACTTTTGTCGTAGTCCTGTAATGCTACTTCAATATGATAGTGGACTGAACAAAGACACAGACCATTTTGAATATGAAATGGCATCTTACCTGCTTAATTTGTATAATTTGGGATACCTTGTTTAATTTTTTTTTTTACAGATCTTTTTTGCAACTATATGTTGATAAGTGGTATGTAATTCATGTGTTGTAGTACATTGCATACTAAATAACATCTTTTCTTTAGTATATTAAACACAGCAGACAAACAAACAAGGGACAAATAAATCAGCAACAATATAATCTACATGTTTTCTAAAACAGTCTGACACTGTTTGCATAGTTTTTTGATTTCATCTTTATAGAAAATGTATTGGTAGCACCTTCTGTCCTCGCATATTGTGCTGTATCAACAGACAGCAAAGGTGTCTAACCTAGAACTAGATACTGTGCTCTCAGGATTTCCGATACGTGCTGTAGCCAGCTGTTTAAGTAGAATAGACAACTGAATAACATCCCAATGAGCATTTTTTCCATTTCTGTGACTCTGTTCATGGGTCATTTTTATAAAGGGATAATGTTTACAGGCTGTGTCAACAACCTACACCATTAATCCTAGCATATGCCCACCAAAGATTTGTTTGTTGTTTTTTAGGTATATTAACAACATAATTTGCAAAGAGGTACTGATGTGTAAGAACCTGGAAATATCTTCGAACACACTTAGCAATCGCTAAGTATTTTCAGTAGTATATACTACCAAGCTGTGCTGGAGTGCAATACAACTACAGTAAAATAATTTTTAAAATTGAATTTTGTTGATTGTTGTTGATACTTCCTAATATTCACATTTATCTTTCATGTTAGCATGTGTATTTTTTGACAAAAGCTGTTCTTGCTTTTGCCAGTCTGTATATTATATCTGTTGTACTTCTGCCACCATCAGGTGCCTTGCTGCCTACATAGAAAAACTGACTCTGCCTCAACTGACTTAATTCAGCTACAGTTTATTGCTCTTCTATTTACATGTATACATCAAAAGGGTGATAATCATCATCTACAATTAATTTTTACAGCATGGTTGTTCAGGAATCTTTGCCAATAAATGCGAATAGAATCTTTTTTGAAAGAGCTTTTCAATTTCCATTATACTTCAGACCAAAAGAAAGAAAATAATAATAACAATAAGAGCAGCATTTTTACCATCTTGAGTGTAGGCAGGGTTGATGCACTGTCCTGAAGTTGGTATAATTTTCTACCAGTTTACTACCTGATTGCTCCTAAAGGCACTGTTAGAAAAAATAATTGGCATATTCACATGGGAATTACTACTGAAGTGTAACATATAAAATATGTTGGTAAGTTAAAATCAGTAAGTGGATCGAAACAGCGTATCCAGACACTTTGGGATGATAATGGCATTGAAACAGAGGATGACACGCGTAAAGCTGAAGTACTAAACACCTTTTTCCAAAGCTGTTTCACAGAGGAAGACCGCACTGCAGTTCCTTCTCTAAATCCCCGCACAAACGAAAAAATGGCTGACATCGAAATAAGTGTCCAAGGAATAGAAAAGCAACTGAAATCACTCAACAGAGGAAAGTCCACTGGAGCTGATGGGATACCAATTCGATTCTACATAGAGTACGCGAAAGAACTTGCCCCCTTCTAATAGCCATGTACCACAAGTCTCTAGAGGAACAGAAGATCCAAATGATTGGAAAAGTGCATAGGTAGTTCCAGTTTTCAAGAAGGGATATCGAGCAGATGTGCAAAACTATATCTCTGACATCGATCTGTTGTAGAATTTTAGAACATGTTTTTTGATTGCCTATCATGTCATTGCTGGAAACCCAGAATCTACTCTGTAGGAATCAACATGGATTCCGGAAACAGCGATCGTGTGAGAGACAACTCACTTTATTTGTTCATGAGACCCAGAAAATATTAGATACAGGCTCCCAGGTGGATGCCATTTTCCTTGACTTCCGGAAGGCGTTCGATACAGTTCCGCACTGTCACCTGATAAACAAAGTAAGAGCCTACGGAACGTCAGACCAGCTGTGTGACTGGATTGAAGAATTTTTAGCATGTTGTTCTCAATGGAGAGATGTCTACAGACGTTAAAGTAACCTCTGGCATGCCACAGGGGAGTGTTATGGGACCATTGCTTTTCACAATATATATAAATGACCTAGTAGATAGTGTCGGAAGTTCCATGCGGCTTTTCGCGGATGATGCTGTAGTATACAGAGAAGTTGCAGCATTAGAAAATTGCAGCGAAATGCAGGAAGATCTGCAGTGGATAGGCACTTGGTGCAGGGAGTGGCAAATGTCCCTTAACATAGACAAATGTAATGTATTGCAAATATATAGAAAGAAGGATCCTTTATTGTATGATTATATGATAACAGAACAAACACTGGTAGCAGTTACTTCTGTAAAATATCTGGGAGTATGTGTACGGAACAATTTGAAGTGGAATGACCATATAAATTAGTTGTTGGTAAGGCGGGTGCCAGGTTGAGATTCATTGGGAGAGTCCTTAGAAAATGTAGTCTATCAACAAAGGAGGTGGCTTACAAGACAGAAGTGGAATGACCATATAAATTAGTTGTTGGTAAGGCGGGTGCCAGGTTGAGATTCATTGGGAGAGTCCTTAGAAAATGTAGTCCATCAACAAAGGAGGTGGCTTACAAGACACTCATTTGACCTATACTTGAGTATTGCTCATCAGTGTGGGATCCATATCAGGTCGGGTTGACAGAGGAGATAGATAAGATCCAAAGAAGAGCAGCGCGTTTCGTCACAGGGTTATTTGGTAAGCGTGATAGCGTTACGGAGATGTTTAGCAAACTCAAGTGGCAGACTCTGCAAGAAGGCGCTCTTGCTGTCCAGGTTTCGAGAGGGTCCGTTTCTGGATGAGGTATCGAATGTATTGCTTCCCCCTACTTATACCTTCCGAGGAGATCACGAATGTAAAATTAGAGAGATTCAAGCACACGGAGGCTTTCCGGCAGTCGTTCTTCCCGCGAACCATACGCGACTGCAACAGGAAATGGAGGTAATGACAGTGGCTTGTAAGGTGCCCTCCACCACACACCGTTGGGTGGCTTGCTGAGTATAAATGTAGATGTAGATGTAAGTCACTTTGAGTTTCTTACTAACCTTAATAGCACCCATCTTTTCATGACATACTGAATGAATTCCAAACTTCTCTCCCTGTCGCCTGCCTCATTGATTTTGGAAAGTGTTAATTCATTTGACTATCAGAACTTAACTTAGAAAACCCGTCACTGTTGTATACCAACAAATTGTTTAAATTACTAATTGCTGTATACAGGAATTTGAAAGTAAAGAGTACCTGAAATTTGTGGAGCACAGTGCCTCATGCTAGACTGGATCCCAGGATCTGATTTTGCACAATTTCAGTTCAGAAAACCTTTTATTCTTGCCAGTAATGTAGTCAAGACTGTGCAACGCCATAGCCATTTTTGGCAACTCTGTTGTCATAACAGAGATTTTGTGAGAGTGGAGCTGATTGATCATACCAAGTTTACTTGTCTTGAAGAAGTATTCTGAGTAATTGTCACTTAAGATATGACACTGAGTTAGTAAAGTAAACTTTTTTTATTCAAAATCGGTCATTTCGTGTGTAAACTACCCCTGCTCTCATTTTTCGTGTTGTGAGCTGCCTACCTCAGCTACGATTTTGACAATGAGAGAGTGGTCACTGCAGCAATACCTCGTCTGCGTAGCTCTAAAATACTCCCTGTCTGTGATGGTAGCTGTTTCGAGATCAGCTGGAATTTTTCTGCAAAAGCTGTATCTTATCACCTCCTTTTGGTACTACTTTAATTGAACCACTAACTTTCACGAACTTTACTTGAAAAAAAGAGACAGCATTGGTCGTATATTTTTTACTATCGCAAAATCGATTTTCTGTCACTGAGTGACCATCTTCAGTGCTATATTGTATAACTTAAATTAGGGTGCACTGTTGTCACTAAGCTTACGGCAATCACATTTAAGTTATACAATATAGCACTGAAGATGGTCACTCAGTGACAGAAAATCGATTTTGCGATAGTAAAAAATATACGACCAATGCTGTCTCTTTTTTTCAAGTATAGCTATGTGATTGCCGTAAGCTTAGTGACAACAGTGCACCCTAATTTAAGTTATACAATATAGCACTGAAGATGGTCACTCAGTGACAGAAAATCGATTTTGCGATAGTAAAAAATATACGACCAATGCTGTCTCTTTTTTTCAAGTATACCTGTTATCTGGTCGTAGTGCACAAGACAACATGGAGTCGCCAATCAATTTCACAAACTTTGTTATCATCTTAAGCCAAGTGACGATCTTAACACCACTGTCATATGTCTTCTGGCAACCTCACAGAGCTAAACATAGTTGTTTGCATCACATTTACCATGTTGTTGTTGTTGTCTTCAGTCCTGAGACTGGTTTGATGCAGCTCTCCATGCTACTCTATCCTGTGCAAGCTTCTTCATCTCCCAGTACCTACTGCAACCTACATCCTTCTGAATCTGCTTAGTGTATTCATCTCTTGGTCTCCCCCTGCGATTTTTACCCTCCACGCTGCCTTCCAATACTAAATTGGTGATCCCTTGATGCCTCAGAACATGTCCTATCAACCGATCCCTTCTTCTGGTCAAGTTGTGCCACAAACTTCTCTTCTCCCCAAACATATTCAATACTTCCTCATTAGTTATGTGATCTACCCATCTAATCTTCAGCATTCTTCTGTAGCACCACATTTCAAAAGCTTCTATTCTCTTCTTGTCCAAACTATTTACCGTCCATGTTTCACTTCCATACATGGCTACACTCCATACAAATACTTTCAGAAATGACTTCCTGACACTTAAATCTATACTTGATGTTAACAAATTTCTCTTCTTCAGAAACGCTTTCCTTGCCATTGCCAGTCTACATTTTATATCCTCTCTACTTCGACCATCATCAGTGATTTTGCTCCCCAAATAGCAAAACTCCTTTACTACTTTAAGTGTCTCATTTCCTAATCTAATACCCTCAACATCACCCGACTTAATTCGACTACATTCCATTATCCTCGTTTTGCTTTTGTTGATGTTCATCTTATATCCACCCTTCAAGACACCATCCATTCCGTTCAACTGCTCTTCCAAGTCCTTTGCTGTCTCTGACAGAATTACAATGTCATCGGCGAACCTCAAAGTTCTCCATGGATTTTAATACCTACTCCAAATTTTTCTTTTGTTTCCTTTACTGCTTGCTCAATATACAGATTGAATAACATTGGGGAGAGGCTACAACCCTGTCTCACTCCCTTCCCAACCACTGCTTCCCTCTCGTGCCCCTCGACTCTTATAACTGCCATCTGGTTTCTGTACAAATTGTAAATAGCCTTTCGCTCCCTGTATTTTACCCCTGCCACCTTTAGAATTTGAAAGAGAGTATTCCAGTCAACATTGTCAAAACTTTCTCTAAGTCTACAAATGCTAGAAACGTAGGTTTGCCTTTCCTTAATCTTTCTTCTAAGATAAGTCGTAAGGTCAGTATTGCCTCACATGTTCCAGTATTTCTACGGAATCCAAACTGATCTTCCCCGAGGTCAGCTTCTACTAGATTTTCCATTCGCCTGTAAAGAATTCGTGTTAGTATTTTGCATCTGTGGCTTATTAAACTGATTGTTCGGTAATTTTCACATCTGTCAACACCTGCTTTCTTTGGGATTGGAATTATTACATTCTTCTTGAAGTCTGAGGGTATTTCGCCTGTTTCATACATCTTGCTCAGCAGATGGTAGAGTTTTGTCAGGACTGGCTCTCCCAAGGCCGTCAGTAGTTCTACTGGAATGTTGTCTACTCCGGGGGGCCTTGTTTCGACTCAGGTCTTTCAGTGCTCTGTCAAACTCTTCACGCAGTATCGTATCTCCCATTTCATCTTCATCTACATCCTCTTCCATTTCCATAATATTGTCCTCAAGTACATCGGCCTTGTATAGACCCTCTATATACTCCTTCCACCTTTCTGCTTTCCCTTCTTTGCTTAGAACTGGGTTTCCATCTGAGCTCTTGATGTTCATACAAGTGGTTCTCTTATCTCCAAAGGTCTCTTTAATTTTCCTGTAGGCAGTATCTATCTTACCCCTAGTGAGATAAGCCTCTACATCCCTACATTTGTCCTCTAGCCATCCCTGCTTAGCCATTCTGCACTTCGTGTCGATCTCATTTTTGAGACGTTTGTATTCCTTTTTGCCTGCTTCATTTATTGCATTTTTATATTTTCTCCTTTCATCAATTAAATTCAATATTTCTTCTGTTACCCAAGGATTTCTACTAGCCCTCGTCTTTTTACCTACTTGATCCTCTGCTGCCTTCACTACTTCATCCCTCAAAGCTACCCATTCTTCTTCTACTGTATTTCTTTCCCCCATTCCTGTCAATTGTTCCCTTATGCTCTCCCTGAAACTCTGTACAACCTCTGGTTCTTTCAGTTTATCCAGGTCCCATCTCCTTAAATTCCCACCTTTTTGCAGTTTCTTCAGTTTTAATCTACGGGTCATAACCAATAGATTGTGGTCAGAGTCCACATCTGCCCCTTACCATTATATAATCTATCTGATATCTTTTAGTATCTCCAGGGTTCTTCCATGTATACAACCTTCTATCATGATTCTTAAACCAAATGTTAGCTATGATTAAGTTGTGCTCTGTGCAAAATTCTACCAGGCGGCTTCCTCTTTCATTTCTTAGCCCCAATCCATATTCACCTACTATGTTTCCTTCTCTCCTTTTTCCTACACTCGAATTCCAGTCACCCATGACTATTAAATTTTCGTCTCCCTTCACTATCTGAATAATTTCTTTTATTTCATCATACATTTCTTCAATTTCTTCGTCATCTGCAGAGCTAGTTGGCATATAAACTTGTACAACTGTAGTAGGTGTGGGCTTCGTATCTATCTTGGCCACAATACTGCGTTCACTATGCTGTTTGTAGTAGCTTACCCGCATTCCTATTTTTCTATTCATTATTAAACCTACTCCTGCATTACCCCTATTTGACTTTGTGTTTATAACCCTCTAGTCACCTGACCAGAAGTCTTGTTCCTCCTGCCACCGAACTTCACTAATTCCCACTATATCTAACTTTAACCTATCCATTTCCCTTTTTAAATTTTCTAACCTACCTGCCCGATTAAGGGATCTGACATTCCACGCTCCGATCCGTAGAACGCCAGTTTTCTTTCTCCTGATAACGACATCCTCCTGAGTAGTCCCCGCCCGGAGATCCGAATAGGGGACTATTTTACCTCCGGAATATTTTACCCAAGAAGACGCCATCATCATTTAATCATACAGTAAAGCTGCATGCCCTCGGGAAAAATTACGGCCGTAGTTTCCCCTTGCTTTCAGCCGTTTGCAGTACCAGCACAGCAAGGCCGTTTTGGTTATTGTTACAAGGCCAGATCAGTCAATCACCCAGACTGTTGCCCCTGCAACTACTGAAAAGGCTGCTGCTCCTCTTCAGGAACCACACGTTTGTCTGGCCTCTCAACAGATACCCCTCCGTTGTGGTTGTACCTACGGTACGGCTATCTGTATCGCTGAGGCACGCAAGCCTCCCCACCAAAGGCAAGGTCCATGATTCATGGGGGGGGATTTACCATGTTACACCACCAAAAAAACATGAGAAAGTCTCTGATCAGATTTGAAGCAATTGTCAGTGACATAAACATGTAATTCATTCATCTCAGTATCAAAGAAAATGGAATAAATCACAGAAGGAATGAATGCATATTTAGTTTTTGGTTCAGTAGTCAGTTCAGTTATCAGGAAAACGAAAACTGGCGTTCTACGGATCGGAGTGTGGAATGTCAGATCCCTTAATCGGGCAGGTAGGTTAGAAAATTTAAAAAGGGAAATGGATAGGTTAAAGTTAGATATAGTGGGAATTAATTAAGTTCGGTGGCAGGAGGAACAAGACTTCTGGTCAGGTGAATACAGGGTTTTAAATACAAAATCAAATAGGGGTAATGCATGAGTAGGTTTAATAATGAATAAAAAAAATAGGAGTGTGGGTAAGCTACTACAAACAGCATAGTGAACACATTATTGTGGCCAAGATAGACACGAAGCCCACGCCTACTACAGTAGTACAAGTTTATATGCCAACTAGCTCTGCAGATGATGAAGAAATTGATGAAATGTACGATGAGATAAAAGAAATTATTCAGGTAGTGAAGGGTGACGAAAATTAAATAGTCATGGGTGACTGGAATTCAGTAGTAGGAAAAGGGAGAGAAGGAAACATAGTAGGTGAATATGGATTGGGGGTAAGAAATGAAAGAGGAAGCCGCCTGGTAGAATTTTGCACAGAGCATAACATAATCATAGCTAACATTTGGTTCAGGAATCATGAAAGAAGGTTGTATACATGGAAGAATCCTGGAGATACTAGAAGGTATCAGATAGATTATATAATGGTAAGACAGAGATTTAGGAACCTGATTTTAAATTGTAAGACATTTCCAGGGGCAGATGTGGACTCTGACCACAATCTATTGGTTATGAACTGTAGATTAAATCTGCAAAAAGGTGGGAATTTAAGGAGATGGGACCTGGATAAACTGACTAAACCAGAGGTTGTATAGAGTTTCAGGGAGAGCATTTGCGAACAATTGACAGGAATGGGGGAAAGAAATAGAGTAGAAGAAGAATGGGTAGCTCTGAGGGTTGAAGTAGTGTAGGCAGCAGAGGATCAAGTAGGTAAAAAGACGAGGGCTAGTAGAAATCCTTGGTTAACAGAAGAAATATTGAATTTAATTGATGATAGGAGTAAATATAAAAATGCAGTAAATGAAGCGGGCAAAAAGGAATACAAACGTCTCAAAAATGAGATCGACAGGAAGTGCAAAATGGCTGTGCAGGGATGGCTAGAGGACAAATGTAAGGATGTAGAGGCTTATCTCACTAGGGGTAAGATAGATACTACCTACAGGAAAATTAAAGAGACCTTTGGAGAAAAGAGAGCCACTTGTATGAATATCAAGAGCTCAGATGAAAACTGAGTTCTAAGCAAAGAAGGGAAAGCAGAAAGGTGTAAGGAGTATATAGAGGGTCTATACAAGGGCGAGGTACTTGAGGACAATATTACGGAAATGGAAGAGGATGTAGATGAAGATAAAATGGGAGATACGATAGTGCGTGAAGAGTTTGACAGAGCACTGAAAGACCTGAGTCGAAACAAGGCCCCGGGAGTGGACAACACGCCATTAGAACTACTGACGGCCTTGGGAGAGCCAGTCACGGAAAAACTCCACCATCTGGTGAGCAAGATAAATGAGACAGGCGAAATACCCTCAGATTTCAAGAAGAATATAATAATTCGAATCCCAAAGAAAGCAGGCGTTGACTGATGTGAAAATTACCGAACTATTAGTTTAATAAGTCACAGCTGCAATCTACTAACGCGAATTCTTTAGAGACGAATGGAAAAACTGGTAGAAGCCGACCTCGGGGAAGATCAGTTTGGATTCTGTAGAAATATTGGAACACGTGAGGCAATACTGACTCTACGACTTATCTTAGAAGAAAGATTAAGGAAAGGCAAACCTACATTTCTAGCATTTGTAGACTTAGAGAAAGTTTATGACAATGTTGACTGGAACACACTCTTTCAAATTCTGAAGGTGGCAGTGGTAAAATATAGGGAGCGAAAGGCTATTTACAATCTGTACAGAAAGCAGATGGCGGTTATAAGAGTCGAGGGACATGAAAGGGAAGCAGTGGTTGGGAATGGAGTGAGACAGGGTTGTAGCCTCTCCCCCGATGCTATTCAATCTGTATATTGAGCAAGCAGTAAAGGAAACAAAAGAAAAGTTTGGAGTAGGTATTAAGATCCATGGAGAAGAAATAAAAACTTTGAGGTTCTCCGCTGACATTGAAATTCTGTTAGAGACAGCAAAGGTCTTGGAAGAGCAGTTGAACGGAATGGATAGTGTCTTGAAAGGAGGGTATAAGATGAACATCAACAAAAGCAAATCGAGGATAATGGAATGTAGTTGAATTAAATCAGGTGATGCTGAGGGAATTAGATTAGGAAATGAGACACTTAAAGTAGTAAAGGAGTTTTGCTATTTGGGGAGCAAAATAACCAATGATGGTTGAAGTAGAGATGATACAAAATGTAGACTGGCAATGGCGAGGAAAGCATTTCTGAAGAAGAGAAATTTGTTAAGAGTATAGGTTTAAGTGTCAGGAAGTCGTTTCTGAAAGTATTTGTATGGAGTGTGGCCATGTATGGAAGTGAAACATGGACGATAAATAGTTTGGACAAGAAGAGAGTAGAAGCTTTCGAAATGTGGTGCTATAGAAGAATGCTGAAGATTAGATGGGTAGATCACATAACTAATGAGGAGGTATTGAATAGAATTGGGGTGAAGAGGAGTTTGTGGCACAAATTGACAAGAAGAACGGACCGGTTGGTAGGACATGTTCTGAGGCATCAAGGGATCACAAATTTAGCATTGGAGGGCAGCGTGGAGGGTAAAAATCGTAGAGGGAGACCAAGATATGAATACACTAAGCAGATTCAGGTTGCAGTAAGTACTGGGAGATGAAGAAGCTTGCACAGGATAGAGTAGCAAGGAGAGCTGCATCAAACCAGTCTCAGGACTGAAGACCACAACAAACAACAACAGTCATATGTTCGATTTTTCCTTGTGAATCCACAATTTGATTTATTATTCAGTGACATCGATGCTTTGGTCTACTATCCATAATACCTCCACATTTTGTAGGTGTTCCTTATATTCTGCTTGTGTGTGACACGGGACTGTTCATAGGTATAGCCCATTTCACATTTTGGAGAAGGTTGTTTTGCACGCATTTTTAGTTTTGATAAAATAAGTTTTCACTTTAAGTGTGCAACTCTTTTGTGTTTTTCAGTGGTGTAATCTACTGTCAATTTGAAGCTGTCCCATAGATCAGCATCTGTTACCATAGGAAGCTAATTTATGCTTAAATTTCAACTGGTTTTGTATTTCATGGTGTGAACTGTCTGCATTAACTGCCACCAGAGCAATGTTAGAGAAATAAATGTAGCATTGTCATGTTTGCTCAATAACACCATGCTCATCTCATGATCTAAGGTGAGGGTACTTGCTGGTTCAGATCTTGTTGGGCTACTCATGTATGTTGCTTCATTTTCTTTTTTCTCCTCCAGAAATAGCCATAACAGAATTCAGTAACAAAATGCAAAGGAAACATATACTGTGCTCCAACTGAACATAAGATAAGCCTATTTTTGTTTTTAATTTTCAACGTTCTTGTTAATGCAGTAAACTTCATTCATCTCTGGTTTGCCATGGTTCACTCACAAGAGCTTTTGTATCCCTATTTGGTACCAACACACATGATCGTGAGTCTGGAAGAATGAAATGTTGGATGCTTTGGCATGCAGAATTCATTACATTAAAAAGTATCAGAGCATAACCCTGCATAAAAATCAAATGTGCTCACGCCTCCCCTCTGAGCACAGGACAAACATTTCACTGCACAACTGTTCCCAACACAGCTATGAATTGGCAACATTGTTGCAGATATTTGAAAACCCTGTGATTGTGCCCTTACTTCCACATGTAGTTGTGAATCAATCCACTAAATTCACCTACAATTACCTTTCCATTTTGATGACTTATGCTGTATAAACCTCATATAAGATAGGTCAATGAGAAAGAAAATTTAATTTTTGGACTCTAGGAATGCCGAACATCTTGTAAGTTAACAGCTGGTCTTATCTTTAGCATTGCGTTATGAAGCTCCAAGGACCATCTTATTAGTTCAATTCTCCTACATCTATCTTGTGATGCAGTGGCAGTGGGAGTTTTCCTTCTAATCACGGTGGAGGCCAGTGCACTCTAGGTTATTATTTTCTGTTTTATTTAATGCATCTGCAAATTGCTAGAAGAAGTTCTTTAACAAAGACTGAAGAAAACCTTTGCACATTAAATCTTGTCACAAGATCAACTTCGTAGGCTGTGTTAATGGTCATAGATGTCTGCTCTGTGAAAATTAGCATCTCCACTATACAAATGTGTCTGAAGAGCTTCGACTCGACCATCAGCCATACAAATTCAGGTTTTGTTTGCCACACAGGAACAATATGTCAGTGACTGTAATATTTATGAAGTGAGCCAGCCGGTGTGGCCGTGCAGTTAAAGGCACTTCAGTCTGGAACCGTGTGACCGCTACGGTCGCAGGTTCAAATCCTGCCTTGGGCATGGATGTGTGAGATGTCCTTAGGTTAGTTAGGTTTAATTAGTTCTAAGTTCTAGGCGACTGATGACCTTAGAAGTTAAGTCGCATAGTGCTCAGAGCCATTTGAGCCATTTATGAAGTGAGTATAGTTCCATTGTGCTAAATCTGCGACATCACAATTAAGCACTCCTTAAGATATTTGCTGCCACCAATGTTAGCAACTTTCTTCTGTTCTAGGTAGGTTAAACACACACACACACAAACACACACACACACACACAATTTTGTTGGTTTCAATCTAACTTAATGCCTTAAATATCGCTTTAAAGCAGTGTCAATATCCCCATGAATCCCACAAAATGTGCGGTGTGCCTCTGTTGCTGTAGAGCATGCACTACAAGGTATAGACTCAGTTTATCACATACATGTAATGTAAGAAATCTAACCATGGCAGTGAAACTCATTACTCTGCAGTTACTGACTGTGGCTGGACAAAAGCATATGAATTTAAGGCATAAAAATTGCCCGAAAATTTGCGTCTAGAAGGTAAGAAATAAGATATAAAATATTAAGAATATCATTAAGCAGTGTAGCCAGATTGGATCATAAGTTATAATTAGTTTTTAGCCATACTCATGTCTTGCCTATCCGTGTAGTACAATACTCATGATATAAAAATGTCTCATCTACCTGTGTTGCTATGGAGTATGAAATGCATGTCATAGACATTTTTTGTTTAGTATCACTCATCGCTCAACAACAGTAAAGCATTTCATATCTCCAAAGCAATGAATGGTAGCTGATGCTTTTGACAAAATGCGAGGTAGCACTGCACTTCCTGGCAGCCGCTGCCAGGCACCAGCAAATGTATACCAGGCAGCTCTGAGGCATGCAGCATTTAGAGCATACAGTGTGCCAAGTAATCAATCACAAAAATGTTATCAGATGGATTTGTTCTTATTGATGTGTCAGAAAGTGAAATACATTGTAGCTGTGCTACCATTACACTAAAGATCTCAGCATTCAGACAGATGGTGATATGAAATTTTAGGCAGATAGTGGTTTTTAAATGTGAGCCATTGCATTCAGATGACATGCTGTTTATCACTAGACCACAGGTATAGATGTAACAACTCAAACAGATGACTGCTGCAGTCTGCAGTGTTGCCAGTTTGTGCAGTTTAGGTGGACGCAGCTTTGGCCGGCCACAATTAGTGAGGGCTTAGATCCTGCGGTGGCCAGCCAAGTTTAATGTCAAAGGATGTACATTCAGTGGTATATGTAGATGCTGTCTGTGAATAATGTTAGTAGCAAGGAAAAAATAATTGAAACATCATGCCTGACGCTGAAGTCTTACTGCATGAACAATGATAATGTAATAGGTTATAAAGTATTTTCCTTTCAGCATTTGCATGGGGTGTCAGTGAGCAAAAGTTTTGTGTAGGGTGAAATAATGTGTAAATTTGTTGTTATTTGCTGAATGTCCTGGTTCTCAAATACTGAATGACTATAGGGTGGGTAATTTGTGCCCTTTGAGATACACTGCCTCAAGACACATACACAGTTTCTGACATTAGTACTTGACTTCTTGTGCTAAACCCTTAATGAGTAGGTTATGACAGCATTTTAAATTCAGTCAGTAATTATATGGGACATTGAAATTAAAATTTTTGTTTCCCCAGGAAGCCTTTACATTGTAATCTTCAACTGGGTCATGAACCAGGTTAGCCATTTCTATGCAAATGCTCATTGAGGGCAATCTTTTATGATGCCCATAATGGTTTGCATTTCAGCACCATAATCACAGGAGAATCAGTTCCCTATACTGAATGACAGAAACACTTAATCCAAGACTATTCATGTCATGTTAAGTTTTGTATATGCGAAGTGAGAGTGTTGAACTAAGTTAGTTTTGTATAAAGCACAGCTAGACAGGGAACCAATTCATAGATGTACTATACGGCATGTAAACTGTTCTTGGAAGGCCACATGTCCCCCCCCCCCCCCCCCCCCAAACCCCCTCCCACCTCCACCACCCTCCCATGAGCACTGGTTACTGTTCAGTTTACTGTCATATTATACTTTCTTCTGTTATTAATTTCTCACAACATCGTCCCATTTTCCTTGCTGACATTTCTCAGTTGGAAGGACTTGATTACTTTCCACCAGACAGAGTGTGACCAAAATGGATACTGCACGGTTAAGTCTAGCTGGACACTGTAATTTGAATCAAAAGAAAACGACCAGGATTATATAATATTTACTTAATTGCTGATGCACAATTCCTAAAGTCGGATGACTATTCACGTACATGAATATTTGTATAGAAAACCATCTTGGGGGTTGTAGGGTGAGGTTGCAAGTACACAGTGACTACTGTAATGATAAATAGTTGAGAGACCACTTTGTGAGACATAGCTGAACTATGACATAATGATTTCTTGCTATTAGTACCACCAGGAGCCAGAATCCGAAATTCTGTTACCACTGGACATCTTCATAGAGGATGCTTATTAACTTCAGTTTCATGTATGATATTTGCAGATCTATATTTAGTGTATTATTCTACATTAACATTTGTTTCCAACGAAGTTTGTATACACAAATATATTTACATCATAAAAAATTAAATAAAGTAAAGATGGAGTGCTTCAGGTCAGCCAAGTACCTCAGCGGATACTTTTTAACTTAGGTCTTCCAACAAATCAGTGAATGCTCATTGGTGGCAGTCTTTTATGATGTGCACAATGGTTTGCATTTTAGCACCATAATCACAAGAGAATCAGCTCCCAATACTGTAAGGCAGCAACACCTCCTCCAAGACTAATCGTAACCTGTTAAGTTTTTCCTATGTGAAGTGAGAGGTATTGAAGCAAGTTAGTTTTGCATAATGATTGCATAGTGTTAAGGTCGTACATGCATTTGAGACTGTTGGTCCCTGTATGCTCCTCAGATGCATCAGATAAATCTCATGCTGCCTTCCATGCAGCTTTAGAGATTACAGCCACGTAGTAGCACTTTTACTGTCTTCTGATCCTAGACCATAATCATGCAATGGCACTTTTCCCTCTGTTGTGAGGAAATTGAATGTTGCTCATTGCAGATGAACAATGTAGTCAATATGATTCTTTTTATGTGGTGCATTAAACATCAACCTTGTAGTGTATGACTTATTTGGCCGTACCAGGAAGCAATATTCAGCTGGTGAATATACTGGGTATTTCCCTCAAATAAAAGTTGGGGTTTTAAGGCTTTGTAGCATTTATTACATACAACTTACAATTATAAATAATACATCAAATGAAGGGGGGATGATATCAGGAACATGGAAGGTATCAGAGAAGAGATGAAGAATTATTTTGAAATCTTACTGAATGGGGAAGGTGCATGAGAAAGTGACACCAAAGTCATTGAATTAAAGGAGGAGTAGGATCCAGTCTCTTGTTTAGAAACTGAGAATTCCTTGAAACAGATGAAAAGTGGGAAGGTGGCTGGAGTAGATAAGCTGACAGCGGATATGATTTAAGCCGCAGGAATCCGTGGAATACAATGGTTACACTGGATGCTGGGGTGATATGGAAAGAAAACAAAGTGCCGGATGAATGGAAAAAAGGAATCATAACATCATTGTTCAAGAAAAGTAGTAGAAAGAAATGCACCAACTACCAAGGAATCACACTGCCTTAAGATAATCAAAAAGGTCATAGAAAAGAGATTGCAGAAAATTCTAGATCACCAATTAGAGGAACAACAGTGTGGGTTCAGAAGTAACAGGGGAACAATAGATCTCATTTTCTCCCTCCGTCAGTTAATGAAGAAATATTGGGAAAAACTAAAGGACTTGATAGCAGTATTCGTGGATTTGGAAAGAGCATATGACATTGTACCAAGGGATAAAATATGGGAATGCTTGAGAAAACATAATGTTCCTGATTCATTAGTTAAAAAAGTCCAGATGTTGTTTGATGGTTGTGAGAGCAGTGTACAAGTAGGAGGTGGAAGATAAAAATGGTTTAAGACAGAGAGAAGTGTTCAGCAAGGCAGTTCGCTCTCCAGTTTACTCTTCATTACACTTATGGACACAATCATGAAAGAAATCAAGGAAGAAGAAAATGAAGATCTCAGTGCTTTTGTTTTTGCTGATGACATTTCTATTTGGGGAGAAATGGAAATGGAGGTTCAGAGGAGACTAGATTACTGGAACACAAAATTTAAAAGATTGAAGTTAACTTTGAGTAGGAACAAGACAGTGGCAATGAAGATGAGCAGGACGCCCACACCTTGTCACATCATACTGGAGGGGGAGAAGGTTGAATGTGTGAAATGCTTCAATTATCTGGGTAGTATCATATCACACAATGGAAGTTCCAAACTAGAAGCCTTAAACAGAATAACGAAAGGATCTAGCTTCTTCCATCAAGTACGGGATCTAATCTGGGATAAGGAAGTCCCTCAGAGCAACAAACAGACCATGTATAAAACTTATCTCCTGCCAGTTGTGATGTATAGTCTAGAGGCCTGTGTCATAAATAAGAGAGAAGAGAGTCAAATACAAGCACGTGAAATGAAGTTCCTTAGGTCAGCTCTGCAAAAAACTAGGAGAGACAGAGTCAGGAATGATTATGTAATGAGAGACCTGCAGGTGACATTGACTACAGAGGACAAGATGATTGCTTTGAGATTGAAGCAGTTTGGTCATGTGAAGCGAATGCACCCAACTTGAACTCCATGCCAGTATTTGGAGATGGAGGTACCAGGAAGAAGACCAATTGGGCTGCCTAGAAAGAGATGGACAGACCAGGTTAAGGAAGATCTTAAAGAGGAGAGGAGTAACATGGGATGTAGTGGAGAGGGAAAAGCTATACCAGGACAGAAACCAATGGAGGCATATTGTTCACCAAGTTCCTACCCGGCTCAGTGGAAGGAAATCCTGATGATGATGATGATGATGATGATGATATCAAATGAAAGAGCAAGTCAAACAGTTTTTCTTACAATATTCGATGTGAACACCATTCATCACGTACTCACCAAGTTAATAGGCTAGTTTTTTCTAAACCTTTATCAGTATGCCTGCAGTAACTTTTGCGACTCCTACATTCCTGTTTCATAAGTTGGGTAGATCTGTTGATAGTAGAAGCACATACACACGATCCTTTATGAATCCCCAAAGGTATAAATCACATAATGTCAGAGCAGGTGAGTGATGGCCATGTGAAACAACTCTGTCATGTGGCCCTTTGTGGCCAATCCAGTGGTTGGTTACAATGTTGTGCAACCAATCACATACTGAGTTATTCCGCTGATGCAGCACACCCTCTTTTTCCACCCTTAATGAAGTTCTGTGGTTTGGCTTTTTGCGGTTGAAGAAAGAGCCCTAGTTCTTACGCATCAAGATAATAAAAACCAGCTATAGTTGCTTCACTGCTAAAGGAAGGCCCACAAACTTTCCTCCAGGATATGGCACAAAAAACATTCAATTTAGGGGAGTCTCACAACTGTGCCATCTCATGGGAATATGCTGACCCCCACATTATGTGTGTTCACATTTCCTTGTACTGAAATGTCTACTTATCCCTGAAGACAACATGCTCCAGAAAATCTTCATCATCGTGTACCAACATTTTGTTTGCAAAACTGCCATGTAAATCATATTCTGTAGGTTTTAGAGTTAGTAACAATTACAAATGACAAGGACATAATTGTAGTTGTCTCTTAAAATACTCCACACAGATGTCACTGAAGTTGCTAATTCACAACTAGCATACCGAACTGACTTCTTAGGTTTATGCACGAAAGACTCTCTCATTCATTCAACACCTTCTTCACTAACTCTTGGTTGTCCCATACTCTTCCCTTTGCAAAGACAGCCAGTGCCTTCAAACTGACTGTACCATCTACAGATGATATTATCACTTGAATGATTGCAATGGAACTTAATACGGTACACACATTTCACTGTAACAACAAATTCAGTCCTTGCAAACTGTAAAACACAAAAATCTTTTTGTTCACCGGTTGCCATCTTTGATACTCCCACTTTGTGGTGGAAGACATAGGAAAGAGTGCATGCACGTGCACATGCACATGAACCCAGGTACGCAAACAGAATTGTTTGAGTTGCCCTGTCATTTGATGTATTATTTATAATTGTAAGGTGAATGTAATAATAAATGCTACAAATCCTTAAAACCCCTATATTCCTTTTGAAACATCTGGAGTTCATGCTGAAGCTGTTGTTCATAGCATACTCACATTTGCAGATTCTTACCAGAAGTTTTTATGGCTTATAAGTTTGGCTGCTAGTTTTTAAAGATAGTACTAGTAAGTTAAGTATCTATCTAAGATATATAATTCCAGTTTGAATAACAACTCGTGGAAACCAGGCACCTGCATACAGGGGCAGACGGGCAGATCACACTTACTTTGAGATAACAAATATGATTGCAAGAACACGTTTTTGACAGAAAAAATTCAACCTAAGTAAAAAGTTTAATACATCAATGAAACATGAGACTTACTTTTATTTATAGGTTATTGTTTAATAATGAAAGTGGAACTTTTCTACAGATTTTATACTTTTCATGGCAGAATTTATCTATCTGTTCACACACACACACACACACACACACACACACACACACACACACACACACATACAAACTCTCTCTCTCTCTAGATGGCAGCTGCATTTATATGCACTTTCAGAAAATCTTTACAATACTGTTGTTAACAACATCATGTGATTATAATTACCATACTTGTAAATCAGTCACTAACTGTTCATCCAAATGTACAGTGTACAGTGCAACTGAAAATTGAGCGATAAATAATTTCAGTCCACTTTATAAGCTACTCAGGTCTTGAATCCTTGTCTCAAAACTTTGATGCGGTGTACAATGTTCTGTTAATAAGCAACAAAACAATGTGTCTGGTGGTAAATGCAACAGTGTAAGACATTAAAAACAAAAAAAGAGTTAAGTTCCCAGCACCAAAGTACCGTTCAAATGTATTTAGGTGCCAATGAATGCATTTTATTGCACACATTAATAATTGATACATCTTTCACCTGAATGGTTGTATTTAAGTTGTTCTATCAGTGAGAGAGGGTGTGTGGAAGCCATGGAACAGGGTGCAATTGCAGTGGAATGACCTACCGGCTGCGTATGCCTCGCAGACAAGTGCTGGGCTTTCATGCCACATGGGGCAGCCTGGTTATTGTTTACACCTAGATACTTAGTGTTAGATTGTGCTGCTACATATGAATCCTGAACCTGTTCCTGGAATAAGTGTATGGCTACATAACAAAAATATTTACAGGTGTCTCAAGTTAAAGGCCCAGAAGTAGACTGTTTAATGATGCCTCTTTCACCACAAGGAAATCTTGTGGTATTACTAGGAAAAGCTCTCAGGGGACATTCTTGAATTATGTGGCAAACAGTCTGCTTTTCAGTGCTACAGTCACAACTTGCAGAAGTTATTTTCTTCCACTTGTACAGGGAGTCGGACTTCCAGTGTTGGTTCCTATTCAGTTAAGAACCAACTAGATCTTGTTTAGTAATTTATCCAAAGCCAGTTGGCATGGTTGATGAGCACGGCACCTTTAGTTGTTCTGTAGTGGCATTAATCTGCCATGTAGGTCTGCAGCAGCTGTTGTCACCTAACATCTTTGAGGTGTTCAGGGTTGGGTGGCAATTTTCTTTGCTAATGGTTGGAATGTCTGAATGAACAGGGAGTTGAGAATTTTTCTGTAACTTTTTGTACTCTTGTACATGTACACTTTCCTGCTGCAGGGATGTAAGTGGTATGTGGCTGAAAAGCAATCCCAGAACTGAAGTACAGAATGTTGATACAGACAATACCAATGATGTGCCACATAGTTTCTGCAGAATTTTATGTTGAGTTCTGATTTTTGCAGCTATTCTTAACAGATGTTGATTGTAACTGAGCATTCTATCGAACATGACCCGATATATTCCAGGTTTTGTTATGTCTGAGTAGCCTACCTTTAAAGTAGACTGTGATCTCTTTGTTGGCCAACTTGTTGTTGAGGTGAAACATTAAAACATCTGTTTTAAGGACACCTGGCTGCAACCACCATTTACAGAAGTATTCACCAATAGGTGATAAATCATCGGCCAATACAGACTTGATAACTTCACAATCTCATTGAGAGTGGCCAGTCATCAGCAAACCCAAACTTTCTTGATGTGGTTTCAGGCATTTCTTATTTGTGCATACTGAACAGAAGAGGGCTCAGAGCAGATCTTTGTGGCAGCCCATTGTTTAGCTTCATCTGGGAACTCATCTTTTTGCCCAGTAGTAGTTGGAAATGTTGGTTACTGAGCATTTAATTAATGAGATTACCAATTTGTAGGCTTGCAATGGCTTGTAGGAGTTTCAGTATAACACCTTGCCTCCAGATAGTATCATATGCAGCCATCATGTCAATGAATATGACTATTGCCTCCTTGATTTTGGAAACCAGCTTCTATGAAGGTTGTCAGGGAGAGGACTTCATCTGCACAACAGCAATTCATTTGATTCCTGCCTGTTCAACCAATATATTTCCAAAGTTCTTACAAAATAGTCTATTGTACACCATTCTTTACAGTATCTTATACAGCATACTAAGTAAGGCTATGTGTCACTGACTTTCTGTCTTGTCATTTGGTTTACTGGTTTCAGCATGGCTGTGGCTTTTGCGTATTCCATTTCGCACAGTATGTTTCCCATTTGCATAATATTTGTGAAGAATTCAGCCAGTCAGGTTTTCACACATTTGCCACAATACAAAAGGAATTCTCTGCGAATGCCGTTGAAGCCTAGAGCTCTCCCTGATTTGATTTATTTTGTGGAAATCATTTCCTTGTCAATATTGAATGGTAGAAAATATTCTGTTTCAGATTTGCAATCTGTTTTGAGTGCCTTTATCCCTTTCGTGGCTACAAGGGCCAAGCGTCCTGGCTGCCCGGCCGGCTGACGGGCGGAAACAGTGTGTGCCTGGCTGGTGGGCGGAGGACTCAGCCCTGTGGTCGGTGTAGGCTATGGCCACTACAGGCTTCCCGCACATTCTGCTGTGTACAGAACCACTATTCAGCAGTGTTCTTCCTATAAACAGTATACCCTGTATGGTCACAGTTGTTATAGTTTCTGATAACCTGGAAAGAGAGCTTTGAAACTAACCAACACTTTCAGTTATATGTTTATTATGGGCTGAAAAATAGTTGGTTTAGAAAATTGATGGGAACTTTTTTTGATAGTAAATCCTGTAACTTGAGACTTGGAGCTTGATGTATTTGTCTTAAATTTCATTAACATCAAACAAGTGTGTTTCAAGATATATAATTCTAAAGTGAGTAGTGTGTAGCAAAAACGCCCAAATCTCAGCTAATTCTTGATACTATTTTAAATAAAAAATTATTACGGAAATTTAAAAACCAAATTGTGTCATATATCTGGACTAAGAGTTAAATATGAATTTATCTGGATAACTCATGTTGCAATAGGCCCGAGGCTTCGTTTGTGATTAAAGCCTAAAGTCATTCTCCACAGTAAGAAATCAGATAGTAAATGTCTACCTTCTTCATACTCGCTGTTTTCTTTTTCAGCTCATCATGTTCAGTACAGTTTACTTTAGTGGCTTCCCATCCTCATTTTTGACGCAGGCTTTGGACTGCCACTGGCTGAGTTAAAAGCCATTGTTTTTACTTTTATTTACTTTTTTATTTTTATTTTTTACTTTCCTTTACCTGAAACTTTGTCTCTGTGGTGGCTTCAGTGCTAATGTCAATGCACAATTGATCGTGGATTCGTTATCTCTCCCATGCCAGGAGGCACTGTTGGCAAAAATATCGGGTGGCCAGTATTTTTCTAAAATTGATTTGTGTGAATTGTACCTGTAGGTTCCTGTGGACGAAGAGTCTCAGCAAGTTCTTGTTTTGAATACTCCTTTTGGTCTCTATCAATATTTGTGTCTCCCTTTTGGTGTGGCTGGCACCCCACTATTTTCCAATAATTTTTAAAGCAATTGATTATGCCTGTCTCAGATTGCACTAATTATCTGGAAGATATTGTTGTTACAGGCTCCTCCACAGCCAATCACTTGAAAAATTTGCATGCTTTGTTTTCTGTCTTACATTCTACAACTGTATGGTGTAACCTTGCGAAATCTCAGTTTTCTCAATCTTCTATTGTTTCTTTGGGGTTCGAGGACTCGCAAGATAAGGTTTGCCCTCTGCCAGACCACATTTCCACTGATACATCTATGCCTCGCTTCTCATCCATGAAGGAGCTTCAGGCCCTCCTAGGAAAAATAGCCTACTACCATAAACTCTGCTGGGGGCAGCCACATTGGCTCACCCATTGCATCCCTTGATGAGCAAGAATGTACTTTTTTTTGGAGCCTGCATTGTGAACGTGCTTTTCAAATGTTGAAATCATTGAAATCCAAATTACTCCCAGCCCCTTGTTTAACAATGTTCTCTGCGGACCAGCACATAGTTTTGGTGACTGACGTCTCACAATATGTCCTTGGCGCAGTCGTAGCACACTCTTGCTGTGGTCTATGCTTTCTGGAAATTTCATGTTCCTTTGCATGGCTCCAAGTTTCACCATATTACTGACCACAAACCCTTGGTTTCCTTGTTTAACCCTCACACTTTCTTGCCTGACAAGGCATCACAGTGCCTCCTATGCTGGTCCCAGTTCTTGTCTCACTACAGGTACAAAATCCATTTTCAGCCTATGTCTTAACATATAAATGCAGATGCCTTGTCCCGCCTTTCTGTGGATCATGATCCAACTTTGATTGTAAAGAACTGCTTCGCTCACATTGTAATATTGAAACGCAGGCCACGGTCAAGGGTTTCCCAATTACGAGCTCGTGCATAGCAGCTGTTGTTGCTGCCGACCCATTCTCTGCTGGTGGTTTGGTTTGTTCATCAGGGTTGGCCAGATGAACAGCTCGGTTAGGTTTCAAACCCCCTGTGCAAATTATTTTTCCTTGCAGTAGTATCGCCTCTCTGTTTTTGATGGTGTTTTGCTGTTGTCGACCGAACACTTGTCTCTCCGAGCAGTCATTCCTGCTGTGTTATGGTGTGATGTTCTATGCTTTCTCCACCAGACCATTAGGGGCTTTCATGCACTAAAGTGTAAGCTAGGAGACACATTTTCTGGTCAAGGATTGAAGGCAAAACTGCCCATTTTGTCACAACTTGCGAGCAATGTGCCTGACGACAGGCAGTCCCCAGGACTCTCTGTCCCCCTGCCCTGCTTCATGCCAGCCACGGGACTGAACTCTTGTAGACTTTGTGGGTCCCTTCTCAAATTCCTATTGGCTCTTAGTTGTGGATGCATTTGCTGGTTTCTTTACATTCTCCAGTGTGCATTGATATGGAGTTCATAATTTTTACACATTTGAGGGATTTTTCTGTTGAGGGGTTGCCTTGTACCATAGTTTCCAATAATGGCCCCCAGTTCTTTTCTCACACCTTTCAGTTGTTTTGTTCTTGTCATATTATGGCTCCACCATTCTGCCCTCAATCAAATGGCAAAGCAAAACGAGTAGCATGCACATTCAAGTCCCAAAAGAAAAAGTTTGTTGTGGATTCTTCACCAGATGAAGTCCTTCCCCATTTTCTGAACAACTATCACGTCATACCTACGGCGGAGTCAAGCCCGGCAGAGTTGTGTCACGGCTATCAGCCGTGCAAATTCCTTCACATTCTGTAGTCTGTGCCTCACCTGCCACAGTGGCACCCTCCTCCCATCAGCTGCCTTCTCCACTTGCGGCACAGAAGGGTTTCAGCTTCTCGGCGCTGGACACTGGTCCATCTCTAGCTTCAGATCCATTGCCACAGCCTGCTGTTCTGATCCAGCAGTCTCCACTGGCACCCTCGCCATCGCCACATTATCCACCTCCACTGGCGAGTCCGGCCCCTTCTTCTCTGCCCTGGGACTTGCCTGCTGCTGATAATGCAGAGATAGCAATGGTAGTTGTCGGGCGGTGTGGAGGCCCAGAGCCCTGTGGCATGCCTGCCTCTCTGTGCTTTGCAGCCCTGTGTTCCGGTGCCCACCCAGCACATTCTCCCAGCCCTGCCATCAACACCAGATGCCACTGCTCTGGATCCATCAGATGTGCCTCATATCAGGCTGCTGGCATCTCCTCCATCTCATGGGTGCACTCTTCACACGAGGGAGAGGCGTGTTGTATCCTACTACTAGTGCATTTCAGTGTGAGTGCACTAGGTGTAGTGTCACTGCACACAGTACTTAAATCGACCACCAATTGTATTGGTGCAAGCCGGCCACTAGAGGCGACCTGTAGGAAGCGTGCACTTGGGACGGTGTCTGGTGCACTGTCTACCGGTGACTTGGTACTACGTACATGCAGACCAGTGCTGTCTCACTGTCACCATGTTCTTTTAGTGTGTGCTGCTCACATAAGCTGTTCAGTGTATTGCTTACGTCGTTCGTTCTGTGTGATTCTTTTGTCTTGTTATATGTGGAGTCAAGAGATTCTCATTTCCGCTATTGTTCAGAGGTTTATAAATAAAAGCATATTTGTGTTACTTGTATGGGTTTTGTGTATTACTTGGTTACTACAAAAATATAGAAGTGCATTGCAGTTTCAAACATTTTGACACTGATCTCAGGCATGAGGTTTTGATTTACAATTGTAATGAAAATCATTTATACTCATAACAGAATAATGAGCTACACTGGTGATTTAATGTATTATTCATCTGTACAGTTATATTTAAAGTAGAAATTGCAGTACAAAGATGAGGAACAGTGTGTTTGAAGAAAAATCAATGTAAAAACAAACTCTTGTACTTAAATTTGGTATGACAGAGCACAATTATGTTTGGTACCTGTGGCTGCAAGATCTATCATATCAATTTAGTTTTTATGAAATGTTTATTTCAGCTGACATGAGAAATTATGTTCTTGAATAGACAGCTCATTATTCTGTTATGAGTATGAATGATTTTCATTATAATTGTAAATCAAACCCTCATGCCTGAGATCAGTGCCAAAATGTTTGAAACTGCGACGCACTGTACATTGTGTTTCCTGGTGTTGGCTGACCGCAGTAGGCAAACACCATATAAGGGACTAGAACTTAAATCATTGCATCACTCTGCCTACTGAGCCATTCAAGCATGATTTATTGGTCAACTCCCAGTGTCAGTCCTCCAGTGCAGTCTGGAGTCTGGGACTCCAGGATAAAATACATAAAAATTAAGCAGAAATAGTTCTTATAGACAATAATTTGTCTTTACACAAAAACATTCATAACAATCTCTAGGACACAGATTCGCAACCCAACATTGTCTCTTTCACATCACTATTTTATTTATTTATTTTATTTAATGTTTTTTGATTTTTCTATCTCTCAGGGATCATCTCACAATGAAAGAGGCTTTATCATGATGTTGCAATGAAAGTAAATAGCTCAGAATATTCGTACACAAAGAATATATGAGTATCCTTATGTAAGGGCAGGGCATGTGTTTGGCCATGACCTTAATGAAGCAACCATCCTGGCATTTGCTGGAAATGATTTAGGAAAACCTGAATCAGGATGGCTTGTTAGAATGAACTCCGTACTCCTGAATGAGAGGTCACTGTCTTAACAACTGCACCACTTCATTCAGTTGGTCCCTTGTCTCTCTTTGCATTATTTAGCTTAGGCTCCTTTCTCCTTTTCCTGGACAAACAGTGCTATTCATGTGTTGTTGTTGTGGTCTTCAGTCCTGAGACTGGTTTGATGCAGCTCTCCATGCTACTCTATCCTGTGCAAGCTTCTTCATCTCCCAGTACCTACTGCAACCTACATCCTTCTGAATCTGCTTAGTGTATTCATCTCTTGGTCTCCCCCTACGATTTTTACCCTCCACGCTGCCCTCCAATACTAAATTGGTGATCCCTTGATGCCTCAGAACATGTCCTACCAACCGATCCCTTCTTCTGGTCAAGTTGTGCCACAAACTTCTCTTCTCCCCAATCCTATTCAATACTTCCTTATTAGTTATGTGATCTACCCATCTAATCTTCAGCATTCTTCTGTAGCACCACATTTTGAAAGCTTCTATTCTCTTCTTGTCCAAACTATTTACCGTCCATGTTTCACTTCCATACATGGCTACACTCCATACAAATACTTTCAGAAATGACTTCCTGACACTTAAATCTATACTCGATGTTAACAAATTTCTCTTCTTCAGAAACGCTTTCCTTGCCATTGCTAGTCTACATTTTATATCCTCTCTACTTCGACCATCATCAGTTATTTTGCTCCCCAAATAGCAAAATTTCTTTACTACTTTAAGTGTCTCATTTCCTAATCTAATACCCTCAACATCACCCGACTTAATTCGACTACATTCCATTATCCTCGTTTTGCTTTTGTTGATGTTCATCTTATATCCTCCCTTCAAGACACCATCCATTCCGTTCAACTGCTCTTCCAAGTCCTTTGCTGTCTCTGACAGAATTACAATGTCATCGGCAAACCTCAATGTTTTTATTTCTTCTCCCTGGATTTTAATACCTACTCCGAATTTTTCTTTTGTTTCCCTTACTGCTTGCTCAATATACAGATTGAATAACATCGGGGAGAGGCTACAACCCTGTCTTACTCCCTTCCCAACCACTGCTTCCCTTTCATGTCCCTCGACTCTTATAACTGCCATCTGGTTTCTGTACAAATTGTAAATAGCCTTTCGCTCCCTGTATTTTACCCCTGCCACCTTTAGAATTTGAAAGAGAGTATTCCAGTCAACATTGTCAAAAGCTTTCTCTAAGTCTACAAATGCTAGAAACGTAGGTTTGCCTTTCCTTAATCTTTCTTCTAAGATAAGTCGTAAGGTCAGTATTGCTTCACGTGTTCCAGTATTTCTACGGAATCCAAACTGATCTTCCCCAAGATCAGTTTCTACTAGTTTTTCCATTCGTCTGTAAAGAATTCGTGTTAGTATTTTGCAGCTGTGGCTTATTAAACTGATTGTTCGATAATTTTCACATCTGTCAACACCTGCTTTCTTTGGGATTGAAATTATTATATTCTTCTTGAAGTCTGAGGGTATTTCGCCTGTTTCATACATCTTGCTCACCAGATGGTAGAGTTTTGTCAGGACTGGCTCTCCCAAGGCCGTCAGTAGTTCCAATGGAATGTTGTCTACTCCGGGGGCCTTGTTTCGACTCAGGTCTTTCAGTGCTCTGTCAAACTCTTCACGCAGTATCGTATCTCCCATTTCATCTTCATCTACATCCTCTTCCATTTCCATAATATTGTCCTCAAGTGCATCACCCTTGTATAGACCCTCTATATACTCCTTCCACCTTTCTGCTTTCCCTTCTTTGCTTAGAACTGGGTTTCCGTCTGAGCTCTTGATGTTCATACAAGTGGTTCTCTTATCTCCAAAGGTCTCTTTAATTTTCCTGTAGGCAGTATCTATCTTACCCCTAGTGAGATAAGCCTCTACATCCCTACATTTGTCCTCTAGCCATCCCTGCTTAGCCATTTTGCACTTCCTGTCGATCTCATTTTTTAGACGTTTGTATTCCTTTTTGCCTGCTTCATTTACTGAATTTTTATATTTTCTCCTTTTGTCAATTAAATTCAATATTTCTTCTGTTACCCAAGGATTTCTACTAGCCCTTGTCTTTTTACCTACTTGATCCTCTGCTGCCTTCACTACTTCATCCCTCAAAGCTACCCATTCTCCTTCTACTGTATTTCTTTCCCCCATTCCTGTCAATTGTTCCCTTATGCTCTCCCTGAAACTCTGTACAACCTCTGGTTCTTTCAGTTTATCCAGGTCCCATCTCCTTAAATTCCCACCTTTTTGCAGTTTCTTCAGTTTTAATCTACAGGTCATAACCAATAGATTGTGGTCAGAGTCCACATCTGCCCCTGGAAATGTCTTACAATTTAAAACCTGGTTCCTAAATCTCTGTCTTACCATTATATAATCTATCTGATACCTTTTAGTATCTCCATGGTTCTTCCATGTATACAACCTTCTATCATGATTCTTAAACCAAGTGTTAGCTATGATTAAGTTGTGCTCTGTGCAAAATTCTACCAGGCGGCTTCCTCTTTCATTTCTTAGCCCCAATCCATATTCACCTACTACATTTCCTTCTCTCCCTTTTCCTACACTCGAATTCCAGTCACCCATGACTATTAAATTTTCGTCTCCCTTCACTATCTGAATAATTTCTTTTATTTCATCATACATTTCTTCAATTTCTTCGTCATCTGCAGAGCTAGTTGGCATATAAACTTGTACTACTGTAGTAGGTGTGGGCTTCGTATCTATCTTGGCCACAATAATGCGTTCACTATGCTGTTTGTAGTAGCTTACCCGCATTCCTATTTTCCTATTCATTATTAAACCTACTCCTGCATGACCCCTATTTGACTTTGTGTTTATAACCCTGTAGTCACCTGACCAAAAGTCTTGTTCCTCCTGCCACCGAACTTCACTAATTCCCACTATATCTAACTTTAACCTATCCATTTCCCTTTTTAAATTTTCTAACCTACCTGCCCGATTAAGGGATCTGACATTCCACGCTCCGATCCGTAGAACGCCAGTTTTCTTTCTCCTGATAACGACATCCTCTTGAGTAGTCCCCGCCCGGAGATCCGAATGGGGGACTATTTTACCTCCGGAATATTTTACCCAAGAGGACGCCATCATCATTTAATCATACAGTAAAGCTGCATGCCCTCGGGAAAAATTACGGCCGTAGTTTCCCCTTGCTTTCAGCCGTTTGCAGTACCAGCACAGCAAGGCCGTTTTGGTTATTGTTACAAGGCCAGGTCAGTCAATCATCCAGACTGTTGCCCTTGCAACTACTGAAAAGGCTGCTGCCCCTCTTCAGGAACCACACGTTTGTCTGGCCTCTCAACAGATACCCCTCCGTTGTGGTTGTACCTACGGTACGGCTATCTGTATCGCTGAGGCACGCAAGCCTCCCCACCAACGGCAAGGTCCATGGTTCATGGGGGGGTGCTATTCATGGGGCATTTAAATACTCTTCTAGATTCTATAAGAGGCAACTGGAAGTGTTATGACAACTGAGGAAAGAAGTTTATTTAACAAAGACCAATTTTCAAATGTAGTGATGAAGACTGAATATGAATCACTTATTAATTATGTTGCTTTATCTTAGCCTCATCTTTTTTGAAAAGTGAGCGTACTGTGGCATGACAATAAATTGGCTTTGTGGTGAGATGTGTTATAGGTTGAGAAGAGATTAATGAACAGTGGATGAAGGAATAGTGAAAATGATACTGAGACTGCAGCACATATATAGAGCCTCTGCGGTTCTAATAAAGTAGATCTTACAGAACAGGAAACTGGATGCCAGAAGCATATGCTCAAAGGAAACATGAAGGAGAAATCTGAAATTATGAAAGACTATTGGCATTTGGTAGTAATTGTGATGAAGATAGGTTGATAGAAGAGAAAAGACCTGTCTTGGTACTAATAAATCACACTGTAAAATTCCTAAGGTCTTACATTAGTAAAAGAGCAAGTAGCACATACAAATAATGATTCCAGTTTAGGTGGTTGGAAGGTAGCATTTAACTGGTATGCAGACACTATCGTTATCACCATCACTCATTAGTAGCATGAAGTACTTCCCATCTGTGACAGCACAAACTGTTCAGTTCATCTATAATATGGTCTTTCTAAACCTAGCCTGCATCTTTGATATTGGAGCATTTTATATGGCAACCTATTATGTGACATCCTAACAACTAGATGGTTCATTTTGGATTGGTACATCTGTACAACATGCAGTCATTATTGAGATCATGACACTATTGTTGTACATAATGAAAACTCATGCCAGTTTCTGTGGAGTACAGTAGTATAAACTGGCCTCACAGGATATGTAAATAATTTGAATCATACAGTGCGATTTGTGGTTGTTCACTTGTTTCTCCTGCCACCACCACCCCTCCCCCCGTGAACCATGGACCTTGCTGTTGGTCGGGAGGCTTGCGGGCCTCAGCGATACACTTAGCCGTACTGTAGGTGCAACCACAATGGAGGGGTATCTGTTGAGAGGCCAGACAAACGTGTGGTTCCTGAAGAGGGGCAACAGCCTTTTCAGTAGTTGCAGGGGCAACAGTCTGGATGATTGACTGATCTGGCCTTGTAACACTAAGCAAAATGGCCTTGCTGTGCTGGTGCTGCGAACGGCTGAAAGCAAGGGGAAACTACAGCCGTAATTTTTTCCAAGGGCATGCAGGTTTACTGAGAGCTGCATTAAACCAGTCTCAGCACTGAAGACCACAACAACAACAACACTTGTTTCTCTAGAGCCATTGCCACTGTCTGACAAGTAAATCTACACAAGAAATACACTTCAATTTTGATTGGCTTTGAATATGTAGTAGTGTACAGCAAAATAAGAATAAGAGAAACACTTTTTTTTTATTAGTGCCCATATGGCTGTTAAGAGGGTGAAAAAATAGAGTTTAATATTTCTGAATGAGAACAAAGATTCTGTAACTTACCAAACGAAAGCGTTGGTATGTTGATAGAGACAATAAAAAACACACAAACACACACACAAATTTCAAGCTTTCACAACCCAAGGTTGCTTCATCAGGAAAGAGGGAAGGAGAGGGAAAGACGAAAGGATGTGGGTTTTAAGGGAGAGGGTAAGGAGTCATTCCAATTCCGGGAGCGGAAAGACTTACCTTAGGGGGAAAAACCTACAGGTTTACACTCGCGCGCGCGCACACACGCACACACACACACGCACACGCACACACACACACACACACACACACACACACACACACACACACACACACATATATATCCATCCGCACATATACAGACACAGACAGACATATGTAAATGCAAAGAGGTTGGGCAGAGATGTCAGTCGAGGCGGAAGTACAGAGGAAAAGATGATGTTGAATGACAGGTGAGGTACGAGCGGCAGCAACTTGAAATTAGCGGAGGTTGAGGCCTGTGGGTCACGGGAAGAGAGAATATATTGAAGGGCAAGTTCCCATCTCCAGAGTTCTGATAGGTTGGTGTAAGTGGAAAGTATCCAGATAACCCGGACGGTGTAACACTGTGCCCAGATGTGCTGGCCGTGCACTAAGGCATGTTTAGCCACAGGGTGATCCTCATTTCCAACAAACACTGTCTGCCTGTGTCCGTTCATGCGAATGGACAGTTTGTTGCTGGTCATTCCCACATAGAAGGCTTCACAGTGTAGGCATGTCAGTTGGTAAATCACGTGGGTGCTTTCACATGTGGCTTTGCCTTTGATTGTGTACACCTTCCGGGTTACAGGACTGGAGTGGGTGGTGGTGGGAGGATGCATGGGACAGGTCTTACACCGGGGGCAGTTACAAGGGTAGGAGCCAGAGGGTAGGGAAGGTGGTTTGGGGATTTCATAGGGATGAACCAAGAGGTTACGAAGGTTAGATGGACGGTGGAAAGACGCTCTTGGTGGAGTGGGGAGGACTTAATAAAGGATTTGAGGAAGTCGTATCCCTGCTGGAGAGCCACATTCAGAGTCTGATCCAGTCCCGGAAAGTATCCTGTCACAAGTGGGGCACTTTTGGGGTTCTTCTGTTGGAGATTCTGGGTTTGAAGGGATGAGGAAGTGGCTCAAGCTGTTTGCTTCTGTACCAGATCGGGAGGGTAGTTGCGGGATGCGTAAGCTGTTTTGTCCATTATAATTATCCGGGCTGTTCTGCCGTGGTTGGTTGATGAATTTTGTCTCAATTCCCAACGTTTCGTCTCCGACTGCGGGAGACATCTTCAAGGGGGTCCGTAGATCGATGGAAGGTCTAACACACCCACTGGCTCGCAGTCAGTAGCGACAACCGACCACGGCATAACAGCTCGGATAATTATAATGGATATGATATTTCCGGCCGTGAAAGTCTATATTTTAGTATGAAAGCTGTTTTCAGGTTATTAATATCTGGATACTTCCCACTGACACCAACCTATCACAACTCTGGAGATGGGAACTTGCCCTTCAATATATTCTCTCTTCCCGTTACCCACCAGGCCTCAACCTCCACTAATTTCAAGTTGCCGCTGCTCGTACCTCACCTGTCATTCAACAACATTTTTGCCTCTGTACTTCCGCCTTGACCGACATCTCTGCCCAACCTCTTTGCAGTTACATATGTCTGCCTGTGTCTGCATATGTGTGGATAGATATGTGTGTGTGTGCGAGTGTATACCTGTCGTTTTTTCCCCCTGAGGTACGTCTTTCCACTCCCGGGATTGGAATGACTCCTTACCCTCTCCCTTAAAACCCACATCCTTCCGTCTTTCCCTCTCCTTCCCTATTTCCTGATGAAGCAACCGTAGGTTGCGTAAGCTTGAAATTTGTGTGTGTGTTTTTTATTGTGTCTATCTACCAGCGCTTTCTCGTTTGGTAAGTAAGTAGAGAGAGAGAGAGAGAGAGAGAGAGAGAGAGAGAGAGAGCACTCGCTCTCTCTCTCTCTCTCTCTCTCTCTCTCTCTCTCTCCAAATAAAAGTTCCATGGCTTTTAATATACGTAAAACCGGTGCACCCAGATTTGTCTAAAAAGTTTTTTTTTCCCCATATAAATCTCCCCCCCCCCCCCCCTCTCCTCCACATACACACACACACACACAAAACTACTTTGTTTTTTTTTTGTTTTTTATTTCAGCATTAAATAGCCAAACTTATAACATCATTAATACCGAATTAAATCATATGAAGTGGTATTCCAAAGATAAATTTGTCAGAAATAAGCTAGAAATATTGTTGTAAATGCAAATGTTATGTGTCTGCTTCAATGTCAATTGTCGTGTTGGCTTGTTTAGTATGTCTTTCCCAGATAAATATATTCGAAATTTATATTTTAATTTTATTAACTATAAAGTATCTTGTGTTGTAGTTGTGTTTTGGTGTATTTTGTTTGTTTTCAAGTTGCAACCTTTTCAGATTTAATTATATTATATTTGAAACTGTTTGTTAATTATTCTCAGTCTGTACAATAATGAGGGAGCACAGAATTGTTCCTCCGCTGTCTTACATTCAACATCTTTTTGACCCGAACAATTCTATACTTCCTCGTTATTGTACAGATTTTCAATAATGTACAAACAATTTCAAATATAACATAATGAAACCTGAAAGGATTAAAACATGGAAAAAATACATAAAACATCAAATGTATTAGGTTTGTGTATAAGTTTGTAGCATTTTTCCATGAGTTTAATAAACACAACACTGACTTAAGTCATCAGTAATGTATTCTCCCTCACTATTTACAACTGTCTGCCAATGCTGGGGTAACTTGCCGATTCCACGAATGTGGAAATGACGTGGTTTTGAGACGAAGAACTCGTCGAGCAATGTTCGGAGTACATTTTAATCTGAAAAGGAAGTTCATTGAAGATTGTTTGATAGAGAGCAGAAACGATTAAAATCTGAGGGTGCAGTATCAGGTGAATAAGGGTAGTGTGAAATGACTTAACCAACACAACTCCTGAATGGTTTTTTTGTCAGTCTAGCATAATGCGGGTGGAGATCATCGTGGGGTAGCACCATTTCATGCAGATTTCTAGGTCTTTCTTTGTGGACTGCATCTCCAAGACATTTCAGTTGTTGACAATAAATGTCAGCAGTGATGGTTTTGTGGATATGTGCGTGGCGAACATGGGACCCCGAGCTACTGCCACTCTCTTTCCTTTCCAGGCTGCATAACTTCGTTTTCTACATCCCTCCCTGTCCCCCATCCTTCCTCACTCCCTCCTCCTGCCTCTTCCCTTCCCCTTCTCCCTCTCTTTGGGAGTATGTTTCATGCCTATGTCCGGAGACAGAGGCTTTTAACTGCAAGACATTGTTTCTCTTCTTTGTTCTCTCTGCTGGAAAGTCTCTGTCCTCTCTTTGTCCTTCTCTTTTCCTTGCTTCTTCTCTTTACCGTCTTCTCTGCAGCATTGTTGGAGACCTCTCTTCTTTCCTGTTCTTTGTTTCTCCCTTCTCTTTCTTTCCTCCCTCTTTGTGTCTGAAGGACGACCCTCGCATAGCCGGTGGTGAGCCAACGCGTAATTCCCCAGCTCAGGTAGAGGGTGATTACCCGAGCTGGTACCTTCCGAATGTGCCAATTGGTCCCTCCATCCATTTCTCAGGAGGTGCGACCTGAGGTGTGGACAATCATCTAAGGCGGGAGTGCCCTCAGAGAGGGCCCCCACAAGGAAGGAGTGCGCCATTGGAGGTGCCAGTAATCATGGGGGATACTTTCGCAATGGTTTCATCTACTTCTGCAACTTCTGCCCACAAGAGAAAGCTGGATGAGTCTCAACCATGGACAGTTCTTCCATCAGTGCCAAAGTTCCTAATTGTTTCTCAGTCTGACGAAGGTCAAGACTTCTCCACAGTCAACCGTTTGATTATTCAGAAAGGCATCGATGCAATTGCAGATACTGTAAAGTCTTGTTCCCAATTATGAAATGGCAACGAGTTGTTAGAAATAGTCAGTGCCCTACAGGTGCAAAAATTGCTGCAAACTACACTGCTACACACCGTCCCTGTCCGGGTGAAGGCGCACCGTACTTCAAATTCATCACGCGGTGTGGTTTATACACACACACTCAATGGATTATCCAACAAGGACATTCAGCACTACCTGTCTGACCAGGGCGTAATGGCCGTACATCGAGTCATGAAAAGGGTTGACAAGGACTTGGTACCGACCCGTACTCTCTTCTTGATGTTTTACAGAGTTCAACTTCCTTCGAACATTAAAGCAGGATATGAGATCATTTCAGTTCGCCCTTATCAGCCCCAGCCCTATGCATTGCTATCAGTGTCAGCAGTTTAATCATACCAGAAAAACACATTCCAATGTGGCCAAATGCGTTACATGGGGCAGGGATGCCCATGAGGGTGATTGTCCTCCTCCATGCCCTTGTTGCATCAACTGTGTGGGCGACCATGCTGCTTCTTCTAGAGATAGCCCTATTTTCAAAGATGAACGAGTTATTCAGGAAATCCGAGTGAAGGAAAAGGTGTCCACATTTGCAGCTCGTAAGTTACTCGCCATTAGAAAGCCCACTGTGTTCCTAACAGGTAAATATAGCACTGTCCTTACATTGCATCTCCTCGGCCTACTAAGGAGGTAGCCACACAGACTTGCGATCTCACCTTTATTTCTACGGTCATCAGACCGGCCAGCCCAAAGATTGCCCGTTTGTCCTCCCAACTATCACCTGCTCACTCTCAAGTTCACCCACTCTTTATCAGCTCAAGCTAAATCACGGGCCCCAAAATTGGATGCCTGGTCCTCCAAAAAAGAGCTCACTCAACGGAGATTTTTTACGTATCCTGACCTCCCATCCGTTGATTCCTCCCTCCTCTCACAGTACTGCTTCCAAGAAGACTCAAAAGAAACAAAGTTCCTCTCCTTCTTCCGCCAAGGCATGTCTCATCTACAGCACCACCCAGCAGTAGCCATCCTCTGCCGTGTCACTGAGATGCGCTGCTGGCGGCCGATTCACCAGTCGATCACTGGCGACAGGAGCTGCCCCTGAACAACCTACGGATCAGGATATTCTGCTTTTGGCTGAATGTCATTCCACACCATTGGCCTCCGGCTCTCAGCGGTCGTTGTGATGGCGGCAACCGTGGTGAGATTTTTCCCTTTTCTGTCCACCCTATGACAGTTATCCACTGGAATATCCACAGAATTCGCTCCAATTGGAATGAATTGTCGATCCTCTTATGATCCTACTCCCATTTGTCTTCTGCCTTCAGGAAACAAAGCTATATCCCCATGATCACTTTGTCTTCCCTCATTTCCAATCGGTCCAGTTTGATCTCCCCTCTGTTGATGGTACTTTGTCACATGGGGGACTTATGATTCTTCTCCATGATACTGTCCATTAATACCCAATCCCCTTTAACAGTTCCTTCCAAGCTGTCGCTGTATGTCTTTCCATTTCTGGATACACCTTCTCCCTTTGTACCATATACATTCCATCGTCCACACCAGTGGCAACAGCTGATCCCCTTCATCTCCTTGGTCAGCTCCCGCACTCCTATTTGCTGATTGGGGACTTCAATGCCCACCACCCGCTTTGGAGATCTCCACATCCTTGTCCACGAGGCTCCCTATTGATTGACCTCTTCCACCAAGTGGATCTTGTTTGCCTCAACACTGAGGTACCTACATTCTTGTCTGCCTCCACATCAAACTTCTCTCATTTGGACCTTTCGGTTGGTACTGTTCAGCTAGCTCAGCGCTTTGAATGGTTCACTCTTGCTGATACACACTTGAATGACCATTTATATGTATCCTTCGATTACAGCCATATCTGCCATCTATGCACCCCAGACACTGGAAATTTTCCCAAGCTGATTGGACGATTTTCTCCTCTCTAGCAACATGACCATCATTTTCCTAGCATTGACAATCAGGTCACCCATGTTCCAGAAGTACAGCCATGGAACATTCAATACGTCATACCTCCCCTTTGCCCTGGTGCCCCCCCCCCCCCCCCCCCAGTTCCTTGGTGGAATGAGACATGCGAAGACGTAATACGTGAGCAGAGACGTGCTGTTCACTTTTTCTGCCACCATCCTACATTGGCCAATTATATCTGCTATAAGCAATTACGTCCACGATGTCGTCGCATCATCCGCGATAGCAAGAAGGCAAGCTGGGACTTCTTTACAAGCTCCTTTAACACCTTCACTCCCTCATCTGTAGTTTGGAGTCAAATTCGACAGTTATCCTGCATGTCTAGTTTCTCCCCGATCTCTGGGCTCACTGTCGTGCCTGATATCTTAGTGGACCCAGTCACAATTTCTAACTCATTGAGACAACACTTTGCTGAGATTTTGAGCTTCAAATTACCCGCCAGCCTTCTCCTGAAGAAATGAGCAGTGGAAGTACAGCCTCTTGCTTTCTCATGTCAAAATCACAAAAGCTATAACAGTCCTTCACCTTTATAATCAAATTTGGAATGACAGTACTTTTCCCAGAAGATGACGGGAAGCTATTGTCTTTCCTGTTCTGAAACCTGGAAAAGACAAACATCTCCCCTCTAGCTATTGCCCCATACCTCTCACTAATAGTGTGTGTAAGGTTTTAGAGCATATAGTGAATTGCCGTTTAGGCTGGTGGCTGGAGTCCCAAAACCTTTTAACACCTGCCCAATGCAGTTTCTGAAAGCATCATTCTGCAGTTGACCATCTTGTTGCTCTCTCCACTTATATCGTGAACAATTTTCTCAGGAAACACCAAACAGTAGCGATATTTTTTTATATGGAGAGAGCATATGATACCAGTTGGAGGACAGGCATCCTCCATGCACTGTTGTCTTGGGCCTTTCGAGGTCAGCTACCCCTTTTTATTCGTGATGTTATGACAGAGCACACCTTTAAGGTGTGGGTGCACCCCACTCTCTCCTGTACTTTCTCCGAAGAAAATGGGGTGCCTCAGGGCGCTGTGCTGAGTGTTGTACTGTTTACTATCGCCATAAATCCAATTATGGATTTTCTCCTTCCTGATGTCTCTGGCACCCTCTTTGTTGATGATTTTACTATCTACTGCAGCTCTTGTTAGCAGAGTAATTTACAGGTGGTTTCTGACTGGAAGAATTTGTTAATACATTAAGCAAGCTGCATGAATTACACACATAAAACTCAATACACAGAATAAAATAAATCATAGCATCCGTAGTTGACCATAGCACCACAAAAGGTATTCACACACCAGGGAGGCATATATTCTAAAATCTCACGTCCCCACTAGAATTATGTCTGCAACAAAGACACTCACACACACACACACACACACACACACACACACACACACACACACACACACACAAAACAAAATACTACTTTCTTAGTCCAAAATCTTGCAGTAGTAGATGATGGCGTACTTTCGTCAGAGATTTTGTCGTCATATCTGCCAGCATTTGGTTGGAAGTATGAGCTCCACAGTAATTTGTGCTGACTCTATTTTTCACTTATGAAGTGGTGTCTTGTATCTGTATGTTTGGTTCGACTCTTATAGCCACTAGTCTTAGACTGGTCAATTGCTGCCTTGTTGTCACATAATAGTTTGACAGGCTGTTTTTGGGGTTTGGTGATATTTCATTGCATAGCCTTTGAAGCCATAGAGCCTCCTGACATTCTGAGGTCAGAACTATATATTCTGCCTCAGTTGTAGATAAGGCCATTGTTGGCTGTTTCTTACACTGCCAAGATATCACTGCTCCTTGAGATTTAAAGAAATATCCAATCATTGACTTTCTGTCTTCAGAATCTCCAGCCCAATCTGCATCACAGTAACCTACTATGTGGCAGTCCTCTGATTTAGAAAACAACAGTTTCATATCCTTAGTACATTTTAGATATCTGAAGATTCTTTTGACTTCGTGCCAGTGCGATATGCCTGGATTATTACAAAAATGGCTAACAATTGGAAAGGCTAGGTCCGGACTTGTTCCTAATTGAACATACATTAAACTACCTATTGCTTTACAATAGGGTATGTTCTTCATAGATTCTTGCTCTTGTTCTGTTTTCGGACACATATCATGAGTGAGCATCTGATAACTGTCCATTGGTGTACATATTAGTTTACACTCTTTCATATTAAATCTGTTGAGAATTTGTTCCACATAGTGTGTCTGATCCATCCACAAAAAGCTTTCTTTGCGGTTTCTAGTAATTCAAATGCCTAAACAGGTTGTAACTTCACCAGGATCTTTCAGCTTAAATTTTTCTCTGAGTTTGTTTTTAAAAGCATCTCTGTCTTGTGAATTGTTACTAAAAATGAGCATATCGGCCTCATAAACAGCAACTGTTAAAAGGTCTGAAACTTAATTTCTATAATAGACACAAGGATCAGCTATTGACCTTTTGAAGTTTAGATTCAATAGTCTACCATCTAATTTCAAGTTCCAGCAGCGACCACCTTGTTTCAATCCGTATACTGCCTTTTTCAGTCTTTTTACACCATTATCTTCCACTGTCTTTGTAACTAGATCTACTTCTGGAACTTTCACATAAATCTCCTCATGTAAGACACCTTGCAAGAAAGCTGTGACAGCATCTAAGCAATCAATGTCAAGATCATATTTAGCAGCCATAGCAAATAAATACCTTAACGAGTTATATCTTATGACTGGCGCATATGTTTTATCATAGCCCAGGCCTTGCTTCTGAGCACAACCTTTTATCACTAGCTGTGCTTTATAGCATACAATGAGACATTTCATATCTTTCTTTCTTTTAAATACCCATTTTGCTTTTAATGGCTTTTTATCTGAAGGTAAATCAGCAGACTCCCACGTGTGGTTCTCTTTGTGAGATTTTAACTCGTGTTGTATTGTCTTCAGCCAGTTTTCAGTATTGTCTGACATCATCGCTTCTTCTAATGCCGAAGGATCAGAGACAGTCGACTGCTTAGACTGATAAGTTACAAAGTCATGCAGTTTCTTTGGCTTTGGAATTCTCTATGACCTTCGTATTTGCTGCAGTTTCTCATTATCATTAATTGTATCGTCTGGACTTGTGTCATAATTGCTGGTAGTATTCATTGAACTACTACTTGGTGTACACTCTCAGGTTCAGGTTCAGTTTCTTCTAATTCAGTTGTAGTTACTTCATCTTGCTTCTTCTCTGTCAGTGGGAGAAACAGTCGACTTGGTTCCTTTGACTCAGTTCCCTCTGTACACTGTTTCGAAGTATCTTCATCAAAAATCACATCTCTCATTTTTATGATTCTCTGACAGTTAGGTTCAAAAAGTCTGTATGCTTTTGAATCTTCGCAGTATCCTAGCAAAATACCCTCAACACTTTTTTTGTCCCATTTTCTTCTGTTGGCTCTTGGAATGTGAGCATGTGTCTTACTTCCAAATATTCTAAGATGCTTAAGATTCGGCTTCTTGTTTGCCCAAGCTTCCTCTGGGGTCTTGTTCTTCAGGGAATGATTTGGGGACCTGTTAATTAAATAAACAGCAGTGGAGACTGCTTCTGTCCAGAATTTATTTGGCAAATTTGCTTCAAAGAGTAGGCATCTTGCTTTTTCTACTATTGTACGGTTGTAATGCTCAGCCACTCCGTTCTGTTCTGGTGTATACGGTGCTGTAGTCTGATGTTGGATTCCTTCCTTTCTGAAAAATGTTATCAGATTATCATTAACATATTCTGTGCCATTATTGGCATGTAGAGTGCATATCCTTTTTCCAGTTTGCCTTTCTACTAGATTTTTGAAGTCTCATATCAGTTGTGCTACTTGATGTTTGTTTCTGAGAAAATATACAGATACTTTCCTGGAATAATCATCATTTAGAGTAAGGAACTATTTGGCTCCTCCAATTGATCTAGTTTGCATTGGCCCACACAAATCTGAGTGAACTAGCTTGAGAATTTCTGTGGCTCATGAGCTAGATCGTGAAAAAGGAAGTCTTGTTTTTTTTCCCTCTAAACAAATTGCACAGGCAGTATTTATTGTTACCTTATATGGAATTACACTATCCAGGCCATTACAAAGTGCACTCTTTGCCTGCAATATGGATTTTGCTTCAAAATTTTGATCATATGGTTGGTCTAGTCAGTACATTCCATTTGCTAATGACACGCTAGCAACCATATTTTTTGCATCCGTCATAAATACAACAACCTTGTTTGTCAAATAAAATCAAATGACCTTTTTCTACTATTTTACTAGATTTGTGCTTAGCTGAGGCACATACAGAATATCCTCTACTTATATTCTAGCTTTCTTGTTACCAGTGAGAACATCTACAAATGAAGAGCCTATACCTTTTACGGGTAAGTTTTCATTATTTGCTATTAAAACTTGTGAACCTGTCAATGCTTCAACTCTACATTCATTACAGTGATATTCAGACATGTGCCCTGATGCGCCTGACTGTACATACCATTCTGTCCATGTATTTTTACCTGCAGCTGCTGTTGTGAAAAACGTCTGGTAGCTGGCTGTATTGGCCAAAGTCTTTTCATCATTTTTCTTCTTGGTGTGACAGTTTAAAGCCAGGTGCCCATACTTGTTGCAGTTTTAGCACCTGGGACTTTTTTTTAAATATTACATTGCTCTTTTTCTTGTTGTCTCACAGAGCAGATCGCTAATCAATTGTTTATTACAAGCTTCATCATTTATTTCTTGCAGTACTTTATTTTTTATGGAGTCTCCTGTGATCGGCACGTTTGAATTTTCTATGCTCATAACCATAGGCTTATATTCATCTAGTAATCCTGCAAGCAGAATACACCCAATCCATTCTTCTTTAACTTCAAAATTCAAGCCATTTAATTTTTGTGATGTGGAAATTATCTTTGACAGATATTCTTCTACTGACGAACAATTCTCCAGTCTAGTTGACAGTAGCATTTTTAATAACCCTATCCTTCTGACGAGACCAGAATCTTCATAGACTTGCTTTAGCTTGTTGCACGCTTCTTTTGCTGTAGATGTATCTTGCAAGTTAACATATATTGACGGATGGACGGAGAGTATAATTTTGGCTCTTGCTGTACAAACTATAGTTACATCCTGTACTTCGCCACTGATGCAACCCCACAGTTGTTCGTGTTATAAGTATGTTCACATAGCAAACTGACAGGTACTGTGGTTTTCTCTTCCCATCAGTTTTTCGATCGTAGGTAATGAATTGGTATTTACTGACACCATGATTTTAGCGATTACGTCGTTCCAAATTACTGCGCACTGCTGCTACTTTTCCTGAGCCGGTGATCTTGTAATTTATTTAGAATATTATTATATACTACATGAGATTAAAAATTGTACCAACTTAGTAATAAACACAGGAAAAACAGTTAGAGTGCATATACACACAGTGCAAAATAAATGTCCACTAGCATCAGACATAGAGTTGTTTACTAGAACCCTCGAAAATGTAAGCTCTACAAAATTTCATGGGATATGGATCCAAGAAGATCTAAGGTGGGTCCAACATGCAAAATACATTACAAATAAATTAAATAGCATTTGCTATACTATCAAAATTCTTTCTGATTGCACATTGAAAGAGACACTAAAAGATGTATACTTTGCCCAGGCAGAATTCTTACTGCGATATGGCATAATCTTTTGGGGAAACACATCTCCTAACAAAAGTTGTTTTATCTGCCAAAAGAGAATTGTAAGAGCAATAGAAAATGCTGCATCAAGAAGCTCATGCAAGCCCTTATTCAAGAAACTACATATCCTTCCACTACCATGTCTGTACATTTCACATGTAATCGTATTTGTAAGGAAAATCTTAGAAAATAGTAACAATCTTGTGTCAACCAACCAGAGTATCCACCTGTACAACACAAGGAGAAAGCAGGACATACATGTTCAACATGCACACACAACACTAAAACAGAATGGACCACTGCAAACAGGAAACAGACTATACAATAAGCTACCTACAAACATTAAAATAAAAAAAAAGACACTTCCAAATTTAAAACTGCTGTCCATAAATATTTATTGCAAAAATGTTATTGTAGTATAGATGAATATCTTGAAATATCAAAATTTATTGCCAAGGTTAAATATAATGTATGGAAACTGAACCTTCAGTTGTGATAATATTAAGCCTAAATCAATGTAAATATTCTTGTATGATTTAAAAGCATGTACTGTAAATTACGATGACTTGTCCAATATCATATTTTATACCTTGTACAACAAATGATCAAAAGGACCCATAAAAATGTAACGTAATGTAATGTAATTTATAATTCTGGGCCCATAACCTGTCAGCAGAGTAATTTACGGGTGGTTTCTGATTGGAACAATTTATTAATACATTAAGCAAGCTACATGAATTACACACATAAAGCTCAATACATGGAATAAAATAAATTATAGCACCCATAGATGCCCATAGCAACACAAAAGATATTCACATACCAGGGAGGCATAGATTCTAAAATCTCACAGCTCTCAACGGACCAACCTTCTTGAACGACATCTTCAAGGATGCCTCGATCGCCTCCACTCATGAAGCATCGAAACCGGGTTCAGATTTTCTCCCAGTAAGACTGTCTGTGTAAATTTTTGCTGTTGCATGGAGTTTCCTCTGCCTTCCCTACATCTAGGCCCTGCTGACCTTCCGTTTGCCGACGTCGCCCAATTCTCGGGACTTATGTTTGACAGAAAACTGTGCTGGTCTTCCCATGTTTCATATCTTTCGGCTTGCTGTATGGGATCCCTCAACACCCTCCATGTTCTGAGTGGTCCCTCCTGGGGAGTGGGCCGAGTGGTCCTCCTCCGCCTATATCGCATCTTAGTGCACTCGAAATTGGACTATGGAAGTGTAGTTTACTCCTCTGCATGGCCGTCTGTTCTTTGGCGTCTCAACTCTGTCCATCTCCATGGATTCTGTTTAGCATCTGGAGCTTTTTATACCAGCCCCATGGAGAGCCTTACGCTGAGACTGCTGATCCTCTGCTCTCCAATCAGTGAGCTGTCCTATTGAGTCATTACGCTAGTCATCTGTCTTCCATGCCTGCCTATCCGACCCATGCCCTTGTTTTCGACACATCCTTGGATTCAGGGTATGCAGGCTGCCCTTTGTCTCAACTAACACTGGGAGTCTGCTTCCTTTAAGTGTTACATTCTCTTTCCTTCCACTTTCCTAAAACTTTCTTGACATTTGGGGGTACAGCGCCACCTTGGCTTTGTCCCTGGACCTGCCTTCCCTGTGCCCTTTGTCAGCTTCACATGAATAGTACCCCCCTATAGTTTATCATTGAGGCATTTGCTGCTCTATGCGCATTTGCTGCTCTATGCGCACAAATGGAGGATGCCACATCTATTTACACTTATGGCTCAAAGAACACATTTGGTGTTGGGATTGCCTATATTGTTGACAACACCCCTAATAGATTTCGGCTTCCCAACCAGTGTTCGGTTTTGACTACAGAACTTTATGCTGTTCTCCAGGCTGTCCAATACATCCATCGCCATAAGCGGCTACAGTATATTACATGCTCAGATTTGCTCAGCTCTCTTCTCAGCCTCCAAGCTCTTTGTCCCGCCCACCCTCTGGTCCACTGGATTCAGGACAGCCTCCACTAGCTCCACTTGGGGGGAGTCTCTGTGGCATTCCACTGGATCCCAGGGCACGTTGATATCCGCGGAAACGAGGCAGCTGATATAGCGGCCAAGGTTGCAGTCTCTCTTCCTCGGCCCGCTGTTCGTATGGTTCCCTTTGCTGATCTTCACAGCATTTTATGTCATCTTGTTACTCTTTTATGGCACACACATTGGTCTACATTTCCCAATAATAAATTACGGGACATAAAACCTCTTCCCTTTGCTTGGACATCTTTTTCCCGGCCTCGACATTGAGAGGAGGTAATTTTAACTAGTCTCCGGATAGGGCTTTGTCTTTTTAACCATCGACATCTTTTAAGTTGCGATCCTCCCCTGCTTTGTCCTCACTGCTCTCAGCCATGGACAGCTACACACCTTTTACTTCAGTGCCCCTATTTTAATCCGCTATGCACCCATTTACAGGTGCCACCTGATATATCTTCCCGTGCAGCAGATGACCAGCACTAATCAGATCGTGTCTTTGAGTTTATCAGTGTCAGTGAGATGACATCGGTCATTTGAAGTTCTTTTTTTGGGGAATACAATCCCCCTTCAATAGTAGTTTACTAATGTTTCCTTCCATTTTTAGTTTCCCTCCTCCTTGAGTATTTCTCCCATTGCTGCTGATTTCGCATTCAGTTTTTTATCCTTCCCTAAGCCACAGAATGAGTGCTTATGACCATAAAAACCACAACAAAAAATAAAATAAAATAAAATAAAAAGCAGTGAAGGCTACACTTTGGGGAAGCAACTCATAGTTCAACATATCATTGCTGTTCCACCAGATGCATAACATTATCTTTTTTGGATGCACACAAGTCTTTGCACAGGTAGTTGCTGCTTCATTTATGCTCAATAAATCCTTTCTTTTCCTTATGTTAGCATAAATACACCACTTCTCCTCACCAGTAACGATACAGGTTAGAAATGGTTGGTGTCGTTCAAGAGCCAATTGATGATGAGCAGGCAGAGATGCATTTGTGGCCACCTGCTGATTTTTGTGATTTTGGCTTAAGAGCATGTGGTACCCATACACCTGATTTTGAAAACATCCCTATTGTAGGCAGATCTGACACGGTGGTGGAATTATCATAGTTCATCACATTTGCCAGTTCTTGAGTACATGGATGTGTATTGTCATGGATTAATGCCTTTAAATGATCTTCGTTGAACTCCAGAGGTCTTCCTGAAAGAGGAGGGTCACTAATGGTGAAACAATCCTCCTTAAAATGAGAGAGCTATTTTCTTGCCATGCTCTGTCCAGTGGCATTATCCTCATTCAGTCTGCCTCCGTAGCGCAGCGGTAGAGTTACTGCTTTCCACGCAAGGGCACCTGGGTTTGATTCCTGACAGGGGACTGGGTGTTGTGTGTGCTTCATCATCATTTTCATCATCATTGACATTCAAGTTTAATGTGGCGAGAACTAAAAAAGACTTGCAATACGGTGGCTGAACCTCGAAGGGGATATCCCAGAAAATAAATACCATATGATCATTTCATTTCATCTTCATTCACGGCACAAATGTTTGTGGCTGTATCAACTACTGTCACCCCTCTATTGAACTCAGACAGAATAATATGTTCTAATTTCTCCACTTTGCATTCCATTTTCTAGTGTCCACAGTTCCATTCACTATCTCCAAATGACAATATGTAAACTGAAATAGCAATGGTGAACTACAAATATAACCAAAGTACCAACATGACCCCCCCCCCCCCCCCCCAAAAATGGAAAATATGTATACAGAACAATATATGTGGGATATACATTTAGTGAATATTTATCTGAGGAAGCCATATCAAACAACCCAAACTGATAATTAGTATCGAAGCAAGCACATACCAGTTACGGATACAGCGTTATAAAGGTATTTCTAGCTTATTTCTGACAAATACACCTTTGGAACACTACTTCATCATATATGATTGAATTTAGAATTGATGATGCTATGCATTTTGCTATTAGAAACAGTATAGTAGGGGGTGGAGAAGGTTATTTTTGGTGACAAAATTGCTTTTTCTATACAAATCTAGGTTCACAATTTTGACATATTTTAACCATGGGACTTTTATTTGAAGTTTTTATTTTATATCTGTTACTGTTTCAATGATATTCATTCATAAATATTGAACCAATTTTTTCAAGGGGATTGTTTCACCTCCTTAATGGCCTTATGGACTCATATAAAAATATATGTATCTCTTATTTTCCTTTACACTACAATATATTCAAACCCGAAGTGTATCCCTTGAATAAGTTTACTTGTGAGTCAGAGAAGATGGATATGAGAGAATGATATATCATCAGTGCTGTGTATATGTGTAGGAGAATAACAGTCCAAGTACAAACAAGTTTTTTGTGAAAGTGATAATAATCCTGCAACTGTGGCTCAGTAATAGTGTTGTTGCAGAATGTGCACTTCCTAAAGCACATTTTAATGTAAATTCATTGAAATGTATTAAATTTAGGACTAATTGCTAATCATTTGGGAAGGACAGAGCAGCTCCTCCCTCATATATCTAGCCTTCAACAAAGCCAGTGAATTGAACAGCAGTCTCTAAAATAGCGACACAACAGTAGAATTTCTCCACTTACCTGAAATAGCACCTCAGCATTATTTATTTAAGATACTCTGGGCATGCCATAAATTGCGTATTTGTCTTTATAGCTTACTAGATGTGAATGAAGGTCTAGTGGATGAGGTTTCAGAGAGGAAAAGATATTCTACCACTGTGAAACCTATGATAATGGTATAATAGCTTGTTCGAAATAATTAAATTATTATGTATGCACATTTGTTTGTTGTAAGATTATGTATCATTTTAATAGCTATTTATTATAAGTGAAATTGTGAAAGTGATAATAATCATGCAACTGCAGCTCAATAATAGTTTTGTTGCAGAATGTGCCTACATTTAAAGCACATTTTAATATAAATTCATTGAAATGTATTAAATTTAGGACTAATTGCGAATCATTTGGGAAGGACAGAGTAGCTCCTTCCTCATATATCTAGCCTTCAACAAAGCCAGTGAATTGAACAGCAGTGTCTAGAATAGAGACACAGCAGTAGAATTCCTCCACTTACCTGAAATAGTACGTCAGCATTATTTATTTAAGATACTCTGGGCATGCCATGAAATTGCATATTTGTCTTTATAGCTTACTAGATGTGAATGAAGGTCTAGTGGATGAGGTTTCAGAGAGGAAAAGATATTCTACCACTGTGAAACCTATGATAACAGTATAATAGCTTGTCCAACATAATTAAATTATTATGCATGCACATTTGTTTGTGGTGAGATTATGTATCATTTTAATAGCTATTTATTATAAGTGAATTTGTGAAAGTGATAATAATCATGCAACTGCAGCTCAATAATAGTTTTGTTGCAGAATGTGCCTACATTTAAAGCACATTTTAACATAAATTCATTGAAATGTATTAAATTTAGGACTAATTGTGAATCATTTGGGAAGGACAGAGTAGCTCCTTCCTCATATATCTAGCCTTCAACAAAGCCAGTGAATTGGACAGCAGTGTCTAGAATAGAGACACAGCAGTAGAATTCCTCCACTTACCTGAAATAGTACGTCAGCATTATTTATTTAAGATACTCTGGGCATGCCATGAAATTGCATATTTGTCTTTATAGCTTACTAGATGTGAATGAAGGTCTAGTGGATGAGGTTTCAGAGAGGAAAAGATATTCCACCACTGTGAAACCTATGATAACAGTATAATGGCTTGTCCAAAATAATTAAATTATTATGCATGCACATTTGTTTGTTGTAAGATTATGTATCATTTTAATAGCTATTTATTATAAATGAGGCAGGTTATAAAGTTGTTGGCTTCTTGGGAGAAGAAATTCCTGGCCACCATGATGTATTGTGTATGTGTTATTAAACTGATCTGAAGTGTGCTGTACATGTGAATATACCTGTTTTACCATCTAAATTGTGTGAAACATAAAAATAAAATACTTGGCTATCGCTGTGAGAAATGAAATAAATATCACTCATGTACAAAAATGTGCAGTATTATGGAAGCAAATTATTATATATATATATATATATATATATATATATATATATATATATATATATATATATATATATATATATATATTTTTTTTTTTTTTTTTTTTTTTTTTTTTAATACACTACAGACTCAGACAGGCGTACAGCAAAGGCTTGCTGGAATCTTATGTTAAAGTTGTGTGGATGTTGAGAATTGTTTTGTTATTTAACCTGATCTGGAGACTATGAGCATTGATAGTATTACTAATCTAGTGATCCACATTTTGTATTGTTTTTTTCTGCCTGAGCTCATTGTTTTACATTGATCAAAATGTTGAAATGTTGTTTGTTCTCTCTATGTAGTGAATGAGGCCCCCCCCACCCCCTGATCCCTATGCCACACTGACAACATTGCATCTAGCTTTGATTTATTTTTGTGGTCATCTTGTGCGCAGTGAAGTGTATATAGTTACCGAGAATCAGTTATGTAAAATAGATGTCTGAAATGTACTGCATGTTTTTAATTCTAATTTCTATGTTTATGTGATGTTTTCAGGCATAACACAAGATTTAAATGACTTTCCTTCAGTTTTGGCTTCACGCAGATTGCCTTTCTCGGATACTGTGCGTGAATTTCCAGCTTCTCACTCTGTTTGTGAAGGTGATATAGATTCATTTTCATATTTGTCACCAGACTTCAGTAATCAGAGCCATCAAGAAGCCCCATATCAAAGTAAGCACTGGACATTTTACTGTTTGGACTTCGACCTTTTTTGTCCCATACACAACAAAATATTCAGGGGACCTTGTAGCCCTCAGTTTAAAATAATTGCATTTTTTAAGTACTAAATGCTAGTATTGTAGTTCTTAAGAGTTTTGAGTATTTGTTGCAAGCAGTAATTTCAATTAAAGTATGAATGTTTTATAAAGACTACACATGTTTTCATTGCAGATAATGGGTGAGTATGAGACCACTATTTTTAATCATCATAAAATGGAGTTTCATAATGGAATAATGCAGTAATGGTAGAAACTGGTTTAAACATATACAGTAAATGTGAATATACACACAAATTAAAGGTGGCACGAATGTTAGATTTTTGGCATCAGTGTATTTCATACAGTAAAATAGCGGGAAGAGTTTTAGGAACAAGTCTGTTGTAGCAGTTAAGTAGTAAAAGGTACCCAACATCCCTGATCAGTGAAAACACATCAGGGGGAACAGTGCTCAAAACTAAAATTCTGATATCACATGAAAACCAAAAAGGTAGTAGTTGTAGAAAGAGAGTGGTAAAGAAGTCAGTAATAATGAAAGGACAGACTGAAATTAGAGGCAAAGATCAGGTAAATATGGGATAAATGAAGAAACCTGTGAAGCAGATAACAATCAAAGGGGAAAAAAAAGAATAGCTGTTAAATGCATAAGAAAGATCAAATGGAAATTTAGTAAATAAATAAATGTGCAGTTGAAAGATGCTGCAGTACTGAGTTACGATAAAAATTGAATGGAAGTAGGCAAGAAGATTAATTAGTTTTTAAGTTGAAATTGGGTGAGATGAAGGAAACTATACAATACTGTAAACCAAGTTTCCTTTGAGGAAGAATTCAAGTTACTCACAGTATTTTTTATGTCATTTAAGGTGCAAGTAATAATGTATGTACTTCATATTTAACTAAATAGGAAACAAGAAGCCATGCTGACAGCTCCATCAATTTGCATTACAAATAGTGAAGATGTTGCTCCTTTGATGTATTAGCTTTGAGATAAGTGACAGTTCTGAAACAAACTTAGGGTATCTGCAATGTTATATTTGGCTTGGATTCAGATGAATCCCAGCTCTTACAGATAGTATTGTCTCTGTGTAGGTTTGAAAATCCCTGAAGATATAAGTAGCTTTAGTATTTGCACAGGTGCGATGATGCTACTTCACTGCACAATCGGTATGGATACTTCATGAGCCGACAGTGGCCCCATAACAGTTGGGTAACGGAACCCCATGAGAGGAAACAAACTCACCTAGTGATTCGATGTATGGGAAGCAGAGACTCCGAACCCACAGAAAGACGTCACATGGTTGGTGCACACTGCTAACCGTAAAGCACTTGGCACAACACACGTCTCTATATGCTACTTAAAGTCTGCAGTGACTAAACTCCAAGTAAGCACTGGCCCACCTGGCCGACTGCTGCCCGCAGATAAACACCTCCTTCTGCGGGTCTATCCATGGCACGAGCTGTGTGTATCCTCCACACTATTCCATTCCACTACCCTCACCAACAGCCTGTCTGCCTCCAATGTGATGTCCACAGGTGGGGTTACTAAATTACCCCCTGCCCCCCACATCCCAAAAAAAAAGGCCACACAGGGCTAAAAAGGACCAAACTTGGGTTGCAATCTCTGGCGCAGAACTGGAGAGGCCTCAGGAGAACCTGAAATTGAATCAACCACCAAAGAAGGCAATGTGCCTGGTGATAGATACATGGGAATGGCAGAAACGCACAGAGGTTGCAACAGTGGGTGTCCACCGGCAACAGTACAGGTGATACCACCTCCGTTGGTGCAGGGTGGGTGGATCAAAATCCATTGAGCTGCCCATTGACAGGGTTAGTATGGGCCTCACTGGGGATGCTGCTGCTCCAGATGACAGGAGGGCAGTGGAGCACAGGAAGGGATGGCAGTGGGGAAACATGCTGTTGCAGTTGGGAGCCATTACCTGCAACAACATCATGACCCAACCTGCTGCCCAGGGCAGACCAGCAATGGCTGATTTGCGTTACAGGTCAGCTGCTTCCTACCAACGTCCATCACAAGCAACGGCTGACTCTTGTACTCACCATGACACCCTGATGCTGGCAGAAAGACTGGCCCTAAGATGTAGCCCGGGGAGATGGGCACTCCGCAGTGCAGTAGTTTGTGACTCGTGCAACAAATCCAGGGCACCCTGCAGCTGGTGCCCTTGCAAACATTCTGCCGGGTGGCACCTGTTTCCTGGAATTTCTCAACAATGCATTGTCACCTGGATATCTTCATTTAGGTCTTAAATGTATGCATGAAGTGCTCCAACTCTGAGTTAGAAGCCAGGCGACACAGAGCGGTAGTCAGATGCTGCATACCACTGCAAACACAAAAGTCCTCAAACTCCCATAATACATAGTGGCAGCTGTTGTCAGATACCAATATCCTGCGAAATCCCTCAGTGGCAAAAATAACCGACGACGCCTGAACCGTGGCAGTCAACAACATGGAGGACAACTTGACAAAGTATGGGAAAATGGGATAATACCTTGACCACGAACAACCACATGTGCCCATAAAGGGGTTGGAAAAATCAAAGTGCACCCTGCCCCAAGGGTGATCTTGGACTGGCCAAGGAGAGAATTGACACAGCAATGCAGCCTGATTATTTTCACAAGCCATGCAAGAATGCACCAGATGTTTGATATTGCACGATGCATGCAGCATCTGGAGTATACAAGGATGAAATGCTGTGGGAACTACTTCATGACAGCATTGTTACTCTGTGGCAAGCGTAAGAGATCCCTCTGTACAATGTTAAGCCGATCACATAGAAGGAAAAACATACACCACGCCTGCTCTACACCTGAAGAGATGTGCTGGAAGGTCAGCAGCTATAGCGATCATGATTTCACATGCGTCAATGGAAAGTCCAACCGGGCTTGCTGCAAGACATCACCCAGCACAAACAGAAAAGAGCCTCCTGCCGATCAAACTCTGAATCAGACCCCACCGGTAGTGCAATAGCGCACCAGCATTGGCATGCTGGGTAATGGAGCAGTAATAAATATTATAAAAATAGTTGCAAGTGGGTCCACTACTGCAACCAGTGGGCAAGGCTATCCAGCAGCTTGGAACAAGGGCAAAATAAGGGAACCAATGGCTTGGGGTTGGTAACGAGGAGATATGCATCTTTGATATGTAAGCAATGGGCTGTTTGATGCCGTTCGGATTCCACTGGGACAGGATGGCACCAATGCCGTACTGGGACATGTCAGAGCCCAGAGTTAAAGGTTTACCCAGCATAAAGGAAGACAGACAGAAGTTAGAGCACAAATGCTACTTGAGAGACTGAAAATCCTGTTGACAATCGGCAGACGAGAAAAACTTAATGGTCTTCTGGTGTAGCCAGTTAAGAGGTGGCAGAAGTGCGTAGCCTGGGGATTGATTGGAGCATAATACGAAATCTTGCGCTAAAAAAGGCTGGAGCTCCTTCAGGTTCTTGGGCTGTAGGTTGACAATGGCCTTGATGTAATCATCAGTGAGGACCAGGGTGATTTTTACTAAGTACATAAACCAACAAATGTGCCTTCATGCAGAGAAAACTGAACTTCTGCAGCTTGCAGCAGAGGGCATTCTCCAGGAGGCATTGAAAAACTGACTGGTTTCGTAAATGCTCCTTCTGAGTATGGCCCATTACCTGAATGTCATCAAGGTATTTGATGCAACATGGAATGCCCTGAATCATCTGCTACAAATACAGGGTGTACATAAAGTCCGGGAACACTTTCCATTATATATTGCACAAGAACTAAACATTGTACAGATATCATACATATTGCATTTTGAAGAGAAACTCTGAAAGTTTTTTTTTACGAACATTCAATACGTGAACCATGAGTGACCGGGCAGACGTCAGTAGGATGATTGAATTCTTGCCATACCTGTCCCAGCATGGCATCGTCAACTGTGGCGGTCGCTTCCCATAATCTCTACCGGAGTTCTGCTACATCATGTGGTAGAGGCGGTACATATACCAGATCTTTAATGTGTTCCCACAGAAAAAGTCACACGGAGTGAGATCTGGTGATCGGGCAGGCCATTTCATGAAACAGCTGTCCCCTTCTGTAGCACAGCCATGTTTGCGACTAGCACTGACTATTGGAAAATTACCAAACTACGTTGTGGCGGTATACATAAAAAAAAGCTTTCAGGTTTCTCTTCATAATGACACATGTATGATATATGTACACTGTTTCATTCTTGTGCAATAAACAATTGAAAGTGTTGCCAGACTTTATGTACAACCTGTACTGTTGGTAAATTCCCAGTGCAGATGAGATTCTAAAAGGCAAGCAGCTAAACTGATAAAGCCCAAAGGGGATATTGAGGACCAGGAAAATCAGAAACTGCATCCAATGTCAGCTGCAGGTGAGCACCACACAAGTTAATGTGGGAAAAATACTGACCTTCCGACAACATTGCCAAAAACTCTGCCTGCCACACACATTGCACATTGACCATCTGCTTAAAATCACTGCAAAGGTGCATGGTGCCATCGAGCTTATAAATCCCCATCAGAGGGGTGGCCCACTGACTCAACGAAATAGGAGAAATGACACACTGACCCTGCCAATGCTGGAACTCAACCATTACCTTGATGTGCATAGTGAAGGGAATGGGACGAGGGTGACAAAATTTATGTACTGCCAATCGCTTAAGAGAAACGTGCCTCGAAATGTCCTGGTCAGCCCAAGGTATTTCAAGCAGTGGGCTATAGGACAACAATAACAAGTCAGAATTGTGAAAAGGAATGGACTGACACTAAATGCACTTTGTCAGTGATCTGGAAGCAAAAAATAGAAAATGCATTGAGCCCAAAGATATTCTGTGCCAGTGGTGAATTGACCACTAAAAAGATGAGTTGCTGTTTCACACTCTTGTAATGCGTGGAGATGGAGAATTGCCCCTGCAAAGGAATTCCCTGTGTACTATAAGACACAACCGGATGGAGGAGGTGTTGCAACTGGAGGCACCCCAAGATCCTGTGCATATTTATGTTAATATGCTGAATGTTGCTACTGTGTCTACCTGAAATTAAACTGGCCACACATCCATTACCAACATCAGCAAAATATGCCAGAGTTACATGTGTGGGACATTGGTGGCAGTGCCAGAGTCAAGTAGAAACATCAGAACGTCTGACAACTGAGTTATGGCCCATCAACTGTCACAAACAATTGCAAAATGTCATATCACCACCATACCTTAGACGTAACCTCCACATGCGGGCAGTCACCTCGAACGTGCAGCAAATGACAATCAGGGAGGACTGCTGTCTTACCCAACGAATGGAAGGAGAATGACACTGAGGACCCAAGAAACATCACTGGCAGGAATTATGATGTGCGAACCTGCTGAGCTAAGCACAGGCAAGGATGGGCAGCACTGCAATGCCACTGCACAGGCATCATTAACGGCAGCAACACATGGTGACTTAGCCTGAGGCAAGACCAGCAGGGGTATCCCTTGGGACACTGGGGGCTGTTTACCATGCAAACCCAATTGAGCCGCCTGCCAATTATCAGAAAGGATGCCCACTGCTGTACAGTCATGAAATTCTGCAAGTTGGGCAACTGCTGTACAGTCATGCAGTTCTGCGAGTTGGGAAACATTGGGTAAAGATGGGTCAGGCAAGGTCAGTGCTGTACTCTGAACCTCACGATCAGGAGATAACCTGACAATCACTTCTCAAATTAGTGAGTCTGCATAAGAGGTAGCATATTGGGGACACCCAAAACTACACTTGCTTGGAGTCTCTGCAAATCGGTGATCCAGGCCACACACGACTGCGCTGGGCACTTATGGTGCTGGTTAAACTGTAACTGTGCTGCCACCACATGGGTTTGATGTCCACAATACAGCACAGGTAAATGACAAAGCTTATCAATGGGAAGTTTCCCGTACGCAGTGGAGGGCTTCAGATTTTGGACAACTTCGTGTAAACCTGTGCTTCTGGACAGCAAGGCAACCTTATCAACTGGGTCAACAATACGTCTTAGCTGGAAGTGCAGCAAGAATTGGCTCAGTTAATTTTCCCACCTTTCAGTCAACTCATGAAAACTGGCAAACAGCTTTATAGGTGGTAGAAGTGGCACAGAAAACAGAACTGTGGGTGCCTGCTCCTCAACAGAAAGGCAAGGGCACAAAGCAAGTTCGCATTCTGGTTAATCAGCACCTGCATGTACACCTGTCGCTGCTTCTTCTTCTTCTTCTTCTTATTCTGTTAGGCACAACTGACCGTGCCAGCATTGCAGAAATGCTTTGTCCATGGTGGCCCAAATGAACACAAGGAAAAGGGGAAAGACATTGGCATTTTACTATTAACACAGGTATGAAGCAGGTGAAAATGCTGCTTCACTGCACGGTCAGCACAGATGCTTCATGGGCTGACAGTGGTTCAGTGATGATAGCTGAGGAGCAAAACCACATGAGAGGGAAACAAACTCACCACAGGAATCAGTCTACGGGAAGCAGAGAGTATGAACCCACATAGGCAATCACGGAAAGAACCCAGCACCATCTGGTGTGGACACCTGATGGCTAAACACTTGTCACAACAGGCAAGATGAGGTCCACAGTGGTTGAACTCCAAGTAAGCCCTAGCCTGCTCATCCTGCTGCTGATTACAGGTAAAGGTCTTCCGCCAGCAGGTGTGCCCAAACCACGTGTAATGTGGGTGCCCTCCATGGCAGGTTTCCACACTATCCCCCTGCACTATCCACACCAACTCATCTGCTTCCATCATGATGTCTGCTGGTGGAGATAATAAAGTGGCCATTGCTCTGTTAAGCAGAGTTGGAGTTTGTGTTGCATTGGTGTTGTGGGCTCATCTATGAAGGCATATCATCATCTGAGTTATGCATGTGCACCATCAATACTCTCACAGATTTAACTCATTAGATGTAACATTGCACATGCTACTTCTTCCATCATAACTCATTTCCATATAATAATTTATTTTGCCTTTGAGATTTCATCATTTAGCAATCAATGTAGGAACTTGTTTATGGTAGAGGACTCCAGCACCATTACCCCTTTCAATTATTGAACAAACACAAGGATGGCTGACATAGTGTTTAGCGTATCTGAGATTGTATAACAGTTAATATTCTTAGATGCCAGGAAGGCATCTGGCCCAGATAGTATCCTCATAAGATTTTATGTAGACTATGCTACAAATATAGCACCATTCTTATCCATCATCTATCAGCTCATCTGCTGAAACCAGCATGGTTTCAGGAAGCAGTGGCCATGCGAGACACAGCTGGCCCTCTTTGTGCATGATACACAACAGGCTCTAGATACTGGCTCTCAGGTTGATGCCATATTCATCGACTTTCGAAAGGCATTCAACTCAGTTCCGCACTGTCACTTGCTCCAAAAAGTGCACGTTTACGGTTTATCCTATGACATATGCAGTTGGATAGAAAGTTTTCTAACAGTCAGACAGCCATATGTCATCCTGAATGGGGAGACTTGAACAGAAACAAGTGTAACATCAGGTGTGACCCATGGCAGTCTACAGGAAAGTAGTATCACATGAAAGTTGTGAACAAATCAATGACGATTTGCAGAAAATAAATGTGTGGTGTAATGACTGGCAGTTATCTCTCAATATTAGTAAGTGTAACGTATTGTGTATAACAAAGCAAAAATCCCCGTTAATGTACGAGTATAAAATAAATGCCCAGTCTTTTGAAGCGGTAGCATCCGTCAAGTATCTGGATGCGACTATTCGAAATGATGTCAAATGAAATGATCAGATTACCCAAGTAATAGGTCAGGTGAACTCTAGATTGCGGTTTATTGGTAGAATCCTGAAGTAATGTAGTCCTTCGACAAAAGAAATTGCTTACAATACTTTAGTTTGTCCAGTCTTAGACTATTGTTCATCTGTATGGGACCCTTACCAGTTGGTCTGATTCAAGAGATTGAGAAGGTCCAAAGAAGAGCAGCAAGATTCATGACTGGTCCATTTAGCCATCACAAGAGCATTACAAATCTCATAGAAAATTTGAAGTGGGACATACTTGCAGATAGATGACGCGCTAAACGGAAGGGGCTGCTCACTAAATTCCAAAATCAGATCTTTGCTGAGGATGTAGGGCATATATTATTACCACCAACTTTCAAATCACACAGAGATCACCATTGAAAGATAAGGGAAATTAGATCTCGTACTGAGGCATTCAGGCGGTCGTTTTTCCCTCGCGCGATCCGCAAGTGGAACGGGGAGGGGGGGGTATTACTTTGGTATGAATAGTGCCCTCTGCCACACACCACTTGGTGGCTTGTGGAGTATGTATGTAGATGTAGATGCAGAACTTAACACATGATATTCAATGGCAGTCTCAAGTAAGAAGTCTGGTAAATAAAAATGGCACAGATTCTGATGCAGTGTTCTAGTACGAACAACATTATCTTGGATACTGTGTTGTTACAGGGTTTTAATCATTCTCAATTTCCTGTCACAGCTGTAGTCCCAGCAAATTTGTTACAGAAGGACTGTGACTGGTAAGCTGATGATATTAACTCTGGTTGTTATTGATGTGATCCATTGTGAACTAATTGATGTTTGAGATGAAATTATTTTCCATTACTTGAGCTGAAGTACTTGAAGTACTTTGGTTATGCTTTCATCATCTACATCTTGTATGTAGTGTAGTTATAAACAATCTGGAAAGCCTGTAAGGTTGTTGCAGGGTAGGTTGTGCTGAGAAATAATTGTTAAGAAAAAAATTTGATACATAGCACTTTTTCCTATTTAATTAGCATTGAAGTTGACCTGAGACTCAGGTCGCACCTGATGAAGGTCTCGAGCTACGTGACCGAAATATCGTGCAAGACGCTGATATCTGGCAGAACACCCGACAACCCAAGATGTCATTAGATCGCCGGGAAAGCCTGAAGAGTTACAGCATTGAAGTTAGTCAATGAGGCCATTGCGTTCAAAGAATCGAGCAGCCCACGAGAGATGGTGTCACCAGACATGTTCTTTGTTTGCTATTTTACAACCAAACAAGGGACGCTATCATCTACACTATGAGAACAACTGACACTAATTGCATCTGGTAGGCTGTGTAAATTTGCACATGCAATGGCCTGATTGCCTAACTTCAATGTTAGTTAACTCAAAAATGAGGCAAGATATCAAATTTTTTCTTAACAGTTATTTCTCAGCACAACTTACCCTACAGCACCCGTACAAGCTTTTCAGACTGTTTCTGACCACCCTGTATATTGTCTCTGCAAAGCCTGTTATCATAGCATGTGTCATCATTGAATCAATGAGAAATATACCAGGGATACTAGAAGTGAATTTCCAGAGGTGGTCTGGACTGCATGAGGAAGGCATATGAACACACACTACTGTGCATGCTGCAGAGGTGCCCTCATGCTGATGACAAAGTTGGTGTGCCCACACACTAGCAGGGACCTTTTCATGTACAATGACAGTGGTGGTGTGATTTATCCTTGTGTCATACATAGCTTATTTGTATATGACATTGTTTGAGTGTACACCTTTATTCGTAATTTTAATAACTCTTTTTGTTGTCTTTATGTGATTGCTGAAAGTGCCATCCACATTTAAATTACCTCCCGACTAATTGCTGGTGGCTTGCTTAACGTTTTGCCTCATTTAAATTTTAGAATTTTAACTGGTTTTCCTTCTGAGTAACTTTTATAACATTGTGTTGTATAAATATTATAAACTGCGCAATATACCACATACATTTTGCAACTATTCTGTGAATAAGTTGATTAATTTAAAAAAAAAAAATTATCTTGCTTTTAGCACTTATCACACCTATGTCAGGCTGATCCAACTTCTAACAAAATCAATCTTGTGCAGATTAACAGATGTAGTCCTTCAATGTCTAATGCCTCAAATGCACGAGATTCATGAATGTTGTGATGGTTACTACCAACTTGGTGTTAATATTCGCTGTGCAGAGAATTGAATCTTGTGCATATGCTACAACAAGCTATTAAAATATTGTAGGAAAAAATAATATACTCTTCTGCACCACTTAGAGCAACTTGAATCACTCTTTCAACCTCTTTAACATTCAGAAAGGAACATCCAGGCTGAAATAATGACAATATTATGAAAAAGATGGATTGTTACACACCATATAGTGGAGATATTGAGTCACAGACAGCCACATTGGTAAACAAGTAAGTTTTCAGCCAAAAGGCCTTCTTCTGAAGTAGACAAAGTAAACACACATTCCTGCAAACATCACACACACACACACACACACACACACACACACACACACACACACACACATGACCGCAGACTGTGAGAAACAGCACATAATAGGAGAAGCAATCTGAGTTGTGGGGGCTGGGATGATTAGGGGAGGGCAAGGGGATGGTAAAGGTGAAGAGAGAATAGGGTAGCTAGTTGCAGACGTAGGATAGGTGTGGGGCAGGGTGTCAGAAAAGGAGAGGAATAAAAAGAATGTGGGTGCATTGGTGGAATTGTGTAGTGAGGAAAGGGTATAGGTGAGTGATGGACTGTGAGTAATGAAGGTTGAGGCCAGGAGAGTTCTAGGAGCATAGGATAGATTGCAGGGTGAGTTCCTAACTGTGCAGTTCAGAAAAGCTGGTGTTGGTGGGAAGCATACAGATGATGCAGCCTGTGAAGCAGTCACTGAAATAGAGAACGGTGTGGTGGGCAGCATGCTCAGCAACTGGGTGGTTGAGCTGTTTCTTGGCCACAGTTTATAGATGGCCATTCATACAGACAGGCAGCACAGAGTTTGCAGCTTAGCATGTAGCTCACACCACTGCTTTCACAGGTAGCCCTGCCTTTGATGGGCTAGGTGATGCTTGTGACAGGACTGGAGTAGATGGAGGTGATGGTGGGAGGATATATGGGATGGGTCTTGGGTCTAGGTCTGTTACAGGGATGTAAGCCATGAGGCAAGGGGTTGGTAGCAGGGGTGGCATAAGGATGGATGAGGATGTTCTGGAAACCCTGGCAGAGAATGTGTTTCAGTTGATTGAGTCATGAGTTTTACTGACTTTTGAGGGGAGTGCTCCTTTGTGGCCAGACGGTGGGCTGCTCTCATAGACCAACACCATCAGCCTATTAACTACAATACCCTCCTACATAGAAGACACCAACAATTTCCTCCACTGAATCTACACAGCTCCTGTAGCTTTACCTCGTAGTGTTCTATTTGTTACCTATGATGCCTGTTCCTTTTACAGTAATATCCATAATGCCCATGATCTTGCCACTATTGAACAGTACATATTCCAGTGCCTGACAGGTTCCAGACCTACAGCTTCTTTCATGGTCACCATGACCAACTATATCCTCAACCAAAATTACTGCACCTTTTAAAGCACCACCTAAAAACAAATCCATGGTACAGCAGTGGGCACCCACATGTCACCATCCTATGCCAACCTATTCATGGATGTCTAGAGGAATCCTTCCTAACCACCAGGAATCTAAACCCCTCACATGGTTCAGATTCACTGATAACATCTTCCTGATCTGGATCAATAGTGAGGAAATGCTATCCACATTCCTCCAGAATCTCAACACCTTCACCTGGTCCTTCTTAAACAAACAAGCCACCCTCCTCGATGTTGATCTCCACCTCAAAAATGGCTAAATCGGTACCTCTGTCCATATCAGATCTACCAACCACCAGCAATACCTCCATTTTGACAGCTGCCACACATTCCTTACCAATAAGTTCCTCCCCTACAACCTAGCCACCTGTATCTGTTGCATCTATAGTGATGAACAGTCCTCTTGAAATATACCAAGGGTCTCACAGAGGCATTCACAGAACAAAATTACCCCTTCAACCTTATACAATGTGGAGGCTGGCCGTGTGGCATCGCCCGCTTTGCCTGTGGGTGGACAAGTGGCTGCTCCTTCAGCAAGGTCCGAGCAGGCACACGGGGGGAGGGGTTTATTAGTTATTGGGAGCTCCAATGTTAGGCGGGTGATGGAGCCCCTTAGGGAAATAGCGGGAAGGTTGGGAAAGAAGGCCAGAGTTCACTCTGTCTGCTTGCCGGGGGGTCTCATCCGAGTTGTGGAGGAGGCCCTACCGGCGGCGATAGAGAGCACTGGGTGCACCCGACTGCAAATTGTTGTTCATGTCGGCACCAATGACTCCTGCCGTCTGGGCTCAGAGGTCATCCTCAGTTCGTACAGGCGGTTGGCGGAATTGGTGAAGGCGGAAAGCCTCGCTCGCGGGGTGAAATCAGAGCTAACTATTTGTAGCATCGTTCCCAGAACCGATCACGGTCCTCTGGTTTGGAGCCGAGTGGAAGGCTTAAACCAGAGGCTCAGACGATTCTGCGGAGATCTGGGGTGCAAATTTCTCGACCTCCGCTATCGGGTGGAGAAATGGAGGGTCCCCCTGAATAGGTCAGGCGTGCACTACACGCCGGAAGCGGCTACAAGGGTAGCGGAGTACGTGTGGAGTGCACATGGGGGTTTTTTAGGTTAGAGAATCCCCTCCCTAGGCCCGACAAGACGCCTCCTGAGATGCGGCAAGGTAGGAGTAGGCAAAATGCAACAGGGAATAACAATATTAATGTGCTAATAGTAAACTGCAGGAGCGTCTACAGAAAGGTCCCAGAACTGCTCTCATTAATAAACGGTCACAACGCCCATATAGTACTAGGGACAGAAAGTTGGCTGAAACCAGATGTAAACAGTAATGAAATCCTAAACTCAGATTGGAATGTATACCGCAGAGACAGGCTGGACAGTGAAGGGGGAGGCGTGTTTATAGCGATAAGAAGTGCAATAGTATCGAAGGAAATTGACGGAGATCCGAAATGTGAAATGATTTGGGTGAAGGTCACGGTTAAAGCAGGCTCAGACATGGTAATTGGATGTCTCTGTAGGCCCCCTGGCTCAGCAGCTGTTGTGGCTGAGCACCTGAAGGATAATTTGGAAAGTATTTCGAGTAGATTTCCCCACCATGTTATAGTTCTGGGTGGAGATTTTAATTTGCCGGATATAGACTGGGAGACTCAGACGTTCATAACGGGTGGCAGGGACAAAGAATCCAGTGAAATTTTTTTTAAGTGCTTTATCTGAAAACTACCCTGAGCAGTTAAACAGAGAACCGACTCGTGGCGATAACATATTAGACCTTCTGGTGACAAACAGACCCGAACTATTTGAAAAAGTTAACGCAGAACAGGGAATCAGCGATCATAAAGCGGTTACGGCATTGATGATTTCAGCCATAAATAGGAATATTAAAAAGGGTAGGAAGATTTTTCTGTTTAGAAAAAGTGACAAAAAGCAGATTTCAGAGTACCTGTTGGCTCAACACAAAAGTTTTGTCTCAAGTACAGATAGTGTTGAGGATCAGTGGACAAAGTTCAAAACCGTCGTACATTATGCGTTAGATGAGTACGTGCCAAGCAATATCGTAAGAGATGGAAAAGAGCCACCGTGGTACAACAACCGAGTTAGAAAACTGCTGCAGAAGCAAAGGGAACTTCACAGCAAACATAAACATAGCCAAAGCCTTGCAGACAAACAAAAATTACGCGAAGCGAAATGTAGTGTGAGGAGGGCTATGCGAGAGGCGTTCAATGAATTCGAAAGTAAATTTCTATGTACTGACTTGGCAGAAAATCCTAAGAAATTTTGGTCTTATGTCAAAGCGGTAGGTGGATCAAAACAAAATGTCCAGACACTCTGTGACCAAAATGGTACTGAAACAGAGGATGACAGACTAAAGGCCGAAATACTAAATGTCTTTTTCCAAAGTTGTTTCACAGAGGAAGATTGCACTGTAGTTCCTTCTCTAGATTGTCGCACAGATGACAAAATGGTAGATATCGAAATAGACGACAGAGGGATAGAGAAACAATTAAAATCGCTCAAAAGAGGAAAGGCCTCTGGACCTGATGGGATACCAGTTCAATTTTACACAGAGTACGCGAAGGAACTTGCCCCCCTTCTTGCAGCGGTGTACCGTAGGTCTCTAGAAGAGCATAGCGTTCCAAAGGATTGGAAAAGGGCAAAGGTCATCCCCGTTTTCAAGAAGGGATGTCGAACAGATGTGCAGAACTATAGACCTATATCTCTAACGTCGATCAGTTGTAGAATTTTGGAACACGTATTGTGTTCGAGTATAATGACTTTTCTGGAGACTAGAAATCTACTCTGTAGGAATCAGCATGGGTTTCGAAAAAGACGGTCATGTGAAACTCAGCTCGCACTATTCGTCCACGAGACTCAGAGGGCCATAGACACGGGTTCACAGGTAGATGCCGTGTTTCTTGACTTCCGCAAGGCGTTCGATACAGTTCCCCACAGTCGTTTAATGAACAAAGTAAGAGCATATGGACTATCAGACCAATTGTGTGATTGGATTGAGGAGTTCCTAGATAACAGGACGCAGCATGCCATTCTCAATGGAGAGAAGTCTTCCAAAGTAAGAGTGGTTTCAGGTGTGCCGCAGGGGAGTGTCATAGGACCGTTGCTATTCACAATATACATAAATGACCTGGTGGATGACATTGGAAGTTCACTGAGGCTTTTTGCAGATGATGCTGTGGTGTATCGAGAGGTTGTAACAATGGAAAATTGTACTGAAATGCAGGAGGATCTGCAGCGAATTGACGCATGGTGCAGGGAATGGCAATTGAATCTCAATGTAGACAAGTGTAATGTGCTGAGAATACACAGAAAGATAGATCCTTTATCATTTAGCTACAAAATAGCAGGTCAGCAACTGGAAGCAGTTAATACCATAAATTATCTGGGAGTACGCATTAGGAGTGATTTAAAATGGAATGATCATATAATGTTGATCGTCGGTAAAGCACATGCCAGACTGAGATTCATTGGAAGAATCCTAAGGAAATGCAATCCGAAAACAAAGGAAGTAGGTTACAGTACACTTGTGCGCCCACTGCTTGAATACTGCTCAGCAGTGTGGGATCCGTACCGGATAGGGTTGATAGAAGATATAGAGAAGATCCAAAGGAGAGCAGCGCGCTTCGTTACAGGATCATTTAGTAATCGCGAAAGCATTACGGAGATGATAGATAAACTCCAGTGGAAGACTCTGCAGGAGAGATGCTCAGTAGCTTGGTACGGGCTTTTGTCAAAGTTTCGAGAACATACCTTCACCGAAGAGTCAAGCAGTATATTGCTCCCTCCTACGTATATCTCGCGAAGAGACCATGAGGATAAAATCAGAGAGATTAGAGCCCACACAGAGGCATACCGACAATCCTTCTTTCCACGAACAATACGAGACTGGAATAGAAGGGAGAACCGATAGAGGTACTCAAGGTACCCTCCGCCACACACCGTCAGGTGGCTTGCGGACTATGGATGTAGATGTAGATGTAGATGTAGATACAGAAACTAATCTCCCATGCCTTATTTCTTGAGTCAACCACCACTTCCAAAAGTCCCACCATCCAGCTGCAAAGGAGAATTCCTCATGTGACTCAGTACCACCAAAGACTGGAGCAACTGAATCACTTTCTCTGCCAGGGTTTCTACTACCTCTTGTTGTGCCCTGAGATGAGGAATGCCCTACCAATTATCCTTCCTACCCCTCCCACAGTGGTATCCCACCACCCATTGCACCTACAGAGTAATCTTGTCCATCCTTACTCCACCCCTGCTCCCAACCCCTTGCCTCATGGTTCACAGTCTTATAATAGACCTAGATACAAGACCTGTCCCACATATCCTCCCACCCCCACCTACTCCAGTCCTGTCACTGGCGTCTTGTACCCAATCAAAGACAAGGCTACCTGTTAAAGCAGTGATGTGATCTAAATGCTAACCTGTAACGACTGTACTGCCTTCTATGTAGGTATGGCAACCAACAAGCTGTCTCTCTACCTGAATGGCCATTGACAAACTGTGGCCAAGAAACAGCTGGACCACCAAGTTGCTGAGCATGCTGCCCAACAAATGTTCTTCACATGTATGTGCCATCTGGATCCTTCCTACCAGCACCAGCTTTTCTAAATTATGTAGTTGGGAACTCTCTGTGCAATATATCATATGTTCTCATAAACCCCTGGCCACCAACCCTTTTCACATTCAAGCACTATACAGCCTTTTAGTCCACCAACAAACCCAGGGTGTTTTTACTTCTCTCGTCATCAACCCTCCACCCCTCACCCCTCCCTGCCCTTGCACACCATCTAACCTCTCAACTATACCTAGCTGCCCTACACACACTGCACCATGTCCCTGTATTCTTCCACAAGCGACACTTGACTGTCTCTAGCCCTGCTCTGCTATCCCTCCCTTCCCCATCCCAGCCTCCTCCATACCCCCACCACCCAGATTGCTTCTCCCATCATGCACAGTTGCTTGCAGTCTGGTCTCAGAGGCCAGAGACAGTGGTCATGTGTGTCTGTTGTCTACTTCAGAGGAAGGCCTTTTGGCTGAAATCTTACTTGTTAAGCAGTCTTCTCATTGTGGCTGTCTGCGGCTCATAATCGCCTTTACATGGTAGTAGCAATCTATCCTTTTCATAATACGGTAACATCCTGGATAGATTCTGTGGCCTTCCTCAAGCCTTTCAATTGTCACAGTCCATGTGACTACCTATCGTGATACACTTTCCCTCAGCATCATGTTATTATTTACTCTTTTTACATATACGAGGGTCACTCCAAAAGAAATGCACACTATTTTTGTAAAAATACAGTTTTCATTCTGCATGTGTGAAAGTTTTACAGTATGTAGATACATCCTTCCTGCTTGTTTTCAAACTTAGTTCAACTTGTTCCCGTGAGTGGCACCATCACAGCATGTCTCCAAGCTGGCTGCTACACTTGACGTTCATCAGAAGCAACGTGCCGTCATAGAATTCATGTGCTGTGAAAACGAGACAGTGGGAAACATCCACTAGAGGTTGAAAAAGGTGTATGGAGATGCTGATGTTGGTTGTAGTATAGTTAGTCGGTGGGAAAGCAGGTTACTTGACGAAAGCGGGCATAGCAATATTGAGGATTGTCCTCACAGTGGCAGGTCTCATACTGCACACACTACAGACAATGTGCAGAGTTAACGAATTAGTGACTGCTGACAGACGCATCACAGTGAACGAATTTTCACGCTACGTTGGGATAGGGGAAGGAAGTGTTTGCAGAATACAGAAAGTGTTGGAGTTAAAAAAGGTTTGTGCCAGGTGGGTTCCCAGGATGTTGACAGTGGCTCACAAAGAAACAAGAAAAACGGTGTGCAGCGAACTTTTGGAACACTACGAGAATGGTGGAGATGAATTTCTTGGAAGAATTGTGACAGGTGATGAAACATGGCTCCATCATTTTACACCAGAGACGAAGATGCAATCAGTGGAGTGACATAATGCAAATTTACTCAAGAAAGAAAAAAAATTCAAAACCACACCTTCTGCTGGAAAAGTTATGGCTACGGTGTTTTTCGATTCTGAAGGACTCTTGCTTGTGGACATCATGCCAAGTGGAACCACCATAAATTCTGATGCATATGTGACGACACTGGAGACACTTCAAGCTCGACTGAGTTGTGTTCAACCACATCGGCAAAAGCAGGATGTTTTGCTGTTGCACGACAATGCATGGCCACATGTCAGTCAAAAAACCATGGAAGTGATCACAAAACTCATATGGACAACACTGAAACACCTGCCTTACAGTCCTGACCTGGCTCCATGAGACTATCATCTCTTTGGGAAACTGAAAGACTCTCTTCGTGGAAAAAGGTTTGAAGATGATGACTCCCTTGTGTACGCTGCCAAACAGTGGCTCCAATAGGTTGGTCCAGAATTTTACTGTGCGGGTATACAGGCACTGGTTCCAAGATAGCGTAAGGCAGTTGAGAGGGATGGAAATTATGTGGAAAAATGAAAATATTGTTCCTGAAGGATGTATCTACACACTGTAAAACTTTCAAGCATGTAGAATAAAAGATGGATTTAAAAAAAAAATAGTGTGCATTTCTTTTGGAGTGACACTCAACATACATGCTCTGCAAGCCACCATACAGTAAATGGTGGAGAGTACCTTTTATCACTGCGAGCCATTCCCTTTCGTGTTCCACTCACAAATGGAGCGAAGCAAAAATGAGTGTCCGTATTCCTCAATAACAATGTATCAAAATTATTAATTTAATCTCTTATTGTCTGCTGTCTTTTGCTCTCCCTGCTTTTTGCCTTTTTTCCCCATTTCTCTCTCTCTCTCTCTTTTTCTCTCTCGCTCTCATTTATTTTGCACTCATTCCATCTCCTTTACACAGTTATCATTCTTTCACTTTTGTGTACTTTTCCTGCTTTCCCATTTCATTTTTTTATTGTTGCTAACAACTTTTGTGTGTTATACATACTTCAGTCTCATTTGATTTACCCTTATCTCTTATGTGTCTGCTAGTTCTAACTCCTGATTTTTTGTATATCTTTTGTTTGAATATTTCATTGTTGATTTCCTTTTCATCTTGTCCTAGTATATCTCCTCTAAGTTGGATCAAGCCAAAAGCCAGCATTTGTGTTTCTTTATTGTGTCCAAGAAGTAAAAATGCTTTCATTTGATTTCAATTTCAGTTTTTAAGTTTGTTGTAGCGAGTTGAGTATACTGAATGTAAGTAAGCATTTTCAGGATCTGTTCTGAGATATGTAATGAGAAACAATGTTATGCATATTAGATTAGCTTTACAGCCAAGTTTTGCAGCAGTTGGAATTTTTAAGGTCATTCATATATAAATTATCTGATTTTGACTGTCAACAGAGAAAAATGTATCGCATGGAAAGATGTATAACTAGTTTGAAAATCTGCATAACAGAAGTGTAATTTCTTATCAAATACCTGATATGTCTGTTGGTGTGTATGTTTCCTTGAGTGACAGTTAATCAAGAGGCAATAATACCAGAGAAGGAAAGTTTCTACTCACCATATAGCAGAGATGCTGAGTCTCGATAGCTTTCGGCCATTAAGGCCTTTGTCAGCAGTAGACACACATACACACATGCACACAAACACTCACACAAATGCAACTTGCACACACATCTGCAGTCTCAGAGGACTGAAACCACACTGCGAGCAGCAGCACCAGTGCATGATGGGAGTGGCGACGGTGGGGGTAAGGAGGAGGCTGGGGTGGGGATGGGAGGGATAGTATGGTGGGAGTGGAGGACAGTGAAGTATTGCAGTTTAGACAGAGGGCAGGAGAGAAGGTGTGGAGGGGGGAGGGGGTAAGTAGCGGAAAGAAGAGAAATAAAAATAAATGAAAAAACTGGGTGTGGCGGTAAAATGACGGCTGTGTAGTGCTGGAATGGGAACAAGGAGGGGGCTGGACGGGTGAGGACAGTGACTAATGAAGGTTGAGGCCAGGAGGGTTACGGGAACATAGGATGTATTGCAAGGAAAGTTCCCACTTGCGCAATTCAGAAAAGCGAGTGTTGGTGGTAAGGATCTATATGGCACAGACTGTGAAGCAGTCATTGAGATGAAGGATATCATGTTTAGCAATGTGTCCAGCAACAGGGTGGTCCACTTGTTTTTTGGCCACAGTCCGCCGGTGGCCGTTCATGCGGACAGACAGCTTGTTGGTTGTCATGCCTACATAGAATGCAGCACAGCGGTTGCAGCTTAGCTTGTAGATCACACGACTGGTTTCACAGGTAGCCCTGCCTTTGATGTGATAGGTATTGTTAGTGACCGGACTGGAGTAGGTGGTGGTAGGAGGATGTATGGTACAGGTCTTGCATCTAGGTCTATTACAGGGGTATGAGCCATGAGGTAAGGGATTGGGAGCAGGGGTTGTGTAAGGATGGACGAGTATACTGTGTAGGTTCGGTGGACGGCGGAATACTGTGGTAGGAGGGGTGGGAAGGATAGTGCGTAGGACATTTCTCATTTCAGGGCACGATGAGAGGTAATTGAAACCTTGGCAGAGAATGTAATTCAGTTGCTCCAGTCCCAGATGGTACTGATTTACGAGGGGAATGCTCCTCTGTAGCCGGACTGTGGGACTTCAGGATGTAGTGGAAGACTCGAAAGATAAGGCATGGGAGATTTGTTATTGTACAAGAATGGGAGGATAATTATGGTCAGTGAAGGCTTCAGTGAGACTCTCGGTATATTTTGAGAGGGACTGCTCGTCACTGCAGATGTGACAATCACGGTTGGCCAAGCTGTAAGGAAGGAACTTCTTGGTATGGAATGGGTGGCACCTGTCGAAGTGGAGATATTTCTGGTGGTTAGTAGGTTTGATATGGATTGAGGTACTGATGTAGCCATCTCTGAGGTGGAGGTCAACATTCAAGGTGGTGGCTTGTTGGGTTGAGTAGGAACAGGTGAAGCAAATGGGGGAGAAGTTGTTTGAGGTTCTGGAGGAAAGTGAATAAGGTGTCCTCACCTTCAATCCAGACAGCAAAGTTGTCATCAATTAATCTGAGCCAGATGAGGGGTTTAGGATTATGGGTTTTTAGGAAGGATTCCTCTAGATGGCCCATGAGTAGGTTAGCACAGGATGGTGCCATGCAGCCATCCATAGCCATACCGCAGATTTGTTTGTAGGTAATGTCTTCAAAGGAGAAGTAATTGTGGATGAGGAAATAGTTGGTCATGGAGAATAGGAAGGAGGTTGTTGGTTTGGAATCCATAGGGTGTCTGGAAAGGTAGTGTTCAATAGCAGTAAGGCCATGGGCATTAGGAATGTTAGTGTACAGGGAGGTGGCATCAATAGTGACGAGCAGGGCGTCGTGTGGTAAAGGGAGAGGAACTGTGGAGATTCGGTTGAGGAAATGGTTGCTATCTTTTATATAGGAGGATAGGTTCCGGGTAATAAGTTGAAGGTGTTGGTCTACGAGAGCAGAGGTTCTATCAGTGGGGGCACAGTAACCGGCCACAATGGGGCGTCCTGGGTGGTTGGGCTTATGGACTTTAGGAAACATGTAGAAGGTGGGAGTGTGGGGAGTGGTAGGGGTAAGTAGAGAAATGGACTCTGTGGAGAGGTTCTGTGATGGGCCTAAGTATTTGATCAGTCACTGGAGATCCTGCTGGATTACTGGAATGGGATCATTGTGGCATGGTTTGTAGGTGGAAGTATCTGAGAGCTGACAGAGTTCTTCTTCCACATAATCCCTGTGGTTCAAAACAACGGTGGTGGAGCCTTTGTCTGCAGGTGGTATTATAAGGTCAGGATCAGTTTTTAGATGGTGGACTGCAGTTCTTTCTGCAGATATAGGGTTAGTTTGCATGTTGAGGGATTTGGGGAATGATGGTGAGGCAAGGTTCGAAGTTAAGAAATTCTGGAAAGCTAACTGGGTGGTTTGGAGGCAGTGGGTGTGGATCATGGTTGGATGGAGGAGTGTACTGAGTTAGGCGAGGTTCAGTATCGGTCTTTGGTTGAGTCTGATTGGTTGGGTTTGTGGCAAAAAAGTGTTTCCACTGTAGGACTGGGGCAGCTGATTTACATTCTCCGCCAAGGTTTCGATTACCTCTCGTCGTGCCCTGAAATGAGAAACGTCCTGCCCACTATCCTTTCCACCCCTCCTACCATGGTATTCCGCCGTCCACCGAACCTACACAATATACTCGTCCATCTTTACACAACCCCTGCTCCCAATCCCTTATCTCATGGCTCATACCCCTGTAATAGACCTAGATGCAAGACCTGTACCATACATCCTCCTACCACCACCTACTCCAGTCCGGTCACTAACATTACCTATCACATCAAAGGCAGGGCTACCTGTGAAACCAGTCATGTGATCTACAAGCTAAGCTGCAACCACTGTGCTGCATTCTATGTAGGCATGACAACCAACAAGCTGTCTGTCTGCATGAATGGCCACCGACAAACTGTGGCCAAAAAAACAAGTGGACCACCCTGTTGCTGAACACATTGCTAAACATGATACCCTTCATCTCATTGACTGCTTCACAGTCTGTGCCATATGGATGCTTCCCACCAACACCAGCTTTTCTGAATTGCGCAGGTGGGAACTTTCCCTGAACTAGATCCTATGTTCCCGTAACCCTTCTGGCTTCAACCTTCATTAGTCACTGTCCCCACCCATCCAGCCACCTACCTGTTCCCATTCCAGTACTACACAGCCGTGATTTCACCGCCACACCCAGTCTTTTCATTTATTTTAATTTCTCTCCTTTCCGCTACTTACCCCCTCCCCCCTTCACACCTTCTCTCCTGCCCTCCATCTAAACTGCAACACTTCACTGTCTGCCACTCCACCATACTATCCCTCCCCCTCCCCACCCCAGACTCCTCCTTACCCCCACCCAGCCACCACTCCCTGGTGCTGCTGCTCACGGTGTGGTTTCAGTTCTCTGAGACTGCAGACGTGTGTACAAGTTGCATTTGTGTGAATGTGTGTGTATGTGTGTTTACTGCTGACAAAGGCCTTAACAGCCAAAAGCTATAATTGTTTGAATCTTTTTGCTGTGCATATCGCAACTCAGCATTTCCACTATATGGTGAGTAGCAACTTTCCTTCTCTGGTATTATTACATTCCATCCTGGATTTTCCATTGTTTAATCAAGAGGCAGGTATTCAGCTGCTTGTTGATTTAATTTAATCTTCCTGGACTATTCAGTGTGTAAAGGGCGAAGGAAAGGTTTGGAAGCTGAAACATTAATTGTAACTCTTGACAGAAAGCACCAATGACCAAATGAAAAATGATAATATATAGGGATATCTGTTACATAAATTTAAGAAGTTAAGTATACATATAACTGCGAATAATTCAGTATTGGTTATTGACAGTATTCCTCTGGGTGTCATTTTAAATCATCACTTTGAGTAGCTTATGAGATGAATTTATGGTCATTGACTTTACTGATGTCATTGTTGCCATAATGAGTTACAGTTAGCAAAGTGCCTCACAATCACACGTATGGAGAGACAGTCTTCCATAAATAGTTCATATTACTAAGTGACATTCACAAGATTTTACAATAAATGGCTTCCTGTTACTGATGTCGTTTTTACTTCTTTCCCCTTAGGAAAGGATACTACTGCTCAGAGGGACGAATTTAATGTAGAAGCGAGGAATTCTTCTGATGTGTCCTCTCAGAGGCTTAAGTGCAGAGTAAGAACAACATTGAAAGAGCAACAACTTGCTGTTCTATGGAATAGCTTCAGTAATAATCCACGGCCTAATTCACAAGAGAAATTACGTATTGCTGAAATGACAGGTTTAAGTGTGAAAGTTGTATCAATATGGTTTCAAAACAAAAGATGTCTGCAAAAGAAGAAGAATACTCTGTCTCAAGTCCAATGACAAATTATTATTTTGGCTGTTCAAAAATGTTGTTCTGTTCTACTTTCTTGTATTCAGAAATGGAAATTGCATGTGAAGATGTGTACCATAAGCTGAAAAGCTCAGTAGTTGCTGCTGAGAGCTTATTAATGCTTAATTACCTTCCATATACATATTTCTATTAATATCACTTGTGTTATCTGCCCCTTATGGAAGGTAGGTGCAATTACCTAATCAAAAGTGATGCAATCTGTGCTGCTTTATCATATGTGATAAATGTTAACAGTGATAGAATTGTTTCTTTCTATCACATAAAAGTGGGAAAGTGGGAAAAAGGAGAACTAACTGACAAACTCCACTTCTTAATTCTTCCAAGGCCCTTCATAACTGCAATTGTGCATTGCTCCTATCTTCTGTGTGTGCTGAACGTCATTGCACCAGTATCCATATCTTTCTTTCTTTTCTAATTCCACTTGGTTTAAATTGACTCCCCAACTACAACCTGAAGTTGTTTACTTCCTTAAGTTGTGTGTTGCGACGTTACCCCAAAACTTGAGACTCACATTCATCCTTCTCTTCCCACTACTTTTATTCTTTGCCCTGTTCTATCCTTCTTTTCACCCTCCATTCCTATTCTGCCCCATTCTTTCCTACTCTCCCCCTCCCTCCCCCCTTTTCCACACTTTCCTACTCTGCCCCATCCCCTCCTACTCCCCCCTATTTTCCTACTCTGCCTTAACTTCTTCAGCCCATCCCCTTTTCTCCTCTGCCTTTTTGTTTTTCTATTTTCCTACTTTCCTCCACTTATTTCTTTACTTTTCTCCTAGCTTTCCCCTCCATTTCTTTCCTCTTCGACTAGCTTTCCCCTCTGCCTCTATATCTTTATCCTCTACCCCTCTTTCACTCCTCTTGTTGCCTTTGATTCCTGCTTTCAGCTTTTCTTCTCCTCCTCCCAGCCCTTCTCATTCTTCTGCCTCCTCCTATTCTCTGCCTAACTTCCACCCTCCATGGCCTCTGTCCTCATCTGTACAACTGGTCCTTCTTTGTGGCAAAACTAGACAGCCACCTGATGTGCCAAAATTTGGAAGGGTACCAAATATTGGGTAAAAGTACGGAAGTTCAACAAATTTCATTTTTCTCTTGATTAACACTGTTAGCCATTTCATCTCCTGACTACTGTGTTACAGAAGAATCACTCTGGAGACTGCACAGCCAAGAAATGAGCAACCTGCTCAGCAGTGACACACATCAGCCTTTTTCTACATTGAAGTCTCACAAACTGTTACTAAACAAGCTTCTCAAAGATTATAATTGTTGGATTATGGGTCCATACTGACTTAGCATTCTGGCTCTGATAAGCAGTTCAGTGCCTATCAGCCACTGTGTCATCCTCCATTTGAATGCAGCATGGAAGGTGTGTAAGGTTAGGAGAATGTTCTCTTAGCCATTGTTACCTCTCCAAACCTTAAAGCAACTGTTTTTCATTCAAGATGCTCCTCAATTAGGCACTCCATTCCAGTCCTTCCACCGAGAAAAAAATCTCTAGTGGTACTGGGAACTTAACCCAAGTCCTCTGCCTGTACCATCAGCTATGAATTATTTAAACTACATTATATTACAATATATAATTATTTTTATGGTGTGAGGCTAAGATTGAATGACAGGGGGTTTGTTTGCAAAGGGATAGTGGGGGCACCAAATACATTACTTATGACAGGTGCCAAAGTACTTGGAAGCATCCATGCTAACATATGACACAAAACTGTCCCAGAATTTATTATGAGAATGTAGACATGCCTGGTGTATGCTAGTGATGAAAACTCATGGGTTTCGAGCCAAATGAAATGTTAAAGTGCTGCAGCTCGTATTCATACAGTACTAATCTTCTTATGGCAAAGTCACTTTATATAACACTCTTCGAAATGTTGCATTATTTTAACACTGCCACCTGATTAGAAACATGAGACCTTTTCATCAATAGAATTTATTGCATTCACTATCTTTTCACCTATCAATGCAACACCTGGCTTTCAGGGAAGTAGTACCTCATGTACTTATAATGTATGACAGGAGTCATCCAAATTATTCATTATTGATTAAATCCTCTTGGATGGTTCATATTGTTTTCATGTGCTCTGTCTGCCACTGGATTAAAAATGCTCTCCTGTAACTGAAAGATGAAGATGTATGCCATGCAGAGTGAGATGCCTCTGAATGGTACTACTCCGACTTGCAATGTATTGTGTTCTGTTATTAATTAATTCTTTGATAACTGCTTGGGGAAACAATACAATCCTTAAGAATGATTACACTAATGTGTGATTATTCTAAAACTGTGTATTTAACTTGTGAATTGATCTTTGTTTTGTTTCTTGACAATGTCTTTGTAGTATCTAACTAGAAACCGAAATATTTCACAAAAATGTGTTCCTATCTTGTTTGTCACTCATAAATATAATTGAAATTTTCCTTTAAATTTAATGTGATTATTGCAATTGTTTTTCTAAATAAATTTTTATTTGAAATTACTGTAGTTGCAGTAAATTGAACTGTCATTTGTACCCTCACATTCACCAATAATAATTGTGATAAACTGAAACATGTTGATATTAAATAAAAGAAGTATTTGGAGATGGAAGATCTTATTTGAGCTTTCATTTTCTTTGTGTAACTATGTTGGCTCCTGTAACACAATTTTACAAAGACTTACCAATTTTTGAATGGGGCTGTTGTTTTGATATCTTGCCAATCAGTGCACTTGATATAGTTGTGCCTTTGGACATTATGCTTTCAGCTGAGCAATGTAAACATTCTGAGAAATGTATGAAAAAGACTTCATATAACTTAGAGTCTTTTCTGCAGAAATTAGCTTCATGTGTAAAATAATGCTAGTAGTTCATATTTCCCAAGACCAGCCTGGCCAGTGCCTCCACACTGCAAGCAATTTAATTTCTAGTACTTGTAAAATTAAAAAGAGGTTACATTTTGCTCTTGGCAGTTCACTAAAACCTAAACCAACTGTTTTAATAATTATATGAATATAATAGAGGGAAACATTCCATGTGGGAAAAATATATCTAAAAACAAAGGTGCTGTAACTTACCAAACGAAAGCATTGGTATGTTGATAGAGACAATAAACACACAAACACGCACACAAATATCAAGCTTTCACAACCCAAGGTTGCTTCATCAGGAAAGAGGGAAAGGAGGGGTACAAGCAGTGGCAACTAGAAATTAGCGGAGGTTGAGGCCTGGTGGGTAACGCTAATTTCTAGTTGCCGCCGTTCATACCTCACTTGTCATTCAACAACATCTTTGCCTCTGTACTTCCGCCTCGACTGACATCACTGCCCAACCTCTTTGCATTTACATGAGTCTGCCTGTGTCTGTATATGTGTGGATGGATATGTGTGTGTGTGCGAGTGTATACCTGTCCTTTTTTCCCCCTAAGGTAAGTCTTTCCGCTCCCGGGATTGGTATGACTCCTTACCCTCTCCCTTAAAACCCACATACTTCCGTGTTTCCCTCTCCTTCCCTCTTTCCTGATGAAGCAACCGTGGGTTGCGAAAGCTTGATATTTGTGTGCGTGTTTGTGTGTTTATTGTCTCTATCAACATACCAATGCTTTTGTTTGGTAAGTTACAGCATCTTTGTTTTTAGATATATTTTTCCCACGTGGAATGTTTCCCTCTATTATATTCATATAATTATATTTTTAGATATGTTTTGATAATTAAATTTACGTGAACAAGAAATGATGCCATAATGATCTGTAGGATTCATTCATAAAGTTTGGGGAATGTATATTGTTGCCTTTCTTAAAAATGAACTATCTTTTCAAAGTTATTCTTTTCTAAGTTGTGTGTACCAGAGCTTCCTCTCAAACAATTCAGTGAAAACTGTCAAATATTCTTTCTGGAGAAGACTGGTGAATACTATGTAAAGAGATACAGCCACTTAGAATTCTTCACATGGTTCCTTTTGCTTTTGATAAGAGAAAGAAGTTACTTATGACGTGGTGTATGTCATTAAGTAATGCCAAAATGTATAAAATACATGTTTCTTAACTGTCCAATGAGCAGTTGCATGGCTGTGGTGGCATATTTCAAACACATCTTTCCTTGGCTACTTCTCCCTGATTCATTTGAAAAGCTCAGAAGGGCATGCTCCAGCATATCATTCAGCAGTTTCTGTAACTTGGTTTCACTAGCTCATGTGATAATTAGCCCACTTTCTGTGAGGAAACTGCATGATCCAGAACGGCAGACCTTACTACATTGTGGGCCAAACACTGTAAAGACAATGTCACTTTTGTTAGGCAAAAATTTTTGGAGGCAATCCAAATGTATTATCAACTTCTCACCTCTGGGTTATATTGACCTTGCTTCTTGTCATCATGAGTTGTAATGTTAAATACAGATTTTCATATTCCTGAACTATAAAGCAGCTGTTAACAGAATCTGAGTTATTGGTTTAAGCAATGTGGGAGGGAAGTCCTGGCAATTGGAGTTCTGAACTAGTTTGTAAGGTATACTCAGATGCATCATCAGTTGGTCTGTCAGCCAGAAATGTGTCTAGGATACCACTGTACATGTACCGTGAGATAGATGAATGCAATTTTCAGCATTGTGTTCATTTGTGCAGTAAGTAGTATAAAATATTCCTTCAAAACCAAATGTATTACTATCACTGACACAATTTGCAACAAATGTGAAATTTTATACTATAAATTGTTTATTATTTGTTTGTTTATTGGGAGGAACTCTGACTGCACAGTAACAGTAACGATAGTGATATGAACATCTGCAACTTGCCAGTTTATAGACTGTTTGTATTTATTTAAACTGTAACTAATGATTTCTTGGTGTAAAGTGGCTGTTCACTGTTGGTTTAATCTTTTGATCAATAGTAATGCATATTACTGTGTTTTCATTTGACAAGATTTTTAAGTAAAAGGGATCTGAACCCCATTTCATATTACTCTTTCAAACAATGAAAGAGACTAAAATGTTGATACTTCGTTCTTCATACTTGCTGTGTATCTTTTTCATCCGGTCTACACTACACCATGAAAATAAATATTAGAGTGATAAAACAGTACTTCAAACTCTGCTGACTGTTTTTGAAAATGATACTTGGAAAATGCACCTAAAAATTAATATATGTTTCCACTTGTGACTAGGTATTTAATGCCTATGAGTTTTAAACAAAGCTTGCTTCTCATACTTGTATCAACTTAAAAAGGACACAAAGAGATTTCTATGTACATTTTCAGTTTGTATACAACAATGCAAATTTTAGATATGCTACATTTTTGGTGTCATTATTCTCAAATAAATATTCAAATGTCCGGTATGTTTCATTAATGTGTTTTAGTAAACACACAGTGCTATTCTCATGTGATTGATTTTGCAGAATGAAATCAGTTTCTGGATTTTATTGAATCACACTTCTAAATCATGCACAATATGATTATTTTGTAGGAAAGTTCTGGCAGAATGTAAATACCTTGGAGGAAAGGAGACCACTCACTGAAAAACAGAAGCATTGAGTCATCAGCAGGCAAACACAAAAAAGAAAGAAAACATGCTAGCTTTTGGAGTAGAGGTAGAGCGTGCACACATACATGCATGATGTGCCCTTTCTAGGAATCGAGTATTTCAATGATTGTTGCCTGTGACCCAATATTGATACTGGCAAGATATCAAAATATGTGACATAAATAGCTGTGTCTTTTGACTGGAGTGATACAGAAGCCTAATGTTTCAACATTTCCAAGGGACAATAGACCTTAGTATATGACATAAATTTCAACTTTCTTCATCTATCCTTTCCTGAGAAAAAGGATTCTTCACAGTCAGACATACCAATAGACAGTCAGGCAACTAATCGATCCTCTAAGGGTTCTGTTTTTGCTGAATGAGGTACAGAACCCTAAAAATATAATGAAAAAGAGTGGGAGCGATGAATTAACTGAGAGTGAGTTCAGGCAGGTGTTAGGATGTGTTGGAGGTCAAGCTCCCTTTTCAGGAGTTCAGGGAATCTTGTGTCTGATCGGAGGATTCGAATTGCCTTTGTGGTATAGCATACACTCCCTTGAGTCATGCTGTAGACCATGTTCAGCAGTTGGGTGCTGCATACCCCAAGGTAGCAGTTCTTCTGTCTCTATTCAGCCAGTTTAGTGGTCGCCATTGTTACATAAAATTCTGTACAGTGGACAAAAATTAGTTGGTAAAGAACATGTGTGGTTTTGCAAGTTTCTTTACCTTTGATATTGTGGGATTTACTAGTAGTGGGAATGGAACATGTGGCAGTGGGTGGATGCGTGGTATAGATTTCACAGTGGGACATTTCCAGGGATAGAAAAGTTGATGTAAGAGTAAGGGTTAAGAATGTCATACGGTTTTACTATGATGTTGAGGAGATTAGGAAAGCGACTGAAGGTGACAGTAGGTGGTGTCGGGAGTGTTTTGGTGAGAGAGAATTGCTTTGCAAGGACTAATCCATGAAAGTCACAGCCTTTGTGCTGCTGGATGACAAGCAGGTTGTTTCTGAGCTTTTTTGTACGTGGGAGATGTATTAGTCAGAGGGTGATACTGCCCAAATATTTGTTTGTGAATAAGATCTGTGGGGTAATTGTTGGGGAGTAAAGTGTCAGAATGGTGATTGTGTAGTTGCTGCTGGACACGTACACCAATCTCACAGATGAAATCTTCTTGGGTTACCAAACAAGTAACAAGTTCGTCTCAAAATTTCTTATTCATCTTCTTCAGGTAAATTATTAGGTTCCCATTGGATATGATCTTTTATTGATACTAGGCCACTCTTACTCAGCCAAGAGATTACTGAGTGAGCAGTCAACGCCCTGCATCCACAAGAACGTGTTCCAGCCTGTGGTGATGCTTTTTGTGTAGCAAGATTGAACTGTTTGTGTCATGCGAAATAGCATATTGTTTGCTGCTGTGTCAGTGAATGTAAGTCTAACAAGGAGCAGAGATTCCTTGCTTCATTGTGCTCCTACAGAATGGTTTGTTTCACTCAATGACCTTGTTACAGAATTCCTCAATGAACTTATCAACATTTTTATAATAGTTCTCAGCACACTGCTAATTTCTTTTCTAAATGAGGTAAAGGGTGTCAATATGACAATTAAATTGCCTGTATTGTTATTGCATGGTCAGAAAATTTGTAAAAATTATTTTCAAAGCTTTCACTGTAGTGATCAGCAAGTTCTAATGCCGCCTGGTCGTTCTGTTTGCTCTCAGTTAGGAAATTTTGAGGGATAAGTGCTAATGCAGTGTCCTACATAGAACATAGATGAAAACCTCTATCCCGGTCGGCAATTGTGTCATATATTTATAAGAGAGAAAGTAACAGACATTTTGGTCTGCCATTCAGTGGGCAGGGCTACAGCTGCTATCTTGGTACCATAAATTTCTTACACAATACGCATCCAGCAATGGCAGCATGTGGTCTGTGTCTCTACTACTTTGCTTTCTGTTTCATGTTAAAATGTGCAATGCAATAGAAAATTCTGACACTTGTGAATTGTGTTGGCAAGAAACAGCAAACCAATTGAAATTTATCACAACTTTTGTGATGTGTACAGAAAAGGAATAATGAGTGAAAGCTGAAGCAGTGGTGCATTTATTCTAAAAATGGCTGTATCAACGTTCACAATGAGGACCACAGATGTAGACCTAGCTTTGTCATGGATGAACTGGCCATAAAAATCAACAACAGAATTCATGAATCAACAACAAAATTCATGAAAATCTTCATGATTATAAAACTTTTGCGACATTTCCCCCAAAGTTCATGAAGTTTGGTACATGAAATTGTGGCAGTGTAGCTTGGTTACCACGAATTTTATGCTAAGTGGTTTCCCAAAATCCAGACAGAAGGCAACAAATAACAAAGACTGGCTACAGCTCTAACATTCCTCAAAGATTATGAGAGAAATGGTAACAAAGTCTGTTGTCCAGACTCCTTTCTACGGAATCCAAACTGATCTTCCCCAAGGTTGGCTTCTACCCGTTTTTCCATTCGTCTGTAAAGAATTCGCATTAGTATTTTGCAGCTGTTACTTATTAAACTGATAGTTCAGTAATTTTCACATCTGCCAACACCTGCTTTCTTTGGGATTTGAATTATTATATTCTTCTTGAAGCCTGAGGGTATTTCGCTTCTCTCATACATCTTGCTCACCAGATGGTAGAGTTTTTGTCAGAGCTGGCTCTCCCAAATCTGTCAGTAGTTCTAATGGAATATTGTCTATGCCCGGGGCCTTGTTTCAACTTAGGTCTTTCAGTGCTCTGTCAAACTCTTCATGCAGTATCATATCTCTCATTTCATCTTCATTTACATCATCTTCTGTTTCCATTACATTGTCCTCAAGTACATCGCCCTTGTATAGACCCTCTATATACTCCTTCGACCTTTCTGCTTTCCCTTCTTTGCTTAGAACTGGTTTTCCATCTGAGCTCTTGATATTCATACAAGTGGTTTTCTTTTCTCCAAAGGTCTCTTTAATTTTCCTGTAGGCAGTATCTATCTTACCTTTAGTGATATATGCCTATACATCCTTACATCTATCCTACAGCTATTCCTGCTTAGCCATTTTGCACTTCCTGTCAGTCACATTCTTGAGACGTTTGTATTCCTTTTTGCCTGCTTCATTTACTGCATTTTTATATTTTCTCCTTTCAGCAATTAAATTCAATATCCCTTCTGTTACCCTAGGATTTCTACTAGGCTTCCTCCTTTAACCTACTTGATCCTCTGCTGCCTTCACTATTTATCTCTCAAAGCTCTCTGTAATATACAGGGTGTAAAAAAGTATTCCATATTTTGAAAGATTGTAGTATGGACAAAAACGAGAAAAATATTGCCCACTTAATCTGGGCTTTAAAATGCATACCTTAAGAGCTGTGAGGACATACACACCTTCAGTACTCTTAAACACATCTCTTCTACTTCAAGCTCTTTGCTATTATTAATGACCTATGGAATATAGTAAAAAAAGGGGGACACATTCCTCTGTTATTGTCCATGGATATAGAATGCAGTAAACATCTGTTAGTGTTCTTACTGTAAACTGTTTTCACAGTTCTAGGTAAGTGCAGCACATACATTAGTTCTAATGGAACCAGATTATGTTTTGAAAAGGTTGGAAAATGCTTTTACATTGTAGTTTTATCTTTGTGCTTACCAGCTTAGTGGAAACATTTTATTCCACACAGAAAATGGCAGATATGATCTTCTGTGATGGTCTGGCATGTGGAAGCAAACAAAGATTGTGTCCATCATTTCCCATGTGGAATAATACGTTTCCATTATCCTGGTAAGTGAAAAATTAAGACTAGAGCTTTAAACATTTCAAAAACTTAACAAAATAGAAACTGTTCCCATTATCACTAATTTATGTAAATCAGTTATGCAGAACTGTAAAAAACATTTACAGTAATAACACTAACAGATGTTTACTGCGTGCTGTATCCATGGACCATAACAGAAGAATGTGTCCTATTTGTTTACTGCATTCTATAGGTCATTTGTAATAGCAAAGAGCTTGCAATACAAGAGATGGGTTTTGTAGTGGTGAAGATCAACAAGTGCTCATAGCTCTTAATCCTTTCAGTCTTTTTTTCCATTTTGGGGATGAAAATTTTGTAATCTGGTATCCAAGTAGAACTTACTTATAGGAACTGTTTCATGTAGCAGAAACAAAAATTGGACTATTCTAATCGAAGTTATAGATTACCCACGTAAATTTTTCATATTTTTTTGGAATTTTTTATTGTGTATTTTTATTCTCTAAAGTAATTGTGACATCTGTTCTAAAGGAATGGAACATTTAAATATGCTAGTAAAGTAGCTGTGAAAATTTATTAGAAAAAGCTTTGCAAAAGTGAAATGATGCTAGTGACACTGTATTTTCATGCAAAGTTTATTTTGTATTGAATTGTAGAAAGCAGTTGTGCCTTCTTGCTATACAAAGATGAAGCTTGCATTTGGGACACTGTATCTGTGTTTTAGCTATCCAATCAAGATTTCATTTGAAATTCGGCCTCTCTTGTTAATAGTTTGCTTTCATGCCGTAATCCACAATTCTGCAATATACTGATGAAAACTGAATATATCCAAAGTTTCCTTTTCAGGAAACCCAAGATATTTTGCCACATGCCGATACTCCAGCCATGAATTGGTTACAGCCATATCACTGGCATGAGTAAACATGTGCTGTGTCCACCTATGTGATGGAATTAGTTTTTTATAAATTGAAATGAAAAGGTCACACTTGTCAACACTACCAGTGGCCGTGTTGTACGGTTCCACATCCTCAATCTTGGAACATCAATATTCAGTTTATTATTCTTATCCCAACATTGACATGTATCCTTGGTTCCAAAGCCTTTTAAGTTCCAGTGCCTTTGAAATTAGAGCCTAAAGTCACAGCTGTTGTCAGACTTTGGGAGAATTATAGCACCAATATTCCTGACAACCTCCTGCATAACTCTTTTTTCTGAAATCAATTTACCCAAATAGTTCCAATAATACGACTGGAATAGCCAGTATGTGCTGAAATAATTATCAAAGTGTTACTGTGGAAATGGAACACTGATTCGCTCGGTTAGTCACATGACAGTATTTGCACCTAGACCAAACTGCATTTACTCTTCTTGTATAGTTGAAGAAACTCCTTGAAAAATCAGGAGGATATTGATGTCACTTTCCACACACAACACAGACACTTTGAATCCCCACCTTTTTGGCTTAATTAGTATGGATGGTTTGACACTGATCTTCTAACTTTTAAAGGGATCACCTGTTCATCCGCACACAGTTGAGGTTCCATTTGACGAGTTTGACACCTCTATTTGACTGCATCAAACAAAGGACAGACTTCCCAGAAATTATCTGAATTCTCGGGATCTTTATTATTAGTATCTACAAAATGAATATTTTGTCTCAATTTGAAAACCTTATTCATTGTCATAGCTTCTGATATAACATGTACACAAAACTTTGTATTCTAATTTAATCGTGTTTGTGTCTAGTTCAAGTTTCCAATTAGCAAACGAAACCCCAATGTAACATATCATTTCTCCTACATTTCTTGGTGTAAAATTTGTAGTATTATTCTGAAATCCATACAACTTTGTACTTTCTACTGTTGTAAGTGGTAAATCTTTTAGTAAAACAATTATCATAGTAGGTGTTGGGGGCCTGACTACTGTTACATGCTCTTTACAGTTGGCTGAGAAAAATGAATTTGTGGTGAGACGTACAACAGAATTCCTTGAAATGTCCATCTTATATGTGAACTTTTGTCCATTCAAATATTTTCTTGAAAATCCATCACCAGGCATACATGTTTGTTCAACAGAGTCCTTCTCTCCAAGACTTGTGATTCTTGTAAAGTATATCAAGAATCAGGCTCACCATCATGATTATATTCATCTAAATCTTCCTCCTTGAAATAATCCATTGTCAGGGAAAGTTCAGAATCAGATATATAGCTATTTTCCAGAACTTCTAAAATCTCTTCCATACTGAGTTTTTCTTTATAATTCCTGATCATTGTTGAAATAATTCCAAGTAATTACTAACAACAAACTATGATGAAAATGAGAGCAATCATTTAGAACCAAGTTGAATTGTTGTAGGAAACCAAAGATGAGAGTACTGTAGACACTTTGTTCACTGTCGCAGACAATTTTTGAAACTTTGCCATGGCAACTGTAATTCCACTAACTTATGGTTGCATGCAATTTTGACTTTATGAAAAGCTCTTTCAACAGGAAAAAATACCAGCAATTCATTGAACATTTAGAAAAAAATTGTATACAATACTGTAAGTTACACTTCATGCATGCCTTGGAAGTTCAAGCATTGGTCAACAAATGGCGCTGGAATGCAGACTCATAGAAGAGAATGTCCAATAAAAAGTACACTATGTGCAGTGCCTTATGAAGGTTTTAGAATGTGTAGATTGACTGAAAATAATATTGTCCACTACAGTGGACAGATAAATCGAATGGGTTACAGTATGCATTTTAGGGCCCCTATTTAATGGACATTTGTTTCTTGTTTTGGTTCTTACTACCACCTTTCAAAATATGGATTATTATTATTATTATTATTATTATTAACACAGTGTATTCTGGGACTATATTTTCACTCTGCAGTGAAGTGTGTGCTGCATATTTCTTAAACTAAAACTGAGGTTTTTCTTTAAGCAATTTTAACTTTTGCTTGTTCTCGTAATGACTGGCCACTGTTTTTATGAGTGGTCAGCCAGCCACATATACCACCTATTCTGCATGTAGTCATGCTTGATCTCATGCTTAATTTTTAATGCTCACTTTAAAACATTTTGTAATTAAAACTGCTGCCATTGTTGTTGCCACTGCTGGTGAGTCTTTCAAATCTCTAATATATCTCCATGGGCCATTTTTCTAAGAAGATTGTTTACTAGGAAAGACTATTCTCACTAAGCATTTAGTTCATATTCTACAGGAGCACTCGTAACAATTTTGTTGAGTGCTATGAAACCAAAACAATCATCATCCTCATCTTATGTACTGACAATAAATTGCTTGTCTTGGTCACTCTGTTGTTGTGGTTAGGTAATCAAACAGATAAGATAATTAACTTGCTATCAACAGACCTATGCAGGGAATATTGCTCTTGGTAGTCTGTGCTTTGAATGTGTCAAAGGAAAACAGAAAGTATGACCAGTCATCTTTTGAATACTGCCACATAGAAGTAATTCAGGAGGATATTGTCAGGGATTCAAAACTATGCACAGACAGTGGGCCTCATCATTTTAAAGTTTTGAGTGCTCCCACACAGGATTGCAACAGAATGAAGCTGTGTTACAGTCAAGAAAAGTTTACATGCTTCAGTGTGAACAATCACTGTTGTAGTTTGTGGATGATATGGCTGGTGATCTCTAGTCATTACATTTGAAATTGACCAAGCTGATAATGCCTGCAGGAAACTTCGGCTGCATCTCTTTTACACTTTGTGCTTGCATGCTGGTACTGCTTGTGTGGAAAATTGACTTATCTGTTTTGACCATGTAGAATGAGACACTCCTGTGAATTGAGACTCAGTCCCACGTGGTCAGTGGCTGGAACAGCAGTGCCAACAGTCTCCTGTAGATATGGCTGGCAATGAACAAACAGATGTCATCAAAGAAAGAACTTACATTAATCCTTCTTCTAATTACTTACACAGCTATGTGAGATGGAAGCTTAGCGTATATCGTGATTATCTCTGTGTCGATGCTATTGGATTTAGGAGATGACACTGGAACTCCACATGACAACAGCCCAACATTTGATGACTTTCCAACTGAAACAAACAGGATGGTGCTGCTTGTAATACAGCAGGCTTTTTTTGGGCGGATCACAGCTTCAAATCACCATCCAGCCATCCACAGTTTATTTTTCTGTGGCTTTGCAAAATCACTTAAGGCAAAGGTCAAGATAGTTCCTTTGAAAAAGGATATGGCTGACTTCCTTCCCCAGTCTTAGTTAGTGCTTTGTCTTTAGTGACCTCATCACCAATGGGACAAGAAACGCTAACCTTCCTGACTTCTCAACTAATGTGATTGTGAACATACTCATCTGGAACTGTCTTTACTGGTCCCAGAATATTAGGATACATTAAATCAGAGACCTATGATGTGTCCAGAGTTGCCATACAGAATCACTGACTGGACAACATTACATCAGGAATTGTGAGGTGAAGGAGAAAGTGGTTTTCCTGAATCCCATCCTAAGAGGTGAAAGCACATTGACATTCATCCAGATCAAGGAAATCCATGAGGTGTCTTGGCCTCTACCAGAACTTATGAGAGCTGTACACTGAGATTGAGCTCTCCCACTTAACACAAATGGCCCTTCATTGTATCAGGAGACATCTGTGGGAAGAGCTTAACCTGTTTGTAGTTTATAAAATTAGCTCCCCTGATAGTCAAGGAAGTCTAAGCATGAATAATAGAATAACCTCTTCTAACCCTCTCAGTGTGACTTTCCACATTTGTTACTTTGTGGTGGGAATGGTATGGTAGATTCCTAGGCAGAACTTCATATGGAAACAACTGTATCCTGGCACAAGTCACATGCTACAGCTGGATCCTCTCCAGAATTGGATCACTGGCTGGGCATAGGGTCTGCTCCACTTACGTATCATTCTTCTCAATGGATTAAGCTAGCAAATTAGTGACCGAGGCATGCCATCTCTGTGGTACCTCTAGGGCTTGTCATTGCAGTTGTAGCTACTCCTACAATGGATGGTTTAACACTACAGAATTTCACCAGGCAGGGTCCTGTTGGAGGTTGTGCAGTCTTATCTACCTCTGATTAGTGAAGCAGCTTTTCCACCCAGATTGGGGTGTGTACTCCAAACAATATAGAAATTGGTTATTTGGTACTTAGGAAAATAACTTTTCAAGATGAAAACCACATTACACACAAAGAAAATAAATAAAATCATAATACTGCAGGAATCAAAGAATGAACTCTGCATTTGTATCTTGACTCGTACCCTTTGCGTCATATAACCTAGATTCTGAAAAACAACAGTGAAGTAATCCAGAAGGGTAGCTGCTCCATTTCTAGAAACACATTTTGCACAGTGTATGAACCTCCTATTTGCTCTTTTTAAATGTGTCCTTTCTGCTTGGTTCCCTGTGGCCTAAGTGTGTCAACATTCTTTGTTTTCTTTGAGGTGACACGTTCTTCTGCTAAGTCTTACAATTATGAAATATGGTAATGGAAAGTCTTAGTGGAATGTAAATAATTTAAGCAGTAAAGGTAGAACATCACCAAATTGTAGAGGTGCTGTGTTGTCAAAGGCACATAAAGAAGACTGAGAACTTCACTAGATTTAGGCGGAATCCTTTTCCAGAGCTGTAGAAGACATGCGTGCACACCCAACACACATGTACACATGCATGTGCATACACGCACGCGTTCGTGCGCGCGCGCGCGCGCACACACACACACACACACACACACACACACACCTACCACTGTATGGCTACATTGTTCTTACTGGTTACACTGTACCAGTGCTGCTGCTTGAATGGAATGAGGAGGGGTTGCATCGAGTGAATTGGATGAGGGGAGAAAGGAAGTGGGAGGGCAGCTGAATGGCTGGAAAGAAAGACAGAAAGTGCACAGGACAGAAATGTGGCACCAGTTAACTCATTCTTGACTCAGGCAAGGGCTGTTGAACACACTGCACAGTGACATCAATGAGTGCCAACTGACTTAGGGACCACCTAGGAACTTTTCGAGACAGCCATAATTCATGTCCAGTTCAGGGCTTCAGCTATTTACCATTGTGCCCTGAAATGAGGGAATCCTACCCACCACTTCTAAAGGGATATTCCAACACCCACTCTATCTACGTAATGTCCTAGTCCATCACATCCACTGTCAACCACCTGCCATATATGTGCCAATACATGCACCCAGAACAACCTACTCCACTACCATTACAGGCATATCCAATTCTATCAGAAGCAGGACCACTTTGGAAGCAAACATGTCATATTCCAACTCTGCTGTAATTTCTGCACAGAATTTTGTATGGGCGTGATTGCCAACCAGCTGCCCACCCAAATGAGTGAACACCACCAAACTGTGGTGAAGAGAAAAGTTGACCACTGTAATATTACCATCTTACACATCACTATTAAAATTCTCTGTCTTTGCACAAGTTTTGAAAGCTTCAAGAGGCCTAAGATATTCAAAAGGAGACCTTTTTACTTATCTTCATTTTCTCTTCTTATTGTTGGCTGCAGTTATTGCGTCTAGCGGTACGTTCTTGTGGCTGAATTTTTGGTTTATAACATTGAGGGTTCCTGATGACTAAATAACTGATAGATTTACCTGTATTATTCTTGAATTTTATTCTTTGTCACATTTTTCAGTATAACACTGACTTTACAATTTCTATTTGTATCACACCACAAGTTAAATTATTAGTGACACAATCAAAAACATGTCTCACAATATTCCAAAGAGTTTACAAAGCAAAAGAATCATCACCAAGTTAAAACATTATTTTATAAATGGATCCAGAAATTAATTTAATAGTCAGCATCAGATTATGCAATTAATAATATGAATTTTAAGTATGCCAGATATTTCGTAACTTCAGATATTTCTGCAAGAAGAATAATTTTAACTGTACATACAGAGCATAACAAATTAATTTATTTTTATACATTTTAGTTGAACCATATATAGAAAATCATATGAAATTCTTTTAGTTATACAACTGAGATAATGTTCACCTGTACGAGAATCAATAGTATAAATGGTATATGTTATTTCTATAAGAAAAAGGTTATGTTAAAAAAAGGGTGTCCCATTACACCACTCAGTGGCAGACCATGCTGCTGAGCACAGCCCATGTCATCTGGATCCGTGCCCCCAAAACCAGATACTCTGAATTTTATAGCTGGGAGTTGTTCTTGCAACATGTCCTTTGATCCCATAATCCTCATGGCCTTCTTGTTTTCTGTAAATCACTGAAGACAAATTGTGGCGTGGTTCCTTTGATAGGACATGGCTGATTTCCCCCAGAACAAGCTTTTTCTCTATCTTTTTAATGAAATTGTCGACAGCACCTTAAAGCCTAATCTTGTGACCCTCCCAGTGGTCAAACTATTGAATGGCTTGAAACAGTGAATTATGTGACAGATTTTCTTGGTCAACACATGAATATTGTAGAGACACTTGCACAAGAAAACTCAATAACAAAGGCAGTATGTAAAGAACTGCATTCAAATTTTGAGAACTCATATTCACAGAAATTGTAAAGACATATTACCCTGGTATACACACGTCACATAATAATGAAGTAAACAGAGGATACAATGTATAAAGAAGCATATGGACAGATTTTTTTGTGCATTGTATCCACAAACATAATATGAAGGATTGTAAATTATACTGACACCAGTACCTTTCATGAAATACATTGAGTTGTGGAATAAATGCAGAAATAGATATTGCATTTTCCAATATTTTGTTTGAAATGACATCAGTCCCTTTTGAATTCATTGATTCATTTACATATTGTTTCTCTAAATACACAAATAACAAACTAGTGCTGATCTACTCACATTGTTAAGTACAGAAATTACTTCTGGATGACGTTGTCATAAAAAACAGCTACTTTGAAGGAAGAATACAACTACACTTATGCTATTCAGAGGTTGGTTTCACCTGATATTGTCACAGAAGAAGCTGAGTATCACAGTCACCATGGGGTAGTTGTTATGATACTAGACTGTTGCATGGAGGATCATGAGTTCAAAACTCACCTGAACTGTAAAATTTTAATTTCTATATTTGGCTCAAGTACATTCTAGAAGTATCCACAAATGTCAAGAATCGTTGTACTTGAATGTTCTGTAACTGTATATCTACCATGTGTTCTGGCCGAAGGCAGTTCACTCTACACTCTAGTGTGTGCAAGTGCTGAATAAACCTTCCTTAAGTGAAATTAGTGTTCATCATTCATCTAATTACACCTTCTTCTACGTAACATTATTCTGGTGGAGGCACCGCTCATTGTCGACGACACAGTGGCTCCCATCAGGTCACGACAGAGCCGCCGTTTATGTGGCAAGGAACCCAAGTTCGAGCCATATTCAACAGATCACAATCTATCAGAGACAGAAGAAGAAGAGGACATTACAATGACAGCAACTGTGTGCCACCACTTGAGACATCCTTTCAGGTTCCCTGGTGACAATGGCCAAGATCCACACAAGTGGCTGAAGGTATATGAGCGTATAACCAAATTTAATAAATGGGATGACATCGTATGTTTGGCTAACGTATTTTTCTATTTGGAGGGCACTGTCAAGTAACGGTATGAGAACAGTGAGGAGAAGTTCACAAGCTGGGAAGTATTCCAGGTGGAACTGCACAAGTATTTCGGTGACACACAATGACAGAAGTGCTAGGCTGAAGATAAATTAAAGTGCAGGGCACAGCGTCCAGGAGAAACTACAGCATCCTACATTCAAGACATCTTGTAGCTATGTAAAATAGTTGATCCTGGAATGAAGGAGGAAGATAAGATTGCACATCTCATGAAGGGTGTTCCTGAGGACATGTATCAAGCCCTACTGCTGAAGGAGGTTTCGACAGCAGACGACTTCATAAAATAGTATCAGTATATGGAGACAATGCAGCAAAAAAGAATTACATGCAAGAAGTTTGAACAGCTTCCAAATGTCGTATGGATGTCTGTGATGGAGGAAAGAACTGATTTCACAAATGTTCTTAATCAGATAGTGAGAGAGGAAGTTCAGAAGGCACTTGGATTGCATGGCGAACTAAAAACCAAGACAGGTCGAGAGGTCATAAGGGTGGAAGTGGAACAGACATTGAACCCAATCTCTTGTCCTTCATTTCCCTTTAAAACGGTGAAAAAGTTGAGACCCAGGTGAAGTTACGTTCCTACAATGCCGCATGAGGAACCTGTTTGAACACTAAGGAAGACTGAAATCTGGAGGACCCAGGATAACCAACCAGTATGTTTCCACTGGAGACAACCAGGACATGTGGTGCACTATTTTCGAGAAAGGCAGTGGATATTTGATGACACCCATGCCAGAAGACAGCAGACTGATCTTAGCCGACGCCAACTTTGGGGTAACGAAGATGAACAAGAAGATGTGGATGCAGGACGACGTAGGTCACCATCGCCGCAAGCTAGCTGGTGGAGAGGATGCTCCCCAACATGCCAATCAAGGTCTCCATCGCCGTTTAGAAGCTCCAGCCGATCACCTAGCCACTGCAACCTGAAAAACTAAAGGGCCACCAAAGAGAAAAATCCCCCACTGTCGATCACTACAAAAATGATAGGAAACTATGTTGATATCCTCATGAATGGCCGACCAGCCCAAGTTCTTGTGGACTCTGTAGCATCATATTCAGTCATTTTGGAGAAGTACTGTTGGCTGTTGCAGAAAACCGTATTCGTTGACAACAAAACATCTCTGCTGAAGGTGGCTAATTGGAAATATGTAAAACCTACAGGAAGATGTACCATTTGTATGGGTATAAGAGGCCATACACAACCATTTGAATGCATCGTCTTACAAGAGTGTAGTCATGATGTCATTGTCGGATGGGACTTTTTGAAAGGTTCTCAGGCAATTATGGATTGTGGTCGCTCGAAGATTATGCTAGACGAGCTGAGATACTGTGGACAGGAAGATGCGCATCCGAGTGTGTGGAGACGATGTGTGATGGATGAAGTGATCTTTCCTGCTGTCAGTGCTAGAAAGGTTATTGTCACATGTCGTGCCATACATCAACCCACGGATCTTGTAGTGGAATGTAAGAGAAGCATACCACTGAAGAATAACTTTGTCATCCCAGCCTCTTTCGTCTCGTTTAAGAACTGATTGAGAGAATTGTGGATTGTTAACTGTTACTGAGAACCGCAGAGCCTTCCAAGACAGCATGTGCATAGCAAACGCTGAGCTGGTAATTGAATAACAGCTGAGCAACATAGAAATCTCCCATGCTGTCTGTGGGTGAAAGTAGTGCTACCACTACAATTCAAGATCTTCTAATTCGACTATCAGCATATCTCACTAAGAGACAACAGAAGAAGCTACTTGCCATTCTTTAAGAGTTCTCTGAATGCTTCAATCCACAGGTGAAGAGCAACTTAGACAAATTGACAGTGAAGCATCAGATTAGCACTGGAGACGATCAACCAATAAGCCAGAGAGCATACTGTGTGTCAGCAATGGAACATCGAATAATTCATGATGAGGTAGAGAAAATGATGAAGAATGACATCATTCAGCCTTCGCAGAGCTCATGGTTGTCACCAGTGGTTATAGTCAGGAAGAAGGATGGCAACGGGCGCTTTTGTGTTGATTGCAAGATAACTAAAAAGGACGTTTACCCTCTTCCACGAATTGATGATACACTAGATTGTCTGAAGGGGGCTAATTTTTTCTCAAACATGGACATGTACTCGGGATACTGGCAAATCGAAGTATTTGAGGCTGATCATGAGAAAACTGTATTCATCACCCCTGAGGGCCTGTATGAGTTTGCGGTAATGCCGTTTGGGTTGTGTAATGCACCAGCAACTCTTGAACAGATGATGGATAATCTTCTAAGGCACCTGAAGTGGGTATGTGTCATTGATATTTAGATGACATTATAGTGTTCTCAGAGGTATTTGATGAACATGTAAAACGACTGAGGGCCATTCTTAAGTGTCTCCAACAAGGCAGACTGAAACTTAATCCAAGAAAGTGTCTCTTTGGAGCAAAAGACATTAAAATACTTTGACACCTTAAGTCAAACGACGGTCTGTGGCCAGACCCAGAAAAATTGAGATCTATAACGGAATTTCCTATACCTAAAAGTATTAGAGTTGTGGCAAGCTTCCTCTGATTATGTTCTTATTACCGTTGTTTTGTCAAAGACTTTTGTATCAAAGCCAGGCCACTCTAAGAGTTGTTAAAAGCTGATCTAAATTTATCTGGTGTGGTGTTCAACAAGATTTTTTCAATGTGCTGCGAAAAGCTCGGACGACTGACCCTCTACTTGGTCTGTATGATGAGAGAGCACCTACCAAACTACACACAGATGCCAGCGGGTAAGGGATCAGTGCTGTTCTAGCTCAAATTTCCGATGGAAAAGAGAAGGTTATAGCCTATGCTTCTAGGACACTTACAAAATCTGAGAGAAACTACTCAACTACAGAAAGAGAAAGTCTTGCTGTGATCTGGGCTGTGTGCAAATTTCGACAGTATCTCTATGGAAGGCCATGCACAGTTGTTACAGACCGTCATTCACTTTGTTGGTTGACAGGTCTTAAGGATCCAACAGGACGATTTGCCAGGTGGTCACTATGTCTTCAAAAGTATAACACTACCATAGTGTACAAAAGAGGAAGAAAACACCAACATACCAACTTCCTCTCAAGAAAACCTGTGCAAGACCATCAAGACTTTGATGAAGATAGTGACGGTCTCACTGCACTCCAGGATCTCTCTGCTGAGCAGAAGGAGGACGCCAAGATATCTCAAATTATGCTTGCCTTAAATTGGTCAGAGGTTGTGAATTGACAATTTAAGGTAGTTAATGGATTACATTGCAAGAAAAACTTTGATCTGTTTGGAAAGAGGTGGCTACCAGTGATTCCTAAACACATGCGCTTAGATGTTCTACAGAAATTCCATGTCATACCTGAGGCCCAACATTTAGGATTTATTAAGACATACGATAGACTCCGCAAGAGATTTTTTTGGTCAGTTTTATTTAGAAGTGTCCGTCACTATGTGTCGCACTGTCGAGAGTGCCGGAGGAGAAAGGCAGTTCCTCAGAAACCACCTGACCGACTCATATCAATTCCACCAGTCGAAATGCCTTTCCAGCGTGTTGGGATTGACCTCCTCGGATGATTTCCAAAGTCTTCTAGTAGCAATAGATGGATTATTGTTTGCATTTATTATCTGACTCACTATGCCATTACAAAAGCCGTGAAAATAGCGAAAGTATTCGAGGTAGCCAAATTCATCGTGGAAGACATTGTATTAAAACACAGTGCCCCAAGGTTGTTAATTACGGATCAAGGGAAAGTTTTTCAATCAGATCTTGTGACAGAGATAAACCATCGGTGCAACATTACTCATCACATGACGACTACCTACCATCCACAAACTAACGGGCTTACTGAACGCCTTAATAAGACCTTGGCTGACATACTATCAATGTTCGTCAGTGTTGAGCAGAGCAACTGGGATAAGGTGCTACCATTTGTGATGTTTGCCTACAACACTGCCAAACAAGACACCACAGGATTTACGCCATTTTTCCTGGTGCATGGGTGTGAGGCAACTACGATGATGGACACTGTGTTTCCGTTGCATCCTGATGATGTGGACGATGACTACATCAGCCAGGTGTTAACCAGAGCTGAGGAAGCTCGGCAGTTAGCTTGACTCCGCATGCTGCAGGCTCAAGTAAGTGACCACCGAAGGTATGACGTAAGGGACCGCCCTGTTGTCTACCATCCTGGGAACCTCGTCTGGATCTTCACTCCTGTTCGGAAGTTTGGTCTCTCTGAGAAGCTCCTCAGGTGATACTTTGAACCTTATAAGGTTGTAAAATAAGTGTCTGATGTTACTTATGAAGTTGAAGATTTTGACCCCGACACAAGACAATGAAAGATCAGAGATACGGTCGACGTCCTTTGAATGAAGCCTTATAAGGATCCTGCAACCCAGGGTAAATTCAAAGCTCCAATGACAGGCAACAAGTGGAAAGGTGACGAAGAGCACAGCAGCAAAGGAAGTTCTAAGCAGATCACCGCCAGGGCGAACATCAGTCATCGGGAATCAGAGTATGCAGGACCAATGACTCGTTCCCGGACTAGGAGGACATAACACCGAGATGCTGTTCTCTTAACGAGGGAGCAATGTTGCACAAGAAGCTGAGTGGCACAGTCACCATGGTGTAGTGGTTATGATACTAGACTTTTGCATGGAGGGTCGTGAGTTCAAAACTTACCTGAACTGTAAAATTTTAATTTCTATATTTAGTTCGAGTACATTTGAGAAGTATCCACAAATGTCAAGAATCATTGTAGTGGAATGTTCTGTAACTGTATATATAGTTAGTGTTCGTCATTCGTCTAATTACACCTTCTTCCACATGACAGTATTACAGAGCATGTGTATAACTTACAGAGAACACCAATGACAATATGAGAAGAATGGATGGCTGCTCGACACATAGAGGAGGCACTGAGTGACAGACAGGCATATTGAAAAAATGCTGTTAAATATTATTAGCCACCAAACTGAGTTCTTCACCAAATATAGACAAAAGAAAATACACAAACGTTCACACTTACATCACTCACAGACTTGCTAGTGTCATCCCCAGGGACTGAGGTAAGCAGCAATCCTTGCTCGTGTAGAACGTGAAGGTACAAGAGAGTTATGGTGTGAGGAGGGGGAGAGTGGCAAAATACTAGTACTGCCTGTAGAGGCATGCAGGGACATGACTGGGACAGAAAAGTGAACTAGTAGGTGCAGCAGCAGCAGCAGGTCATGGTTGAGGAGAGAGGGAAGAAGAGAAAAGGAAATGACTACAGATGTGCTGATGCACTGGTGTGAAGAAGGCATGTGCGGAGCTGGAGTGGGAGCTGGGAGGATAGGAGGTGGCTGTGCCCAGCCCATCAAACCATGTAATCTGCCAACTTAGCAACAACCACTGTGCTGCATTCTGTGTTGGCATGACCATTAACAAGCTGTCGGTCCAAATGAATGGCCACTGCCAAACTGTGGGCAGGAGACAGCTGGACCAACCAGTTGCTAATAAGCACGCTGCCTAACACAATGTGCTTAACTTTGAGGACTTCCTCACAGCTTGTGCCGTCTGGAGTCTTCCTGCAAACACTAGCTTTTTGGAACTGCACAGGTGGGTATTCTCCCTGCGGCATACCCTTTGTTCCCATAACCCCCCTGGTATCAAACTTCATCGATCTCTGTCCTCCGCCTGTCTATTCTCTTCCTTGCTACCACTTCATCTCTACAAGGGTAACCCCAAAAGTAAGGTCTCCTATTTTTTTTTATAAGTACATAGACGTGTTTAGTTCTACAATGGTTTACATCAGTTTACAGCACGAACATTTAGCTATTTTTTGACATAATTGCCATTTCTGTTGATGCATTTTTGTAGACGCTGTGGCAGTTTTTGTATGCCCATGTCATACCAGCTCACTGCCAAGTTGTTCAGAAGGTTATGAACCTCTTCTTTCACCTCGTTGTCAGAGCTGAATCACTTTCCGGCCAAATGTTCTTTTAACCTAGGGAACAGGTGATAGTCACTGGGCACCAAGTCAGGACCGTAGGATGGGTGGGCGATTATGTTCCACTGAAACGTTGCAGGAGAGCAACAGTTTGCTGAGCGATGTGTGGGCGAGCATTGTCATGGAGAATATGTACGCCCTTGCCCAACATTCCTCTTCACTGTTTCTGAATTGCCCGCTTGAGTTTTTTCAGAGTTTCACAGTACCTGTCAGTGTTAATTGTGGTCCCAGTGGGCATAAAGTTGACCAACAATACCCTTTCTGATCCCAAAAAATGGTTGTCATGACCTTACTGGCAGACTGTGTGTGTTTGAATTTCCATGGATTTGGCGGGATTGTTGCTTGGTCTCAGATGTAAAGTGGTATGCCCAGGTTTCGTCACCTGTGACAATTGAGTCCAGAAAGTTATCCTGTTTGGCTGCAAGGCAGTGAAGAAATGCGCTGGAAGCATCAACTCGTTGCCGCATGTGGTCCTCAGTCAGCATTCATGGCACCCATCTTGCACACACCTTCTGGTAGTTCAATGTTTCCGTTAACATTCTGTGAGTGGTGGTTCAGGAAACCTCAGGAACCAACGTTCAGAGATCATCCAGGGTAATCTGCCGATCTTCACACATGCTTTGCTCAACCTTCAACACTGTCTCCTCAGAAATTGATGGTCTCCCGTTCCTTTGTTCATTGTGAATTTCAGTCCGACCAGCTGCAAACTCTCTACACCACTTACAAACATTTTTGACATCCATGCACAACTCACCATACACTTCTGTCAATTGGTGATGGATTTCGATTGGCGCAGTGCCCTTTGCATTCAAAAACCGAATAACTGTGCGCAATTTGCACTTGGCGGTAACATCCAACAGGAGCTCCATTCTCAACGGCTGCCAAGCCAAGACTGAGTGCCTCAGTGCGGCGTGCACACGTTTACACACAGTGCATGAAGCCCTCTTCATAACAGTGTGACCAGCTGCCACACAAACAGAGTTCTGTAGTTTAAAAAAATAGGAGACCTTACTTTTGGGATTACCCCTTCTCTATTTCTCTCTGTTCCCCTTCGCCCCCCCCTCCCCCCACCCTCTTCTTAAGAACAGCATCCTGACACTGCAGCTGTCATCCCACTATCTTGTCCCCGCCAGATCCCTGCATGCTTCTTCCAGCAGCACTAGCATCTTCTCCCACCCCTGCTACCCCTCCCTGCCCTAAACCTTTTCCATTCCCCCACTGCCCACCCCATCAAAGATCTCGGTTGGACCTAGCACCTGGAGACAACAATGGCTAAAGGTGTCTAAGCTATTCATTATTGAATATGTGTGTTTTGTTTTGTCTATGTCTGATGAAGACTTAGTCTGATAGCTAATAATATTTAGCAGTGGTCTATCTGCCACTAATGATTTGGATTTAAAGTCATATGTCTCGTTGCTGCTATTGTCAGGGTGTTGAATATCATTTGCCTTACTGACTTTATTTGTTTTATACTTAATGATGTCACAAATTCTCTTTGCTTTGCTTGTGATCTTGCAATTTTGAATTTTTTTATGCGTACTGCATTTTTATGACACTGTTCTGAATTTGGCAATACTGCTTGTGTCACAGCATTAAGTTGTACTTAGAGCTAGTCCTCTGCATTCAGTAAAGCTGTCTTCATGGAGCATTTTCTGGGTTTCCATTGTAAACTTCACAAATCTGTTGCAACGGAAAACTGGATTCATAGTGTCATAAGAATATTTTTAGGAAAGATAAATTTCTTAATTAGTGTGGATCTTTTGTAAATTTCTTCCCACTATTCATCCTGTAAGTTCTCTCTGAGAAATGTAACTGATTTAGCATATATGATTTGCTGAAACTGTAATTTCCTTTCTTAGCTAAACAGGATTGAGGACTTTGTTTATTGTTACAAATTGACTATTGTAATTGGATAAATAATTTATTAAGGGACTCAAATCTGTTTCAGAAAAGATTGTTGGATTTAGAAATAAATTACCAGTCACTGTTGTGCTGTGTCCTTTTCTGTTGTTCTGAACATTATTGCTTAATAATCAGTAATATTTGACATCCACTGCTAGATAAAGTCCTCCTTCAGACTTTTCCGTACAGTACCCTCTTCAGTTATATGCACCTTGATTTTTTCTACTGCCAACTCACCTCCTGTTAGGCTGTCACCTTGATTTGTTCTCAGCTCTTGGAATCTAGAATAGAACATCCTTGGTGGCCACAGGCCCTGCCCACTTTCATTGCAGTCATAATTACACATGTTCCATTCAACTCTTTATCCTTAACGATCTGTCTGTTTTCCTTCCTCTTTTAATAATTCCCATCATGCACCTGTCTACTGCTCACTGAGCAACTTGCAATTTGTGTAGGGGTTTCACACTTAAAAGTCCATGTCTCACAGTCAGCTGTGGCAGCATGATTTACATTCTGCCTTGCTACTAACGTAGAAAGTACTTTCCTTAGTGAGTTCTGCAGAAGATGGCCTGTCTTAGAGCAACGTGCAATGTCCCTCAGCTAAGAAAAGCTGTAAAAAATTAGCTGCACTGCGTGTGTCAACAGGGTGCACAGATATATTTAGGGTTATTATACTGTTGAAGTGAGTTAATTTTACCATATCTGGCTGGAACTAATAAATGAAGAAAAGTCTTGGCAGAAAACACGTGTTCCATATTGTCACTTTCTACACACACATTATACCAAGTCCATGGTATTATACAGTTTCAGAAAGGAAAGAACAAAAATAAGCACAGTTCAACCTTTTACACTTACAAATTTATAGCACTCTTTCTCTCTCTAGTAGCTTGTTTAAGGTTTTAGCGCAGACCTGACACTGAAAGAACCACAAGGAACTATGTTTAATAGTTCTGAATACTCGTTCAAATATTATGCAAATTATCACTTTAGGATTCTGAAAGTTCACATTTGTTACTGTACAGCACACCACTTGGAATTTATACCATCGAACGAAAATAGTGCTGATCCACTCACATTGTTAAGTACAAAATTACTTCTGGATTACGTTATCATAAAAAAAAAAGCTACTTTGAAGTGAGAGTGCAACTACACTTAGGTTATTCAGCTGTTCGTTTCACCTGACATTACAGAACACGTGTATAACTTACACAGAACACTGATGACAATATGAGAAGAATGGATTGCTGCTCAACATATAGAGGAGACACTGAGTGACAGACAGGCATATTGGAAAAATGCTATTAAATATTATTAGTTATCAAACTGAGTTCTTCATCAACTCCGTACTGCCACACTGAGGCAAGCTGCAACTGTGATCATCTTGCTGTCAGTCCATGGTGCCCCACACATTGCTGCCCTGTCTGTGTGGATATTTGTCTTGCTCTGTGGAACATTAAATTGCCACCTCAATGGACTACGAGCTGCTGCTGTCAAATTCTGACAGGTGCCAGCAGACATTTCTTCTCCTCATATAGAGCATAACACTATCTCCTCAACAACAAACAAATTTTAAGTTTGAATGCTGAATGAGAAACCTGGTGCATAATTTGAACTTGCTTACAGAATGTAGATGCCATTACTTCTACTTTTGCATAACCAAGTATATCAATCCATTGCATGCCTCCTTCAGAGAGATGCCATTTAAATGGCCTGCAGTGTACATTACAATCAACACCTTAAACTAAATAGAAAACTGCCATGCATGATTCCCCGAAAGGTTGTCTTGGGTTAGTCTTGAAACTGCTCAAACAACAGTAGAATTCTCTTCCATCTTGTCAGTTTTTTCCTGGTTGTGATAACATTCGTGCTGCAGTGTTGTTATTTGCTAGATTCCATTACATAGCCGGCCGCAGTGGCCAAGCGGTTCTAGGTGCTACAGTTTGGAACCGTGCGACCGCTACGGTCGCAGGTTCTAATCCTGCCTCGGTCATGGATGTGTGTGATGTCCTTAGGTTAGTTAGGTTTAAGTAGTTCTAAGTTCTAGGGGGCTGATGACCACAGAAATTAAGTCCCATAGTGCTCAGAGCCATTTGAACCATTCCATTACATATTTTCATGAACACTGCACTGTTACACACAGAAACACACCCACACACACACACAAAACCATAACATATGAGGTATATTCAAAAACTTCTGGAAATTTTGTAATTTTAGGCCAATGATGCATTAGAGCAAAATGAATTTGGCACCCCTGCACACGCCTGTGTTTAAGGTGTAACTGCCAGAAGTTTCATTGTTGTATGTCTGTTAGTTATTGTTCAGTGCTGTATTGAGTAGAAAGTTGTGTCGCACGATGAGAATTTCGAGGTGGCAGTGTTAGAGGAGCAACGCGTCTGCATTAAATTTTGCGTGAAACTCAAGACAACCTTTATAGATACAGAGCAAATGATACAGGAAGCCTATAGTGATGAGTTCTTAATCCATACTTGATGTTACAAATGGTTCACACAGTTTAAAAATGGCCAGACGGAAGTTAAAGATTACCCTCGTTCAGGATGCCCTTCAATGTCTGCCAGCGATGCTCTTGTCAGGAATGTCAATGAAATTATGCATGCCAATCGAAGATTGACTGACTGAGAGATTTCAAAAGAATGTAACATTTCAGTTGGATCATGTTAAGACATCCTGACACCGCATCTTGGAATGCATTATGTTACTGCCGAGTTCATTCCACGGCTCCTGAGCCAAGGCCAGAAAGACCTTCATCTCGCAATCTGTGAAAAGCTCTTGGATCATGCAAATGAGAACGAGATGTCCCTGAAGAGAATCATAACTAGTGATGAGATGTGGGTCTATGGTTATGACGTTAAGACCAAGGTTGAATCTTCATAATGGATCATGTCAGGTCAAATACCATGCTGATAGTTTTCTTTGACTTTGAAGGATTAGTTCCTCATGAATTCATGCCACAGGGCAAACTGCTAATCGATGGTACTATTGGGATGTTTTGCAATGCATGCAAGAAAATCTGAGAAGGAAATGGCCTGAAATGTGGCAAGACAGTTCATGTCTCTCGCATCACGATAACACATTTGTACATTCATCCCTGTTGGTGTGCGACTATTCCACAAAAAACAAAATCACTATACTACCTCATCCTCCATACTCTCCTGTCCCTTGCAATTGTTTTTTTTTTCCAAAGTTGAAAACTCAATTGAAAGGGTGAAGATCTGCAATGATAGACAAGATAAAAGAAAATTCTTGAATGGTGCTGCGCGTGATCCAGCAAGAGACATACCAAGACTGCTTCTGGGAGTGAAAACAGCATTGGAAGTGGTGTATCACTTGTGGAGGAGAGTATTTTGAAGGAGACCATAAACTATAAGTAAAAGGTAAGCATAGATAAATTTTGTGGACAAAGTTCTGTAATTTTTTGAACAGACCTCATATTACACATTTGAGGTGAGCTAATGTTTCATCTGAGTTAATCAAATACCTGTGTCAAGCCTGCAGGCATGTGATTAGCACACTCATGTATGATTTTAAAGTTGAATGCTGCACAATACCATCAAATTAACTAAACATGTCCGTTTTGTAAGACTAGCAGGGTGCTTAGTAACAGATTAAATGTGTTGTTATTCTGATCTTGCTAAGTGCTAGATGATTACTGACACACAAACTGTTTGAAATATAGAAACAATTTTAGAGATGCTTTTGGGCTATGTTGTCATGAGTACATGAAAGCTTATTATTCTCTTGCAAGTTTCTAAGTGCTCTTTGTCATGATACCTGTCTATATCTTCTCTGTTACATTTTCTGAAGATATTATCAGATGAAGTTTAATGACCCAATTCAGCTGACCTATTTCTTGGTCCGGAAATCTCTATAAGTCCTGTCTATAATGAGAACATAGTATTTTAGTGCCTGGGAATAGAGTACAGCAGGAAACTAACATGTAGTTAAAATACCATTGTACTGAGAGTAAGCAGCAACATATGAATCAGTTTCTTTTGGTATTTGAATATCTTTTTACCATTTTCAGTAACTAATGAGCATTATTTTCAAAAAGTGTTCTGTAAACATAGTCTTACAAGTGGAATAATGATATGACAAAGCATTGATTGGATTTTAAAGGTGAAGAATATGAAAGTGGGCTTTGTGTGCATACAAAAGTAATCACCATTATTGTTACTGGATATGTGTATCCTTTTAAATATTCTGAATCACAAACTTCACAGACATTTCATTATGACATTGAAATTCCATGTGATACCGTACAGCTTTTCCCAACATTAAGGTTGGTTTCAAAACCACATTGTTTTACTAAGCATGGTTCTATTGGAAGTGGTATCCCTCTTGCCTTATTACAACCTTTGAAAATAATTAACCAGCCAATTACAGTAGGACCTACTGTTTAATGCTGTCTCTCAACCATTGTACAGCTTGGCATTTTCACATTAATAATAGTGACATAAAAATATCCTATTACCAACTGAGAACTGAAACTCGAACTTTAGGATTTTCTCTTGGCTACTGAATATTTCTAGTAGCCTAGTATTAAAAAATAAGTTGATGTAAAAGTTTGTTCAGTATTTACATGTTACCCACATATACTCAAACACATAACAGCAGGAGATGTTCATTTACTATAATGGTTTCTTTTTTCAGGTTACAATATACTTCAAAATACTTTAGAAGAAAGTGGGAAAACACCTGTACCTCCATCTCCAGTACTTGTACTTTGCAAAGGAGAACCATACTTCAGTGCTGAACATTTCATTAATGGTGAAAATAAGATGTACAGCTCTATCCATGACGAACGTGAATTGTTGGTAAGAAATGTGTGCAGCACTCAGTACTTGGACTGGAATACTGATCTTGGGAGTGACAGCCAACAGGTGCACTCTTTCCATTTAGTTGAAACTTCTCTTCACAGTGAACCTGATAGCAACTATCATAATGTCTCCAAACAACTGTATAATTATTCTGCTTGTAAGAGTGGTGATCAAATAACTAGTAAAAAAGTATCACTTCTAAGAAAAAGTACCACCTCTAAAAATCCATCCAGAAGTTCTTCAAAGCATCACTCCCAAGGAAGACAAAATGTACAAGGTAACAGTCACTGCCAGAAGAAGAAAAAAAGAGTACGTAACACACAGCCTAATGATGCATCTCACACGCAACATAAAAAGAAATCAGCTACAGTTTTTCACAAATTTGATTATGTGCATAGTACGTGTACTTCATTAAATGCTAAAGTTCCTTGTATACAATGCCAGCAATATTTCTGCAATAATAACCAACTTATGAAACACTTATTATCATGTAAACAGTCAACACAGCAAGGAAAAAAACACAAAAAAATATAGAATTGTAACTCCCAGTACATTTAAGTAAAATTGGCTTTTGTGATGTGTGCTGTACAAACATGCATTACTTCCTCAAATTTGCATTTTACTAATTTAGTTCAGCTGGTGAATCACTATATAAAAGTATAATTATATGTTTATGCACCATTACTATTAACGGTTTAGTAATCTATACCACTTGACTCCACATTAAATTTGTACACATGCATTTTTGTTGTCATTGTTTACAATTTTATTTCTCCTTTAACATAATAAGTGCTTGATTATTTCACCACATCATCACTGATAAACCTAATCACACTATTAACTGTACTGATAGCTTTTTTTCCCTTCCCCTGTATTTAATTTTTGGTTATCAAAAATTCAAGTCCTTTCTTCTTCTTCTCTCTCTCTCTCTTTTTTTTTTTTTTTTTTTAAAAAAAGCTTTTTTTCCCTTCCCCTGTATTTAATTTTTGGTTATCAAAAATTCAAGTCCTTTCTTCTTCTCTCTCTCTCTCTCTCTCTCTTTTTTTTTTTTTTTAAAAAAAAGAAGGGTGAAAAAATTGTAAAATAAGTTCCAAGATTCTGCAATGTAGCAGAAAGAAATTTTAAGTATTACTACATCATTAGTCAATTGTTCAACACAATCCATTATTTGTGGATATAACAATAGTACAAAGAATCACCACTATATATTTAATTTTGAAAGAGCATTGAACTGTAATCATACTTGAATACAAATATGAATAACAGTTGTAATAAAATTTTATAGCAGTTCGTGCACCAAACAATATTCTGTACAACATAACTGATAATGTATATATCAGATAGAATCATGAAACTTTGATTTGTTTTCTAGTGGTCAGTGTAGTAGGAACTGTAATCAGAAGGAAATAAAAATGTGTAGAATTATTTCTGCTTTGTGATTTTACCCTATATGCATTTTCAGGAAATAAGTGAGTAGCAATTAAATTTACAACGTGATTGTAAACGGCCTTTTTTGAACAAGATACATGGCAATATACTCAAATGATATGTTCTTGAGAATTTTCTTCATCAGTGAAAAAGTGCATGTAAAGTAAGCCAACATAATAGTTTATGAACACTGTGATAAAACTGCCCAGTGATAAATATAATTATGTATGGTAAACAACTAAATGTAAGTAATATATAAATGTTATAATGATCAAGAAATTTAAATACAGCTTCAGGATAAATTACATGTACTGGAAAAAAGTCACTGTTAAATCTTTTTTTTTTTTAATTTCAGCTTACTGCTTATGAAATTCACTGTGTATTAGTCCTGACACAAATGACCTGTAACATGTCACTTCATTTCCTTAATGACTATATTTTCAGATTTTGGTATTCATTACAAAGCTGCACATTTTCATTGCCCTTTTTTCTGTGAAACTGAGCCCACCTATAACATGTTCTGGCATAAGATCTGTAGCAAGTAGAGCACATTTTCCCAATCTGAAATGGAAGAAGTTTAGTTTTCTCTTAACAAACTCTGGCTCAAGCAAACAAAAGATAATAACAATAATGTGAGTGTGTGAAAGGTAACTGAAATAAGTGATCTATGTGTGCATCTGAAACAAAAACATTAACATATTAAAAGAAAAATTAGTTCAAAGAGTGCAGCACAGTAACAACAGTCCCTTTCTTGATCACTCATTGGTTGATTTTTGTATTGCTCCATTCGTCTTTTTGTACGTAGTTACAAATTGATATTGGAAAATTCAATTTCTTGTGAAATTATGTGTGATGATCATGAATAGCATTAGTACTACAACATAAATAACTTTACATACATAAGACTGTGAGCAAATTTATACATCCAGATTATTCTTTTCTTTCTTTCTTTTTTTTTTAATGAAACAAAATTACATTAAATCATGACACTTTTCTTATGAATTAATAACAGTTACTCTTATTAATTTAAAAATAAACAGAGTAATATTTACAGTTTTTGTGGTATCTTCATGGCTATAGTTTACAGCTTTTGCATTTGTAGAAATGGTACAAATTTAAAGATAAGAAAATATCGACAATTTGTATGACATACACTAATACTGATTATGTTACTGACTGTAGTATTCTACAGGACCTCATCCAGATTTTAGAAACAAGCTAGCTTCTCTAGCTTACATATAGTTTAAGATTGTATGAATCATAAAATAAATAAACATATTATTCTAAGAATTCTGCCATTATCATGTGTAATTAGAATTTAGGGTCAAACAATGGTAACAACTCACAAAATAGTTTATGCCCTATTGCATCCTGCATTAGAAATCTTGTGAAGCTGAGAGAAATGAAAAAAAATGTGGTAGCCCTCACTTATGGCCGTCAACGTTTATTGAATGCAATTAACATCTGTAACAACAAATGACAATTTTCTGTTCATCCATGAACCAAACAGTAATAGTACTTGGGGGAAATTCATGTGAGCGAAAACAGTATTTAATATGAGATGGCTATAGATTAAGTACAATAAAGTTCAAACACTATTTAGTGATAAGCATGCATTAATAAAGTGCCATTTAGCTTAGCAGTAGTGGATACCACAGCTTCATAATTTTTGCCACTATGCACACAGTAAACAGTCATGGCAGTTAGAGTCCTCAAGTAAAGGCATGTTGCTGGCTATTCTAGGGTGTGCTTTGCTATTTAAGCCTTGGGTTAATATTTATTACAATTTTAATATGTTTTTATTAAATTGCTTATAAAATCTCTCTGATAAGATACACTACAATCTTTTAATATAGTAAAAGTACATTTTAACAAAAATAGATTAAGGTCAGATTATTAAGAGCTATTATTACAATTGACAATGCAATTAAGTATTCATTACTAATTAATATAATTTAAAAGATTATTATCATTATGCTATATGTAAACAATTGGGTGTGTACAAAAACAGCTATGTAGAACAGATACAATAAGTACAAGGAAAAAGATTTATGGGTAGAAAGTGTTCTACAGTTAGAGTTGATCATTTGAGAGAAGCATGTGTGTGCTCTCACACACACACACACACACACACACACACACACACAGAGAGAGAGAGAGAGAGAGAGAGAGAGAGAGAGAGAGAGAGAGAGAGAATGACTGTGTTATAATCAGGTGAAATCTTTTTGTTACTGTTGGTATGACAGTGGTAGAATTGTTTAGATTTATAGGTATGGATGATTTTTGCTGGAACAGAAGTCTGACAGGGCACATGTTCTCTCTCTCTCTCTCTCTCTCTCTCTCTCTCTGTGTGTGTGTGTGGCAGTCTTACTAGTCTTACTATACTAAAGAGTAGTCATTGTTGTGTATTGTACAGACAATCCCCCACCCCCCAGAGAGGACTGTATCAGTCCTATGATAGTTCCGTAGACGTATATTGCTGTTGCAATACAACAACCGTAGTGTCCCTATACTTCATGTATTAGATTTTTGCATTCTCTTGTCTTGTCTAATAAACATGTGACATGTCTGTTCCAACTCTCATAGTAGTTATAGGAACACACCAAGGTACACTGCAATGCCGACAAGTGTCAGTGGTGTGTTTCAGAGGGACAGCTGTATATCTATATCATTTTCTGATCTTTTCCTAGTCAAATTTTTGTTTTCAAAGGCCATTGTTCAGATCTTTACGGCGCTTCGTCTGATTCTTCAATTTTATATTGCCTATTTTTGCTGTATAGTTGTTGTCCCAAGTGCAGTGCAGTTGCACTCTGCAACTGTTTCATCTGTTGTTGCTGCAGTTGGTATGTGAGCAGTGCACACCGTGTACAGCAATAGGGTTAGGACGCCTCCTTGTGGGATACCTGCCTGTGGGGTGAAGGCTCAGAGGTTTCTGGGGATATACATGTACTTTACAAGTCCTCTTTGAGAGGTAGGTTTTTAGGAGCCTAATCTATTTTGTAGATAATCCCAATCAACTTAGTTTGAAGAGGAGTCCTTTATGCCATGGTTTGTCAAATGCACAGTCTATGTCCAGGAACACTGTGAACATGCCTCGCTCATTTTTGAAGCCCTGTGTGCCTTCATTAACCAGTTTCAAAAGCCATTTGTTCTCTGTATAGTTCTTGAACCTCTCAGTTATTATTCCCCTGGAAGTTTTCCCTAACACATTGAGTAGAGAGGTGGATCTGTATGAACATAGCTGTGTCTTTGGTTTGTCAGTTTTAGGTCCCTAGCCATACGATTAAATAAAACCATTTAAAAGTGCCTCACTTCTCCTGTGAGGGAAAGTATTCAAACAGATCTATGTCACAGTCACGTGCAACCGTCATATCATTCTGTTTAAGGCATTCATTGGCAATTCTCAACCACTAATATTTTTCAGGTTTAGCATTATCACTGGGAGCTGGATCCAGAGTCAAGATATTTCATCATTATTCTTCTACAGCCTTAGTTCTTTAACTCCATTTTTTTTCACCTCCCTGAGTACTGACCTCCACCTCTGTGATAGTGCCACAAAAACTTTCATCTCCTTTAAACCCAGCAGTAACTAATAATGCCTCCACTTTGATAGCTTTGATTCTTTCTACACCACCTCAGAATTGTTTTTGTTTATTCCTAATTGGTAGTCTGATGTCCTCTAGACACACATAGTTTCCTGCTCAGTCTCAGTCCACTTTCCCTTCCAACTTGTTGGTCCATCGGTCATATCAGTGTGAAAGACACACATATTCCAGGAGCCATTGAGGAAACAATGTGCAGCCAACTGCAGAATATGTTGCAAATTGGAGCAAATAATGCTTGTCTGAAATTATTCTTGGACAATTCTGCAACTGGCAAAGAAAGTTTAGAAGACCAGACTTGCTCACATAATTCCAATAAAGGTTACAATCTGCAGCATTATACCCAAAGCTGCTTGTGCATCTGAACTGGAGACTTCATAGACTCTTTAGTAAGGAACATAGGGGGCCACTACCCAGGTAGCCAACTCTCTCTCTCTCTCTCTCTCTCTCTCTCTCTCTCTCTTTGTGTGTGTGTGTGTGTGTGTGTGTGTTTGAGAGAGAGATCTGGAAATTGGCAACCCTTCAACTAGTCCAGGTGATGATTGTTGCAGAAGTCCCCCCAGACGAGACATAAAGTCAGAGTTGTCAAGTGCCAAAAAGTTCGTAAAAAAGTGCCAGAGTTTGAAGCCCTTCTGAAAAGCAGTGGAAGTTACATAATACTAGGTACAGACAAGTGGCTAAAACCCAAAATTGACAGGGGAGAGATTTTTGGGGTAAATTAAAGTGTATATTGAAAGGTGAGGCTAATGGAAAAAGGAAGTGGTATATCTACTGCATTAAATTCAAAGCCACTGAGATAGAAATTTAAGCCACATTGCGGATTGTTTGGACAAGAGAAAACCTCAACTTGTATGTATGATCCCCAGTCATACTGTAGTCATTGTAGGAGACTTAAATCATCCAACAATCAACAGGAATAGCTACAGCTTTTTAAATGGTTGGCATAACAAGGTATTCTGTGAAATAATACTAAATTTCTTCTCTAAAAATGACCTAGAACAGATAATTCAGAAACCCACTCATGATAAAAATGTATAAGATCTAATGGCTATAAACAGAACTGTCTGCCCTGAAACTGGTACCAGTGACTGTGAAGCAGTTGTAGCAACAATGATTACCAAAGTACAAAGGTAAGCTAAAACAAGTGGATAGATTTACTTGCACAGCAAAATAGGTAAAAAGACAGTAGTGTCATATCTAAAGGAGGCACTCAAGATATTCCTCTTGATCAGGAGCTTATAGAGGAACTGTGGCTCAAGTTCAGAAATATAGTTGAGCAAGTACTGCCATAGTAATCCAGCACAACAGTCTGTGATAATAGGGACTTTGTGTGGTATTCAGTATCACAGTGGAATTTCTGAAGGAAAACAATAGGTGAAAAAAAAGTGTATGGCTAAAGATATAAAAAATGCTAAGTTAAACACTTGTGACTGTAAAAGAGCAATGTAAGAAACCCTAAAAAGTCTGCTGCAATAGAATATTATTCAAAGATCTCTCACAAACCCCCAAAAATTATATTTCATTTGTGGGGGACAACAGTCATATAGAATGTTTTGAAAAAAATTTCCACCATTTGACTGTTAATTGTTCATTTGTTGTGTACAATGGATGTGTACAATAATTGTTCATTTATTGTACACAATAAATGAAAAACTAACATTCAGATAGTGGAAATTTCTTTCAAAAAAAGTAGGTCACATGTAAAGGCTGATACTGCCACTATACCCAAATTAAAATACTTTGTGATTGATTTTTCAGAGTGTCGAGTGGTAGGAGCCAGCAGCCAATCATAGTTCTTCCCTGAGTGCCACGTGCTCCCTGTGTTGCGTGTTTTGTAGATACATGCAGCGCCTCATGAAGTATGGCTGGCTGCACTGCCACACCCCTCCACTCCTCCTCTCCTCTGCGACTACAATCTATCAGTCACAAAGTAATTTCAATTGGTGTATAAAGTTAGTGTCCAGATACAAATGAAACACACACAAACTGAAACCAAGGATATCAAACCAAAAACAGGAATACTGAAATCTCTTTTCATATGTTCCTTTTGCAAAGGACAATCCAGGTGCACTGCCCCTGTTTAAGCCTCACACTACTGCAAAGATAAGTGATATAGGTAGTAGTGTCAGTGATGTTAAGAAACATATGAAACTGCTAAAAATAAACAAGTCTCTTAGCCACAAAAGAACCCCTACTGAATTATATAAAGAAATTGTGTCTGAGGTTGCCCTTCTTTTAACCATAATATACCCTCTCTCCATTGAACCAGTAATTGAAGAAAGCACAGATCACACTCATCTACAATAAGGGTAGCAGAAGTACTCCACCGAACTTCTGTTCAATATTGTTGGCATCCACTTGTTGTAGAAACTTAGAACATATTATGACCTCATATGTAATGAGGTATGTCTTACAGAAAGACTTCCTCTGGTGCAACCATCATATAGTTTGAAAACATTGGCTGTGTGAAACTCAACTGGCACTTTTCTTGCATGGCATCCTGAAAGCCATGGGTCAAGGCAGTCGGACACATCTGCAAGCCACCATACTGTGTGTGGTGGAAGCTATCCTGTACCACTATTTGCAGTCTTTTTTTCCTGTTCCAATCACAGATATAGAGATGGAAAAGTAACTGTCCATATGCCTCCGTATGAGCCCATATTTCTTGTATCTCTTCTTTGTGGTCTTTACACAAAATGTTTGTTAGCAGGCTGCAGTAGAATTGTCCTGCAGTCAGCTTCAGATGCCAGTTCTCTAAATTTTTTCGCTAGTGCTCTTCAGAAAAAACCCATGGCCCTCCAAGGATTCATAGTTGAGTTCCTGAAGGATCTCCGTAACACTTGCATGTTCTTCAAACCTGCCGGTAACAAATCTAGGGGCCCACCTCCAAATTTCTTTGATGTCTTCCTTTAATATGACCAGGTATGGTTTCCAAACCCACAAAGCAGTCCTCATGAACAGGCCACATTAATGACCTATATGTGATGTATTTTACAGATGAACCACACTTTCCTAAAATTCTCCCAATACAATGATATTGAGCATTTACCTTCTGTACCACAATCCTAACATGCTCATACCATTTCATATCGCTTTTCAGTGTTACACTCAGATATTTAAATGATGAGACTGTTTCAAACAGGACACTACTAATGCTGTGCCCAAATATTACAGGTTTGTTTTCCCTACTCATCTGCGTTAACTTACGTTTCTCTACATTTAGAGCCAGCTGCCACTCACCACACCACTTTGAATTTAGTCTAAGTCAACTTGTAACATCCTGTGGTCACTCATCTTTTACACTTTCAATACATCACAGCATCATCAGCAAACAAACTCAGATTGCTGCCCACCCTCTCTGCCAGATCATTTATGTATATAGACAATAATAATGATTCTATTACACTTCCCTGAGGCATTGCTGATGATACCCTTGTCTCTGATGAACAATCATGCCAAGGGCCACATACTGGGTTACATTTGCTTAATAAGTCTTTGAACCACTCACATATCTGAGAACCTGTTCCATATGCTGGTACCTGTGTTAACAGTCTGCAGTGGGGTAACCATGTCAAGTGATTGCCCCTCATGCATAGTTTGCAGTATATCATGTGAGAAAAGGGCAAACTGAGCTTCACATGAGTAATGCTTTCTAAAACCATACTAGTTCATGGACATAAAATTTTCAGTCTCTGGGAAATTTATTCTATCCAAATTCAGAACATGTTGTAGAATCCTACAGAAAATCAATGTTGAGGCTATTGGTCTGAAATTTTGTAGGTCTATTATTTTACCATTTTTATTTACAGGAGTCAGTTGCATTTTTTTTTTTTTTTTTCCACTCGCTTGGGACATTGTGCGAGAGATTTGTGGCAATTGCAAGCTAAGTAAGGGAGCAATGCCTTAGAGCACTCTTTGTAAAACCAAACTGGGATTTCATCTGGACCTGGTGACTTATTTGTTTTCAGTTCTTTCAGTTGTTTCTCTACACCAGGGATGCTTATTACTGTGTTGTCCATACAGGACTCTGCATGATAGTCAAATGATGGTATGTTTGTATGATTCTCCTGGTGAACGATTTCTTAAACACAGACTTTCAAACTTTGGCTTTCATTTTGGTACCTCCATCAGCCACACTAGACTGCTCAATGAGTGGCCAGATGGAATCCTTAGACCTGCTTAGAGATTTTATATAGGACCAGAATTTCCTCAGTTTCTCAGCCAGATCTTTTGCTAAGGTATGGTGGTGATAGTTGTATGCTCCACTCATAGATCTTTTCAAAGACACATGGATCTGTACTAAACTTTGCCTGTATTTCTTGATTTTTGAAAAACATTTGGCTCATTACCACAGAGAAGTTTATCAATGAAAGTATGATCTTATGAGGTATCAAGGGAAATTTGAAAAATGATTGAAAATTCCTTGATAACATGAACATGGTGTGTTATCTTGGATGGAGAGTTACTGACAGATTTAGAAGTGACTCCTGGTGTGCCTCAGGGAAGTGTGTTGGGCCCCTTACCATTCATGTTGTGTATTAATGACCTGGCAGATAATTTTAACAGTGACCACAGACATTTCACAAATGATTCAGTTATGCATAATGAAACATAATTATCTATAATGAAGTATTGGCTGGAAGAAAACTGCGCAAATATTGTCAGATCTTGAAAAGATTTCAAACTAATGCAAAGATTAGCAACTAGCTTTAAATGTTCAGAAATATAAAACTGCTCACTCCATGAAACAAAACAAAAATGTAGTGTCCTGTGACCACAATATCAGTGAGCCAAATTGGAATCACTAAACTCATACAAATACCTGATTATAATAGTTTGTATGGATATGAGCTGAAATGATCATACAGGCTTAGTCATACGTGAACCAAGTGACAGACTTTGGTTCAGTACGGGTGCTGATGAAGGTAACACAAGGATAAATGGGACCATATGCAGCAATCAGTTTTCTTACAGACTAAATACATAACATCAACAATATTCATCCATCATCTAAATTCTTTGTGTTGCATGCTATAGCTTATGTAGATGAAATTTCACCATAATCAGATTCCTAAAATTCCTTTGTTTTGATTCTCATATGACAGATGGCTTTTGGGAAATCTCGTGTCCTTGAAAACAAATTCTCTTACTCTGTGTAGAATATATGCTGCGATGATTATGTGTGCAAGTTAAAACTTTGCAGTGTAACTACATTTGAGCCCAAATCTCTGCCTTTCAAGGTCAGAAGACCACAGATGATGCCATCTTGCAAATACATTTATAGTTTTGTCCTTCCTTCCATTCTTTCAGACCAAGTAGATGCCCATCCACTGTATTAAGAGATGAGCACCTCCAAGAGAAAATAACCTCTTACAGGTATTGTAATCACTGGCTCCCATCAGATCACTGAAGCTAAGAGCTGTCGAGTGTGGCTAGCACTTGCATGGGTCACCCTCCGAGTCTGCCAAGTGCTCTTGGCAAGTGAGCTGCACTCAACCCTTGTGAGGCCAATTGAGGAGCTACTTGACTGAGAAGTAGCTGCTCCAATGACAAAAACTGGCAACAACTGGGAGAGCAAAGTACTGTCCACATGCCCCTCCATATCCACATCCAGTGACACTTCTCATCTCAGGATGACACAGCTATTGTTTGGCACTATTGGGCCCTCCAAGGCCTGTTTGGATGGAGTATGTATTGTAATATAGGACCACATGTGTACACTTGATGATTGCATGACACAAAGCTTTATACATCACCTGTGCCTGTCAGCCCTGACAGTGGACTGCTGATGATTGGAATCATGTTGCCTGGTCAGACGAGTCTCATTTCAAATTGTATTGAGTGAATGGACATGTACGAGTATGGAGCAACCTCGTGAATCCATGAACCTTGCATGTCAGCTGGGGACAGTTCACACTGGTGAAGACTCTGTAATGGAGTGGGGAATGTGCAATTGGGGTGATATAGACCCCTGATATTTTTAGATATGGCTCTGACAGGTGACACATACATAAGCGTACTGTCTAATCACCTCCATTCATTCATATCCATTGTGCATTCCAACAGACTTGGGTAATTCCAGCAGGACAATGCGACACCCCACACATCTGGATTTGCTACAGAGTGGCTTCAGGAACATTCTTCTGACTCAAAACACTTCTGATGGCTACCAAACTCCCCAGAAATGAACATTATTGAGCGTATGTGGGATGTATTTCAATATGCTGTTCAGAAGAGATCTCCACCTCCTCGTACTCTTATGGATTTACAGATGGCCGTGCAAGATTCATGATATCAGTTCCCACCAGCACTACTTCAGACATTAGTTGAGTCCATGCCATGTTGTGTTGTGGCACTTCTGCATTCTCTTGGGAGCCCTACATGATATTAGGTAGGTGTATCACTTTCTTTGACTCTTCAGTGTATTACTTGTAAACACTCAAATTACTGATATTATGGAGAAAAAATACTTTTCTCCCTGAACTATTGGCAATTCAATATCTTTAATTTCACTCACAGAATCTAAGTGAACATGAACTTCCTTCCCAGAAATATCACCCACTGTTATTAGTTTACCTCATTCATTCTAACAGTTTACTTCCTCATCTTCAGGTAATCACTCACAAGTAGTTATCAACCATGTGATGATTACTGTCTCCCCTATATGAGGGCCCATGTTCCATTTTTATGTTCTCTAGCCTGTGCCCTGTCCGAGAATGTGTGTTGTTTCATGACAACTGGTGTAAAAGTACACATCAGTTTTCACATTAGGATAGACATTATTTATACTGGTCATTAAATGTCTGAGTCTGGTTACTCCATTTATTATTTCTCTTATTGTTATTTTGCTTCATTAGTTTACAACATTTACTATCACTTTTTTTTGGAACATAGATGGATAATAGTTCCATCATCATTATTACCTGATTGACAGTTTTCACCATGGGTCTAGGCCCCTCATTCTTTGTTTAATGTTTGAAGAACTTTGATGAATGTTAACAAATGATTTTGAAATTCACCGTCAGCTCTATCTGTCTCTGCTGTGGAATGAGGTGTACTGTCAGATGATTCAATCTTTTCCTGCTCAATTAAGTCACTAATATATTCTTCCAAAGGCAGACACATCAGAATCTTTACCTTGTTGTAAATCATTTTAACAGAATCTTCTGTCGGTTCTTGGTAGAACAACATTATAATAATAAATGAAAAGCACCAGTTTGCTTTTGTTCTACAATATTACATTTATTGCTAACCGGTTTTCGGCTTACAAGACCATCTTCAGACATTTTTGTTCAACAATATTACATAAAAGTAATATTGCAGAACAAAAGCAAACTGGTGCTTTTCATTTATTGTTGTAAATCATTTAACCTTACTTTTTTGTCTGATATTTGTCAATGAACCAAAGTAAATCACAGTTCCATTAAATTTTTAATCTACTTTGAATCCTTATTTATATTTAGAAACCATTAAGTGATTTAATTTCTCACTAAGTCACTTTGTTTAATTACATCAGAAAGTAACTCCTCCACCAAAGCAGACACTGATGTTCTTCGAGCCTTTGAAACTGTTTATCTGTCTTAGTTCTTAAACCAGTACTAGTGATTTATAGTTTATCATTCAGTTCAGTTCACATGGAGAGACATGCCATGTTTGTGGGAGAAGACTGAGAGGAAGAAGGAGATACAAGATGATAGATGACATAAAGGGAAGAGGAAATTATGCAGACCTGAAGAGGATGACAGAAGACCGGACAGCCTGGAGAACTACTGTGTGAAAACCTGCCTTTAGGCAGAACACTGATGATGATGATCAGTTCAGTGATTGTTTGTTCTTTACTGTCACCCAAAGCTTTCTCAAACCTAACACTTTCAATATCTGCCTCCATAGCAGAGTGGTCAATGTGACAGACCTGTGTGCAGGGAACCTGGGTTTGACTCCCAGTACTGCCAAGGATTTTTCCATGGTGAGAGGACTGGACTGGGGTACCCTTAGCCTCATCATGTCAGTTGAGGAGCTACCTGATTGAGAGGTAGTGACTCCAAGGTTGGAATGTTGACAACAGCCTGGAGCATGGTACACTGACCTCATGACCCTCCATACTGCATCTAATAATGAATGACTGAGGATGACATGGGAGTAGGTAGACTATCAAGTGGTCTTCATGGCATGATTATCAGGTTTACTTTTACTTTACTTTTCTAATACTCTCAGTTTCAATACTCACATTCAGTTCTGCTTTATTTGCATCTAGCTTAACACCTCCGGCATATAACTTCATTTGTACTTTGCATTATAGTATACCAATTGTTCCAAAATAGCACTCATCTCAGATATGATTTTAAACATTTCCTCCATTTTCCTGGTTCTCAGTGGCATACACTTCAGTGATGATAAATTAGCAGCTACCTTCTTCCAGTTACTACCTGAGTAAGCTCAGTTAAGAAGTGGGAGAAAAAGACATTGGGGGAAAAATGAGAAAAAGGATAGGGAGGGGAACGAAGATGTGAAACTAAAAGTAATAAGGAAATTATTTAAATGAGTCATAAATGCAACAATAAAGTACTGAGGCTGATGGGAAAAAAAATGTTGCTTACCATTTTAGTCAAGTTTAGTGTTGTCTCCTTCAGAGTAGTTCCCTTCTGATTGCACACACTTTTCCCAGTGCTTCTGCCATTGATGGTAACATTTCTGGAACTCATCTTCTGTAATATTTTCCAAGACCCTCATCTTAGCTTTTCGGATATCTTGTGTTGTTTGAAAATGGTGCCCCTCGACCGCTGTTTTGACTCTTGGAAATAGAAAAAAGTCGCATGGAGCTATACCTGGTGAATAAGGTGGCTGTGGTAGTACTGAAATTTGTTTTGAGGTTAAAAATTGCTATACTAACAGAGCAGTATGGGATGGAGCATTATCATGATCTACTCTGTAGGAATCAGCATGGGTTTCGAAAAAGACGGTCATGTGAAACCCAGCTCGCGCTATTCGTCCACGAGACTCAGAGGGCCATAGACACGGGTTCACAGGTAGATGCCGTGTTTCTTGACTTCCGCAAGGCGTTCGATACAGTTCCCCACAGTCGTTTATTGAACAAAGTAAGAGCATATGGACTATCAGACCAATTGTGTGATTGGATTGCGGAGTTCCTAGATAACAGGACGCAGCATGTTGTTCTCAATGGAGAGAAGTCTTCCGAAGTAAGAGTAATTTCAGGTGTGCCGCAGGGGATTGTCATAGGACCGTTGCTATTCACAATATACATAAATGACCTGGTGGATGACATCGGAAGTTCACTGAGGCTTTTTGCAGATGATGCTGTGGTGTATCGAGAGGTTGTAACAATGGAAAATTGTACTGAAATGCAGGAGGATCTGCAGCGAATTGACGCATGGTGCAGGGAATGGCAACTGAATCTCAATGTAGACAAGTGTAATGTGCTGCGAATACACAGACAGATAGATCCTTTATCATTTAGCTACAAAATAGCAGGTCAGCAACTGGAAGCAGTTAATACCATAAATTATCTGGGAGTACGCATTAGGAGTGATTTAAAATGGAATGATCATATAATGTTGATTGTCGGTAAAGCAGATGCCAGACTGAGATTCATTGGAAGAATCCTAAGGAAATGCAATCCGAAAACAAAGGAAGTAGGTTACAGTACGCTTGTTCGCCCACTGCTTGAATACTGCTCAGCAGTGTGGGATCCGTACCAGATAGGGTTGATACAAGACATAGAGAAGATCCAACGGAGAGCAGCGCGCTTCGTTACAGGATCATTTAGTAATCGCGAAAGCGTTACGGAGATGATAGATAAACTCCAGTGGAAGACTCTGCAGGAGAGACGCTCAGTAGCTCGGTACGGGCTTTTGTCAAAGTTTCGAGAACATACCTTCACCGAAGAGTCAAGCAGTATATTGCTCCCTCCTACGTATATTTCGCGAAGAGACCATGAGGATAAAATCAGAGAGATTAGAGCCCACACAGAGGCATACCGACAATCCTTCTTTCCACGAACAATACGAGACTGGAATAGAAGGGAGAACCGATAGAGGTACTCAAGGTACCCTCCGCCACACACCGTCAGGTGGCTTGTGGAGTATGGATGTAGATGTAGATGTAGATGATGCAGAATCCAATTATCAGCAATGTTGGCACGGACACGAAGAACTATTTTACGAAGTCTTTCTAAAATTTCTTTGTAATAATATTGGTTAACTGTTTGTCCAGGAGCACCCACTCTTTATGAACAATTCCCTTGGAATCAAAGAAGCACACAAGCATGCATTTCATTTATGACTTTGACATTCAAGCTTTTTTTTGGTCTGGGTGATCCCTTAGAGACTATTGTGAACTTTGGCATTTTGTCTTTGGATTGTACTGGGTGGGGGTGGCAGAGTGGAAGTGCGGGGGACTTTCATCACCAGCGATAACATGGCTTGACAATTCTGGATTGATTTCCATTTGCTCTAACAGATCGGCAACCACATTTTTCCATGTTTCTTGTTGTTGTGGTGTGAGATTTTTGGGGACAATTTTTGCACAAATCTTTCTCATACCAAGATCTTCAGTCATTATTAGATGAACCATTTCTTAATTGATGTTCAGTTCTTCTGCAATCATTTTCATGGATAATCTTCGATCAGATCGTACGAGTTCATGCACCCTGGCCAAGATGACATCCGTCCGTGATGTTGATGGTTGTCCACTACGATCTTCATCTTCAACATTCGTTCTGCCTTCACTAAACATTTTGTGCCAACGAAAAACTTGAGGTCTTGACATAACCTCCTCTCCAAAAGCCTTCTGAAGCAGTTGTCATTGCGCTTTCACCCAATTTAATGCAAAATGAAACGGCATACCGTTGCGCAATATTATGCAGTTCCATTTCCGTGACGATAGACACAAACATTTGTTAACTTATTACAGCACAACTCACGACTGAACAGTTGCATCGATGTGCTGCTTGGACTATAAGCAGTTTATAGACTAAGGTCAAAGATAATGTGCCTACGCAAGCCTGCAGGGTTTGCCACATCTTGCAAAGAAAATCAGTCTCATTACTTGTCGCACCTCGTTAATAAAAAATATGGATAATGCAAGTAGGATTCGTCCACCAAGGGTTCCATACAAACTTCTCTCATGTTAGTTATTTTTGCATACTACTCAAAAGGTACCTTGAAGGAAGAGACTAAGAATTCAAAGCTACATTGCTGTGATTGTAATCAGCTTGTCTAACAGGTGACGTGGAAAAGCTCAATGAACATAAGTAGATATTGATGGATAAAAACAATCTATTTGAGATGTATCTTACGTAAAGACATTGTGTAAGAAATTAGGGTGAATATGGAGTTGTAGGTTATTTGCACATCTCATGAATGGAACAGGAAAAGCAGTAACAAAAATTGATATGAAGTACTCTCCACTATCCATTGTTAAGCAATATATTTTGGATATGTAGAAATAATCAGAATTTCATCAAGCTACAATACCACAACAGGTTACTCATAACTGAATCATGAAACATGAATATTTGTTAGAAAAATTGATTTAGATCATTATTGAAATGTCAGTTGTTTTTAGAATGGATCAGTAGTCACAGCATGAAATTAGGCACTCATTTCAAATGACTTCTCTTTTGAAGAAATTTTACTCTTTATTTCAGTATAATTGTAAACATATTTGTCTCAAGTGAAATGATTACTGAATTACAGCATTTTACATTGTTTTGTCTAATTTGTAGTTTAATTAGTTTGAAAGTTCTACACTTATGTACTATTTGTTACATAACATATTTTCAGCATTCTGTCTTTGAGATAATGTACCGTCCATTTATTTTTTTTGTTTTCACAGGGTACAGAAGAAATAGTGAAATGTATATTAACCAGTTAAAGCTGTGTCATATTTCACAAAAATCTGTTCCTTTAAATTCAAAAATGTGGAATTATGTGGATGGAAAATTTAAATGTAATGGATGTGGAAAGATGTACCAGTGGAGAAACTCACTTTACAACCACGTGAAACTTGAGTGTGGGAAAGAACCCAGCTTTCACTGTCCTTACTGCCCACACCGTTCAAAATTAAAGGGAAATTTGTTAAAACATATGAAAATCAAGCATGCAGAAATAATGTAATTTATGGACTGATGAAAATTATCTTCAGAAAAAATCAGAAGATTTGTCTGAAGTTTCTTTTCTCTCACTTTTCATTACAAGATATTTCAATTTCCATTTTCATTTTATGTGTTATTAAGTGGCCCATACAAGTATCATGTGATACCTGCACATGAACCATTAAGAAAGGTGTCACTGATTTACTCAGTAATAAGTACTGAAACACGGCATGTACAATATTCATTGAGGTATATTTTTACATGAAGCATAAAAGCTGAAATCATAATTTTAACTTTTTTTCAAAGTAACTCTTCTAAATAAAATTCTGTTACAGTGACATTCAGCAGCAAAAATCACTTAATGCAGAAACTAAATATTGGGAATTTAAATTGTAGATGTTACACTCATATTGTTTTCCTCTGAGCCAAAAAAAAAGACTTCAAATACACGAGAATACACCCTGTACGTAAAGTGTTAGTAGAGACAGATGAGCAGCGAGAAGAAAGGAGAACAGAAACAGTATGGAACTATATCATGAAAAAGTGTTAGTGCCCTGTTATTGCTATACAAATCTGCCATGAAGCAAAATAAATTAATGGAAACATTATATTCACCAGGTTAGGAAGTATACTGTAATGCTTGGATCTTAGAAGATCTTATGAGTATCAATAGTGTTTTGAAAAACAGGCATAGCATATATAGAAATATGTTGAGTATCTAAATCATGAAGAAGATAGCTAAAAGGAAGATGCACAGTTATTAAGGATGCAAATTTCTACAGGAAAATAAAATATTTCGCCTTTAGCTGCCCCTTTGTAACCTAGATATCACAAAAAAACTCTTAGCAGTGTTGTGTAAGATATAATGGAAATTGGAAATGCACAATTTCTAAAAATGAAAATGCAAGAGGTAGCTTGTTTTCTTCTTTCAAATTTTGTTTTTTATTGATTGAAGCATTCACGACATAATTCAACAGTTTAATGACATATCTAAGAATTGGAAATCTGGCTCCTGGAGCTGATATCAGTGTGGAAATTATGTAAATTAAATAAAATTAAAATAAAGTGTGTGAATCATTCATAACTGATTGACCTAAATTATCATCCAGAAAAAGTTATTTCTGTGTATGTAGACCTTCAATTTCCTAGGAATTTTTTTGTTCATGTGGATGATGCTATATTCAGAAAACAGATTCAAGAAGAACATATATTACTAAATAAATAAAATACTACATGTTTTCATGATGTCGGAATACTTTGGTCCATTCAGTTGCAGGTAGTCTTTAAATTTTGAATGTATACTTGTGAGTCAACTGGAAAAAATTATAGGGCTAATAGAGGAGTGTAATTCATCCATAAAACAACTGAATAAACATGTGCACTTAATAGTGCAAATGCATATAATACAGAACTTCCACGTGAGTATAGTGCTTTGCTATGCCACCATATGTAGGGTATTATGAATCAGGAATCATTTATCACTGAAAAGCAATGTTATGTTTGTGGCCCCTTTAGTAGGTTTTTATGTTTACTATCTTTCTTAGGTTTCTAATCGGTTTAACTGTTACATGCACACAACTGTTCGCCAGAACATCTTTGTGTTATTACCAGACACCTCATGCTAAACTGGTATAATTGGATGAAATTATTGGATTTTACACTTAGCATTCTAATCCAACAAATTTTGTGATGTACCCTTATGAGTAACTACACAGACAAGACTAAAAGAGCTATTGCCAAACCAAAGACTGGTCTGAGCAAGGCAGTGCTTTCCAAAGCATAATCCAATTAAGGGTGGTAGACCCTCGTTTTCTTCCAGTATTTCAACTGACTTATCCAACCAGTTGCAAACATACTAACAGTATATGAGTCCTTGGAACATGGTGCTACTTGGGATTTTCCCCATATGCAAATCAATGTTAGAAGTGAGAGAAGAAATTAGTGACTCAAAAAGCCCAAGAACTGTCTGAGAATCGAACCCTGTACCTTTAGTTTTGTACACTGGCAAATAATCACTTAGCCACCAGTCAACATGTAAACGAGTGCTGCTTTTTAATTTCAAGAGAAGTGAGTTTGCCTAGAGTGTGGTAGCAGAAAAATTTGCTTGTGAAATAATGACAGTTTTAATAACTTGGTATGCTGATTATATGAGAACATCACCAACATTAAGAAAGTTTTCTTGAGCAAAAATCAGTATTGACAGTGTGACCTTTCACAGCTACATGAGAATAATTTACAGTGTGCTTCTTTTTTCCATACAAATGAGTGCAATTGATGTTTTAAAAAAGAAAAGATAATAATTCATTTGTATACAATTTGTACTTGCATGTTGACATTACTGCTCCACAGAGTCTCCACCCATTTTCTGACATTTTTTATAATGTAACACCAGCTTCTCTATCCCTTCATCAAAGAACAGTGTTGTCTGGTGTCTCAGCGAATTGTTGACAGTGTCATTAATTTCATTATCTCTTGTTAAGTGCTGAGTAGCCAGCCAATCTTTCATTTTGGGGAGGAGATGAATGTTGCTTAGTGCCAAGTACAGACCATAAGAAGAATGTCAGAACAACGTAAGGGAATGCAACCAGGTGACATCTTTGGCAACTACCAGTATTCTGACATGTGACCATCCCATCATTTTCAAGGCAACTTAGAACCTTGATTGGCAGAGCCATATTGACCAAGAACTGTAATAAGACATATGTAGAAAGACAACACACTCACATATATACACACACACACACAGCCAAAGAGAGAAAGTTGCATTAACTCTCCCTCTCTTGTTTGACCAGGGAGAGAGTATGATTCCAAACAGAATTTAAGCAATAACACCATTTTTATAAGGTCATCAGCTAATTTAATCTCAACTGATCCTTAATAACACTGTCACAATAGCTGGAAGTTCATGTGAGAATCTGTGACTTGTTATACTCCGTAGGATCATCAGTACTGGGGCAACCTTCTGCAGTGGCAGATTTGCTCAGCTGTTGTAAGTATGTGTTCTGCTTATGCTGTATACACCATTCCTCCATGATCATGATGGTCTGACCACTGTATTACATGCCACAACTGCATGGAATATGGTAGTCACTGATCATACATGCACCAATGTCCTCCTTTACAGTCCCATCTTTTACTTGAGTCATTAATCTTCTAACTGTTGTGATGCAGCCAGCCACAAGTTTCTCTCTTGTGCCAACCTATTCTTTGATGTCTTAACACACATCCTATCAACCTGTCCCTTCTTCTTGTCAATGTTTTCCACATGTTCCTCTCCTCACTCATGGATGGAGAACCACCCCATTTTTGATCTTATTGGTGCACCTAATTTTCAATGTCTCTCTGTAGCACCATATGTCAAACACTTCAATCCTCTTCTTTCCCAATTTTCTCACAGTTCATGACTCACTACATACAGTCCTGTGTTCCAAACATACCTTCACAGAAATTTCTTCCTCAAATTAAGGCCTATATTTGCTAACTTTAGGCTTATTTTGGCCAGGAACACTCTCTTTGCCTGTGCTAGTCTGCCTCTTTTGTTCTCCTTCCTTCAGCTGTCGCACATTATTTTGCCTCCAAGGTAGCATATTCCTTAACATTGTCTAATGTTGGACACCCTTTACTTTTAGCTTTGTTTGGTTTGCTCCCAATCCATAGTCTGTACTCATTAATCTGTTCATTTCACTCATCAGGTCCTGTAATTCTTTTTCACTTTCAATAATAACAGCAATATCATCAGCAAATATTATCATTGGTATCATTTCACTCTGTATTTTAATGCCATTCTTGTCACTTTTTTATTTCCATTATTGTTTCTTTAATGTGTAGATTGAACAGTAGGGACAAAAGACTGCATTTTACATCTACATCGATACTCCGCAAGCCACCTGATGGTGTGTGGTGGAGGGTGTCTTGAGTACCTCTATCGGTTCTCCCTTCTATTCCAGTCTCATATTGTTCATGGAAAGAAAGATTGTTGGTATGCTTCTGTGTGGGCTCTAATCTCTCTGATTTTATCCTCATGGTCTCTTCACGAGATATACGTAAGAGTGAGCAATATACTGCTTGATTCCTCGGTGAAGCCATGTTCTCGAAACTTCAACAAAAGCCCATACCGGGCTACTGAGCATCTCTCTTGCAGGGTCTTCCACTGGAGTTTATCTATCATCTCTGTAATGCTTTCGCAATTACTAAATGATCCTGTAACAAAGTGCACTGCTCTCCATTGGACCTTCTCTGTCTTTTCTATCAACCCTATCTGGCACAGATCCCAGACAGGGGATTTGCAAACCACCATAAAGTTCTTGGCAGAGGGTACATCCTGTTGTACCAATTATTTCGAGGTGGAGTATGGAATGTCAGAATTTTGAACAGGATAATTAAGAAGGTTGCAACTGAACTCGGGCTCGTTTACTACCTATTTTTTTCACGTGGCTCATCTGTAAAGGGGGTTGGTAGTAAACGGTTGCATTTGCGCCCCTATTATTGAGTCTGATATTGGCTTGCTTTTGAAGAGCAGTGAATTGAACTATACACGTTCAGATTGAAACTTATTTATTCAAAAGAAATGCTTTAACGTTGTGGCCATGCATTTTTAAGTTCACAAATAATAATTGGTGCAATTCGTACACTGTTTGTCTCACACCCACACACTTTCACTTTGTTCCTTCGCATACCCTGGCGTCCATGCTTGCACTCACGGCACTTTGCCGCTCCCAACTCTCCACCACAACGGCCAACCACAAAAGACCTCGATTTTCCCGCTCACATCCACAGTCCTGAGTCGGGTCACATGACACCACAGTAGTCAAAATAACTGCTAAACATGGCCACAATTCGTTTACAGTATTTTATAATATTTAAATACTTAAATCTAAATACATTATATAATTTTACAAATTATCACCACACTTATATAATTCGTTGCAATTAAAAGAAAACCAAAACACTATCCAACAGAACTACAACGTCCATCAAAACACAAACAAATATTTTCCGGTCTATTTTTGCCCAGCATATTATCTCTGCTGCCGTGCTTTAAATTTTAAACTACTTGAAAGAGTTCCATATTATCCCCTGTTACCTTACAAGGTATGGCAAAGAATGAGTTCCTGTAAACAGTTCAGTGATACACTAGTTCCCACCAGAATCAACTGTAAACCCACCTCAACAACAACTTGTCTGTGGATAGGATGGAAGAAGAAATGGGAGTCAGTATAAAAGACATAGTGAGTCCATATTAGAGTGAGCGTTTAACAGATCTCTGGAAAGGATGGCAGAAGGCACAGATGACATTCCATCAAAATTTCTGAAACCATTGGGGGGAAGTGACAACTAAATGATTATTCAAGTTGGTGTGTAGAATCTATAAACCTGGAGACAAGCCACCACACATTTGGAAGACTATCATCCACAATCCTGAAGAGAGCAAAGACAGACGAGTGTGAGAACTATCACACAATCAGCTTAACAGCTTATGCATCCAAGTTGCTGACAATAATAATACACACAATGATAGAAAAGAATATTGAGGATCTGTTTGATGATGATTAGTTTTGGCCTTTGAAAAGGATATACACCAGAGAGTCAATTCTAGCATTGAGATTGATAATGGAAGCAAGACTTCAGAAAAATCCAAATGTTTTCTTAGGGTTTGTTGCTCTAGAAAGTGTTTGACAATGTAAAATGGTGTAGAATGTTCAAAATTCTGAGAAAAATAGCAGTAAGCTGAAGAGAATAACAGGTACTATGGAGTATGTACAAGAACCAAGAGTGAACAAAAAGAATGAAAGAACAAGAATGAAGTGCGTGAACTGAAATGAGTGTAAAACAGCAATCATCATGACACTTTTTCAAAGAAAGGCCCCCTAGGTCCTGTGGAAACAAATTATTTGCCTCTAATGCAGTGGTTTCCATTGCCTTCTGCATCCTTATGCTGTTGATCACTGCTGATTCTTCATTCTTTCAGGAGTAGTTTCCTACCCCAATCTCAAGATGTTGCCCTGAAACTCTCTCCAATCCTTTGTCCCCTTTGACAAGGCCATTGACAGAACTAGAGTGACTCCTTGTACTGGAAGCTTTCAACAACCACCACCGACAATCTTTATTCAAAACTTAAGCAGGGCCTCAGATCGAATCTGGATTATTATTATTATTCCCTTTTAAGACAGCAATTGAATTTGAGTGGTCATGATTTCTTCTTCTTTCTTCGTTCTTCCCAAATTCTCTTCATATGTTCACTGTGTTCTCTCTTGTGTTCCTCCAACCATCTTTTTCCCATTCTGTTCTCTGTGTGTTCTTGTTTAAATGTGTGTTTCTTCATGATGTTTCTAAACTGTTCTCTATTGTTTATGTTGTCTTGTGTGATCCCCAATTCTTTAATGTCTTGTTCTGTTTCAGTGATCCACTTTGTGTTGTTTACTATCTCGAAGATTTGCCTTGTGAGCCTGCTTTTATTCATCTTGCTATGTCCATAAAATTTCATCCTCCTCTTTGTAATGGTGTCTGTTATTGTTTCTATGTCTTTGTAAATCTCTCTAGTTGGCCTCTTCATCCAGATTCCTTCCCAAAACACTGGTCCATATATTTTCCTCAGAATTCTTCTTTCCTGCTTTTCAATCTCTCTGATCTTCATATGACCATGAATCACTGTAGTTTCTGCAGCATAAAGTGCTTCTGGTAGGACTATTGTGTTATAATGCCTTAGTTTCACATCTTATTATAGTGACTCCAAGTGAGCTTATACGCTTTTTGTAATCTGGAGATTCTATCTATATTGGTTTCAGTCCTGACAGTTGGATTATCTTTCCCAGATATCTGAAGTGGGCAACTTGTGCCACTTTCCCGTATTGGGTAGTAATGGGGAAATTATCTACAGGTTTGTTTTCCATATACTGTGTTTTCTCATAGGAGGTTTGTATTTGGGTTGTTTTTATTATTAGTCAGAGAGGTTGCAGCTCGACTTTAAAAGTGCCTTAATTTAGATGGTGATAAAAAACACACTTTAGAGCATGTTTCTGCAAAATATAACCAGTCCTGTTGGTAATGCTACATGCATAAGGCAAAAAAGGTGTGGATCTTATTGTTTTCATCACTTGCCAAAGTCTTTAATTTAGATGGTGATAAAAAACACACTTTAGAGCATGTTTCTGCAAAATACAACCAGTCCTGTTGGTAATGCTACATGCATAAGGCAAAAAAGGTGTGGATCTTATTGTTTTCATCACTTGCCAAAGTCACAGTTGGTCAATAGGACAATGCACAACTGATCTGTCTTTCACTATAACAATTCTGGCAAAAAGTAACTATGAGGTGGGCTAAATCAGCTGAAAAACTTTTAAGATTTAAGTATCCCTTTGTGCTGAGCCAGATGGTGACAACTATCACGCAAAGATACAAATTGGTGAGTGTTGGCTCCCTATAAATATTACCTCCCTAGTGCAGAAAATATTCAGGTGACTGGAATTCAGATATTCTAAAAAGCACTGCAAAGTTTCACTGTCATGCGGAAAAACAACAAAAATATCACCTACATATCTAAAGAAGCATGTGAGTTTCAATACAGCTAAGACCAAGGCATATTTCTCAAAATCATCCATAAAAAGGTTAACAGTAATAAGTGACAGAGAGTTCCTCATCTCAATTCCATCTCTTGCTCATAAGTCATTGAAAAAGATCAAGTGGAAGTTAACACATATTGAAATAAGAATGTAGAGCATAAGTGTCACACGGGCCTAAAATTGCCAAGCAAATCTGCTCTTCAGAATATTGGCACAGCACATGTCATCCTGTGGAGTATAACAACACACAGATCATGGTGTACATTTCCTGTTATTGCAACAGTATTGTTAAGGAGGCAGATGAGATTAAATTAGCTTAGGGACCTTGAAAACAGAGATTGACGCTTTTGCTTAAACTCTTCTTGGAATCCTGCTCTCTCCATGGCCAAATGCCAGAGGAACAAGTTAAGCTACTTTCTCACCCAGTGGTAACTAGATTTTACTATTGATATCATCTGATGTTGGTCATCTTTGGTTGTGAAGTGATGCTAGTTGTTTGTCTTTCCGCATGTGCCATTTTTTGATTCTTCACCAGCATAGCCGTGCATACTGAAGGTTTATATTTCCTTTCACAGCAGTGTGTCATTGCATTTGTGCCTTTAAAATGATAGGATATCACCGGCTGAAATATCAGTGGTATCAAAGACATCATCTGCCTGCATTTCCATAAATTAATTGAACATTTTATACATTGGGAGGAACTTAAGTTTCATATAGGGAGAATACTGAAAAATGTCCCAGGCAGAAAGTCTGAGATTTTGCTTCAGTTGATTTTCACTATGTGGACACACATTATTGTGAATGAGAATGATTCCTTTTGTATTGGTCCTGTACTATTTATTTTGGAATGACCTTCAGAGTATTATAAGTGTTTCACAATAAATACTGTTGATGTCACAGCATTGTCATGTATTAACTCTCGTGAAATGTGCTGCAAAATTCCTTTGCAATCCCAAAAGACTGTAATCATGAGCTTGCAGTTTTACAATGTCTTGTGGAATTTCTCGGGTTTATTTAGAGAATGAATGTGCATCGACTGTTTTCATCATAATTCTGTTCAGAAACTTCTCCCCCTCTTCATATAGTGATGAAGGGAATGTCAAGGCCAAAGTTAGTTAGTTAGTTAGTTAGTTGGTTGCCTGTTCCATTGATCAATTGCACGGCACGGTAGCTGTTATTATGTGGAACGTGTGAAGTGCAAAGAATTCATTTATGGTATAGAATGGGTTGTCAAGGAGATATGATTTCAATTAGTTACTGCTGTCTGTCAGACATTTTATTTCATCTGGTAATTTGTCAAAAATTTTTATAGAAGCGTATTTTACCCCTTTCTGTGGCAAAGATAGGTTGAGTAAAGAGTAGGATAACTCTTTCTTTTTTCTGGTATTATAATCATGAATGTCACTGTTGTTTTGAAACTGGTCCATGTTGTTGAGAACAAACTTCATTATTGAGTAAATGTACTGTGAGGCTGTTGTAAGAATTCCCAATCTTTTAAAAAGATGCCTACAAGATGTGTGACTATGAACCCCACACTTTATTGCAACGACTTTCTTTTGTGCAGTGGATACTTTTTGTCTAAATGTTGAGTTACCCCAAAATATTATTCTGTATGACATCAGAGAGTAAAAGTATGCAAAGTATGTTAGATTACTAATTTCTATATCCTCGAAATTGGCAATTATTCTTGTTGCAGAAGTTGCTGAACCTAGTTGCTTTATAAGATCCAAAATATGAATTTTCCAATTAAGATTATCATCTATATGTACACCAGAACATCAGCTGTAATTGCTCCACATTGTTTTAATATCTTATTAGAGATGTCATCTACTCCAACAGAACATTTATTTTTCAAAGATTTAATAATTTTACTTATTTCACAATTGGTTGTTAGGTGAAAATCTGACTAAAATTTTTCAAAACTGACTCTTCTATGTACTGCCTGGCTTTTTTCTTTTGAACTATTCTCACCAATTTTTTCTCCTACACTTAAGATATGGTTGTTAAATACATTAGCTACTTGTTTACTGTTGGTTAGGATGGTCTCATTCTCTTTAATAGTAATACTACTTGCCCCATTGGTTTCTTTTCCTGTCTCCTTTCAAACAACGTTCCATATTGATTTGATTTTATTGCCAGAGTTGTTAATTTCTTCTTCAAGATACATATTTCTTGATTTCCTTACAACTTTTCTCAGTGTGTTACAATAATTTTTATAGCGTAAAACTACTTCTGGATCTTCAGTAGTTAAACCTGTCTCATACAGTTTTCTTTTTCTTTCTGAAGACACTTTAATACCTGTAGTAATCCAAACCAGTTCTTTCACCTATGTGAACATTGGTTGAATAGTTTCATGATCCATGGATGATTTGCACAACAAACAGTGCACAAAACATATGTTACTCTAACCTCTCAGTGACAATGTTAAAGAGGGTTGTTCTTCAAATCTGAAGCCCATCTTCAGAAGTTGTGAAGTGACATTTCATATGCAGAAATTCATCAACATGTTGCAGAAGTTCATCAGTCACATGTGAATGTTTTCCTTAACCACTTTCATCACGCATATCTATGTGACCAGTCTTGAATTTTCTGCACCTCTCCCTCACATTCTCTTGTATATGACAAACTGATGACGAATTTCGGCAGCACTGACTCTTTCTGCTTGCAGGAAGTATATGGCTGGCCACACGAATGGATTTCTGCAGTGGGCCAGAAATGCTACTCAGTTCTTCTGGTATTTTTATCAGATCTTGCCTGCCAATCACAGGCCTGTTGTTTTCCCCTAATGATCAGATCCAGTCTCTCAGATCAGCCCAGAGGCCAGGTCTTTTTGTGTGTGACACAAATCAGTGGATTTTCATGAATACCTGAGGACCCAGGACTGCAATGCATCTTCAACAGGTGAGAGGCCACAAGCAGCAGAGTTCAGTAACTGCAAACATGTCTCACCAAAAGTGTGACTTTCTAGGGGTCATTTTAAACACGTTTGGATTTTGAAACTCATTCACATTATCAGCAGGAAGTTAGTATGGGTGATAGCAGGAAGAAAACTGTGATAGTCACTGGTGACTTGTACACGGTGCGCTCATTTATTTTTTGGAAGAAAAACCTCCACTAATGCACAGGTGTTGAACGCAGGTGTTCCAGAATTCATCAGAAATATCCATGGCCCATTGGTAAAATCTGCTTGTGAATGGCCAGTTAATGACAGAACATAACTGGAACATAATTGCCAACTGGCGGGAGAAGCAATAACACCATTCTTTTCAGTTACTTGCTGCTTACATGGTGACCAACGGAAGACAGAACTGACTAATGTAATGTGACATTCAAAATCTCCTTTTCCAGCTACACAAGTAGCATGAAGCTACAACAGGATGTATATGCCCCGGGACAAGCAGAAAAAAAATTGGGAATTTTTTCATCTGGAAAAAACTTGAGAATTTTGTATAATTCTGGGAATTTTTCATTGTTTGTTTTCAGTTCAATTTTTGTAACTTTGACTGGCGAGAACTGATACTCTAACAGAAAATTATAGTTTATTCCACTATTGTAGACAAACACTGCAGCAATAAAACATAAACAAATGAATAACACCAAAACAATACTTTAGTTGCAAAGGCAATGCACCATTTACAACAAAACACAGTGCACACACAAGCATCTGCTGACAGCAAAAGTGTCAGAGATTATGCAATACTTTGTAACACCAAACTACTTTTGATGCGTCTTACTCATGAGCCTTGTTTGGATGAGCGTGACATCACAGCTGTTTATATTTCTAACAGGCAATGGGAAAATATTGTGAGTGGTGGTTTCAGAAGCTTTACTTTCACAGTAACTTTCCTTTTACACAAAGTGATTTATGTTACGTTTGAGAATGTGCAATGAATTTGTTAAGTCACGGAGTGTTAGACTCTCTTTCAAAGCATAACAATGAGAGCTAGCCGCAGAAAAATATTGACCCCAGAACACCAACCATTTACGCCATTATTTAAAATTTTACTGAGTTTGGGGCCTCTTCTGACACCAGGCTCTGGGGGTCCCCCTCAGTGGTGAAAATCTTCTCAAGGGCACTGATGGTAGTGAGGATGTAGTGTACAACATGTGCACCACATATGGAAATTGGGAAAAGGCATCCACAAACAACAAGCATATAGCTTCCTGAAATGGCCCAGCAAAACCATTGTGAACATTCTCCCATGGGTGGTCACAGTGGGGCCACGGCGAAAAACATTCTGCTGGGGATGCCTGATTGAGGAAGAAGGCGTGGCAGGAGTGGCAACAATGCTGGGACAGCTGCCGGACCAGTGCCTTCATGCATGTCATCCTCTAATAGGATGCATGAAGGAGTCCTCCACAGCCAAAGTCTAGACACCCTGAGAGACAGTGAGCTGGTATGCAGCTTGAAGTAATTTAAAAAAAAAAAACATGTTGGCCTGAGAGAAACATGCTCCAGCTACTCCCTTTGGACTGCTTACAAAACCTTGTGCAAGATAGGTCACAGGAAGCTGCCAAGGTGACCATGTGTGCCACCAGTGGGAATTCATCCATGGTTGTTTATTTTGTTGATCCAACAAGCAATTTCATGGTGGTAAAATTCTGCATTGGAGCCCAGAGAGAGAGGCAGGACAGGTTACCTGCATGATACGTTAGGTTGCAGGACAATTATGGTTCTATTAATGATACATGCTTAAAAGCAATGCCCGGCACTGCTGATGCTGCAGTTTTATCTAGGAGCTTTGACTGGTGCCCCCTCAAGGAAATTAAGGATTTGTCATCAGTCAAGAGGTGAAATTTGCAATGATACAGATATGCATAAAACTTTTAACAAAATAAGTAATTTCTGAAGCTTCTTTGCCAATTTGGGAGTAGTTGAGAGGTGCAGAGTTTAATGTTTTACAGGTGAAGGCGGTTGGGTACTCTGAACCATCTAATAGTTTGTGAGACAGAACTGCTGCAATGCCTTACTTGGACACTTCTGTCACTAGCATCAGCCCTGGGATCAGACATGGAGCTGCCTTAAGACCATCCTTAAGGCATCAAAAAGCCTATTGGCAGGAGGCTGACCACACAAGTTTAACACCTTTCATGCACCGCTGATTTAAAGGGTGTGCACCTGTACAACTTATGGAATGAACTTGGCATAGTATGTGATGTTAGCCAGGAACATTGGCAACTATTTATGGTTACTAGGAGCTGACAGTGTAAACCATTCTCCTTGAGCCATTTGAAGGGGGATTCAAAAATTCTTATAATGTTATGCATGAATTGGGCCCATAACAATAATATTGGTTAGATAATTAACACAGTACAGAATAGCTTGAATCATCTGTTCTAATTATAGGGCATTATAAATTAAACAATGGAAAATTAAGGACAGAATAATGACAACATTATGAAAAGGATAGATTGCTACTCACCATATAGTGGAGATGTTGAGTCGCAACCAGGTACAACAAAAATACTGCTAAACAAGTAAGCTTTCGGCCAAAAGGCCTTCTTCTGGATTAGACAACATAAACACACACATTCATGCTAACACAACTCACATATACATGATCACTGTTTTTGGTTGCTGAGGTGAGACTGTGAGCAACAGTGCATGAAGCAATCGTGGTGGTGTAGGTACGGAAGAGACTGCAGCACGGAGGAGGATGGACAGCAGAGTATGTGTGGGGGACAGTAAGGTGGTACTTTCTGTAAGTGTACAGCTATGAGGTGGGGAGAGGGTATCGCAGCTAGATGTAGTGGGGAGGTTAGATGGAGGGCGGGGACTGCGGGAGGGAAAGTGAGAGTGGAGAAGGAGAGAAGTAGACTGTGGGTGCGCTAGTGGAATAGAAGGCTGTGTGGTGCTGGAGTGGGAACAGGGAAGAGGATGGGTTGGTGAAGGACAGTGATTAACACAGGTTGAGGCCTGGAGGGTTACAGGAATGTAGGACTTATTGCAGGGAGAGTTCCTGCTTGTGCAATTCAGAAAATCTGGTGTTGGTACAAAGGATCCAGATGGCACAAGCTGTGAATCAGTCATTGAAATGAAGAATGTTTTGTTGGGCAACATGCTCAGTGACTGCATGATCCAGCTGTTTCTTGGCCACAATTTGTTGTAGCCATTAACGCGGACATACAGCTTGTTGGCTATCATGTACACATAGAACACAACACATGGCTGCAACTTGGCTTGTAGATCACATGCCCAGTTTCACAAGCAGTCCTACCTTCAGTGGGATAGATGATGCTTGTGACTGACTGGAGCAGGTGGTGGTGGATGGATATATGGGACAGGTTTTGAATTTAGGTCTATTACAGGGGCTGAGTAGGGATGGACGAAGATACTGTATATGTTTGATGGGCGGCAGAATACCACTGTGAGAGAGGTGGGAAGGATAGTGGGTAGGACATTCCTCATTTCTGGGCACAATGAGTATGTGGTTCAGTTGCTCCAGTCCTTGGTGGTATTGGGTTACAAGAGGAATGCTCCTCTGTGGAATTTTGGAAGGTGGTGGGTGACTGGAGAGATAAGGTACGAGAGATCTGTTTCTGTACATGATTGGGGAAGGAGGGGGAGGAGCTTTGATCATTGAAGAGGAACTGCATGTAACTACAGTTGCGATGGCCACAGGTGGCTAGACTGTACGTAAGGGACTTATTGGTATGGAATGGATGGCAGGTTTTGAAGTGGAGGAATTGCTGGTGGTTGGTAAGTTTGGCATGGACAGAGGAACTGATGTAGCCCTCTTTGAGGTGAGCTGGAAGTCAACAGTGAGAAAGATGGCTTGTTGGGTTGATGCAGTACATGTAAAGTGAAAAGGGGATAAAGTGTTGAGGTTCTAGAAGAATGTGGATAGCGTGTCACCACCATTGATCCAGATCATCCTCACCACCAGTTGAGAGCACGTAGATGTTATCAATGAACCTGAACCAGATGAGCAGTTTGGGCTCTGGGTGGTTAGGAAGGATTCCTTTAGATGGTCTATGAATAGGATGGCATGGGATGAGGGCATGCGGGTGCCCATTACTGTACCCCAGATTTGTTTACAGGTGTTGCCTTCAAAGGAGAAGTAATTGTGGGTAAGGATACACACTGAAGCACCAGACAAACTGGTATTGGTATGTGTATTCAAATACAGAGATATGTCAACAGGCAGAGTATGGCACTGGGGTCGGCAATGCCTATATAAAACAACAAGTGTCTGCTGCAGTTGTTAGATCGATTACTGCTGCTACAATGGCATGTTATCAAGATTTAAGTGAGTTTCACATGGTGTTACAGTTGGTGCATGAATGATGGGACACAGCATCTCCGAGGTAGCAATGAAGTGGGGATTTTCCTGTATGACCATTTCACGAGTCTACCGTGAATATGAGGAATCCAGTAAAATATCAAGTCTCCAACATCACTGTGACCAAAAAAAGATCCTGCAAGAACAGGACAAATGATTACTGAAGAGAATCATTCAACATGACAGAATTGCAACCCTTTCACAAATTGCTGCAGATTTCAATACTGGGCCATCACCAAGAGTCAGCATGTGAACCATTCAACAAAACATCATTAATATGGGCTTTCGGAGCCGAAGACCCACTCGTATACCCTTGATGACTGCACTACACACAGCTTCATGACTTTCCTGGACCTGTCAACAATAACATTGGACTTTTGATGACTGGAAAGTAGTTGCCTGGTTGGACAAGTCTTGTTTCAAATTGTATCAAGTGGAAGGATGTGTACGGGTATGGAGACAACCTCATGAATCCATGGACCCTGCATATCAGCAGGGGGCTGTTCAAGCTGGAGGCGGCTCTGTAATGATGTGGGGCATGTGCAGTTGGATTGATATGGCACCCCTGATATGTCTAAATATGACTGTGACAAGTTACACATACTTCAGCATCCAGTCTGATCAGCTGCATCCATTCATGTCCATTGTGCATTCCGACAGACTTGGGCGATTCCAGCTGAACAATCCGACACCCCACATGTCCATAATTGCTACAGAGTGACTCCAGGAACACTCTTCTGAGTTTAAACACTTCTGCTGGCCACCAAACTCCCCATACATGAACATTATTGAACATATCTGGGATGCCTTGCGATGCGCAGTTCAGAAGAGCTCTCCACCCCCTTGTCCTCTTAGAGATTTGTGGACAGCCCTGCAGGAAACATGGTGTCAGTTTCCTCCAGCATTATTTTAGACATTAGTCGAGTCCATGCCACATTGTGCTGTGGCACTTCTGCATGCTCACAGGGACTCTACATGATATTAGACAGCTGTACCAGTTGTAGTTGGTCATGGTTACCAAGAAAGAGGTTGTAGGTGTGGTATCTGCCAGGTTTTTGACTACTTCATATCCTGGCCTGAAATGAGGAACTGCTCACAGTCTGGTCTCATCAGCCAGAGACAGTTGTCATGTATGTGTGAGTTGCATTTGCATTTATGTGTGTGTATGTTGTCTAATTCAGAAGAAAGCCTTTTGGCCAAAAGCTTATTCACTCAGCAGTCTTTTTGTTGTGACTATCTGTGAATCAACATCTCCACACATGGTGAGTAGTAGCCTATCATTTTCATAATATTGTGTTCATACGTTAGTTTTACAACAGTAACCTTTAACTGTAAAAAGCATAAACAACTTACAGAAATGTTTGCTACAGCACTGAATGTAGTTATCTTCCAAGTTTTATTCCTAAAGAACACTGTTAGTTCCCAATGTTCCCACTAGGTGTTGTTTTGTTGTTGTGGTCTTCAGTCCTGAGACTGGTTTAGTGCAGCCCTCCATGCTACTCTATCCTGTGCAAGCTTCTTCATCTCCCAGTACCTACTGCAACCTACATCCTTCTGAATCTTCTCAGTGTATTCATCTCTTGGTCTCCATCTACGATTTTTACCCTCCACGCTGCCCTCCAATACTAAATTGGTGATCCCTTGATGCCTCAGAACACACTAGGTGGAAAGCACAAATGAGTTATTCCGACAGTCATTATGGAGTGGTATAATGGTGCAGAGGCTGAAGATTATTTCTTAATATAATTGTGTTCAGTAACAAAGCATCAAAGGGAATTAGCATAATGTTCAGATATGGGCTGAGCAGAAACCAGATTTAACAAGATTTATTGTCCTTTCTTTCTTGCTGAGTCAACTGTAACTGGCATATCATAGATGGATATGCTTGAACGATATCCAGTGCCTCAGTTACAACAGTGTATGGACACAGAATTTGTTTTTTCAATAACCAGATTATCATCATGAAGTTGTCACATATCTCTGTAGGGACGTGTTGATTCGAGCGGGGCATGTTGGAACATCATCCTGGGCGCTGTGATCACCTGATCAACCTTATGGATTTGTGTGGATGGGTTACATTAAAGACAGAGTGTTCCTCCACTTCCAGGAAATATCAATGAGCTGCAACAACAGATGATACAAGCAGTTGTCACCATACTCCAAGATTGGCAGAAAACTGATTAAATACGGGACATTTGTCATGTTACAAAAGGTAGCCACGTTGAACATTTGTAAGTAAAACTTGAAGATATACTGCATTCAATGTTGTATCAAACATTTCTGTAAGTTATTTACCATTTCCACAATTAAAGGTTACATTTGTGCAACTGATTTGTAAACACCCTGTACTTTTGAAAATGGCGGATGCACCTGAAACCCCAAATAATAAGTGATTATACCAGATTAACCTGAATGGTGTATTTAAAACCAGCAACTGACCTGAAGACTCATCAAGTGGCAGTTGTAGGTAAGCATCCTGTAAATCAATTTTTGAAAAATGTTTCCCCTCAGCTAGCTTAGACAACAGCTTCTCTGGATGGGGCAGTGAATGTATATCAATGTTAGACTAATAATTAACAGTGGACTTAAAATCACCACAGATGCATAATGGTCCCATTCAGTTTTTTAATGGCCAGTACAGGAATTGCCCATTGACTGGTGGAAACTGGGGCAATGACATATTGATCCTGAAGCCATGTGATTTCCACCTGAACAGCCTCATGAACCAGTAGTGGGTGGGCTCTGCAAAGTTCAGGCATCAGAAATGGCTTCGGAGAAATACGAGTGTGAGCCATAAAGAAATTTGCACACCCGAGTGTTTGTTCCAGTATTTCCCTACATGCCATGTGCAGTGCATCAAGATAAAAAAAGGCACAATGGTAGACAATAAATTAACTTGTTCCTCCACTGTGAACACAAAAATTGTAAAGGTGTCTAAGACAAAAATGTTGGTAGTAGTCAGGGAGCATAGTACTAAAAGAGTAGTACTCATTCAGTGTTTTTGTAATTAGCTACCAGAAAAAATTCACTGAGAAGAGGAATGACTCTATGGCAGTAAGACAGATCTCAGCACTGGGCCTGTTGCAGCATAACAAACCAAGCTGTCAGTACCCGACCACATTGATTAAGGACACAGCAGCACCCATGTACAGCGGAATCATGTGCACTGGATGAGTAGTGTCAAGTCCAAGGTAAGTTTTCGTGATGGCAGGGAAACTGCCAGTGCCAAATCCGTGATGAGGTGGATGGCCTTGTTGTCCTCCTGCTGCAGTGGAGTATGCATCCATTGGGCTACTTGTTGATACACAACATCCAATTGACCACCCTTACCTCAAGCCCAGCATACCACAGCATAATGTGGGCATCAGCATCTGGTATGCCCACTGCCACACGCACACATGTGAGACTATACTTGTATGTGAGAACCTGCAAGTCAGCTGCCCAGGTGGCATACAATTGTCCTCCGCACTGTTCATGACACTGATTAATCTAAAGCTTAGCAGCAAGAAGTGCCTCTGCTGACTGTAGTATTTGGTTAACAGAGCACAGAGATCACCAAAAGGCTGCAATTTCCACAACACTTTGTATAAATGACTACTAGAAAAGAAGTAAATTATGTTTCCACTCTCTGGAAATATAATACAAGAAGAGCGGCGCGTTTCGTCACAGGGTTATTTGGTAACCGTGATAGCGTTACGGAGATGTTTAACAAACTCAAGTGGCAGACTCTGCAAGAGAGGCGCTCTGCATCGCGGTGTAGCTTGCTCGCCAGGTTTCGAGAGGGTGCGTTTCTGGATGAGGTATCGAATATATTGCTTCCCCCTACTTATACCTCCCGAGGAGATCACGAATGTAAAATTAGAGAGATTAGAGCGCGCACAGAGGCTTTCAGACAGTCGTTCTTCCCGCGAACCATACGCGACTGGAACAGGAAAGGGAGATAATGACAGTGGCACGTAAAGTGCCCTCCGCCACACACCGTTGGGTGGCTTGCGGAGTATAAATGTAGATGTAGATGTAGGACAAAACAAGTCAAAATGTCAGAGGCAGACATCTCAGCTCTCTGAAGCCTTGTCAAAGGAAGTGAACATCAGTGATGGGGCAGCTGTGTCCTCCATTTGATGTGGTTGTTGTTGCTGAGATGCAGACTGCTGAGATCCAAGCTGTTGCTGTTGTAGCTGCTGCTGTTGTAGAGCCACAAACTGTTGTTGTTGTAGTGACAGCTGTTGCTGCCACTGTTCCATAAATATAGACTCCATAAAGCAGGAACTTAAGACAAAGCCAACACCGCAGAAACAATAGGGTAAGAACTCACCACCTCTAAAGAGTCCACACCTGATGCAAATATGGGATCCTTGAATAAAGCTAAAGTTGTCATGAGCAGAGCATTGAACAAACACCAAGAATGTGTACCAGAATGTTAAGTTCAAAGCAGTATCAAACTGTAAATAGCAACTGAGCTCAGCGGAAGGCAAGGCCACCCAGCTCACCTCCTGGTACACTGGAAGCTGTTTACCACACAGTCTAACTTTGCCACCATCTCTTTTTGGAAAGAATCTCTCTTGCCGCTGCCATAAGTTCATGTAATTCAGCAACCTTAGTGACTTCAGCTAAAGAAGGATTCACCAAGAACTGGCCCAGGTAATTTTCCTGCCTTTCCATAGCCTCATTGAAACCGGCAAATTGTGTGGTGATGGGTGGGGGGGGAGAAAGTTTCCCTGCACATTGTTTTGAGGAAACTGAAATCTATAGCCACATGCACCAAAATAAGATTGATATTCTTAATGAAGAAAAAAGCCTTAAAAACATTGTTGTCCTGGATGCCTTTCAGAATGTATTTGATGTATTATAATGTAATTAATTTTAGTTCTGTTATGTCTCATTACACAGTACAGCAGGCAATTTATTGTAAACAGCAGACTATGTTTAGTTCCTCGTGGTTACAGGTTGTATTAACATCATTTTTGCATGCAGAGATATCTTTTGCTTCTTCGTTTTGTTTTCTGTTGTTGGTTTCCAAATTGACCTTTCATTCATCATAGGGTCTCTCAGTGTCCTATATTGTGCTTTCTCTTTTTGTGATTATACTTTTTATGTTTTTTATGCATCCTTGTTGGTCATTTGAATTCCAATTTGTTTTGTATTTTATTTAACTTTTAAAGCATTTTTATCAGTTTTTAACTGCTCACCTGCATCTGCCTCCTTTCCTGGCCGACCCCTAAAGACATCATTTGCAACTTTCCTCTCACCTATTTAGGTGCCACCTCCTGACACATGTTAGCAGTGATCCTGTGTCCTCATAGGATGCCTCGCATGTAAGATCATGTGACATATGCCAGTTTCCTAGATTGTAACCAATTTCATACAACATCTAACAATGGACGTGTGTTTTTTGTTTCATAAGAAGGAATTTTTGGCCAAATCTTTAAATGTATAGGAATCTTTTTGTTGTGCCTGTCTGTGACTCATGTAACATCTAGTTATTATGGTGTTTTTATTATGTTTGTTGACAAGCTGGTTTTCAACATTATTCAGTGTAATAACATGTATCCATTTTAATAACAGATGAGTTCACAATACATTACTCTTTAATTTGTTTCTTTTTGAAGTCTATGGAGAGTTGTTTTGAACATTTATGTATTTGATTTATTGTCGATGATGCTTATTGCTGCATGCTTCACAATTTGACTAATTCTGTTGTACTTTGTTGTTTGATGCTATGTATACATCCCTAGATAATGGCTGTGGGTGCTAAATCTGGTCACGGTTTAAAATAAAAAGAAAAGTGCAACTGGTACTGATATTTTCTTCAACACCATTTCTGCAGTTTCAGTATGTACACCAAGACACCCCATATGCTGAACAAGAAATTTTTGAGGGTGCTCCTAGTTTCATTTATGATATGTTTTATTTATGTTTATCTCCATGCAAAATTGTGTCAACTTTTGTACTTGAGGCTTTTTGTAGAACTGTTAAGTTTTTGAAAACAGCATGCATGTTACCAATGGGTGATCAATACACACTCAAAATGATTAATTTCTTGGTGATTTCAAGCCCTGCTAATTCAATAGATGATATTTCAAAGTGTTAGTCTTCACTTACTGTTCTCAGGCCTTGACTTGATTGAAACTGTATTCATTTTCTGATGTAAATGGATGGTTCTCCAACTTTCAAAGTAGTCCTACAGTAACAGTTGTGACAATAATGGCTTCTTGCTGTTTAATTCTGGGGATAATTTATAGTCTACACTTAGTAATTGTGTGCTTTTAAAATAAAATAAAGTAATAAATTTGCCTTAGATGTATTAATCAGACAGACAAATAACTCCTAGGTTGAGCGTAGATGTGATCAATTTTAAATAACATACCCCAACGCAACGGTTTTTAGATTAACTAAAAGAGGTTTACTGCCTGTAACATTCACACATTAGTTCATTGGCTGGTGTAAGCAACTACTCATTTAAGTGATTTGAAAATAGCTCAAGCCCCTAATATAGGGCTGAGTGAACATGCTATATAAAATTAATAAATAAAAATAGCTGGAAAACACATACTGGCTCATACCTCAAATTAACAGAAGATAAACTCCTTACTAACTCACATATAATAAGAGTCTTAAATGACACACAAAGCATTAAGCTAAATATTGATTAGTAGCAGAAAATATTCAAAATACTCATCGGAAAACTGAGTTACAGTACATATTCAGTGCAAAAATTCAGAGTCTACATCAACCTTCACATGCAAAAATACAAGTTCTGCTGAACTGCTGGCAGAAATAAATCAGAGACATGACTACGACAGAAAAACTCTCTATAAGTCCAGCAAACTAGTGTTAAATACATTGGGTTGGTGCAGAAGTTTGTAGTGTTTTTCTATAAGTCTATAAACACAACAGACACACACAACAGAAACTTTAGCCACCAATAATATATTTCTCATTCACTGTTTAGAAAAGTGTGCCAGTGCTGGAGCAACTTCTTGATTCTCTGACGGTAGAAATCAAGTGGTTTTGAGGCTAATAACTCATTGAACAATGTTTGGAGTACAATTTCACCTGGCAAGAAGATTCATTGAAGGGTGTTTGTTAGCAGAAAAGGTGAAAATCTGAGAGCGCAAGATCAGGAGAATGAGGTCGGCGTGGAATGTCCTCCCAACCCAACTCTTCTATGGTATTTTTTGTCAGCCTGGCAGCACGGGGTCTTTGTACAGGGCACAAACATTCCTTTCTTTTCCTTACATCAACATAAACATACCATTTCTCATCACCAATAATGATACTGGGTAGGAATGCCTGGTGTTATTCATGAGCCAATTGATGATGAGCAAGCGTAGATGCACATATGGCCACCCACTGATTTTTGTGATTTTGGCTTAGAGCATGTGGTACCCATACACCTGATTATTGAACCTTCCCCACTGCATGAAAATTTTGCATAATGCTGGAATGATCACAATTCATCACATTTGCCAATTCTCAAGTACACTGATATGGATTATTGTGGATTAATGCATTTAAACTACCTTCATCAAACCCTAAAGTTCTTCCTGAATATGGAGAGTCACTAATGTAAAAACATGCCTCCTCAAAATGAGAAAAACATTTTCTTACTGTGCTCCATCCAATAGCATTATTCCTTTACACAGTGCAAATGTTTCTTGCAGCCTCTGCTGCTGGTCACCCCTTTATTGAACTCAAACAGAAGAAAGTGTCTTAAATGTTCTGATTTCTCCACTTCGCTAGCATCCACAGCTCCACTCACTATGCCCAAATGACAAAATGGTTGTATGTGTACTTAAAGAGTAACAGTGAACTGCAAAGAAAAATGACAAACAATAAATAAACCCATATCAACCAGAATACCAACATGAAAAACAAAAATGCTGCAAACCAACCCAATATTTCTGAGTGTTGTGACTGATGACGTGAAAAATATCTATCACCAAAAATATGTGTTGCTAGATCACAGCTCAGACCAATGTAGATCTTGCCACTTCAAACTCATACCAAACTGTATGTGTCAGCGAGATGGTGGCAGCCCTTTTAAAGTGTTAAAGCTCCCCCCCCCCCCCCCCCCCTGCCATGAAATGCCATGCATGTACATCACTTAATGACTTTGTACTTTCCCCAGCCTGACTCATAACATTAAAAATCAGTTCATAATTTCTGTGGCATCAATTCAACTATTACAATAAATATGGTTATGGCACAACTTTCTTATTAGATTTTCCTCCTCTTTCCATTGAAATTATCAGAAAAAAATGGTTAGGTATAACAGTTTTTAAGTTGTGGGCAAAACTAGGCAAATATTTAAATAATTAAAATTACAGACCCCAATAAAAATTATAAATCTTATGAACTCAATGTTGGAGGTGGTGTGTAAATATGTCTGCCAGTGCATACAATTGTGCTGACTGTGTATGTGTCTTGTATTAAATTATATGTAGACTTTTAATCAAAGTTCATGTAAAAACAGTCTCAGACCTAATAAATTATGATGTGATACAAGTGAATAGTTCAACTGAGGCACATTACTGGGAGCCACAATCTGAGTTCTTGATCTCTTTTGTATCATAAATATTATAAAAGTTATTAAATATTTGTTGAATTTAAAATGGATAAATCATCTAGGTGTTGCATATTCTGACTTATACTTATTAAAAATTACATCTGCATACTAGCAGCTTCTCTGTATCCATCAAAGTTTGTGCTGCAGGTGTACAAACACAAACATTATAAAATAAGCCATTTGTGTGGACTAGTGGTGGAAATGACATCACACTGCTAGTTTCAATCTGACAAGAGCATGAGTGTGCAGTCACTGCCACTCAGCTGTACAGCACAGCATGCTGGCATGCGACCTCGTCCTCCCCAATGCCTGGTTAGTGCTTGTCATCAAAACCAATTATCCATGCTCAAACATAGTAAGTCGTGTCACACAGTCTGTCATTTTACAGAAAGTTAATTGGATCTTTGTGCCTCTACACCACTGCTCAGTGACACAAAGTAATGCGCTGTTTAAAGACTGGAACTCAACTTCAAATTCCTGTATATTATTTTTTCTTGATTGTATGTTTTGATGTAGGATTGTAAACTGTGTGAAATGTTCCATCTTAATTTTTCCAATATTTTCTGTTCTTCATCATATGTAATATCATGTGTCATTTGGTGTTTTAGAATGTATGTCATAAGTCATTACTTCAGAATTTTTTATACTGTTAGAGAGGCTCTTCAGACAGCAGAATATGTCATCTGGATTTATCCTAAAAGACCATGCATGACCTGAGAGCCACTTCCTGTACTTTCATGAATAAGCTGTGCCAGTCTCCCATTCCCAGTCTTATTAAGTGGAAGGCTATGCCTAATGAAATCACATCTACTGAAAGTCCTGATTAGCACCAGACAACACACACAAAGTCAGCTGTCATCATGCCATCTCTAGCCCTACATTAATATCTCAGCTCTTTTAAGGTATGTCTAAACTGTTGTGACACATATCTGTAGGCACAGGTATATAACACATTCAGAACACACAACTGGAATCACAATCTCACAAAGACATTGCCTGCTAACACTGGAAATAGGCTTAAATGGCCATAAACTGACTGAAACACAGTGTATAAAATTCTGTGGAGAGTAACTGGCCAGCCAGAAATAGACAAACTAATCAAGGAACTCAGTTTAATATGTTTTGCTCTAAGAAGTATCTTTCATTGTTTTGACCTAAACACACGAATGTTGGCTTTTATGTATTTTCTACCCCCCATTCTCTTAAGGGGTTGTCTTCATGGATAATGCACCCAAAGTAAGTAAAGCTAATCTTCACCACAAGTGAGTGGTAAGAATATTCTGTAAAGTTGATAACAGTACATCTTCCAGGAGCCTCTTTAAGGATCTTTGAATTCTTATACTCACTTCCCAACACATTTACTCCTTAACAGTCTTTGCCACTGATAATTGATATCATTTTCAGATCAACCAGAATCAGCATACACATAATAGAAGATGAAAAAATATTTTCATGTCAACTTTGCTTCCTTGTCAGGTGTTGACAGCTGAGGTGTGTGCTTTGGTGCAGAGGTCTTTAACAAGCTGCTATCTAATATAAAGCAAGAAACGATGACTCTCTACCTTTTGAAAAGAAAATGAAAACATACAACTTTAACCAGCCATACAAATTATCTCATTGTGTACATGTAATGATTAAAAATTCCTATCAGCTCTGTGGCAAGTAGCAGTGTTCATTGTAAAACCATATGACGAGTAGTATTATATTGTAAACTGACGTGTTGTTATAGTACCATTGTACTCACAAAAATATTAAGCTGGCCATAGGAAATAAATAGCAAGCTGCATATACAGAGTGATTCTTATTAATGTTTAAGAACCCCTGAAGCGGCTTAGATGACTTCGAGACAAGTAATTTAATATAAAATAAATGTCGGGAAATACCCCAAAAGTGGGTGACAAATGTTGAATGTGTGATGTCAGCAGTTGATGTACCTTGCTGCACATGCAGCAGTGGAGTGTATCAATCTCTTGCACTAGATCATGGCTTAACAACTGGCCGGTTTTGAACGCGAGTACTCGCGTCTGCCCAGGCACGTGCTCGCGAGCAGGTGCAAGGTCGCGGAGCAGGGAGGGAGGGGAAATGCGCGCGCACGTTTGAATAGGGCCGCAGCGTGCCTATTGAATTCGCGCCGACTGTGTAACGTTTAAAGTATTGCGATCAGATCTAACAGTCACTTCGCTGGTTAAGAATCATGTCAAGTCGCCGTTGTGTAACCCCAACCATGCTTTCACAGTTCAACCCCCATTGGGAGGAACTGTATCTGTTTACAGAAAAATATGGTGTTGCAAAATGTTTAGTATGTCACAAAACGCTGAATTCTTTTAGGAAATTTATTTTGCAGCGACATTATATATCGTACCACGCGAAAGACTACGGAAGTTGAAAATGTGATGGACCAGACCGTGCACAGGAAGTTATTAAACTTAAAAGGAAGCTATCCGAAGAATATTTGGACGACGAAGAAAAATCAACTGAGGCAGTTCTCAGAGTGAGTTACAAAAATGCTTTGCTTTTAGCAAAATCCCTGCGCCCCTTCACTGATGGCGATTTAATAAAAGAATGTTTGGTAGTTGCAGCGGAACATTTGTGTCCATCTCAAGTAGAACAGTTTCGGATTGTGCCATTATCTAACATGACCATTATGCGTCGCATGCAGGACATGGCAGACGACGTCCAGAGCCAGCTTGCAAATATCTGTAAAGATTTTATGGCGTATTCTCTAGCTCTGGACGAAAGTGTTGATATCAATGGAACAGCGCAGCTTGCCATATTTATTAGAGGTGTTAACAGAGGTCTTCAGGTGAGGGAGGAGCTCCTCGATGTAGTAGCCATGAAGAATACTACAACCGGAGGTGATATTTTAAGTAGTGTTGAAAATATAGGATTGTCGTGGAATTCTTTAGTTTAGCGATGACAGGGAAAAAATCAGGTTTCGTTGCGCTGTTGAAGGAGGAAATGCAAAAACTGACCGTGCCGAATGAAATACGGGGCGTTCACTGTGTGATCCACCAGAAAAACTTATGTGCAAAGAGTATCACTCTAAAAAATGTGATAAGTGTTGTTCGTACAACCAATTATATAAGGAAGCATGGGTTACAACACAGGCAATTTAAAAGCTTTTTTGAGGATGTAGAAAGCCAGTATGGTAGCCTGCCTTATAACAGCGAGGTCCGCTGGCTTAGTCGTAGCGAATTATTAAATCGATTTTTTTTTTTGCCTATTAGATGAGATATTTATGTTCATGGAAATAAATAACATGTGTGTTCCTGAACGGAAAGAGCCTTCATGGAAATGTGATCTCGCGTTCTTAGCAGATTTAACTAGCCATCTGAATGCTTTGAACATTTCACTACAAGGTAAAGATCTTCTAATTACCTATTTCATAGATCGAATACGAGCTTTTAAAATGAAATTGACACTTTGGGTGAGTCAGCTGGAAACAGGAAATCTAGCTCATTTTCCTAAATTATCATCCATGCAAGATGTTCACAAAGACTGTGAACGTTATTCACATAGTTTAGTTGCCCTTAAGGAAGAATTTGATCAACGCTTTCAAGATCTGACAGCACTAGACAGTGATTTTGATCTGTTCTCCTCTCCATATTCAGCGAATATTGAAGAGATTTGTCCTGAGCTGCAACTAGAAATTATTGACCTGCAGTGTGACTGAGAATACAGAGACAAATTTCAGAACAAGAAAAACATTTTGGAATTCTACAGACACTTCCCTCAGGATAGATTTCCTCGTTTGCACAAACTGGCGGCTACAATAATATCAATGTTCGGTTCCACGTATGTTTATGAACAACTGTTCTCTGCAATGAAATGTAACAAGACGCGCCTGAGAAACGCATTGTCTGATCGAAATTTAAACTGCACGCTGCACCTACAATGCACAAGAACAATTACTCCGAACATAGGCGCAATTGTAAAGGGCAAAAAGTACAAGATAACCGAGAATCTCACACTTCAATGACACCTTTTATTGTGTAACAGTTCACAAATTAATACGAATGTAGAGGCATACACTAAGCTAATAAAATTATGTGGCACGTGTACATTCTCCTTTATTTGTTTCATTTGTCGCAGATAATTCGTGAGTAATATCCCTACAGGTGGCCGCGGATTTACATTGACTGGCGGCAGCTGTTGTGTGCCCCACGTGACTCTCCCCACTCTCCGCTCTGGTCGGGTAGTGGGGGTAGCGTGCTCGCGCCTTGCTGCTCACAGCTTGCTCCGCGAGCACGTATGTTGTGAAGCCCTGCACTAGATCATCCCAACCAAAGTCAAGTACTCACTTCAGGGTGGCTCTGGTCGTGCTTCTGTGACTTTAGCACTTGGGGCTCAAGGTTTGAGTCCTGCATGTGGCAGGCAGTGAGTTTTTTGGCATTGTGTTAGACAGTTGTGTGTTTACTTTGAGGTAAGATTTATTATTTTATTTGCTGGTCTCACAGGCTCGTGGAGCAATGTGTGGCACTGCCACTACTGACGATGGTAAGGTCGACTAGCCCACTTGTTGCACATGTGCTGACATACCTCATGTGATGCTGCCACATTTTTTAACATCCACTTTTGGGGTATTTCCTGACATTTATGGCCTGATGTCTTACATTACACTACTTGTCTCACTGTCAGGTATGTCACTTTGGAGGTTTTTAAACATTAATAAGAATTGCCCGATATCATATGATAGCAATTTGTCAGATTCCATTTAGCTTAGAATCAGTATCGTTAATGATAAGTAGTATACTGATAATTTATTTGTAGTGGTTAAGTTTCTTCCAGTTGCTCATCTTTTACTAAAATACCACTTGGCCCATTCCACATGCCTAATATGATGCTTTTTGATGGGATTTGTAGAACACCATGAATGATTGAAAGTATGTAATAAATAAATGTGATAAAAGTCGTAGGAGTTTGCCTGAATGCTGTATTTACCAATGAGTAATTGTGTTATTCAGGTTTTACTGCAACCAGCATTCAGTTATAAAGACATTTACATAACTGAAAGTCACCATTTACATTTCCTTTCCATTTGCTTATATTTCATTTGATTGATTGTTAAACTGTGCTGTGGAAGCTGTTATGAGCTGTTAATTCTTGGAATGTAAGGAAGCATAAGTGTACAAAGACAGAATAATTTTCATGCCATTAATGTCTTAATGGCAAGAAAAAAGGGGGTCGAACGAAGCGTCCGATCCCACGCGTCGGCTTTGACTCGTGACGTAAGGGTGTTGTCGTGTGTGACGTCATGACGGCGCGGAGTTTGGTTTGAGTGTGGCTGTCTCCAGTTCTGTTTTATCTTATTTTGTTTACTTTTCTGATCTGTTCGTTCTATCTCGTGAGATTTTTTTTAAAATTTAAAAACGCTTATTACTTATTTTAATTATGTTTCCTCCAATTTCTGTTTTAGTTTATTGAATTTATCTTTCTGATCTGTTCGTTCTATCCCGTGAGATTAAAAAAAAAAGACAAAAAGCACTAATCAGCTACTGAAGCATCTTTATCTTCTATGGGGCAGGGGTTACGACCCCTGGGGAGGTGGGTGGGTATTCATGCATGGCTGTCTTCACTTACACGTTGTAGCTACGCAAGGCGTCTAAATTTGTTTATATTTAGTTTGCCCCCCCCCCCCCCCCCCCCCCCACCCAAAACACCCCATTTCCCCCGCTTGTCCCGTTAGTGTCATGAGGCTTCTTGTGGAAAGTTTTTGTTTTTGTTTCCGCCATATTTGTGACGTCATGGGTCAAAGCAGACGGGCGGGATCGGACGCTTCCGTATTTACGAAAAAGGAGAGTGCCCAGACTGTTACAGAAAGGAAAAGAAAAAATGGAGAATGAAATACTGAACAAAGCCAGAAGACTACAGTCTGTATAACAAGTTTATTTTCCCTGCCTTGCTCATTATAGGGTTATGTCTTAATATCAGCCTAAAAACAGCCTGTATTTTTGATCATTTCCTTGTACTGCAAAAGGAGACAAGCAATACTTTTGCATAACTAAATAATTAAACTAATGCAGCATGTTCACAGTAGTGATAGAGATTCAGGTTACTGTAAATGAGAATGTTAACAGTAAATGTAAATCAGTGTTGGTCTTTACCTTTATCAGTTATTTTTATGCTACCATGATTAATTCCAGATGGCACAGAATGATGATCATCCTCCCATCTCATACACAGGTGTAAAACTTTGACTGTTGGAAATATAATGCACAAAATGTTTGTTTAAACACACATGTGGAACATCAGTCTTTCTCTAGTTAACATACAGTTATGTTAATATAACACAAAAAATTCCTAGCTTACCATTTTGGTCAGAAAAGTCTTTGATAGGAATGTGGCAAAAAACTTAACTTTGTGTACTTATTTCCCGTCCTTTAAGGCACCATAAAAATATAAGTACACATACACTGAATACCTACAGTAATAAACAGGTGATCTACGAAAAATGTTTTTTTTTCTGTGTTATTAACTCCAAACAAATCTTTGCCAGAAATAAAATATGTTACATGAGTATTAGAATTCTTATTGTGTTCGTTTGTGTGTCTGTCGACCTGCCAGCACTTTCATTTGGTAAGTCACATCATCTTTGTTTTTAGACATATTTTTCCTTCGTGGAATGTTTCCTTCTATTATATATATATATATATTCTCTCTCAAAAGTAGTGCCAATGTCTCGTAAACTAGCCCCTTTTCTTCATACCTAGCTTCTTGATATTAGTGTGTATACGCTCTGGGGATGTCAGTGCTCTTCAAGAGTGTCATATCATACTTAAAACAGACACTACTACTGTGCCTGAGTGGGCATTCTTTTCTCAGTGTGCCTCTTTAAATCACAGTGAACACTGTACCATGCTGAAGACATGGCTCATTCCCAAATAAGTAGCTTTGTATGCATAAAAAAATTGAAAGGCGATCAGTTGCTGGGAATTATACACTGAAGAGCCAAAAATATTTGGTACATGTGCCTAATATTGTGTAGGGTCCTTGCGAGCGCACAGAAGTGCTGCAACACAATGTGTAATGGACTCGACTAATGTCTGAAGTACTGCTGGAGGGAACTGACACCATGAATCCTGCAGGGCTGTCCACAAATCCATAAGAGGACAAGGGGGTGGAGATCTCTTCTGAACAGTGTGTTGCAAGGCACCTCAGATATGCTGAATAATGTTCATGTATGGGGAGTTCGGTGACCAGCTGTGTTTAAACTCAGAAGTGTGTTCCTGGAGCCACTCTACCAATTCTGGACATGTGGGGTGTCATTTTGCCCTGCTGAAACTGCTCAATCCATTGGAATGCACAATGGACATGATTGGATGCAGGTGATTAGACAGTATGCTTATGTATGTGCCACCTGTCAGTCATATCTAGACACATCAGGAGTCTTGTATCACTCTAACTACACATGCCCACACCATTACCAGCTTGAAGAGTCCCCTGCTAAATCCAGGGTCCATGGATTCATGAAGTTGTCCCCATACCTGTACACATCTTTCTGCTCAATACAATTTGAAGTGAGACTCGTCTGACCAGGCAACAGGCTTAGTCATCAACTGTCCAGTGTCAGTGTTGATGGGTCCAGGTGAGGCGTAAAGCTTCGGGTCGTGCGGTCATCGAGGGTAGTCGAATGGGCCTTCAGCTCTGAAAGCCCATCTCAATGATGTTTTGTTGAATTGTTTGCACACTGACGCTTGTTGATGCCCCAGCATTGAAATCTGCATCAATTTGTGGGAGGGTTGCACTTTTGTCATGTTGAACGATTCTCTTCAGTACTGGTTTGTCCTGTTCCTGCAGGATCTTTTTCTGGGTGCAGTGATGTCAGAAATTTTTTGCCAGAGTCCTGATATTCATGGTACACACATGAAATGGTCATACAGGAAAATCCTCAGTTCATCACTATCCCAGAGACGCTGTGTCCCATCACTCATGTGCTGACTATAACACCACATACAAACTCACTTAAATTTTGGTAACCTGATATTGTAGCAGCAGTAACTGATCTAACAATTGCGTCAGACACTTGTTGTCTTATATATGCATTGCTGACTGCAGTGCCGTTTGCTGCCTGTTTACATACTCTGTATTTGAATACACATGCCTATGCCAGTTGCTTTGCCACTTCTGTGTATTTACTCTATTTTTGCTCTGAGCAACATTCATCGATAAGAGAACAATGTAGAGATGCACATCACTCCCTTGAACTGGCCTGTATCACTATGTATTGTATCCAGTTAGGAATACTTGTAGTACATTAACTAAGGCATGACTGTGGTGCACGGAGAGGGGGGAAGATTGCCAAGGTTTTGTGCAGCTGTATGGACAAGCTGTGCTGTGGGTGTCTGTTACACAGGGCATGGCTGGACTGTTTCTTCATGAGAGGGTGAAAGATAGTGTGTGTTGTTATCCTTACCTCTCTTTCAACACTTGGGGTAGAGACTAGGGTGGGGTGAGAGTCAGTGTGGTCTACTGTAGTGTGACGGTCTGTATTGGTGTAGTGTGACGGTCTGTATTGGAGTGGAGGTGGGGGAGGCAGGGGAGTAGGCTGTGGAATTGGCGGGGTCATAGTTGGGGTTGCCTTATCCTTCATTTGGCTGTGTGGGAGTGGATGCTGCTTTTTAGTGGCTATGATGGTAAGGCTCCGTCAGCTGGTAATCGTGATCTGATCATGGTTGGTTCGACATCATGGGTTAGTTTGGTTTGTAGCTGTGAATGAATTGCCTGGGGAGGAACCCATCCTTAACCTACCATTCTCTGTGCTGTCCTTCAATGACAATGGAGTTCTTGACCAGTTTCTCAGTGATGTCTTTCGTTTGCCGAGTTTCACTAGCAAAGTGCTGTTGCTGTTTGACATGTCAAATGCACAGGCGTGCTCTCGAGTAGCATGATAATTTCAATTTGTTTGTGTTGTACCTTCGTTAGTCATGCTGCTGGTATCTTGCATAATCCATGGAGGTTTAAGACACTTCACTATAACAGAGGTCAGTTTCCCCTGGAGGAGAATGTCAAAGGTGTTAGCACTGCACTTTCTCACTCTGTGGGACCCTGAATATGGCGCTGCAAGACAGGGAAAATAGAATCATTCCACAAAATGACAGTCATTGTCTTTTAGAGCTGGATATTCAAGCCACATGCCTGCAGAGGTGGTATTCTGAGGCATGCAGTGTGCTGTTTAACTTGCCAGATAGGAGTAGGTAGTTACCTGTTGGTAAGACAAAGTAAACTTGTAGGGTGAATGGATCACCATGTAAGATTTCTGCTAATGTAATGTGGAGGTCAGCTTTATACACAGAACTCACATATAAAACACCCACAACAAGGATTCTGTCCAATCACCAACATGACATGTGAGTGCTGTTTTTAGTGTGTGGTGCCAGTGCTCCACCAACCAATTGCTTTGATATTAAACAAACTGTTCCTCTCAGTTTGTGTGGGTGTACAGGTGTGATACTGTTAGTTACATAAGCCCATCCACCACAGCAAGGTCATATCACATCCAATGGGAAAAATTGGTTTTTAATTGTTCTGAGGCCTAAAACCTTATGAAAAGCATCAATAAAAATAAGATCGGATTATTAATTTCCGTGTGACTGACACAAAACGTGTTCAGTATGTTGTCCACCATTTTCTGCAACAAGTTGAAATTGAGAAACAGCGTGTTCCACAACCGACTGAAGTGTTTCTGGGGTCACATTCAGAATGTGTTGTGTAATGCATGCCTTCAATGCAGCTAAGTTTGTAGTCGGAACACTGAACACAACATCTTTCTTTCTTTAAAAGCAGAGCACGATCCCGCATTGAGTCAGTCATGGCGAATGTCACAGACTTGAAAGGAGGAAATGCAATGTACCCGGCATGTTTATACCAACTTCAATGGGTCGAACACATGACAGGTGTTTTCATTTAAGTATTCTGACACATACAGCACCATCTATTGATCAATTTTCACACAATTTTTTTCTTCTGCCATACGTTTCCCCTCCTCTGATAATATTCCATTGCTGGGTGTGACAGTCCACATAGTCAGTTATAAACTGTGTGATTAATCCAGGTGTTGTAAACGGCAAGGGCAGCAGTCTTTCGATGGGCTATAATGAAATCTGCCAATGGCTAGCGATCGGTATAAATAGTAAAATGTCTGCTGTCTATGTTGTCTTCGTAATGACACACCACTGCATATACTGCCAACAACTCCCAGTCATATGCTGACCACTTATACTGGGACTCAGATAGTTCTGTGAAAACGAAATGCAACAATTGCTCTACTCCTGCTATAGTCTGCTGAAGTCACCGTATCACTCGCGTCAGATGCGATTAAAAATGGAGTGGTTGGCAACAGGTATACACAATTAGTAGCAAGAGATAGGCTATCTTCAGTATCATCAGATGCTTGTTGCATATGCAGGATTATCACAAGATTTCTTTTGTTGTATGCTTGCTTTCTTGCAAGTGCATTCATCTGTGGAGCCTGAATGGCAGCGACATGTGTAAGTGCGGTTGGCAAAAGTCCACGACACCAAAAAATCAGCATAATTCCTGGTGGTTCTGGGTCTGTAGCAGCTGATGGATGAGTTCCATACATTGCACTGTTGGTCAGATGTCATTGCTAACAGAATGCTCATGGAAGGTACTTTGGATTTTCACAGTTGGCATTTGTCGTCATTGATCATGATGCTGAAATGTATCAGTGCTTTGAAAATGATTATGAGATGTTTCTCGTGTCGGCAAGGGGAAAGGGAAAAGACTGAAATATCATTTAGATGTGCATAGCAGAAAGGAAAATTGAAGAAAATATTGTGTATGAAATTCTGTCAAGTTTTCCCTGCATTTTTCAGGCTGCAGGACATGAACAGAAATTTATGAAGCACAAACAGGATGATAATTGCTGTGTTGGGTATATCCTACTTGTCAATAGGGATTTGCAAGTAAGCTTTCCTACAATTTAACTGAACACAGAAGTAGCTGGTAATATTTTGGTGAAGTTTTAAACATTTGGGCTCAGGTAGTTATCGACGATTGTACAAGTATGTATCTGAATAGCCACATAATTGATATGTACAATCTGTTTTGGGGATAGGATGGATGGGTGAGGCCCAAGGGCTCCCAGACTATCTGATGATCCCTGCTTGAAGTGCTTTCTTTATAGCTGACTTTTCTGCATGGAGTATATCTGTATGGTACATTGAGGGCTGGGGGCTAGGTGTAGTGCTGATCTTATGTACAGCACCCTATCAGATAGCACTCTGTTGGGATGTCACACGAGTCCTAAGGAGCAGGGGGGGGGGGGGGGGGTCTCACGCATGGGAAAGTGTTTGGGCACTGTGAGTAAATTCACTATACTGACCTGTGCAATCTGTACTGGAGACGTGTGTATGTGTCCACTGTTGGTAGTCTCAGCACTCACTGTCTCATTCACAATGGTGTTTCAGGAAGACTGTAACTGCTCAAGTGTTGCTGATAAGAGCATGTGGCACTGAGCTTGTCTGCAGTTGAAAAAAATTTAACACGCAGTTTGTGTTTATCCATGTGTTGGCTGATAGTCTCTTTTCTGATTTTTTTTCATAGTACCACATCATCTGTTGTAACTCTAATGTCATTGTTTGACATTTGCAGAAAATTAGTAAATGGTTATCGTAGACAACAGTATTCGACACCTGCGAGTCAGTATCTGTCAATGTGTATTGTACTGGGGCACTGAAAACACTGGTCACAGATTCTCAGTTGCTTGGCTGCTGTGCTGTGTAAGTTTCACACGTCAGGCCTGTAGAGAAATGGAAATGGTGAAAAGCCTGTCACCAAAACAGGTTCTGATGTCTGTGTCCAAAAAGTGCCATGGGAATGTGTGATGTACGCCCAGGTTTATAGTTCAAATGTCAGTTCCATAAATTGCAATAGGAGAATTGTTTGCAGCAATAAGTCAGATGGCTGGGTCCACTCTGTCAGAGGGTCCTCATAGGGAAGGGGTTCCCACCCCTGAACCAGTGTTGATACGATGGAATCTTAATGTGGTGGTGAATCAGATTCATTGATGACATCTATGTGATCTGGACTTAGGGTGAGGACATCCCATCCACATTCCTCCAGACACTCAACACATTCTCCCCTGTTCACTCATCTGCTCCTCCTCAACCCAAAAAGCCACCTTCCTTGATGTTGATCTGCACCTTAAAGCTGGCCACATAAGTACCTCTGTCCATATCAGTCTTACCAACCACTAGCAATACCTCCACTTGACAACTGCCACCCATTCCATACCAAAAAATCCCTTGCATACTGCCTAGCCACCCATGGCCATCACATCTGTAGTGATGAGCAGCCCCTGTCGAAATATAACAAGGGTTTCACTGAGGCCTTCACAGACTGAAATTATCCTCCCAAACTTGTACAGAATCAGATCTCCCTTGCCTTATCTATCCAATCACCCACCACCTCCCAAAGTCCCACCGTCTAGCCATAGAGGAGCATGCCTTTCATGACTCAGTACCACCCAGGACTGGAGCAACTGAACCACACTCTCCACCAGGGTTTCGGCTACCTCTCATTGTGCTGTGAAATGAGCAGTATTCTATCGCCCACCAAACCAACACAATAGCCTTGTCCATCCCTACACAACCTCTACTCCTAGCCCCTTGCCACATGACTTATATCCCTGAAATACCTATATGCAAGACCTGCCCCATATATCCTCCCACCACCACCACCACCACCACCACCACCACCACTACCTACTCTAGTCCAGTCACTAACATCACCATCCCATCAAAGGCAGGGCTACCTGTGAAACTAACCATGTAATCTGCAAGCTAAGCTGCAACCACTGTGCTGCATTCTATGTGGACATGGAAACCAACAAACTGTCTGTCTGCATGAATTGCAACTGACAAACTGTGCTAAGAAACAGACCAGCAAGTTGCTGAGTGCTGCCCCACACAACGTTCTTCATTTTCATGACTGCTTCACACCCTGTGTGATCTGGATCCTTCATACCAACACCAGAATTGTGCAGATGGAAACTCTCCTTGCAACACATCCTACATTCCTGTAACCCTCCTGGCCTCAGCCTTTGTTGATCTTTGTCCATCACCCATGTGTCTCCTTACCTGATCCCACTCCAGCACTACACAGCCCTTCTATTCCACCAACACACCCACAGTCTTTTTACTTCTCTTCTACCCCTCGCCCTACATCTGACCACCTGACTGCATCTAGCTACCCTACCCTCTTTCCACTTCATCCCTGTGTGCTCCCACAAGTAGCACTTTACTGTTTACCACTACTACCCTGCCATCCCTCTCTCGCCCTGCCTGAGATTCCTCCTGACCCTCATCTGCTCCCCTCATGGCCTTGGCAGCAAGAAACAGTGGTTGTGTGTGCTTGTGTGCTTGTGTGTGTGCTTGTGTGTGTGCTTGTGTGTGTGCTTGTGTGTGTGCTTGTGTGTGTGCTTGTGTGTGTGCTTGTGTGTGTGCTTGTGTGTGTGCTTGTGTGTGTGCTTGTGTGTGTGCTTGTGTGTGTGCTTGTGTGTGTGCTTGTGTGTGTGCGCGTGTGTGTGTGTGTGTGTGTGTTAGCAGTCTACCCTTTTCATAATATTGTCATTATTCCATCCAGTATAGTAGTTTGGGTTAGTCCCATACTAGTTTTTGCTCGATGTTGAATAATAAAGTGAAGGAAAGATCATATTTTCTCTCATACTCTTGCAGAATTTCCTGAGATATTTTGGTTTTGGTTTTCATGCCAAGTCCATGACACTTCATAAAACTGTAGCACCAACTAACTCCACCCTTAAAGTCTATTAAGTTCCACTGTAGCCCTAGTTTACAGGCATGTATTAGTCATTTTTGTATTAGTTCCAATGCCATTTTGATGGTGTACTTGAATCAATTTCAGTAGGTCATCTTCTAGTTTTGCTCATTTTGCATTCAATCCTCTATTTGCACATTTAATCTTCTTGATTCTTTTCAGTTCTTCTTGACTAGCCCACCAATTGTGAATGGTTTTTTCTGTTGGTGGACGGTCGAAATATCATTCAGTTGCTCTGTTTCCATGTTCTTCTGCATATGCTATTACTTTCCATTTATAGCCCGTGTCATATGAACCGTTTTTATTTTTTTCATTATGAAACTAGCTGCTAACAAAAATTCTGTACTGTTACCAATAACATAATCACCTTCAGTTCAAGTTCACTGGCACTGTAGACTGCAAAGACACATACGCTAGACAGTGTTCTGGGTTTGTGATGGCAGAGCGGAAGAGAGATGGTGTTAGCAAGTTTGTGAATCCCCACAACTCATGTTCATCACATTGGTGCACTGCTGCTGCCAGTTGAGTCAAATTTTAACAGATAGGGATAGGTTTCCTGCAGCATTGAAAATATGGCCATTTTTAAGACTGGTAGGAGTATAAGATGCATCTGAATTTGGAGGCAATTTTTCAAAGAAAAAAATGCATCTTATACTCCATAAAGTATGGTTCTCTCTCAACCTATGAAGTTTTATTTTGTTCACTCCTCACCTTCTTGGTGCTTCAGTCTTTTTCAAGCAGTGGATTTCAGTATTATTGCACACTAATTAGTGTTTTTCTCCCATGTTTGCTGTTTATGTGACTGTCTTGGTTAGGATCAGGTGTATTTTACTAGGATTTGTCATCAGTAACTTTTATTAATCCAGGTTGCCATTAAAATTTGATCTCATTGGCAAAGTCCTTTGTTATGAATCCGTTCTTAATGTTCTCCGTCAAAAATTATTTCAGTTTGTTCTGTCTCACTCTCTGTGCATGATCCTTCAGCTGACATATTCTTACATACACAAACCACTCCAATATGGAGGAATCTTCCACACGAATTCACAAAAAGTCAACTAGTCATTACACAATCACTGTCCATGGAATATGTAGCATTAGACTTTATTTTCAAGACACAGAAGAGGGAGCCCTAGACATCAGGTCATCTTAAACAACTGCAAGGTTCTCAGTTGCAGTAAAGAGACAGTCCAACTTGTAATACACCTCTTTAATGCTGCATATTCAATGACATGTCCTCAGTCTGGACATTAGTCATTACTTTGAAGGGAAATGCATTAAATGACATATCCAGTTACTAAGATATAAAATTTTTACTCAGCTGATTGTCTTCATGTTGTTTTCTTTGTCTTCTTTAGAGGCATTTAAATTTCCACAGACTGGGCTACTACATAGAAAATTAACTGATGTAAGGATTGTGAATATCTGCTAAATTTTAGGTTACAAAATGAAATAAAGCATCTCAACATTTAAATGTTTGTATTCTGAAACTTTTCACACATTACAGTGAAGAAATTTGAACTAATAACTGGAACAACACATCTACTTTCAGCAGTCTCATAGAGTTGCTTGATCACCATTCCTCACAGCTTTCTGCCAAGTCTATGCATGATAAAGAAGCACGAAGATACTACGGCTAAAAATCAAACAGCTTATGTCTTTGTGAGAGCCATTCACTGGCACATATTTAATAAAACTTAATAGAACTGAATTTGTAAAGTTTTATGTTAAAACCTTCAATAACAATTTAAATACATCAAATATAAATATTTAAATATGAAATAAAACAATGGAAAATCCATAATGGAATAATGAGAGTTGCAGACAGCCACAAAAAAAAAAAAGACTGCTAATGAATCTTCATTAGTCCCGGTCTTTCACCTATCTATCCCCTTTCCCCCTTCCCTGTACCCAGTCCAGCACTACACACTTTTCTATTCCATCAGTGCACCCACAGTCTTCATCCCCTCCTCTACTTCTCTCCTTTGCCACTCCCCCCCTCCACTCCACCCCCTCCCCCACTGTGTAATCTCCCGACTGCACCTAGCTGCACTACCCTGTCACCACCACATCTCTATATGCTCCCACAAGAGCACTCTTCTCTCCTTCGCCCCCACCCTGCTATTCCTCCTCCTCCCTGGCCCACCACTATCCTTATCCCCACTACTCCGATGATGTGCAGGTGCTCGCAGTCCAGCCTTGGTGGCCAGAGGCAGGGTCATGTATTTGTGAGTTGTGCTTGCATGAATGTGTGTGTGTGTGTGTGTGTGTGTGTGTGTGTGTGTGTGAGACTTTAGAAGGATGCCTTTTGGCTAAAAACTCACATGTTTAGCAGCATTTTTGTTGTGCCTGTCATGCAATTCAGTATCTCCTGTGTGTGGTGATGGATAGCAGTCTATCGTCTCCATAATATTAAGCTTGAAATAATTAATTTTAGTTGTCATAGTTCTTATATGAACTTTTCTTTTGTAAGCAAAAATCCTGTGATATGCACAGCATGGTAGGTGTACAGGTAGATAGCCTATGGGAACATGTGTTATTGCATCTGTAGGCAAATGTAAGCAAGCAGTTGGAGAAGACAATGTGAATTTACTTAGCCTTGTTAGCACAACCAAACAGTGGGGCAGGCTTGAGAGGCAGATGTCATCTGCTGCATCATTCAAACTGGATTCCACATAGTTGAACACCAGAGTTTCATAATTTATTTGAAAAAAAATCTGTGTATATTGCATATTATTTTCCGCACATAAAATGTATTGAAATGATCACAATTTATCATTTCTATTTTGTTTTCTTTGGTTGTTAAATGACTGTACAGTACCTAAAACATACTTATTTTGTAGTGAACAGCTAAGCCAGAAGGAATCAAAGGGCATCTTGCACTGGTTTCCTGATAGTCTTAAATAATGTTTACTTCTCCATGAATACTCCCTGTAGAAAAATTCCTTGACTGTTTTCAACTTCCCTTTTCTGATTGTGTATTCCATTCTGCTAATTCAGATGTCTCTATTGACATTACTTTTTAAGCTCATCATGTCCTTTGCCCTCCTCCTTGTCATGCTGTGCCTTTATCACCCTCTTCTCTGCTTTTGTGGCTGAATCGTACAAACTACTGATGTGCCATCTCCATGATTGTTAACTTTCTTCTCCTCCTCCACATGCTCCTGACTGGACCATGCAACAGCTGCTACTTCATTATCATGCTACCTCACTCAGACTGAATATGAGATAATTGAAACCTAGAGTTTGAAAATTAATTTAAAAAAATCTGTGTATAATTGCATGTTGTCATTTTCCTTCATTCTCTTCTAAATGTTCTATGTTAGATGTTTCAGTATCTGGTTCATGATTTAATCCTGCCATTTGGTTTTAAAAAATAGCTGATAACTGTTTTCATACTGAAATATTATTCTTATAATACTGTTAGTATGAATTACTATGTCTTTTTTTCTAATTATTCCAATATAATAATATGATTAGTCATAAAGTCATAATAGTACATAAGCACTACAGGGCTGCAGTTATGCAGATTTTAAAAATGCAATTTATTTTTATCTTTGTTCCTTGGATATACTTCACTCCCGGTTGAACAATTGGTGTTACATTAAACTGTTCTTTGGTAGATGGATAGTGCAGCCTCAACCTAGTGTATTGCATTACACATAAAGTGCATGGACCCACACAGTTTCAGTGGGGTGAGTCAGTGACCTGCGCATTGATTCACCATTCAGCTATATGTCATGCCACTTTCATACAGTACCTGCAATTTCAGTACACTACACACGCGAAGGGCATGCTAAATAGTGTTCCATAAGTTACAAAAACACTTGCATATATTCTGAAAATGATGCATCCAAATTACCCAGTTACATTTTAAACAGGTTTTTTTTCTATATGCTCTGATTTATTAGAGGCTGGAACAGATTATTGGCAGACCATTTTTGGAGCTAAAAGTTCTAAATATTCCACAGCAGTTATGCAAAGTTCATTTGGTGCTTACTGTACTTGTACAGTATTTAATTCAGTCCTGACATGGTGGAATACATATTTTTTCTTTGCCCTCTCATATTGCACAAAAATCTTTTCAGAGATCATGCTATAATTGAGATGGGGGTATCATGTGATGTTTTTCTTCTATAACCACTTTCTGTTCACCTAATCGTATTAGAGCCACACATTTTTATGCTATTAATATCACATTAAAAATACTTTCCACATAGAAACAATGCTATAGCACTTGTGTTCTGTGGCTGTCCTTCCACATGACAGATTTGCTGACAAACTCTGACCAGACTGCTGCCACATTGTCAGTGACAAAGCTAACATTATGGCAGCAATGTGCATGTGAAATTAACTAGTGCAAGCACTTAATGTCAAAGGAATGACATATGCTTACAAAATGATTCAACACCACAAATCCCTCACTGTATTCCACAATAAATAAATATAATTTAAGCAAATGAAGGATAGCCCTTACACTACACTTTCTTGTAGCTGTAATGTGTGTCATTTGTTTTTCCAAACATGTAACAGATTAAGTGACCATACAAACTGTTGCCATCTGATGAAGCAATGGTGAACTATATCCTTGCTTAACCACTGTTCTGATAAAATATAATATTGGAGAATTTGTGTATACAGTAGTACATTTTGTTAATTTCTGAATTTTTGTTTTCTGAATGCCTCATATAATCATCTCCAATATGCATGCAACTGCAGCTGCTCTGCCTCAGTACTCATCAATCTTAATTTGGAGATAATCTAGATGAGACAATGTTATCATCAATCAGTAAAGATGGAAACTGATAGCAGTATTTAAACCAAAAATTATGCTTACAGTTATTCCTTTAGTTACTTCTTGTTCACTTTTCTTCTGACATCAACTTAAATGAAATATGAAGAATTGGTGAAAGCTATTGTATGTCTTCTGATGCTGCGGCATCTGTTATTTTTATCCAGTAATTAAACAAGTAGACTGCCTGCACAACTGAGCGCGTTAAAAGCATCTGCTTCTCGGACATGAGGAGGCACTAGACCTGAATTAAATCTGCATGGTGATTAACGATGAGGGCCAGTGTGATAACTGGTCTGGATGTTGTTTTTAGGTGGTATGTGCTGGGCTGATCCCCATGTTCTGCCTCAGATACACAAAATACATACACTTTGAAAAATGTCACATTTAGCCAATGAATTACACTAGGGGTACACAGATTCATCCCAGGAGGAGGAGTGGAGGGGTGGGGGTAGTCTTAAAATGCTTTGGGGATGGGTGGCTGCATTGTATGAAGGTCATTCTGAAATCAGTGCCTCCTATTTTTATTCATGGAAACTTTAAGGGATACATAAATCACAACAACGTAGCTAAACAGAGCAATATTTTAGCTACAGACTGCCATTTTTCCACATACTCACCACCATTCCTTATGAACTTTTGCCAGTAATGAACCAGAGCCTGTATGCCACACTTGTAAAAATTGTGACCAGCTGAAGCTCACCACTTCCTTACAGCTTTGACAACAGCATCTGAGTCCTGCCCGCATCTCGTGGTCGTGCGGTAGCGTTCTCGCTTCCCACGCCCGGGTGCCCGGGTTCGATTCCCGGCGGGGTCAGGGATTTTCTCTGCCTCGTGATGGCTGGGTGTTGTGTGCTGTCCTTAGGTTAGTTAGGTTTAAGTAGTTCTAAGTTCTAGGGGACTGATGACCATAGATGTTAAGTCCCATAGTGCTCAGAGCCATTTGAACCATTTGAACCATCTGAGTCCTGAAAATGTTCGCCACGTAGTCCATCTTGCAGAGGCCCTAAGAGATGGAAGTACAGTGGATGTAGTAAGACGGTCTAGCCACATTTTGCAATGAGTTGCGTGGTCGCAAAACTAATGCGGGTCGTTATTGTATTGCATGTGGAAGTTGGTCTTCTTCTCTAGCCTTACCCTTAAAATTCAGGCTTTTAGCTTAGTTAGTGTCATCTTGTAGCATACTGAATTGACAGTTTCTCCAGTCTCCAGGATATCCGAAAGAACCATAACCTGGCTATCCCAAAAGATTGTGCACATCACATTGCCTGAAGATGGCTGTGTCTTGAATTTCTTCTTTGACGGAGAATTTGCATGTTGTGATTCCATGGACTGCCTTTTAGATTCGGGCTTATAGTGGTGACACCACTTCTAATCTCCAGTGATGATACTATCCACAAAATAGTCACGTTCAGCTTCATATTCGTCATGTAGGTCCCAACAAATTTCCATTCAATGAGATTTTTGTTCTTCTGTAAGCAACTGTGGGACCCACCTCACACAGACTTTGTGATAACCAAGATGTTCCAACATTTTCTAAGGCATTCCAGCTGACATTCAGCTTTGCATTCAATTCTCTGGTCATTATCAGCTCAGATGAATTAATCAAGACATCTTCATTGCGAGGGATGACAGCTGTGCAGGGTCGATCGGGCCATGGCTTTTCATGCACAGCCTTTTCACCACCTTGAAAATGCTGTACCCATTGCCTCACATTGCTCACGTCTATTATATTGTCTCCATACACCTTTAGCAAGTGTCAATGGGTTTCATTCAGCACAATTTCTTCAGCAGTGAGGAATTCAATCACACATTGCTGTTTTATACACGTGGCCACCTGAGACTCCATTTTGGAACACTCCTCTACTGGAGGCAACTACAGCAGAACAACGGAACCACCTGCAAATGAAAGAGGAAGATTCAAGTATTAGCACTACACTAATGACCTCTGGCACGGATAACCAAAGCCACCACAAAAAAATAGGGGCAATACTTTTGCGATGTCCTTTATAATAGTAGCTGATATGTGGGTGTAGTGGTTTTCTGCAAAATTGGAGAAGTGCCATATCAGTCCCGACCCTTTATCAACTGGATAAAGGGGACCAGGAAGGAAGGAATTAAGAAGCTGTTTCTGTTGCAAAAAGTATAACTATACAATCACCTGAAATTACATGAATTTTTTGACTCTCCCTTCACTTACAGTGGAATGTGTGGTGAAGGGGATGGCAATAGTAAGGGGGGGGGGGGGGGAAGAACTACCATAATAAGTTATTCCCATATGCTAAACAAGTTTACTTACCAAAAGACAGCAAATTAACAAGTAAATACAACAACTGAGAGAGTCATTAGCTTTCAGATACAGGGATTCCCCTGCCATATGAAATAGGGTGAAAAAGAGTTTAACAAAAGTAACTTTGCTTTAGTAAGGGCAGGAAACTTACAGGAATGTAATCAAGATGAAAACAATAAAGAGCTTCAACAGGATGCCTAAGACTATTGCTGGAATTTCATTCTTAGTTTTCCTGTTGCTCTGTTCCACAGTGAATAAACATCAATTTCATATTTAATCATGCTGCTGTCAACAACACATATAATATCCAGTAATAGCTGTTTATTTATGTTTTACAAGCAGCAGACCTTTTGTGTAATCCATGCTGTTATTGCTTCCAGACTATGAGGAAAGGTGACATAAAATCACTGGCTGTAATTCATTGCCTGTAGACAAATTAAAATTTTGAGAAGGTCAGATATATGTTTGTCAGTATTCACAGTTTTGTGATGATACAATGAAAATCATGTAATAATTACTATAAAACAAAGCAAACTGTTCCCTCTAATATAGACTCAGTTGTGTAATATTCCTGCAGTTGTTGTTCAATGACTGTCAAGAATTATCCTATTAACCAAAGTGACCTCTTGCATAAACAGACATGGATATTTATCTTTTTTTGATGTATTGTGGACATTGATTTTTATTAAAATTTTACTTTTTAGTACACTTTCAAATGATAACTGTGTTTTTAAGAATCCCATTTGAAGTTACATGCCATCTATTAGCTTTTGTTTAGGCAAGATTCTTAGGAATTGAACAAACACTGTTGTAGACCAGTCACAAACATATTGTAACTCACTCCTGCTTCTTCTCAATCCAAAACAGAACCAGTTCAGAAATGATCTTGTAATATGAAAATGGATCTTAATCTGTTTAGCCTATATATATATATATATATATATATATATATATATATATATATATATATATATATATATATATATATATATATATATATATATATAAAGAAAGATGATGAAACTTACCAAACAAAAGCGCTGGCAGGTCGATAGACACACAAACATACTCCCTCTTTCCTTTTTTCCCCCTAAGGTAAGTCTTTCCGCTCCCGGGACTGGAATGACTCCTTACACTCTCCCTTAAAACCCACATCCTTTCGTCTTTCCCTCTCCTTCCCTCTTTCCTGATGAGGCAACAGCTTGTTGCGAAAGCTTGAATTTTGTGTGTATGTTTGTTTGTGTTTGTTTGTGTGTCTATCGACCTGCCAGCGCTTTTGTTGGGTAAGTCTCATCATCTTTCTTTTTATATATACCTACTATTGTTATGTCCACCTCCATAGCTGAGTGATCAGCAAAGCTGACTGCCATGTGCAAGACCTGGATTTGAATCCTGGTACCCTGGTACTGCCAGGGATGTTTCCTTGTTGGGAGGATTGATACAAGGTGCACTTAGCCTTTTGAAGCCAACTGAGGAGCTACTTGATTGAGAAGTGGTGACTCCAGATCACGAAAACTAACATTGGCCAGGAGAGCAGTGTGCTGATCTCACGTCCCTTCATATTGTATCCAATGACACCATGGGCAGAGGATGAAACAGCAGTCGGTTGGTACCAACAGGCCCCAACATGGCCTTTGGATGGAATTTATGTTAATTGTTGTTATATTTCCTTCTACAAGCCTTGCTGCAAGGATCTGATTCAAAAACTCCAGGAAGACCTCTGATGCTTCTTGAGAGCCCTTTACTCATTCCAGAATCTTGTTTCCTTCCTCACTCCTGTAAATTTGACTTTCTCTTACTGAAATCCATAAATTGTATTGCCCTGTATGCCTCACTTTGACTGGTCAGTGTACTCCCATTAGAACGTTTCTTACCACATTGACTAACACATTCAGCCCATAAGCCTACATCCCAACTTACTGCACCAAAACACCATTTCATCCATTGCCTCTCCACAGCTCCTGTCCCATCATCACTGAAATTCTCACTTGTTACCTTTCATGCAACTCCCATACACCAACATTTCTCATTTTAAAGGCTATGCCACCATTTAAAACTGCCCGTCCCCAGTAGCTGAATGGTCAGCGTGATGGATTGTCAAACCTCTGGGCCCGGGTTTGATTCCTGGCTCAGTCGGGGAATTTCCTCCACCCAGTGATTGGGTGTTGCGCCGTCATCATCATCCTACCATCCTCATCCTGCAGGTCACCGAAGTGGTGTCAAATTGAAAGACCAGCACCCGGCGAACAGCCTGCCCGATGGGGGGCCCTAGCCATACGATTAAATAAAACCATTTAAAACTGCCTCACTTCTCCTATGAGGGAAAGTATTCAAACAGATCTAAGTCACAGTCACGTGTAACCCTCATATCATTCTGTTTAAGGCATTCATTGGCAGTTCTCAACCACTAATATTTTTCAGGTGTAGCATTATCACTGGGAGCTGGATCCAGAGTCAAGATATTTCATCATTATTCTTATACAGCCTTAGTTCTTTAACTCCATTTTTTTTTCACCTCCCTGAGTACTGACCTCCACCTCTGTGATAGTGCCACAAAAACTTTCATCTCCTTTAAACCCAGCAGTAACTAATAATGCCTCCACTTTGATAGCTTTGATTCTTTCTACACCACCTCAGTTGTTTTTGTTTATTTCTAATTGGTAGTCTGATGTCCTCTAGACACACAGTTTCCTGCTCAATCTCAGTCCACTTTCCCTTCCAACTTGTTGGTCCATCGGTCATATCAGTGTGAAAGACACACACATAAACCTGCCCCATAAACTCACTCAGCACACCCTATTTCAGTCCTGTCAGATGTATCCTACCTAATCGGAAGCAAGGCCATTAGTGAAAAAAGCCACCTAATATACTCATTCTGCTCTAATTACCACTTTTTTCATTATGTGGGCATGACCAACTGTTGGTCTGTGCTCCCATTGAAATATATCCTATGATAATAGACCAACACTAAGGACAAAAGCAAATTTGACGTCCTTGATGCAGAGGACATCATCACATTCAGTGGTTTTTACCCCACCCTCCCCCGCTGCCCTCATCACCTTGGCCCATGCTCCAACATTGCACCACCTTCCAGGGGTGCAATATCCCTAATCCCCATTCTTCTGCTTTTGCTGTCATTCAACATTCCCTTCCCTAGCCTTGCATCTCCCATATTTCCCTTCTCTTCAGCTCTTAATTTTCCAAATCCCTCATTTCACCCATTATAACCTGTCACCTCAATCGTAGTGCAGTGCTGGGAAAAATTATAAACTGTCAGTAAAACCCATTTCTTTAAAGAAATGAATTCCTGTGTGTAAAACAGCTTCAACCTTCTGATTGATTTACAACTTTACAAGTGAATTAATGTATTAAATATTTGACGTTATGCATGAAAGCAAGAGAAACTTCAGAAAAATGTTTGAAATTATGTATAAAGTTCTCGAGAAGTCAGTAAGTGCTCTCATCATCAAACACTGAATGAGTATAGTCTGGGTAATTTGTGCTCTGTTTTAAACAAAAGCTAGTTTCTGATGCATCTCAGTGTTTGCGACAGCATGTGTCCTGAATTATCTGTTGTACGAAGGTACAATGTTGCAGTTACATTCAATGCTATATGTAGATACTACCTATTAAATGTGTTGCAAATAGAGTTAGTAGTAAGGAAGTAATAAAGTAAGATGTTATACCTGATGCTGAAGTTTTATTGCACAAAAAGCAAAGCTAGTAAACAATAAACTTTTCCATTTCATCATTTTATGGGGATATGGACAGGAGGGTTATCAGCAAGAAAAAGTTTTGTGGTGTTTTTAAGTTATTTTTAAAGTTTGATGGAGGTTGCTAAACGTTCTTGTTCTCATGCATTGGATGAATACAGTCTGGGTAATTTGCTTGTCGTGAGCTGTGCTGACTCATGACATATACCCAGTTTCTAACTGTAATGCTTGTCTTCTATGTTAAACATTAAACATAAGATTATACCTCCTAATGAATAGATTTGACAGCATTTAAAATGTTTAAATTCTGTCAGTAATTATATAAAATAATGAAAATCAAATTTTTATTGGCTCTAGAAGCCTTAAGATAGGCAACCTAGAACTGGAATTGAGTAACCATGCCTGAGGTCAGCCATTTTGGTAATGTCGATTTTTCAGTATTATTTTTAGATACCCATCCAATGTGCAAATGATTATCTTTACTCACCCTGCTGCCTTTGTGGTAAAACAATTATGCTAATGTAATTATCATTATAAGATGAAGTAAGAGATCCTCTGATGCCAACAAATACCCACAAAGAAATTAATTTCTTGCAATCATATTTTTATGGCATATCAAGCATTACTTCAGAGGTTCTAGTAAAACCTTGCAAAAGAATATGTGGACATCTGTATCCTGTCACCTATATTGTGAACACTGATTAATATTAAAATGTTGGTTCTCTGTAGTGCTCTGTATGATAAATTAGTTGGTTTAAGTTATGTACAGCACACCCATTTGTTTTCACAGAATACAGAGGAACTGATGGACTAACTGAAAATATGGTACAAACATCCCACAGTTCACAACTACTATTTCCTGTCAATCCAAAAAGATGGATCTATGCAGACCGAAGATTTGAGTGTAGTGAATGTGGTAAGTTGTACCAGCAGAAAAAGTCCCTCTACAACCATGTGAAATATGAGTGTGGGAAAGAACCTACTTTCCAATGTCCTTATTGTCCCCATCGCACAAAACTGAAAGGAAATTTCCAGAGACACATAAGACTTCAACATATGAATCTCTCACAACTCTCTTCATAAATTTGTCTGTCTTGAGCTATGAGAAAGTGAAATGTAACTTCAATAATGTGATAGTGCTCCTTATTTTCAGTGTGTCTTATGTCAATTGGGTAAATTTTCTCCTTACCTAAATTTTCATTAGATGGAGTATTGATTTAACATTGAATGGAAGTACCACAGTGACTTATGCATTAAAGGTTTCATGAATGTGAGCAAGTTGTGTAGTGTGTCTTGTGTAGATTTTTTTATTTTAACATTACAGTGGAGACAAAAAATGTATTCATATGCTACCTGACTAAAAGTTGTTTATATCAACATCCTAATAAATATTGTAAGAAATTGCTGTGTTTTGTTGCTTTTTAAAATTATTTATTGTGATGTTATCATTTATTATCTTACTAGAAGGAAAATGGTGTTGCAAATTTTTCTTTAAAGACGTATCTGTGCAGATCAGCTGACAGATGAGTAAAACGCATTTTACATATTTGTAGCTTCTGTTATATTACCCAATACATGGAGTAATGGTGTTTGGTAATTATCTATGATGCTGTTTTTCCTGCTGGCACATGAAATCAAAAATGTTCATTTATATGTTGCCCTTTTTCACCACACACATGAATGGTGTTGTCCCCAGGATATGCTTCATCCATTGTTTGTGTCCTTTGTTAATTTCTTCTGTATCCTAAATTACTATCATCATACAAATGTTGATTTATATTTGCAGATGGCCGCTCTTTGCGTTGACTACACAGTGAAGTCCTATCTAGTGCAACTTACTTTGCTTTTTCTGTAAAACTTTAGTACGCTTTGTGAAAAACATGTTGTCGTTTTCTGTTACAACTTGGATGAAGATGAAGTAACTAATATATTTTAATTACAGCAGCAAAATTAGGTAAGTAACGTAAAATTCTAAATTGTTTTATTGATTAGCAATGTTAAAATTACAGAAGTGAGTATAGAGAATTTACTGTATAAATTTTTATATAATTATATCTAAAAACAAAGATGATTTGACTTACCAAATGAAAGCGCTGGCACGTCGATACACACACACACACACACACACACACAAACACAAACATACACACAAAATTCTAGCTTTCGCAACCAACGGTTGCCTCGTCAGGAAAGAGGGAAGGAGAGGGAAAGACGAAAGGATTTGGGTTTTAAGGGAGAGGGTAAGGAGTCATTCCAATCCCGGGAGCGGAAAGACTTACCTTAGGGGGAAAAAAAACGCGTATACGCGCGCGCGCACACACACACACACACACACACACACACACACACACACACACACATCCATCCACACATATACAGGCACAAGCAGACATATATTTATATAATATATATATTTATATAATTATGTACTCAAATGTCTGTATATACTATAAGATTATCACATTGTATTTCTAAAAAACTGACTCATTCCACATCCTTGTGGACCCGATGCAATTGGACCTATGGGACACGAAATCAAATCAGTGCATAAGTGTTATTTAAAGTTTGAAATCATGTGTAAATGAGTGAGATAAAGTGCAACACTTATTAAAAATGAAATACTTATTTATTTTATTCATTGGGTAAATATTCCATGGTTCTCTAAGTGTAAGTGACTTGGAAGTGAAACGAGTTTATATATACAGGAGAAATGATAGTTACGACAAATGTGGCAACAGTGTGTTGGTAGTAATCAGAAAGTTATAAATGTTACAATGCGTATTTCATTCCATTGAATTTTCTTTTTGTGGTAGTTGAGGCAGTTTTCCTTAACCTGCCATGATATATTTATCATTATAAGTACAATAAAAATATCAAGGTGATGGTGAATAGATTTTTTATTATGTTAATGGATTATTTTGTTGATCTGTTGGTCTCCCTCTACAATTTTTATCTCCCACTCTCCCCTCCACTATCAAACTGATGATTCCTTCATACCTCTGGATGTGATCCCCTCTTTTGTCAAGTTGGGCAATAAATTTCTTATTTTTCCAAATAAATTCAGTGCCTCCTCATTGATTACTCATTCTAGCCATCTGATCAGTATTCTCATGTAAGATCACATTTTATAACCATATATTTTCATCTTTTTTGAATTGCTTAGCATCCATGTTTCAGTTTTGTCCCATGCTACACTCAGTATAAATACAATTTCACATGTACAAAGAAAACAAACTGTTGATGCCCTATATGTTTATTTATTCTGTGAACAAGTTTTCAGCTTTCAAGGCCATCATTAGATTTTTTACTATTGTTTTGTGAGACTTTAGAAAACTGTTGAATAAAACTGGGAAGAAATCATGTATGAAATGTTTGTTTCAAAACTTGCAGAGTAAAAATTGTCTTTGACAGTGCAGTCTTGATGTAGCACAATATATTAAAAACTAATGATAAATAAAAATAAAAATAAAGTGAGAACTGGGACAGTGTTATAACCTTTAATCACCAATAATTGCGTGGATATTCAAACACACTCACTTAGAAACAATAGCTGGTTACATGATAACAACTCAGTATCTCTTATTCGACTGCCGTGCCGTGACATGCGGCCGGCGCCGTTCGTAGCTAGGTGGCGCTCCCGCACTCAGCTGAGTTGCGGAGCGCCTCTATTGCCGTTTGCGTGTACTGTCGTGGCGGCACTGTTAAATGTCGTGGCACTGTAACAACACTTTTCCCCCCTTGAAAAAAAAAACTCACTTCCTTGGAGACATGGACAGTGCGGAGACATCCATGGCCTTTTGTGAGGCCCCGAGAAAATCCCTCAGAGAGACAAGAGAGTATGGTCGAAAATGTCCAGGATGGAAGCGCGTGCGTGGAACGTGCCTCCTGGATGAGATGATGGGTGAAAACTCCGGAGCAGCATCCATAGGTGTCGTGGACCTGGGGGTGTGCTCCAGCGAGATGGGTCCCGGAGAAGGCGGCGTCGCGACTGGGGTCAGTTCCGGCGTACTCGGAAATGGTAGCAACAGCGGCTGCATCAACACTTACGGTAGATCGGCAGCAGCGACAGGACTGGCTTCTCGGGCTGGTGGAGGCGAAGGAAGGGGCGGTGGCACCGGCGTGGCCACCACTCGTGGGCGCATCTGGTCGTAATGGCGAACAACCATGCCGTCGTCTGTACGTATTTCACAAAGCTGGCGACTGCGAAGAGCCTTGACCATCCCTGGAATCCATTTAGGGCGAGATCCATACCCTCGTGCCCACACGTCGGTGCCCACCGAGTATTTTCCCGCACTAAGGGACACAGCACAAGGCCTGACAGGCTGAAGCAGGTGCAGTAGAGTGCGCGGTTGGCGGCCATACAAGCATTCAGCAGGGCTGCGATCACCCAGAGGCGTGAAGCAATAAGAACTCAGAAATTGCAGCAGTGTCATCGATGGAAAAATCACTAAGGAATTTTTTCATCTGGCTTTTGAAAGTCCGGACAAGGCGCTCGACCTCCCCATTCGATTGCGGATTGAAGGGCGGTGCTGTAACATGATGAATCCCTTGTCCAGTACAAAAATCACGGAAGGCCTGCGAAGAGAACTGAGGGCCATTGTCTGTGACGATCGTGGATGGAAGACCTTCTAGCGCAAAGATTTTGGACAAAACCAGTGTTGTCGCCACAGTGGTGTGCGACGGACATCAAACAACAAACAGAAACTTCAAGAAGGCATCAATCAACAGTAGCCAATAAGTACCGAGGAAGGGGCCGGCAAAGTCAGCGTGCACCCGTTCCCATGGCTGCGCCGGATCATGCCATGGAGAGGGCATTGTACGAGGTGCAGCCAGTTGTTGAGCACACTGACCACGCACAGCAACCATGTGGGCGATGTCCGAATCAATACCGGGCCAATAAACGTGCCTGCGGGCCAGGGACTTAGTCCGAGAAATACCCCAATGGCCTTCATGCAACAGTTTGAGAACATCTTTGCAAAGAGAGGCTGGCACCATGACCCATGGAGATGCACCATCCGTGGCCAGAAGAACAACAAGAAGAAGAACACCATCATGAACAGACAGACGAAGGCACAAGGCATGGTAGTTGCGAAGGGGATGCGATGCCCGGCCCTGGGTCCTGTCCGGCCAACCCTGTTGAACAAAACCGATCACCTGATGCAGGACCGGGTCCCGCGCAGTAGCCGACGCGACCTGCGAACCTGTAAGTGGAAAACCCTCGACCGCACGTTGTTCTTCCTCATCAATGTGGAAACAGAGTAGTTCATCACGATCGAAAACAGAGTCGGGGGCCCATCGGCAATCGCGACAATGCGTCAGCGTTAGCGTGCTTCGCCGTGGGGCGATAGTGAATCTCATAGTGAAAACAAGACAAGTATAAGGCCCAACGTTGCAGGCGGTGAGCTGCCTTATCCGGAAGCGACGCCGATGGGCTGAACAGAGAGACCAGTGGCTTGTGGTCGGTGATGAGGTGAAACTTAGAACCATACAAAAAACGCTGAACTTTTTTAGAGCATAAATAATAGCGAGTGCCTCCTTTTTGATTTGAGAGTAACGCCGTTGCGTATCGTTGAGGGTCTTGGAAGCATAGGCGATGGGTCGTTCTGACCCATCCTCATACCGATGGGCGACAACAGCCCCTAGGCCATACTGTGACGCGTCAGTCGCCAGAACCAAGTGCTGACCCGGATGGAATGTGGCAAGACAAGGCGCCGACTGCAAATGAGCCTTCAGGCGGGCAAAAGCCTGCTCACACTCGTCAGACCAACAGAAAGGGACGTTTTTTCGTAACAGCTGATGCAGGGGATGAGCTACCGCCACTGCGGATGGAATGAATTTGTGATAATAAGCAATCTTGCCTAGAAACGCCTGAAGTTCTTTGACCGTAGACGGCCGGGGTAGAGCATTAATGGCTGCAACGTGCTGACATAGAGGACGTATACCCTCATGGGACAAGTGGAAACCAAGATACTTAAGGGAGGGTTGGAAGAACTGTGACTTGTCCAGATTGCACCTCAACCCAGCCGAATGCAAAATCCGAAACAGTGAACGCAAATTACAAAGGTGCTCCTCAGTGGAGGCCCTCGTGACAACAATGTCGTCCAGATAGTTGATGCAGCCAGGAATGGAAGACGTGAGCTGTTCCAAAAACCGCTGAAAAATGGCCGGCGCACTAGCGACGCCAAATGGTAACCGCTGGTACTGATACAACCCACAAGGAGTGTTGATGACAAGAAATTCCTTGGAAGAAGCATCCAACGGCAACTGATGGTACGCCTCCGATAAGTCAAGTTTGGAAATGAACTGGCCCCCAGCGAGCTTGGTAAATAACTCCTCAGGACGGGGAAGAGGATAAGTGTCAATGAGGTTCTGAGTGTTGACAGTGGCTTTAAAATCACCACACAATCGCAGACTCCCATTTGGTTTAGAAACCACCACAATTGGCGATGCCCATTCGCTGGAGGTAATAGGAAGGAGAATCCCTGAAGCTGTTAACCTGTCTATCTCAGCCTTGACAGGTGCACGCAACGCCACCGGAATAGGGCGTGCCCGGAAAAACTTAGGGTGAGCTGTAGGTTTAAGAGTAATGTGGGCTTCAAAATCCTTGGCACGACCCAGACCAGCAGAGAACATGGATGAAAATTCAGAACACAATCCATCCTGCTGTTGATACGGAATATCCTCAGATATGAGGTGCACATCATCATCAACGGATAACCCGAACAACTGGAAAGCATCATAACCGAACAGGTTTTCTGTGCCTGCATGATCCACCACATAAAACATGAGGGGCCTAACAACAGACATGTAGGCAGTGGAAGCATCAAACTGGCCAATGATAGGAATTTTCTGTTTATTATAAGTTCTCATATTTCGCGTAACTGGAGACAAGGGAGGGGAGCCCAACTCCAAATACGTGCGAGAATTAATGAGAGTTACTGCAGAGCCAGTGTCCACTTGCATGCTAATGTCTTTATCCAGAACACGAAGAGTAACAAATAACTTATTTGTTTGAGAAAGCACACAGTTAACATCCATGTCCGATGCCTCGTCCTCGTCGACAGGAACTTTAGGGGACTGACACACAGAAGCAATGTGGCCTTTTTTCCTACATGAATTACACATGGCCCAACGTTTTGGACACGCAGCCCTGTCATGCTGTACGAAACAACATGGACGAGAAGGAAGTGCGGAGCGAACCTGCTTCTGTGGTTGCTGTTGTCGCTGCGAGCGTTGCGGCCCAACGTTGTTTACGCGAGTGAACCGCCGCCACATCTTCGTTCTCCTGTGAAACAGGCAAATTGTCCGTGTCGAAAGTTGACTGTACAGCGCCTACATCACACCATGCGTCTATTTGTGCGCCAGCAGCGTGAGACACTTCAAAGGATTGAGCGATGCTTAGAACTTCCGACAACGACGGGTTTGGCAGTTGTAGGGCACGTTGCCGAACTTCTTTATCACGAGCAAGCCGTAGACTAGCATCCCTAACCATTGAATCAGCATAAGACTCATGATGAGTGTCCGTGACGAACTGACATTTCCTACTCAGACCGTGTAGTTTCGCCGCCCAAGTCCGGTAAGATTGATGGGGCTGTTTACAACACCGGTAGAATGCCACGCGGGCGGCAACGACGTGGGTGTTTTTTTGGTAATAGTTAGACAATAAGTCACACATTTCTTGGAAGGACAGAGAGGCAGGTTCCCGCAGAGGGTCTAACTGAGATAGCAGCTGAGAGAGCCATGGGGAAATCCAAGATAGAAATAACGACTTACACATAGGAGCGTCGACAACGCTGAAAGCCAAGAAGTGTTGCTGCAAACGCTTCTCATAATCCTCCCAGTCTTCAGCGGCCTCGTCGTAAGGAGGGAATGGAGGCGGAGAAGAGGAAGACAGACGATGAGTAAGCGACGTCGACAACGCCTGAATAGCAGCCGTCAACTGTGTTTGTTGTTCAATGAGCACTTGCATAAGCTGTTCCGTGTCTGCCCCGTCACGAACACACAAATCCACAACGCAGTGAAAATATCTGACCTCGTCGCCAAAAAGTGTTATAACCTTTAATCACCAATAATTGCGTGCATATTCAAACACACTCACTTAGAAACAATAGCTCGTTACATGATATCAACTCAGTATCTCTTATTCGACTGCTGTGCCGTGACATGCGGCCGGCGCAGTTCGTAGCTAGGTGGCGCTCCCGCACTCAGCCGAGTTGCGAAGCGCCTCTATTGCCGTTCGCGCGTACTGTTGTGGCGGCACTGTTAAATGTCGTGGCACTGTCACAACACTATGTACCAGATGTTTGTCTCCAAGAGAATCAGTTTTCTCCCTTTGTTTGCTAAGTGGATGATTGGTAGTGCCTAGTGTATCTGGTATGTCACATCTGTTAATATGGGCACAGCAAATGGAAAATTGGTCCTTTTCAACCTCTTGCTATGTTCATTTTCACTGATCAGTTTGATATGGCTCCGCAAGGTTGACTGGTACCAAACTAATGAATAATGACAGCTGAAATATATTTATACTCTACTGTTATCTACAAATCTTCTTTTGTCTTGACTGTTAAAATCATACAAAGCTGTAGTATTTATAATATAATATGATGTTTTACAGTTGCAGGATTGTGATGTTTTGTCGATCTTCTGGGATACTAATGGGATTGTACAGCAATTTTCTGCTAACTTCGCAATGAATTGTTAGTGGAGTACAGTATCTTAATTTTTTTTATGCACAACATGATCACCCACAAGTAGAGTATATTTGTTATTGGTGGCAATGAATTTCATGGTGTCTAGGTCTAATTAAAGATACGGTATGTGAACAGATGTGAGATGATGTACCACGGTGTGGAAATCTACAGGTTTCTGTTCTAATGAATGCCTTGTGCAAAAATTATCACTTCAAAAATTCCTGATGATAAAAACCATGCTGAACCTGTGACATGAACCTGGATCCTTGCTCTTCACAGGTAATGTTACTGAATAAACAATCCAGGTAAGACCCACAACCTACCCACATTCATTTATTCTTTCATTGTATTTCATGACTCCATTCTTGAAGGAAAGGCTTCAGGGATGTAAACAAATCAAAGTGTACATTAACTAGTAGAAGCACTCACAGAAGTATACTTATAACCAATTATTACTAGTGCTGACACATTTTGGGGGTGTGATAAAAAAGTAACAGGATATTTTTCTTAAAGCATCTTTATTTATTCATCATCAACATCAACTATGTCCCCTTCAAAGTAATCCCATTCAGATATAATACACTTGTACTAGTGATTTTTCCACTCTTGGAAGCACTTCTAGAACTCATTTTTTATTAAGGTTTCAGATCCTTCAGAAATTCTGTTTTTATTTCCCAGTGGTTCTCTTCATCCTTGGGAACAGAAAGAAGTTGCAGGGGGCCATGTGTGGTGAATATGGTGACTGAGGCAACATAAAAATTTTATTTTTTGCCAAATAATCCCAAGCATTGACGTGTGAGTGAGAGCATTTTCGTGATGCAGTTTACTTGAATGGTTTTACCACAATTCTGGTCATTTTCGTCAGGTTACTTCCAGCAAATGGTGAATAATAACTTCCATATAGTATTCCTTATTGACCATGTGACCATGAGGCAACAATTCTTGAGGCACCATCCCACTGTAATAGAAGAAAACAGTAAGAAGAACTTCACATGTGATTGAACTTACCAATTTTTTTTTCAGTTTTGGCTTTTCAGGCTGTTTCCATTGGGATGATTAGGCCTGGGTTTCAATGTCATACTCATCTAACCATGGCCCATCACCTGTTTCAACCTTTGTTAGAAGTTCTGGATTGTTGTCGGCTTTATTCAGCAGATTCTGAGTGATGTCTAGTGATGTCATTTTTGGTCAAAATTCAATAATGCCAACAGAAACTTTGCTGCTACATGTTTCATGCCCAATGAGCATGAGCTAAAGGATATGCCAACATCATCAGAAACCTCTCTGACGGTAATTTGGTGATTTTTCCAGAACCATTTTCTTTACTTATTCCGCATTGTCATCAGTAATTGATGTGCTAGGGCATCCAGGGTGGTCATCATCTTCAGTGACTTCTAGGCCCCCTTTGCGTAATATGAGGTGTTGTAAGAGAGAAAGTTAACCTATTTGCTGAGAATCAGTTGTAAGCTAATTCCACTGTTCCTCTGGATATGTCTGATATCGATGTGTTTTGACTTGTACAAGTATGTTTGTCATCAAAAAGCATCAATGTTTTTCTAAGAGTAACTTAATTCAATTTAAGTGTATGAAAATAAAAGTCAGCAAAATATAGACCTTCCTGGGACACCATATTTATTGTTCTCCCATTATGAGTTTGGTTATATTTTTTTGGTACTATTTCTTAATGTGACCTTTTGATTTCTCTTGTTGGGATATGAGTCCAGATATCAAAGGAGCTCCTTGTAACGTCATATTATTTTAATTTTTCTAGTAGAACTTTCCATATTGTTGGTATCTCTCTACTACGATTCAACCTTCAGAGAAACTCTCATGCCTAATTGCATGGACTAACATACCTAAAAGGAATCCACAGCTTAGGCATTGTTTCTACAGGGGGCATGTACTCTTCTGTGGTGTCTACTGTTGTGAAAATTACTGATAGATTCAGACCGTGTTTTGGACCAGGACTGAAATCTCTATTTTTATCATTTGTGAGCAATGATCTTTTAGTTTGTTAATAGTTGTTGTTTTTACTGACACTGAAGAAGTAATAATTGAATTTATGCTTCTATATCTGTTTTACCTTTTTTGTACCATAAAATCCTTTCTTTCAGGAGTGCTAGTGCTGCATGGTCTGCAGGAGAGCTTCTGTAAAGTTTGGAAAGTAGGAGACGAGGTACAGGTGGAAGTAAAGCTGTGAGGATGGGGCATGAGTCGTGCTTGGGTAGCCCAGTTTGTAGAGCACCTGCCCGCGAAAGGCAGTCATGAGTTTGAGTATCGGTCCAGCACACAGTTTTAATCTGCCAGGAAGTTTTCTTTCTTTATGGACAGGTTTTAGGATAAAGATTTTGAAATTGTTTGGTGATAACCACTGGATATATGTCATGAAGTGGTTTGAATTTATAAAATTTCAAATTTAAACTGTGATCTGTGATAAGTACAGATGTGGTAAAAATAAATTTACTGCTCCATTCGCTGAATGCTGTATGAGTCTCATTTTTCAGAATTTCATCTTAACACTTTGCTGTATTGTTGAGGCAGTTCACTAATATTATTAAACTTTATTTCAAGCTCTTTCCAGTAAACTTGTACACCATGTGTCATTTTTGTAACTGGGATTATTGTGGCTAAATTCTCGTTATTTTTTCACTAATTTGACTGGTTTCAAAATTTCTTCACTTTCTTCTAGTTCAGATCCATTAATTACATCACCTGTGTATTTCTGCTTATGGTATCAATTTCTTGATTCTGACCAAATGAGAACCTTCATCTGCAGATTTTTGATGCTGTATCTTCTGTTCTTCTCGCTGTATTTTTATTGCGGTGATTTCGCCCTCAGTATGACTGCATTTACCTTGAAATTTGGCCTTGAGCACATGATGCTAAATGAATACAAAAATGACAATTTCACAAATGCTGCTTTTTTGTGTTGAAATAATGATATTTATTTATTTCTAATCACATTAATGTGAAACAATTGTTCTTTTGAAGTAAACTCAGTTAACAAAACACTTAAATTTCCTACAGTTATTTTTGAATGGCCTGGTCAAAAATTGTCTTACTAATCAAAGTGTCTATGATAAGGGTCATCTGTGGAAGTTTCTAGCTATTAGTGTAAATTTTGGGTACTAATTGTTATACAAATTTTCTTATGTGTCTTATGACTTAGCAAATCTGTGTTTTTAAGGACATCACTGAAGTGACATATCTGTATTTCTTTTTGTTTTCATAGGTTTCATGGAAATTGAAGGAATACATGTAGTCAGATACCAACATTGTAACATGACTGCCTACTTTGTCTCAGCTCCACATCACAGAACAACAAAAAATGCCAGTTTTGAATTTAATGTGTATGGTAAGATGTATCAGCAGAAAAGCAGGATTTACTGTCATGTGGAAAAAATAGTGTAGGAAAGAATCATGATTCCAATGTCCTAATTACTCCTTCTCATCAAAACATAGAGGAAATTTCCAAAGACATATCAAATACTGACATATGCACTTCTTATGTCATATTTTTCTTGTATTGAAGCCTAATACAGTAAAATATCTGCAACTACAGAACTGAGGGAGAGCATTCCTTCCTAAGAGCACCTTAAATCCATTTGGACAGATTGTATTTTAATCCAGATTGCTAAAAGATTGGGCATAGAAGTTTAAACAAAATATCTACAAATTCTGGTCTATAGTTCCAAATAGTTAACAACAGGTCCACATGCACCTACATAGCTCTAAAAGTGACAAACTCTGATTAAAAGTAGTAATTTCATAAAAATAAATGCACAACTGAGACAACAAAATTAAAAAAAAAAATTGTAAATCTCAACACAGTTGAGGATCCTTCAGGACAAATACATTGGTGATAGTGAAAATAATCTATCATACCACTGATTGCATCCAAGTAATTTTTTTAGTAATTGTCTGATTATGAGCTACACTATTCTAATAGAATGTGAAGATAAAGCTGTGTCTTTTGCCTTCTTTTTAACATGGAGTAGTGAAGGTGACAACTGTGTGTATATGTTATCTAGATGGAAGTAAGCAGTTCTGAAACATTAATAAAATATATAAGAAACCAATGACACCATCATTTCTTATTTTGTTGTTATAGTGATAATGAAATAAGGAATTATGTCTTCTGATTAACAAATTATTTGAGATCCTAATAAATACTCTGAAAAGGAATATGTGTCATGTATGCAGATTCATGGTTTTTACCTCCATGACAGGAAACAATGTAGCAATGTGATCAGTCATGATCAGAAAGTGAACTGATCAAATGTGGTGTGACACCTTGTTATATTCTTGATCCTCTTTTGCTTCTGATATGCATAAATGACAATCAACTTACATTTTGAGAAGAAGTAAATTTTCTTTACGTGGAAGATGATACCTGTTTTAGTGCAGGAATACAGTCAAGTGACAAGTCATGGGATAGCAATATGCACATATGCAGATGGCGGTAGTATCAAGTACACAAAGTATAAAAGGGCAGTGGAGTAGCAGAGTTATCATTTGTAGATAGGTGATTCATGTCAAAAGATTTCTCACATAATTAAAGTTGCATGACAGACTACATCGGAGATTCCTTTTGGAAATTGTTAAGGAATTCAATATTCAAGGTCCGCAGTGTCTAGAGTGTGCTGAGAATTTCAGGCATTACCTGTCACCACAAACAACACAGCGGCTGACGGCCTTTGCTTAACGACAGAGAGCAGTGGTGTTTGTTTGTAGTTGTCAGTGCTAACAGACAAACAACACTGTGTGAAATAACCTAAGAAATCAATGTGGTGCATAGGATGAACATATCCATTAGGACAGTGCAGTGAAATTTAGCAGTAATGGGCTACGGTTGCAGACAACTGACACTAGTGCCCTTGGTAACAGGATGACATCACCTGCAGCAGCTCTTCTGGACTTGTGACCATATTGGTTGGATGCTAGATGACTGGAAAACCACGGTCTGGTCATATGAGTCCCAATTTGAGTTGTTGAGAGCTGATGGTATGGTACAAGTGTGGCATAGACCTCATGAATCTGTGAACCCAAGTTGGCAAGAAGGCACTGTGCAAGCTGGTGGTGGCTCCATAATGGTGTGGGCCATGCTTGTACAGAATGGACTGGGTCCTCTGATCCAAATGAAACTCTTGCAGACCATTTGCAGCCACTCATAGACTTGTTCCCAAACAACTTGGGGAATTTTTATGGATGACAATGCACCATGCCACCGGGCCACAATTGTTCACGACTGATTTGGAGAATATTCTGGACAGTTGAAGCATATGTTCTTGGCACCCAAATTGTGTGACATGAATCCTATTGAACATTTATGGAACATAATTGTGAGGTCAATTCATGCACAAAATGCTGCACTGGCAACACTTTCACAGTTACGGATGGCTACAGAGGCAGCATGGCTCGATATTTCTGCAGGTGACTTCCAAAGACTTGTTGAGTCTGTGCCACATTAAGCTGCTGCACTAAGCTGGACAAATGGGAGTGCAACATGATGTTAGGATGGATTCCATGACTTTTATCAACTCAGTGTATCTCACATAAATTAGTACAAAATGCTAGCTTTTAGTTTTTAGGGAAGTATCAGTATATGTGTGCCAGAAATATTCTTGTGTAACTTCTGTGCCCTTAAAACAGTTTAATACAGTCTAACTGACAGTCTTTTCTTAACATAAGTGAGTGTTGTTCCTGCAGCACGTCCTTTATTCCAACAATCCTCCTGTCTCAATCTCGACTAATCCACTGTTCTCACATTCTCAGCCCAACACTTTCCCCTTCCATTGTCCTATCACACCCACACAATCTGTGCCTCAATGTTATCCTATTCGTGCCCCGCACCTAACCTGCTCCAGCACCCATGTATTGCAGGGGTAGTCCATACATCTGGCACTATTCCTCCTGCATTCCTAGCCACACAGCTCCTGCCTCCCTCTGAGCTGTTAGCTACTGATCCCCAATCCCTCCTGATTCCTGCCTCTTTCTCCCTCTACCAACTCTATCTGACACAACCCTCATCACAGTCTACCTGCCAAACTGCAATTCTATCATTGTATGTCCAACTGGCACATTGTGGTGCACAGTTTTCTTTGTACATGTATTTGTACTCTAGCTCATCAAAAGATTTCTTCTGATAACTAGCAAAATTTTCTTTCTCTTTTGTGTGTGTATATCATTCAACACTTCTGTTTAAATTACTTACATTCTATGAAGATGTTCTTTACTGTATTTATACTAAGAAGTTGTTCTGATTTATTTTGATTGTGTAATGGCTGTGAACTAAACCAACAGCTATTTCTGTGGTAGTAAATGTTGTCGTCTATTGTGTAGTCTTCATCAACTGACACTTATGATCAATAAATTGCACTTAGAAATCATGTGAACATAATCTTTTATGAATGTTTCCAGAATGAAATTTTCACTCTGCAGTGGAGTGTGCACTGATATGATACTTCATGGCAGATTAAAACTGTGTGTCAGACCTGTCCTCACAACTTTGGGAGACAAAGTACTGGCAGGAGTAAAGTTGTGAGGATGGGCCACGAGTCATGCTTGTGTAGCTCAGTTGGTACAGCACTTGCGCGCGAAAGGCCAATGTGCCAAGTTCGGGTCTTGGTCTTGCACACAGTTTTAATCTGCCAGGAAGTTTCATGAATGATTTAGATTTTTTCTCTTAAGTAAATTTCATTATGTACAGTATTTAAACTTACAAGTTACATTTAAATTTTATTATGCAACTGTCACTAAATAGCTTTCATTTACAAAGTAATTGATCAAAAATTCAAAATGTATGTGTTATCTTTCATTGAGAAATGTTCTTTCATCGAATAGTGTAAGCAAAGCTCAGCTGTCAAAATAGGCAAGTGTGTAAGCTACCACAGAATGCTACTGTGACCATCAGTATGTGGAACATTATGAGTATTCTCCTGTGGCATGTTATAATAAAACTTAAATGACAACTGAGCTGGCTCCATACATATTATCAATACTAGGAATAAGAACAATCTACATTAATACCTAAAATCACTTACCTTGGTCCAAAAAGTGGTCCAATATTCAGGAACACACATTTTCAATAAATTGCCAGCAACCATTAAAAACTTGGTTTCAGATAAAGCACGGTTTAAACAGAGTTTGAAAGAATTTTTGATAGGCATCTCCTTCTATTCCATAGATAAATATCTTAACATAGACTGTTAAGCCAGCTTTAAGTGATATGTTAGATTTCAGTTTTGACAAAACTTGGTCACAACAGTCAAGATTAGGTATTTTGTGTATGATAAATTTATTAACAGTGCATAACAGTGTTTCATTCTGACAGTTTTTTGATTCTGTAAATATTAGATGTTCCCATTTACTGCACTGTATTAACATATTTTGACTATCTCCTGATAAATGATTAGGGTAGTAAGTATTATATTCAACGGCTATGAGCCACATGTGAAATGTCAAAAGTCTGCAAAAAATTTTGTTGCACCACTTATGATAAATCAAATGCATGTGAAATTCTCAGCACTTCATCCAGCTAGAGGCCCAATTGTCATTGTTTGCAAGACTCCTTATCTGAGGCTAAGCGAATCACTATGTCACGATTTTAATTTTACATGTATGTTTTACCACACTCACTTGTGAAGTTACATTTTCGACTCAACTCCTACAGTTCCACAATCTAAGCAATATAACTGGCATAAACTGACTTGCAATGTTGCAACAATTTTAGCATGCCAGTACCATATTCATTTGCTCAGAGAAATGTCTGGACAATATAGATAATATATCAGAGAATAGGAATGCAAATGGATTGAATAATGGAGCTAACTTTTGAATCGATGAATATACTGAGGACTCATAAATAGCAGAAAGGCCCATTGGTGATCTGAACATTGGATATCACTTGCCTCAAAATGGAGTGCAATGCATATTTGAAATACTTTCCAGTCTTCATGAGCCTCGTTAAGTAGCTGAAATGCTGGGATGGTTGGCAGCTCCTGTGATGCTTCTGCTGCTACTGCTATTGTTGCTGTTTTAGCCACTGTTGTATTGAACTAGACAACCAGTTGAATAATTCTTGATGCTGTTGTTGCTGGTTTAGCTGTTGCTGCAGTTTTTCCTGTGCACATTGGTGCTTGATCAAGTTGTCATGCTGTTGCTGCCCAAGCTGGAGAATTCTGGTGTCCATGGTAATGCATGGGTAACTTTTCATAGATCACTCCACAATAGGATTAGACCCCAGTGAGAATAGCTAGGTAACACAAACTTCATAAGTAAAGTCCTGTAGAGGCAAGAAATTGTGGAAATCACAATTTCAGGAACTATTGTAATAACACACATTCTAAACTACTAGCACTGCAGAGTCCACTTGTAGAGATGGTTGAATAACGGTGAACTGAGGCAGTGGCAACTGACAGTTGGCATTTTATTCAGCCCCTTCTGATACTCATGATACTGATCTGCGATAAGGGCCACATTCCTGCCACAGGATGTGTGCGCCATTGCCTAATTGCCCATATCAATCATTTATTTGCACATTTGGTGAGATTACTAAAAACAATCTACAGTTACTCTATAATGTACAAACAAGTGGCATTAATGTGTTGTCAATATTCAATAAATGTCCAATGAAAATATTATACAGATGAGTGTCTGATGCCATAAAAGGCAACAGTAAATTAATCTACATGCTGCAATGCCTCAGGGAAGTTTTGGCACACCATACAGAATAAGCAACATTCTGAAGTGTTGCACCTACATGGCACTGCACAGTGTTATTCTGCTGTGTAATCTTAAGAGTTAATGAGATCCTTTGGGTGGTAGTAAATGTGCTAGGCATGATATAGCCGGACCTTGCACCGAGCTATTACTGTCCATTCCACTGCCTGATTATGTTTCTCACTGATAAATGTTTATAAAAATCTAGAAAAATAGCTTGAAACTTAAGGAGTTAAAATGTTAATGTCAATACTTTTATTTTTATTGAAAAACATACCTTACATGAAAAGTGAACTTTCTAGAAATCAAAAGTGCATTGCAGTGTGTGCTCTAAATTTCTCCGAGGAACTCCTGTAGTGATAATATACTAAACAAAACACCGTGACTGGTGCTGTACTTATATCTACTTGCCTTGTGTCTTTCCATCTTGGGAAGGCCCCTTCTTTTCCTTCACCTTACTCATCTATTCCCTTCTTCCTTGTGCTTTTCATCTGCTCTACTGAACACCACTTCTCATTTTCATTCAGCAGCAGTGGGATGGTGCAGCTGTGTGTGTTTGTACATTCTTAAGAGGAGCAAATAATGGTCAACTCAGCTTCTGTGGTCCAATTCTTGTTTGCCCATGTATTTACTATCCAATACCTCCACCACACTTGTTTTTTAAAGTTAGTTCACAGATATATAAACAAGAAAATCACTTCTTGATATTCTATTTTTAAAAGTATCTCTCATTGTTCTGGCTTGAAGGCAGAACCTTAACTTCCATTCCATACATTTAGTCAGTCTTCTCTCACAGAAAAATTTGCTGGGGCAATTCATTCAGAGAAAAATGAGACATAAGAATGCTATGTAAAGATATCAGCTTATATCACAAAGGCCCATTCAGAGAGATTGAAATTTTCATGCTCGCTTTAAGTACATTTAAACCTTAATGTAATTTGCTGATTATAATAAAACTCTTTAATTCACACAACCATGTAAAGGCAGCATGATAATAGTAATAACATCAACATAGACTTTAATCAGCATTAGCGTTGTGAGGGATGTGCCATAATATTAACTGTCATTCTGTAATTCCAAGTATAAGACCAGGCCCAACTTGGCGAAATTACATTAGTCATGATAATTTCCTAATTAATTTGAACCATTTAAAGTAACTAGTTTTGCTAAGGCTCAATTCAGTTAACTAACCATATTTTTTTTTCTATTCCAGCCACAGATTTGACATGTAAACAGATGTAATTATTATATTGCTGATAAAGTTAGGAAAATAACCCAAAAATAGAAATCTGTAAAGTATTCATATAGCTAATGTCCAAAATATGGTAGGAACATCAGCACTTAATTAGTTTCTAGGCAATTAATGCTTTTATGAATGGTATTGTTTATTTAGCTATTTTTGCAACTTTTGTCATCTAGAAGGCTTATTTCAATCAAAACTCTTATTGTATTGTAAAGTTCAGATGAAAACCAGTTTTCCTACACTATTCAATTAATTTGAGATGTAAACTTGTAAAGAGACATTTTTGAAAAGATATAAAAGCACTGAGTCTGAAGCCATTTTTAAGTCAGTCCATTCTGAAATTTTGAGTGTGGAAGCAATGTCAGTCAAAACAGCATTAATGTAATGGTGCGATGCTGTGTCGTTGTGAATAAGAAGGTGGACAATGGAGGAGGACAGTTAACAATGGTTACTGATTAACTTTAATACACTCATGCTCATAAATTAAGGATAATGCTGATACATGGTGAGTGGTTCGTGGGTTAAATAACCTTGGGGTACGACCATGCGGTGCATTTGACCTGCAGTTGTCGCACAGTGGTGCTGACAGCAGTCCACATACGCAGAGGTGTGTTGGTGCATGTCAGAGTACGGTGCAGCAAGTAAGTGTACAGATGTTTTTAGTCATTCTAATGGTGACTGTGTGTTGAAAATAGCTCAAAGAACACACATTGATGACGTTACGAGGGGTGGAATACTAGGGCGACTGGAGGCTGGTCAAACCCAGCAGGTCATAGCACAGGCCCTCAATGTGCCACAGAGTGTGATCTCAAGATTATGGCAACGGTTCCAGCAGACGGAAAATGAGGAAACGTGTACAGGAATACAGTATGGGACGTTCAGTGTACAACGCCACAAGAAGACCGACATCTCACCATCAGTGCCCGCAACAGCCATGGAGTACTGCAGGTAGCCTTGCTCGGGACCTTACTGCAGCCGCTGGAATAGTTGTCTCCAGAAACACAGTCTACAGTTGACTGAACAGAAATGGTTTGTTCGCCTGGAGTCCTGCAAGGTGCATTCCACTCACCCTTGGTCACGGGAGAGCCCATAAAGCCTGCTGTCAAGAACACAGTACATGCTCATTGGAACAGTGGTCCCAGGTTATGTTCACGGGCGACTCTAGGTATAGTCTGAACAGTGATTCTCACCAGGTTATCATCTGGCGTTAACCAGGAACCATATACCACCCCCTTAATGTCCTTGAAAGGGGCCTGTATGGAGGTCGTGGTTTGATGGTGTGGGGTGGGACTATGATTGATGTACGTATACCCCTGTATGTCTTTGACAGAGGAACTGTAACAGGTCAGGTGTATCAGGACATCATTTTGCACCAGTACGTCCAACTTTTCAGTGGTGCAGTGGGTCCCACCTTCCTCCTGATGGAAGATAACCCACAGCCACACTGAATTGCCATCATGGAGGAGTGCCTTGAAACAGAAGATATCAGATGAATGGAGTGGCCTGCCTGTTCTCCAGACCTAAACCCATCAAGCATGTCTGGGATGCTCTCGGTCGACATATTGCTGCACATCTTCAAACCCCTACGACACTTCAGGAGCTCCGACAGGCACTAGTACAAGAATGGGAGGGTAAACCCCAGCAGCTGCTTGACAACCTGATCCAGAGTATGCCAACCCATTGTGCGGCCTGTGTATAAGTGCATGTTGATCATATCGCATATTGATGTCGGGGTACATGCACACGAAACAGTGGCATTTAGCAGCACGTGTGTTTTGGGACAGTATGCTCAACTTATCACCAATACCATGGACTTACAGATCTGTGTCGTGTGTTCCCTATGTGCCTATGCTATTAGTGCTAGTTTTGTGTAGTGCCACATTGTGTGGCACCACATTCTGCAATTATCTTTAATTTATGAGCATGAGTGTATAAAAGTGCCACACGTGGTGTTTGTCAGAGTGCCCATTGTTGTACAGTTAGAAGGTGCAACATGTGCAACTAGGTAAATGAGACTTAATTCTCTAATTAAGACATGGACTGGCCGTAACACTAATTCTGTGAGGGGGATCTAGCATTTATGGAAGTAAAAGATGAGAGACCAAATGTGTGTGTCTCATCCATGTTATTGGATATAGGTTGTGCTGGTGCAGTGAGGGGGAAGGATAGCAGAGTACTGGGGGGAAGATGCTTTATTGCTGCCTATGGGTATGTCCAGGGATGTGTTGGTGACCACATTTACAGCCAATTGTTCACTGTGATCGCTGCCACTGGGAAACTTCAAGCAGATGTATGACCAGGTATGTCAAAACTCCTTATCTTGGTTTCAGAATAGCCAAAGACAGCATAATAATAAATTCGATGTATACATTTTCTTCTCACCTTATATTCAGAGTAGGTTAACTGTCCTCTACTGAAAGGATCTTCAATTCCTACAGTTGCAAAATAAAATGAAAAAGATTGCCAACTACTTGTTCCTCATACAAATTATTTGACTCTGAAGGAAGGAAGTTTCAGGTTTTACTCCAAGAAACTTCAGTTTGTAAGTAAACCTTAGAGTAAAAGTATTAAATCCTATTTTTGAAATAATAAAAGATCACAGATATTTAATTAACATTCATCCAAATAAAACTCACTTGTTTTGGTAGGTGTTCAGTTAAACAAAGTAATAATAAGGCAATGAGAGAGGTTGGTGTTTCTCATGTCTAAGACCAGTTTTTAATAAAATAGTGGAAAATCCAGGGTGGAATACAAAATATGAAATAGGATGGAATGCTATTCATCACACAGAGGATGCATTGAGTAGCAAATAGGTACACTGAAAGAAGACTGCTTGATATTATCAGCTATTAGGTTAACTACTTTGTCAGATGTAAACAAATCAGCAATATAAGCTGGTATGAGTAGTAAGAGTGCAGAAGAGGCATGGTGCAGTGAAGAGGAAGGATAGCAGAGTAGGGGGGAGAGCAGAGTAGGGGGGAGGGGGGGAGATGCTTTAATGCCACCTGTGGGTATGTGCAAAGACATGGTAGCGACAGGTATGCTGCTAGGTGCAACATGGGGAGACAGTGCTTTCGGTGCAGAAGGCGAGAAGAGGGAAGCAGAGAAGGGGAAAGGAATGTGCAGATGGATAGAAGGCATGTATGCGAGATTGGAGTGGTATCAGAGAAGGGGTTAGATACAGGTGGAGGACAGACTAGTGGAGGTTGACACCAGGGGATGTTACGGAAACAAAGGATATGTTGTAAGGAGAGATTTCAAGTGAGAATTCATGTGAAAAAATATGTTTTTGGAAAGAACTTTGATGGCATAATCTGTGAAGCAGTATTTGAGTCAAGCACATCTTGTTGGGTGGAATATTCAGCTACTGGGTAGTCCTGTTGTGTCTTGGCCACAGTTTGGTGATGGCTATTCATGTCGACAGACAGCTTGTTAGTGGTCAGGCCCATTAGAATGCCATATAGTGGTTGCGGCTAAGTTGGTAGACCACATGACTGCTTTCATGTTTGTTAATACCTTCGTTAGGTTGGAAGATGCCTGTGACAGGGATGGAGTAGGTGGATTTTGGAGGATTATGAGACAGGTCTTGCATCTAGGTCTATTACAGGGATGGAACAGGGAAAGACAGAGATATTATACAGGTTTTGTGGGCAGCAGAATACCACTGTGGGAGGAATGGAGTGAATAATAGGGTGGATTGTTCCCATTTCAGGGTATTACAAGAGGTACTCGATATCCATAGAGCATATTGTTAATTGTAAGTGCTAAATTATTTTATCTATGATTGAGCATTTTTTATTACATGCATCGAGTATTGTTATTAGTACTGTGAACATTAAAACATCATATATTTCAAATCAATATTGACAAATCTACAACTTGCAGTGAAAACTGTCAGTCTTTTCCTGTCTATTAAAATATTCACCAACTTTCCTTGCAAGATAATGTAAGTTTGATTTCTCCAAATAAATTCACAAGATATGTCACTTTGAAAGTAAATACTTTATCTGTTATTTTTGTCTTTATGAATGAACAAACAACAACAAACAAAACGGTGAACAACAGGCGAGGTTGTAATTCAGTCAAATGACTCTACTTGTCATGGTCATCTCTGAATGTGTACAAATTTCAGATAACATTGTTTCTGGATTTGTTACACAAGCTGTGGCTTCTTCCACATTGGGTGACATGATTTGAAAATTTCTGGTAATCCTTGTTGACTTGTGCAATAAAAGTTAAAGTCTAATGATATAATGATTGTAGAGATGGCTTATTAACTAAATTAGTTTAATTAAGTGATACGTTTGGTATTTAAAATTTTGTATTCTCCTCCATGTGGTAATTACCCACATATTGGCAATCACTGACGTAGTTTGAAAGATTGAAACTTATAGTGACTATGTAACAAGTGGTTATGTTCATTATGAACAGGCCACTATTCTAACAGCATGTAAGTTACCATTATTCTTTGATACATATCTGTATGGCCCTCTAGACATTAAGGTATAGATAGGAGATACATGACAGGTATTTGATATAACCTCTTAAGTAACAGACTAGTCTCAAAGTGGTAACATTCTTTTTAAGCTTAATACGTTATTAACATTCCACATGAATACATGTAGTTTATAATGTTTAATGATCATTATTGCTAATACTGTTTTTAAGATGTTCTTCACTTTGTGTATACCCAAATTATTTTCTTCATTTTATGGACAGAAAATGATGAATGACATAAAGGCAGATGTCATACAACCTACCTAAGCAGATAAATGTCTGATAGACAAGATAAGTGTTTTCAGATGAGGCTTAAAGTTGCTCCTTGGTAACTCATTCTTTACTATAAAGGAATTCTTTACTAAAAATAAGATTTTAACTACAAACATGGCAATATCCAGCATGTAGTCATATATATATATATATATATATATATATTATATATATATATATATATATATATATAAAAAGAAAGATGATGAGACTTACCCAACAAAAGCGAACGTTATTAACATTCCCCATGAATACATGTAGTTTATAATGTTTAATGAAAATGTCTGCTTGTGTCTGTGTATGTGTGGATGGATATGTGTGTGTGTGCGAGTGTAAACCTGTCCTTTTTTCCCCCTAAGGTAAGTCTTTCCGCTCCCGGGATTGGAATGACTCCTTACCCTCTCCCTTAAAACCCAATCCTTTTGTCTTTCCTTCTCCTTCCCTCTTTCCTGACGAGGCAACCGTTGGTTGCGAAAACAGAGTTTTGTGTGTATGTTTGTGTTTATTTGTGTGTCTATCGACCTGCCAGCGCTTTTGTTGGGTAAGTCTCATCATCTTTCTTTTTAAATATATTTTTCCCACGTGGAATGTTTCCCTCTATTATATATATATATATATATATATATATATATATATATATATATATATATATATATATATATATGACTACATGCTGGATATTGCCATGTTTGTAGTTAAAATCTTATTTTTAGTAAAGAATTCATTATATATTAGAAATGTTTGTAATGGTTGTTGAATTGACACATTTCTTATGATAATATTTGCTGTGAATGTGATCCACAGATCACATCAGATCATTAACTAAAACAAGTTATTAGAAAATAAACTAGTTCAGATATGTATTTGTATGTGTTAGCTGTTTTCTTTTAATGAAATAATGACAGTGATGTATCAAAATAATGTGAAATAGAATGTTCCTTTGATGTAAACTCCATTTAACAAAATGCTTTATTTTTATACTATTGTCTTTTTATGGTCTGTTACAAAATTGTCTTATTAAGCAATGTGTTGATCTGGATATTATCCATTTTTTGTGTATTTTGGATACTAATTTTTATATAAATGTTGCATTTTGTAGGCTTTTTATGACTAACAAAGTTAATATGTTTTTAAGAACTCAATTGAAGTCATATACTCCATATTTACTTTTTTTCACAGGTTACATGAGAACTGATGGAATACATGTGGGCCAGATATCAGTATTGCAGAGTTCACAACTGTATCATCTCACTTCCAAAACATGGAACAGCACAGATGCAAGCTTTGAATGTAATGAATGTGGTAAGAAGTACAAGCGGAAAAGTGGACTTTACAGTCATGTGAAAAATGAGTGTGGGAAAGAGGCCAGATTCCAATGTCCTTATTGCTCATACCGGGTCAAAACGTAAAGCAAATTTCCAAAGACATATCAAATACCAACATAGGGACATCTTGTAATTCATTTTTTATGATGTGAGGCTGATACAGTAAAATACAACTACAGAAGTAAGAGAGCATTCATGTTCAGAGCAACCTACAACTATCTGGACAGTTATTATTCTAATCCATATTGCTGTGAGATTGGGTACAAATGTAGGAACAAAATGATCTACCATGCCACTGATTGCATCCAAGAAAATTTATCATATGGTGTTTGATTGTGAGCAACAATATTCTGATAAAATTTGGAAAAAATTGTGTTTTGTTTTCTTTGTAAGATGAAGTAGTGAAAGTGAAAATTGTACCATGTGTAGTAAGATATGTTAATAAATGTCAATGTGAAACTTGTCATCACCCTTTTTTACTACACACACACACACACACACACACAATTGGGGCAACAGTATTAATACAACTTGTTGTTTATATTAAATTCATTTGATTCTTTTGAGAACAATGGGGTTACACAAAACTACTAATGTCTCACATTTACTGAGACTTTGCTAAAAACAAAAACAACATAGCTGTTTTGGGCTAAATTGTTGAGACAGGCTAATATTGTTAAAGATGTAAATGCACTAAAATTAAACTTTATGCCAAGGCTGTGCAGGTTTGACAAGATTATGAATGTTCTTAGTACTGTAAATTTCATGCAATCTGCAATACTGAATCACAGACAATGTCAAGATTTGATGGGATTCACTGGAATCTGATTTCAATGATGTTTCCTCTTTCCATTCTCTTGATATTTTTTTATGTAGTATTCATGAAAAGATTTGAGAATTTCAGGTCACTTGAACTGACTTTGACATCTTCATGTCAACCACACATGTTGACATCAGAACTGTGTCTGCAGAGGTGCAAGCAGAAATTAATAGATCTGCAATATAATTATTTTATTAAGGAGGCATTTAGAATAGGAACTGACGTCATTCAGTTTTATTCTTACCTTCCACAGTGTAGATTTCCTCAACTATATGCAAAAGTGGCAACTATTATGTTCATGTTTGGTTTTACATATTTACGTGAACAACTTTTCTCATCCTTAAAATTTTGCAAATTGAAACACGTATCACAAATGGCAGACCAAACAAGCCTGATAATGTAAATTCTCTAAAAGCAAAGTAATTACAAATTCAATCTTCTGTCAGTACAAAAACTACAACCACCACACACAAGACCTTTTTGTCATTTTTTGTTGACACACAGCCAACCTTAATTATTCTTTCGAAACTGACCATGAGGGAGAAATGTGGGAGCTGTTATAGGATAGTGAGTAGAAGGATTTGTTGCCAGTCTTGTAGGAAATATTTTCACTGGGGGGGGGGGTGGGGGGGGGGGGGGGGGGAGATTCAGTGGGGAGAATGTTGGGATAACAGAAGAGGCTCTCTCCTGCAACTGCAGAGTATGCAGTAGGAACATTTTGATTGGGGAACAGGAAAGAAAAGTCTGTGCCCTTCAGGCACAGTTGAAGGAAGTAAGGAAGGAACTCATAAGGACCCAGGTAGATAGGGAGGAGGAGGGTGATTGGGTACTGGCAGCTGGTAGGAGGATAGGGAGAAAGAGAACGCGATCTGATAGTTTTATCAACAACACCAAAAAGAACTGCAGAGAGGATTACAGAAGCATCTGATTACACCTGTCTGCTTTGACCCATGATGTTACCAATATGGCGGAAAAAATCGTTCTCAATGTCTCCAATATGGCACCTATGACGTCATTACATAAACATGACAACAAACTCAAAAATACATATAAAACCAACAAACATGTACCCTCCAAAAATATAATCAAACTAATGGGGCCAGCATGGGAAATTTGGGGATTTTTGGGTGGGGACCAAACCAAATATAAAGACATAAAAACACACCACACACACCACACACACACACACACACACACACACACACCATGATCCCAAATCACAAAGCATGGCGACATAAAAACACCACAAAATCCCCCAAATTCTGCTACACTTACAATATCAACAGGAAATCGGTCACTTCCCTGCACCTACATAACTCAACTGCAATTGTCGATCCCACAAAATAAAAACCAACTACTCCAAAAATTATAATCCACCGTAACTATTGATACCACAAAACCAACACCTAAAACAACAAAAATTGGATTTGGACACTTCCTTTGACCTATATAGCTCAACAGCAGCTCACGATACTAAAACACACACACGCAGCTACAACACATTGGAATTGGACACTTCCCTTGACATATATAGGTCAACAGCAGCTCACAATACCAAAACACACACAGCTACAGTGACACATTGGAATTGAACACTTTCCTTGACCTATATAGGTCAACAGCTGCTCATGATATCAACACACAGCTATGATGACAAATTGAAATTGGTCACTTCCCATGACTTATCTAGCTCAAATGCAACTGAGGATACAAAAGAAAATTGAAATAGAATACTTCCTCTAAGATACATAAATCAACCACAAGTAATGATACCATAACATCAACCACCAACACATCCAGTAAATAACACCGACCCAATAACACATAAAAACCCCCACCGAACATCATAACACACAAACAGGAGACCCAAAAAAATGTCTACTTGCCACAAAAAGGTTCTGGTGCTACACACTAGCTCAGCCACCCCACCCCAACACACACACACACACACACACACACACACACACACACACACACACACACACACACACACACACACTTAATGATGGACAACATGTCATCCCCCATTTCAGCTTGCAGACATGCACTATTAAACTTAGAAGTCATACCCATACCTAACAAAAAAAGCCACAAATTGAATCAAACAACTTAAAATGCTACAAACAGCAAACCAATAACATCAGATGATACTGCAATAACATAAACACAATGGAAACTTAATTCTTAACTCACTGAAATTAATTTCCATTCTTCTATAACAGTCACGACCGATAAGTGCACACTGCAAGCACCAATACCCAAATGAATCCAATACACCACGTAACATGCAGACCATACGCACACCGCCAGAGGACACCACCAACTGCAAAAAGACAACATATACGAATACAACACACTCATAAACTAAACTCCGTGCCGTCATGACATCACACACGACAACACCCTTATGTCATGGGTCAAAGCCAACAGGTGGGATCAGATGCCTCTGTTGACCCCTGCCAGAGTTAAGTGGAGAAGAGCCTCAGATAGAACAAGGAGCAGGAAATGTGCATCACACTTCAACCAAGGCCAAGAAGCCTAGAAATGTACAGCACACTTCAACCAAGGCCAAGAAGCCTAGAAATGTACAAAGTGTTAGGAAGATGAAAGTGCTGCTGCTAGACAATAGCCATGGGTGAGGTTTCGGCCCTTGGTTACAGGAAAGTTTAGGGGCAGCGTACCAGGCCACCATTATCTTCAAGCCAAATGCAGGGCTAAGTCATGTTTTAGAGGACCTAGGGTCTTTATGTATGGGCTTTACAAAAGAGGACCATGTAGTGGTAGTGGGTGGGGCAGGAAACAGTTTGGACAGGGATGGGGCGTATGACTTAGGTGGTGACTTGGACAAGATAGCTTCCCTGACTCGTGGCACCAGTGTACACTTCGTTGAGCTGTTCCAGCATCATGATCGACCACACTTTGATGGAGCTATGAGGTGAATCAATGTGGGGTTAGGGATGGCTCTGAGGACAGCCAACTTTGCTCATGTTTCTCTAGCACCTGTCAGGACTATCAACAGATGGGGTTCCGCTAGGCATGGCCTGCACCTAAACAACATTGGGAAGGGAAGATTCATGAAAGTATAGGGGGTGGATCTCAGGCCACACATGGTCAAATACCTGTTGTCATAGGTAGGAAAAGTGGGTCTTTTTTAGGATAAATCCAGACAACTGGTTCCCCTGCCTAAAGAGTATCTCCAGCAGTTTAAAAAATACTGAAACAATCACTCACAAGACAGATTTTAACACTTCAAATATCACACAAACCAGGTGTCACAAAGAAAAACAAACCATTGGAAATAGTAACATAGGGAATTTCACAGACTCAACAGTCCTCCTTCACTACATGCAATCAATAAAAAATAAAATACAACTATTAGAAGTTGAGCTCCAAACTTTGAACTCCACAGTCATTTGTGGTACTGAGCACTGGTGTAGAGACACAGAAATCCAACATGTAGTATTATAATTGTATGAAAAGGCAAACTGTTACTGCAGAACTGCTTCAAGGGGTGGAGGATCTTGCATTTATATCAGAAAATGAACACAGTTCAAATCAAGACATGACCTCAATACAGTAAGTGAAGACAAACACTTTGAAATATCAGCTATTGAATTAACAGGGCTTGATATCACCAAAAAGTTAATCATTTTGTGTGTGTATAGATCTCCCAGTGGTAAAGTGGACACAAGTACAAAGGTCAACATAATTCTGTGCGGGGATATTAACATCAACACTAATATCATAAATGAATCCAGCAGCATCTTCATAAATATCTTCAAAGTTTTGGCATGTCCCTATTGGTCAGTAGTGCAACAAGGGTTACTACAATGACTGAATCAGTAATTGACCATGTGGCCACAAATATGGACAATTCAAAATGTGATGTAGCTGTAAATGAGTTAAAGGAACTTCTAAGACTCCAAATGCAACTTGAGTATTCTATTTTCTGTTCTCATTCTTTGTATTAGTTTGTAACTTGTGGCATATAGTTTGGAGGAACTCTGGGTGAAATGAAAGTGTTCTTTTGACACTCATTTCTTTATATGAAACATAATAATGCTAGTTGTGCATAGAATTCAAAAAATGGTTCAAATGGCTCTGAGCACTATGCGACTTAACTTCTGAGGTCATCAGTCGCCTAGAACTTAGAAGTAATTAAACCTAACTAACCTAAGGACATCACACACTTCCATGCCCGAGGCAGGATTCGAACCTGCGACCATAGCGGTCGCTCGACTCCAGACTGTAGCGCCTAGAACTGCATGGCCACTCTGGCCGGCCATAGAATTCAAACTTTCCAGAATAATCCCTATAAAATTTTGTGACTTTTGTCACAATACTGTCCCCTTCTCCTAGGATCAGTACCTATACCTTGCTTGTGGGTTGACACTATGAGAGCACTTCCTCTTTCCATTTTGGTAGGCACGCCCCCTTATAAAACATTCCTATCTTTTAGGCCACAGGCCGTCCTATCTCCGTCATGTAGGTATGCCTGCCCTATATACTTCGTAAATGCCGGGTACACCCCCCCCCCCCCCCCCCCCCTTATCCTTTCTGAGTAGGCCTCATGGTTCATTACCCTAGTATACATTTCTATGTATATTATAATTAAGTATTCCCTGGTAAAGCTACAAATCTATTCTACACTTCACATTCACTTTTTACTGCATCATTTACTCCCTAGAGCCCTCCTCTACTTCTCAAATTCTGTACTCTCCGTAGATAATATGTCTCCATACACTATTTAAGTCCCACTATCCTACAATCCATCAATTCCTCAGAGTATAAATTTCACTGAGTTTTCTTAAATGACTATCACAATTAATTCCACTCTAGCTTACATTCTCTTTCTTTGCTCATGCCTCTTCCTTGTCTATCCCCTGCTCACTATTGCTTTATAGCTATTCCACTAACTCACATGCTTTTGTCTCTCTTTGCATATGAGTTGATTGCCACTATACTTTCTTAATTTACACCTCTTCATATATATAGAACCATCATAGTTTTATATATGTTTGTGTTTGTTTGTGTGTCTATCGACCTGCCAGCGCTTTTGTTTGGTAAGTCTCATCATCTTTCTTTTTAAATATATATATATAATAGAGGGAAACATTCCACGTGGGAAAAATATATTTAAAAAGAAAGATGATGAGACTTACCAAACAAAAGCGCTGGCAGGTCGATAGACACACAAACAAACACAAACATACACACAAAATCTAGCTTTCGCAACCAACGGTTGCCTCGTCAGGAAAGAGGGAAGGAGAAGGAAAGACAAAAGGATATGGGTTTTAGGGGAGAGGGTAAGGAGTCATTCCAATCCCGGGAGCGGAAAGACTTACCTTAGGGGGAAAAAAGGACAGGTATACACTCGCGCACACACACACATATCAATCCATACATACAAGACACAAGCAGACATTTGTAAAGGCAAAGAGTTTGAGCAGAGATGTCAGTCGGGACGGAAGTATAGAGGCAAAGATGATGTTGAAAGACAGGTGAGGTATGAGCGGCGGCAGATTGAAATTAGGAATTAGCGGAGATTGAGGCCTGGCGGATAGCGAGAAGAGAGGATATGCTGAAGGGCAAGTTCCCATCTCCGGAGTTCTGACAGGTTGGTGTTAGTGGGAAGTATCCAGATAACCCGGACGGTGTAACACTGTGCCAAGATGTGCTGGCCGTGCACCAAGGCATGTTTAGCCACAGGGTGATCCTCATTACCAACAAACACTGTCTGCCTGTGTCCATTCATGCGAATGGACAGTTTGTTGCTGGTCATTCCCACATAGAACGCTTCACAGTGTAGGCAGGTCAGTTGGTAAATCACGTGGGTGCTTTCACACGTGGCTCTGCCTTTGATCGTGTACACCTTCCGGGTTACAGGACTGGAATAGGTGGTGGTGGGAGGGTGCATGGGACAGGTTTTACACCGGGGACGGTTACAGGGGTAGGAGACAGAGGGTAGGGAGGGTGGTTTGGGGATTTCATAGGGATGAACTAAGAGGTTACGAAGGTTGGGTGGACGGCGGAAAGACACTCTTGGTGGAGTGGGGAGGATTTCATGAAGGATGGATCTCATTTCAGGGCAGGATTTGAGGAAGTCGTATCCCTGCTGGAGAGCCACATTCAGAATCTGATCCAGTCCCGGAAAGTATCCTGTCACAAGTGGGGCACTTTTGGGGTTGTTCTGTGGAGGGTTCCGGGTTTGAGGAGATGAGGAAGTGGCTCTGGTTATTTGCTTCTGTACCAGGTCAGGAGGGTAGTTACGGGATGCAAAAGCTGTTTTCAGGTTGTTGGTGTAATGGTTCAAGGATTCCGGACTGGAGCAGATTCGTTTGCCACGAAGACCTAGGCTGTAGGGAAGGGACCGTTTGATGTGGAATGGGTGGCAGCTGTCATAATGGAGGTACTGTTGCTTGTTGGTGGGTTTGATGTGGACGGACGTGTGAAGCTGGCCATTGGACAGGTGGAGGTCAACGTCAAGGAAAGTGGCATGGGATTTAGAGTAGGACCAGGTGAATCCGATGGAACCAAAGGAGTTGAGGTTGGAGAGGAAATTCTGGAGTTCTTCTTCACTGTGAGACCAGATCATGAAAATGTCATCAATAAATCTGTACCAAACTTTGGGTTGGCAGGCCTGGGTAACCAAGAAGGCTTCCTCTAAGCGACCCATGAATAGGTTGGCGTACGATGATCCAACTCCCCAAGATACTATCCAAATTGAACCATGCCTGGAACAGTTCCGTCCTCCGTCACAGCGGGACCCACCTCCTCTTCCTCAAAATCACTCTCTCCAAACCTTCCAGGAATTTCTGACTTCCAGCCTTGCCTCTCAATCCTTCTTAAAAAACCTCAATCCTACTCCCAACATCACCACTGCTGAAGCCCAAGCTATGCGTGATCTGAAGGCTGACCAATCCATCGTCATTCTTCCGGCGGACAAGGGTTCCACGACTGTGGTACTTGATCGTCGGGAGTATGTGGCTGAGGGACTGCGTCAGCTTTCAGACAACACCACTTACAAAGTTTGCCATGGTAATCCCATTCCTGATGTCCAGGCGGAGCTTCAAGGAATCCTCAGAACCTTAGGCCCCCTACAAAACCTTTCACCTGACTCCATCAACCTCCTGACCCCACCAACACCCCGCACCCCTACCTTCTACCTTCTTCCCAAAATTCACAAACCCAATCATCCCGGCCGTCCCATTGTAGCTGGTTACCAAGCCCCCACAGAACGCATCTCTGCCTACGTAGATCAACACCTTCAACCCATTACATGCAGTCTCCCATCCTTCATCAAAGACACCAACCACTTTCTCGAATGCCTGGAATCCCTACCCAGTCTGTTACCCCCGGAAACCATCCTTGTAACCATTGATGCCACTTCCTTATACACAAATATTCCGCATGTCCAGGGCCTCGCTGCGATGGAGCACTTCCTTTCACGCCGATCACCTGCCGCCCTACCTAAAACCTCTTTCCTCATTACCTTAGCCAGCTTCATCCTGACCCACAACTTCTTCACTTTTGAAGGCCAGACATACCAACAATTAAAGGGAACAGCCATGGGTACCAGGATGGCCCCCTCATACGCCAACCTATTCATGGGTCGCTTAGAGGAAGCCTTCTTGGTTACCCAGGCCTGCCAACCCAAAGTTTGGTACAGATTTATTGATGACATTTCCATGATCTGGTCTCACAGTGAAGAAAAACTCCAGAATTTCCTCTCCAACCTCAACTCCTTTGGTTCCATCGGATTCACCTGGTCCTACTCTAAATCCCATGCCACTTTCCTTGACGTTGACCTCCACCTGTCCAATGGCCAGCTTCACACGTCCGTCCACATCAAACCCACCAACAAGCAACAGTACCTCCATTATGACAGCTGCCACCCATTCCACATCAAACGGTCCCTTCCCTACAGCCTAGGTCTTCGTGGCAAACGAATCTGCTCCAGTCCGGAATCCTTGAACCATTACACCAACAACCTGAAAACAGCTTTTGCATCCCGTAACTACCCTCCCGACCTTGTACAGAAGCAAATAACCAGAGCCACTTCCTCATCTCCTCAAACCCGGAACCCTCCACAGAACAACCCCAAAAGTGCCCCACTTGTGACAGGATACTTTCCGGGACTGGATCAGATTCTGAATGTGGCTCTCCAGCAGGGATACGACTTCCTCAAATCCTGCCCTGAAATGAGATCCATCCTTCATGAAATCCTCCCCACTCCACCAAGAGTGTCTTTCTGCCGTCCACCCAACCTTCGTAACCTCTTAGTTCATCCCTATGAAATCCCCAAACCACCCTCCCTACCCTCTGTCTCCTACCCCTGTAACCGTCCCCGGTGTAAAACCTGTCCCATGCACCCTCCCACCACCACCTATTCCAGTCCTGTAACCCGGAAGGTGTACACGATCAAAGGCAGAGCCACGTGTGAAAGCACCCACGTGATTTACCAACTGACCTGCCTACACTGTGAAGCGTTCTATGTGGGAATGACCAGCAACAAACTGTCCATTCGCATGAATGGACACAGGCAGACAGTGTTTGTTGGTAATGAGGATCACCCTGTGGCTAAACATGCCTTGGTGCACGGCCAGCACATCTTGGCACAGTGTTACACCGTCCGGGTTATCTGGATACTTCCCACTAACACCAACCTGTCAGAACTCCGGAGATGGGAACTTGCCCTTCAGCATATCCTCTCTTCTCGCTATCCGCCAGGCCTCAATCTCCGCTAATTCCTAATTTCAATCTGCCGCCGCTCATACCTCACCTGTCTTTCAACATCATCTTTGCCTCTATACTTCCGTCCCGACTGACATCTCTGCTCAAACTCTTTGCCTTTACAAATGTCTGCTTGTGTCTTGTATGTATGGATTGATATGTGTGTGTGTGCGCGAGTGTATACCTGTCCTTTTTTCCCCCTAAGGTAAGTCTTTCCGCTCCCGGGATTGGAATGACTCCTTACCCTCTCCCCTAAAACCCATATCCTTTTGTCTTTCCTTCTCCTTCCCTCTTTCCTGACGAGGCAACCGTTGGTTGCGAAAGCTAGATTTTGTGTGTATGTTTGTGTGTCTATCGACCTGCCAGCGCTTTTGTTTGGTAAGTCTCATCATCTTTCTTTTTGTATATACACACACACACACATTCTTTCCCCTACAACACCTAGCGGTTCTCATATCGCAACAGGTTTTTAGTCTGTCATTTCAATGTTTGTGCATAAGGGTATTCTTTTGTGTATGTGGGTGTGTGTTCATGTAGTCTGATTCTTCGGCCTTCTTATCTAAAGATAAGATGTAGGTTATTGAAACCACAGAAACCAGGAAGGACTTCAGCAATAGAAGTTAGTGAATATGGAAAAAGGGAAAAATAGATAGGTCTTCAAATGATAAGTAAGAAAGAAAAAAAAATAGATATGGTTGCTAAGATTGAAGAAGAGAAAGAAGATAGCCCCAAAGACAGGAAACCCTTCCCACCCCCATTCCCCAGGATCTCTACCTCGCAGGTACTTGAGTGAGACACTGGAGGAGGTTTGGTGTTAAATCGTCTCCTGCAGAACGTACATTCCCACCTTCACCCTTGAGGTCCCCAAAGGAAATCTTAGCAACCCCATGGAAATGGTAAGTGATGAAGAATCAGGCACATTTGTTTGTGAGGGTTGTTTGAATGGTGTGATGTATGTTTTGTGTTAGTCATGATTTATGTGTTCTCATAAACCATGCTTTTATCTATGTTAACCACCCCTTTCAAAATTGATACAAACCCTCCCATCTACATCACATTTCATAAAAGGTATAAAATATTCTATACAAAATAGAACATTTATACACTATTGTACAATAGTTATTTAGTTAGTCACATCATATTATATTTTCCACACATATAATATTTCATTCCTTTTATTTTCGTGTCGATACCTCTTTCCTTCTTATTCTATGATTCACCTGGATAGTTTTCTACTTGATTGTCATGTGCAGTTTTCTAAGTACTAAAATTATAGGATAGATTTTAGGAATAGATGACAGAATAGTTTAAGATTTTGAAGGAATTCAATGCAGGAAAACTATTTTGGAAGAAACACTGACAACAACTCGGGATCCGACGGTCATCACTCTACCTGTTAACACAGAATGTTAATGTCCCTGGGGGATATATGACTCCACCCAGGTCCCATGGATCTGATATTAACTTTTCCTGGGCACTTGCAGATCAGTACTTCTCTTTAAATTTCATTTGGAAATCTGCCCAAGAAGAAAAGTTCTCAATATTTACAGTCCCCCATTCTGCAGGCTTCCCCTAAAAGGTAACCCACAGTAAATTCAATCTTTTTAGAATCTTCCCAATTTTTCTGCAGAGCTTGGTTAAACATTGTCAAGAAATGCGTTGGATCGACATCTTCATCGGGCTTGAATTTAGGGAATTGTCTCGATAACCCTGAATTCTCTCCCCATTGCAGATCAGTAACTACTTCACTAGTTAACACAACATTGGGTGAAGTTACCCATTTTTCCACTTTGTCCTTAATAAGTCTGACTTCCCTCCACAGGTCATGTATCCCCTTCCTGGTATCTAAAAGTTCAGAAGAAACAATAGGCGACATGTTCGCAGATGTTATTCTCTCAGTGACTTTTCGATCTATAATCCCTTTAAATTGTTCCTCCAAACTACTTATATTTATGATATCAGAGTTTGCTATATTCTCTTGAAAGCTTTTCTCTACATTCTCCACTCGTGTACTTACACCTGTAATTTGCGATTGAATGACAAGCATTAATTCTTTATGCTTATCGGCATTCTCTTTTAAAGTATTCTATCCCTGCTTTCCAGCATTAAGCTTAATATTACATACATTTTCAAAGGATCCTAACATTTCATTGATTTCGGATTCTGTAGTATTACATCTGTCTTCAATGTTAAATTCCATCTTTTTTGTTAGAGCTAGGAAATCGTCATTTTGTTTCTAAGGTCAGTAAACATTTGATTTACATGACTGGTCAAGGAACTAGTCAATTAAGTATTTAAATCTATTTTTAAATTATCCACTTTATTATGTAATGCACTGAATTCAGTCTTCATAACACCCATGCCTTTGCATAGATTACTAAATTCTTTACTTTGTGAATCGACCTTGGCATTTAACAAACATGAAGTTTCACTCTGAACCTTCAATTGAGCAATTAATTGGGTACTTAAAGCTTCACTCTGGGCATCTAATCAAAAGTTTACTGAGCCTATTTCTTCACTTAGAGTCGCTTTTAATTGTATACTCTGAGCTTTAATTAGATTTACTAATTCAGACCAGTCAGAAACTTCTTCGGTAACTTTCATAGCCATGGTTGGTTCTGAAGTTTCCCCAACTTGCTGTATGTTATCCATACTTTTACAAGCTTTAGACCTTGTGAGCATTTAAAAATTAACTTTAAGTATAATAACTGCACTATTAAAGTTCACTCAACAGTTTGTACCACTTTGTACTAAAACAATAAAGTTCTGTTTTACGCTCATGTGGCGTAGAATTTGTGACACGTTGGTGAGCAGGCCAGCACCGGTGAACAGCAAATGGTGCCGGCGGCATCTGAAGTTAGTTTTCACGTCTGCATCACCGCAATATGTATGAGGGCTGTACACTCCGCACACTGGACCATCTTAGTTGAATCGTTCTAGGCGTATCTCTTCTTGGTCTAATACATCGAGATTTTCTCTTCAGTTTTTAATGTTGTGACTCTCTCACATCTTCTCCTTTTTTTGCATTCACAAATTCTCTCCATCAGATATGTGGGCAGGATCTAGTTTCTTAAAATGGTTCCCTTGTCTTGTTATGCTTGGTTGCTATGGCAACACTTGACAGCTTTTTCTCTCATTTTCATCTCGAAATTCCTTTTTTTTCGGTCCTTCCACACCGGTCACCACATTCTAACGGTTTGGTCAACAGAAGAGTGTGTGAAGTGTATGTATGCTACCTTCCAAACCTCCTTTATACAAGTTGACTTACTTGGGAGTGCACAGTCAATCTTCATCACTGGTAAGGTGGCTGCTGGAATCTCTATAAACTTCTTCTCTGAAGGATGATGCTAGTTAAAGGAACCTCTAAGACTCCCTCTTTACTCACGAAATAAGTAGGTACTTGAAGGTTACTTTTCATCAACTAACGATATATTAGAACTTCATACAGAACAAAATTCTCATTTCTCACATAAACTTCTCATATGTCACTCATATCATCTCACATCAGAATCAAAATTAATCATATTTACAAATGAGTTGGCTTAATAACCACAACTCTATCACAGGATTCATAAAAAATGTCTTGCCTCTAGCAAGGGTGGAATAAGAGTTTCTTAAGAGTTCTTTTTTCACTAACAATAGCCACTGACACTATTTTCACATAGTTACATAAATACTCCATGGTCCTTTCATACACACTCACTAAACATCCATGGACTACCCAACAGGTACTTGTCGGTGCTGTTCGACCGCTGCTTCTACATTCTTCCAGCAATTGAATTTAAAACTGCACACACAGATACATGATGCACAGTAGGTAGGATTCTGATCTCTCACACTCATATCTAAAATATAGTGTGTTCGAGATGGTAGAAGGCTGAGTGGTTCTAGAACTGACGCTGAAATTCTTGAATCACTACACTCTGTCAAATAACAACAGTAAAATCAGGCATTGAGACATTCCCTAAGCTACAAGGCTACAAATGACATCTATCAGAAATCAAAATAAAAGATTTTTCAAAAGAACTAGAAAAACAAAGCTGGGATGAAGTGTGTAAGGAAACCAATGTGAATATGAAATTCTCTACATCATTTAAATTGAACTTTGGTAAAGGGCATTTTCCAAAGTATGCATGTCTGTATCATCATCTCACAAAAACAGATGGATAAAAGCAGGTATTAAGAAGTCCTCCCAAACATTTAAACACCTCAGTTCCATGAAAAAGATTCATAATGATCCAGAATTCTTAAATTTCTATCATAGGTACAAAAGCATCTGTAGGAGGGTGTCATTTAATGACAAAATAATATATAATGCAGAGAACAAAAGCAAAGCAGTCTGGGATGTTATAAAAAAGGTAAGAGGGAGAGGCACACAAATGCAGAATAACATACTGCTAAGGGAGGGGTATAAGGTAATAAATGATCCACAACACTTAGCAAACTATGTAAATGAGCATTTTTCAATATAACACCTGTAAATAATGTTGCACTAAGTACAATGATGTTACTTCCGACCATAGAGAATGAAGTCAATAAAACTGTTCAAAAACTAAAAAATAAAAACTCAATAGGTTTAGATGAAGTACCAATGTATGTACTGAAATGTTGCATAGGGATTATACAAGCTCCTTAACAAATATAATAAATGAATCCTTCACATCAGGGACATTTCCAGAGCAGTTAAAACAGACAAGAGTTGTACCTTTGCTTAAGAAAGGTAATGCAGAAGACACAGAAAATTACTGGCCCATTTAACCTGCCGTCAGCATTCGCAGAAATAATAGAAGCAAGTATGAAAGACAGATTTATGGAACACCTGAATAAATAAGATCTTTTAAGTGAATCACAGTTTGGTTTCTGAAGTGGCAAAAATACGGAGTCAGCCGTAGTAGAATTCACAAAAGTTGTACTCTATGCTCTTGATAAAGATGAGTGTGTCACAGGCATATTTTTGGATCTTTCTAAGGTGTTTGATACTGTTGACCACAAGATTCTATCAAATAAATTAGAAGCATGAGGAATAAGAGGGGTAGCTAATGATTGGTTTCAATCATACCTAGCAGATACGGTACAAAGAGTGGAGATAACACATACTTCAAATAGATCTAAACATTTAGTAAAACACTTATCAGAACCAAAATACAGTAATAAAGGGGTTATGCAAGGCAGCACATTAGAACCAATACTATTCCTGATACACATCAATGACTTTCCCAGTAGTGTTACTCATGGTGAAAAAATTCTCTTCGCTGATAACAGCAGTATTACAGTTATTGAGAAAACAAGAGACTCCTTGCAGAGAAAGCAAATGAAACTCTCAAGGAAGTTTATGATTGGTCAATAAGCAATAAAGTGACATTGAACATAAAGAAAACTAATTTCAGTTTGAAGAGGAAAAATGACAAATTAAATGTAGATGGCACCTCTATCGACTGTGTAACAAATGCAAAATTTCTAGGAATGAATATTGATTCAAAGTTGAAGTGGCATGAACACACAAAGATACTTGCAAACAGAATGTCATCAGCATATCATGCCCTTAGAATCCTACCATCAGTGTGTAACATGCAGTGGCTTTTAGTTACATATTATTCATATGTACACTCAATTCTTAGCTATGGCATTCTTTTTCTGGGAACAAACACACAAAATATGAACACAATTTTCAAACTCCAGGAAAGAGCCATAAGAATAATAACCAAAAATACTACTCGATCTCATTGTAAAGATCTGTTCGAAACACTCAGGGTTTTAACTGCTCCATGTGAATACATTTACCCATCAGTTGTAAACATAAAAAATAACATTCATAATTACTGCAGAAACAACCCTGTCCATGACCATGCAACAAGAGCTTGACTCAACTTACATTTACCAAGAAAAAATGAACATAAAACTCAAAACAGCATTTCCTACCAAGCAATAAAACTGTACAATAAATTACCAAAAGAGGTTAAAGAAGTTGTAAAAATACAGTTATTTAAAAAGGCAGCTAAAAAGTACCTGTTATGCAACACATTTTATACATTGAAGGATTATTCAGATAAAACAGATTAGGGTTTGATAAAAAATGTTATACAAATAATAATAATAATAATAATAATAATAATAATGATTGTAAAATATCCAACATTCCACGTAACATCTTCACTTTATGTTTTTTCCTTCTTTTTTTCCTTTCTAGTAATACTTATCCCCAAGCTATGCATAGCACAATACTAACACCTCATCCTCTTTCTGAGCTCAACATCTCACTCACCAGTGTGTGTGTGTGTGTGTGTGTGTGTGTGTGTGTGTGTGTGTGTGTGTGGTGTTACAAAACAATGAAACAATGTGTGTATAGTGTGTGCAGTGACCGATAGTGAAATATGAGTGAACAGTGTGGCATTACATTATTTAATAAGTTATTTGTAAAAAAAAGTATTGTATACCAGGAGTAAATCTAATGATTGCCTCTAACTAGAAGTCTGTAAATATATGTGTGTACAAATTACCTTATTTTAAATTTGTCTAAACTTGTAAATACTTCGACGTGTCCTATATCCTTGTAAAAAGAGATCTACAGATGAATAAACCGAACATCAGTTTAATAAGCCACAGCTGCAAAATACTAACATGAATTCTTTACAGACGAATGGAAAAACTAGTAGAAGCCGACCTCAGGGAAGATCAGTTTGGATTCTGTAGAAATACTGGAACACGTGAGGCAATACTGACCTTACGACTTATCTTAAAAGAAAGATTAAGGAAAGGCAAACCTACGTTTCTAGCATTTGTAGACTTAGAGAAAGTTTTTGACAATGTTGACTGGAATATTCTTTCAAATTCTAAAGGTGGCAGGGGTAAAACACAGGGAGCGAAAGGCTATTTACAATTTGTACAGAAACCAGATGGCATAAGAGTCGAGGGACATGAAAGGGAAGCAGTTGTTGGGAAGAGAGTAAGACAGGGTTGTAGCCTCTCCCCGATGTTATTCAATCTGTATATTGAAGCAAGCGGTAAAGGAAACAAAAGAAAAATTCGGAGTAGTTATTAAAATCCATGGAGAAGAAATAAAAACTTTGAGGTTCGCCGATGACGTAATTCTGTCAGAGACAGCAAAGGACTTGGAAGAGCAGTTGAATGGAATGGATATCGTCTTGAAAGGAGGATATAAGATGAACATCAACAAAAGCAAAACGAGGATAATAGAATGTAGTCGAATTAAGTCGGGTGATGCTGAGGGAATTAGATTAGGAAATGAGACACTTAAAGTAGTAAACGAGTTTTGCTATTTGGGGAGCAAAATAACTGATGATGGTCGAAGTAGAGAGGATATAAAATGTATACTGTCAAAGGAAATCGTTTCTGAAGAAGAGAAATTTGTTAACATCGAGTATAGATTTAAGTGACAGGAAGTCATTTCTGAAAGTATTTGTATGGAGTGTAGCCATGTATGGAAGTGAAACATGGACAATAAATAGTTTGGACAAGAAGAGAATAGAAGCTTTTGAAATGTGGTGCTACAGAAGAATGCTGAAGATTAGATGGGTAGATCACATAACTAATGAGGAAGTATTGAATAGGATTGAGGAGAAGAGAAGTTTGTGGCACAACTTGACCAGAAGAAGGGATCAGTTGGTAGGACATGTTCTGAGGCATCAAGGGATCACCAATTTAGTATTGGAGGGCAGTGTGGAGGGTAAAAATCGTAGAGGGAGACCAAGAGATGAATACACTAAGCAGATTCAGAAGGATGTAGGTTGCAGTAGGTACTGGGAGATGAAGAAGCTTGCACAGGATAGAGTAACATGAAGAGCTGCATCAAACCAGTCTCAGGACTGAAGACCACAACAACAACAACAACAACTACCACCACTACTACTAGCAACATCAGGGGGCTGTTCTTCAACTGCAGACCACTGGTGATATTTGTCCATACATACTTTTACTTACAGCAAAACTCAGAAAATGGATGGGACAATGTAGTGCTGGAATGGGAACAGGGAGGGGGCTGGATGGGTGAGGACAGTGACTAACGAAGGTTGAGGCCAGAAGGGTTACGGGAACATAGGATGTAGTACAGGGAAAGTTCCCATATGCGCAATTCAGAAAAGCTGGTGTTGGTGGGAAGGATCCATATGGCACAGACTGTGAAGTAGTCATTGAGATGAGGGGTATCATGTTTGGCAGCGTGTTCAGCAACAGGGTGGTCCACTTGTTTTTTGGCCACAGTTGGTCAGTGGCCATTTATGTGGCCAGACAGCTTGTTGGTTGTCATTCCTACATAGAATGTATCACAGTAGTTGCAGCTTAGCTTGTAAATTACAAAACTGGTTTCACAGGTAACCCTGCCTTTGATGTGATAGGTGATGTTAGTTACTGGACTGGAGTAGGTGGTGGTAGGAGGATGTATGGGACAGGTCTTGCATCTAGGTCTATTACAGGGGTATGAGCCATGAGGTAAGGGATTGGGAGCAGGGGTTGTGTAAGGATGGACGAGTATATTGTGTAGGTTCGGTGGACGGCGGAATACTGTGGTAGGAGGGGTGGGAAGGATAGTGGGTAGGACATTTCTCATTTCAGGGCACGACCAGAGATAATCGAAACCCTGGCAGAGAATGTAATTCAGTTGCTCCAGTCCTGGACGGTACTGAGTTATGAGGGGAATGCTCCTCTGTGGCCAGACTGTGGGACTTTGGGAGGTGGTGGGAGTCTGGAAAGGTAAGGCATGGGAGATTTGTTTTTGTACAAGGATGAGAGGATAATTATGATCAGTGAAAGCTTCAGTGAGACCCTCTGTATATTTAGAGAAGAACTGCTTGTCACTGCAGATGCGACAGCCATGGGTAGCTAGGCTGCACGAAAGGGACTTCTTGGTATGGAATGGGTGGCAGCTGTCAAAGTGGAGGTATTGCTGGTGGTTAGTAGGTTTGATATGGATGGAGGTACTAATGTAGCCATCTCTGAGGTGGAGGTCAACATCTATGAAGGTGGCTTGTTGGGTTGAGTTGGACTAGGTGAAGTTAATGGGGGAGAAGTTGTTTAGGTTCTGGAGGAATGTGAATAAGGTGTCCTCACCTTCAATCCAGATAGCAAAGATGTCATCAATGAATCTGAACCAGGTGAGGGGGTTTAGAATTCTGGGTTTTTAGGAAGGATTCTTCTAGATGGCCCATGAATAGGTCAGCGTGGGATGGTGCCCATAGCCGTACCGCGGATTTGTTTGTGGGTAATTCTTTCAGAGGAGAAGTAATTGTGGGTGAGGATATAGTTGGTCATGGGAATTAGGAAGGAGGTTGTTGGTTTGGAATCCATAGGCTGTCTGGAAAGCTAGTGTTAGATAGCAGTAAGGCCATGGGCATTAGGAATGTTAGTGTGCAGGAAGGTGGCATCAATAGTGATGAGTTGGGCACCGTGTGGTAAAGGGACAGGAAATGTGGAGAGTCGATCGAGGAAATGGTCGGTATCTTTTATATAGGAGGATAGGTTCTGGGTAATAGGTTGAAGGTGTTGGTCTACAAGAGCAGAGATTCTCTCAGTGGGCGCACAGTAAGCGGCCACAATGGGGCATCCTGGGTGGTTGGGTTTATGGACTTTAGGAAGCATGTAGAAGGTGGGAGTGTGGGGAGTGGTAGGGGTAAGTAGAGAGATGGACTCCGGGGAGAGGTTCTGGGATGGGCCTAACGATTTGGGTAGTGACTGGAGATGCTGCCGTATTGCTGGAATGGGATCACTGTGGCATGGTTTTTAGGTGGGAGTATCTGACAGCTGACAGAGTCCTTCTGCCATGTAATCCTTGCGATTCAAAACAGCGGTGGTGGAGCCTTTGTCTGCAGGTAGGATTATAAGATTGGGATCAGTTTTTAGATGGTGGACTGTGGTTCTTTCTGTGGATGTAAGGTTAGTATGCTTGTTGAGGGATTTGGGGAATGATGGTGAGGCAAGGTTCGAGGATAAGAAATTCTGGAAAGTTAACAAGGTGTGGTTTGGAGGCAGTGGGAGTGGATCACGGTTGGATGGAGGAGTGAACTGAGTTAGACAAGGTTCAATATTGGTCTTTAGTTGAATCTGATTGGTCAGGTTGGTGGCGAAAAAGTGTTTCCACTGTAGAGACCGGGAAAAGGAGAGAAGGTCTTTAACTAGTTCTGCATGGTTGAATTTGGGAGTGGGGCAAAAGGTGAGGCCTTTGGAAAGGACTGATATTTCTGTGGGACTAAGGCTTCTGGAGGCAAGTTTCATGACAAACCCTAATTCTAGGGCTTTATTTTATTTTTGACACATGGATCTATGCCGACAATTGTAAAAACAGTGATGGTACATTAGTCCTTACTAATGTAAAATTGTAAATACCAGTCGTCGTTATCATACTTCTGTAATGCAAGAGTTCTCTAATTTATCTTAAAATTTATTGTTAGCTTATAAGTTTCATACTTTTCCAATGTAAACTATGATGTTCATTGCCCTTCGGTTATCTCCTTAAGAAGACAAATTTGTATTTGTCAAAACCAGGTAAAGAATTTCTTTATCCATTGCAACTTGTCGGCTGTTTATAATTTTATTATGTGAAACCGTTGCTGTTGTGCAGCTATGTTTAAAATATTGAAGTTTTGTGTAACTTAGTTGGTCTCAAAACAGTTACTTAAGTTTCATCTAAACAAGAAGTTGTAACGATTTATCTTGATTGTGCGGTAGCTGTGAATCCTTATTTATGAACTATTTTATCAAAATCTCAATTTAGTTTTTGTTAGTGTTCAGGGTTATCTCTCACTGATCAGAGCTCTTTAACTGAATGCTGTAAGCAAAACTCAAATTTCAAAATGGACATGTGTACAAATTGCAACTAAGTCATCAGAATGGCAGCCATTGTGTCGATGGTGTGTTCACGTGGAATTGATGCTAGTCATTCCTGGAGGTACAATGATTGCCACTACCCCTACACAGCATGGGAAAAAAGAAAGAGATAGCAGTTTATGAGAGAACTTTGAGTTGTTGTGGCAGAAGTACATGAAAAGGTTTGTGAGTAGCAGTCTGCTATAATACTTTTAGCGCTGGGCTAAAAGTCATGATTACTGTCAAACAATGCAAAACAGTGAAAAGATCCAGGAGATGCTGCAAGTCTGAGAGCTTCAGATTATCTGCCCCCAGTAGCTTCTGTACTCAAGAGATTATGGACAAAGCATTCAGACAACACAAGATATTCAGAAGCTGTCTGACAACAGAGCATAAGGTGCAAGAAGATTCTATGATGAAAAGTCTTAAGAATGTTTTATTGCTGGGTTGTTATGATGTTACGGGAGGGGGGGGGGGGGGGGGGAGGAGGAGAAATGCCAGAACTGGCAAGGAATTCTTTGAAAGATAATTACCAGGTAACTTGTATTTTTAACCCAAGTGAAGGGCTCAGTGATGTCACCTGTAATGTATGGAATTTGAGGAAAGTTGTTGGAAAATAAGAATATGTAGTATTGTTGGAGTTGTATGCAACCCTTTGGACATTAACTTTATTCATGCAATGGAGAATGATCCCAGTCACATTGCTGAAAAGATTCCTTACACTAATTTAAAAATCATGTCACTCTATCAGTGGTGTGGTAAGCTATGGAAGAACTTGGCTGTGGAACATGTTGCAACAGAACTTGGTAATTTGCTCTGGGGAAAGAGACATTCTTACAAGGAATTGGCTGATGCATCACTGCTCCTTTGGGCTCTTTGTATACAGAGTGGTTTTCATCTGAATTCTTCTGCTAAGAGGCTACTTCTACAGCTAATTGCTAGGATCATCCAGCCTGACCAAAGCAGTATCCATCATTTTCCAGTGATTTCTGATGTGTTCCCTAGGCCAATTTTGGATTATTTGTCATAGTAAAATTCTTTGCAGGTATTAAGTGATACAGTGCTACAACCAATGACAATGTACTTGTAGGCTCAACAACCTGCATTGGTTTAGCTATAAAGCCAATGTCCATTGGCTTCTATGACGATGATAATCAAGTGTTAACAGTTGTAAGAGGTATGTCTCCTAAGAGTTCTCAGGCACATTGTCTCTGGTGTTTCAGCAGATATTTGCAATTTCTTTTCAGTACTTTGTGGCTGGAGTCAGCCCAGACAAATAGTGCTCATCATTTCTTTCAATTGTCAACAGAAAGATTCGGCTTATTTTCTGTTACAAAGAAAATGATTTTTAAAGTGGAATTTTGTGCATCCATTTGATTGAGCAGTCCCAGATCAGTCTTGAGTGATATTTGTTAAATTGATATGTATTAACAGTAACAGTAAAACTCAAAGAATAGCCAGTATCCAGCAGTGACAGTACTGTCTTGGCCCACACTGACTGCTGCTGCCAAACATGCAGTGCTACTGAGTTGCTACAGGATTGTTGTTTATTCTTCAGGTTCTATTGTTCCTGTTAATACATATCAGTAAAACAATTTGCACTAGATTAATTTGTGAACACTCTATCAAATGCACAAGTAAAATTTCAATTTAAAAATAATTTTGTTTTCCATGGGAAACAAATTGACGCTTTCTGTTGACACTACGCATTGCATGAAAGGTGCAACAAGCAGTAACTGTATGGGCTAATTCCAGCTAAAACGCAAAAATAAAATTCCAAATATCTACCAAAACATCAGAGGAAATGTGCGTGACAAATCTTAGAGACATAAAAATGATTCCACTATGGGGTTTAGAGAGAAATTATGAAAATAAACTGGGAGGTAAATTTATCAAGCAGGCAGTGTAGATGGAAAAATTACCTCTTTTTTTATAGAAATTCCAACAGAACTTTGTATCATGTTTTCCCCTAAAACAACATTATTTCATTGATTCCTTCATCATGTTTCGTAGGTCCCATCAAGGAGGAGAATCTTCAGGGATATGGAACAAGTCAAAGTATATATATTAAAGAAGACAAAGGCATCATAGAAATTTAGTCCACATGCTGTATTAACCATAAACTGTCACTATACTATTTGATGCTTTCCACAGTTATGGCATCGAAATCTAACTGACAATGAGTAAATTAGTCAGAAAACTCCCCTTTCCTCAGTTTTACTATATAGCTATTGTTTATCTTCTTATAGTTTCAAACAGCAAGGATAAAAAAGTGTATAACTTGATTGCTGGCACTACTCTCTGATAGTCATTCCTTAGTACTATAAAAAGATGTATTGGTGAGAAACTCCTTCAAGGCCATTTCAAAGCACCTGAGCTTTTGAAGTATGTTATAAAATTGGATCCCTATGTATTAGGGATTCTATACATGTTTCCTCCTCACTGTGTGGTAACACTTAGACTATTATATGGCTTGTATTTTAAAATTAGATTAACAGTTTTATATTTTTAACATATATATTTCAAGGAAAGCCGTTTGATCATCAATTTCATTTCTGTACCTCCCATGAACCATGGACCTTGCCGCTGGTGGGGAGGCTTGCGTGCCTCAGTGACACAGATGGCCGTACCGTAGGTGCAACCACAACGGAGGGGTATCTGTTGAGAGGCCAGACAAACATGTGGTTCCTGAAGAGGGGCAGCAGCCTTTTCAGTAGTTGCAGGGGCAACAGTCTGGATGATTGACTGAGCTGGCCTTGTAACATTAACCAAAACGGCCTTGCTGTGCTGGTACTGCGAACGGCTGAAAGCAAGGGGAAACTACAGCCGTAATTTTTCCCGAGGACATGCAGCTCTACTGTATGATTAAATGATGATGGCGTCCTCTTGGGTAAAATATTCCGGAGGTAAAATAGTCCCCCATTCGGATCTCCGGGCGGGGACTACTCAGGAGGATGTCGTTATCAGGAGAAAGAAAACTGGCGTTCTACGGATCGGAGCGTGGAATGTCAGATCCCTTAATCGGGCAGGTAGGTTAGAAAATTTAAAAAGGGAAATGGACAGGTTAAAGTTAGATATAGTGGGAATTAGTGAAGTTCGGTGGCAGGAGGAACAAGACTTTTGGTCAGGTGATTACAGCGTTATAAATACAAAATCAAATAGGGGTAATGCAGGAGTAGGTTTAATAAGGAATAAAAAAATAGGAGTGCGGGTTAGCTACTACAAACAGCATAGTGAACGCATTATTGTGGCCAAGATAGACACAAAGCCCATGCCTACTACAGTAGTACAAGTTTATATGCCAACTACCTCTGCAGATGATGAAGAAATAGATGAAATGTATGACGAGATAAAAGAAATTATTCAGGTAGTGAAAGGAGACGAAAATTTAATAGTCATGGGTGACTGGAATTCGTCAGTAGGAAAAGGGAGAGAAGGAAACATAGTAGGTGAATATGGATTGGGGGGAAGGAATGAAAGAGGAAGCCGCCTTGTAGAATTTTGCACAGAGCATAACTTAATCATAGCCAACACTTGGTTCAAGAATCATAAAAGAAGGTTGTATACCTGGAAGAATCCTGGAGATACTAGTAGGTATCAGATAGATTATATAATGGTAAGACAGAGATTTAGGAACCAGGTTTTAAATTGTAAGACATTTCATGGGGCAGATGTGGATTCTGACCACAATCTATTGGTTATGAACTGCAGATTGAAACTGAAGAAACTGCAAAAAGGTGGGAATTTAAGGAGATGGGACCTGGATAAACTGAAAGAACCAGAGGTTGTACAGAGTTTCAGGGAGAGCATAAGGGAACAATTGACAGGAATGGGGGAAAGAAATACAGTAGAAGAAGAATGGGTAGCTCTGAGGGATGAAGTAGTGAAGGCAGCAGAGGATCAAGTAGGTAAAAAGACGAGGGCTAATAGAAATCCTTGGGTAACAGAAGAAATATTGAATTTAATTGATGAAAGGAGAAAATACAAAAATGCAGTAAATGAAGCAGGCAAAAAGGAATACAAATGTCTCAAAAATGATATCGACAGGAAGTGCAAAATGGCTAAGCAGGGATGGCTAGAGGACAAATGTAAGGGTGTAGAGGGTTATCTCACTAGGGGTAAGATAGATACTGCCTACAGGAAAATTAAAGAGACCTTTGGAGAGAAGAGAACCACTTGTATGAATATCAAGAGCTCAGATGGCAACCCAGTTCTAAGCAAAGAAGGGAAGGCAGAAAGGTGGAAGGAGTATATAGAGGGTTTATACAAGGGCGATGTACTTGAGGACAATAATATGGAAGAGGATGTAGATGAAGATGAAATGGGAGATAAGATACTGCGTGAAGAGTTTGACAGAGCACTGAAAGACCTGAGTCGAAACAAGGCCCTGGGAGTAGACAACATTCCATTTGAACTACTGATGGCCTCGGGAGAGCCAGTCATGACAAAACTCTACCATCTGGTGAGCACGATGTATGAGACAGGCGAAATACCCTCAGACGTCAGGAAGAATATAATAATTCCAATCCCAAAGAAAGCAGGTTTTGACAGATGTGAAAATTACCGAACTATCAGTTTAATAAGTCACAGCTGCAAAATACTAACGCGAATTCTTTACAGACGAATGGAAAAACTGGTAGAAGCCGACCTCGGGGAAGATCAGTTTGGATTCCCCAAAGTCGTTTATTGAACAAAGTAAGAGCATATGGACTATCAGATCAATTGTGTGATTGGATTGAGGAGTTCCTAGATAACAGGACGCAGCATGTTATTCTCAATGGAGAGAAGTCTTCCGAAGTAAGAGTAATTTCAGGTGTGCCGCAGGGGAGTGTCATAGGACCGTTGCTATTCACAATATACATAAATGACCTGGTGGATGACATTGGAAGTTCACTGAGGCTTTTTGCAGATGATGCTGTGGTGTATCGAGAGGTTGTAACAATGGAAAATTGTACTGAAATGCAGGAGGATCTGCAGCGAATTGACGCATGGTGCAGGGAATGGCAACTGAATCTCAATGTAGACAAGTGTAATGTGCTGCGAATACACAGAAAGATAGATCCTTTATCATTTAGCTACAAAATAGCAGGTCAGCAACTGGAAGCAGTTAATACCATAAATTACGTGGGAGTACGCATTAGGAGTGATTTAAAATGGAATGATCATATAATGTTGATTGTCGGTAAAGCAGATGCCAGACTGAGATTCATTGGAAGAATCCTAAGCAAATGCAATCCGAAAACAAAGGAAGTAGGTTACAGTACGCTTGTTCGCCCACTGCTTGAATACTGCTCAGCAGTGTGGGATCCGTACCAGATAGGGTTGATACAAGACATAGAGAAGATCCAACGGAGAGCAGCGCGCTTCGTTACAGGATCATTTAGTAATCGCGAAAGCGTTACGGAGATGATAGATAAACTCCAGTGGAAGACTCTGCAGGAGAGACGCTCAGTAGCTCGGTACGGGCTTTTGTCAAAGTTTCGAGAACATACCTTCACCGAAGAGTCAAGCAGTATATTGCTCCCTCCTACGTATATCTCGCGAAGAGACCATGAGGATAAAATCAGAGAGATTAGAGCCCACACAGAGGCATACCGACAATCCTTCTTTCCACGAACAATACGAGACTGGAATAGAAGGGAGAACCGATAGAGGTACTCAAGGTACCCTCCGCCACACACCGTCAGGTGGCTTGCGGAGTATGGATGTAGATGTAGATGTAGAAATGTTGGAACACGTGAGGCGATACTGACCTTACGACTTATCTTAGAAGAAAGATTAAGAAAAGGCAAACCTACGTTTCTTGCATTTGTAGACTTAGAGAAAGCTTTTGACAATGTTAACTGGAATACTCTCTTTCAAATTCTGAAGGTGGCAGGGGTAAAATAAAGGGAGCGAAAGGCTATTTACAGTTTGTACAGAAACCAGATGGCAGTTATAAGAGTCGAGGGGCATGAAAGGGAAGCAGTGGTTGGGAAAGGAGTAAGACGGGGTTGTAGCCTCTCCCCAATGTTATTCAATCTGTATATTGAGCAAGCAGTAAAGGAAACAAAAGAAAAATTCGGAGTAGGTATTAAAATTCATGGAGAAGAAGTAAAAACTTTGAGGTTCGCCGATGACATTGTAATTCTGTCAGAGACAGCAAAGGACTTGGAAGAGCAGTTGAACGGAATGGACAGTGTCTTGAAAAGAGGATATAAGATGAACATCAACAAAAGCAAAACGAGGATAATGGAATGTAGTCAAATTAAGTCGGGTGATGCTGAGGGAATTAGATTAGGAAATGAGACACTTAAAGTAGTAAAGGAGTTTTGCTATTTAGGGAGTAAAATAACCAATGATGGTCGAAGTAGAGAGGATATAAAATGTAGACTGGCAATGGCAAGGAAAGCGTTTCTCAAGAAGAGGAATTTGTTAACATCGAGTATAGATTTAAGTGTCAGGAAGTCGTTTCTGAAAGTATTTGTATGGAGTGTAGCCATGTATGGAAGTGAAACATGGACGATAACTAGTTTGGACAAGAAGAGAATAGAAGCTTTCGAAATGTGGTGCTACAGAAGAATGCTGAAGATAAGGTGGGTAGATCACGTAACTAATGAGGAGGTATTGAATAGGATTGGGGAGAAGAGAAGTTTGTGGCACAACTTGACTAGAAGAAGGGATCGGTTGGTAGGACATGTTTTGAGGCATCAAGGGATCACAAATTTAGCATTGGAGGGCAGTGTGGAGGGTAAAAATCGTAGAGGGAGACCAAGAGATGAATACACTAAGCAGATTCAGAAGGATGTAGGTTGCAGTAGATACTGGGAGATGAAGCAGCTTGCACAGGATAGAGTAGCATGGAGAGCTGCATCAAACCAGTCTCAGGACTGAAGACCACAACAACAACAACCATCATCAGACCCAACACACCATTTAACTAGGTCAGGTTGTTGGTGTACTTGAAAGTCCATTAGACTTATTCTACTGATATCTAAACTTAAGTGATTGTTTTGGAAGTTATTCTTCAATCCAAGTAAGACATCATAAAAATTTTGCACCAGATCGCTCATTGTGGGTCTCCTGGTAGCTACTGTTGTGTTAGCTGCATAGTTTAATACCTTGCTGTTGTGATCTGTGTGCAGATCATCAATACATAATATGAACAATAAAGACCCCAGAACTGATCCTTGGAGCACACCACGCTTTGCTATAGCTGAACTGGAGCTGTAATTGTTAATGATGTTGCCCACTTTGTGTGAAACTTGTATGACCTGATATCTGTCTTGTAGGCATGGCTGTAAGATACTTTTGGCTATTCCTTTTGATACTGTTAGTTTCCAGCTTATCAAGTAGCAGCTCATGATATACTGTGTCAAATGCACACAGTAGATCTAGGAATAAATGTGGCACCATTTCTTTCTCATCTAACTTCATAAATATTGTAAATACTAGGTCATATATGGCAGATACTGTTGAGTAACATTTCTTAAAACCATGTTGGGTTTCTCGTAATACTTTTTCTGACAAGAAAATTTTCTCATCTTAGTGCAATAATCTTTTCTGACACTTTGGTTTGGACTCCCATTAAGCTGATTGGTTGGTAGTTTTTGACTTTGTTGGTGCTACTTTCTTTTTTGTGCAATGGCTTAACTGTTGTACATTTTAATTCAGATGGAAACACACCTTGCGTCAAACATTCACTGAAAAGATGGACTAGAACAGGAATGAGTAAATGTATTGATCTTTGCAGAGGAAAATTCATCCTGTCCAGGAGGGACTTTGTTTTGCATTTTTTAAATTATTCTCTGTATTTCCATTGCATCTGTTTCATACCTGTACATTGATTTTTGTACCTGGTAAGGGGTTCTGTAGTTATCAGCACCATAGTTCACAATTCTGCTACCTGAATTAATAAAGTGGATCTTAAAAACATTACTGGTCATATAAAAACTGTTACACTATTACTCATCAGTTGGATATTACTGACATTTGACTTTGGTTTTCTGCTGAGTCTCTCATTTACACAGTTTCAAACTGATTTGCTTATGCCATTTGAGTTTGCTATTTTTTGTTGTATAATTCCCTTTGTGTATAAATTCAGTGACTGTTTATGGGCTTTTTGACATGTTTGGTAGTTATCCCTACCTGACAGCTCTGGAAACTCTTTATATATTTTCCAAATAATAAACATTTTCTTCTTCAGTTGTTTCGCTTCTAAAGATAGTGTTACACAGTTTTGAGCATATTTCTTTTTCAAAGTATGTGGCCATGTTACAATGAAATTGGCAAAGGAAGTGTTTTAAAAGTTATTCAATTTGTCTGCAACCTTCTCTGCACAATGTACATCATTCCATCTTTCAGACTGCAATGTGGAGTCTCAACTTCTCTAAAGATTTTTCATTTACACACCTAATTTTCATCATCTCATATGTACTTTTTGAATCATGAATATTCAATTATTTCCATTGTCTGTTATAAATGATCAGAGAGGTGGAAGGCTTTTTGTATCAACTCTGCAGTTATCTAAGTTGGTGAAAAGTGATCTAGACAGTGTAAATTATAACTATACCGAATATCACTTAATTTATCAGAATCTTATAAGCCTATGACAGGACTGGAGTAGGAAGTTCCATGTATGAATTGTGCAGGTCTTGCACCTCCATCCACCATAAGGATATGATCCCTGTGGCAAGGGGTTGGACGCTGGGGGGGGGGCATAGATTTAGTTTTGTCTGTTTCTTGTTGAATAATGTTCCAAATAGTTTTTGCCTTATTCTTTGAGTGTATGATTCTTTGACAGAGAGGAGGATTCTACAGTATTGATGGTAATGGAGTTTAAAATCTTGATTACTGTTTGTTCTCACAATTACACAGACATCTATCTCCTTAACACAAAATGCTTTAATGCCAGGAGTTTTCTAACCATTATCTTTGCTTTTGTTAACTTTGCCCTTATTTGTTTAAGGGGAAAACGAGACTTAAAAGGCTGTAGGAACATGTTTTAAAAAATTAAAATTTTCCATTAACAGAATTTGCTTTATAAATTTCTTCCCTGAATCCCTCCTGTAATTTCTGTCCAAATGCCCTGATTGAATTATTGTTTATGATTCTGTATTACTAACTTTCCTTTTATGATCCATACCTAACTGGTCAGTAAATTTTATTGCTAACTTTTGTTAACACACTCCTCAGTTGGGGGAAGGCCGCTACACATTTTCTCTGAAACACTGTTAAGTGGTCGAAGAAGACTGAGTGGACAACAGCTAGCTGTACACAAATCCAAAAGGACAAATTGAGAGGAAGTCAAATGGGAAGTTAAAAGAATCACCAACATTGTATGAACAAAACCTGAGTAACAAACTGAGAGAATAACATAGAGCAAGCATGCTACTGCCTGCAGATACCAATTTTGGTGACTAGAAAGCTGTACAATCCTCCACTCTGTCTAAAAATCAGACACTTACTACTGTTAAAAGGCTAGCCAAAATATGACTTAGTATTATGGGTGCAAATGCAACCATTCACTACCAACCCACTTTGCAGATGACCCACGTGTAAAATAGGTAGTGAATGAGCCCAAGTACAGTTGCAGCAGCCACAACTGGTTATCAATGATGGGATGACTGCTCCAAGTCAGATGCAACATGGTACCTTTGGTGATCAGTGTGGCTGAGAATGATGCCTAGTGTTCGACCTTGCTTCTGACTGAATGTGGGAGCCCCCACGGTGGCACACTGCTGATAGCGGGGTGTGTAATTTGGGCTTTCAGTCTGCGGGGCAGGTTGCAGCAGCCTATGAGTGTGCGCAGCTTGCACCTGTGGAGTACCTCAGCTGGGCTCTGTCTGTTGAAAGTGTTGGACTCATAGATGGTCCACTTTCAAGTTTGATGCTGGGTAGAAAGGGGCAATGATCAGGTGCTTTATTCCATTGCATTGACAGTGTGTCTCAAACTCTAAGGTCCATTGTCAGATGAAAAGGTGTGTGTGTGTGGGGGGGGGGGGGCTCTAGCTATAGGAAAAATGGTAACAAATGTTCTAATCATAACATGTGTAGTCATACAAGTGACTCGCACAACATATGGAAAACTAGAGAGCAACCACAGTGCATGTTGGAAAGGGACAACAAAGTCAATGTGCACCCTCTCCTAAGGTTGCTGCATCTGGGCTCATGAGGAAAACAGTTTTGCTGGGGATGCTTGGTTGTGAGCCCAGGCCTGATATATATGCAGTGGTAGCTCTATTGTGCCATCTATCTCAGACCATTTAATGTGATACCAAGCTAAAGCTCTCATCCTTGACATATTCCAGAGGGATGTATGTAGCAACTGGAGGATGTGGCTGTGGAGTGAAGTAAAGCAAAAATGCAACTTTCAGTTTCCTCTATAGACAATAATGGTTGGGAAATCTTGCAAGGTGTGGCGCATAGTCCTGTTTATGGCAAAACACACTCCTTTCAGAAGGCCAAACTCAATATTCGAGTTGATGGGTAAGTATAACAAAGCATGAGAATGTGGACCAAACAAGAGCCAAGGAGTTTGTGATCTGTAAGTAACTGGAACTTATTCCTATATAGGAAAACATGGAACTTTTTAATGCTGTGTACAGTGGTCAAAACTTTCTCCTCAATTTGTGAATAATTTTGTTGTGCCTGTGTGAACATCTTAGATGCAAAACTGATTGGTTGCTCTGCACCACTGGTATTTTTATGCGAGAGGATGGCACCAATCCTGTAATGTGACACATCTGTTTACAAGGTCAGGAGCTTGCCGGGTGTGAATGCTGCTAAATGTTGGGTCTGTTTTCAACTGTACTTTGGAGACCAAATAAATGTAATGTCTACCTTCCTCTAATGGTTCAATGAATGTGTGAGGTAAGCTAAATGGGGATTGAATTCACATAGTAGTTCACTTCCCCCAGAAAATACTGCAATTCCTATATGTTTTATGAGTCTGGCAGCCTCTCAGTTGCATCAACATGTTCTGCTGTCAGTGTGATCCCTCTACTGCTTGACATATGCCCTAAATACTGCACAGACAATGCAAAAGAATTTACATTTATCCATTTTACAATGGAATCCATTTTCCAGCAGCCACTGAAATAATGTTTATAAGTTCTACATGTGGTCTTCCCTAGTAGTACCCAGCAGCCAAATGTTAACAATATCAATTACTCACTTCAGAATACCATGTGTTAGTTGTCCTACGTACCTATGGAAAACTCCTGGTGCTGAGGCAACCCCAAAAGACAACCTTTTGTATTGATACTTTCCAAAAGACATATTTAATACCAGGATTCTATATGTGTCAGCATCTATATGTAATTGCAAGTATGTGTTCTTCAAATCAATCCTTGAAAAACTCTGCCCTTTCTGTTAACCATGCTAAAAGTTCCTGTGGCTGAGGGATTTAGTAAATGTTGACCTCCTTTTGTAACAATATTATGAAAAGGAAAGTTGCTACTCACAATATAGCAGAGATGCTGAGTTGGAGATAGACACAACAAAAAGACTGTCACAAATAAACCTTCTGGTCAGTAAGGCCTTTATCAAAAATAGATGACACACACACACACACACACACACACACACACACACACACACACACACACACACACACAAATGCAACTCACACATACAACTGCAGTCCCAGGCAACTGTAGCCATACTGCGAGCAGCTGCACTAGTGCAAGATGGGAGTGACGACTGGGTGTGGGTAAGGAGGAGTCTGTGGTGGGGAGGGGGAGGGATTGTAGGGTAGGAAGCATATAAGGAGACAGGTCATGCATCTAGGTCTATCACAGGGATATGAGTCATCAGGTAAGGGGTTGGGAGCAGAGGTTGCGTAAAGATGGATGAGGATATTGTGTAGGTATGGTGGGCAGCAGAATACCACTGTGGGAGGAGTGTGAAGGATAGTGGGCAGGACCTTCCTCATTTAAAGACATCACAAGAGGTAGTTGTAACCCTGTTGAAGAATATGATTCAGTTGCTCCAGTCCTGGATGGTACTGAAACATGAGATGAATGCTCCTCTGTGGCCGGATGGTGGCACTTTCGGAGATGGTGGGTGACTGTAGATCTAGACATGGGAAATCTGTTTCTGTACAAGGTTGGGAGGGTAATTACTGTCTGTGAATGCCTCAATGACACCCTTGGTATATTTTGACAGGGACTGCTCATTAAGTACAGATGTAACAGCCATGGCTGGTTATGCTGTATGGAAGGGACCTCTTGGAATGGAATGGGTGGTAGCTGTTGAAGTGGTTGTACTGCTGGTTGTCAGCAGGTTTTATAAGCACAGATGTACTGATGTAGCCATCTTTGAGGTGGTCAGCATCAAGGAAGGTGGCCTCTGGGTTGTGGAGGACCAGATGAAGCAAATGATGGAGAAGGTGTTGAGTTTCTGGAGGAGTGTGGACAGGGTGTCCTCACCCTTGATGCATATCACGAAGATGTCACATAAATGAATGTGAACCAAGCGAGGGGTTTAGGATTCTGGGTGGTTAGAAAGGATTCCACTAGGCAGCTGAAGATTAGGTTGGCATAGGATGGTATTATGTAATTGCCCATTGGCTTATCCTGGATTTGTTTGTATGTGATGCCTTCAAAGGAGAAATAATTGTGTGGGAGGATGTAGTCGGTCAGGGTGAGCAGAAAGGAGGCATTAGGTTTGGAATCTGTTGGGAATTGGGAAAGCTAGTGTTCAGCAGGGCCACCGGCATTAGGGACATTAGAGTAAAGCAAGGCAGCATCATTGGTGATGAGCAGGGGCACCATGCTGGAAAGGAATAGGAACTACATAGAGTCAATGGAGGAAATGTTATGTATCTTTTATACAGGAAGGTAGGTTGCAGGTAATAGGCTGAAGGTATTGGCCTATGAGAGCAGAGACTCTATCAGTGGGGGCACAATAACCAGCCACAATGGGGCATCCTGGGTGGTTGGATTTATGGACTTTATGGGAATGGAAATGAGCAATTGTCGTCATTGGCCAGGAGGCCCCTTACAGGGCAGGTCCCGTTGCCGTGGTGCAGGTCTTATTACATTCGATGCCACATTAGGTGACCTGCATGCCAGATGGGTATGAAATGATGATGTAGGCAACACAACACCCAGTCCCTGAGTGGAGAAAATCCCTGACCCAGCCAGGAATCGAACCCGGGCCCCTTAGGATGGCAGTCCATCAAGCAGACCATTAAGCTATCGAGGTGGACGTGAACTTTATGAAGCGTGTGGAAGTAAGGAGTGTGAGTAGTGGTAGGAGTGAACAGAGAGACATCCTCTGAGGACAGGTTCTGAGATGGGCCTAAGGATTTGAGGAGAGACTGGATATTCTGCTGGATTTCTGGAGTGGGTTCACTGTGGCAGGATTTGTACAGGGATGAATCTGACAGCTGGCAAGTAATCCTTGTGGTTCAAACAACAGTAGTGGAGCCTTTGCCAGCAGACAGGATTATATGGTTGGCATCAATATTTAGGAGGTGGATTACAGTTATTTCTGCAGATGTAAGGTTAGCTTGCATTTTGAGGTATTTGGGGAATGATGGTGAGGCAGGGTTCAAGGTTAAGAAATTTTAGAAAGTTAACAGGGGTACTTTGGGGGCAGTGGGGGTGGATCACATTTGGATAGAGAAGTGACAAGAGTCAGACAGTGTTCAATATTAGTCTTTGATTGAGTCTGATTGGTAGGGATGATGATGAAAAAGTTACAGTGGTCATGTGTATATGTGAGTTGCATTTGCATGAGTGTGTTTGTGTACATTATCTAATTTGCAAGGCCTTTTGGCCAAAAGCTTCCTTGTTTAACTGTCTTTTTGTTTGTTCCTGTCTGCAACTGAAGATCTCTACCTGTTTATAGTAGTATCGTTATTCCATCGTGGATTATCTGTTGTTTGAATTCCAGCTACACTTTGATACTGGAAACATCCCATATAGTTAAGAGTTGGAAGTCAGAATGAAAGCTTTTGTACAATTTTAGTTTATGTTGTGTAGCTCTGACAAACAGTGTTCTATGGCTACATATTTACTTAGCTACAGTAATAAGAATGCAGATGGTGTTTGTGCAGCAGTCTTCAGTAATGCACACCATTTGGATATGGAGGTCAAGGACAGGGTAATGCAAGCTGTGGAAGTCATGTGGAACATGGAGAAAAATGTCCTGCATTCACCTGACAGCCATCAGTCCATCAGTCCAACTGATGATGGCGGCATGGTCAACTAGCAAAACATTATGTTCATAGAACACAAAGATCCAGCCAAAGGCTCAACAATAATTTTCTCAACCTTAATGCTGGGAGAAACTGATGAGATACAACTCATGTCACATACCAACTTATGTGCAACCACTATTCATCCTTTTCTCTTAGCATTTCAGCCACAAATTTGCCAATAAAAATGAGTGGACATACACGATTGTCCCTATGTATTGCGAACACAAAGTACCTTGTAGCAGAACATATTCTGCAGCACAATAATCACAACCTTGTCACACATTTTTGACATGTATTGTGTTTCCAATTCCAGATTTCTGTGACTTCACATGTGAGAACAATCTACATGTTCTTAATTTGAGCTAATCACCATGTAATACTAGTAATTTTTCCTGGCTTGCTCTTCTTTCTTATCTTATTTCTTTCCTTGCCTTTTCATTGTATCTATGTATTTGGTCTTCCTATCTATGATTTTTTACCACTTTGTTGTCCACTCTCTTTGTCTCATTTACACTTGTGTCTGACATGACTATTGACGCCTCTGTTGTTTTTGTTGTGGCCTTCAGGCCGAAGACTGGTTTGATCTTGCTCTCCATGCTGCTCTATCCTGTGTGGGCCTCTTAATCTCCAAATAACTACTACAACCTACATTCTTCTGAATCTGCTTACTGTATTCACATCTTGGTCTCCCTGTATGATTTTTATCCCCTCCCCCTCCTCCCCCCCCCCCCCCCCCCCCCTTGCCCACTTTCGTCTGATACTAAATTCATTCCCTTGATGTCTCACTGCCAATCTACATTTTATGTCCTCTCTACTTCAGCCATCATCAGTTACTTTGTTGCCCTAATAGCAAAACTTATCCACTACTTTAAGTGCCTCCTTTCCTAATCTAATTCTCTCAGCATCCCCTGATTTAATTCAACTATCCATTAGCCTTGTTTTGCTTTTGTTGATGTTCATCAAATATTTTCCTGTCAAGACATTGTTCATTCCATTCAACTACTCCTCTAAGTCCTATGCTGTCTCTGACAGAATTACGATGTCATTGGCAAACCACAAAGTCCTTATTTCTTCTCCCTGAACTTGAATTTGTAATCCAAATTTGTCTTTGATTTCTTTAACTGTTTGTTCAATGCACAGATTGAATAACTCTGTCTCACTCCCGTCTTAGCCACTGCTTCCCTTTCATACCCCTTGACTCATGCATCTGCTGTCTGGCTCCTGTGAAAGTTGTAAAGCCTTTTGTTCCCTTTATTTTACCCATGCTACCTCCAAAATCTCAAAGAGAGTTATCTACCTAACATTGTCAACAGCTTTTTCTAAGTCTACAAATGCTCTAAACATAGGTTTGTCTTTACTTCATCTATCTTCTATGTTAGGTCATAGGATCAGTATTGCCTCACGTGTCCCTACATTTCTCTAGAATCCAAACTGATTTTCCCCAAAGTCAGCTTCCAAAAGTTTCTCCATTCTTCTGTAAAGAATTCGTGTTAATATTTTGCAATCATGACTTATTAAACTGATAGTTTGGAGGTTTTCACACCTGTCAGCAACTGATTTCTTTGGAATTTGATTTACTACCTTATCCGTGAAGTCTTAGGATATTTTGACTGTCACAAACATCTTGCATACCAGGTGGAAGATTTTTGTCATGGCTGGCTCTCCCAAGGCTATCAGTAGTATTATTGCCAGCCTATAGGTGTTTGGGACAAAACCAAACAGAATAGGAAAAGGAGGTGAAGGCAGTTTATGTCAAGTGCTGCTGGTCTCTGGTTATGGAGGAGGTAGAACTAGAGACAGATGGCATGGAGCAGTCAAGTCTGTCTGAAAGCTGGAACACAAGAGAGAGATGCAGTGGTTCACAATGGTGCAGCCTGTTCACAATGGTGTGACCAGGAATCACCATGAAACCACCAGGGGTATGCTTGCTTATTCAGCAAGACACCAGAAAGGTTGCTGTGGCATTGATTCCAACAACCGAAAGAAAATGTTGTGTGATGCTGGCTCAGCAGTTCTCAGACATATAGGCACAGCAGAAACTAGGGCCAGGGGAGTATTTGAAGGACTTGTCGAAAGACGAAGTGTGAAATAAAATGTTTGAGAAAAAATCCTAAATATTTCCTGATTGGCTGGCCATCCTATCCATACCTGAAGTCATGGAAGTACACACATGCATATCCATGTTGTTTTGTACTCATTATATTTTGGTTTGTAAACAAAAAATAAAGACCGGTAACTAGTCAACTACAGATGAATATAGCGTGACCCATAAATACAGTGAAACATTCAACAGCATCACTATCACTCGTTGTCAAGCTTCAACTATTCTTGCAGCTTTATTACAAACAGCCGTCCATTCTCTCTCTCTCTCTCTCTCTCTCTCTCTCTCTCTCTCTCTGACACACACACACACACACACACACACACACACACACACACACACACAGAATGAATGAATTAATGAACATAATGTACAATGGAGGTGAAAATTATTATGTGGGGTTGTGAAGGCAGATGGAAGGGAAAAGGAGCAAGAGAAAGGAGTGAGGCAGTGGGGAAGTTATAAAGGTATGATACATTTGGAAAATGCAGGATGGAATGTAACAATATTATGAAAAGGAAAGTTGCTACTCACAATATAGCAGAGATGCTGAGTCACAGATAGGCACAACAAAAAGACTTGTCACAAATAAAGCTTTTGGTCAGTAAGGCCTTCGTCGAAAATAGAACACACACACACACACACACACACACACACACACACAAACATGACTGCCATCTCAGGCAACTGCAGGCCCCTTCCCTTCCCCACCTCTCCCCTGCCCACCGTCTAACCTGCAGCATTTCACTGTCCAACTGTTCACCATTCATACCCCACTGTCCCTCCCCCTCCCCACCCCAGACTCCTCGTTCCCCCACCCAGTCACAACTCCCATCATGCACCGGTGCTGGTGCTCACAGTGTGCCTACAGTTGCCTGAGACTGCTGTTGTGTGTGTGAGTTGCATTTGCGTGCGTGCGTGCGTGTGTTTGTGTGTGTGTGTGTGTGTGTGTGTGTGTGTGTGTGTTGTCTATTTTTGATGAACACCTTACAGGCCAAAAGCTTTACTTGTGACAGTCTTTTTGTTGTGTCTATCTGTGACTCAGCATATCTGCTATATTGTGAGTAGCATCTATCCTTTTCATATGATTGTTATCATATATTTGGGTCACAGAAGAAATAGGTAAGTTTTGGGAAAAATGAGGGAGGGAAACAGATAGGTCCCAGAGCCTGTAGCAAAAATGTTTATTATTACTGGTACCAGTCAATAGATTGAAAGTGTTAAAACAAGAGAGAAAAGAGAGAAAATAGAGAATAATACCGTCGCAGCAGAAGTAAGCTGTGGAGAAAAATGAAGATAGGGGAATAGGTGAGAAGTGGGGCAGGGATGACAAAGAATGGAGACTAACAGAGGTTTTGGTGAGGGTTACTGTGGGTATAGAAGATGAGCTGGAGGGACAATTTCCATTTGCACAAAATAATAGGAGCAGGAGGAGGAGTTGAATCCAGATGGCCTAGGTATAGAGCCACTTATTCATGCAATTGGTGTACATCATGTTCAGCAGCTGTGTGGTTGAGTTTGTGATTCATCACAGTTTGGTGGAGACTGTTCATACAGATAGTTTGGTATTTATTTGTTTGTACAGATAGTTCTGTATTTATGAAAGTATGTGAAATGTCAGTCAGTAGGTGCAGTGCATCTGATAACAGATATATCCACTTTCATCTATGATCTTATGTCTGATTGCATAGAAAATGTCTGTGACCCATCTGAAAATTAGTGTGTAACAATGGAACAATAATGAAGATAAATATTCTTATGGTGGTGGATGAGTGAAGGAGTGGAACTATTTAGTAGGAATAGCCTCAGTCATTCCCAGAAAGCATTGCTAAATTTAAATACTTGGTCTAATAGTAGCAAGACTCCAATAATTAACACTAGTAGGATAGTTTTCTAGCAGATTATTGTGTAATAATGCTAGGGATGTAATGTATATCTGTGATGATAACCACCTCAGCAACAGCCATACTTGTGAGCAAATTAAAAATTATCCAATGAAGAGGTGGTGGGCTAGTATATGGGACAGAGCTTTCATCTGAGTCACCAGGAGGGAAGCACCATCAGGCTGTAGAATCAGAAGAAGGTTTAGCATAAATAGGAACCACAAAGTGCAATAGACTGGGTAGCTGAAGGAATGTCACTGGTGGAGTGGCTGGGGCTTATAAGTGCAGTATTTTGGTTAGCATAGTATTCTTATAGGAATGCAACTAGAGATATCTGAAGCCTTGGCAAGGCGTATGACTGGAGTTCTCGAGATTAAGGTGGTAAAGGAGAGTACTAGTGATTGACTGGTTGTTGTCACTGATTTATTTGTTGATATTATTGAAAGAAATGAAAAGGAGGATCCATCAGTGTATATAGTGGATGCAGTTCCATGGCTGCCAAATGCAAGGCTGAACGGAATGGAGTTTTTGATTGGAGTCTGTGAAAGCAGTGACAACGGAAACCACTACAGATTAGCAGTGTAGGTTCCATTCTCAGGATGAGAGCTGATAAAGATGTTGGATGACTTCAGAAATTGGAGAAGATAATTTACTTACACTACAGCTTAAGAGGAGGAGTCCTGTGTGTATCTGAAGGAAGAGAGGTTAAGAGAAAGAGAATTATGTTTGTGGGTTTTTAAGGTCAAAGATTACGGGTAATCAAGCCCTAGACAAGTGTATTATCAAATATTATAACCCTGTACTTGTGCCACAGCAAAGATGCAGGAAGAGTACAATAAGGCATTGGCCCCTAACCTAGCTTGTATTTGTGCTGAAAAAGTGGGTTACGGATGGAAAAGACCTACCATGGTTTAATAGCGCAATTCGGAGAATGCTCAGGAAGTGAAGACGGTTGCACTCGTGGTACAAGAAAGATCGGGAGAATGAGGACAGGCAAAAGTCAATAGAGATTCATGCTGCTGTAAAAAGAGTGAAGCATACAACCACTACCACCGTCACACCTTAGCAAAAGACCTTGCTGGAAACCCAAGGAAATTCTGATCTTACGTAAAATCGGTAAGCGGGTCGAAAGCTTCCATCTAGCCACTCACTGATCAGTCTGGCCTGGCAATGGAAGACAGCAAAACGAAAGCTGAAATTTTAAATTTAGCATTTGAGAAATCTTTCACGCAGGAGGATTGCACAAACATACCACCATTTGAGTCTCATACAGATTCCTGTATGGAGGACATAGTGATAGACATCCCTGGGGTTGTGAAGCAGCTGAATGTGTTGAAAATAAATAAATTGCCAGGTCCTGATGGGATTCCAATTTGGTTTTACAGAGAGTACTCTACTGCATTGGCTCCTTACTTAGCTTGCATTTATCGTGAATCTCTTGCCCAATGTAAAGTCTCGAATGACTGGAAAAAAGCGCAGGTGACGCGTGTATATAAGAAGGGTAGAAGTACGGGTCCTCAAAATTACAGACCAATATCCTTAACATTGGCTTGTTGCAGGATTCTTGAACATATTCTCAATTTGAATATAGTGAATTTCCTTGAGACAGAGAAGTTGCTGTCCATGCATCAGTACGGCTTTAGAAAGCATCACTCCTACAAAATGCATGATATCTTGTGAACCATGGATGAAGGGTATCAGACGGATGCCATATTCCTTGAATTCCAGAAAGCGTTTGACTCGGTGCCCCACTGCAGACTCCTAACTAAAGTACGAGCATATGGGATTGGTTCCCAAATACGTGAGTGGCTCGAAGTCATCTTAAGTAATAGAACCCAGTACATTGTCCTTGATGGTGAGTGTTCGTCGGAGGTGAGGGTATCATCTGGAGTGTCCCATGAAAGTGTCGTAGGTCCGCTGTTGTTATCTATCTACATAAATGATCTTTTGGATAGGGTGGATAGCAATGTGCGGCTGTTTGCTGATCGGGCTGTGGTGTACGGGAAGTTTCGTCATTGAGTGACTGTAGGAGGATAAGAGATGACTTGGACAGGATTTGTAATTGGTGTAAAGAATGGCAGCTAACTCTAAATATAGATAAATGTAAATTAATGCAGATGAATAGGAAAAAGAATCCTGTAATGTTTGAACACTCCATTGGTAGTGTAGCGCTTGACACAGTCATGTTGATTAAATATTTGGGCGTAACACTGCAGAGCAACATGAAGTGGGACAAGCATGTAATGGCAGTTGTGGAGAAAGTGGACAGTTGTCTTCGGTTCATTGGTAGAATTTTGGGAAGATGTGGTTCATCTGTAAAGGAGACCACTTATAAAACACTAAAACAACCTATCCTTGAGTTCTGCTTGAGCGTTTGGGATCCCTATCAGGTCAGATTGAGGGAGGACATAAAAGCAATTCAGAGGCGAGCTGCTAGATTTGTTACTGGTAGGTTTGATCATCATGCGAGTGTTACGGAAATGCTTCAGGAACTCAGGCGGGAGTCTCTGGAGGAAAGGAGGCGTTCTTTTCGTGAATCGCTACTGAGGAAATTTAGAGAACCAGCATTTGAGGCTGACTGTAGTACAATTTTACTGCTGCCAACTTATATTTCACAGAAAGACTACAAAGATAAGATATGAGAGATTAGGTCTCATACGGAGGCATATAGGCAGTCATTTTTCCCTCGTTCTGTTTGGGAGTGGAACAGGGAGAGAAGATGCTAGTTGTGGTACGAGGTACCTTCTGCCACGCACCGTATGGTGGATTGCGGAGTATGTATGTAGGTATAGATGAAGATGGTGGTTTTTTACTTACTTTTCTTGTGAAACTGCTACAATAACGATTCCTACTCTTAAGGTGTGTGTTATGCTAATGTAGATGTAGATCATGGGTCTCTCATCCAGCACAAAGACTGGAAACAAATACATGTGACTCATGTGTATAAGAAGGGTAAAAGACCAGACCCACAAAATTACAGACCAAAATCCCTACCTTTGGTTTGATACAGAATCCTTGAACATCTTCTCAGTTTGAATATAATAAATTTTTTGAGACTGAGGACCTTATGTCAAAGGGTCAGCACGGTTTAGACAGCATCACATGTGCGAAACTCAGCTTGCCCTTTTCTCACATAATATACTGTGAACAATGGATGAAGGGCAACAGGTAGATTCCATATTTCCAGATTTCTGAAAAGCATTTGACATGGTGCCCCATTGGAGACTGTTAAAGAAGGTATGAGCACATGGAATAAATTAACAGATATGTGAGTAGCTTGAAAACTTATTAAGTGGTAGAACCGGGTATGTTGTCCTTGATGGCAAGTGTTCATCAGAAACGAGGGTTTCGTCAGAAGTGCCTGAGGAAAGTGTGATGGGACCATTGTTGTTCTTCATATACATAAATGATTTGGCAGACAGGGTGGGCAGCAATCTGCGGTCATCTGCTGACAATTCTGTGGTGTACAGTAAGGTGTCAAAGTTGAGTGACTGTAGTAAGATACAAGATTACTTAGACAACATTTCTAGTTTGTGTGATGAATGGCAGCTAGCTCTAAATGTGGGAAAATATAAGTTAATGCATTTGAGTAAGTAAAACAAACCTGTAATGTTTGGATACAGCATTAGTAGTGTGCTGCTTGATGCAGTCATATCATTTAAATATCTGGGTGTAACACTGCTAAGTGATATGAAATGGAATGGGCATGTGAGGGCTGTGATAAGAAAGGCTAATAGTTGAATTCATTTTGTTGGGAAAATTTTAGGAAAGTGTAGTTCATCTGTTACAGGAGACTGCATACAGGATGCTGGTGCAACCTGTTCTTGAACACTACTTGAGTGTTTGGGATCTGTACTACGTCTGATTGAAGGAGGATGTTGAAGTAGTTCAGAGATGGGCTGCTACATTTGTTACCAGTATGTCTGAACAACACATATGTGTTATGGGGACACTTCTGGAATTCAAATGGGAATCCCTGGAGGGAAGGAGATGTTCTTTTTGAAGAACAAAATTGAGAAAATTTAGAGGATCAGCCTTGAAGCTGACTGCCAAATGATGATACTGCCACCAAAATGCATTATGCATAAGGACCATGAAGATCAGATACGACAAATTAGGGCTCATACAGAGGCACATTTTCCCTCACTCTATTTGCAAATGGAACAGCAAAGGAAATGTCCAGTAGGGTACAGGTTACCCTCTGCCATGCATTGTACAGAGGCTTGTGGAGTATCTGTGTCGATATAGATGTACGTGTAGATGGAATGAAAGGATAGAATAAATTAAATTAAGATGAAGTCTCTTCATTGCCCAATGTTTCCTCTGTGCATAGAGTGATTATTAATACTGACTGTATTGTTTGTATTCCATGACTGAAGTTATGGTGGTTATTGCTGAAACAACCATTTTTGGTTATATCAGTTGTTTTCTATGTCAGTTTAACCTGATTGTTAAAACTGCTCAAAATAACTAGCTTCTGACATAACCAGTTTTCAGTTTTTTTCTGTTGTTTCTTTTAATAAATGTAAAAATCAAAGACTGAAGAACTTTGACTCTCTCAGTTTCAAGATACTTAGAATCAAAATATTAAATTAAACAGGCAAATAAAAGAAAATGTGGTTCCACCACCATTCGGTGCTTTTTCTCAAAATGGGACAAGTGGTTGAATACCATTCAACAATCAATCACTGGATTCACCTATTGATTCTAACTTATTGAAATTCTGCTCAAAAATCTTCTTGTAATTGGGGATAATACCACTATTTGAGCGTTATGAATAGTCATTGTTAAAGGATGAAAATTGAAGATGAAGAACTCGGTTTTTCATGTTAATTAGCCCATTTTTCAAGGGCTACAAGCAGATAAAGGCAGATTATATAGACACAGGGAGCAAATCAGTTATTTTCTATTTTTATTTTATACTATGATGAACTGTTGTTAAGTTTAAAATTTATTACTCTATCATAATTTCCTTCTTCTTTCATCATTTCATAGAAATGGCAGACAAATCTTCAAGCTTTTAAAGCAAACAAAGCATTGCGCCTCATTGCTATGCCACATGATAAAAATATTTCCAGACTAGCATTGGTGCCATTCAGCAAGACAATGGATGACTGGTGACGACAGTGAGAAACTACTGTATGGTTTGGGCAGAGGCAAATCTTGCTCAGTGCACATATACACATACCTTAATTCATGACATGCAGCAGCATGGACATTATCGTCTCAGCTGTGCTGTAACGGTTCTAATGCCACGTGTTTGTTGCTTGTTTCTGTCAGCATTGTTGTTAAAATAGCACTGATTTCTTTTCCCATTTTCAATAATAATGCCATATTTGAAACCAACACAAATTTTACTTATAAAAATTACTCCTTTTGGAAAAAATGTTTATTTAAAAAAGAAAAATTTTACCATTTCTGATAAGGCTAATTGATATTTCAGTTTTTTTTTTTTTACTTGGTTATTAGTTTTCACCAAGACCAAAGAAATACCAAAAAATAATAGTTATTCGGAACTTAAATACTGGTATCAGTTTTAACTAATCGGTTTTTCCCATCCCTAGTGAGATAAGGTGGTAACCAATAAGTTTGTCCAAACCAAAAGTGGAGAGTGATGTTAGCAAGTGGTGGAGGCTGCGGTGATGGGGTCATTGGGGTCAATGCACTGGATGTTTGCTCTGTTGACAGAAATTGGGGCCGAGATGTCTTTTAGCAGCTGTGACTATGAGAAACCCATCTGCAGAAAATGAGGAAGTGATGGAATCCAGATTGGCCTCCAGTGTGAGGTGGTATTGTCAGGAGAATGTCTCTGGTAGTGTGCCATCATGGACGTGTTGCTGGGATCATGATTGACCTCTGATGAGGGGTGGCATTGCCACGAGAATGTTACTGGTGATGTGTCATCATGGATATGTTGCTCATTTTGTTATCCTTCTGAGAGGAGAAGCTCTTCAATTAGTTTGACTGAAATATCCTCAGGTCAGAATTCACACTATAATTATGTTGTCATCTAGGTTAACATGCAGAACATTGTCTGTGTGATTGCTGATACCATGTCACTGCCAGGTTCTGTAAGGTGGCTTGTGGAGTATCTATGTAGATGTAGATGTAGATGTAGTTAGGCGAGTCTGTGGCATCACGCAGGGTCCACACCAGTTTAAGTCTGTTGACCATAACAGTGGTTAGTTTGTTGTTGTTATGGTCTTCGGTCCTGAGACTGGTTTGATGCAGCTCTCCATTCTACCCTATCCTGTGCAAGCTTCTTCACCTCCCAGTACTTACTGCAACCCACATCCTTCTGAATCTGCTTAGTGTATTCATCTCTTGGTCTCCCTCTACGATTTTTACCCTCCATGCTGTCCTCCAATGCTAAATTTGTGATCCCCTGATGCCTCAGAACATGTCCTACTAACCAGTCCCTTCTTTTTTTCAAGTTGTGCCACATACTCCTCTTCTCCGCAATTCTATTCAATGCTTCATCATTAGTTATGTGATCTACCCATCTAATATTCAGCATTCTTCTGTAGCACACATTTTGAAAGCTTCTATTCTCTTCTTGTCCAAACCATTTATCGTCCATGTTTCACTTCCATACATGGCTACACTCCATACAAATACTTTCAGAAACGACTTCCTGACACTTAAATCTATACTCGATGTTAACAAATTTCTCTTCTTCAGAAACGCTTTCCTTGCCATTGCCAGTCTACATTTTATATCTTATCTACTTTGACCATCATCAGTTATTTTGCTCCCCAAATAGCAAAACTCGTTTACTAATTTAAGTGTCTCATTTCCTAATCTAATTCCCACAGCATCAACCAACTTAATTTGACCACATTCCATTATCCTCATTTTGCTTTTGTTGATGTTCATCTTATATCATCCTTTCAAGACACTGTCCATTCCGTTCAACTGCTCTTCCAAGTCCTTTGCTGTCTCTGATAGAATTACAATGTCATCGGCGAATCTCAAAGTTTTTATTTCTTTTCCATGGATTTTAATACCTACTCCTAATTTTTCTTTTGTTTCCTTTACTGCTTGCTCAATATACAGATTGAATAACATCGGGGAGAGGCTACAACCCTGTCTTACTCCCTTCCCAACCACTGCCTCCCTTTCATGCCCCTCAACTCTTATAACTGCCATCTGGTTTCTGTACAAATTGTAAATAGCCTTTCACTTCCTGTATTTTACCCCTGCCACCTTTAGAATGTGGTTAGTTTACCATGCAGCAAAATATCAAAAGTATTGTCAGTTTACCACACAGCAAAATTTCGTAAGTATTGTCGCCCTGTCTAATTACTTTATGAGATCCTGAGTTGCATGGGTGGATTGCCGTTTGGACACTAACTTTGCACACAATTATATGATCCCAGCCCTGCAGAGCTTCATGGACAAAGACTTTATGGTGTCCATGTGCTTGTGGTGGTGACCTCTTTAGATGTGCAATATGTCGCTTAATTTTGCTGACAGGCTGCATCAATTCTTTGTATCTAGGCAATTGTGGCAGTTCTGTGAAAGGTGAGGGTTTCTCTGTAAAGGAGTCCTGTGAGAGGTGCATGGAGATCTTTACGAGCTATGCACACACGTAGAAGAATACATGAGAAGGTGTCTGTCCATTCCCCTCCATTGCACCTGAGAGGAGTTTTCTTGTGCAGTGCCAGCATTCTATGAGACCATTAATTTGCGGGTAGTAAACTGTTGTTTGAAAGTGCTGGACACTCCATGTGTTACAGAGTTCAGTAAAAACTTCTGACTCAAATTGTCTTCCTTGGTCTGTTATTATTGTGACAGGACAACCAAAACAAGAAATCCTTTGGCTGATAAATGTTTTTGCAGTTGTTTCAGCAGTGATGTCCAGAATTAGTGTAGCCTCAACACAGAATGTTACTCTTTTAATCTCTGGAAGAATTTATCAATACCCAATTGAATCAGGAAGGGCCCCAACAAGATCTAAATGGATGTGCTGAAAATGGCCTTAGGAACAGACTTACGGCTGAGTTGTGTTTGTGCATACCATCCTATTTTGGAATACTGGTCTGTAGCACAAGCTTATCTCCAATATTTACAGTCTTTCTTGACATTTGGCCAGATGAAGCAGTCAGTGACAAGCTTCGTTATTAGGTGTATCAATAGATGTGTGAGTCCAAACAGTTTATAAAAAAAATGGTTTGTCTCGTGGTATGTGGTACCAGTGAACAAATATGATTTTGGGAGACATCACACAGTACTTGTTTTAAAGATCCAGAGGCATTGCAGATTTTGACAAGCAGTCCTGCTGTGTTGCTGTGCAGAAGCTCCTGTAACTGCACCGAGCGAGGTGGCGCAGTGGTTAGCACACTGGACTCGCATTCGGGAGGACGACGGTTCAATCCCGTCTCCGGCCATCCTGATTTAGGTTTTCTGTGATTTCCCTAAATCGTTTCAGGCAAATGCCATGATGGTTCCTTTGAAAGGGCACGGCCGATTTCCTTCCACATCCTTCCGTAACCCGAGCTTGCACTCCGTCTCTAATGACCTCGTCATCGACGGGACGTTAAACACTAATCACCACCACCACCTGTAACTGCAGGTCCTCGAATTGTGCTTGCAAGTTTAGCACCATCAGTATCTATTGAAACTGAACAGCATTTATCCACGAAAGGAAATCAGCTACAACACCGTCCACAAACATGCCGATGTCGGACATCTCTTGTGAGTCGTGTGACGAAATGGCGGAAGTGCTGAGCACGACAATCTTTCACGGAATTTCTAATAGAATGCAAAGGAGTTCAGTGATCAGTATAAACTTTCAAAGGTCTGTCTTTAATGTCATCTCTAAAGTACTATATTGCTCTGTACACTGCCAACAGTTCTGTTGTATGCTGCCACTTACATAGTAAGGCCGTCAGTTTTCTGAAAAAGAAACAGAGTGGTTGTGGCATACCTGTTATTGACTGTCAGAGGACAGTGTCAGTCACAAAATCACTCGTGTCAGTGATGGTAATGACTAGTGTGTGAGCCATGGCTATAGCATGGGAAAGGTCATCTTCAATTTCGTCAAATGCTTGTTGCATCTGTGGAGTCCAGCGAGTAGTCTTCTTGTGTGAGGTGTGCTTGTCTTTTAATGTGCCTGTATAGCAGCTGCATTAGGCAATTTTTTTACAATAAAAATTTATCTTGCCAAGGAATCGGCATAACTCGTGAAAGATCTGTGTTCGTGGCAGATGGTGAATGAATTCGGCACATTGAGGTGAGGAACGAGTACTGTCATGGATATCGAATGACTGAGCAAGGTAACTTGAGACTGTCTCGACAGAAATTTAATATGTTTGTGTAAAGTATCAAAAACTAATTTGAGATGCTCTTTTTGTCTGTCTCAGGAAGAAGAAAAAACTAAAATATCATTCAAGAAAGCATAGCAGAGGGGGAATTCAAAAAGATCACAGTCTATAAATCTTTGCCATGTTTGTTCTGCATTTTCAAGGCCATGTGGCAAGTAAAGATATTCGTACAGTCTGAAAGGGGTGATGATAGCTTTCTTTGGAATGTCATCAGTGATCAAAGGGGTCTGTAAATATGTTTTCTTACAATGCAATACAATGAAAACAGAGGCACCTGCCAAATAATGTGTGAAGTCCTGAATATCTGGGAAAAGATTACTATGCAGTATCGTGTAGGAGTTTAGCACTCGGTGGTTGCCGCATGGTCTAAAAGTACTGTCCTTCTTGGATCTGATGTTAATGAGTGAGGCCCAGGGACTATTGAACTGTCAAGAATTCCAGCTTGCAATACTCCTCAATAACCGACATAGCTGCGCATAGTCTCTCCGGACCCAGTCTGTGTGCTTTGTGTTAGATTGGTGGACCCGGCACAGAACTGTACTCTTACTACAAAATTGTTACTGATAGCGAGTTGTTTGAACTGGACACAGGGTTTAGGTGTCACAGGGAAGACACACGTGGCAGCTGCACAGGCACCACAAGAGCAATGCAGTTAACTGACATTTACAAGTGCTGATGAAGCTGTTGCAGATTGCTCCGATGGTGTGTGAGAGTCTGCTGTAGTCTGTCTCGTGCTCACTGATTCATTCGTGATGAGAAAACGGTAATAATAAAATGAATAAACAGGGGATTTATTCATTTTGTCTAAGCACCAATGTCTTGTTGCCTTTAAAGTCTTATAGTTTTACATGTCTATGAGTTGTCTAGGTTGATGGCCTGTTTCCTTTATTATCCCTTTAAATGAAGTATTGCAAGTGCCCGAACCAACCGGTCCTGATTTACCACCTTCTACATAATAATGACTTAAGTTATTTCCTGGTGCACTACATGGACCTGTGTCACTCTGCACTTCTAGGCCTCTGGTATGACCCAGTGCTCATTTCTGGTTTGCATCCAAAGCATACAACTGCATGACAGTGTACAGTGTGGGTACAATATTTAGTTTTTGTTCCTTTTTCTTTCATCCCACTGAATGGACATTAAATGATAGGTACATGTGATTGTTGGGCCCTCGCTCCTTTTTTTAGTTTCACCTAAAATGCAGTGACTTTGAGCCCTTGCACTGTCTGGCCTGACTGTATGTTAAGTATGATACAATAAGTGAGTCACCTTGTTTCATTAGTCTGCTCTTCTGATTTTTCCAAATATCAGATGCGATCAGTAAGTAATGGAAATGTTTATTTTTCTTAAAAAAATTTTTATTTATACATCAACATCAACTTTGTCACCTTTAAAGTACTCCTCCTAAGATGTAATACACTTGTGCCAGTGCTTTTTCCAGTCTTGGAAGCACATCTGCAACTCACTTTTCATTTTAGTGTTCAGCTCCTTTAGTGATTATGTTTTTATCTCATCAGTGGTGGCAAAACAACATCCTTTCATAATTCTCTTCAACCAGGAAAAGAAATAAGTCACAGGGGGTGATTTCTGGTGAATAAATTGCCTGAGGCAACATAAGGATATTGTTTTTTGCCAAAAAATCGTGAACAACCATTGAGGTGTGAGCAGAAGAATAATCATGATGCAACTTCCATGAGCAGTTTTGCCACTGTTCTGGTTATTTTTTTCAGATTGCTTTGCAATATTGCACAAGCAGTGCATAGCTAACAGATAGTATTCTTTATTGCCCGTGTGACCATAAGGCAGAAACTCGTTATGTAGTATCCCATTGTAATAGAAGAAAACAGTGAGAAGAACTTCACATCTGATTGAACTTGTCACTTCTTCTTCTTCTCCTCCTTCTTCTTCTTTTTCTTTTTCTTTTTTTTCCGCTCTCTTCAGGCTTTGGTTGTACTCGTATATCCATATTTTGTCATCTCTTACGACTTTTGTTAGAAGTTCTTGATCATTGTCAACTTCATTCAGCAATTCCTGAGTGATGTCTATGCAACATTGATTTTTGGTCAAAATTAAATAGTTTTGAAAGAAAACATCACAAAAAATTGCATAGCATAAGCCACACAATATGCTAATATAATCAGCAACCTCTCTGATGGTGATTCGGCGATTTTCCAGTTCAATTTTCTTTACTTCTTCTAGATTGTCATCAGTAATTGATGTGCTGGGGCATCTAAAGTGGTTGTCGTCTTCGTCTTCTCGATCAGCTTTGAAACGTTTGTAGAATTTGGATAATGAACACAATGTTCATGATGTTTAATGACTGTCAACGTTACTGATTCACATACACAATATTTGTTTATACACATTATACGGACAGATATGACTTAAACACTTGGCGTCTCAGAACACACTGCCCAAGGTCCAGAGATAATGTTTTCGCAGTGACATTCATGGGGATGGAAGTCCATAGAGCTTGTGTCCCCACACATTTATAGGAGTACCTCTTGTAAACACTTGTCTTACTCATAGTAGATTCACCAAAAGCAACAGTCAACATTCTGATTGCAGTGCTGAACTTTATTCCATTTTTTAAGCAAAATTTATTGCAGATTCTTTGATCAATCTTTTTCTAAAGTGAATATTCTCCGAGCACTCCAGAACACATACAGTCTTTTTGACTGTCAACAATAAACTAAATATTAAAAACAGCTGAAAGTGCAAACATACATCAGGAAGATGTATACCAACAAGATAAAAAAATATGAAAATTGGACGTATACACCCCTCGAAATTAATATAAATCCGTTACTTTCTGATCACACCTCATATGTTTCCTCCCTCTTACCCTTCTGTATGTTACAGTTGTTTATACATGTGGAGACATGATTTTAACACCCAAAAACTGTTCGTGGATTGAATCAATTAATAGTGCAACTGAAGCAGACCTCTTTAAAGTAATTAACTTGAATGATTGTTTGGAATGTGTTACAATTTTTGAGGCTAAGGTTAGGAAGGAACCCAAGACCACAACTTAAATTGAAACAAACAGCAATCATATTTATAGTCTTGGTTGTCACAAACATTTAACATTGATCAAATGCTTAACTATGCTTACGTAAATTTGTCAGTCATGACAGACACCGCACCACACAAACAAGCAACATTACGTGATTGCTTTCCGATTTCATTCAAATGCCAGACACACTTTTGATTTTTAGTCACTTTTCCTCTCTTATTAACTCTTGCACACTTTCTTTAATAAGCTGTCTTGCCTATCACTCTATCTTCCACCTTGAACATCACAGGCTCTCAAATCTCATCCGATTCAGTCCTCAACAATCAGTGTTTCCTTGTCATCCCATGTGGTAAGTGTCCACTGACTGGTGGTTCTGGGCAGACTGTTCCATAACTCTGCCCACTTTGTAAGCCTAACTAGTCTGTTTCTTCATTCTTCTTCCTTTCCCTTCAACAGTTGCACTAGCAGAAAGAGTCACTGACTCCGAAAGCTTGCACATTTCCATAACTTTTATACATGTTTTCTCCTGACACCACTTGGTGATAAGATTTTTTTTATCTATCCAATTATATAATATTTTCAAAAATTGATTATTTTTATTGGCAGGCCTATATTAGCTCTTGAGGCTGTCATTTCTTCATATATAACCCCCATGTCTGTGTTTGTCATTGTATTGTGTTATCTTGTTTGTCTGTTTTCAAGCATTTCATCTGTTACACATATTATTGCCATAACCAACATCTTTTCTCATGCCATACTGATTTCCATGATCTTAGATGGGCGCACTTTATTTACAAGAGATCTGGGTAGAAAATTACTCAGTACACTCTGTAGTTCCCTCTGAGAAATGGCAGCTATTTCTTTATGAATGTTAGTTTTAAGGTCATCTAAAGTGTGTGGATTTGATTTATACACTTTCTCTTTTAATGTGACGCCCCCCCCCTCCCCCACCTCACAGAGGTAAAAATTGCAGGGGATTTAGTTGGGGTAATGAGGACCCCATATGTTGTTAGTGATAACTGTATCTTTGTAAATACATAATGAATTTTCTGTAATGAGAGATTGGCTGTATGTGCCATCACAGAGCCCCTCAGAAAAGTCACAAAATTACATTCTCTCTCAGTTAATTGGACAAAAAATAGCTGCAAAATGTTTTCCACATGTCTCTGACTGTTAATTGTTTCCTGGAAAAAAATAGTGTGAATTATTATGTCAGCGCTAATAGTACACAACACTCCTATTTTTTGAGCCTACAGGGATGCCTCATTTATTACGTTAGGCCTTTCAGAATTCCAATAACAGTTACTTTGTGAATTAATGTATCCACTTAGATGGAACCATCACTTTTCCAAAAAGAAAGTTAGTCAAGGGTCAATGCCTCCTATTCAGGGTCCATTCACAAAAATGTAACCGTCTTGGAGTGTCACACAGTTTAAGTTCTTGCACTACAGTTATTTTATAGGGATGTAACCTTACTTTATAGTTGTTTGAACAGAGTCACTGGAAATCCCTATTTCACTTCATTTTATTATCTTCCTGTAAATCATTTGCATGATGTAGGAATTGTCACGACAAACTTATCATACAAGTACAAGTACTACAAACATAATAATGGAATATCACTTTCCAGGCATCTTTAAAAATAAAAATTTAGACATATAAATTAAAATGTTTGGCAATAATTTTACACACAATCGAAGTACTCATCTATGTCATAGAAAGGTAATTTTTAAACTCAGTCTTAAATTTTCCTTCATATATTATTTCCTTCATGTACACTGGCAAAGCATTGTAAAGTTTTATTCCAAAATAACTTACATGCTTTTGGGTTTGTGTTGTCCTTACTCTTTCTACATATACATTCTTACGACTTCTTGTATTACACTACTGGCCATTAAAATTGCTACACCACAAAGATGATGTGCTACAAACACAAAATTTAACCGACAGCAAGAAGATGCTGTAATATGCAAATGATTGCTTTTCAGAGCATTCACTCAAGGTTGGCACCGGTGGCGACGCCTACAACGTGCTGACATGAGGAAAGTTTCCAACTGATTTCTCATACACAAACAGCAGTTGACCGGCGTTGCCTGGTCAAACGTTGTTGTGATGCCTCGTGTAAGGAGGAGAAATGCGTACAATCACGTTTCTGACTTTGATAAAGGTCGGATTGTAGCCTGTCGTGATTGCAGTTTATCATATCACGACATTGCTGCTCGTGTTGGTCGAGATCCATTGACTATTAGCAGAATATGGAATTGGTGGGTTCAGGAGGGTAATATGGAATGCCGTGCTGGATACCAACAGCCTCGTATTACTAGCAGTCGAGATGGCAGGCACCTTATCTTCATGGCTGTAATGGATCATGCAGCCATGTCTTGATCCCTGAATCAACAGATGGGGACATTTGCAAGACAATAACCATCTGCACAAACAGTTCGCTGACATTTGCTGCAGTATGCACTATCAGCTCGGAGACCATGTCTGCGGTTGCCCTTGCCGCTGCATCACAGACAGGAGCACCTGCGATGGTGTACTCAATGACGAACCTGGGTGCACGAATGGCAAAACGTCATTTTTTCGGCCAAATCCAGGTTCTGTTTACAGCATCATGATGGTCGCATCCATGTTTGGAGACATTGTGGTGAATGCACATTGGAAGCGTGTATTCGTCATCGCCATGCTGGCATATCACCCGGCGTGATGGTATGGGGTGCCATTGGTTACACATCTCAGTCACCTCTTGTTTGCATTGACGGCACTTTGAACAGTAGACATTACATTTCAGATGTGCTACGACCCGTGGCTCTAGCCTTCATTTGATTCCTGCGAAGCCCTACATTTCAGCAGGACAATACACAACCGCATGTTTCAGGTCCTGTATGGGCCTTTCTGGATACAGGAAATGTTCGACTGCTGCCCTGGCCAGCACATTCTCCAGATCTCTCACCAATTGAAAACATCTGGTCAGTAGTGGCCGAGCAACTGGCTTGTTACAATACGCCAGTCACTACTGTTGATGAACTGTAGTATCGTGTTGAAGCTGCATGGGCAGCTGTACCTGTACACGCCATTCAAGCTCTGTTTGACTCAATGCCCAGGCATATCAAGGCTGTTATTACGGACAGAGGTGGTTGTTCTGGGTACAGATTTCTCAGGATCTATGCACCCAAATTGCATGAAAATGTAATCACATGTCAGTTCTAGTATAATATATATTTCCTAATGAATACTCATTTATCATCTGCATTTCGTCTTGGTGTAGCATTTTTAATGTCCAATAGTGTATAATTGTGGCACTCCTCATTTGTACATAGATTTTTCATATATGCTCTTGTACACAGAATACTTTTAAATATATACAGTGATGGTATTGTGAGTATTTGTAGTTGTTTGAAAAGGGGCCTACAATGAGTTCTTGGAGAATTATGTGTTATGATATGTATAGCTCTTTTCTGAAATTTGAAGATATCTATTGAGCTTGATTTAGTTTTACCGCAGGACATTATGCCATAAGACATGATGGACTGAAAGTAAGAAAAACAGACTAGTCTAGTACAGTCTGTGCTGCATACTCTAGATAATATCCTCAATTGAAAACATGTCAAATTGAGCCTGTGGGATAAATACTTTAGATGGTCTTTCCAGCTTAAGTTTTGATCAATGTGCATGCTCAAAAACTCTGTGGATTGTGCACTCTCTATCAGCTTATCAATTAGTTTTAACTGGAGGTCCATTTCTTGGGTTGCTTTGGCATACTTATTAAGTGTTAACTCATTAGCATTAAACCATTGTTGTATATATTTCAGGACTATATCAGTTGTGATGTTTAATGATTTTTTATCATCACTTATAATTATGCTCATGTCATCTGTGAACAACATTATTTTGGTAGAAATATTTGAATTTTTTATATCATTCATATAAATTGAGAATAATAAGGGACCAAGAACACAGCCCTGTGGGACTCCTATTTCCAATTTCTTTGCATCTGAAATACACTTGATTTTCTGATTTTTATGTTCTTGATGATTTCTACCACCTGAGTTGTATCTTGAAGGTAAGATTCAAACCATTGCCTTACAACTCCCCTTACACCTATTGCCTCCATCTTGTTTAACAGAATTTGTTGATTTCCTGCATCAAAAGATTTAGATAGATCTAAGTTAATCCCCACTACGCATTTTTTAGTGTCGAGATTCCTGACAATCTCTTCAGATATACATGGTCCTGTGCTGTGGCCCGAGCCAAAGCCATGTCAATTGCAGTTCAGAAGTTTGTAAGCATCTAAGTAATTTATGAGTCTGGTTTTCATTAATTTCTCTATAATTTTGGGAAATGATTGGAGAAGGGATATTGGTCTATAATTTTCTAATTTGTGTGGATCTCTTTTTTTAAACAGAGGTCTAACCTTAGAGATTTTCAACCTCTGAGGAGACACACCTTCACTGAAAGACAAATTGGCAATATACCAGGGGCTTTATAATTTATTGGGCAACTTTATTATTGACACAGGCACTTCATCCACACCTGCAGACATTTTTGATTTTAGACTCTTTATCACCTTTAATATTTCATTATCATTTGTGAGAGTTAACAACATACTACTGTCTACTTTTGGGGTTCTTAATTTCTCATATTTAGTAAAGTTTTTACTTAATGACACAGGTACACTTAAAAAGTAATTATTTATGTAATTTGCCAGAGTTTCATCTTTTAATTCAATATTTTTCAATGTTTTTGAGTACTATTTCCTGATCTCAGGGGGCCTTACCTACTTCCCTTTTCACAATTTTCCAAGTAGTTCTTGATTTATTACTCGATTTTCTTATTAATTTATCATTACTTAATAATTTTGCTTTTGTAATTACCTTTATATATATTTTTTTGTAGTTTCTTACATGTCCTTTAAACTTGGGGTCAGTACGTCTTTTCAGTTTATAGTTAAGCATTTTCATGGTCCTAGAGGAATTTCTAATACCTGTTGTGACCCAGGAGTTAGCATGTAAATGCCCATATGAGTTTGTTTTGACAAGTTTTTTTAGGAAAACACATTTCAAAATTCAACATAAACAGGGAAGAAAAAACATTATATGCAGCATTTGTGCTAGTTTCGAACAGTACTTCTGCCCATGGTTGGTTAAATGGCATGTTTATGAAGTGACTGCAACTATTTGTGGAGAAAGTTCTTTTGTACATTTGATATGAACTATTTTTGGTTACAGGTGCTATTGGAAATTTAAGTATGAGTGCATTGTGATCAGGTATTCCTAGGTCAACATTCATTACATCTATATCTATGGAATCTATATTTGTGAAAACATTATCTATGAGACCTTTTGAAGAGTTTGCTACTCTTGTAGGGTTAGTTAAATGCGGATGCAAGTTGAAGCTCTGTAAAACATTCAGGAACTGATCTCTGGATGCACCTTCAGTCAATAAGATGACATTAAAATCTCCACTTATAATTATTGTTGATTTTTTATGATGTAATATATTTCTATAAATTTCAGGATCACCACATGGTGATCTGTACACTGACATTATTATTAATTTACTCTTTTACATATTCAGCTGTTTTGCTGCAGCCTCAAAATGTTTTTTTTTGCTCAAAAATTCAGTTACAGCCATATTTTTAATCTTTACTCCAGGTTTTACATAACTGCAAACACTGCCATGTCTTCTTTCCTTCATGCAATAATGACTTACTAATTTGTTTGGGGGAATGCAAATATTTTCTAGTTCATAACTCATGCACCAATGTTCTTGAATACAAATACAATCTATACTAACTTCACTGGCTGCACTCTCAAGTTCTAATATTTTATTTTTAATGCATTGTATATTAAGGCTCATTATTTTAAATTATTAAAATTAGCTTGAGAGGAGAGTTCGTACTTATGCTTCCCAAAGTTACCAGCTATTCCTTGTTGAGGCTGGGTACCAAAAACCCTTAAGAATTACACATTTCCTGCTCCTTGTATTTCTTACCTTTGGAGGTGCCACCATACTTGTTGTATCTGTTGTTGTAGCTGCTGTTCAGTGGATGCTGGAGGTGTTTTTGGAGCGGATGTTCTGTGGATGTTGGAGATGCTGCCAGTTTTGATGCTGAATCCGTTTTTGTAACTGATGTTCTAGTTGATACTGGAATTTTTGCTGAGACTGAAGCTTCATTTAAAACTGGGACTATGGTTGGTGCTGATGTTACTGTGGATGTTGAAGCTGCATATGAAGCTGATAAATGATGCTTTGATGGTGTTGATTTTTCTTCTGTTGATGATGTCTGAGTGGCATTTTGTACCACTGGTCTTGCCTCTGTTCTTTGATTGCCGGACTAGTCACAGATGCTGCGATTGTTTTCGAACCTGCTGATGATAAGGGGTTCAGCTGTTTTTGATGATTTTGACACCACTGATGAGTTGGCTGATGTACTGGATGACACTTCAGATTGTTTTACTTCTTCTAATGCCAAAGAATCTTCTGTTGTTACCAATGATTGTGGGACATCACCTCTTCCTATTTCCACTAATGTTGATACTGTAATAAGGTTGTTTTCAGACAGTGCGATAGTGTCTCGTACTACTTTTGACTCTTTAGTATCAATTGATTTTTCAGCACTCATGGCTTCTTTCCCTTTCGTGTTTCTGTGAAATCCATGCTCTGTAAAATGTTCTCTGCAATCACTATTTATCCTAACATATGTAGCATTAGGATAACCTCGACATATCCTGGCTAAAGGTCTGTTGGCTGTGATAATTTCAGTATTCACACAAGAGTTTTCCATGAGATCATACCTACAAGGGATACTGGCAACAAAAAATTTCACTTCAGGCATTTTACAAATTACTTGCTATAAAACTGTTGTAGCACATTTAGTTTCATCATGGTATATATCGCTGGCACCTCCAATTATTACACATGTGCTGCCATTCATCACAGATTACTTACAGCTATTTAAAACTTCACATAGTGGCACTCCTGGTTTGATTATGCCTGTTACCTTGAATCCTGATTTGTCAGAACTCATAATTTTGGCTATACCTCTTCCATGGCTGTCTGCTAGAATAAGAATTTCATGTCTATTTTTAATGTGTGTTTTTTGTTTTGTTTACAAATAGTAGGGCTATTTGTTTTGCTTTGTAAGTGCAATTAAGCATTGATCATTGAAACTGTCCATGTGGATCATAGTACAATTTGATTGTTCTTTCTCATCTGTGTTATTTTCAACCACACTAAACCTATTTCTTAGTTTTGAAGTAAGTTCTGTTTTTGTTTTTGGTCGTGTGCTGCTTATTTGACTGGTATTTGAGAAGTCTTGAAGGCAGGATTTTGAGGAATTTCTCATACTTTCTACCAAGTTTTCAAGTGTTTTAATGTATTTTATAGTATAATCAAGTTCTTTCCTAAGTTCATTCTCTACATTCACTTGCAAACCTGCACTGTGCATTTCACTGGCATTGTCCCACCCTTGCATTCCATACCACAGTCGCACTTATTTAGAACTTCCGATCATGAGAAACAATGTGTGTGACACCACTTATGATTGAACACACAAATTCTTAATCCATTTAACACAATTTTATGGCATAGGGTACACTCCACTGATGAAATATGATCACAAATTACAGAGCGATTTGAGACTACATGTATACTTTCTGCTGAGACAGATGTCAAACTGATTTTTAGGAGACTTTTCCAGAGCATATGCCCAGTGTTATCACTTAAGACAAATGCCAGAATGGTTCCTTTGAAAGGGCATGGCTGCTTTCCTTCTCCATCCTTCCCTAATTCGTCTAATGTCTAATAACCTCACTGTTGATGAGACGCTAAAAGACAATCTCCTCTTCCTCCTTCTCCAACATTGTCCAGAGGTTCTTCTCTGAGTACTGTATGTGGTTGCCTTATGTTTCCTGTCAAGAACGGTTCCTGTTATGAGGAATTTATTTACCAGTTGGTGAATCATACTCTGATTAGGAACTTGAACATGACGAAATTCCTAGTGAATTATTCTCCTTACTGAATGCACTGATTCTGTACACACATATGAATCATACAAGAATATTCATTGACAAATAGAACACTTTTAATTCACAAATAGAATACTTTTATTCACCATTTCACTTGAAACACTTTCATTTAATACAATGTATTGCATTGCCTAATGAACATGTGCTACCTCTTCAAACAAAGGACTTGCAGCAGTGGGGAAATATAACCCCCATCACTGCCACTGCCGGGTGGCTGCCCCAGGCAGATGCATTAAGAACTGATCACCCTGTACTTGGCCTGTCTGCTGCTGAGCTCTATCTCAATGAGTGCCCAAACCTGTAACATCTTTCCTGCTCACCTTAATCAACTTTACATTTACTAATACCTATTTTGCCTCTCAGGGGCACATACTAGCAGGTCAGAGGCACACCCATTGAAATGAGGATGGCTTCTTCCTATGCCAACCTTTTTGTGGGCTGCTTGGAGGTGGCTTTTCTGGGATCCATATGCCTCTGGTTTGGTTTAGGTACATTGATATCTTTGTCATATAGTATGGTGAGGCTGACCTGTTAAAATTTTTGTAATCTCTAAATACATTCAACCAATGAAAATTCACATGATCATATTCCAAACCCCATTCCACTCCCTGATGTTGACCTAATCCTCTCTTCAGCTACCCATTTCAGTTCTCATTAAACAGGGGGTGAGAAAAACTCAAGTATTCTTTAAAAACCAGTCCAGTGTGTGAAGTTTGGTTTTTATGGGTTTTTTATTTTTCTTTCATATTGACAATTAAATAATTCATTTTAAATTTATTATTCACAAAAAAAAACATTCTTACAACTACTTCATTAGTACCACTTTTCCATCCCTGCCAGCACTGCATCCATTGACAGAATTTTTTCCACCTGTGGGTTTGTTTGTTCAGAATTAATAAGTAATTTAGGAGAACAAAGACCAAGAAATTTGTGGAAACTATAAATTTTTTCATTCATCAAAAAATTAGTAAATTGTACTTTACACTTATTACAATTCTTCATTAAGTTAAATTTTTTTTTCTGCAAGTGTAAATGTTATATAGCTGTGTTTCTTATGTTGAAAGGTAAGTTAAAACCCAATATTAATGAAATAAATCCTTGTGAGATAAATATTTGCCTTTAATAAATGTGATTACTATTTTAATTTGTGTAAGTCTAAGTATGTAACAATGCAACATATTTTAAGTTAATTATATTCCCATAATTTTTTGGATTTGGTTTTCCCAGGTTGGGTTAAATTACAAAAAATCTGCACTAAACCTGTAAACGAAACTTACATTTTGATAGCTGGCATCTTCTCCACACCAAACACTCCCTCCCATACAGCCTTAGCATTTGAGGCAAACATATTTTTCAGAACCAAACTCTTTACAGCAATACACCACCATTCTTACCTCAGCCTTCACTGGACATAATAATCCCACCAACCTAATTCAAAAGGAGACTTCTCAGGCTGTTACATGCAGTACTGCTGCTGCTGATCCCCCGAAGAACAACTTAGGAGTATACCTCTTGTCACTCAGTACTACCCTGTCTTGTATGTATTAATCAACTCATTCAACAAGGCTGGACTTCCTAAAAGCAAGCCCTGAGATTAGGTCCATTCTGTCTGACATTTTGCCCACCACACCTAGAATAGCTGAACAGCTTTTCATTGCCCCTCCCCCTCTGCACCCCTCCCCTGTCCCCCATTCCCCATCTCTCCTCCGTCCACCCTATCTCCACAGTACCCTGCTCAGACATTATGCTTCTTCTGCACCCATTTCCTTATCCATTTAGCCTTATCTCTGTGACTGTCCACGGTGCACCCTATGCTATGCACCCTATTACCACTGCATACACCAGCTCCGTAAATGTCAAACACATATATGAGGGGAGAGCCATCTGTGAGACAACATGCCATACCAGCTGGTATGTAAACATTATTTGACCTTCTGAATTGGTATTTCTACTATCAAGTTATCAGTTAGGGTAAAAGGGCATAAACATAGAGTGTATACTGGCAAGACACAATATCCTGTTGCAGAGCATGCTCTACAATATGGTGGTCATGACCTCGTTGCCTGTTTCACCACATGTGCCAATTGGATTCACCCTCCTGGGAACTGGCTTTAAAACATTTCCTTGGTTCTTGCAACGCATCTAGCCTAAATTTACATAATTTCCTTTGGTGTCAGTATTTCTTTTCACTAGCTATTCATTTTCTTTGCTCCCTTTTTGTTTTCTATATCTTTTGTTTTCTGACCCTTCCCCTCCTCCACCCCGTCCCCCACACACCTATCTACGACATAGCTTTCCACCCTTATTAGTTCTTGCATGATGTTTTGTCAGTAATGTCTGTCTTACTTACTACTCTTATCATACATCTCATCTCTAAGCTCTCAGGTTTTCAAATCTTGTCCGCAACAATCAGTCTTTGCTTCTCATCCTGTCTGGTATGTCGCCCCTGCCCCACAGTTCTGGACTACTTTTCTGTAACTCTCCCCATTTCCTCAACCTCACCAGCACTTTTCCTTCATTCCTCTTCCTTCCTGTTCCACCATTCTGCAAGAATAAAGAGCCACTGGCTCAAAAAACTTGCACGTTTCTGTAACTTTTGTATGTGGTATCTCCTGCTGTTTATTGGTGAAAAGGGTTTTAATCCTTACAATTACATTATACTTTTAAAAATTGATTATTTTCATTGACATATTGGCACTGAATGTTTGATTTTTAACAATGCCGTTGACAAACTTGATTGATTTTTTTATAAGAAATTTAGGTAACAATGGCATTACAGTCAATGGTTACTTGTCAATTTTGTAGTCCTTCCTCATTTCTGACCAAGAATTCCTCCTTTCCAGGCTGTCAAATGGACATATTCATCTAAATGCAATTTTTATCAATTATGCTCAATAGATAGCAATCATTGTCACAGTTTTGGCATATGGATAATGAATTGCTGAAATAATCGCCAGCATTTGAAGATGTGATTATATTCACCATCTCTAATCATAATTCAGTGACCAAAGAAGTACAGCAACACTGTGGAATGTTGCAGAGTTTTAAATAACTATTCTAATATTCCAGTATTATGAGAAGGAAGTTGCTACTCACCATATAGCAGAGATGCTGAGTCGCAGATAGGCACAACAAAAAGACTTTCACAATTAAAGCTTTTTCCCTGGCCTTCATCAACAATAGACACAGGCACGTGCGCGCACCCACCCACCCACCCACCCACCCACCCACCCACACACACACACACACACACACACACACACACACAGATCTCTTACACATGACTGCGGTCTTAAGCAACTGAAACCCCACTGCTTCTCTTGGATTCCGTCCTGGATTTTCCATTACTCTTATTCTTATATTCCTAAATACTACTAACTTGACTGGAACAAATCATCCAATTTTCCTTGGTGTCGCTATTCAGTAGCTTGGATGCTTTGGCGCTGTGCTGCTTTTACAGGCATGAAGACAGCATGCTAGCAGGTTCAGCAGGTCTACCATTGTGCTAATGATTAAAGATTAACACTGACATACTAGCACATACTCATAATGCAGCAACCAAGGGTAGTGCCACAGCTTCACTCTTGCTTATACATACTATAATTGCCATAACAAACTATTGGCCCTGAAAAGGAAATGGTTAGCAACCGAATGATGTAGAAGTGAGTAGTAAATAAGATGTACTTTTTTCTGGAGAAATGCAGTCATCCACTCAAATTCACCGAAACATCATATAAAAATTTGTTAACTTCAGATGTGTTCAGAACATCAGTTACAAGAGCACACAGACGGCACTGATCACAGGCATCTGCCTTGCCAGTGTGACTTTAGGAGACAGCTGCTAATCATGCATGTAAAAATTATTATGATTGTATTTATGAGGGCAGACTAGTTAATACTAGTCAGAATTCATTGAAGATGGGAGACAGAAGAATGGTACCCTCTATATCAATTTAACTTGGATTGAACTTGCTATATGGGACACACTACTATTCTGACAGCATGAAATATGTAGGACTGTGTTATTAAGGAGGCCATACATATCCATATGGCAGACAATCTTATCAACAGAGATGCAGGTTTTCAATTAAGCACTCCCTGGAATCTGGCATTGGCTGCCATTAAATCAAAACAGGGAAAGTGAGAACTTCCAATTCATGATTCAATGCAATGTACTGCTGAGATTTAATTCAGCTTTTAACCACAGGAGCATCTGGCAGCACAGTCATTGCCTGTAGTGCACACGCCAAAGACCTTTCTGCAGCTCCCAGCAGGGGCACTGGGAGTGCCGCTTTCATCCAACTGTGAGCATCTTCCCCTGCGTTCATACTGCTTGCTCCTGGCTTGATAAATTGTGACACTGCTATGCGATTATCATCAGTAATGTCTTGCAGTCGTAACAGCAGCACCTACCACCACCTGAAGATGTCAAGCAGTTGCATCAATGAAATATTGTGAAATTTACACAATACGATCTGTCAGCAAACCTGAGAACTGTATTTGTGAAGGCTGAATGTACTCCTCTGTAACTCAACCCACTATGTGCAGTGCAACTCTTGTTTGGTATGAAAGGAAAAAAAAAGACTAAGTTTCAGTGCTACAGTATTGCTAACTGAGTCACTTCACCTTAATGGAGGCATGATTTCTTACTGCATTATATAATACTAATAGCAGTTAGAGTTGCTACACTACAATATAAATATCAGTGACGAGTTGCTGCTGTAATAATTGCTGACAAATGAACCATAATTCAATTGCATGAGTGATAATTTTTTATTGGTTACAGGATTTGTACTTGGATTGATTTGTTAGATGTTGAAGAGCTAAGCTACTATCTTTATCTTTCCAAAATATTTCTAGGTACAGTTGCAAGTCATAATTGAGATGTTTTTCAGCAATATGTTGCAATGTATTCTTTAGCTATTGAATAATGATTCCATGCTGTCAATATTTGCTGTCAGTGATTACCTCTATGACTTTGATGTGCATTTAATATTCATTCAAGCTCAAGTCTTGGTCTTTTGTAGGCTTGAATGACAGTCTTATAGTTTTCTGAGATCATTTATTGCACTCTTGAAAACAATGACCAATTGATTGTGATTGTGGAGTGGTTTTTGTAATTACTGGACTTATTGTAGATCCTAGGTGATGGTGCATTGCTGGTCCACTCTGAGTTGTTCATCATTGCAAAAATAGATCTGTAGGAATTTAACATTGGCAATCTGACATTGCCACTCATACAGCACATTCCCTGAGTCTTGCTCTTGAATTTTTGTTTGCCATAGTACCCCACTTTCCCAGGGAATCACTTTGGATATTGATTGCGTATTTCATGGGTCTACAGTGCAATCCAACAAGTTCCAGACTGCATTTCCTGCCATGCTTTAACTCATCAATTATCATGAAGATTGCTCATTCTTTTCATGTTTCATTCTGCCTGCAATTTCAGTTTTTCATCAGATTCTCAGTTTTAGTATGAATGAACCCTTATTCTCACATGTTCTTTAATATCCTCACTTTAACCTTCTCTTCCTCACTGCACCCCTCTTCAGATTACATGAAGTCATCTCTCTCTTTCTTCTTTTGTTTTGTTTCTTCATACTGTCTTATCTAGTTGTTATTTTGCTTGATACTGTGTAAACATGCTCTTATGGTTTTGCATTTTATTGACTATTTTTGATTATTCTTTGCTAAAATAATGGTGGATGCTGGCAAAGTTTTGCTATCACAGTGTAAATGAATACAGATCATGTAGAAGTGTATGAAGTGATGTACCAAGTGGCCATCAAAATGGAAGCAACTAATGGACACTAACGGAAAAAAAAGCCGCCCATACTGTCACAAGCCAGCACCCAGCGTTATGCTAGAAATAGTGATTAACACCCAGAAAACCATCTGGAGATATACCTGAAAAGGTTCAAAAACTGGTTCATGTAATAATAAATAACTATTAAAGAGAGTGACTGGTTGCAGTTTTATGTATTTACTTTCAATTGACCGTCACGGGTTCCAAAATGTCTGTAATGGATAAACTTAATCAATCCTTTTGTTATTTGCAGTCTTATTTCAGCATTAGCTCATAACCAAGAAGAGGTTGTCTGCTAATCTGTAACAATACAGAATGGAATAAAAATTATAGAGCAATCAGTATTACTAAAAAGACAATTCATAACAAACCAGTGATAGGCCTACTTACCCACCAACATCATCATTTTCTAAGTTTTCATCAGTGTCCACATTTGGATCTGGCAGCTCAACAAACCCATCACCCTCAATATCATTATTATAATGAATCTCCAGCGTCTCAGTAAATGATAAATCTCTTCTAAAGCAAAAAAGGGAAAATTCATCATTTTACTTGTTAAAAGCACTTATAATTGCCATATGGCTGCACAAAGTTCAAACAGCCTAATTCAACATAATTTATTTCACATCAAGCAACAACTTTCAAACAATATATATTTGAGTACGTAAAGCATAATCATACTAAAAAACAAAATCATATTCCATATATCAGTGTGTAAAACATACTTACCTAAAATTATACTCCATTTTTTCTTCATTCAGCAAATGATGAATTCCAACACTGCAATGTCACAACTTTTAAATGTATTGTTAAGACTACTGCATTGTAGTGATCTTTACAGTTGCATGAAATGGAAGCAAGTGCTGCCAAAACTCTCGCTTCATTGCTGTCATGAAAACAACGATTTTAAAAACATGTAACAAATGCATAGTGCTAATGGGTTAATAAACACCACACAATCTTGTTAAGTTGCTAACCTTTATTTAATGCTTCCCCCATTCTTCTGTCTCCCTTCTCCAATGAATTCTGACTAGTATTAACTAGTCTGCCCTCATAAATACAATCATAATAATTTTTACATGCATGATTAGCAGCTGTCTCCTAAAGCCACACTGGCAAGGCAGATGCCTGTGATCAGCGCCATCTGTGTGCTCTTGTAACTGATGTTCTGAACACATCTGAAGTTAACAAATTTTTATATGATGTTTCGGTGAATTTAAGTGGATGACTGCATTTCTCCAGAAAAAAGTACATCTTATTTACTACTCACTTCTACATCATTCGGTTGCTAACCATTTCCTTTTCAGGGCCAATTGTTTGTTATGGCAATTATAGTATGTATAAGCAAGAGTGAAGCTGTGGCACTACCCTTGGTTGCTGCATTAAGAGTATGTGCTAGTATGTCAGTGTTAATCTTTAATCATTAGCACAATGTTAGACCTGCTGTACCTGCTAGCATGCTGTCTTCATGCCTGTAAAAGCAGCACAGCACCAAAGCATCCAAGCTACTGAATAGCGACACCAAGGAAAATTGGATGATTGCATTATTTTAAGCTTATTATGTGACCTCTTGCAGACCACTACTCTTGTAATATTAATTAACTTTTAATTTTTATGTTGGCTCATGTTTAAAAAATCCTGGAATTTTATTTTCATTTTTGAAAATATAATGTAAATAGTTAGATGAAAAATCTACTCACCTAGTGGCAGCATGAAAACACTCACACATATAAAGTTTAAGAAAATTTGCAAGCGTTATGAGTCAGTGGCTCCTTCTGGCAGAAGGGCTAAAGGAGAAGACACAGGGATAAAGAAAAAGGGCAGGAGACGTTTGGTAAATGGGCAGAGTTTGGATAAGTCACCCAAAACCCTGGGTCAGGGAAGATGTACTGGACAGAATGAGAAGGGAAGACTGATTGCAGGGGACTGCACTGGATGAGATTTGAAAACCTGAAAGCCTTGAGGGGGAAGATATAGTAATAAGCAGGACAGAGATTACTAACAAAACATTGTGCAAGAGTTAATAAAAGCAGAAAGCTAAGTGCATTTTAGGTGGTGGAGGTATGGGGGGTGGGGAAAAATAGACAGATCTGAAAACAAAATATATGAAAACTAAAAGAGAGTGAATAAAGGAGTAGTTACTGAGAGGAAATGCTAAGACTGAAAAAATTAATGTAAATTAAGGCCAAGTGGGTGGTGGAACTGAGGACATGTTGTAACCCCAGTTCCCACTTGTGGACTTCTGAGAAGCCAATATCTGGGTAAAGAATCCAGATGGCATGTGTGTGAAACAGGCACTGAGGTTGTGACTGTGTACATACTCTGCATCTGAATATCGTGTGTTGCCAGCATACACCCTCTGTCTATGTCCATGCATCCTGACTGATAACTTGGTGTAGTTATTCCATTGTAAAGGGCTGAACAGTGTTTACATAACAGCTGGCACATGACGTGTGGTTTCTCAGGTGGCTCTCCCTTCTACAGGGCTGGTAAAGGTGATGGCAAGAGGGTGCATAGGGCAAGTTTTACAGTGGGGATGGTCACAGGGGTAGGAGCCATAGGTTAGAGAATTTTTGAGGCATGAACAGTGCAGTCTGACAGGTCTATCCTGACCTGGGGTGCTGAGAAACTTTTCCAAATCCTCCCCATTTCCTAAACCTCGCCACTCCTGTATCTTTATCCCTTTTCCTTAGAGCTACTGGCAAATATCTTCAACCTTTATAAGTGTATGTTCTCCTGCCATCACTTGGTGAGTAGATTTTTTTTGTCCATCCAGTTACATTATACTTTCAAAAACTGGAATCTTATATATTTTATTTTATTTTTTTACTCCCAACCCTTGAATATTTTATACAAATAAATTCAAATAAATACAAATACATTCTGATGATATATATTTTTGATGATAATCTGTGAAAGAAATATGTTTTTTTGTTGAGTACAATGCAAAAAGTCCTTAAACAGATATGACTTGTGATGGTTTAAGAACTTTTATCATTGTACTCTACAATGGGAAAAGAGCAGAAATCTAGATAGAACAAAAGATAAATACGCTAATGCACTATCAAATGGTGGTTTATTCTTTCAAAAAATATTGCATGACTGTTACTCAGCACATTCAAAAACTTTTTAAAGAAATATTCATTTGTATGGTGTACCAACTTTTTTAAGAAATGGGTGTATTCATATGGAATGACAAGTATTTGACAGATTATCTGCTAATGTTCCAGGATAGTTTTTTTCCCTTTTTTCCTGGAATATTACCTCAATTTAAATGAGGTATGGGAGAACATGGTCTGAAATGACACATGGGTTATAAAAACAGGATGTCAATTTTTCTGGAAAACCTGAATTCTCAGGGAATTACATTTTACCTGGAAAAGTGAGGGAAATCTCAGAGCATTTTGCGAAATCGCATGGAGTTCTGTGCTTTTAATTTAACATTGGAATTTAATTTTATTGAGCATTTTATGTCTGAAATTTTAAAATGCTTAATATTTCATAGTGTGTTAATAATTTGAGTACTAGTCCTTATAAATTATCAATGTTTAAAAAGTGCAGTTAAACCACAACTGTGAGGGAAGAAAAGTAAGTGATGTGAGACTTTTTTTTTTTTTTAAAGTATTTCAAATTATACAGACTTTCTTAACCTGTATCAGACTGATAAACCTTTGCTCCCATAAATGTTACAATATTAAAAAAGTGATTCATGCAACAATGTGAAGAATTTTGAAATCAAAATTGTTGAATAATTTATAGTTGTCTTAATAAAAGTTGAATTCCAGAACCCTAAGAACCACATTCTTACAAAAAAGTTGACCTTGGTTTGGTTGGTGAAAAAGAGATTAAGGAACTGTATTCTTCTAAAAAGGTTTCCAATGGAGGAGTACTGACTTTTTATGGATGTAAAATTGGTGCTAATTAAAGTGGTATGAGTTATAATTACAAAATCACCAGCAGTTTTCTGCACTGTCAGAAATTTGTCATATGTGATACCAATACATTAAGTTGAAGAGAAACAAAATTGTATGAGGAAGGTGAACTGTCTTCTAAGTGGCCTATGAGATGTAAATATTGTGAAAACTGCTGAACATGATGACATTCAGGCAGATTTTGTCAATTTTGCCAATGAAACTGTTTGTGAAAACACAGAATTATGATAAGGAACTTTCATGGTCGGTCAATTTCTTTCCCTCTCATTTAAAAACAAAACTTATAAAAGTTTGGCCATATACCCAGAAGCTTATTTTATGAAGCATGACCAAGCAACTGTGTGAAGAGGTTTTAGTACTAACAAAATGAACAGAAGTCAGAAATCTTAAAGAAGAATCATACGTAGCTTTGAGATTCATTTGTGATCATATAAATGCCTTAGTTGGAGATGAAAGAAAAACTGTTATCAATAAAAATTCATGCAACTCTTTTTCGATGGGAAGACATCATAATTGATATCTTAAGATGTAAAAAACACAGAAAACACTAAACAAAAAGGAAGACCGAGATAAGTGAACTTGATGAAAATGAATTTAAAAAGAAAGGAAAACATCTAGTGCATAGTGAGATTACAAAATATGCAGATGAATGTGCTGACTAGGCAGAGAAACAACACTATATGACTGTGTTAACGAAATCAAATAGGTTGAGGAAGTCTGCAAAAGAAAACAGAAATGATCTGCAGAAATTAGAAGAAACAAATAATTTCATAACTACTAATTAGCTTTAATACATTGTTTCATGTAGCACATACTTCTATCCTCAAAATAGTTTTATAGAAGTTTTCCAACAGATTTTTCCTGTTTATTTAAATGTTTCTTTGTATGTCATAGCCTTCTGGTGTATTATTTATTCTAATTAAAAAAAAAAGTGACACAAAGTTAACCTTTGTTACATTATTGTTGATCTTTGTTTTATATTTTGTGGACATATGTGATGTAATTGAAATATCAACAGTAGAAAATGTAGATACACATCTTACATGAATAAAAGTAATGCTGCCTTTTTAATAATTTTTCTGAAGCATCTATGAAATGAACAGAATTCACTGTCTTGTAGCATGAAAATTTGACTTATGGAAAGGTTGAAGTGATTACTGCTGTTCTAAAATAATAAATTTATAAATTAAGTTACCATATTCATGCATGCAGTTGTTTTTTTCTCTTTTCTCAGTTTACTTAAAAAACCTATTTGCGCAGTCAGCAGTCACATAATGAGTGTTTAGGGTTTATTTTGTCTGCATATACAAGCAACAATCATTGATTTTTTATATATATATATATATATATATATATATACGGTTATAATAGAAGGAAACATTCCACGAAGGAAAAATATACCTAAAAACAAAGATGATGTGACTTACCAAATGAAAGTGCTGGCAGGTCGACAGACACACAAACGAACACAAACATACACACAAAATTCAAGCTTTTGCAACAAACTGTTGCCTCATCAGGAAAGAGGGAAGGAGAGGGAAAGACGAAAGGATGTGGGTTTTAAGGGAGAGGGTAAGGAGTCATTCCAGTCCCGGGAGCGGAAAGACTTACCTTAGGGGGAAAAAAGGACGGGTATACACTCGCGCACACACACACATATCCATCCACACATATACAGACACAAGCAGACATATTTAAAGACCTAGCCGGTGTGGATGTGGGAGAGGAAAGATTGAGGACTTTTATTAAGGATAGGAGTTGACGGGTGTGTTCATTGGCTGAGTTGATGTGTAGGTGAAGGATTAGGTGGGTGAGGGCAATGGATTGTTCAGTTTGGAACTGGTATAGGGACTGATGGAAAGAAGGGTTGCAGCCAGAGATGGGAACTTTAAGTGTGAGGCCTTTGGGGGTTATGCCAAATGTCAGACAAGCCTGAGAAAATAAAATATGTGAGCATAATCTGGCTAGGGTGAAGGCATGTTTGCGGAGGGAATGTAAATAAAACTTAATGGGGTCATTGTGGGGATGTTGTGAGGGTGACATGGTATTAGAAGGTGGAAAGTTTAACATGAGGTTGAAATGAAAAAGAAAGATAGAAATATATGGGGAGAGATAAAGGTGAACTAGAAAGCAATTGGAGATCTGGTATGAAAAAAGGCGAAAAAGTGTTGGTTAAGTTGATCCTATTAAAGGAGTGGTGTTGTGGTGAAAGATTACGAAAATGGGGCTAACAATTGCAGAGATAATGACATTAAAACCTGTGGGGAGCAGCTAAAATGATCAGTGATGTGCGAAAAACGGAAGTGAAAATAAAGTTGAAGTTATTAGAACTAGCCAAAATGGTTGTTTAATACGTGAAAGCAGCTGTTATTGAACTAGAAACGGTGGATTTTATAGCAGCGGTAGTGTTGAAAGCGGAAAATAAAATTTTTTTGGTTATGGATTGGAAGTGGGTTACGTATTGTTGAGCATATATAGGCGGGATAAAATTGTATAGTAGATTACGGTAAAAAGGGAAGGTGAATACAAAGTGAAACTACTGGTAAAAAACAGAAAGAGAAAATAAAGAGAAAAAAGAGGAATAAGACGACAGGAAAGATTTCGAAATGCAAAGGCGACAATAACAAACGTAATTGTTGGGTTCAAATTAATGATACGGTTATAATAGAAGGAAACATTCCACGAAGGAAAAATATACCTAAAAACAAAGATGATGTAAGGAGTCATTCCAGTCCCGGGAGCAGAAAGACTTACCTTAGGGGGAAAAAAGGACGGGTATACACTAGCACACATACATATCCATCCACACATATACAGACAGAAGCAGACATATAGACATATAGTTTTTTTTTTCTTTTTTCCTGAAATATTACCTCAATTTAAATGAGGTATGGGAGAACATGGTCTGAAATGACACATGGGTTATAATAACAGGATGTCAATTTTTCTGGAAAACCTGAATTCTCAGGGAATTACATTTTACCTGGAAAAGTCAGGGAAATCTCAGAGCATTTTGCAAAATCGCATGGAGTTCTGTGCTTTTAATTTAACATTGGAATTTAATTTTATTGAGCATTTTATGTCTGAAATTTTAAAATGCTTAATATTTCATAGTGTGTTAATAATTTGAGTACTAGTCCTTATAAATTATCAATGTTTAAAAACTGCAGTTAAACCACAACTGTGAGGGAAGAAAAGTAAGTGATGTGAGACTTTTTTTTTTTTTTTTTTAAGTATTTCAAATTATACAGACTTTCTTAACCTGTATCAGACTGATAAACCTTTGCTCCCATAAATGTTACAATAATAAAAAAGTGATTCATGCATATTCATGGATATATGTCTGCTTGTGTCTGTATATGTGTGGATGGATATGTGTGTGTGTGCGAGTGTATATCCGTCCTTTTTTCCCCATAAGGTAAGTCTTTCCGCTCCCGGGATTGGAATGACTCCTTACCCTCTCCCTTAAAAACCAAATCCTTTCGTCTTTCCCTCTCCTTCCCTCTTTCCTGACGAGGCAACCGTTGGTTGCGAAAGCTAGAATTTTGTGTGTATGTTTTTGTTTGTTTGTGTGTCTATCGACGTGCCAGCACTTTTGTTTGGTAAGTCACATCATCTTTGTTTTTAGATACATTTTTTTCCCACAAAGATGATGAGACTTACCAGCAAATAACCAGAGCCACTTCCTCATGAGACTTACCAGCAAATAACCAGAGCCACTTCCTCATCTCCTCAAACCCGGAACCTTCCACAGAAGAACCCCAAAAGTGCCCCACTTGTGACAGGATACTTTCCGGGACTAGATCAGATTCTGAATGTGGCTCTCCAGCAGGGATACGACTTCCTCAAATCCTGCCCTGAAATGAGATCCATCCTTCATGAAATCCTCCCCACTCCACCTAGAGTGTCTTTCCGCCGTCCACCTAACCTTCGTAACCTCTTAGTTCATCCCTATGAAATCCCCAAACCACCTTCCCTACCCTCTGGCTCCTACCCTTGTAACCACCCCCGGTGTAAAACCTGTCCCATGCACCCTCCCACCACCACCTACTCCAGTCCTGTAACCCGGAAGGTGTACACAATCAAAGGCAGAGCCACGTGTGAAAGCACCCACGTGATTTACCAACAGACCTGCCTACACTGTGAAGCCTTCTATGTGGGAATGACCAGCAACAAACTGTCCATTCACATGAATGGACACAGGCAGACAGTGTTTGTTGGTAATGAGGATCACCCTGTGGCTGAACATGCCTTAGTTCACGGCCAGCACATTTTGGCACAGTGTTACACCGTCCGGGTTATCTGGATACTTCCCACTAACACCAACCTGTCAGAACTCCGGAGATGGGAACTTGCCCTTCAGCATATCCTCTCTTCTCGCTATCCGCCAGGCCTCAATCTCCGCTAATTTCTAATTTCAATCTGCCGCCGCTCATACCTCACTTGTCTTTCAACATCATCTTTGCCTCTGTACTTCCGCCTCGACTGACATCTCTGCCCAAACTCTTTGCCTTTACAAATATCTGCTTGTGTCTGTGTATATGCGGATGGATATGTGTGTGTGTGTGTGTGTGTGTGTGTGTGTGTGTGTGTGTGTGTGTGTGAGTGTATACCTGTCCTTTTTTCCCCCTAAGGTAAGTCTTTCCACTCCCGGGATTGGAATGACTCCTTACCCTCTCCCTTAAAACCCACATCCTTTCGTCTTTCCCTCTCCTTCCTTCTTTCCTGATGAAGCAACCGTTTGTTGTGAAAGCTTGAATTTTGTGTGTATGTGTGTTTGTTTGTGTGTCTATCGACCTGCCAGCGCTTTTGTTTGGTAAGTCTCATCATCTTTCTTTTTAGATATATATATAACACCATAAGCAGCTATTCTGTATTCAAATTTAGGAAACCACTAAACGATATTGTGAATACTGTGCATTAAAAATTATTGTGTGTGTGTGTGTGTGTGTGTGTGTGTGTGTGTGTGTGTGTGTGTGTGTTCAGTCTGCATACATGAGACCACCAAAGTCTTAAGGTCTAACACATAACAGATTTTTAATGATGTAGGACAATACGGATTGAACTAACTGTGTTTTGATCTTAAAGCAAATCAAAATGTAAATAACTTAATTACAGATCACTGAGAATGCTTTACCTTAATATAGCAAAACACATCTGATGAAAAGAAAATCATGCATTTTTGTAGTTGCAACGACAGAACAAAAATACCCTTGTAAAACAATTACAGACAATATGGCCACACAAATGAGGAATTCAAGCATTCTCATTGTCATCTCTGTTCTACAAAGCATGGCACCACAGTCCCCATGCACAGCAGCTGCAGAGGTACTGCTTCATATCATCCATGGGAGACTGTGTGCAGTGTCATAAAATTTATGTTGGAAGAGCCCAATGAGGGAGTAAAAATCCCATTAAAATGTGTGCTAGTGAGGGTTGGCACTGGTGTTTCTCAATGCACAATAAAGAGAATAAAAAATGAGGTGAGAAACATAGCTATAGTTAGTTCCAAAGGTTTCTCTGTTCCAAGAAAGGCACAGAAGATGGAAAGAAAACTTTACCTTTAGATAATTTTGATGAACAAGTTGTCAGGAGACTAATACACAATTTCCCCATGGCACATAAACAGTGCCCAACATTAAAGTCACTACTTCCATTAAGATGGAAAAAACTGCATTTAATGGAGGCGTTTCATCAATATGATCCTTACTACACAAATTAGGCTACAGTTATTTCAATTTCTGTTTTATTGTTCCCAACTTATTTCTATGTTTAAATGTTTGTATATTTCATTTACCAGGTGTAGAAGTAATCAGAAACACCAAGGTGCTAGTTGAACATTTAAAAGCACAAAGTAAACATACTGACTTTCTGAAAAAATGCTGAGAAATTTCCATTAAGAGGAAGGTTCATCATATCTATCAATGAAAGGTATATTCTAGTTCTCATATTAGAAGGAGTAAAAGCACCACTTTCAAAAGGACAACTCCTTGCTGTAGTACACACAGGTAAAAATCATACATCATGTCACCATATAATTGTGCAGAATACAAGAAATTTATTTGTGTCTTGAGATTAAGTAAATTATTCCACTACAGGAGGAATATCTGATTATGTTCCAAATGGACTTTTAACATTCAAGTCAAGGAGTAAAACAGCAGATTGGTACAAAGAGACAATTGCTGTGACTTCTTCATGATAATTATCTGAAGCATTACAGTACTATTCACTTCAAATGTAGGCATAAAGCAATATTGCAGTTCAACTGAATTACTGTCATTTTTGTATCAGGTGGCTGGAAAAGAAATCAGTTTTTAAATTTCCCAGTAGCTCCACTATTGTGCTTGATAATGATATTTTGATATTTTGTATTTGTTGAATTATTGGTTGTAAGTATCAGAAATAAATCTTTAATACGTAACTTATAACTATACATGGAAATGTGATCTGTATGGCCTATTTTAGCTTTTTAGAAAATAGGCTGTAATTATGAATAATAAATAAATAAACAAATAAATAAATATTGGTAATATTGATTTAACCTTTAATGTGATCATTTGCAGGCTAGACGGCTGTAGGGTAGACAGGTGTAGTTATGCAGGATATGCTATGAGCAAAGGCGTAGCTATCCTAACTGCATCTCCCCTACTGCGCAAGGCCATTCACAGGGAAACCCCCACCACTACCATTGTCCCCTCCCCTACTGCGCTCTCTGTGCAGACATGGCCATGTTATTTTATGTGACCTATAACATCAATACTCTGAAAACTGTGAGTTATGTGTTTACCTGTTTAATAACTTTTGTCACTTCTTTCTGTGGTTCAACAAACAATAATATTTTCCTAGTGAAATACCTGTGATCAACCACCAAACCAAAAATTTAATAATCAAATACCTATATTGTCACCACCTGGACTCATAGTTTGATAACACCCTCTCATGTTAAAAAGTAAACACTACATGGATAATCATTACCCATAAACGGAGGCAAACTTTCATGCTTACTCCTTCCATGGTATGCAAAAATTAAAGAGTTTTATTTTTGTTGCCTGTCAAGGATGATCTCACTAGCTAAATTAACTCCTTGTATATTTTGGCAAAGAGTAATAATAAAATAATGTGTTGCTCTAGCCTTCTTCTTCATAACTGTGTATTTTACAATCCTTGAAAGTTATGTATCCTGTATTTCCTTTTTTCACAGGATACAGAGGAATACAAGAAATGCGTATAAATCAGATGCAAACATGTCACAGCTCTCAACAACACTTTCCTCTAAATCAAAATGCATGGAACTACACAGATGGAAGATTTGAATGTAATGAATGTGGTAAGGTGTACCAGAGGAAAAACTCACTTTACAACCATGTGAAATATGAATGTGGGAAAGAAGCCAGATTCAAGTGTCCTTACTGTCCTCAACGATCAAAACTCAAAGGAAATCTGCAAAAACATATCAAACACAAGCATATGGGTTTCATGTAACTCAGTTCATATGTCTGTCTGCTCAGAACCCTGAAAAAGTGAAACAAAACAACAAAAGCTAGGAGATTGTAGTCATCTTCAGAGTCTATTACTTCCACCTTCACAGATCATATTTTAATCCATATTATCATAAGGTGGAATATGGACATAATGCGAAAGGGCTCTATTCGAGCACTGATTGCATTAGAAACTGTATTTTGTGCTGCCTGGCTATAAAAAATCTCTGTAAATATTCTAATAAACTTTGAAGAGAAGCTGAATATACTGTATTTTTCTATTTTAAACTCATAGTTATGATGAAAAGTGCATCATGCCATCTAATTAGATAATCTAAATGTCTTAATAATAATTTATGAGAAAGTTGTTTCAGCTGCACTTTTTTATTTTTGTGTTATAGCGATAACAAAAAGGGATAATTTGTAACTGATTAATAAATTATGATAACATTCTGATAAAATTTGAAAAGAAAGATGTACGTACCTTCTGCATTCAACACACAAGTAGAAAAAGGTTTCATTTTGCATACAAGGAATGAATATAACTGGATTGCCTGTTATAAATTTCGAACTACTGTGAACATCATAGGATATATGTTGTTTTTGTTTGCTGCTGCTGCTGTTATTACCCTGTATGTAAAGTAGTGATGAATGATGATTTGTCTGAAATAGTGGGAAACTTCCTTGTTTTTGATGAGTCTCTACATCAAACTGTGCACCCTTTCTATCCCTTATTCCTCTATGCTTGAACTATGTTAGTACAAGGCTGTCTCACAACAAATTGACATTGGAATGTTGAACCCTAATCTGTCCCCCTTTTTTCCTACAATTACTACATCTATTGACATTTTCTGAGTCTGTTGTTAACCTATAACATATTATTGTCATATTACTGTACGCAGGCCCAGTTGCGATATCAATGGGGCTGCTAGTTCTCCCATAAGAAAATTATTTTCCACATTTTGAGATGGTGCAAACTGTTAAACTTATTAACGGTTTTAAGCAAAATGATTTTTGAATAATATTTGTATTGTGAATATGGTGGTATAGAAGAGACTAATATTTGTTTGGTTATGATAAGAAACATATGGAGCAACAAGTATCACCAATTATGTTCTCTTTTTTTCAATCATTATAAAAATTTTGAGAAAGGTACTATGGACTCTCTCTTCATTATTAATAATGAATAGTAAAGAAGGCTTTCATTCTGAACCAAGTAGTGTGGATTTATGCTCCAAGAAAATGTTTTCTTGCATTCTGTTTGGTTGACATAATAAACATTGAATTGTTCCTTGCTATCTGGGTGGTTTAATTTGTAGCATGTTGTTCCCTCTGGTCATGAACATAACAGTTCTGCTTGCTTATTCTTTACATGTGGCCCATCCATTTACAATGTCAGTTATGATCTGATATAGCATTAGAGTTTGACAGATTCAGTTAGAGTGTAACTGTCAGACTGCTGTCACGTTGTAACTAACATTAAATTTCATTATCTTGACACCATTTACAACCTTAATTACAAAACAGTCCACTATCGATGCAATATGGACATCACATCAATCTAGACATACTTGAAAATGGCAACTAAGCCAAAACAGTCTGTCCAGTCTGTCATGAATAAAGATTACTTATTGTGAGCAGCTATTTGGTGTATGTACTCAAACAATCATGTCATTATCAGACATATATTACGCTGTTGACCCTAAAGAAGAAATATTGTTATTTAATCTGCAAACTGATGGCACGTTGGTATTGAAGACATACAAATGGTCATTGTTATTGTAGGATCATGCTTTTCATGCTATGACATTTTAACACCTTTAGTATTTTTTGACAAATGGCAGATTCTTTTAAGACATCTATATTAAGATTTCTATACAGCAAATATTGGGGTATTTTAACTGTAGTGTTGTAGCAATGTTAGCAACTATATCAAAATCAAATCCTTTTATTTGTGTGAAGACAACATGAGGCATAACAAGCACAAGTTACTTCCTTAAAGACAACAGAATACAATGTTACACATTTAACTTTCATAAATGTCAGTTTACTCTTGAATATTACACAGTTTATATTTTACAGCATTTACTTCACATTATAATTAAATTATTAAATCATTTACACTATTACAACACTGTAGATGGCCTTTCTTTTTAGCCATGATTCCATCACCATTCTAAAATTGTTGTGTGGCATTTCCTTGACACTTTATGGTACTTTGTTCAGAAACACCTTGTCAGTGTGTGCACAATTGTTTTTGGTCTTGAATAGTCTAATCCAGTGGACATTTATCTAGTTTTTGTCCCTGGTTTCATAAGTATGGACTCTAGCCATAGTTTTATGTATATGGGTATTCTCTTTGACATAGACAAGAACTTAGACTTTTTGCAATCTGGAAATGGGTCATACTGTATTTTATATTCAGTGAAGTATTTTTTGTAGGAAGTTGCATTTTGTGTCTTATTACTTTCATGTAGATGTATATAGCTTCCAAGCTTAAGAATTTCGATCTACTGCAATATGTTCAACATGTTTTTTGTAATTCATTTGTTTGGCTTTAATGTGGGGTTACATTATACACTGTTTCTGGAAAAGCAGTCACTTCCCCTTTTGTTATTTCTACAAAACTGATCAGTAGTGTGGTAGCCTGGAAGAGAAAAATAATGAACTTCTAATCTTTATGACAAAGCTCAGCTGAACAAAGCAAATTTATAGCTGCAACTGGATGTTTAGGAAATATGTGTTTTCAAAATTTAGTTTACATGATCTTGTGTAAATACTAGTATTTATTTATTTTCTTTAAACTTCTGCAGCTGTGACCAAATTTAAATCCATTATTTGAAATGAACGACTGAAAGCAAGGGGAAACTACAGCCGTAATTTTTCCCGAGGGCATGCAGCTATACTGTATGGTTAAATGATGATGGCGTACTCTTGGATAAAATATTCTGGAGGTAACATAGTCCCCCATTTGGATTTCCGGGCGGGGACTACTCAGGAAGACATTGTTAAAAGGAGAAAGAAAACTGGCGTTCTACGGGTCGGAGCATGGAATGTCAAATCCCTTAATTGGGCAGGTAGGTTAGAAAATTTAAAAAGGTAAATGGGTAGGTTAATGTTAGATATAGTGGGAATTAGTGAAGTTCAGTGGCAGGAGGAACCAGACTTCTGGTCAGGTGAATACAGGGTTATAAATACAAAATCAAATAGAGGTAATGCAGGAGTAGGTTTAATAACGAATAAAAAAAATAGGAATGCGGGTAATCTACCACAAACAGCACAGTGAACCATTATTGTGGCCAAGATAGGTATGAAGCTCATGCCTACCACAGTAGTACAAGTTTATATGCCAACTAGCTCTGCAGGTGATGAGGAGATTGATGAAATGTATGAGATAAAAGAAATTATTCAGATAGTGAAGGGAGACGAAAATTTAATAGTCATGGGTGACTGGAATTTGATAGTAGGAAAAGGAAAAGAAAGAAATGTAGTACGTGAACATGGAATGGTGGTAAGGAATGAAAGAGGAAGCCATGTGGTAGAATTTTTGCACAGAGCATAACTTAATCATAGCTAACACTTGGTTCAAGAATCATGAAAGAAGGTTGTGTACATGGAAGAAGCCTGGAGATACTGAAAGGTGTCAGATAGATTATATAATGGTAAGACAGAGATTTAGGAACCAGGTTTTAAATTGTAAGACATTTCCAGGGGCAGATGTGGACTCTGACCACAATCTATTGGTTATGAACTGTAGATTACACCTGAAGAAACTGCGAAAAGGTGGGAATTTAAGGAGATGGGACCTGGATAAACTGACAGAACCAGAGGTTTCAGAGAGTTTCAGGGAGTTTCAGGGAAAGCATTAGCGAATCATTGACAAGAATGGGGGAAAGATATACAGTAAAAGAAGAATGAGTAGCTTTGAGGGATGAAATAGTGAAGGCAGCAGAGGATCAAGTAGGTAAAAAGACGAGGGCTAATAGAAATCCTTGGGTAACAGAAGAGATATTGAATTTAATTGATAAAAGGAGAAAATACAAAAATGCAATAAATGAAGCAGGCAAAAGGAATACAAATGTCTCAAAAATGAGATCGATAGGAAGTGCAAAATGGCTTAGCAGTGATGGCTAGAGGACAAATGTAAGGATGTAGAGACACATATCATTATGGGTAAGATATATACTGCCTACAGGAAAATTAAAAGAGACCTTTGGAGAATAGAGAACCACTTGCATGAATATCAAGAGCTCAGCCGGAAACCCAGTTCTAAGCAAAGAAGGGAAAGCAGAAAGGTGGAAGGAGTATATAGAGGGTCTATACAAGGGTGATGTTCTTGAGGACAATATTGTGGAAATGGAAGAGTATGTAGATGAAGATGAAATGGGAGATATGATACTGCATGAAGAGTTTGACAGAGCACTGAAAGTCCTAAGTTGACACAAGGCCCCGAAAGTAGACAACATTCTATTAGAATTACTGATAGCCTTGGGAGACCCAGCCCTGACAAAACTCTACCATCTGGTGAGCAAGATGGATGGGACAGGTGAAATATGCTCAGACTTCAAAAAGAATATCATAATTCCAATCCCAAAGAAGACAGGTGTTGACAGATGTGAAAATCACTGAACTATCAGTTTAACAAGCCATGGCTGCAAAATACTAACACGAATTCTTTATAGACGAATGGAAAAACTGGTAGAAGCCAACCTTGGGGTAGATCAATATGAATTCCGTAGAAATGATGGAACACGTGAGGCAATACTGCCCCTACGACTTATCTTAGAAAATAGATTAAGGAAAGGTAAACCTACATTTCTAGCATTTGCAGACTTAGAGAAATTTTTTGACAATGTTGACTGGAATACTCTCTTTGAAATTCTGAAGATGGCAGGGGTCAAATACTGGGAGCAAAAGGCTATTTACGATTTGTACAGAAACCAGATGGCAGTTATAAGAGTTAAGGGGCATGAAAGGGAAGCAGTGGTTGGGAAGGGAGTGAGACAGGGTTGTAGCCTCTTCCTGATGTTATTCAATCTGTGTATTGAGCAAGCAGTAAAGAAACAAAAGAAAAATTCGGAGTTGGAATTAAAATCCATGGAGAAGAAATAAAAACTTTGAGGTTTACTGATGGCATTGTAATTCTGTCAGAGACAGCAAAGGACTTGGAAGAGCAATTGAATGGAATGGATAGTGTCTTGAAAGGAGGATATAAGATGAACATCAAGTAAAGCAAAACAACGATAATGGAATGTAGTTGAATTAAACTGGGTGAAGCTGAGGGAATTAGATTAGGAAATGAGACAATTAAAGTAGTAAACGAGTTTTCCTATTTGGGGAGCAAAATAACTGATGATGGTTGAAATAGAGAGGATATAAAATGTAGACTAGCAATGGTAAGGGAAGCATTTCTGAAGAAGAGAAATTTGTTAACATCAAGTATAGATTTAAGTCTCAGGAAGTCATTTCTGAAAGTATTTATATTGAGTGTAGCCATGTATGGAAGTGAAACATGGACGATAATTAGAAAAGAAGAGAATAAAAGCTTTCAAAATGTGGTGCTTCAGAAGAATGCTGAAGATTAGATGGGTAGATCACTTAACTAATGAGGAGGTATTGAATATAATTGTGGAGAGGAGAAATTTGAGGCACAACTTGACTAGGAGAAGGAATTGCTTGGTATTACATATGCTGAGGCATCAAGGGATCACCAATTTAGTATTGGAGGGCAGTGTGGAGGGTGAAAATCGTAGAGGGAGACCAAGAGACGAATACACTAAACAGATTCAGAAGGATGTAAGTTGCAGTAGGTACTAGGAGATGAAGAAGCTTGCACAGGATAGAGTAGCATTGTGAGCCCGCTGGCCGCAGTGGCTGTGCGGTTCTAGGCGCTGCAGTCCAGAACCGCGGGACTGCTACGGTCGCAGGTTCGAATCCTGCCTCAGGCATGGATGTGTGTGATGTCCTTGCAACCCTAGCATGCCTCCCTTCAGACCAAAAGTCTCAACTTATACTGCACACTACCGATTACAGCCAGTGATCCTTTCAGTCAAAATGCACACTGAACTTGAGCTCTAATGGGGATCAGAAAGATGCCACAAATAATGAGGCTAATGAGAAGGCTCACTACATTAATATGTGGTAGAAGTTGAGAATTTGGGTCTGACAGGAGGTGTACTATGTGTAGTCCATGCAGGTGTGGTGGCCACTATGCCCGAATAGCATAGTGATCAGCACATCTGCCTAGTAAGCAGGAGACCTGGGTTTGAATCCTGGTCTGGTACAAATTTTTAACTTGCCCCATGGATATAAGTCAATGCCCATCTCAGCCTAAAATAATGAGGTAAGACTTTTTTCAAAATTTGCATAAAAATGTTAAGAATGATTTCTGTACTATGCAAGTGCTTTTGTTGTTGTGGTCTTCAGTCCAAAGACTGGTTTGATGCAGCTCTCCATGCTTCTCTATCCTGTGCAAGCCTCTTCATCTCCCAGTACCTTACACTGATCAGCCAGAACATTATGACCACTACTTAACAGCTGGTACGTCCACGTTTGGCATGGATAACGGCAGTGATGCATCATGGCATGGAAACAGTGAGGACTTGGTAGGTTACTGGAAGGAGTGGGCATCACATCTGCACAAACAAGTCACCTAATGCCCATAAATTCTGGGGAGGGAGGCCGTAAGCTCTGATACCACGTTCAGTCACATCCCAGATGTGTTTGATTGGGTTCAGATCTGGCAAGTTAGGGGGCCAGCCTATCAATTGGAATTCACCACTGCGTGCGTCAAACCACTGTGTCACACTCCTGGCCTTGTGAATGGCGCATTGCCCTGTTGAAAAATGACAGTGCCATGAAGGGGTGTACATGGTCTGCAACCAGTGTATGATACTTTTTGGCTGTCATGGTGCCTTGCACAAGCTCCACTGGATCCATGGAAGCCCACATGAATGTTCCCCAGAACATAAAAGAGCTGCCACAAGCTTGTCTCCATCCTGCAGTAGTGATGTCAAGGAGCTGTACCCTGGAAGATGATAGATTCGCTCCATCCTGTCTGCATGATGAAGAAGCTATCAGGATTCATCAGACCTTGAAATGCTCCACCGCTGCACCAATATCCAGTGCCAATGGAATGCAATTGTTTCAGTTTTAAGCTAGAGTTCATGACCAATAAATTGTCATCAGAGTCCATATCTGCCCCTGGAAATCTCTTACAATTGAAAATCTGGTTCTGCAATCTCTGTCTCATCATTATATAACCAATCTGAAACCTTCCAGTGTCTCCAGGTCTCTTCTGCATATATAAACCTTTTTCATGATTCTTAAACCAAGTGTTAGTGATGATTAAATTATGCTCTGTGTAAAATTGTACCAGGTGGCTTTCTCTTTCATTCCATTTCCCCTGTCCATATTTACTTAAAATTTTTCCTTCTCTTCCTTCTTGTACTTCCAAATTTCAGCCCCCCATCAAAATTAAATTTTTGCTTCTCTAAACTATCTGAATAGTTTCCTTTAGCTCATCATACATTTCTTCAATCTCTTCATCATCTGCAGAGCTAGTTGACACATACTGTTGTACTACTGTGCTAGGTAGTGGGCTTCATGTCTATCTTGGCTACAATATTGTATTCACTATGCTGTTCATAGTAGCTTACCTGCTTTCTTATTTTCTTATTCATTATTAAACCTACTCCTGCATTATCCCTATTTGATTTTGTATTTATTACTCTGTATTAACCTGACCAGAATTTCTGTTCCTGCTGCCACCGAACTTCATTAATTCTCACTATATCTAACTTCAATCTATCCATTCCCTTTTTAAATTTTCTAACCAAACTTCCTGATCAAGTGATCCAACATTCCATGCTCTGTTCTGTAGAACACTAGTTTTGTTTATCCTGATGGTGATATCCTCCTCAGTAGTTCCTACCCAGAAATCTGAATGGGAGACTATTTTACCTTTGGAATACTTCACCCAAGAAGATGCCATCAGCATTTAACCATACAGTAGAGCTGCATGCTCTCAGGAAAAATTACAGCTGTAGTTTCCCTTGCTTTCAGCTGTTCACAGTATCAGCACAGTAAGGCTGTTTTGATAGATGTTACAAGGCTAGATCAGGCAATCACCCAGATTGTTGCCCCTGAAACTACTGAAAAGGATGCTACCCCTCTTCCAGAACCATATGTTTGTCTGGCCTCTCAGCACATATCCCTCTGATGTGGTTGCACCTACAGAGTGTACTGTATTGCTGAGGCATGTAAGTATTATAATTGTGCAAATAATTTGATGATCTTGGATTGTCCCATTATTTTGGTAGCTAAAATTCAGTTGTTTACTTTTTGGTCATATGTTTGAGAGAATTAGAAACAAGTGTCTCTATAAATTTCACAATGGATTTTTGTTTGAATTTTTTTGGGCGGGGTGGAGGGGGGAGGGGGTGTAGATGAAGTGTCAAAATGTTCACTTCTTCAGGGCCCAGCTATTCTGTGCAGAAAAAGTTACATTGGTGTTAAAATTGTGGAATTCTTTCTTTCATGTCGAAAAACTAAAATCAGTACCAAATTACTGGATAAACTGAAACTTCTCTGCTTTATCTTCAAGTACATATTGCTACTTAATAACAGAATACCAATTATTATTAAAATACATTATAATTCATGCTTTCTGAACAAAACTTGAAAATAAAAAATTGAAATACAAAAAGCTTAAATGATTTGTTTAAAAGTAAGAACTATAATAGAGTATAGAAACATTTGATGTACCTTGGAATGATGTACAGCATCAAAATCATGTAAAGCAAATGAGGTGCCAACTGAGAATTTAAAATTCAATGTTTAACTAAGAATCTTATGATTTTTGAAATTGCTGTATGATTATGAGTGTCATTCGAAGGCATGTTAAATATTCCTTTTATCTTTTTTGTTTCTTACTTTTACACAGATTGTTTCACAGAACATTTTACCCTCTTTCCTTAACCATGTGTATCTAATCCTCTACTTATGGAAGAAGCCCTACAACACAAATATATACTTTCATATGAGAATGTAACTGTAATGGGACAAATTTCAGTAGAATTTGAAGCAGAAGTCAAAGCCCAGAAGCCAGACGGCACACGCTGTTCATTGAACTGCATGATCAGCTTCTGTGTTGTCAGATCACCAGTGCCAAAACCAAGCCACAGACATCGGCAGCAGCCGGCCATCATCCATGTTTTATTAGCACCCCTCAGCAGCAGCAAGACTGGCCTTGGTCCAGCTCCTTAGAAGCCTCTATGGCTTTACTGACTTCTGTCTGTTATGCCAGAGACCAGTCATTGCCCTATTCCACAGTGGCCCACAAACACTGCACTTCTGCAAATTCAACACCAAGAACAAGCATGTAATTGCTGATCTGGTTAAGTACATCATGTTCAGCATGGCAGGGCCATGCACAATGCTTGCTGTGTCAGTGGGAGTCTTCACCATAAACTCTGCAGTCACCAGTCACGAACAAAGGACCTCTGCACGTCTGCCCAGCCCTGGAAGCCAACACTGCGCCAGCCACCCACATCTACTCTTCATTATTGGTCTGGACTTTGAATCCATGCAATGCATTTGCTGCACCACCCAGAATTCTGTGGCCTACCATAGAAGTAGAAGACACTGCTGGCTGGCCTTCTTCTACACTGCAACCTGCATATTTGCTGTCGGAACTGAAATATTTGGGAGACTAATGGAATAACAATAACCAACAAAAGATACAGCATGCTGATGGCAGAAGACTAGAAACAGTGATTCAACAGGGACAGCATGAGGTGTAAGTAGTAACCCAACCTTTTTATTTTCACTCTCGGGATTATGTACAGCCTTTGGTTTCTGTCTGTGTTAGATACCACTGTAGTGTTCAGTAAGGGACCGAGGTTCAAAACATTAATTTCAGTAATATGGACCAAGTGTAATTTACCTGGGCACTCTGCCTCAAGCACTAAGTCACATCCAATAGCGTGTTGGATTTACCATCAGAAAGGTCATTACACGAACCACTGTTGGAACTGTGCTTGGTTTAGATGTGGGGAACTGTGTGTGCTGAGAGGACTTAAGAATAGACTGAAGTAACTGTAAGTTTCACTTTTAGAAAGTAAAATGAGAACTGTAAGTAGTTAAAGTTTAGGTAACAGGTTAGAAAAACTTTTAGATTAGACTCAGATTGTGTGGGATATGCGTATAGTTGAAACATAGCAGCTCAATAATAAGGTAAGGATAACCAGTGGTATGTAAGCACTGACCAAGTATGGCATGGTTTGAGAGCAGGAACAGAATTGGATGGTTCAGATTTTCTGTCTGTACATTATGCATGACTGACCAAAAGCAGCAATATGCTGAGGCACCACATGGATGCGTGACTTGTGACTGTCAAAGATGTCATCAATTAAATCACTCCAGGTTTGCCAGGACACAATGCACATAATAGCAGCAAATCAAGCCAGTGAAAGTAATTGACAATGCTACCTTATACATACTAAAAAGGGGCTGAATTTCACACCAACACCGACAACATTACCAACAGGACAATACATCAGCGCGGTGGAACAGGCCGCTCTTGCACTTCCAAGTGATGCTGCAGAAGAAATACGATCAGAAACATGCTGTGTACTCACCAGGGTGGCTCCACTGAAGCCAAACATCTACAAGGAAGAGAGGAAAGCACTGAAGTGGCTCCGAGAAGATGCTGAGACTGTGGTCCTCTCAGCAGATAAAGGAAATTGCACAGTCCTACTACCATGTAATGTATACAAACAAAAATTGTACGACCTATTAGAAGACAAAACCTACTGGAGAATCAAAGACGATCCTACCAATAGAGTGAAAAGGAAGACTATTGAGCTTCTCCAGCATACCTTTGAAGATAAGAAGACGATGAAGAAACTTCGTCCACAAGCATCTGCAGCCCCTAGACTTTACGGACTACCTAAAGTCCATAAGAATGGATTGCCTCTCCGCCCAATTTTAGCAACATTGGAGCACCAACATATGAATTAGCAAAACATCTGATGTCAATGCTGAGTCCCCTTGTGGGCAAATGTCAGCACCACATCAGAAACTCCGCGCATTTTGTCCAGCAGCTCCAGAACTTCCGATTGGGCCAAGAAGACATCATGGTGAGCTTGGATGTGGTATCACTGTTTACTAGGGTACCTCTAAGAGACTCCCTAAGCCTCAAAGGAGAAAAATTCGGACCAACAGTAACAAAAGTTTTCGAATTCGTACTTATGTCACATACTTTCTGTTCGATCGGAACTACTACGAACAAACTAATGGGTTAGCGATGAGCTGTCCGCTATCAACAGTAGTGACCAATATGTTTATGGAGGCTTTTGAAGAAGAAGACAAGCCTTCTTGTAGACGATACATTCATAATCTGGCCGCATGGACGACAACGCCTCCAAGACTTTCTGCAGCATCTGAACTTGTTGCACCAAAATATCAAGTTCATGATGGAGGTAGAAGAAAACAACCAGCTTCCATTTCTGGATGTGCTCGTCAAGCGAAGACCAGATGGCACACTAGGACACAGCATCTACAGTAAGCTGACACATACAGATTTGTACGTGTATGCCTCCAGCTGTCATGCCCCTTCACAGCGAGAGGATGTTCTAAGCACACTGGTGCACAGAGTACGCAAAATCTCGGACTGCGACAGCCTAGCAGCTGAATTGCAACACTTGCAGGCTGTGTTCTGCATGAACAGTTACAAAAACCGGCAGATGAAATGGGCCTTAAGACCGAAGAAGCTGAGACCACAGCCTTCTGAGGACAAAGACAAACCGGTTGCGACAGCGATCATAGCATATGTCAGGAACATATCAGCAAAGATTGGCAGAATACTCAAACATTGACTAGACATCTCACCTTCTTGCTACAACTGCATATTAGTAAAACTGATAATCACATTAAAAATTCTGTGCACTTTATTGAAAAGTTGAAGGACATTACTGTCAGCCCGTGTGATATCCTTGTAAGTTTTGATGTGGTATCCCTGTTTACCATAGTTCCTGTTGACAAAGCTCTTTCATACATAGCTGATATGCTTCCCACTGATATAGTAGCTCTGTTTCCACATTGTCTGTCCACGACTGGTTTTCAGTATGATAATGAGTTTTACGAGCTAACGGAAGGAGTTACCATGGGCAGCCCTCTGAGTCCAGCTGTTGCTAATCTATTCATGGAATTTTTTGAGCAGCAGGCACTCCAGTCTGCCAGTAAAAGACCTTTTAAGTGGTATCGGTATGTGGATGACACTTTTGTGGCATGGAATCATGGTGAAGAGGAATAGTATGGTTTCTTGGTGCACCTAAATATATTCATCCAAAGATACAATTTACTATGGAGAAAGAGAGCAATGGACAACTAAATATTCTGGATGTATCAGTAATCAAATGGGCAGATAGGAATTTAAGGCATAAAGTGCATAGAAAAGATACAAACACTGACCGTTACATTCAAAAGGATTTGAACCATCATCCCAAGCAGAAGAGAGGTGTCATTAAAACGTTGGTGGACAGAGCTAATAAGTCCTGTGAGCCAGTTTATTTGCAAGATGAACTAAATCATTTGCGAATTGCTTTTAACAAAAATGGATATACTGACAATGAGATAGATTGAGCACTTAATCCCAGAAGAAAAGTGTCTGACCACATTCAGTAATAACAACCGTCAGCTGGAAAAGCTTTTCTTCCATTCATCCGCAATATTACAAACATTATTGGGAAAGTTCTGGCCAAGTTTCAAGTTGACACAATCTTTAGACACACTAAGAAGGTTAGTGAGTATTTAAGATCAGCGAAAGACACACGATGCCCCTTAGCAACTCCTGGTGTATAAAATTCTGTGTAGCTGTGGGAAAGTTTATATTGGAACAACGAAAAGAAGTGTCAGTACCCTCTTAACTGAACCAAAATGAACTGTCGACTAGGACATACCAACAAATCAGCTGTAGTGGAACATGTTTTTAAAGACGGTGATCATGAAACAAAATTTAGTGATACAGGCATGCTAGCCAGGACATCACATTATTATGCAAGTATGTATAGGGAAGCTATATAGATTCAGAAACACCACAATAATTTTAATACCAAACAGAAAGGTTTAAAGTTAGGCAAGATATGATGGTTGACTTTGCACCAATGATGTGACAATCGATTACCTTCAATTGAGAATAATGACAATAGTCAGAGATAGACTTACAGTCAGCCCCACATGATGTATGGTGGCGCCATCTACATGATCTATATAAATGGGACCTCCACCGCCTGGAAGCCAATTGTTGACTCACATCAGAAGATGTTGCCCGCAGTTGGCAATGAAATGTCAGGAATTTTTGTTTGTGTTCTATTTAAATGTACTTCCCTTTAAAATGTGAGACTGTCACATTTGCTGCCCTCTTAATATTTACTAATTTTAATTTGCTACATATATTACTGGTAGGTTACTCAATACAATGATTTTAGACCCTTTTTTAGATTCTGTTTTTAGTGCATTTAGTACTAAGATTTATTAATATTTATTTCTATTTCTCATCATATATATCTTCTTTTTAGTGAAATAATGTTGCATGAATTCTGTCTGTGAGTTTGTTCATAAACTGTTACCAATGTTTGACTGATTTTATTGCAGAAATGAATAAACAACAAAAAACAGCAATTTTGTATTAAGTTACCAGTGTCCAGATTGCCTGAAAGTGTACAAGAAGCTGTGTAATTTGAAGCAACACCTGAGAAATGAGTATAGCCAACCTCCTCAATTCCAGTGTCCATACTGCCCTCAAAGAACCACACAGCAAAGCAGCTTAAGACAACATATCATTCAGAGACATGACGGCAACATTCCATATTTTTAAATAATTGCAGGATAATGGGAAATTGTTGTTGCTGATACAAGTGCTGTAATATAACTATGGAGTCAGCCATTTATTAGTAACTTTACCTTAAGAACTTGAGCTTCCATATTGTGAACTGCTGCAAATATACAGATATGAATTTGAGATCATCCAAGTGACTTAATTTCTTACACAGAGTGAAACCAAGAGCTCTCTCTCTCTCTCTCTCTCTCTCTCTCTCTCTCTGTGTGTGTGTGTGTGTGTGTGTGTGTGTGTGTGTGTGTGTTCACTCCTAATGTATAAGAGCAACAAGTAAATGAAACAAAACAATAGAGTTCAGTTCAGTTCTACATGAAAATGTAAACAGTATGACACATTAATAACAGATGGTATCAGCCATACTTTATTTCAGACAGTTGTTCCTTGCTAGTAGAGACATAAATATAGCTTAACTAATGTAAATAGATAATGATAAAATGGAGAGAATAAATTGCTAGTTGCCACATAGAGAATGTGCTGAGTCACAGAGAGGCACGGTGAAAAATACTGCTAAGATAATTAAGTTTTCAGACAAAGTTCTTCTTCCAAAAGTGATGGGGCACCTGAAGATTGTGGCCATGTGTGTGTGAGTTGCACTTGAGTAAATGGGTGTGTGTTTTCTATTTTGGGAGAAGAACTTTGTCCGAAAGCGTAATTATTTTAGCTCTCTTTATCATTGTGCCTGGCTGCAACTCAGGGCCTCCTCTATGTGGTGATTAGCAACCTATCCTTTCCCTATTGTTGTTATTGTCTACTGGACATTTCATTCTTTTGCATAGATAATGGATATAATAAAGGTAGGAACTCACTGTAAAATTGAGGCATGTTGTAAAGGTAACAACTCACTGTAAAGTTGAGGCACTGAGCTGTCAATAAGCACATAAACAAGACTGTAAAGTTTTCTAAGCTTTTGGACAACATCCTTCTTCAGAGCTAAGTAATGCAGAACACAAACATGGCTGCACTGTCCCAGTCAGCTGCATTATACAGGCACTCCAACATAACTATGTGAGGGGTTGTATCGAATTGATTGGAAGAGAGGAAAAATGAGTTGGGCGATGGCTTGGTGGTGGGAATGGTGGCTGACAGCTGAAGGGGGCAAGGAGGCTGGGGGCAGAGGGAGAAAATGCCATGGGATGTGGATTTAAGCACTGGTGGATTCACCCAGGTACAGGCAGAGAGAGTTGTATGTCACACAATAAAGTGGAGGAGTGAACTGGGAGTGGAAGATTGCACTGAGGAGGAGGAAGGAAATAGCTCTTTCCCATTAAAAAGGTGCAGGCACATATGCAGTAAGTAACCAATTTTGATAATTAATGGCATTATAATATCATGTAGAAGGAAATGGGAAGTATATCATAACATGAAAGACAGTCGGAGCCTGATAACAGAAGTAAAGTGCTGAGGAATGTCATCTGATAGGCTATAACATTGCATTACGCCAAGAGACTAGGAATCTCACAGAACAATAATGAAACTATTTGGTCAGTTGTGAATGAGGTGTCAGGGTAGAATGTGAATGCACAACAATTTACATCCATCCTGTGTAAGAATTAAACTGTTAGTGACACACTGTAGTTGTGTAAAATCACTTGTTGTCAATAGTCAGCATATTTAATCAAAATTTTAATGATACAGGTAAATATGTAGAACTCTTGAAACTTGCTGTTCCGAACAACTACATCATACAGCTACAGGAAACAAGGAAAACAAAATTGAATCAATTATTACACCATTAAAGAATGAAGACTCCCATAGGTATGATGAAGATCAGTGCACCAAACAATAGCTCCATACTCAGTCACCTGTGCAATGTGTGTTTCAGGTGTTATAAGTTTCTTGATAGACAGAAACACTGATTTGTGACACCACTTTGTAAAATGAATCAAGAGGTAACATATACAAACACTGGCCAATTTCTTTGGTGCCAGTGCCTTCAAAACTTTTTGAGAAAGCAATGAGTAGGAGAGTAGAGGCTCATTGCAGAACACAATTTGCTGTTGATTCTCAGTTTGGCTTCAGGAATGTAGTATCTACAGAAAATGCTAGTTCTTCTCTTGTTTGTGAGACACTAACAGGTCTAAATGATAAATTAAGATGGTAAGCATTTCTTTAATTTAACAAAAACAATTTGATTGTATACCATACAATACTTTTGCCTAAGTTGAAACATTGGTTCCACTTCACATCTGGGAAGTAGGAAGCAAAAGGTTATCCTCCAGTGTCAACAAAGAGAAAAGAGAAACAAACAGAGAAGAGACTGGGCTCATGTAAAGTGAAGAGTGTCACAGATTTCTGTTTTGGGTCCATTTTTTCCCTCTTCTTAGAGTGTGTCAATGGTCTGCCACTTAACATGACGAATGACGCAGAAATTGTTCTCTTTGCAGATGACACAAGTATTATTGTGAAAGAAATTGAACATAATATACATCATGTAGCTAATAGGGTAGTTAGTAACATTATGACATGGCTTTCAGAGAACAGATTAATTCTTGATTGTATAAAAATGCAGTGCATATACTTTTTGGCATAAAACTCTGTAAAAGGAAAATTCCATTGTCTGGTGGTGGTTGAACAGTCAGTGAATTCAACCATTATAAATTCTTAGTACTTAGGGTGGATGGAAGACATTATTGGAATCACCACTGTCAAATACTTGTGCAGAAAATGAATGCTACTATCTTCAGTATGACAAATATCTCTCCTGTCTCTGACACTGAAACAAAAAAATCTTGTTTATTTTGTTTACTTTCACTCTATTATCTCCAGTGTTGTCACTGAGTGAGGTGGTGCAGTGACAAGCCATCAGAAGGATGATGGTTCAAATTTGCGTGCAGCCATCCTGATTTAGGTTTTCTGTGAGTTCCCTAAATCACTCCAGGCATATCCCAGGATGATTCTTTCCCCATCCTTGAAACAATCTGAGCTTGTGCTCTATCTCTAATACCCTCATTGTCAATGGGACATTAATCCCTAATATTCCTTCCTTTCCTGTCTTGTCATATTTTGGAGCAACTCATCAATAATATTCTTAGCCCAGAAATGGACTGTCCAACTGATCTATGTTTGCAGTTCATGAACTTTGTGTTGGCCACTGTCACAGGTGTCTAACTTTGCCATCCTTGTACATATAAGGGGCATTCACCTGAAAATGAGACAGAGGGAAAAACCTAAGTAAACTGTTTATTATGTCAAGAGTAGTTGCCATAATTGTTAATGCATTTATCCCACCATGAGACAAGACAGTTGAAACCTTCATGGAAAAATGTTTGCAGTTGCCTGTGGAACCACGATTGTACCTAGGCATGCACACCTTCATCTGCAGCAAATCTACAGGCACAAATGTCTTTCTCCAGGGATCCAAAAAGTGGAAATTGCTTGGGGAGAGATCAGGACTGTATGGAGGATGTGTAATGGCTTCCCAGCAAAACTTCTGCAGTGTAGTTGAAACAACTTTGGCAACATGTGGGTAAATAAGCCCAGAAGAAAGACATTTGTGGCCATCAATTTATGTTCTTCGGACGAAGAGATGCACACCCAGCTACAGTCATAGTTTTTCAGGCTTTCACAAACATTTTTCCACAATAGCATTGACTGTTTTGCCTCACAGTGGGATAAATGTGTCAACAAGTATGTTGACTACTTTTGAAACAGTGAGCAGTTTACTTAGGTTTCTTTCCATCTGTCTCATTTTCATTTACTGACCCTTATATATTCCATCACGGGATTTGTTGTTAATAATATTAACTCATTCAGAAGAAACTGCAAGATTCATTCAGCGACTATTAGGTGGAAAAATTATGTGCCCTTAGATAAGACTTCATTAGGGATTGTACAGAAAACTGTGTATTATTCAGCACACTTCAGTTTTCAATAGGGTTTCAGCAGAACTTTGTTCATGATACACATTCCATGAGCTCATCTTTAACTTGTAAAGTTATGGTTGGGTTTTCTGCTTATGTGGAAACCAATACTCTTTTTTTTACCCTTACGGTTGGTTCATTTGTTGTTTTATATCCACATGCATATGTGCCTGGGTGTTTATTTGGTTTTTGTATATAGTACACTTGGTAACTCATCACTCATCACTGACTGGTATGTTAGTGTCATCAGTAAACGATACTGTTTCACTATTTTTGGCATGTTGGTGAAAATTTATGGTATATATCAAGAAAAGTATTAGCACATTCCTTGGGGGATTCCAATATTTATGTATTCTGGTGGAGAAAATTGTTTTAAGGTATGACTGGAGTTAGTTTGAGTGATCTCCATCCATTGTGCTCTGTTTTTCAGGTATGAATGAAATTGCTTATTTGCTACCCCCTTTATTCCTAGTGCCTCCAGTTTACTTAGCAGAATTGTGAGCATCAGAAGCTTTGGTAAAGACGAGGAAGATACGTGTTATATGATCTCATTTCTCTACTGTTTCCAGAACAACATTTATAAATTGAGAGATAACTGATGCTGTGTTTTTACCAGATCTGAAACCAAACTGATACTTACACAGAATATTGAACTTCGTTATGTGCCCCATGAGTCTATTTTTATTTGATTTCTATTAATGTTGAAAATGATAAGAGTAAAGAGATGGGTCTATAGTTTTCTATGGTTTCTGGGTCATCTTTCTTATGTAGAGACAGGATTTTTGCATTCTTTAGTGTCAGTGGGAAGTGACCTGCAACAATGAAGGATTCATTTATGACACGCACTAAGGAATCCACAAAGTCCTTCAGCAAGCACACAGGTACTTCATCTATATCTGCTAAGGTTTTAATTTATAGGTTGCGCACGACACTGCTGAGTTCTTCCACAGGGTTGCAGCATCACTGCGTTTAGTATACTGTACAGTGTTTGTATAGGCTGGGCTTTATAAAACTATTGTTGCAGTAGGTGTCTATATTGCTGATGCACTGATGTGTAAAGTTTGCTAGATTTTCGAGATCATGTACTATGGTACCATGAGGCTGAAATTGCGTATACACTAGCCTCCCTTATTTTCCAGGTTGCTTTGGTTTTATTTCCTGCCTTTTAATCATTTTGGAACTTTTTTCTGTTAGTAACACTTTTCTGTATATCTTTTTGTATGTGTGGTGACAGTTTCTAAATGCAGGATAATTTTGTTTGTTTTTTATGCTGTTGAGGTATTTAAGGTTTATGGAGGACTTCCTTATCCAATTGGTCATCCAGTCATAATTTGTTTTGTTCTGTAATAACTCTTTGTGCTTTTGGAAACACCTCTTCAAATTTGAATGTAAGATTCCAATTTTGTTGGTTTGATGTAGTTTTTGAGTAGTGGTGATTGTGGACATGGTTGTAGTTTTGAGTTTCATGATTTGGTATCGGTAATTTCTGTTGACCTGTATAGGTCAAGGGAAGTGTTCGATTCCAGTGGATATTGTTTTTAGTTGATTTTGGGAATGATGTTGTCATTTTATTTTATCATTTTTGTCATTTGGTTTAGAGGTGTCTGTTTATTTTTAGTTTTCCCCACCCATAAACCCCCAGTTTCCCTAGCTTGTCCCATTAGTTTCATTATATTTTTGGAGGAATATGAATGTGATGGTTTTTCGATCTATTTTTGTGTTTGTTGTCACGTTTATGTAATGATGTCATAGTCACAATATGAGAGTTGTTGTGAATGGTTGTTTCCTCCATATTGGTGACGTCATTGGTCAAAGCAGATGGGTGGAATTGGACATTTCCGTTAACCTCAGACTTCAACCTAGACATGTGTCTTTCAAATGTAATCTCCTTACCGTCTGAGCTACCTAGGCAAATCTTATGGCGTTTTTCACAGCTACTATACTGTAACCCCATCCCATATATGATAAACTCTTGCTACAACTGTAAGAAGGATAATACCATCAAGTACTTCCAAAACCATGGCTACATTGTCCTTTAGTAATAGACACTGTAAATACATTAGGTAGTTGGACTTTATAGTCAATTTGTAATTAGTTCTGAAGAAGGGCATGATTCAAAAAATTCTCAATATTTTCATCTTTGTTAAAATGTGTATGAAACACTTACTACCTCACATACAAGGTGAGTGGTTACCATTACCCTTTCCATTGTTTGTATTCCACTCAGGATTCTCCAGTACCATGTTAACTCATGATTACCAAGATTGTGTATTCAGAAACAATTGCAGTTTTTCAACCAGCCTTTAAAGTCATTGTAACTTCATTTATGTAGCCTAAGAATAAGAGTGAGCCCTGTACCAGTTACTCTGGGACCCCATATTCTTCCCAGTTCAGGTTAGTTTCATGCCTGTAACATAGTCTGTCAGTGAGATCCCTTGTTTCTTCTGTTGATGGTAAGATTTCATCCATACTAGGTCCATGAATATGAGACACTGTACAGTTAGCGATGTAGAATTTTATCATTCACACAACCAAAGGCTTTGGCAAGGTCACAAAGTATACCAACAGGATAATTTTTCTTTTTTAGCTGGAATTTTCTTTAGGCAGTCTTGTAGCCTATTGTTCTCACCAAGAACAATGCTTTACAAAATCCAAAGTGAGAGATAATTAACAAGTTCTGTTCAATCAAACAAGTCAGTATTTTATCACAGGCCAGTTTTGGAAAGATTGGAAGATGAAATAGGTTTGTAATTAACAGTGGTTTGTGTATCTCTCTGGTTTTATATACAAGTGCTACTACAGCATAATTAAGTGTGTCAGAAAAAATGCCCCAAGTCATTGACTGATTTCAAAGAATGCTAAAGGATAATCCTATCAATTCAGCATAACTTTCAATGTTCTGCTAGAAACACTACTATAACCAGTGGAATTATTACTTGTTAATGATCTGGGAACTCAAGTTTAATATTGATGACTATTTTTGATGGGATTTTTTTGTTTGATTTTATTCTAAAATATTTTACCTTATTGTTAGAATGTTTTATTTTTTGGCACTTAGTGCATGTATATCACTTTTTAATAGCAGTTTGATTGATTTTACAATACTAGCGGTAATGTAGTTTAAACTTGGGGCTGCAGCTTGTCCTCGAAATTAGGTGAAGCTCTTTCTTTCCTAGCACAATGTATTTTACTCCCAGGAGCTACCCATCCATAATCCTTGATGCTGTTTGTTTTACTTTTGTATGTTTTAGATGAAAACATGACTCAAAGTACTGTAAGAATACATTTAAGAAAGAGTGAAATTTTTCATTTACACTGTCTGCTTTATAAATTTCTTCCAAGTATACTTCCTATAATTTATCTCTAAATGCTGTGACAAAACCATCATTTATGATTCTTCAATACAATACTTTTGTTCTATAATCTGTACCTAGCTGGTCAGAATATTCCATCATCAACATTTGACCATCGTGTTCAGATAAACCATTGACTGTTGGCTTTACACTTGAATCGTTGCAGGTTGTTGGGTCTAAACACAAACTGTCAGTGACTGTCAGTCCTGTCCTTCAACTGTTATAGAGAATTTTACTATGGCAAATAATCTGAAATTGGACATCAACATCTTTTGGTGCTCTTGATCGATACTGTCTGACAGAAAACAATGATTCTTTGGTTGGGTGTGCATGACCTTATTAAAACTGTCACTGGCTGTTTTATGAAACTTAAGACAGAATTACTAACTTGTGTGTTTCTTGTTCCAGTATTGTGGCACAGCAGTCAAAGAGCTGTTCATTAATCTCATTTGCTCCTCATTCCACATAAAATGCTATTCCTTCTTTTGCACTGAATCTCTTGTGTTCTTCAGTTAGCATAAGAGTGTATCTAGAATTGTTGAGGTTTGTTTTCATTTTTCAATCACTGGGTTCTTAATCTGTTACTATGCCATGTGTGCCAGTAGTCACCAGTTCCTTGAAGCTGCCATAGAATCCATAATACTGTTGCAGTAATAATTGTTGAAATGTAATTATAGCAGACTTTTATTTAAGAGTGATATGATATGAGTATTTGAGGATGAGAGCAGTATTTTTCACTTTGCTTTTCCAGTACTCAAAGTACTGTAAGAATACATTTAAGAAAGAGTGAAATTTTTCATTTACACTGTCTGCTTTATAAATTTCTTCCAAGTATACTTCCTATAATTTATCTCTAAATGCTGTGACAAAACCATCATTTATGATTCTTCAATACAATACTTTTGTTCTATAATCTGTACCTAGCTGGTCAGAATATTCCATCATCAACATTTGACCATCGTGTTCAGATAAACCATTGACTGTTGGCTTTACACTTGAATCGTTGCAGGTTGTTGGGTCTAAACACAAACTGTCAGTGACTGTCAGTCCTGTCCTTCAACTGTTATAGAGAATTTTACTATGGCAAATAATCTGAAATTGGACATCAACATCTTTTGGTGCTCTTGATCGATACTGTCTGACAGAAAACAATGATTCTTTGGTTGGGTGTGCATGACCTTATTAAAACTGTCACTGGCTGTTTTATGAAACTTAAGACAGAATTACTAACTTGTGTGTTTCTTGTTCCAGTATTGTGGCACAGCAGTCAAAGAGCTGTTCATTAATCTCATTTGCTCCTCATTCCACATAAAATGCTATTCCTTCTTTTGCACTGAATCTCTTGTGTTCTTCAGTTAGCATAAGAGTGTATCTAGAATTGTTGAGGTTTGTTTTCATTTTTCAATCACTGGGTTCTTAATCTGTTACTATGCCATGTGTGCCAGTAGTCACCAGTTCCTTGAAGCTGCCATAGAATCCATAATACTGTTGCAGTAATAATTGTTGAAATGTAATTATAGCAGACTTTTATTTAAGAGTGATATGATATGAGTATTTGAGGATGAGAGCAGTATTTTTCACTTTGCTTTTCCAGATAACTCATCTGAGTGGACATCATTTGCTGACAGTTATCCTCTGGAAGACACTGAGCAATTTATTCAACACAGTGCAGAAAAGCCACTTAACCAAGATGAGTTCCAGTGTCCAGCTTGTGACAAAATTTACAAATATAAATCAAATATGATTCGTCATTTTCGCCATGAATGTGGTAAGGAACCACAGTTCCAGTGTCCCTATTGCCCATATCGTTTGACACAGAGAAGCAGTCTTTATGTTCATATTAGAAGAAAGCACACCACACATAACTGACAAATCACAGTTTTAAATATCATTCCATAATTTCAGATGTTTCACAATCAGTGAACTGTCATATTCACTGTGATGAATCTTTGTAAACCAAAGTAGAGCAGTTGCCGTGACCTTGAATCAGGCAGCAAAACGGAAGGTGCCAGTTATGTAAAGTGTCAGACCCAAAGATCCATTTGCATTCTCATAATTTATTTGAACTCTAACAATTACATAACAGTATGCAATTTCACTGTTGTGTTTCTATTCAGTCATTCATCCATTCACTGATTAAGTTCCATATGTACATTAAAAACAGAAGCAGCTGTTAGAGACTATATTAATAATTATCTGTTGTTAAACTACTGTAAACTATTTGCGCTTCCTCATGCTAAACTTAAAAAATTAAAAGTAACAGCATATTTGCCACTTTAAAAGTGCTGACTCTTTCTCTGTTGAATTAAATATATGGCATGTTCTTCCTACTAGTATCTTATTTTTGCCATGATCATATTGCTTTTAATCATAACAACAAGTATTTTCATTTGTAACAGAGAGGACCTGTATACCATGAACAGTGGGACTCCTCATGAATCTGAAAGGGCACTTCAACCCTTAAAACTAGCTTATCAGACACTCAACATATGTAGTAAGAATATTACATTATTTATTATATGAAGCACTACAATCTCCCAAGATATCTTGTTTTTTTTCTTATTAATATGTTGTGAAATATGTAAATATCATTGATATGAGGATGACATCCTCATAACAGCTATTGACTGCCAAAGATGCACTTCATAGTAAGTTGTCACATGGGAAGTACAAAAATGATGAAGTCATGATTGTAAATAAATAAATTCAGTAACATTCCAGGTGTAGTATGTTGTACTTTCTGAAATACTGTAGAACTGTGGATGACAGTTAACAAAAATTAATAGATTTATTAAATTTTTCATAAATTGTGTCCTGTAGGCCCTTTCCTGAAGACATATTCAGGGTCGTAGGACAAAGTTTATTGCACATTAACATAGACTATCACTACCACTAAGAGTATATAAAAGCAAAGGTTAGCCATTGAATACAACTTATATCTGAACTATAAATAAAGCTCATACACAATTATCGGAAATTGGTTACTTTAAAATAATCTGCTCCTTTTTGTTTGTTTGTGCGGCATGTAAATTAAAAGTATGATGCATTTACTACAAGAATTAAATGTCATTTTAATGAAAGCATTCTTCTAAAGAAGCACACAAGAAAAGCTGTAGGACCAAATACAGTGGACTACCATTGAAATGTTAGAATAATGAATGGGCATAGCTGAGAACTATAAAATATCACAAAAGCTGTATGGTACAGTACAATAATAAGAGATGCAAATGCAAAATTAAATTAACAGCACTATAATGAACACAGAAAACAAGATAAAGGAAGATTCAAATGTAATTAATTCTGAAAGAAAGGAAAAAGATATATCAAACAGGGAAACATAGATCAGGTCAATGAAAATAAACAATGCAGTGGTTATGGATGGAAGAGAAATAGCAAACATACTCAGTAATAGTTATATAAACACAGTAGAGCACTTAACATTGGAAAGAAATAGTTCAAAGAAGAGGGTTACTAAGATATCAAGAAAATTATGTTTCTGAACCAGTCACAGAAGATGAACTGAGAAAATTTGTACAGAAATTAAAGTCCAAGAATCAGCTTGTGACACTGAAATATGAATTCATACAACAAAACTAGTATGTGACCAAGTAATTACACCATATATTCTTCTTTATAATCAATGGTGTTAGAAAGTCTAATCAAACTGGTTGCTCTTTAGGAAATAACTGATAATCAATGTTTTCTGTCTTTGATGTGTCCTATATTCCACAAACTATTACAAACAATGAGAAACCCAGGATGGGATGTAACAATATATGAAAAGGATAATTGCTTCTCACCATACAGCAGAGATACTGAGTTGCGGAAAGGCACAGCAAAAAGACTGTCAGAAAGCTAGCTTTCAGCCCATAAGGCCTTTGTCAAAAGTAGACAACATACACACATGAGCAAACTCATGCACATGCAACTAATGCACAAATGACCGCAGTTTCTGGCAGCTATAGCGAGAATGCAAACAGCAGGGCATTGTGGGAGTGGCAACTGGGTGAGGGTAAGGAGGAGGCTGTGGTGGCAAGGGGGAGGGATATCAGAGTAGGAGCTGGGGACGGTAAAGTGCTGCCAGGAGTGTGCAGTCACAAAGTGGAGAGTGGGACTGCAAGGTACAGTTGGGGGTTAGATAAAGGGAGGGGGAGAGAAGGGGGAAAGCTGAAAAGTAGAGAAGTAAAAAGACCAAGTGTGTTGGTGGAATAGAGGGCTGTGTAGTGCTGGAATAAGAACAGGGCAGGGGCTGGATGTAGGTTAAGGCCAGGAGGATTACAGGAACATAGGATATATTGCAGGGAGAGTTCCCACCTACAGAATTCAGAAATGCTGGTGTTGGTGAGAAGGATCCAGATGGCACAGGCTGTAAAGCAGTCATTGAAATGAAGGACATTGTGTTGGGTGGCATGCTCAGCAGCAGGGTGGTACAGTTGTTCCCTGGCCACAATTTGTCAGTAGCCATTCATGCAGACAGTCAGCTTATTGTCTCTCAAGCCCATGTAAAATGCAGCACAGTGGTTGCAGCTTAGCTTGTAGATCACATAACTGGATCCACAGGTAGCCCTGCTTTTGAGGGGATAGGTGACATTTGTGATAGGAATGGAGTGGGTGTTGGTGGGAGAATGTATGATACAGGACTTGCATCTAGTTGTATTACAGGGATATGAGCCATGAGGCAAGGGGCTGGGAGCAGAGATTGTGTAGGGATGGACAAGGATATTGTGTAGGTTCGGTGAGCAGCAGAATACCACTGTGGGAGGAGTGGGAAGGATAATGGGTAGGACATTTCTTGTTTCAATGCACAATGAGAGGTAGTGTTAGTCATTGTCCTTACACATCCAGCCCCTTCCCTGTTCCCACTTCGGCACTACAGAGCCTTCCAGAGCCCTCTATTCCACCAACACACCCAGTTTTTTTTACTTCTCTCCTTTCCTATTATCCCCCCTCCCCCGCCTCCCAACTGCACCTAGGTGCCCCACTCTCCACCTTGTTCCTGCATTCTCCCAGCAGCATTTTACCATCCGTGTCCCCTCTCCCACTGTCCCTCCTCCTCCCCACCCCAGCCTCCTCCTTACTGCCATCCAGTTGCCTCTCCCGTAATGCCCTGCTGTTTGCAGTCTGGCTCTAGCTGCCAGAGACTGTCATAGTATGTGTGTTAGTTGTGAAACTTCCTGGCAGATTAAAATTGTGTGCCCGACCGAGACTTGAACTCGGGGCCTTTGCCTTTCGCAGGCAAGTGCTTGGTAGAGCACTTGCCCGCGAAAGGCAAAGGTCCCGAGTTCGAGTCTCGGTCGGGCACACAGTTTTAATCTTCCAGGAAGTTTCATATCAGCGCACACTCTGCTGCAGAGTGAAAATCTCATTCTGGAAACATCCCCCAGGCTGTGGCTAAGCCATGTCTCCGCTATATCCTTTCTTTCAGGAGTGCTAGTTCTGCAAGGTTCGCAGGAGAGCTTCTGTAAAGTTTGGAAGGTAGGAGACGAGATACTGGCAGAAGTAAAGCTGTGAGTACTGGGTGTGAGTCGTGCTTCGGTAGCTCAGATGGTAGAGCACTTGCCCGCGAAAGGCAAAGGTCCCGAGTTCGAGTCTCGGTCGGGCACACAGTTTTAATCTGCCAGGAAGTTTCATATCAGTGCACACTCTGCTGCAGAGTGAAAATCTCATTCTGTGTTAGTTGTGTTTGAATGAGTTTGTATGTGTCTGTATGTTGTCTCCTTTTGACAAAGGCCTTGTTGGCCAAAAGCTTACTTTCCAACAGTGCTTTTATTGTGCCTTTCTTCAATTTAATTTATCCATTTATTCTTTTCCCATGGACTCAAGCTGATAATTTTCAGCTGAGTATGGGGTGCAGCATACAGTTTTATAGGAAGACACACTAAGACAGATGTTACATATGTGCTCTAGCTGCATTTACTGTTACATTAAATCAAACTTAAGTACAATGTATATATAATAAATGCATGGTAACAAAAACAGGATTATAATTAACTTGCCCATAAAAGCTCATTAAATATTTTCTGTAATAATACATACTGTTGAACTCCTGTCGACTTTTTGTACTCACTGAAGCTAAATTTGAAAAAGTAAAATAAGTAAGAAAGCTGTTTCTATAAAACAGTCTGCTGTTCCCTTAATTAAATAGCTGCAATTTCTTTCTTTCTGCTGGCTTAATATTTTCAAGGACATGCTTATCTTTATCAAATAACTACAGTTACCTATATGATGTAACAATAGATGCCTGTTTAAAATGAACATTGCAGTTTGTTGTGCAAGTAAAAGGAATATTCAGTCCTTGAATCTAGATAGATAATTTAAGGGATTGCCAAATAAGAAATGTTTTTAAATTTCTTGCCAGTTCATTTGGTTTTGTAATTTCTTTCTTTGTATCTGATGAGAGTTTATTGAAGCTGAACACAAGAATGCTGGACACCACTCCAGCCCCCAGTTAAGGAGATAAAATATACATGAAAAATTGCTTTTGTGTCTACATTGTAGCTGGTCAGATCATGGTTCATCTGAAACTGATGTTTATTATTACAAATAAATACCATCAAGCAACAAAAGTCCTAGGAAATTAGTGTAAGAATTCTGAGAGTTTAATAAAGGCTTGTTCACGATGTTAGTTACTTTACAAATTCTCCTTCTGTCTATTATGCTGAATATGTACTTTATTTAATGTACTTTTAGATGATAATTCTATAAGAAAAAGGAAAGTGATAGCATGCAAAAGAAGATGGCATATTTTTCTTTGTGTCAGCACTGTGAGATATGTTTCAAAATGCAATATACTTGCTGCTGAACATCTTTTTAGTTTATCAGTGTGTTGACTCCACTTTTTGCTGTGAACCAAATGAAGTCCTGTTGTCCTGCCACCTGTGTCAGGTATGTTCAGGTTTGGGCTTTTTATTATTACAATATTCTATTGTCGTCATCACAGACTATAGTTTTTCAACAACACTTCAAAGTTATGGGAAAGTCATTGATGTATAGTATGAGTAATTGAGGTCCTGATGTGGAGTGTTGTGGCGCATCAAATTTTCTGTTCTCATATTCCAAATTTAGTTTTATTCCTATTGTGTAGCTTGTCAGTATGGCTTCTGTTTCCTATTAAGAGCATAATGCCATAAAATTTTCATTTATGTCTTCTAGTACTTTGGTTGTACTACCATTTATGTCTTTCTCTGAAGAGAATCCCTTATGAGAATAAAAACTATGAGAGCCATAGCAAAAGCCATTTGACAAGTTATGCTCATCATGATGAATCAGCTTTCTCTTCAAAACCACATTATCAGATTTTAAATTAAACAACTGAATGAACTGAAATGCAGTTGGAGTTACAATGGATTTGCTTCTTAAAACTATTATAGATAATTATTGTTATGGAATATCGTATTTAAGTCAGTCTCGAAACTTTGCTTGAACCAAGTATTCCGGTAGCTGTATACAGTTGACAAAAGATTTTATTCTTCTATTCAAGGGCCCAAATTGGACCATGTCAGAAGCAGCCCAGATTATTTGTAAGATCACAGCAAATAGTTTGACTCTTAATTTCAGATAGCTTCTTATAATGAAAATTCAAGCAAGCAGAATTTACCTGTTGGTATCAGATGAAAATAGTAATTATTGTTCTTAAATCATTCACTTACATGTTGTGTTCCATACCATCTATTGTATTGAAAAGCCTTCACAGAGTAAGTCAAGTTATTTGTTTAAAGACAGAAGCAGCCATTGTAGTCTGCTTCCATAAATTACGCTAAAACCATTTACATGTAGGAGCTCAGCTATTCACATAACTAATTATGGAAACTACTTCTATATTATTTTTTGAAACATGCGCTGTGTGTGTCATAATTAACAGCAAAAACTGACATGACTGAAAGAATAACATCAGTATTATGGAAAGGATAGATTGCTTCTCACCATACCGAGGAGATGTTGAGTGGCAGACAGGCACAACTAAACAACTGCTATACATTACAGCTTTCAGCCAAGAGGCCTTCCTCATAATCCAAACACAATGGCCAGTGTAACAGTTGTGATACTAAATGTAACTGGATTTTCTCTTTTGATGCAAGTCAATAGTCAGGATGAGCATTCTAAAGCATTATGTCAGGGTGAAAATACTAGATAAATTAATTTTTCTCTCTTAACAACATGTAGGCAGAGTGGGTTCTTCCTTGGCTCGGGTATGAGGTAGAATGAAACAGCATTTTTACATAAGATAACTTTTATTACAAGTTTTGTACAACGGTTTTCTTACTGGATTGTACTGGCTTGGAGAGCGGCAGCTGTGTCGTTTGCGAAGCCTTCTGCTGCGGCAGTGGCGGCGTCTGATTACACGTAGCGGTGTGTATCTCGTGTCGCCGTCTCACCAAGCTGGCTGGAGACGCGCAGCGCGAGGTGGCCCGTTTAATTATTGCGAGCGAAGTCGTGCATCGGATGGTGATATCTTGGATGTGGCGTCCCAGTGTTTCTCTTCTCTAAGCGACCCCATGTGAGTTGTGCGTCGGCCAGCGGAGCGGTGCGGCGGGGGAAGGCCAGTGTCCCGGACTCGAACAACGGACTCCCACTTGCCAGTCTTTGGCTGTCAGATCTTCATCCCAGCTCACAGGTGACTGCTGTTGTGAGGCTGTCTCCTTCCCATCCTCACACGTCACCCGGGCATGTAAAAATCCGACTTCAAATACCTTTTAACATCTGTCTTCTGGCGCCGCGGCTGCTGCTTGCTATTCCATTACAGCGGCGGACTAGATGCGTCTGTGCATGATGCAGTCTCTTCTTGCATGCCGGTCTTCAGCACCGAAACTGACTGAAAACTACTGCTACGCTTCTTCACTTCTTTGTCTTCTTTGTCTCTCGTCTCTCGGGCCCACTGCGTCTCACGTATTTATTCACTTCAGTTTACTGGAGGTGAACGACTTCATGGTCATTGCCTCTTCTGTCACGTTGAGAAGCTTCTCGAAGAATCTTCTTAATGTCGGTCATTGGCTCTTGGAATGTAGGCGAGGGCCTTTGATCACATGTGTCAACTAAGAAACATGTGAGCCAGTCGGGCGATGCCCTGACGGCTGAATCGACAGCGCCCGCTTATGTGTAACTTGCTGACTTCACCGTCATTGTCTCTTCTGTTCTGCTGTTCTGCCCGCTGTTTGCCAGTATGTAACTCTCGAGACTAAACCAAGTTTTTCATTTATATTCTAATTTCTACTTCACTTTGATTTCACTAATTTATTTACTTAAGTACCACTCAACATTCCTACACCCTTCGGAGAAATTCACCCGCGAATTTACCACTCAACATTCCTCCAATTTTCACACGGCAAAAGCACTAACACAAGCAATGAAAACTCTCGACTTAGAAGATTACACACTTTTCACATTAAGTATGTTGAAAATACTTTATCACTTTACAAAAGCGCTGTATGCTCATGAATCACATAGTTCACACATAAATGGTCATAATAAGTGTAACAAATCTTGATGACAATGAATAAACAAAAATAGATTATTCACTTAGAAAGTTACATAGCAACACCTGTTTAATCTACCCTATATTAATGCAAGAATATCTATTCTACAGTATTGTTTACTTTAACATAAGACTGTTTAGTAAAGACTGAAGTACCATAAACAACATTAATACACTAATGCTCAAAAGTAACCGCTGAAGCACACCAGTTAAGAGTGTGGTATCCAGTAAACAGGGATTTGATGAAGTGGTCTATTATTATTTGACTTATATTTTCGTCTTAAATAAAAGAAAACTGTACAAAGCAGAAACACCAACACAAAGGTTCCAGATATACCCGTTCCTAGCATTATAATTTTAGTTCTGTGTTTTAATTTTAAGTCATGTTGCACCATAACATTGGCATCAATTTTGCCTTGCTGTGAGTTTATGAACATATCCAATGACTTCAGAAGGGAACTGTCAAGGGAGTCATTGAGGTAGGATAGGTTTTGTGTAGGAAATGCTAGTAAAAACAAAAACAAAGAAAAGAAGGAATACATTGTTAACTACAAGATCTACGTGTTTGTACTTTCAACTTTAAAAAAAAAAAAAAAAACATTATCATTTATTAATTATTTACATTTGTATATTATCCACAGTCTACTAAGATTCAACTAGGACATTCGCACCCTTGGTCGAAGATTGTATGGTGCCATGTCTGTATGTTGTGCTGGCGTGGCCACTCTTTTTCCTTTTTGGGAACTTCCTCCACCCTTCGGAAAAGCAGACACTATTGTTGAAGGAATTACATCTGGAGTGCCCTTAAAAGGTTTTAAACGACTTGCATGCACAATGGTAGTTTGGGTGGGCAGTTGCAGTTTAATGTTGACTGGTGACGTGATCTCAATAATTTGATAAGGACCTCTGTAGTTTGTTACAAATTTTTTCATTTTTCTTTTCGCAATGTATGGGGTTGACAGCATCACCCACTGACCGATTTTCTAATTTGGATTTTTAGCTTGGACATTACCTAATCTTGCCTGTCGTTCCAAAGCCTTTGTATTAGATTTCTGAACCTTTTTCCACACATCCTTCATCATTCAACAGAAATCTTGTACTGTTTCTCTGACTTTTCCGTTTTTCTTCCTTATTACATCAAAAGGGGACGGCATTTTTCTCCCATAGACCACTTCATAAGGTGACATGCCAGTTGCTTCATGCGTTTTGGCGTTGTATACCGACACGATTATTGGTAAATACGTATCCCAATTAGAATGTTGTTCGTTAATATAATAACTAAGCATCTTGCCAATTGTCCGATGAACTCTTTCTGTGCGTCTGTTGCATTGAGGGTATAATGGGGTTGTGCATAATTTACGTATTTTTAGTAAGTGGCATAGCTGTTTCATTAATTCAGACATAAAATTAGATCCCTGATCTGTGATAATAGCTTCAGGTACGCCAAATTTAAGTATCCAATTGTTAACTAAAGCTTGGGCAACTGTATTTGCTTGCTGATCTGGGAGACTCACCATAGCTAGATAGCGTGAAAAGTGATCTATATTTGTAAGAACATACTTATTACCAGCAGGTGTTTTATGATATGGCCCGTAGAGATCCAGTCCACAGATTTGAAATGGACATGAAGCCTCGGGGAGCCTCTGTAAGGGTATTTTTGATTGAGAAAGTTCAGCTCATTGTGCGCACACAATGCAATTGCGAACGTACTGCGCCACATCCTGCTTTCTGGTTTGCCACCAAAATCGCTCTGCTACACATCTTTCGGTTGTCCTCTGTCCACCGTGTCCTGCGAGGATATGGTTGTGTGCCTCTGCCATTATTTCTTGTCTAAGGTGTTGGGGAACAAACATTAATGGTCCAAGTTTTGTTTTACGGCATAATACACCATCTTCAAAGCAAAATTGTATTTGATTTGCGTATTTTTTGCATTCTGTATCCTCATCTTGTGCCTTTCTCCAGTCCTCAGTATCTCGGCCTGTTGCTTCCAAAAGTGCTATTTTCTGACTTACGCAATCTGCATTCGTGTGTTTTTTGCCTGATTTATGGATAACTTGGAAATCCATTTCAGAAAGACATAGGGTCCAATGGGTGAGATGACTAGATGGATCCTTTAACCCAAGCAACCATTTTAAAGCTGCGTGGTCTGTAATAACCATGAATTTCCTACCATACAAGTAGCATTTAAAGTATTTGATGCCATAAATAACACTTGACAATTCTTTCTCCGTTGTGGAATAATTTCTTTCTGCCATTGTTAGTTGTCTCGAAGCGTAAGCTATGGGGTGTTCCGCGCCATTAATATTCTGACTCAAAACAACTCCTACTGAATGACCACTTGCGTCACAGGATAAAATAAATTCTTTATTATAATCTGGGTAGGCTTATACTGGACTGTGTGTTAACTTATCTTTAAGGGTTTGAAATGCTGATTCACAATGTTCAGACCAATGAAAATTTGCACCCTTTTTCAATAATTGGGTTAAGGGTCGGGCAATTTCAGCAAAATTTTGAACATATTTTCGGTAATACGATGCGAGACCAATGAAACTTTGTACTTCCTTAATGCGTTGTGGAGTTGGGAAGTCCTTAACTGCCGAAATTAATCGAGGATTTGTTTGAATTCCTTTTTCACTAATGACATGCCCTAGGTATGTAACCTCTGTCAATGCAAAACTACATTTTTCCATATTTAATTTTAATTTAGCTTTTCTAAGTCTCTGAAAAACGTTACGCAGATGCACAGCATGTTCATTAATGTCTTTGGAGAATACAATAATATCATCCAGATATACACAACATTGCTGAGTTTTGAGTCCTCGCAATACTCCATCGAGTAGTCTTTGGAAAGTTGCTGGTGCATTTTTCAAACCGAAAGGCATTCTTTTAAATTGCCAGTGGCCTCCAGGGGTAGAAAATGCTGTTTTATGCCTATCTTCAGGTGCAACTTCCAATTGATGATATCCGCTATGTAAATCGATTGTTGAAAAGTATTTACTGTTACCCAAACTGTCAATGATATCTGTAATGTTTGGAAGAGGATAAACATCTGAGATAGTTTGTTTGTTAAGGTGTCTGTAGTCACAACAAAATCTATATCGTTTCGTACCGTTGGGAGACTTCTTTGGAATAATTACGATATTTGAATTATAAGGCGAATCAGAATATTCTATAATTCCATCTTTTAGATGCTGTTCTATAAATTCATCCAGTACTGGCTGTAAGTGATGCGCAACTCTATAAGGCTTCCTATAAACTGGGGGGCTATTTCCTGTTGGGATCCTATGCTGTGTGATGTCTGTTGCTGGCAATGGATCTTCTGCATTAAATAAATCTTGGAACTCAACTAAAACTGCTTCTATCGTGTCTCTGTCATTTCCTTTCAAATGCTCAATCTTCTGACATAATGCAGTTTTATAGGCGTCTGGTTTCTGACCATCAGTAATATCTGAGCAAATGAAATCTTCTTCTTCAAAAGTCCTGACTGTAGCTACTAATATTCCCTTATGCAGCTCTTTGTTCTCCACTCTGAAATTGTCAATATGTACTGGTACTTTTCTTTCTCCCTCAACGTCTTGAACCCGTACAACACTCCTACGTACAAAACAATGTGATACATCTAATTCCTCATTTTCCTTTAGTGGCTCTATTAGACATATTGTATCTGTAGGTACCTCGGGGTCAATGGTCATCCAGAAAAGTTTTCCTGAGCCAGATGGTATCTGATCCCGCGAATCAACCTTCAAGGACGTTGCACGCAATGTAGTTGATTTCGCCTTCCGGTTGGGGAAATCTTGCAGCAGTGGGCCCTTTGCAGCGATGTCACCTAGCTGAAACACTATTCCACTAAGTTCTACAGTTTGCTGTCTGAGGTCGATTTTAGCGTGATGTTTATTCAGGAAATCCAACCCTAGGATTGCGTCGTACCCGTCAGTTACCTTTGTTACCACTTCTACATCTTCTTGAAATTGTACACCGTGAATATAGAAAATCAGTGATGTACATCCCAATGACTTCACTATACCTCCTCCTACTCCACTCAATCTATACCTTGGAGGGTCATATTTCTTTTCTCCAATACATTCATTACTCACTATTGATACGTTTGCGCCTGTATCCACCAGTATCCTTGCCTCTTTATCCTGTATGGTAGCAGATAACCAGCATTCCAGCTTCACATTCGCCTTAATGGCATGAAATTTTATTGGGAACGCCTGGCGGTGGCTCCGACATTCCCGTTTGAGTTTAACTGATTTCTATTTCCAAAAACTTTCTTAGAACTGCATTCCTTGAATGTGTGACCTATTCTTTGACAATTAGTGCATTTAGGTTGTCTGCAGTTTTTTGCTATATGTCCCTGTCGATCGCACCTAAAACATCGTACTCCTGCTGAAAATACATTTCGCTTCTCCTTGTATCTGGTGGCAATGTCTATTTCTTCGAGTGCCATCGCCACAGATACAGCTTCTGCTAAATTTTTAGGAAACTCTGCCCTGACACGACGGGACATTTCAGCAGGCAACCCACGTAAAAATATATCCAGAGCTCTATTTTCTGCCTCTTGTAAAATAACTTTATTTATTTCATCACTAGTTGTCAACTGATAGGTGTTAATATTAACTTTTCTGATCCTATCTACATAGCTTTCTGACGACTCATTTTGACTCTGAGTGATAGTGTTTAATTTTTCCCTATAAAATCTACAGCTGTTTTGTTTTTGAAAACGTTTAAGCAATCCTTTCTTCAATTCCTCAAATGTTGGAGCATTCCGTAATTCTTCATGGTATAATATGTGTGCTTTAGCCTCTCCTAGCAATCTTAACTTTGCCATTTGTAAGAGCTGTTCATCTGACCATGATCCTAACTTTGCAGCTGCTACTAAATCATCAAAAAAGGCTGTTATGTCTTTGCCAGGTTTACCTGAAAAAGGAGTTACCAAGGCTGCTGCTGAGGAATCTAGGGTGGGAGGGATTGAACTGGTTTGCCTACCCTCACTCAACTGTTTAAATAATGCATTGTTATCATTTTTAAGCTGTGCTATTTGATTAACTAAGCTCTGAATAGCTTCATCAGTAGAAACCGCTTGTGGTGCTGACTCTGACTTTGTACGATTTTGTGTCATCATTTTACAAACTATTAGTTACACAATCTTACTACACTGAATGAAAAAGATGTTTAAATATTTTCGACAAACTCTTAAAATTATGAGAGAGAACAAACTTCTAAATAAAGAAAATATTACGACTGCTATGCAAACCCCTATTCTTTCACACATTAAATGATACTAACTGTGGACCTTTAGTGACTGTCATTCACACTTCATATTGAGCCAAGGGTTTTTTCTCTGACACCAAATGTAACAGTTGTGAAACTAAATGTAACTGGATTTTCTCTTTTGATGCAAGTCAATTGTCAGCTTGAGCATTCTAAAGCATTATGTCAGGGTGAAAATACTAGATAAATTAATTTTTCTCTCTTGACAACATGTGGGCGGGGTGGGTTCTTCCTTGGCTCGGGTATGAGGTAGAATGAAACAGCATTTTTACCTAAGATAACTTTTATTGCAAGTTTCGTACAATGGTTTTCTTGCTGGATTGTAGTGGCTCGGAGAGCGGCAGCTGTGTCATTTGCGAAGCCTTCTGCTGCGGCAGCGGCGGCGTCGTCTGATTACGTGTAGCGGTGTGTATCTTGTGTAGCCGTCTCGCCCAGCTGACTGGAGACACGCAGCACAAGGTGGCCCGTTTAATTATTGCGAGCGAAGTCATGCATCTGATAGTGATACCTTGGTTGTGGCGTCCCAGTGTTTCTCTTCTCTAAACGGCCGCGGGAGTTGTGCGTTGGCCAGCGGAGCGGCGCAGCGGGGGAAGGCCAGTGTCCCAGACTCGAACAACGGACTCCCGCTTGCCAGTCTTCGGCTGTCAGATCTTCATCCCAGCTCACAGGTGACTCCTGATGTGAGGCCGTCTCCTTCCCATCCTCACGAGTCACCCAGGTATGTAAAAATCAGACTTCAAATACCTTTTAACATCTGTCTTCTGGCGCCGCGGCTGCTGCTTGCTATTCCATTAAAGCGGCGGACTTGGTGCGTCTGTGCATGATGCAGTCTCTTCTTGCATGACGGTCTTCAGCACCGAAACTGACTGAAAACTACTGCTACGCGTCTTCACTTCTTTGTCTTCTTTGTCTCTCGTCTCTCGGGCCCACTGCATCTTGCATATTTATTCACTTCAGTTTACTGGAGGTGAACAACTTCATGGTCATTGCCTCTTCTGTCACGTTGAGAAGCTTCTCGAAGAATCTTCTTAACATCGGTCATTATCCTTGGACTGTAGGCGAGGGCCTTTGATCACATGTGACGACTGAGAAACACGTGAGCCGGTCATTGCCTGTTCTGTCACGTTGAAAAGCTTCTCGAAGAATCTTCTTAATGTCAGTCATTGGCTCTTGGGATGTAGGCGAGGGCCTTTGCTCACATGCGACAACTGAGAAACACGTGAGCCGGCCGGGCGATGCCCTGACGGCTGAATCGACAACGCCCGCTTATGTGGAACTTGCTGACTTCACCATCATTGTCTCTTCTGTTCTGCTGTTCTGCCCGCTGTTTGCCAGTATGTAACTCTCTAAACTAAACCAAGTTTTTCATTTAAATTCTATTTTCTACTTCACTTTGATTTCACTAATTTATTTACTTAAGTACCACTCAACACCAGAGACAGTGGTCATGAGTGTGTGACATGTGCTTGTATGAATGTGTCTTCTGTTTTAGAAGAAGGCCTGTTTTCTGTTTCAGAAGAAGGCCTTTTGGTCAACATCTAAAATGTATAGCAGTCTTTTTGTTGTGCCCGTCTGTTACTCAACGTCTCCTCCATATAGTGGGTAGCAAACTGTCATTTTCATAATACTGTTTTTATTCCATCCTTGATTTGCAACAGCTGAAAGAATATTATAATACAAGCAAAAATGTGCCAGTAAACATTTGGCCACAAACCAGCCATTTACAAGATGATTGCAAATTTGTTGTTACGAGCCACTGCTGATTTCAGTACAAAATACTGTCTTAGTCAGTACAAATGTGTATGAAAGTCAGTACAAATGTGTATGAAATGTAAACTTTTCAATTATGTCCCCATCTAATTGGGTTTAAATTATAACCATGACCTACCTTAACAAGAAATGCAATACTACTTTAGCATACTACAAGTTCCAGTTTATTGTACACCATATCCGGTAAAGGAGATGCTGCATGTATCATCCTCAATTTTGTAGGCAATACTGCACTCATTTCTGCAGTGGGTTACTGTTTCTTTCAAATACCCATGGACAGTCTGATAATTCTTGACAAGATGGCATGATTTTTTGCTTTAGTTCTTGAAATTTTTACTTTTGAAATGATCCTAGACAGAAAAATTGAGGTTAGAGTATCTTGGAGGTCAAGCTAAAGGTCCTGCTTGACTTGTCCCTCTTGGTCCCAATTGCTGCATTAAATGTTGTCTTATATCAGCAATATAATATGTTGGTACCCTGTCCTATACAGTGAATGGACAAAACTATGGAAACACCAAAAACCCAATCCTAAAAGGATGCAGGAAAATCTTTGGCATTCAAACTGGCTCCCTGCCATCTTGGAAATGGTAAATGCAGTCCTGTATGGTTTTTGAGGGAATCTTATACCATTCTTACTGAAAAATTAAGACATGTTCGGGTAGCAGTGTAACGCACACCCATCGCTCCAAAGTAGACCAGAAAAGCTCAACAGTATTGAGATATGGTGACTGTGGCAGCCATGGGAGATGTGACAGTTGATGCTCACGATCCCAAAACTAGTCCTGGATGATGCAGGCTGTGTGAACAAGGGCCCTGACATTTTGGAACGTGGCATTAAAGATATTGTACCATGAGATGGATCTTATCAGCCAACGTGATCACCTAATTCTTTGGAATAATGCAGTTGCTGAGTAATGACGGGGCCCATGGGCTACCACAATATGGCTACCCAAATCATCACTGAACCCCCAAAATGTTTCATTCGGACCCTAGAAGTTGGAAACAGTGTGAAAGAAGACTCATCTGATCAAATGACTTTCTTCCATTGCTCCATACTTCAGGTTTTATGGCTTTGGCACCACATTTTCCTGCTATGGGAATTTGAATCACTGGTGGCTGGTTTTGGAATTCAGATCATCTTCCAATTCCCTGCTTATGGAGCTCTCTTTGTGAAGTTTTGGTGCTGACACGTTTCACAGATGCTACATTCAATTCTGATGTGACTTCTGCACCTGTTGTCCTCTTTTTATTTTCTTATCACAGTCCTCCTCAGTGACCATCCATGATGATCACTCGACACACACATTTGTCTGTTCATTGTGACTTAGTAGATTATGTTTTTCCAATTTCCCTGAATGTGGTAGAAATCTTTGATGCACTTCCTCTTGAAACACCAAACACTCTGGCTACCTTTCTTGGAGAAGACCCATCCATATGAGCACCAACAACAATCTGAATGCACTGAGCTCTGACGTAACACCCTCACAACTATGCAGAAAACTGTCCTGAGCACGAGAAACATTTGCAACATATTGAGGATATTGTGCAGGTTCCGTTCGTGGTTGACTCCGGTAGTGTAACCTGCAGGCTTGGCTAGCATTTGCATTTTTGTTCGAGCTCGCATTTCTCACTGTGTTTCCATATTTTGTCTACTCCTTGTAAGTACCACATTCCCAAAGACAGCTCACGGGTGAAAGTTGAGCCTGATTAGATGGGCACTTTATCAAAAAGCCTACAATTTAAATAAAGATATTCTAACTAGTACTAAACTTCATACTGATGACACTCTTTATCAGTATAAAAGCCTTTACTTCAGGTAAAAAATACACCTCTTCCTCAGTGATTGGTTAGCTGCTTTTTTTATCTACTATTTCATACAAATCATTTATATACATTTACCAATTTCAAAAAATACTGGGAAGTTAAAATATATTTAATATGAACATTAAGGTTGTCTGGAATTAACATCCCAAGTCTTAACATCTGATTAAATTATACACTGAAGTGCCTAATATTGTGTAGGGCCCCCGTGACCATGCAGAAATGCCACAACTTGACATGGTATGGACTCAACTAATGTCTGAAGTAGTGATGGAGGGAACTGACACCATGAATCCTGCAGGACTGTCCACAAATCCATTAGAGTACGAGGGGTAGGAGATCCCTTCTGAACAGCACATTGCAAGGCATCCCAGATATGCTCAATAATGTTCATGTCTGGGGAGTTTGTTGGCCAGCAGAAGTGTTTAAACTCAGAAGAGTGTTCCTGGAGCCACTCTGTAGCAATTGTGGATGTGTAGAGTGTTGCATTGTCCTGCTCGAATTGCACAAGTTCGTCTGAATGCACAATGGATATGAATGGATGCAGGTGATCAGACAGGATGCTTATGTATGTGTTCCCTGTCAGAGCCATATCTAGATGTATCAGGGTCCTATATCACTCCAACTGCACACACCTCACACCATTACAGAGCCTCTACCAGCTTGAACAGGGTGCTGACATGCAGGGTCCGTGGATTCATGAGGTTGTCCCCATAACTGTACAAGTCCATCCAATTGATACACTTTGAGATGAGACTTGTCCAACCAGACAACATGTTTCCAGTCATCAATAATCCAACGTTGACGTTGATGGGCCCAGACGAGGCTTAAAGCTTTGTGTCGTGCAGTCATCAAGTGTACATGAGTGGGCCTTCAGCCCCAAATGCTCATATTGATTATGTTTTGTTGAATGGTTCACACGCTGATACTTGGTAATGGCCCAGCCTTGAAATCTGCAGCAATTTGTGGAAGGGTTGCACTTCTGTCATGTTGAACAATTCTCTTCAGTTGTTGTTAATCCTTTTCTTGCAGGATCTTTTTCCAGCCACATCAAAGTTGGAGATTTGATGTTTTACTAGATTCCTGATATTCACAATACACTCATTAAATGGCTGTACGGGAAAATCCACAATTCATCACTGAGATGCTGTGTCCCATCACATGTGCGCCGACCATAACACCACATTTAAACTAACTTAAATCTTGATAACCTGCCATTGTAGCAGCAATAACTGATCTAACATCTGCTCCAGATATCAAATTTTGTAGTCTGATATAGGGATTGCCAACCACAGTGCTGTATTCAGCTTGTTTACATATCTTTTTGTTTGAATACGCTTGCCTATAATAGTTTCTTTGGTGCTTCAGTGTACGTGGAGTGGCTAAGATGGAACTGTTTTACTTTGTTGTTCATAGGTGTGGAATTCCAATTTCCTTTACTAAGTTTGGTGGAAACCTGTTTAAGACCCTTGCACTAAAATATAAGACACAGATACAAGAGTACATGGAAATTACTTTATTTCTAGTATTTGAGCTGAAACATCCTTAGTTCATCCTAAATTTATTGTTATTAGTAATTACAAATGACATTAGGGAGTCAGTGTACTGACATGTAGGTGTAAGAATCCAAAGGTCCCCAATGATATGTCTGGTTATCAGTAATAAACTATATTCTTACTTCACACTTCTCTATAGTAAGTCCTTTTCGGACTATTTGTATATTGACCCAGAAGATTATATATGTATAGGGGGGAGAGAAACAGCTTGATAATAATGGCGGAGTAGCGTAAGGGTTATTGCATTGGGCAAAACTCAAATACTCAGACTTTGAAGATGCACCATTGTGGAGCTATGGCTGTAAAATTGCAGCCAATCAGTGATGAACATGCAGAAGTGTGTGCAACAAACTAACTTATCCCAGTTATTACCTGATATGCTAAAGACAGCATTTAATAATTAAATTAGCCAACAATAATCATTTCTGGTGATCAATCAAAGTTAGGCAAAATTTGAATTCCTGTGCATGGTTGTCTCTGTTAGACAGAAAAAATTTCTATCTACTGAGTAAAACTTAAATATGAAAACAACTATGCTACAAGTACCTAATGTTATTAATATGTTAAGATAATAAGCCACCATGCAGTAACATAGTACACATGTGGTACTGTAAGGTATAATACAGTATTATTAGTAATGAAATCTAAAGTCTACATGATTTCATTTTTGCTAATGTATGGAAGGCATGAATGAATTTTTATTCTAACAAGTACAGTAGAACAAAAATTTTGAACTAAGACAATGGTGAAAAAGAGAAGAGAAATTTAATTTTAAACTATTTTTTTCACATTTTTTACAGTAAATGTCAAAAATTCCAGCCTCCGGCATTGCTAAATAATTTTGCATAGTGAAATAAACAGTTGGTACACCCTGTCGAAAACTACCCTCATGTTGTGAATAACACACACATCAAAAAACGTTTTGCATCACCCTGGTTCCCTGATGTTCAGAGGTGTCACTAAACCTGTCCAAAGATGTAAACAACCATGCATGAGCAGCACCTATTAGATGGAGGGTGTCCGACCGCCAATCAGTTCCAGTCATTCCACCAGGAAGGAAGTACACAGCTCATATTGTATGTAGTTCAACCGTGGCTAAACGGTCAATACCACGGTTTGATCATGTCCACCACTGTTACTTTGTGCCAGGAAGTGCTCTCAACAAGGACAGTGTCCAGGTGTCTCGGAGTGAACCAAAGTGATGCTGTGCAGACATGAAGGAGATAGAGAGAGACAGGAACTGTCGATGACATGCCTCGCTCGGGCTGCCCAAGGGCTACTACTGCAGTGGATGACTGCTACCTATGGATTATGGCTCAGAGGGACACTGACAGAAATGCCACCATGTTGAATAATACTGTTCGTGCAGCCACAGGATGTCATGTTATGACTCAAATTGTACGCAATAGGTTGCATGATGCACAACTTCAGTCCCGATGTCCATGGTGAGGTCCATCTTTGCAACCACGACACCATGCAATGTGGTACAGATGGGCCCAACAACATGCCGAATGGACCACTCAGGATTGGCATCACATTCTCTTCACTGATGAGTGCGCGTATGCCTTCAACCATACAATCGTTGGAGACGTGTTTGGAGGCAACCTGATTAGGCTGAATGCCTTAGACATACTGTCCAGTGAGTGCAGCAAGGTGGAGGTTCCCTGCTGTTTTGGGGTGGCATTATGTGGGTCCAATGTTCTCCACTGGTGGTCATGGAAGGCGTCGTAACAGCTGTATGATACATGAATGCCATCCCCCGACTGATAGTGCAGCCATATCATCAGCATATTGGTGAGGCATTCATCTATATGGATGACAGTTCACACCCCCATCATGCACATCTTGTGAATGACTTCCTTCAGGATAATGACATCACTCGTCTAGAGTGGCCAGCATGTTCTCCAGACATGAAACATATCGAACACGCCTGGGTTTGATTGAAAAATGCTGTTTATGGATGACGTGACCCACCAACCACTTTGAGGGATCTGCAGTGAATTGCTGTTGAGGAGTGGGACAATCTGGACCAACAGTGCCTTGATGAACTTGCGGGTAGTATGTCAGGATGAATACAGGCATGCATCAATGCAAGAGGACATGCTACTAGGTATTAGAGGTACCGGTGTGTACAGCAGTCTGGACCACCACCTCTGAAGGTCTCACTGTATGGTGGTACAACATGCAATGCGTGGTTTTCATTAGCAATGAAAAGGGCGGCAATGATGTTTATGTTGGTCTCTATTCCAATTTTCTATACTGGTTCTGGAACTCATGGAACCAAGGTGATGCAAAAATTTTTTTAATGTGTGTAGCTGCATCCACAAAGATTCTTGCAGCCAGCCCTCCATGGGTGTCAGTTGAAATCAGATGATCTGGGGATCACTCTCAGAAACCACCATGCCCAACCCACCTGCAGCTGAACACTTTACTTAAATGTCACCTGACTGCTGGAGTAATGTGGCAGACCACCATTCTTTTGGAATAACATCCTTTGGGATGTGTGAAGAGCAGTGTCTTCCAACACTGTGAGCAGTTTCACCTGCAAAGATTGGAAGTAAATGTGTTCATTTAATCAAGGAAGCAGAATGGAAGATCCAGTTGTGAGTCACTGTTGCTGCATCTCAGTCAGTATGAGACAAATACAACTCCCTTGAGGAGCAACTACACATGTTTAAGCACCTCTGGACTCAACAAAAGAGTTTTGCTGTTGCTTGTTTTTGAGCGTGCACCTGTGTGTCAGATGTTAAACTGGTCAGCCACAAACACTAGGTTGAAGGGAATATTTGAAAGAAAGCCAATCAGCCTGCTGAATTTTACACATGTATTGGAAGAATATTGAACAGTAATTCTCAAATAGTGAATGTCATCCAGAACTGAAGCATTCATGGAAGTTAAAGTTTTATTCAATTCTCATGGCATGATTTTATTGGTATAATTCAATAATACCTTTTGACAAAGGATATAATGAATCATTAGTATGTAATGAAATTCATCCAAACAATCACCAAATAATACTAATGATGAAACACTCCACCATCAACAAGGAGAAAAGTAATCATCAACAAAGTGAGCAACAAAGTGAAATCCTCACACAGTCAGTCTGTCAATGATAATTCACTGAAAACATTCCTGAATATAATCGGTATTTTCATATGCCTACTGGTTACAGTTGTGGACATTAAGTAATTACTGTTTGCCTTGCCCATAAACAGGAAGAATTAGGGAAAATTCACATTTTTGGATGCTAGTACTGCCTTCCCACCCACACACAAAAATTTGCTCATGTTGGATAATATTCTACTTTCCAAGCTTGGATCTTTTGTGTATGGTAAGGATTTAAATTATTTTTCTTTGCAAGATTCCAAACAAGCCAAAGAGTAAAATCATATTTGTGAATATTGTTGTGTTACTATTTATAGGCATTGTCTCAGAAGGACTTTTTTGGGTGCAAGCATTTCCATTTCTATCAAGTGACAGTCCACAAGGCTTCTATTTTGGACATGTTCAGTATGCCCTATTCTCACACCCACAGTACTTCATCCCTCTTTCCATAAGCCCTGTATGAATGTTGACCAACGTGTTGTTTGTGTACCTGTTTGTGGTGACTGCGATGCAGTACAACTCATGGAAACAAGTGCAATAGAGCACAATAACCACAGCAGCAACTATGCCACTAGACACATGAGACATGTTCATTACCAGGCAATCTTCTACACATTCCTCACATTTCAACTGTTATTTTATGCAAATTGGCTCAAAATGGTGCATTTGTAGACTATGGATATTTAAAAGATATTGCTCAACTTAAAGTCTACTCTACTCATACTGTTTCTCTTGACCCTGGCTATGTCTGTTTGTTACCTAATGGCTACCCAGTACTTACCCCTCAACAGGAAAAATTCGTAGCACTCATGACTGATACAAGTAAAAGTACAAGAAAGTATCCGAGTGCTACCTCAAGGAAGAAAGTGGCATAAGTTGAGGAACTTTGTAAAGGAAGGGAAGGTCACTCAGAAACCTGTTTTGAGTTTTATTCTTGGAGTATTTGTGATGTCACTAATCTAATGTAGTTTGTCTCCTCTTATTACCTCTCCTGCAGCAATCTCCAGTCTGTAGCTAAAATAGAACTGCAAAAATCTTACTGACTCAACAATTTTATTTACACTAACTTGCACATTTATTCACTTTTAGTTGTTTTCATTGATAAAATGGCCAGTTTGTTGGATATAAAAAAGTAATAAATAACCATGTCAGGCTAGCCTACAGCTCACAATAATTAATTGTCAGTGTGGCATACCTCAATAAATCTATTAGCATGCAGCTGAAGCACAGTTTTTCAGTGATGGTGATGAGGTCCCATACTCCAGTTCAGCATACAAACACAGTTTTTTAAAATAATATTGCTTATACAAGCTGACACAAGATGTGGAGTTCTCCATGTATTTTGACATACATTTTATGTCTAGAAGCTGACTAAGACCGCCAGTTTTGGGCCCAAGGTGGCCTTATAAAGACTAGTGTAAGAATAAACTGATATTTTGTAAACTACATAAAACTTTTAAATCTGGCTAGGTTAGATTTTATTGCTTTGGGGGGACTGCAAGCTCCAATAGGATTATGACTTACAGAAAATGTTGCTGGTTAGAAATGTAGAAAAGTACATGGATGCTATCATTTTTCTGTGATGTGGATCCTCTTGCCATATTGAAAAATGTAGTAAATAACTTGAAAGTATTAATTAGTAAGTTAAGTAATCAGTGGAATCTGTCATATTTTCCAGAAAATCTAAGCAGCAAAAGTAGGTGGTCAACGTTCAGAATATAACAGTAGTTATGACAAAATCTGTGGTGAAAAATGGTACTAGATTGTAACTTCAGATCTAATTATTTTGGAGGTTAATTAGTTTTGGGCAAAATAAAGTATGTTACATGAAAATTGGAATACTTAACATTACAGTGGTATGTGTCATTAGGTAGAATGTGCCAATTAGTTTACAAAGTTTCCAACATGTCAAATTATAGTGCAGACCAACTAATGTTACTCATGGAATCAACCTAGCCAAAAGGAATATCTGAACAATAAATTGAAGTGGGGGAAGCTTAATCACACTTTTGGAATATCAGTACATATGTCACATATTATTTATATGACAATGTTGAAAATATAGCAGAAAACTGGAAAAAGGAAAAAAAATTACTATGGGGTGAAAAACATAACAGTTGGGTTAGAACTATCTTGCTATGTCAAATATGTTTGTTAGTCATATCCTGTTTATTCTGTTGTTCAGATATGAATTAACCAACGTAAGAGTGATCCCACATTTTAGTTTCCAAATAAAGTTCTAGTATCTACTTAATTAAAGCATTTGGCATATTTGCAGAAAATTAACATAGGGTGGTTTTCATTGTTTAGTTCTACAAGAACCAAGTTTATGAGATCCTATGTTGCTCTCCCTGTAGGCAATCCTACCAAGTGAGTGGCACAGTGGTTAGCATCCTGGACTTGCATTCGGAGGATGATTGTTCAAACCCACAGCTGGCCATTCAGGTTTAGATTTTCCTTGATTTCCCTAAACCACTCCAAGCAAATGCCAGAATGGTTCTTTAGAAAGCACATGATGTATTTCCCTCCCCATCCTTGACACAATACAAGCTTGTGCTCTGTCTCTAATGACCTTGATGTTGATGACATGTTAAACACAATCTTCCTTCCTTTCTTCTTCAGACAATTCTTTACAGAAGCCAAATTGAACAGTTGTAAAAGGTTACTGTCAGAAAACTGTCTCAGAGTTCTGTTATATGCCACCTTCTCAAAAAATGTTAAGGAAATGGGAAGGAAGGAAATGGGCCTATAAATTATGAACTAAATAAAGCACAATTTGCAAAATTTTTTTGAGCTGCAGCTAATAAAATATCTCCAATTCTTTCGGAACATCTTTGAACTAATTCAGAAGGTGAGTCATTTTGTGATTTGAAGAAAAGAGTACTAGCTTATTTTTGGATAATTTAATTCCCTGTTATTTTATAGAATTGTCTTACTAGCCAATGCAGTTAAAGAAAAAGTAGCTAGACATGAGAGGTGAATAGTAAGAATATTGTATGAACAAGATAACTGGTATCTTCATACATTTTAGAAATCTAACACTAACTTCCTAATACAATTACCAATTTACATCATTTGTTGCTAATATTAAGAATTAATTAAAATTGAATTGTGAATTAGAAAACCATAATATAGGACACAATATTAATTTTCATGCAATCTTTGTTCTCTTGTCTAATATTGAGGATAGTGCTCTATATTGTAGTACAAATATATTCAGCAAGCTACCATCAGCCTTAAATTAGGAGAGTTTTAAATCCAAAATAAGTTAAATGTACACCTTATTAGAACATCTGTAAAATGTCTAATTATTTAGATTCAATGACTGACGTTTATTATTAGCTGCATGACACATAATAATGTTCAGGGAAGCAAGTCTCCATTCTTACAGCAACTATCATACATCAACAAATATTCATTTCATCATATAAATATTGTACTAACTGTAGAAGATAAACTGCAAAAGCTTAACTTAACGGGGGGAGCGATAACTCTTTTTCAAAGTTACATCTTCGCTGCTATTTTTACTATGTTCATGTTAACATGGTTAAGTGCAAATATGGTATTTCTCTTTATTGACAGTTCACTGTCAGTTTGTTACTAACAAATGTTCCTCTTTGTTAATATGTTCCTTGATTTGTTCCACATCCCTGAAAAGTCTCCTTCAAGATAGGACCTAAGTAACATTATAAATAGTGAAGTAATTCTTGACATTACGTTTGAGGCAAGCTGAAGCATCTTCTGTGTCTGTTTTCCATACTGCTTACAAAATGAATTCAGTACATATGGCCACTTTTAACATGTTCATTTTGATATTTAATTTCCAATTTTGTTACATAAATACTCTAATAGCTTTAAGATATTTTGTAGGTACAGTTGATTGTATTACTATACAAAATAAAACCATTTAAACATAAGTTCCATGACATATGGCACATATAATTACATTTCCATAGTTCAAAATTTGTCACCTCTTCAAATTTTGAATTTGTGAAATAGCTTTTGTACTGTAAACTACCAGAGGCATATGCACACATGTGGATAGTTCAATAACTATAACTCTTGTCCAGTACTGCTGGTCAGAAATATACGTATTTTTGTCTCAGAGACTGATGTATTAGTACAGGAATATATTATACAAGATACCTTTAAAATATACTCACAAAAACAAAGGTGTATTAAAAATTCATGTAAAATATGAATGAATGCACATGATGAATCACGTAAAATATTCAACTATTTGATTTTGTGATGACTGTTCATTTAACTTAATATTATAAAAAGAAAAATCTATAGTGGTAGTTACAAGTTTTATAATGAAGTTATGTATTCTCCTCATTGTACACTGTAATATATAGCAACATTTCTAGATAAAATAGAACATTATGTACACTTTCATGTCTTGTATGATGTAAACATGTACATAAGTAAGTAGCTGCACCTGACTGTTATATTAACAGACCATTTTCTGTTTAGGAAGTATGTAGTTAAGACCTTCCAACTGTATGTGTAAAAACAGTCTGTAATGATCACAGAAAAGACCCTTATTTCGTGGAACCTTGTAAGATATTAAAATAAAATGAAAAATGCCTAAAACAGTTTTGTAGTTTCATTATCTACAACTGCATACACACTCTGCAAGCCACTGTACCCCAAGCCACTGCTAGTCATTTCCTTTCCTGTTCCACTTGCAAATAGAACAAGGGAAAAATAATTACCTAAATGCCTCCAGTAAGCCCTAATTATCATATCTTATCTTTATGGCCCTTACACGAAATGTATGCTGGCGGTAGTAGAATTGTTCTGCAATCAGTTTCAGATGCGAAGTCTCTAAATCTTGTCAATAGTTTTTCTTGAAAAGAATGTCACCTTGCCTCCAGGGAATCCCATTTCAGTTCCTGAAGCATCTCTGTAATACTTGCGTTTTGCTTGAACCTTCCAGTAACAAATCCAACACCCTGTCCCTGCATTGTTTTGATTTCTGCTTTAACCAACCTGATGCAGATACCAAACACTCAAACAGTATTCATGAATAGCTCACACTAGTGTTCTATCTGCAATGTCTAGCATAGATGAACCACACTTTGCCAAAATTCTCCCAACAAACGAAAGTCAACCATTTGTCTTCCCCACCACAATCCTCACATGCTCATTCCATTTCATATCATTGTGCAAAACTATGCACAGATATTTAAAAATCATAGTTATGTCAAGCAGGATACTACTTATACTGTATTCCAACATTATGAGTTTGTTTTGCCTGCTTGTCTGTATTAACTTACATTTTTCTACATAGCTTGTCACCATTCATTGCTTCAATTAGAAATTTTGCCTGAGTCATCTTTTATCCTCCTATAGTCACTCAACAATGACACCTTTCTGTATGCCACAGCATCATCAGCAGCCATCCTCAGATTGCTGCCCTCCCTGTCTGCCAGTTCTTTTATAAATATAGAAAATAATAGCACTCCCCTGGGCCATTCCTCATGAAGCCCTTGTCTCTGGTCAACACCTACCATAAAGGACAACATTCTACGTCCTGCTACTTAAGAAGTTTTCAAGCCATTCACATATCTGGGAACCTATTCCATACACTCATATCTTTGTTAACAGCTTGCAGTGGGGCACCATGTCAAATCCTTTTCGAAAACCTAGAAATAGGTAACCTGCCTGTTGCTCGTCATCCATAGTTCACAGAGTGCATGTTGTCAGGCAATGGTAAGCTTTGTTTTTGCATGAGCAGTTCTTCCTAATACTGTGTTGATTCATGAAAAGCAGCTTATTGTATTCAAACTGAAAACATGTTCAGTAATTTTGCAGCAAATCAGTGTTAAGGATATTGGTCTGTAATTTTGTGGGTCTGTTCTTTTACTCTTCTTATGTACATGAGTCACCTGTGGTTTTTTTCCAGATGCTTGGAACTTTGTGCTGGGTGCAAGGTTTGTGATAAATGGGCTATGAAGGGCCAGTACTATATAGTACTGTTTGTAAAACTGAATTGGGATTCCATCCTGACCTTTGATTTATTTGTTTTCAGTTCTTTCAATTGTTACTCTATACGAGGGATGCCTTTTACTATGTTGTCCATAAAGAAGCCTGTGCAATGGTCAATCTACAGTGTGTTTGTATGATTTTCCTGCACGAATGATATCTTAAATTCAAAATTTAAAACTCTGGTTTTTGTTTTGCTATCTTCTACTGCCATACCAGAGTGGTCAGTGAGTGGCTGGATGGAAGCCTTATACCCGCCTAGCGATTTTACTTAGAATCAGAATTTTCAGGGATCAGAGCCAGATCTTTTGCTAAGGTGTGACAGTTGTAGATGTTGTTTGCTTCACACATAGATCTTTTAACAGACACATAAATCTCTACTTGCTTGTCATTATTTGCACATTCTCTTTTGAACTGAAAGTGCAACACCCTTTGCCTTCCCACCATTTCATTGTTAAGCCATGGTGGGTCTTTTCTGTCCTTATTCCACTTATTAGGCACATACTTCTCCAGAGTATGATGTATGACCTGTTTAAAATTCACTAATAATTCTACTTTGCCCATCATACTTGAAGTAAATGATATCAGTTCTTTGTCTAACGTCAATTCATTGTATAAGTGAGAGGCTAACAACTGCTTATGTGATCCATCTAGTGGAAAAATTCTCCTACCTTTCATGACTGAGTTATTATCTTCAGTGACCATAGTCACTATAATGACATCACGATTACTAATCCCTGTCTTTATACTGCTGCTGTCGATAAGAAACTTTCTGGAAAATGTGTTCAATGGTACTTTGCAAGACTGTCTGTCTGTACCCACTGGAATGAATCTACGGATGCCCCAGTCTATATTTTGTAGGTTAAAGTTGCCTCCAACTAGTGTTGCATGATCTGGGTATTTACACGCTACTGGCAGTAGTCTTCATTTGAATAACTCTAAAACTGTCACAACAGAATCAGATGGCTGGTAAAAACATCCAACAATTACCTTGACTTCACCTAGACCTGTTATACATGACCAGATAACTTCACTTTTGTTAACTGCAATGAACACTCCCCCTCATATGGCATCTAATCTGCCTTTCTGATATATGTTTCATGATTCACTAAATATATCAGAGCTGCCTACTTCAGGTTTCAGCCATCCAAGTACGAGAACTTTTGTGGACTTCAGTAAATCTGGGAACTTTGTTATGAATACTTTGATAATTACCTGATAAAATTTTGACAATCAAAGTCTCTTTACTCTGAGTAAGGTCTGATTTTGCCATCTGTCTGTCATCTGGTCAGTGTTCCTCAGAGTACCTCAAGCTACCACCAAGCCTAAAAAAATTCCATGCGCTCTCCACAAGTACTCTGCTACCCAAGTAGTTGCTTCCTTTGTGTAGTGCAACCCTGACCTATTAAGGAGAGGCCTACAATTCCCCAGAAATCTGTATCCCATCCCATCACAGAGTTGACGAAGCCTTTGGTTGAGACTCTCCGCTTGGTTCCAAACAAAAGGACTCTAATCACCTGTAAGGACAGTGCTGCAAATTTCAGGCTCTGCTTGCACCTCATGTGTGAGGCCAGCAGCCTTCCTAACTTCTGCTAGCCACATGTATTAACTGAGGATGGCCCTCGGGACCGATGTGTCAGGCATCATTGGTGTCAAAGTGAGCCACAACTTGCTGACAATTGCACCCTGCACACTTGATAGCCACAGGCAAAACCTCCTCCACATCTCAGATGAGGCCCCATCAGACATTCCGAGTACATACTGGCTTTCTTTCCAGCCCTGAATACTATTTCCCTAAGAGGCTCCATAATGCAACTAAAATTGAAGGTCCCAATAACTAGAAAACCCCTGCTCACATGTGCCTGCTCAGATCCTGCTGAGGGAATAGGCAGTTGTTCACTCACAGGACAAATAGGGGAAAACAGGCGGCTGATCTACTGGATCGGGTACACTAGGAGGTACCTTGGCAGCAGAGTCCATGGGTGAAACAAGCAACACCTGAGGTGTCCCATGTGAAGTGTCAAATTCTCCAACACCCCAAGGCAGCAGCCTGAAGGTGACTAACCATAGCCAGAAGTGCATTCAACTGTTTGTGGACTGCAGTGAGTTCCTCCTGCATCTACATGCAGTATGCATACATCCTGTGCATCCTAGGAAGAATAGCTGAAAGAGTAAACTATAAAAGTAGACAAAAACCTGGACATGCATTTTGCTTTCCTCTTGACACATCACCAATGTATGCTGATGCTTTAATAAGCTGTGTAGTTCACCAGCTGATCCCAAAAATAATAATAGAGTGATGCTGAAAGAAATGTGTTTGGCTGTCAAGAGAACACTGCATGAAGCCTCTAGTGAGTACCATAACAAAAATTTTTTAAAGATCTTCCACAAAAACCAAAGAAACTCTAGTTGTATAAGAGGCTGTAAGTGGCACCAAAGTTAGTGTCCACTCACTCACAGACTACACAGCAACTGTATTTCTTTACAAAGTAAAACCCAGGATTATTGCCACAATTTAATTCTCATACCACTAGAAAGATAAGAGAAATAGATATTTGTGTCAGTGGCATTGAGGAACACCTGAAACTGTTAAAACTGAACATAATCCCATGGCCCAAGGCCCAATGGAATCCCTATCATACTCTGTATTGAAAATGTGAGTGAGTTAACCCCTCTAACTCATGTTTTTCACACACAGCATACTGAGAATCATGGATTAAGACAATCGGGTATCTGCAGTATTTCTTGATTCCCAGCAAGCATTCCCCTCAGAACCTCACTTAAGTGAATAATCAATTATATGGGGCTTTTATAACTTGATTGAGAATTTTTTGGTGGGGAGGACGCAGTAAGGTATCTTGGATGGAGTGTCATCAACAGATGTAGAAGTAACTTCAAGTGTGTCCTAGGGACAACATGTGTTGGCACCCTTGTTGTTCATGTTGTATATTAATGACCTTGGTGACAATGTTAATAATAACCTCAGACTTATGTAGATGATACAGTTATCTACAGTTATGTACTGCCTGAAAGAGGCTGAACAGATTTTCACTCAAAGCTTGATAAAGTTTCAAAGTTGTGCAAAAATTGGCAACTTGCGTTAAATGTTCAGAAATGTTGAATTGTGTACTTCAAAAAATTTTGTAACCCATCATTAAAATATCAGTGAGTCACAGTTGGAATTGGTGAATGATTCCAAATACATGGGTGTAACAGTTAACAGGGATATGAAACGGAATGATCACATAAGCTTAGTCATGTGTGAAGCAGATAGCAGACTTTGGTTAATTGGTATAATATTATGAAAATGCAATATGTCTACAAGGAGAATGCTTATAAATCACTCACGGGACCCATCCTACATTACTTCTGAAGTGTGTGGGACCCACACAAAATAGGACTAATGTACACAAGAGGGGCACTATGGATGTTGCAGGTTTGTTTGACCCATGAGAGAGCATCAGAAAGATATTGAAAGGACTGAACCCACAGTCTCTTGAAGATGGCTATTTATATAGAGATGCTCAATGAAACATATAATTAATTTTAATTGGATGGATAAAAAAATCTACTCAACTAGCGGCTGCAGGAAATTACACACGTAAAAAAAGGTTTTACATATGCAAGTTTTGGAGCAAGTGGCTCATTTTTCTGGCAGAAGGGTTGAAGGGGAAGGAAGAGGGTGAAGGAAAATAACTGAAGAGGTTTAGAAAAAGGGATAGAGTTTGGAAAAGTCACTCAGAACCCCGGGTCAGAGGAGACTTACTGGACGGGATGAGAAGGACCGTTCATGTCAGTCTCAAAAAGACAATTGTATTATATTTGTAAGATCGCTTCCTGTCAGTCTCATTTTATAATACATTTGTATGCCCTGTTGTCTGCTTCATTTGCTGCATTTTTGTGTTTTATCCTTTCATCAATTAAGTTCAATATCTCCTGTATTATCCAAGGATTTCTATGAAGCCTTAACTTTTTACCTATTTGATCATCTGCTACCTTTACTATTTTGTCTCTTACAGCTGCCCATTAATCTTCTACTGTATTCCTTACTCCTGTTCTATTCAACTGCTGCCTAATGCTCCATCTGAAACTCTCAACAATGCTAGTTCTTTCAACTTATCCAGGTCCCATCTTCTTAATTTTGTACCTTTTTGCAATTTCTTCCTTTTTAATCTACATTTCATAACCAACAAATTGTGATCAGGGTCCACATCTGCCCCTGGGAGTGTTTAACAATTTAAGATTTGGTTTCAAAATCTCTGCCTTACCATTATATAATCAATTTGAAACCTTCCAGTGCCTCTACAGCCTTTTTTCATGATTCTTAAACCAAGTTTTAGTGATGATTAAATTATGATCTGTGAAAAATTGTGCCAGGTGGCTTCCCTTTCATTCCTTTTCCCCAACCCCATTCATCCACTATTTTTCCTTGTCTTCCTTTTCCTACTATCAAATTGCTGTCTCCCATCATTCATACATTTCTTTAATCTCTTCGTCATCTGTGGAGCTAGTTGAACATAATCTTGCACGATTGTGGTAGGTGTGGGGTTCTTGTCTATAAGTTCACTATGCTGTTCATAGTAGCTTTCTGATTTTCTTATCCATTATTAAACTGTTACCTCTATTTGATTTTGTGTTTATAACACTGTATTCATGTGAACAGAAGTCCTGTTCCTGCTGCCACTGAACTTCACTAACTGCTACTATATCTAACTTGAATCTACCCATTTCCCTTTTTAAATTTTCTGACCTATCTGCCTGATTAAGGGATGTAACATTCAATGCTCCAAACTGTAGAATGTCAGTTTTGTTTCTCTTGATGATCACATTCTCCTGAGTAATCCCCACCTGGAGATCCGAATGGGGGACTATTTTACCTCCAGAATATTTTACCTAAGATGATGCCTTCATCTTTTAACCATACAGTAGAGCTGCATGCCCTCAGGAAAAACTACAGCTGTTGTTTTCCCTTGCTTTCAGCCATTCATAGTACCAGCACAGCAAGGCTCTTTTGGTTGATTTTACAAGGCCAGTTAAGTCAGCCATCCAGACTGTTGCTTCCACAGGAACAGGAACCATATGTTTTCTGGCCTCTCAAGAGATACTCATCTGTTGTGGTTGCACCTACAGTACAGCCTATCCGCATCACTGAGGCATACAAGCAACCCAACCAATGGAAAGGTCCATGGTTCACATATGTAAATTATTTATGTTCTAGACTTTTGGAAGACAACTCTCTGTATGTACGATGCAAAATTTGTACTGGATGAAAAATGTGATAGTTTATTTATTTATTTTTATGACACTTTATATTATTTGAGACTGGTTAATAATGACACTGTGATGCTCTTTATTTTACTTTGATGTGGCCACTGGCCACGGATGTGCACCTAAACGTGAAACACTTCTCTTATATTCAGATACATAATGTTTATGCACCACATTATAATTCATATTTGTGTAATACTTGTCCATTTGTTATTATCATTACTACACTGATGTCAAGATTAATAAACATGCTTAAATGCATTCATATTTAAAACACAATGCTCCCATTGGCTGTGGTCATGTGCTTGTACAAGAGCCAAGCCATTATTGATGTCTAAGGCTTCCTGGTGCTGTTGGCTATGTTGACCTCCAGTTTGATTTTGACTTGCTAAGAGGCACATGTGGACTGTGATAGTAATTCTGCAAACATTTTATGAAGTATGTATTTCGATTTTTAGGTTTGTTATTGAGATCAGGCACTCTCAGTGCAGGTACATTTAAATTCAAGTAATTAATTTGTGTTAATTTGAACTTTTTTTTGTAACTCCATTTTTCTATTCACTGTTCACTGACAACAATGTACTGTTATTTTGTAGCCTCAGTAGGCCAGGCTTGAAAATGAACCACATGGTTTGAAACTAGTCAACAAACATATGTACTGCAACTATTGACAGATTCATTAATAAGAATTTCATGAAGGCATTAAGAAATTTAAATGTTTACATTATCTGCAATGGAAAGACAGTAAAAGTGAAACCTCACATTTCTTACTATTTTATACACCAGTTCACCATTTGATTCTATATTGGGCTAATAACCCATCCATAACATTTTATCATCACATTGGATTGTTGTATTCTGCAAAAGATTGATAACGTATCTATATTTGTGAACTGACTTTTTCTTGGTTGTTAATGATCACAATGGTTATGAAGGAAAAGCAGATTTTCTGTTATTTTGGGCTTTCTGAATGGAGATGAAATTGTGATTAATAGTTATACTCTTGCTATTTTTTCCTGCTGTATAATGAAATGTATAATTATATTTTTTGCAAACTCCATTGTATGTTAAGAAAAAAATAATCATTATTTGCCAGCGGAAAATAACAATGATGAGAGATTATTCATGTTCACTTTTTCAGAATCAGCCAGTTGGTCATTTTTAACCAACAGTGAGTCAGGAGACATTCTTCAGCAGCTTCTTCAGAACAGTGATAATCAGTCAAATCATCAAGAAGTGTTTCATTGTCCATCTTGTAGGAAGATGTACAAATACAAGTCAAATATGATCCGCCACTTTCGCCATGAATGTGGTAAGGAGCCACAGTTTCAGTGTCCCTACTGTCCATATCGTTTGACACAGAAAGGCAATCTTCTGACCCATATTAAAAGAAAACATTCAGATACTCAGGCAAACATACAAGCTTCTCCTGAATTTTTCAATGTTTAAAAAGCATGGACATTTGAAGATAAAAAGTACAGTAATTAGACACTGAGTCAAAGTAAGCTTCATTAAAATAAAAAATGTACAATTTATGTTATTCTTCACTTCACAGACATTGTAAATGAGTATGAATTTAACAATATTAAATTATTTGAAAAAAAATGAAGTTTGACATTCATTCAAGTTTCCCCTTCCTTATATGTGAGATTGTCTCCAAGTAAGTATATAAGTGGAACATGATGCTTTCTTTTATTGTGTCTACTCATACTACTTAAAATTAAAACCAATTTAAAGAAAACTAGAAGTCTTTAACTTTCATACTGAATTTTCTGTATATTTTTAAACTGATAGCATTGAGTTATAGAAAAAAATACATAGCTGTTTACAATCATAATGTGATAGTGAGAATTCTTGAAGGATTTTACAAGCTACACAAATGCTGTAGTAGGCTCCATCCTTCCTATATGATTTAAACTTTGTTTTCTGGAGATGGCCACATGTTATTTGAATGGTCTTCCTTTACCTACGTGGCACCTTGCTCTCTCTTTTCCCTTTTTCCTACATTTTTCCTGGTGAAAAACTATTTGAAAGTTTTGAAGACTAGACTTCAGCATTTATTTTTAATTTATCTGGCTGTTGCCATACTCCAGTTTATACTTTTTTCAAGGACTGGTAAGCAGATTCTTCTTCTCCATCTCATTTCTCTTTTTTTAAATTACCATATGTTTTTTAAATTTCTGTTGTTAACTGGATATTGTTTTTCATTCCTTTTCATTAAAATAAATGTAGTACTATTAATGCATTAATTCCAATAAAGAGCCCTTAGCAAGTTCTGTTAAAAGGAACATAATAGGGATAGAATTGTACATAGTTATACAGATGAATTTTGAGAATAAGAATGAGAAATAATGTAACTGTTGTTTACTTGTACCAAGTATTAATGCAGGATGTATGAATCTGATTATAATGAGAACTATTACTGATCTGTAATGATTACTTCCTTGAGACACTGATAATGTTTAATAACAATTATTAAATGACTGTTGAACTCTTCAAACATAACTGCATATAGGTACTATGCTAATCATAATGATAAATGATTAATTAATTATATTGCAGAAATATAGCTTACCAAACTTCTAAAGAAGTCAATATGACTTCATTTCAAATTAATTAAGTAACTGTGTTATGTGTAATGGATAGAGAACATGAGCCTTCAGAGTTGTAGATTGAGTCAACTTATACACAGATATTAGAGAAAAAACTCCTAGAAACTTAGTTTTCGCTCTGTATTCACAAGAAACTGTCACTGTGTAGCTTAATACTAATCGTGCTTTTGCCATCCAAATATAACTTACTAAATTAGCTAGTAAAATATTTCTGCTTTCTCAGCTATATTAAATAAATGCTGCTTATCTCTCATTGGTAGATTGGCATTTAAAAGAACACCCTGGAATTTTTCAAAGAAAATCAGTAGCAGTTATGTATATCTGTTACAGTACACTAATACTAGTCATTTAACTTCACAACAAGTACTGCTACTTACCACAACAGGAACAATAATTTCTTGAAACTATATAAATAGATAATTTGTGTAGCCCACAAGCCAGTGTAAGAGCTCAAAGAAGACTGCAGAAACGTGTGGTTAGTTGCTTTACATAATATTCTTTCTGGCCAAATATTCTGAATAATTGCTTTTATGTGGCATGTAGCTAACAAGAATTTCCATTTATTTTAATCTAGTGTAGTCAGATGATTTGTAGAAAGAGTTGCTGATGATTCGATCCACTTCAATGGCAGGGCAGTCAGCTTTTCTGACTGTCACTTGGAGGCCCTGGATTCGGTTCACAGCACTACCAGGGATTTTTCCTTGGTGGGGCATCTGGAGCTGCAAGCACTCACTAGGTGAATTAAGGAGCTGCTGAATGAGAAGTACCTGCTCCAACATCTGGAAATTTGACAATAGTTGGTAGTGTGGACCACATGTCCCTCCACACCACACCCAAATGACAATGCTGGCAGATGACATGGTGGCTGTTCGGAATGTATGGAACATGTAGTCTGTATTGGCTAGTGATTTATAATTTTAATTTTGGTGTGGTTTTTTGGGGGTTCCCAGTTTCTTGCTTGATGTTAGATGGGAACTTGTTGAATAGCCTACATTTGCACCAAATTATATAACTCCACTTCGAACATTAAGCAAGTAATCAAAGTTTACATGCAAAGTACTGTTGTGTATTTTATTGTGGCTGTGTAGGTACAGTGCAGCTGAAATTGATTCTTATTATAACCAGCAAATCACAATAAGGAATAATAAGTATTCTGAAATGAGTATATTATTTACAATGCTGTAACACACCTGCTTCCAATATATTTATGAAAAAATTAATTTAAAATATTTTTAGCACTCAAATGCAGTTCTTCCAAGCAATTGAATGAGATTTTTGTAATGTTTTAAGAACTTTAACTTTAAAGAATAAATTCTGCTGGTAATTGTTGATTGTGGTAATTCTTCATTCCGTTCGACAGCAGAAGTCCTAGATTTTCTATTTGTTGATTATGTATACGATGTGGAACATGTTGTACACCTTTCAAATACATTCTGACATCCATCTTACATAATTTTTTTCTTTTATTAACGATTTTGACTTCCAACCTCTCATATACTGGTGATGACAATTGCTGCATTACAACAACTTACAACCCATAACTGCACTCTCTCTTTTGCTTTGGCCTAACACCAACCCTTATATGCATTAATGACAATGCATTATTATTTGGATATTGTTACAATTTCAGTTTTTCATAGTTTGCAATGAAAACAAGTTTGTTCAAATAATTTTAATGATTAGAATGACAAAGTGCCTGGTAGCTAGTTGTTTACAGGACACTTACCACAGCAATAACCAATTAGAGAATGAGTTTGATCACACTCAAGGTCTGTAGAAAAATGGTTACACCTTGTGTCCAGTGCACAGTTGTCATATTGCTCTGCTAACACTGCTGCTGGCTACCAGTCATCTGTGGTTGACAATTCTGGCCCATTACCTAATTGTTAAGATTTGTTCTCACACACTTCAGTTCTCTCTGTAGTAATTTTTTAATGAAATTTTCTTAGGAAAATAGTGAGACTATTAACATCTGTTAAACAGAAGACAATACTACAACTAATGAGAAAGTATGAGTGTACTCACTAAGGAACCTCACAGTATTATGTATTACTTTAACTCTTCTTACATAATTGTGACTGTAATGTTGAAAGTTAACTCATGAACATAAATATGTAACTATGCAATAAACATTCATTGTGATTTGATTTGATTTGATTTATTATTGGTCCTGTAGATCATACAATTTGTACAGCAAAGCACATCATGATATAGGACAAGCCAATTTGAAAAATTATGTTAAGATGATATATGATGAGAGATGACAGTAGTGGTACATAACTCACATAGCAGAATACATACACGATATATTGACAAAATATAAAAAAGGTGGTGTGTGATGAGAGATGACAATGGTGCATACTGCACATAGCAGAATACATATAAGAGATACAGACAGAATAGGAGTAACAAACAATAATTAAATTATCTTACTACGTAGAAATATCTACCAGTGAATATACAGCTTATTACAAGTAATTGAAATATTGTGGTACATAGTTCACATAGCAGAATACATATATGAGATACAGACAGAACATGAGTAACAAACAATAGTTAAATTATCTTACTAAGTGGAAATATCTACAAGTGAATAGACAGCTTATTACAAGTATTAAAATATTGTGGTACATAGTTCACATAGCAGAATACATAGGCCTATCTGAGATACAGACAGAATATAAATAAGATGCAATACTTAAATTATCTTACTAAGTAGAAACATCTACAACTGAATAAATAGCTTATTGCAAGTAATTAAAATTTTGTTTCAAGAAATTCATGTACGGAATTGTTGTGACTCGCCGATCATTCAAAGTGCCGCCGCGCAATTACGCGTGTCCTCTACGTGCGGCGCTGTCTGTCAGCCATGCAGCAGCTGCGCCACCTAAGCAGCCAGCCGAGCAGCGGCCGCTAGACTGGGACTCAGTGCTCATTCGAATGCCAACTTGTACACATGTCTTGCTTGTCAACTTACTCTGTGACTTATATGTGTTGTGTCATTCTGAAATATATGTGTTAAACTTGATGTTATAACAATTGGCGACGAGGTAGTGGACTTTTCCTTTTCACCGTTGACCCACAGGGTTCCATGGCTACTGTCGAGCAATTATTGCAAAATCTCCTTGAACAGAAAACGCTTCTAACAGCGGCGATTCGCGATTTCGTCGCGGCGTCAAATGCGGGGCATTTCTCGTCGTTGGCTATACCTCCTTTCCCTCCTTACGACAAGATGGCAGAAGACTGGTCTGATTATGAAAAATGTCTTCGACAGCACTTCTTGGCATTTCATGTCACGGACAAACAACCATGTAAGTCTCTGTTCCTTTCCTGGATTTCACCTCAAATGTATCAGTTGTTGTCGCAATTTGCTCCTTTGAAGGATCCTGCGTCTTTGTCCTTTGCGGAAATGTGCTCACTTCTGTCTGTCTATTTTCAAAAGCAAACACATGTGGTAGCCCCTCATGTTGCCTTTTATCGTTGTCAAAAACAGCCACATCAATCCTATCATGCTTGGGCTGCTGAACTTCACGGCCTCAGTCGAAAGTGTTACTGACGTTCACAAAGAATCCTATGCTGATTCCATGATACAGGATGCTATTATCCGGTCGGCGCCCGACATAGAAGTTCGGCAACGTGCCCTTCAGTTGGAAAATCTGACTCTAGATGAAGTTCTCTCCATTGCACAGTCTTTTGAAATTTCTCGCACCACTGGGGCGCAAATAGAGACGTGGGGTGATGTCGGGGAAATACAACCTCTGTGCGCTGTTGACGACGTGTGCGGCGCGTCCCTGCCGGCCGACGTGGCCGCAGTGCGCTCCCACGTGCAGCCTCAGCCTAGCCGTAAACAACCCACTAAGAAACTGCAGCAAAACCCCCGGCAACTTCCTCCATGTCCGCGGTGTTTTACGAAACATTCACGCGAGGATTGTCCCCAATGTTGGGCTGTGTGTCACAATTGCAAAAAGAAAGGTCATGTGTCTTCCGTTTGCAAATCCGACCGCATACATGATGTTCATGAACATGACGCTGATTCTGATTCTGTGTTGTCTGTCAATTGCACTTCTTCCCTTTTAGGGAAGTTATTCCTCACTGTCCAAATCCTTGGTCGAGATGTTCGCATGCAAGTGGATACCGGTTCTGCTGCCACTACAATTAATTCTCAGACGTATCTTCAATTGGGTTCTCCACTCCTGTCACCTGTCACTCGGCAATTACGGACGTACAAGAAACAGAAGATTTCTCTCTTGGGACAGTTTAATGGTGAGGTATCTTACAAATCCGTCGTTCGCACTGTTCCCATATTTGTGGTCAACCAGAGCAACACAGAAAATCTTTTTGGTTTTGATGCCTTTCGCGTTTTTGGGTTCTCCATAGATGACTCTGTCAATATTGTCTCTGATGCTATTCCTTATGCTCAACTGGATTCCTTGTCAATGACATTTTCATCCCTTTTTTCTCCTGGGTGAGGTGGTGCAAACGACTTTGAAGCTCATATCACGCTCAAACCCACTGCTCGGCCTAAGTTTTTTTGGGCTCGGCCCATTCCTGTGGCCCTTCGTGATCGGGTAAAACAGAAGTTGGATCGTCTCACTACTTCAGGGGTCTTGCTTCCTGTCACTTCCAGTGAGTGGTCCTCTCCTGTCATTGTCGTTGCTAAGCCAAATGATGATATTCATCTCTGTGGTGATTTCAAAGCCACTGTAAATACTCAATGCCTCATTGACACTTACCCTATGCCCCGTCCTGAAGAACTGTTCACTAAACTTGCTGGAGGCCAGTATTTTTCTAAAATTGACCTGTCAGAAGCTTATCATCAACTTCCTCTCGATGCATCTTCCCAGCAGTTTCTGGTCCTTAACACACCTTTCGGCCTCTATCAATACCAATGCTTGCCATTCGGGGTTGCTAGCACCCCTGCTCTCTTTCAGCGATTCTTGGAACAATTATTGCTCCCTGTCCCTGGGTGTATCAATTACATGGACGACATTGTTGTCACTGGCTCCACCACTGAAGAACATCTTCAAAATCTCCGCACACTTTTTCATGTCTTACAGACTACCGGTCTTAAGTGTAATCTTCAGAAATCACAATTTTTTCAGGCATCTATCACGTACTTGGGGTTTCAACTCTCTCGGGATGGTATTCGTCCGTTTCACCAAACAGTCGCTGCGATCGATGCCCTTCCTCACCCTACATCTGTTAAGGAACTGCAGGCCTTCTTGGGGAAAATAGCATACTGTCACAAGTTTTTACCGTCTGCGGCTTCGGTGGCTCAGCCGTTGCATCGCCTGTTGCATAAAAATGTGCCTTTTCACTGGTACGCGTCATGCGAAGCAGCTTTCCAGAAATTGAAGACTATGCTGAAACAGGCCCCATGCCTGGCTATTTATCAACCTGGCCAACATCTTGTTCTTGCCACAGACGCCTCTCAATACGAGGTCGGTGCAGTCCTTGCGCACCGTTTTTCTGACGGTTCGGAACAACCCATTGCTTATGCCTCCAAAATGCTCACAGATGCCCAACAAAAGTATTCTCAAATTGAGAAAGAAGCTTTGGCCATCATTTATGCTCTTATAAGTTTGGTGTTTTTCTCTATGGCTCAAAATTTCACCTTGTTACGGATCACAAACCACTTGTTTCCTTGTTTCATCCATCAACGTCACTTCCCGACAAGGCTGCACACCGCCTCCAGCATTGAGCTCTTTACTTGTCTCATTTCAATTATGAGATTCATTTCCGGCCAACGGCTCAACATGCAAATGCTGATGCTTTGTCTCGCCTTCCCATGGGTCCTGATCAGGCATTCGATAGGGACGAACTTTTGTGTTTCCACCTGGATGTTGCCGAGCAGCGGGTTGTGGACGGGTTCCCCATCACTGGGGACAGGCTGGCGGCTGCTACAGGTTCTGACCCTACCCTCTCCTGGGTTTTACGCTGTATTCAGAAGGGTTGGCCAGATCGCCTGTCCGCTAAGACTTCTGATCCGTTGCGGAACTACTATGCTTTGCGCTACTGCCTCACGGCTAGGGATGGTGTTATCCTCCTCTCCACTGACAATGCTTTGCCGCGTGTTGTGGTACCTGCGTCTTTGCGTGCTTCGGTCTTGCGCCGCCTTCACTAATGGCACTGGGGTGTGTCTCGCACAAAATCTCTGGCGCGCCGTCATGTGTACTGGACTGGTATCTACTCTGAAATAGCACACATGGTCGCTGTCTGCGGCCCTTGTGCATCACAGGCCACTGCCCCGAAGTCATCTTTGTCACCGTGGCCTTCGCCTGAGAAGCCCAGGGAGCACATTCATGCTGACTTTGCGGGACCCTTTTTAGGTACTTATTGGCTCCTCGTAATTGACGCCAACTCTAACTTTCCTTTCATTGTCCGTTGCACGTCGCCTACCACTGTGGCAACCACCAGTGCTCTCACCCGCATTTTTTCTTTGGAAGGCCTCCCCTCTACTCTTGTTACTGATAATGGTCCGCAATTTGCCTCTTCCGAATTTGCGGATTTTTGTGCTCGTCACGGCGTTATGCATGTCACGGCCCCGCCGTTCCATCCACAATCCAACAGTGAGGCTGAACGACTGGTCCACACATTTAAGGCTCAGATGCGGAAACTTCTGACTTCTTCTGCTGCTGATGATGGGCTTCTCCAGTTTCTGGCGTCTTACCATTTCACCCCCATGGGCGACCACAGCCTGGCTGAGCTCTTACATGGCCGACAGCCCCGCACGCTACTTCATCTTCTGCGGCCTTCCACATTACGGCCGCGGGTGCCTTCACTTGGCCGGTTCACCACCGATGACCTCGTCTGGGTACGGGGATATGGCAGACAGCCAAAATGGAGCCTGGGTCGCATCTTAAGACACCGTGGCAGACGCCTGTATGAAATCCAGACGGACACGGGTGTTGCAGTGCGTCATTCGGACCAGCTTCGCGGCCTCGTGTGCCAGCAACACCTGTTCCAAATGCCGCTACACCACCTTTGGCTCTACCTGACGCTCGGGGTCTTGGCATCTCTCAATACTTACAACGCAGCCCTCTCACCGTCATCGCGATGCCAGCACAAGAACGGACGCCACCAGGAGACGTGCCCATGCAGAAACCGGATGACCATCCTCTGTCAGATCTAATCTACTCGCCTCCTCCTCCAACGGACGCCGACACATCGCCTATGTCTCCTGTCATATCAACTGGACTTGCTGCAATGGGCAGATTGGTGCATGGGGCCCCAGCAGATTCGACCCCTACATCTCCTGTCATCTCGACCCGTTATCATCGCGGACACTTCCATCCGTACGGGAAGCCTCCTCCTCGAGACTTTACGGCAAGTCAAACAACGTCTATGGACGTTAGCCATCTCCAGGACACCTCCATCAAGACCAGTGCAACAATTTCAAAGTGGAGAAAAGTGTTGTGACTCACCGATCATTCAAAGTGCTGCCGCGCAATTACACGCATCCTCTACGTGCAGCGCTGTCTGCCAGCCATGCAGCAGCTGCGCCAACTAAGCAGCCAGCCGAGCCGCAGCCGCTAGACTGGGACTCAGTGCTCATTCGAATGCTAACTTGTACACATGTCTTGCTTGTCAACTTACTCTGTGACTTACATGTGTTGTGTTGTTCTGAAATATATGTGTTAAACTTGACGTTATAACAGGAATAGAAACAGTGATTTAGTAGCAATTCCTTTAATTTAGATCTCATAATTTTTGGGTGTTTGCTTATTTTTATGTCTGTTGGGAGGTGGTTGTATATTTTAATGCCCATACATTTAACCCCATTCGCATATAATTTTGTGTTGTGGGCTATAATTTGTAACTGTGTTTTATTTCTGGTGTAATGCATGTGGCGGTCTGCATTTCTGTCGAGGGCGTCCAAGTGCTGTACTGTAAAACAAGCTAGTTCCAATATATAGAGGCATGACAGTGGCAGGATTTTTAGCTGTTGAAATAGTGGTTTACAGTGTTCAGTTCTTTTTTTTGCAATTCATTATTCTTACTACTTGTTTTTGTAGCTTGAAAACTGTGAGAGAATCAGAGCTCTTTCTCCAGAAGATTAGGCCATAGCTCAAGACAGACTCAAACAGGGCACGGTACACCAGCCTCAAGGTATCTACACTAGCTGTGTCTTTTAATGATCGTAATAGATAGCAGGTTTTACTGAGCTTTTGTGACAATGCCTCAATATGTGGTTTCCAATTTAGTGTGTTACTAATGGTAAGTCCAAGAAATTTGGTGTCCTGCTTGTACGTAATGTCATCTTTGCCGATAACTATAACTGCATTGAAGGGGGTTAGATTTTGTCTCATACAGAAGTTCATACTTACAGTTTTTTTAGTATTTATGAGTAGTCTATTTTCTTCAAACTACGATTCTAAATGACAAGTAGTTTCATTAACTGCATCTTGCAATGTGTCACCTCTACTGGTTAACAGGATATTTGTGTACTATGTTGTTCAGTAGAAAGGTGTATCATATATTTTAACTGGTGAATCTTGGTCTATCACAATGCAGTGAGGAATTATTTACTTTACACAATATTCTTAGTACTCATTTCTGCTGAATAATTAGTTTATTTGGTTTAGATACTTTGTCTAAGAAGATGAATTCCTAACACTATAGGCAGTGAATGTATTGTCTTTATGTTAAAACAATGGGAGACGCTTTTGATTACAAAACATGCTGAACTGAGTTTTTTTTATTAGTTCCTCTGTGGACTGACCCGTTATTAACTTATTATCTAGCTATATCCCAAGGAATTTAACTCCCAGTATTTCATTCAGTTTATGATGATTAATGTCTACTTACGGTACTAGTAGAGCATTTTAGTTGTTTGAAATTATAGAATATGAGTCTTTATGAGATAAAGGCTTAATATGTTAACTGTGAACCAAGTGCAGTCCTATTCATGTGTAATTTGTACCCTGGTAATGAAGATACCTTGCAGATGTATAATGCTATTTTATATATACATCATTAATCAAATTAAATGGTTTGAAATCACATGTTAAAGACAGAAATCAAAGGACAGATCAATATGTCTCAGACAGCATATCATGTAATACAGTATCCTCTGAATGGGAGTCCAACAGTGATCTGACCTTTTGCCACTGTATATATAATATTTCAGTGGCATTCCTTCACCTGTGTGTAAAAAAAGTAACTTGACAGTGTTTACTGATTATACAAACATGTCAACTATAAAATCTCAAGATTTTAAACATGGCTGAAACAGAAACTGTTGGAATTCTTCACAGTAAATGATAACAGCCAAACAGTTGCAGGATAAAGATTTATTAAATTTTTTGCTAATGAAGGTGTCTTCCTGTTCAGGTGTATTTTACTTCTGATGAAGGTCTATTTAGATATATTGAAACCGTGGTCAAGGATTTTAATAAATCTTTATCCTGCAACTGTCTGGCTGTTATCATTTACTGTGATCAACTACAAAACTTAAGAGTGTTATGTGCTAAGCTCATTCTCAACTCTGTATGAGCAAATAAGAAAAACTCACTTCACACAAACCACAAGAACATGGAAGGCATAGTTATTGCACATAACTATTAGATTGCAAAGCAAGTATAATCCTGCAAGTTCATGGCTGTTCAGTCTATCATAACTGACAGGGTAACAGCTTTTTTCATTCTAGTAGCTCTGCTGCTAGTTTTACAAAGATAAATGTAGCTTTAGTTTGCACAAACAGCTAGGAGGAGTTCAACAGTTATTAATAGAATTTCAAACATTTGTGTCACTTTCTTAGTTTATAGTTTCACTTGTTTGACATCCATGAAGGTTCTCTTCCACAACCGGACCTACAGAATGTAGTGAATAAATGAATATATATGCAACTGCCTGAATGGGAATAGCATATTCTCCTGACACTAAATCAGCATTTTGTGTCAGGTCTGAAACTGATAGTCATGAAAGAATGAAAAATATGGTAGCAATCCTGTCTGCAGGCCAACACAGTGAGAGAGATTTTTGGGTGAAAGCAGGCAGGACTCAGATTTTTGGTTAGCTTATCCACACGACGGTGCCATTTCAGCTTATTCTCCACCCAAACACCCCTGAACTTCACACATGGAGCCCCATCCAGTGTACATCCATTAATCTCTACCCCTGGTAACTGTAAGACATTTTTATTTGTCTGAAACTTTATAATATGAGTTCTGTAAGATTAATAGTTTAGCTGTTGGCTATGAAACCAACTGAAAGTCTGTTCCATTATTTTCTTGGCAGTGTCTGTTACTCAAGTGTTTGGATCCTTTATCAATATACGTGGGTCATCAGTAAACATTACAGTTTTTGAAGAGTCCACCAATATCCCAGGTAGATCAACAACAGAAGTGGACCAGGCACAAAAACTTGAGGTACACCATGTTTCTCAACACTGAATTTAATCTTAGTCATCTTGTATCATATACTGTTGTGGTCCTCTGTTTTCTATTCTTGTGGTATAACTCAGTCCAGGCAATTGAAGGTCCTGTAATGCCATACTAATCACATTTTAATTTCCCTTGAAGAATTTTATGATCAACACAATCAAAGGTCTTTGCAAGATGTCATAAAATGTCAACACAGTAATTATTATTGTTTAATTCTACTAGAATTGGGTGCATGAGATCATATATTGCCTTTTCAACAGGGAAACATTCATGGAAGCCAAACTAAATTATTGTTAAATGTTATTCTCAGAAAGTATGTTCAGCATTCTGCTGGAGGCATAAATGTTGTCTTTTAGTTTTAGAGGCCTCTCTTCTGCAGTCACAAAAGCTAGAATAATTCCCATATTAATTCTCCAAAATGTTTGATGACACAGGAAGAAGAGAGATCAGTCATTAATTAGACATCAGTTGCTTACTTCCATTTTTGTGTATTGGTGTTACAACTGCATACTTCAGTCTTTCAAGAAATACATCTTGACCCATCAACCAATTACAGAGGCAACTCAAGGATGGCCCTTTCAAGTTATCACAAGATGTTGGTACTGTCACTGAGATACCATTATAATCAGTATAATTACTACTTTTTTTAGTCACAATTGATTTTTGTGATCTGTCTAACATATGAGTTGGCAAAAGTGATGTCTGGCTTTGGAGTATGAATAACATCTCCAAGTAAGATGTAAGATTATGGAACTGCATTAGATGTTTTTTTTTTTTTTTTTTTTTTTTTTTTTTTTTTTTTTTTTTTTTTTTTTTTTTTTTTTAACCTGTGTTTTCAGCTACCGTCAGGAAGAATTCATTTATTTAGTAACCAAGGGTTTGAACCTTGCAGTATTGTTTGTTGTGTATTTTTATATGTTGATTATAGCTAGTCCTTTACTTTAAATTAAGCTCTCTCTCTTCCTATTACATTATATTTTGATTCAGATGCTACCCACTGTTTATCACGGTTTCCACTTTAAATGTCTCTGGCCGATTTTAAAGAATAACTGACTTCATAGAGTGGGAAGAATATTCTTAGGAAAGGATTAGTTTCTCAACCTCTTTGTGTCTTTAGTAAATTTCTTCCCATTTTTCACCCTGTTAGTTATTTAATAGGATAGAAAAAAAATCTGCTTACCAACACATGCATAAAAGGGTTGTAATTTGCAAGATTTGGAATCAGTGGCTTCTTCTTCAGGGAGAAGGGTTGAAGGGGAAGGAAGAGGGGTGAAGGAAAAGGACTGGAGAGGTTTAGGAAAAGGGGTAGATTTTGGTAAAGTCACCCAGAACCACAGGTCAGGGGAGACTTACCGCATGAGATGTGAAGGAAAGAGGAGAGAAGGAGTCTTTTCTTCTCATCCTCTACAGTAAGTCCCCTGAAAGAGGAGAGAAGGAGTCTTTCCTTCTCATCCCCTATGGTAAGTCTCCCCTCGTCCATGGTTCTAGGTGTCTTTCCCAGACACTACCCCTTTTCCTAGACCTCTCCAGTCCTTTTTCTTCACCCCTTTTCCTTCCCTTTCAACCCTTGTGCCTGAAGAAGGAGCCACTGACAGGGCTGAAAGCTTGCCAATTACAAGCGTTTTTTATGTGTGCATTCTGCTGCCACTTGCTGAGTAGATTTTTTATCTATCCCATTAAATAATTTTGTCAATAATTGTTGTTTTTGCTGTTAGTTAGTTTCATGTTCTTTGGATCATTTGCATGATAGATCATAATGACACGGAACAAGTCATTTTATATTTTCATCACAAATTGTTTTGAAAAAATTCCAACATTTGGATCATTTATAAGTTTTTCTCTATACATGAAAAAAGAAGAAGAAGACCAAGACAGAAAGACAAGTGTGAGTTAGTAATTTGTACCTGCAACCTTTTACAAATTAGAACAACAGAAGTTCTTCCTTGGAATTGGAAGGATTTGTCGAAGAGAAATATTTTCATTTATTTTCAGATTTACTTTGATGTCTGTCAGGCATTTTCTATCACTGTGTAAGACATGAAAACTTTTGGTTGCAGGATTGTGCACCCCTTGTAATCTAACCTTCCTTCACATCATTTGTTGATTGTCACTGTCTTTATGGTTAACTCTTTGAATTAGCTTCGAGAGGAGTAAGATTTAATATAAACACTTTAGTTATCTTCTTTTCTTGTTGTTGGCTCCAGTTCTTCACATTTAGGGGCTGTTTCTTGAAGCTGAAATTTTTAACATTAAAGGTTTCATCATTTCCATTGACATAATAAGTTCTGAAGTAAGTCTGTTCAGCTTTTTTGTTTTCTACACTATACTTTATTCTTTCAGTTTTTCTGTATCACACTGTCCTTTGAATTTTCACATTAACAAAAACTAAAATTACATTTTTATTCCACATCACAAAAACACATCCAATCACATCAGAGGCATGCCCACTACTACTCACTCGGCAGTGATATCAATATTCCAAAGGGTTTACAAATGAATTTCTATTAATTTATATTATCATTTTATAAATGAATCCAGAAATAAGCATAAAATAGTACCAAATTTTGTAATTAATAATAGAAATTTTAAGTTTGCCAAACATTTTGTAATTTCAAATGTTTCTAAAAGAAAATAATTTCAACTGTAAATTCAGAGATAGTACATATCAACTGTAATAAAGAAAATAAAGTAATTTCTTTTTACAGACTTTAGTTCGAAATATAATTCATTGTGTGCAAATTTACATGAAATTCCTTTAGAAAAGCAGCTGAGATGATATTAACCTATTCAAAATTTGAATATTCCTGGCACTGATTACTTCTGTTGAGGAAAAGTAATGCTAGAGGAAGAGTGTCCCTTTACACTCTTTATGCGCTAAAGACAATGGAGTAATTAATGTCATTTTCCATTCCGGAATTGTAATTATGTACATCCTTGACCCTTGTTCCTTTTAAAATGCAGTGGATTATTAAAGAAAAAAGCCATTCATGGGAGGATAAATATACCGTGAAGCAGTAGTCAGAATGTCCGCCTCCTTAAACAGATGTGTACAAGATGATCATTGATGAGCACTACATGTCATTCTTACAGCACATTTTTGAACAATGAACAATGAAGAATTTCTTTCTTAAATATGAGTTACCCCAGAACATTATTCTATGTGACACTGTATGATGTCAACTTACTAATTTTTGTCTCCAAGATTTGAATGGATTCCAAGTGAAAATGTGGCTGAACTAAGTTGTTTTAGGAGTTTCAAAACCTGCTTTTTCCATTTTAAATTCTTGTCAATGTGGACACCCAAGAATTTTGAAGTTTCCACCCTATTTATTATTTCCTCTCCATGTGTTATGCCTACTTTTATGACCTGATGAAGCTGTGGGTTCACTGACTGCTCTGAGAGATGGCTGATTGGAACTACAATGTATGAAACATTGGTTCACTTTCTTGGAAGAATGATAAAAATGTATACTTTACCATACACAATCCATTGCCATGGAAGTGTATCAAATATTTACAACTTTCTTTGAATATTAAAGCATCACTTGATGCACATAATTACAATATCTCCTCTTGAATTAGTAGTTCAACATTTACAAAAGTTCAGTTCCATCTGAGACTTGATTAGCACTGGTGTCCTAACTATATGATGTTGATTTGAATGAAATTTTCACTCTGCAGCGGAGTTTGTGCTGATATGAAACTTACTTGTAGGTTAAAACTGCATGCTGCACCAAGACTCAAATTGGTATTTGTACCAACAAGCACTGCACTTATATGACATTTCATTTCAGTCACAAACAACATGTTATACACAAGTGTTCACTGAGCCCACAGCAGTGTTCACCCAGAGCTGGTCAGGTTCTGTAGGACCTCCAAAAACACACTATTAGGTGGGTGTAGTTAGTATTCTTATTTCATCCAGGTCACATCTAAGGCTGTAATTTCCGTCTTCAGCCAAGCTGTTCCCTGTTCCACTTCCTATATAATAAACTGATCCTCTTTGTCAGAATCTTTGGACATATTCCCTTCATCCTCGGTCATCTGGCTAAGGCCAGCTTCACAATACTTGTGACCTGGTGCCCTGTTCCTAACATGACCTGTACCATCTGACCTACACCCCTGGCATGACTACTGTCTAGCAAGAAGACTCATTTCTTCCTTCTCTCTGTTGGTACAGACCTAGTCTTTGTTTCTTTGATAGAAGTCTGCTGCACCATACTGTGACCTACAGCTGGATGAGGTTCTTTACTTCAGGTAAAAAGTCAAATTCATTTTATACCATGAGCTCAAATGTAGACAAAAAAGCTGAAGAGCTGTTCCCCTTTCAGGCATCACTTTTAGCCTTTACCCAGTTCCCACAATCTTTTACTACCTTCAACCACTCTAGTTCAAATTTTGTGTAATCTAATTCAGCCTGAAGGGCACAAGTCTTAACCTCCTGTTTAGTGATCCTCTTGTCTCTTTCTGCAGAGCCTACAGTTCCATGGAACAGCCTCATTGAATTCCCCATTCAGTTCCCCACCAATTTCACCTCAGTGACACCCCAACCCATGACCTACATGTCTGACCAAGCTACAGCAACATCCAGATTCATGCCTTGTGCAGTTTCATCTTGTAACAGACTACTAACATGTGACACTGCCATGTCATTTATGGAAGAATCTTGTGCAGGTAATATAAGAACATTACTGAATTAGATAAACATTACATTACTAAATATTTTCCACAGAAGATGATGTTCCCTGTATGCCACTGCCACTATAGCATGTATTTAGATCAGGTTGCTACACAGACAAAAAGTAAACAAACTTTGTAGGAAAATGTAGCAATGTACTTTGTTTGTTCTATTATCTGGATCGATGAAAAGCTACCACTGTATTATACAAATGACACTTTAGAATGACAATACTGCAGTAAATGCTTAGCTTTGTTGTTCTTGGAACTCTGACTATTGACAATATTTGATAATTAAAGTAAAAATTGGTATACTAAAGCTTCCACTGCTGCACTAAAACATATCTTTTAAGTAACTATCACTTTTACAGCAGCTTTTTAATAACTAAAATAACAAAATTTAATGATGGCAGATGTTTACAGCATCAATGTTCAGTGTAGTATTCAACTCATAAAAAAGCATCTTCAGATCATTTGATTTGTTCTACATCTAATATGTTAAGTCGTACTTTGAAATATAGTTTTAATAAACATGTCATGAAAAGGATAGATTGCTACTCATTGTGTAGTGGAAATGTTGAGTTGCAGACAGGCACAACAAAAAGACTTTTTAGCAGTCTTTTTGTTGTGCCTGTCTGCAACTGAACATTTCCATTTTATATTGAGTATCAATCTATTCTTTTCATAATATTGTCATTATTTTATCCTGAATTTTCCATCAGTTTATATTTTTTTAAAAAGTTATACAATAATTTACATTATTTGCCACATATTAATGTGCACTGGCCATATAACACACACTATTTTTCATAGTTTACAGAAAAATATACAATTTTCTTGTTTGAAATGAAAATATCATACACAAATTCTTCAGCAAATAATAACACTTTTGCACTGGAAGGTTAAAGAATGGTCTGCTTTAGTGATCCAAGCTTCTTTCTAAATATGTTTGTGCCTTAATGATTACTTCAAATTATACATTGATGTTTGGACACAAAGTTTTAAAATTTGTGTAGGAAGCTTACAATTTGCTCTGTGTCATGCTGTATTTGTGCTGGTAATGGAAGGTTTAAGCGGTATGTTAAATTTTGTATAAGAATTTCTAGGTCTCATAAGTGTGTGGCGCCGATGAGGTCAACACCAGCATTGATATGCATTCGTCTTTGGACTCTGAGCATCGTCTTTGGACTCAGCATTGTCTTTGGGCTGTTCCGCCATGATCAGTTCTTTGTGAACCTTGCATGTATTTAGGTGAATAAATGAACTACTGCTGAATAGGTGTTGTTTAGTGTAACCTACCCAAACTTATCCCTCATTGTTGACCCTGAGTTGTAATGTCTTTCGTTTTCACCGTTTTACTGTTTCCGCAACCTCCGCATCAGTTATCTTCGCGTGTATTACATTGACACAGCATTCGAACAATGACTTCAGCCCAACGCCTAATACGGGATTTTGTGATCAACATGCATCATGTTGTGGGTGATGTACACCCACCAGGACTGCAACATGATGCCTCTCACTCGATGATTCCGCCGATTTCGCTGGACGGTTTCAAGCCTGCAACAATAAGTGAGGTTAGGAGTGCGCATGACTTCGGCTATCAAACGTCTTTCTTCCCACTAGATGTGCCGATTCTCATAGACTGTGCAGTTACCTCTTACGGATCTCCGTGCAGTGCGGGACCAATGTCGATTTCTGCAAATGCTTCGGCGGACAACCTACTACCACCAGGACAACAATTTGCCACGCCGAAATCCGTGCAGTACCACGCGGATACCTGCCACGTGGCCGGAACTGCTTCATCCACAGGTCAACCTCCTCAGCATCTGACCACACCTGCACCTGCCTCAGTTCAGCATCAGCACATTCCTTCCTACTTCGATACCTCGTCCTGCAACAGGAACAATTACTAGTTATCTGTGCCTGACCCCCACCTCCATCCCACCACTATGCCTCAGTGTTTCGTGCCGCGACATTCACCTTATCTGCACACCATTTTGAGTGGAGTGACTATGAACAGTGAACATTCACACACGCCGTCCCATGTTCGACATCATTTCCCACACTGTGCTTCTGGACAGCCCGCACCTCCGCAGACTCCCTGCAACACAGGTGGCCCCGGCTCTGATCATACATCAAGCTTTCCGCAGACTAACATGCATTCTCAAACTTTGAACGTTTTCTCACCTGTCGCCCCCGCACCGGCTCCAGTTGAGCTTCCGCTACCATTCTCAGCACATCTCGGTGCCTCATCCGCGTCGGCCTTCCATGTCGCGACAGATCGCGCTCAACCACAATGTGTCACCTTCACGCTGCCACCCGAACAGCCGTTATTGCCACATCCCCTGGAGGTACACTCTCTTCGAATACTACAGCAACAACAGCTCGATTCAGGCAGTGCCACGATGAACTCAACTCAACTTGTTCTTCCGAACATTCTACAACGCTTACCGATGCTGCCACCGCTTAATCCAGACAGAGCTACATCCTGGTTCAAAATTGTCGACGAAGGGTTTGACCATTACCAACTAGACGAGTCAACCAGGTTTCTGTGCCTCATCACCCACCTGCACAACCAGGAGGACTTGACTGCTGACCTGGTCAATGCCTCAGACTCGTCTACCTGGTACACTCTAGCCAAAGAGACAGTTCTACATCAGCTTGCATGCTCAACTGAGGCAGCAATATGGAAAGCGCTTCACGTCAAGCAACTAGCAATTGAGCTTACATGTGTTTACCTGCCACTACCCCTAATACCAGTGCTATCAAGACTGCCACAACATGTACTGACAGTTCCACAGGGCCACATCCTCCTAACATGGGAGTGTTTGATACTCAGCCGGACACAAGTGTGCATGTGCGACGAGCGTCATGTGTTCCTGAACTGACGGCTCCTACCCTGCCACTCGCGGACAGCACCTCAAACTATGCAACTTCGGCTCCTGCGCGCCGCCATATAGCTGCCACTTACAACACAAACAGTGCAATCGTGCCAAGCGTTTCACCCGCAACCGTACTGCCACAGGCCGCACCCTCGGACAATGGACTCACTAACGGCTCACGAATTCTACTGAGCTCACCCGATCACAGTGCAACTGCTTCAGGCTGGCGGCCATCTTGTCGGGTTGACTCCTGGGACACTTTGCCGCCTCGGCTTCCGTCGGATCCGCCGAGTGGCTCCGAACACCACGACCACACCTCGCCTGACCCGTCCACCACACACTGTAAACAAACTGCCTCCCGCACCGCCGGAAACATTTCTGTCATCACCAACAGCATGGTTCACAAGCTTCGCCTCATGCCAGGTCCCCCAATCTCCAGTGAATCGTGTTGACTTTGTCCTGAGTGCCTCTCTGACCTTAAAAATCAGATTTCAGAACTACTAAGCTCTGGCATCATTGAATCCTCTGCCAGTAGCTGGTCTACACCCATACATATGACACCCAAGAAAGATGGGTCGTGGTGCATGTGCGGAGACTACCATCGACTAAATGCACGAACACAAATGGACACCTACCCCATACCCAACATTACCGACTTTACCCGTTCCTTCGCAGGTGTGACCATGTTCTCTGTCATTGATTGCAAATGGGCCTACCACCAGATCCCCACGGTACCTGAAGATATCGAGAAGACAGCAATTACCACCCCAGTCAGGTTATTTCAGTTTCGAATCATGCCCTTTGGTCTGAAAAACGCAACCCAGACCTTGCAACGCTTCATCAACTAAGTGCTATTCACCTAAAATTGTTGTTGTTGTTGTGGTCTTCAGTCCTGAGACTGGTTTGATGCAGCTCTCCATGCTACTCTATCCTGTGCAAGCTTCTTCATCTCCCAGTACCTAATGCAACCTACATCCTTCTGAATCTGCTTAGTGTATTCATCTCTTGGTCTCCCTCTACGATTTTTACCCTCCACGCTGCCCTCCAATACTAAATTGGTGATTCCTTGATGCCTCACAACATGTCCTACCAATCGATCCCTTCTTCTGGTCGAGTTGTGCCACAAACGTCTCTTCTCCCCAATCCTATTCAATACTTCCTCATTATTTATGTGATGTACCCATCTAATCTTCAGCATTCTTCTGTAGCACCACATTTCGGAAGCTTAAAAGCCTAAAATTCTGCTTTGCATATCTTGATGACATTCTTGTGTTCAGCTCCTCCATCGAGGACAACATTCGACATGTGCAAACTGTTAAGAACACTCTCGTAGCAGCAGGCATCAAGAGCAACCAGGACAAATTGCAGCTACATAAACCCGCTGTCCCTTTTCTCGGTTTTCGGGTCTCTGCCGATGGCATTTCACCGCTCCCTGAGGAAGTACAAACAATACTAAATCTACCCAGACATTCGTCATTCAAAGAGCTCTGGCACTTTCTGGGGATAGTTAATTATTATTGCTGACATCTACCTTGGGCTGCGGAGATTCAGGCTCCACTGATAGACACCTTGGTTGGTACCAACACTTCTGGATATCGGCCCGTTCCATGGATCCCTGCTATGACTGCCTCTTTCACTGCCCTCAAAAATCTTCTTGCCCACGCCTGCACCATCGTGCATCCTCATCCCAATGCGCAGCTTTTCATCACCACAGATGCGAGTGATACTGTCATCGGCACTGTCCTTAGCCAGACAGTCGACGGCCAAACTTCACCTCTGCAGTTCTTCTCGTGCAAGCTCACCAATGCACAACGGAAATATTCCGCATTTGGCAGGGAGTTGCTCACAGTCTATGAAGCAATCAAGCATTTTAAGAATGACGTTGAGGGATGCCCTTTCTATGTTTTAACCAACCACAAACCCCTGGCTGCGGCCAATACAAACCCGCCAGATGACCCGCCTCCTCGCCGCTTCAGATACATGGACTTCATATCTCAGTTCACCACCGATGTCAGACACATAAAGGATGCTGACTCCTTTCACGAGTCCATGCCATCCATTCTCTGTTAGACCTCTCTGAACTGCCTAACCTCCAACCCGCCGACGAGGAAACACAAAACCTGATTTCAGACTCTACTTCTTCACTACACTTCATCCGCACCACCTTCCCTGGCATTTTTGGTGAGATCTGGTGCGATGACAGTATGGGCACGTTACACCCCCTCATCCCAACCATGCGCTGTCGAGCTCTCTTCAATGCATTGCATAATTAAGCCCACCCTGGTGTTCGTGCCTCCGCCCGCCTTGTAGCGGAGGGCTTTGTGCGGAGAAATGTCAACCAGGACTGCCAGCAATGGGGACGCTCCTGCACCCATGTGCCAACACTGCAAAGTACACAAGCACACTTCACCCACCCCTCGGCTCCTTTTTGATCCCTCCTGGGCGTTTCCAGCATATTCACATTGACATTGTCGGCCCTCACTCCCCCTCTAATGGCTTTTGTTATGTTCTCCCATCTATTGACCGAACAACTTGCTGGGTCGAGGCTGTCCCCCTCCCCAATATTATGGCAGAAACTGGTGCTCGAGCTTTAGTTGAGTCATGGGTATCACGTTTCGGATGCCCAGCTATCATCATGACTGACCAGGGCAACAATTTGAGTTGGCCCTGTTCAACGGGATTTGTAACATTTGCGGCTTCCAGTGTATCCATACCACAGCATATCATCTGCAAAGTAACATGCTAGTGGAGCGCTGGCACCACACTCTTGAGGCGGCTCTACGATGCCATGGCTCTCTATGGACAGAGGCCCTTCCACTTGTGCTACTCGGCATTCATATGATCCATAAGGAAGACCTCAAAGGCACAATAGCTGAGTTTGTATATGGCCAGAACATTGTTCTCCCTGGCGAACTTCTGAGCTCTTCTGCTTCTCTCCCTCAGTCTGACTTACCTTCCTTTGTTGACCGCGTCAGATGCCACTTCATCAACCTCCATATCTCTCCGCCTGCCAGCCATTCCCGTCCTAAGGTTCACGTGCTGAAATCTCTGGACAATTGCAAGTACGTCATGCTCTGAGATGACACTGTCCGTGCTCCCCTCCAACCTCTATATACCAGCCCATACCGAGTTCTCTGGCGCTCAGCCAGCACCTATGACATCCAGATGAAAGATTCAGCTGTTACAGTCTCTCTCACCAGACTTAAGCCTGCTCATGTCGAGCCTTCTTCTACCCCCCCTTCAGGCCACGACCATGCCACTCACTGTTGTGACTCACGTTGCTCTGACCACTCCCTCCACATTGGTCTTACACACTTGATTGAGTGACTTCCAGCTCCAATCGTCGAGCTCTCCTCCGACCTCGCCCTCTTCACGGGCCTCACACACTCCGTTGAGTGACTTCCAGTTCCAATCGTCGAGCTCTCCTCTGACCTCGCCCTCTACTCCGGTCTCACGCACTCCATTGAGTGACCACATGCTCCCCACATCGAGCTTACTTACAATCACACTCTCATTGCTGGTCCCTTCGCTGGTCCCTTCGCTGGTCCCTTCGACCTTTCCTCCGTCGCCTGCTTCGCCCTGTCGAGGTTTCTCTTGCCCCCCCATCTTGAACGTGCCTTTGCTCGAGGTGTTTGTTCCTGTCCCCCTGGACATAATCCACGACATCTCAATAATACTGCACGATTATACACTGTTCGTCGTGTGTTCCTCTTCATCCAGTGCTCATGACACAACCTAAACCATTCCCTGCCACCTGCTGAAATGTGTTCTCCTCCCGCCCAACGTCGACCTGGACATGCTTCGTGTGTTTGCCACGCCCATTGGAGACATTGTCGTAGTTGCTCCGTTCCACCTGCAAACCGCTAGGTTACCTGTTGCCGAATGACCAGCACACCCAGTACAATGCCCAGCTCGCTTCAACGACTTCCAGGTTTGGTGGCCGAGCCTTCCTTCATGACATCTACCCACACAGCTCCCCGATGACGCTGTTGAGCTGACCATGATCCGGCTCCTGCAGACCAACCCTGCCAATGCCTTAGTCACCCCCCCCCCCCCACCCCCCTCCACGGCCACTCAAGAGTACTCTGTACTGCTATGTGGCGCCGATGAGGTCACCACCAGCATTAAATGCCTTCGTCTTTGGACTCTGAGCTTCACCTTTGGACTCTGTGCGTTGTCTTTGAGCAGTTCTGCCATGGTCAGTTCTTTGTGAGCCTTGCAATTGTTTAGGTGAATAAATGAACTACTGCTAAATGGGTGTTGTTTGGTGTAACCAACCCGAACTTCTCCCTCAAATGTAAAGGGGAAAAACATTTTTTTCAATTTCTTAACCATGGTCAAAATGACAAAATGATATACTTGTTCCTATGTATTTTCTTCAGCAGTGTTGGTTGTCTTGTAGCTTTTGTTAAATTTTGCAAGAAGCTTCTGCCACAACAAATAACTGATTGAAAGTAAATATGGTACACTATTTTCTTGGTATCCATGTTTGTAGCATTTGCAGGATACCCGTTGCAAATGTTAAGCTGTTAAGTTTATGTGTATCTTCCAATAAAATTTTTGTGAATATTTAGGTCTAACATGTTTTCAATGTTTGCTTCTGTCATCTCCTGATCATTGCTAGTTATTTTTATGTTGTTAAGTTCTATTTTTATGTTGTTAAGTTCTATTCCCCCCCCCCCCCCCTCCCATGAACCTAGGACCTTGCGGTTGGTGGGGAGGCTTGCGTGCCTCAATGATACAGATAGCCGTACCGTAGGTGCAACCACAATGGAGGGGTATCTGTTGAGAGGCCAGACAAACGTATGGTTCTTGAAGAGGGGCAGCAGCCCTTTCAGTAGTTGCAGGGGCAACAGTCTGGATGATTGACTGATCTGGCCTTGTAACACTAACCAAAATGCCCTTGCTGTGCTGGTACTGCGAACGGCTGAAAGCAAGGGGAAACTACAGCCGTAATTTTTCCCGAGGGCAAGCAGCTTTACTGTAGGGTTAAATGATGATGGCGTCCTCTTGGGTAAAATATTCTGGAGGTAAAATAGTCCCCCATTCGGATCTCCGGGCGGGGACTACTCAAGAGGACGTCGTTATCAGGAGAAAGAAAACTGGCGTTCTACAGGTCGGAGTGTGGAATGTCAGATCCCTTAATTGGGCAGGTAGGTTAGAAAATTTAAAAAGGTAAATGGATAGGTTAAAGTTAGATATAGTGGGAATTAGTGAAGCTCGGTGGCAAGAGGAACAAGACTTCTGGTCAGGTGAATACAGGGTTATAAATACAAAATCAAATAGGGGTAATGCAGGAGTAGGTTTAATAATGAATAAAAAATAGGAGTGCGGGTAAGCTACTACAAACAGCATAGTGAACACATTATTGTGGCCAAGATAGACACGAAGCCCATGCCTACTACAGTAGTACAAGTTTATGTGCCAACTAGCTCTGCAGATGATGGAGAAATTGATGAAATGTATGATGAGATAAAAGAAATTATTCAGGTAGTGAAGGGATACCAAAATTTAATAGTCATGGGTGACTGTAATTCGAGAGTAAGAAAAGGGAGAGAAGGAAACATAGTAGGTAAATATGGATTGGGGGTAAGAGCTGAAAGAGGAAGCCGTCTGGTAGAATTTTGCACAGAGCATAACTTAATCATAGCTAACACTTGGTTCAAGAACCATAAAAGAAGGTTGTGTACATGGAAGAATCCTGGAGATACTAAAAGATATCAGATAGATTATATAATGGTAAGACAGAGATTTAGGAACCAGGTTTTAAATTGTAAGACATTTCCAGGGGCAGATGTGGATTCTGACCACAATCTATTGGTTATGAACTGCAGATTGAAACTGAAGAAACTGCAAAAAGGTGGGAATTTAAGGAGATGGTACCTTGATAAACTGACTAAACCAGAGGGTGTACAGAGTTTCAGGGAGAGCATAAGGGAACAATTGACAGGAATGGGGCAAAGAAATACAGTAGAAGGAGAATGGGTAGCTTTGAGGGATGAAGTAGTGAAGGCAGCAGAGGATCAAGTAGGTAAAAAGACGAGGGCTAGTAGAAATCCTTGGGTAACAGAAGAAATATTGAATTTAATTGATGAAAGGAGAAAATATATAATTGCAGTAAATGAAGGGGGCAAAAAGGAATACAAACGTCTCAAAAATGAGATCAACAGGAAGTGCAAAATGGCTAAGCAGGGATGGCTAGAGGACAAATGTAAGGATGTAGAGGCTTATCTCACTAGGAGTAAGATAGATACTGCCTACAGAAAAATTAAAGAGACCTTTGGAGAAAAGAGAGCCACTTGTATGAATATCAAGAGCTCAGATGGAAACCCAGTTCTAAGCAAAGAAGGGAAAGCAGAAAGGTGGAAGGAGTATATAGAGGGTCTATACAAGGGCGATGTACTTGAGGACAATATTATGGAAATGGAAGAGGATGTAGATGAAAATGAAATGGGAGATACGATACCACGTGAAGAGTTTGACAAAGCACTGAAAGACCTGAGTCGAAACAAGGCCCCGGGAGTAGACAACATTCCATTAGAACTATTGACGGCCTTGGGAGAGCCAGTCCTGACAAAACTCTACCATCTGGTGAGCAAGATGTATGAGACAGGCAAAATACCGTCAGACTTCAAGAAGAATATAATAATTCCAGTCCCAAAGAAAGCAGGTGTTGACAGATGTGAAAATTACCAAACTATCAGTTTAATAAGTCACAGCTGCAAAATACTAACGCGAATTCTTTACAGATGAATGGAAAAACTGGTAGAAGCTGACCTCGGGGAAGATCAGTTTGGATTCCATAGAAATGTTGGAACACGTGAGGCAATACTGACCCTACGACTTATCTTAGAAGAAAGATTAAGGAAAGGCAAACCTATGTTTCTAGCATTTGTAGACTTAGAGAAAGCTTTTGACAATGTTGACTGGAATACTCTCTTTCAAATTTTAAAGGTGGCAGGGGTAAAATACAGGGAGCGAAAGGCTATTTACAATTTGTACAGAAACCAGATGGCAGTTATAAGAGTTGAGGAGCATGAAAGGGAAGCAGTGGTTGGGAAGGGAGTGAGACAGGGTTGTAGCCTCTCCCCGATGTTACTCAATCTGTATACTGAGCAAGCAGTAAAGGAAACAAAAAAAAATTTGGAGTAGGTATTAAAATCCAAGGAGAAGAAATAAAAACTTTGAGGTTCACCGATGACATTGTAATTCTGTCAGATACGGCAAAGGACTTGGAAGAGCAGTTGAATGGAATGGACAGTGTCTTGAAAGTAGGATATAAGATGAACATCAACAAAAGGAAAATGAGGATAATGGAATGTAGTCAAATTAAGTTGGATGATGCTGAGGGAATTAGATTAGGAAATGAGACACTTAAAGTAGTAAAGGAGTTTTGCTATTTGGGGAGCAAAATAACTGATGATGGTCGAAGTAGAGAGGATATCAAATGTAGAGTGGCAATGGCAAGGAAAGCATTTCTGAAGAAGAGAAATTTGTTAACATCGAATATAGATTTAAGTGTGAGGAAGTCGTTTCTGAAAGTATTTGCATGGAGTGTAGCCGTGTATGGAAGTGAAACATAGATGATAAATAGTTTGGACAAGAAGAGAATAGAAGCTTTTGAAATGTGGTGCTACAGAAGAATGTTGAAGATTAGGTGAGTAGATCACGTAACTAATGAGGAGGTATTGAATAGGATTGGAGAGAAGAGAAGTTTGTGGCACAACTTGACTAGAAGAAGGGATTGGTAGGTAGGACATGTTCTGAGGCATGAACGGATCACAAATTTAGCATTGGAGGGCAGCGTGGAGGGTAAAAATCGTAGAGGGAGACCAAGAGATCGATACACTAATCAGATTCAGAAGGATGTAGGTTGCATTAGGTACTGGGAGATGAAGGAGCTTGCACAGGATAGAGTAGCATGGAGAGCTTCATCAAACCAGTCTCAGGACTGAAGACCACAACAACAACAATAAAGTTCTATTGATTTAGTTTGAGATTCTATTATCTGGTTTTTTTGAGACTTTTTTTAGTGCCTCTCTAAAGTATTTTGCCACTCTCTGGATTTTTTTCTGGCACTTTGTATTCAATTTCAGTTTACCTATCATCCACAAATAAAACTGAATGAGCATCAATAATAGGTGTAGATCATCCATATAGAATAGAACATAGAAACCCTATATCAAACCCTGTGGGATCCCTCAGGAAACAGTTTTCCAGAGAAATAATTGCCAGAATTTGATATTACAATTATTTTTTGTTCCCTGTCTGTTAAGTTTGAAGTGAACCACTGTAAAGCACTCTCCCTGACTCCATACATCTGTAATCTGGGAAGAAGTAAGGAATGATTCTCTGAACTGAATCCTTTTGTCAGATCACAGAATATTTGTGTGGTCCTTTTACTGTTATCTTATGCAGAGCTTATTTTTTATGTAGATTTTCTAATGGCTTTCATAATGCCTTTTTTTTCTTTGTTAGAAGCCTATCTGGTTTTATAATTTATAGAAATGTTTTCTGCAATCTTTTAAAACCCATAAGAAAAGGCCGGTGGAATAGTTATAGAGCTGTATTTTCATATATCTTTGTCAATACCTTTCTGAACAATGGTTTAACCAACTCATATTTCAGCATGTATGTTTACAACTTATGTTTCCACGTATCAGAGGAATTTCAATGAAACTTGCAATGATGCCTACATCCACATCTCATTTGGATTAGATAATAATGACACAGTGAAGGAACAGCTAAAAAGATATTTCAGACCACAGTGAGGTGTATTAAAATCAAAAGTGCATTTGATCCTCTGCAAGAAAGTCAAAGGGGTACAGTTATCATTAACACATTTCATGTAAAACATTGCAGTAAACCTAAACTATTTGTAAGTATCAGTTTAGTCCATCTATCTTCTGCAAGAATGTCAAAGGGGTACAGTTTTCATGAACACATTTCATGTAAAACATTGCAGTAAACCTAAACCATGTGTAAGTATCAGTTTAGCTCATCAGTAATTTATATAATTATCTATAATACCTATGGAATTTGCTGGATGGAATAATACATAAAATAAAGGAAAGGTAACCACTCGCCTATAGCTGACTGGTCTGTGGTGCATAAAAACACTCAACAAAACACAGTATTTACATTAGTTTTTTTAGCTGAAGTAGCCTACATGCACACAGCCACCTGAATGTACACACCTGCAGCCATGTGTACTTCTACCGGAGAAAGAACAAGAGTTCTAAAGCTAGTGGAAATATTGTTTTCTGTTGTGTCATTCTATGCTATAGGCTAGTGGTTGCCTTTCCTTTATTTTATGTATTATATAATTATCTGTTTTGAAGACTGCAAATATTTGTTAGTAGGATGATGACTAATAATGCTCAATGTAACTATGTTGTTTTTCTTACAGTTTGTACATAACTGCCATTCTTTGGTAGGGGTCAAGATAGTGGTTTACATTTATATGATATTTCTGGGGGAAAATCCACTGTTCATCGAGAAATGTGTATGTTCATGAAAAAGTGTGTATATTTCTTTGAAAAAGTGTCAAACATGACAAGCTACAATTTTTTAAAAGTCCACTTACAGAACACACCTTTAGAATATCTGCATAACTAACCATATTAAAACTAAAACAATGGAAAATCCAGGATGGAATGCAACAATATTATGAGAAGGAAAGTTGCTACTCACCAAGTAGCTGAGATGCTGATTCTCAGACTAATATTAGGTTGGTGCATAAATTGGTAGCGTTTTTGTTTTGAGTGTTGGTATTCTGGTTCCTTTGTGTTTATTTATCAATTGTTATGTTTTGTTTGTTGTTCATGTTGCTATTTGAGTTTAAATTTTGTCATTTTGTCATTTGGATAAAGTGAGTGGAGATGGATGCTAAAAAATTGAATTCCAAATGCAGAAATTGGAACATTTCCAACATTTTCTTCTGTTTGACTTCAGGAGAGCAGTAACAGCAGCAGAGGCAGCCAGAAACATTTGTGCTGTGTATGGGGATAATGCCACTGGACTGAGCATGGCAATGAAATTTTAAGGAGGATAATTTTGACATTAGTAACTCTTCACTTTCAGGAAGACTTTCAGGGTTTGATGAAGATTGTTTAAACATGTTAATACATAATGATTCATGTCAGTGTAAGTGAGAACTGGCAAATGTGATGAACTGTGATCATTCCCCATTGTGTGAAATTTGCATGCAATGGGGAGGGCTCATAAATATGGTGTATGGGTGCCGCATGCTGTAAGCCAAAATCACAAATATCAGTAGGTGGCCATATGAGCACCTATGCTTGCTTGTCATCAATTGGCTGTTGAACAACACCAACCTTTCCTATCCTGTGTCATTACTGGTGATGATAAATGGTGTCTTTATGCTAGCATACATAAAAGAAGGGAATGGTTGTGTCCAAACGAAAGATAATGTTATGCATCTGGTGGAACAGTGATGGTGTTGTGTACTACGAATTGCTTCCACTAGGTGTTACTATCACCGCTGACATTTATTGTCAACAACTGAGATGTCTTGTAGAGGCAATGCAAGAGCAATGACTGTGTGAAGTGATGCTACTCCATGCTAACGCCAATGCACATTCTTCTAGACTGACTAAAAACACTATACAGGAGTTGGGTTAGAAAGTCATTCTGCACCCACTTTGTTCACCTGATCTTGCATCATCATATTTTCACCTTCACTCTCCATTGAACAACCTTCAAGGAAGTTCCTTTCCAGATAAAAAGGCATTCTGAACATGGCTTGACAAGTTGTTTGTCTCACAACCATATGATTTCTACAGTTTCTAACAACAAGAGAAGTGGTGCAAAACTGGATTGCGAACTCCACACTTCTCATACTACAGCTGACCAACTTGAAATGCTTAGCCAATCCTCTTCTTTGGACATGCAACTACGCTGAGCTCCATAACTTCTTCTCCGAAGAAATAATGCTGGTTAGACAAGCCAAAAAATTTCTCTCTCTCTCACTTGAAATAACTCGGTACTCTCATACTTTCAGTTCAGCTCAGGTGTATTTTCCTTTCCACAAGTTTCATATAAGCATACAAACTCTTGCAAGTCAACTACACTGATACCCATTAGATACAATTAAATATAATAACAATTGCCTGGTTTTAACAACCAAATTATTTATAGACGTTCCATGCGTCTTGCTATGTTCAGAGCTAAGACATGAAGTAAGTTAAAATACTATAGTCAAATGTTCGTTTTTCTTTTTTTTTTTTTTTTAAACCACATTCACTAACACAGCAAAGAATAGCGTTTAATTACTCTGTGTCCTTTCGCAAAGCTTCTTTGGCTCTTGCGGCAAACACTTGTTGGCATTGTTTAACTGCCCCGATTATTGTCTTATTACAAACTTTGAACATGCCCACAGAAACCAGCAGTGAAGTAGATACCTTTCTGTTCCCTTACTTACTTTTAAAATATTGGGTGTTCAAGAAGGTGGAAGGCTGAGTGTCTCTAGAATTTACACCAAAATTCTCGAGTTACTACATATCCCTCCCCTTAGCTCGAACATGCTAATTTTATACATATTCATTATGTACTTTAATATCTCACATAATGCTAATTTACATTTTAATCAGAATACATTATATTTCTTTTAGTAATTGCATACTTAAAAACAAGCTCTTCTTTTTTCATTTTGATAATAACTATCTGAGCATTTCACCTAATGTACTTTTATATCTAGGAATCATGCGGACAACATTCTTGATTTCCAATCACTAACTCCAGATGTCATAGACACTTAATTATTCCTTTTTTCATTCTAATTCTCTGTACTATTTTTTCTTTAGTACGTAATAGTTTCATTACCTACAGAGCTTATAGTCTGGAGGAACTCTGGGCAAATGAAATTGTTCTCTCCGACACTCATAAACATAAAACATAATAATGCTAGTGGAATGTAAAATTCAAATTTATGGGAGTAATTTCTACAAAATGTGTGATTTCTGCCATGATAATGTCCTATACCTTATGTACAGGTTGACCCTGTGAGCGCACTTCCTCCTTCTGTTTCGGTAGGTATGCCCCTCTTAATTCCTATTTTCCTATGGTACAGGTCAATCCCCTTCTTGGTGCTTCTGTCTGCACAGTGTAGGACAGCCTTTCTCAGGTCTGCCTATCTGCCCTTTGTATCCAAATAAATGCTGGGTGTGCCCCCCCCCCCTTTATCCTTCCTGAGTAGGACTCATGGTTCATTTCCCAAGTATACACCTTTATGTACACTATAATTAAATATCCTCTGGAAAATAAAATCTATTTCATACTTAACACTCACTTCCTAATACTTCACTTAATCCCCTAGAGTCCTCCACTACTCTTCCACTTCTAAGCTTCCAGTAGACATCACATTTGTATACACTATTCTGTATATCATTCATTTACTTATGCCATACTTGTCCTCTATCCTACAAATCATCAGAACAAATGTTCAACTGACATTCCTGAAAAATTATCACAATTAGCTCCTCCTTGGTTTATGCCCATTAATTCCTGCTTGGCTTATGCTCTCCTTAATTACTCACACTTCCCTCATACTTCCTTCTTATGTATCCCTAATGTAAGCTTTTGCAACCCAAGGTTGCTTCATCAGGAAAGAGGGAAGGAGAGGGAAAGACAAAAGGATGTGGGTTTTAAGGGAGAGGGTAAGGAGTCATTCCAATCCCGGGAGCAGAAAGACTTACCTTAGGGGGAAAAAAGGACAGGTATACACTCGCACACACACACATATCCATCCGCACATATACAGACACAGACAGACATATGTAAATGCAAAGAGTTTGGGCAGAGATGTCAGTCGAACAGAAGTACAGAGGCAAGGATGTTCTTTGACAACATTTCTGTTGTCTGTCAGATATTTTATTTCCATGGAAAAATTCTCAAAAAATTGTGTAGTCTTCTATTTGAATCCTTTCTTTGCCAAAATTAGATTCATTAGAGGGAAGTTCAGATCATTTTTCTCTTCTATTGCTGTGTATACTGCTATTATTCTCAAATGTTAATGGATTTTTGACACACAATTTCATTGGCAAATAAATGTACTGTGGGGTTGTGATTAGTATTTCCAATTGCTTAAAGAAACAATGCAAAGTCCAGGTTGGAATATCAACAATAGCGGAAAGTACAGATTGCTAATATCCATAAAGGTGACATGTTGACATGTTGAGTTGCAGACAGGCACAGCAAACGAACTGTTACACATTAAGCTTTTGGCCAAAGCCTGCATCAGAAGAGAAAAAAACATATGCATCCACACAAGCAAGCACACCTCACAAAAACATGGCTGATATCTCTGGCTTCTCATGCCAGACTGAAACAAACACTGTGAGTGGGGGCACCAGTCAGTAGTGGAATGGGGGAGGAGGAGGGACAGCAGAGTACAGGTGGGGAAAAGGAAACAGTGCTGCCTGTCATGGTGTTTCAGTGATTAAAGGTGGCAGACATGTTTCACTTTAATATTTGCTTCACAACCTGGGTCACCTGGATCCTCCCCTCTACCATCAGCTTTTATTAACCACAGAGATGGGGGTTATCCTTACAACACATTCTCCACTCCTGAAATCCTCCCGGCCTTAGCCTACAGTAATCTACTATCCCCACATACTCCACCCAACAGTTTCCACTCCCTCTGTCCTATCACCTCCTTCAAACTCAAATCCTCTAGCTTGTTGTTCACTGCTCTCTGCCAATGCACCCACTGATATTTACCCCTTCCTTGCTCCTCTCCTTTCCATTACTTTTTTTTCCATTCCCTCCCCCTACACAGCCTCCCTATGCTGCACCAAGGGGCCTTGTCTGCCACCTCCAGTCGCTGCATACTCTGCCAGGCAACATTGTTTCCTCTTCCCCCACTCATACCCTGCTACCCATTCCCCTTCCCCATTCCACTACAAATTGTTGCTCCTGTTCAGTGCATTTGTTTCAGTCTGGCTTGAGCAGACAGAAATAGTGGTTGTGTGTGTGAGGTCTGCTTGCTTACATGAATGCATGTGAGGTTTTATTTTCTGATGAAGGCTGTGTCCTAAAACTTAATGTGTAACAGTCTTTTCATTATGCCTGTCTTCAACTCAACATGTCATCTTAATGGAGAGAAGTTTATTAAACAGCTTAAGGAGATCTGCTATATAGTTCTTCCAGTTCAAATTTTCATCAATTTGCACGTCCAAGAACTTAGAACTTTCTACATTGTTTATGGAGTAGCTGTATATGTAAAAAACAATGTCTTGTTCACGGCAATAGATGTACAAAGATTCTGCTTTGAGCTACATTTTGAAGTATGTGCTATAGAGGTGCCAGACACTGTCTCCAGATTAACAGTTGTGGCAGTTTACAGGGCACCATCTGGTAATTTTAAAGTGTTTGTTAAACAATTAGATACTCTTTTGTTGTACTTAAGTAGAAAAAATAGGGGCATGGTAGTTGTTGGGGATTTTAACATAGATTTCTTGGTTAATTCTCCCTGCAAGGTGGAGTTTGAAAATCTCATGTGCACGTACAACCTTGTTCCCGTGGTTAGCTCGTCCACCAGAACCACAACCTCTTCCAGTACTCTCATTGATAACGTTTTTGTTGATCAGAGTAAAGTCAACCATATTAATATTGAAATAGTTATAAATGGTCTGTCTGACCATGACGGACAACGAGTTACTTTCAACAGCTTGGGAATTCCTCTGAGTGACACCTCACTTAGATGGAAAACAGTAAGGAAAATAAGTGAGGAAGCTATTCAAACGTTCAGATCATGTCTTCAGCATACTGACTGGACACCTGTTTATCTAGCAGAAACTGCTAATTCAAAATACAATGTATTCACAAATGAGATAGCAGGTACCTTTGAAAGTGTATTTCCAAAAAAGTCATACAGAGTCCAACCTACTAGGTCTGCAAAAAAACCATGGCTCACTAAGGGCATCATAGCTTCCTGTCAGAGAAAAAGACAACTCTACATAGCATCAAAGACTTCTAACAACCCTGCTCAGCTAAAACATTATAAACTCTACTGTAAAATTCTTGCCAAAGTAATTAAAAACTCTAAAAGTATGTGTATAGCATCTGAAATTACTAATTCTGAAAATAAAATTAAAACAATCTGGAATGTGATAAAGGGAGAAACAGGGACTGTAAACTACACCAAAGACAAAAATATTGTTTTAACTGTTGACAACTCAGAGATAACTAATAGCGAGGAAATTGCTGAAATCTTTAACTAACATTTTTTAACTGTCCCAACACAGATAGGTTGCCATGGTTCTGTAGATAAAGCTGCCTGTATAATGAAAAATAATTTTCCAGAATCTTTCAGTCAAATAAGTGTGCTTCCCATTACTGCCAATGAAATCAAAAAAAAATCATACAGTCTTTGAAAAATAAACATTCTGCTGGTATCGACGATATTTCAAGCAAGCTGTTGAAGGCTTGCTGTAGTGAAGTGACCGAAGTTTTGTCTCACATCTGCAACACATCCATGCAACAAGGAGTGTTTCCAGACAGAATGAAATACTCTGTTGTCAGGCCCCTGTACAAAGCAGGGGATGCTACAAATGTGTCAAACTATCGCCCTATCTCTCTATTAACACCATTTTCAAAAGTCCTAGAAAAAGCTCTGTACAACAGGATTGTGGCACACCTTGGTGACCTGAACATCATTAACAGTCAGCAGTTTGGTTTTCAAAAGGGAGTTTCAATTGATAACGCAATTTTCTCATTCACAAATGATGTTCTAGAGTCTATAAACAGCAAGAGGCTGCCAATTGGTGTCTTATGCGACCTATCAAAGGTGTTCGACTGTGTAGATCACCAGATACTCTTCAAGAAGGCCTGTCATTATGGAATTACAGGACCTGTAGGGAACTGGTTAAAATCGTACCTCGAAAATAGGAAGCAGAAGATTATTCTAGATGTTTCATATAGTGTATCACAATATATAGTGGACTCTGAGTGGGGGATTGTGCAGCAAGGAGTGCCACAGGGATCAGTGCTTGGGCCCTTGCTGTTCCTCATATATGTTAATGACCTGCCTTTACCCATCAATAAGCAGTGTAAATTTACAATGTTCGCTGATGATACGAGCATTGTGGTGGATAATGTGTCAACTACTGATTTAGAATCCAGGGTCAATGATATCCTTAAAGAAGTTCTGGGTTGGTTTAGTATTAACTCCCTTTCAATAAAGCTGAAAAAAAAAAAAAAAAAAAAAAAAAAAAATTTATCCAGTTCCAGACAACCCACAAAAACCCAAAAGAAATAGTTATCACACAGAATGATCAGATGATAAAGCAAGTGTACTTATCAAAATTCCTAGGTGTATACGTGGACAGTAGGCTGAACTGGGAACATCACGTTCTACAAACACTAAAACGGCTGACGTCGGCAACATTTGCCTTACGAATTTTGTCACGCTTCAATGACATTACCATCTCAAAGTCAGCTTACTTTGGCTATTTTCATTCAGTCATGAGTTATGGCATCATCTTCTGGGGCAATACACCTGCCGCAAAGAAAATCCTCACAGCACAAAAAAGAGCAATAAGAATCATTTGTGGTGTACCCCCACGAACCTCATGTCGAAATCTTTTTAAATGACTTGAAATACTGACAGCAACATCTCAGTCCATATATTCACTGATGTGCTTCATAATAAATAACCCCACTCTGTATGAAACGAATTGCCTACATCATGAACATAACACCAGAAGAAAAGAGGATTTCCACTGTGAGTTAAAGAACTTGACACTTATTCAGAAAGGGGTAAAGTACACTGGAACAAAAATTTTCAATTCCCTACCCAACAGCATCAAAAGTATAAGGAGTAGTACATCAGTATTTAAACGTAGCTTGAAAAATTATTTACTTGAGACCTCACTTTATTCACTAGAGGAATTCTTTCAGAGAAATAAGTAAAACCCAGACTGGAAATATGTTTTTAAATTTTTTGACACTGTTTACTGTTAAACTAATGTAATAATGCCCTAATGTAAAAATTCCTGTTTTTCTCACTTCCATTTTTGGGTCACTTTTAAACCCAAAGTGGGAAGTTTTGATTACTGTTCAAGGTTAAAATAGATGCAATAATGCCCTAAATATGAAACTGCTATCTTCACATTTATGTTGACTAGTTTTAAGCTAATAAGTATGACTTTTGTGCACTGTTATTAATACTATAACAATGTCTTTATTCTATGTATTTTACTATGTACATTGACATGTTCCACATCTGAGTGACTTGCTCACATGTACAGATCTATGGAACAAGTATATAAATAAATAAATAAATATTATCTTTTTTTGTTAACTACATTAATATGAGAGGGAGTATTTTTGACAGTGCAAAAGCTAATCTTACTGTGCAAAATCTGTTAATAATTGTAACAAAGGTATCAATTTCCATTTTCCTTGTTCGTGCTTCTGTTATTGGCTTAATGTGTAACAGTCTTTTCATTATGCCTGTCTTCAACTCAACATGTCATCTTAATGGAGAGAAGTTTATTAAACAGCTTAAGGAGATCTGCTATATAGTTTTTCCAGTTCAAATTTAATGTGTAACAGTCTTTTCATTATGCCTGTCTTCAACTCAACATGTCATCTTAATGCAGAGAAGTTTATTAAGCAGATTAAGGAGATCTGCTATATAGTTTTTCCAGTTCAAATTTTCATCAATTTGCACATCCAATAACTTAGAATTTTCTACATTGTTTATTAACTTTTTTTGTTAACTACATTAATATGAGACGGAGTATTTTTGACAGTGCAAAAGCTAATCTTACTGTGCAAAATCTGTTAATAATTGTAACAAAGGCATCAATTTCCATTTTCCCTGTTCATGCTTCTGTTATTGGCTTGAGTATAATGCTTGTATCATCTATAAAAGGAGTTTATTCAGGATCCAGATTCAATTAAAGAAAATAAGGATAAAAAAATTAGTTTTTGAACAGAGAAATGTGGGAGTGGAAATATGATGCTATCACTTCTATGCACTGTAAAAACTACAGTTTACTTTTAAATATAAAATTAGGAGTTTATACAAAGAATGAGACATTCTACCGATTATCTAGTATACTGAGGGGTTAGATTTCTATAAATGAATGATGTAGCAAGAATATTTCTATATACTTACTTGTTGTTGTTGTTGTTGTTGTTGTTGTTGTCTTCAGTCCTGAGACTGGTTTGATGCAGCTCTCCATGCTACTCTATCCTGTGCAAGCTTCTTCATCTCCCAGTACCTACTGCAACCTACATCCTTCTGAATCTGCTTAGTGTATTCATCTCTTGGTCTCCCCCTACGATTTTTACCCTCCACGCTGCCTTCCAATACTAAATTGGTGATCCCTTGATGCCTCAGAACATGTCCTACCAACCGATCCCTTCTTCTGGTCAAGTTGTGCCACAAACTTCTCTTCTCCCCACTCCTATTCAATACTTCCTCATTAGTTATGTAATCTACCCATCTGATCTTCAGCATTCTTCTGTAGCACCACATTTCGAAAGCTTCTATTCTCTTCTTGTCCAAACTATTTACTGTCCATGTTTCACTTCCATACATGGCTACACTCCATACAAATACTTTCAGAAATGACTTCCTGACACTTAAATCTATACTCGATGTTAACAAATTTCTCTTCTTCAGAAACGCTTTCCTTGCCATTGCCAGTCTACATCTTATATCCTCTCTACTTCGACCATCATCAGTTATTTTGCTCCCCAAATAGCAAAACTCCTTTACTACTTTAAGTGTCTCATTTCCTAATCTAATACCCTCAGCATCACCCGACTTAATTCGACTACATTCCATTATCCTCGTTTTGCTTTTGTTGATGTTCATCTTATATCCTCCCTTCAAGACACCATCCATTCCGTTCAACTGCTCTTCCAAGTCCTTTGCTGTCTCTGACAGAATTACAATGTCATCGGCAAACCTCAAAGTTTTTATTTCTTCTCCATGGATTTTAATACCTACTCCAAATTTTTCTTTTGTTCCCTTTACTGCTTGCTCAATATACAGATTGAATAACATTGGGGAGAGGCTACAACCCTGTCTCACTCCTTCCCAACCGCTGCTTCCCTCTCATGCCCCTCGACTCTTATAACTGCCATCTGGTTTCTGTACAAATTGTAAATAGCCTTTCGCTCCCTGTATTTTACCCCTGCCACCTTTAGAATTTGAAAGAGAGTATTCCAGTCAACATTGTCAAAAGCTTTCTCTAAGTCTACAAATGCTAGAAACGTAGGTTTGCCTTTCCTTAATGCAGCTTCTAAGATAAGTCGTAATGTCAGTATTGCCTCACGTGTTCCAGTATTTACCTCCAGAATATTTTACCCAAGAAGACGCCATCATCATTTAATCATACAGTAAAGCTGCATGCCCTTGGGAAAAATTACGGCTGTAGTTTCCCCTTGCTTTCAGCCGTTCACAGTACCAGCACAGCAAGGCCGTTTTGGTTATTGTTACAAGGCCAGATCAGTCAATCATCCAGACTGTTGCCCCTGCAACTACTGAAAAGGCTGCTGCCCCTCTTCAGGAACCACATGTTTGTCTGGCCTCTCAACAGATACCCCTCCGTTGTGGTTGTACCTACGGTACGGCTATCTGTATCGCTGAGGCACGCAAGCCTCCCCACCAACGGCAAGGTCCATGGTTCATGGGGGGGGGGGGATATACTTACTTATATATACTTACTTATCAAATATTACTTACTTATCAAATTACTTACTAATCAAATATTACTTACTTATCAAATATTAAATTCAAAGTCTGTGTTATATGAATGCCTAGCCACACACTATTATGCTTGAGTAAGACCCACTTTGCTACAACCTCATACCATGATAGAGTAATATTTCATGTGCTGGAGAAGAGTTTATGAAACTGTCATTGTTCATAACATTAATACCAAGAATTTTATTTATTTTTATTTCACAACATAATTGAATGAACTAACTGGCTCACCCATATAACATAATGCACAGTGTGCTATCTTGTGAGACAGGGAGGTGAGACAGGCCCATGTTGTATCCAGGCAACAGATTAATGACTGAGTGTAGTTTTAAGGTGGCTTCCTGTGCCTGCTCCCCAAATTCTGCCTCAGAGGGAAAGTTTCACAAACACTTAAAATACAGTCATACAGAACAAAATTTAGTGCACATGACTTCCTTCACTTATTTACTTTGTCAGAAAGGGCATCCAGCTGCTCTGTTAAATAATGGAAATAAATTTGCCAAATCCTGAATCTGCATACAATACAGGATAAATGCAAGGGAAAAGAAAGAGTTTCATTTACTAACTTAGAAATTGATATGTTTTTGGCACAAAATGACATAACACAGGACCTTTCAGTAACTAAGGAGTTAAATAATCCAGGAATTTGAATTTTTCTATTATACTGCATCTTAATAGTATTTGCCATTCTCTTCTTTCCTTCCATCATTTCAGAGAAAACAATAGATAACAGTGATTTAATGTGCTTTCTACATAATTCAAATAAAAAAAGCAAGCTCTTTGACAAAACTGTGTCTTAAAGGGGTTTAAAAAAAGTTTCATTCACTGCAATAGATAATCCATAGGCATTTCAGTGTGTTGTCTGATGGTTCATTAACAAGATTCTGTATTTACTATAAATGTCTCCTACATGTTGATTCCAATAGAAGTGTGACAGAATTGTTATTTATTGTTTCAGATGCAGCAAACAAATGGAGCAGTTTTGCCCTGAATACTTTCTGTACAGAAGCACTTAGGAATTTTGATTCAGAAGCTACTACTTCAGAAAACCCACCCCGTTTCACATGCCCTCACTGTGGTAGATCATATCGATACAAAAGTTCACTGACTTCTCACCTTAGGGTTGAATGTGGGCGTGGACCACAATTTCAGTGTCCTTACTGTCCTCAAAAGACAACACAAGACAGTAGTCTAAGAAGACATATTCGGAAACTTCATCCTGGAGCAAGTCTGGAGATACATTGATACAAAAGAAGATCTATTTAAGTATCAGCTGCCTTAAATAATGTACTTTCTGTTACTTTTACCATGGTAACATGCGATCCAGATCTGAAGCTCTTTGCTGGGCTAACAGAGACACACACAGCTTTATTATTAGGATCAATAGAATAATATTATCCTAGTTCAGAGGAGTAAGCTATGGGTTCTTAAATCCACAGAAGTCCACTGATCCCAGCTGGGTTTTGACCCACTGCAATGGGAAGGTACAGTTAGTTTCTGTGGCTGACACTGGCCAATATTGGAGCAATTTTGGATGTAGTATTTATATTTATCTCAGCATAAGTCTCCAACTCAATACAAATATTTTTGAGAACTAATGATTTCCAAAGGTTCGTAGAGAAGGGTTTGAAGTAAATCTGATGAGACAGTATGAAAATATTCTCATGTTTAAATATAGAAGTAACTGTAATATTCAAGTGGAAATATACAATTAGAGTGTTTAATATGATAATTTGGTTCATCAGTAATGCAGCTAGATAAACAAGAAGCAAATGTTCAATGGCTGTTAGACTGAAACAATTGCAGTACAGCTGACAAAAACACAAAAAGCAGACAGACAAATTTTAAATTCTACAGTTTTAGGTATCTTCCTTGTGACCTCCTGGAAATACAGATGAAACAAGAAAGATAAAATTAGTGGTGCAAGGTAGAAGTCACTCACAAAAAAGTACCCACAAAGACAAAAGTGGTAACTGAAAAGATATTGTTATGTCTGGCTGCTTCTGTGTAACTTCCCTCTCAGTTTTGTGTTCTGAGTGACATTTCCCTCTCCTTCTTACTCTCTTAATCTTAATGCCTCCCCTATTTTGCCAGCTGTTAATAAATAATACAAGGACGAAATATCTGTTTGGAAGCAGGAGAGTCATTGTTTTCATTTTCCATTTTTATATCTTTAAGATCCACCTTTTTAAGCAAATAGTAACTGCTACTCTTTTTAATTAAAGTATTATTGGATATTTTTAATCTTTATTTTTCTGAATCTAATTCATCAGGCCAACAGCACTATTCATAACTTTCAGTTAATCTTACTAAGAATGAAACAAATATTTTAGTAAATTATAAAATACTATTGTCTTTATTTTAATGGTAAAAAGTCCTAGAATGTTTTCATAACTGCTGTTCATCAGATTTATTTCATGTAAGTATGTGAAATATGCCTCATATTCATTTAATACTTCTATAACAGTTTTTTCATTTGTGCGCCATAAGGTAGTTATGACTTAATACATAATTTATTAAATGTGTTAGAGTATCTAAAAGGTTTCACACTGTTTCCTGACATAAAGCTGCAAGAAACATATAAATCTCTAATGAAACTGGTGAGTTCACTTACATCAGAAAAAGGAGTGGTTCATTTTTCACCTGCTGCTTGAGAATTAGTGGGAGATCACTTTTCTTTGTCTCAAAACAATCACTTAATATAGCAATGTAAGTCCAATAATAAGGAAGTCTATATTTTTTGTATGCTAAGATTTTCTTGAACATATACTCTCTGAATATGGTGTAACAACATCTAAAAAAGAAAAAGAAAAAAGAGCTATATCTTGCAATGAGGTAGTGTACAGCACAAAGTCATTAAATGATATAGAAACAGTAGTGGGGGCATAACATACTTGATATTCTTCCCATCTAAACACTTAAATGCTTTACTGGCTCCCTTCTGTATAAATACCTGATAACTCACAAGATTTAGAGATTGGACTGATGCTTTGCTCAGAATTGATTGTTATATAAATCAATAAGAAGTCATAAAAAATGCAAAAATTATTCTTACACATTCACTAGTCATGTCATAGAATGCAAGTATTCTGAACAGCAGAAGTTCTCTCTAAGAAATCTACATGTGCAGTGTCTCATTGCATCAACATTTGTCCTAAATTGAAATTTATTTTTGTGACTCACCAGTCTATGACCACAATTATTCATTACACATGCATGAGTATACTGCAGCATGAAACAAAAAATCAGTACAGAAACTGTAAAATAAGTAACTCTCCTGAGCCACAAGGAGATTAAAAAATTCGAACAACAAATTCACTGTGCATGCAGGTTAAGCAGATACATTGCAGCTGCTGTATAGTACCACAGATTTGGCAATACTAAAAGACAGTGGTAGAAACTACTACAGTAATTAGTTAGTTTACTTGGCTGAATAAGTATACCAGTCCATAGGTGACAAAGTTTAATTTCACTCTACATATCTCACATATAGGCATAGTTGACTTTAATAATAGTACGCACAGACTCCTTCACTGACCGACAGAGTCTGCAGACATATAACATCCCATCATTGGAAGTGTCAGTTAGATCAGAACATGGCATCTGAGATACAGCAAGCTGGGGCCATTCCATATCTTATGATGCCAGAAGAACATCTGTGAATGTACAGTAAAGTGCAGCATTATTCTGTGGTGTTGAGCACACTGACAATCTTCTTTACTCTTTTATTTTTATGACTAGTCTTTCTATTCACTTCATGGTGTCTACACTTAAAAATAAAAAGATATTGCCTAACTACTTCATTGAATATGTAGATGAACAAACATAGCACCGAACAGTATCACCTACTGCAGAGTCAGTGTGTCCACCCCACACACATTGTACTACAGATCGGCATGACACTTTGTTGAAGCACATCGAAATTTTCAATGTGACATTGAAAACCAAGAAAATGCTGCACTGAACTTTTCTATTGCATCAAGGCATGACCATTCAGTAAATAACAGTAGGAAGCTGAAAATACGTCCATTCCTGATAAACCTGAATTATGGCTTGCAATGCTCAATCTGACTTTCTAGTGCTATGGAACTGTAAATAAAGATATCAAATTTATGACCACCATTAGTGTGCCTGGCAATAAAACATCAACAATCAGCACAGGTATAATATGCTGCCCAACTGCCATGCAGAAGTATACACATTTTAAACAGTTACTTCTTGAGCGGCTACATCAGTCAGTGGAACAATGTATCCAGCAAGCACTGCATAGTGAAAACAGAGGAGTTAAGTCACCTTCAGAATTTTGGCAGCAGCTGTAAAGCTTAGTTGATGACACCGAGTTGCCAGATACAACACTGCAATGTGTATGGCATGTGGCCAGAGACAGTTAGAATGGCTGTGGCGTTTTCTGACACGTGTGATATTTCATCATTGCTCTCAGTAGCCAACAATGTCTATGCCTTGTTAGATTCAGGGCATACATCATCTGTGATGATCAAACATAACAGTACAGACCTTGAAGAAGCCGCAGCAGAATGATGACGCCAACAACCGGATGTTACTCAAAAACTGGGCGAGCTACAAAATCACATTGACAGCTTACATCAACAGATATCAACATTGCTTGGAGGCAAGGCAGGTACATAGAATAAGAGCAAGGAAGATGGCAGCGTGTTTAAGGAGCTTATCTCCTGGTATCACCATTGCATCAGAGACAAGATGATGCCATGCAAATCATTCTGCACTCATACAATTGGTGACAGTGGCCAGCGATAGGCACTGCCAGTCATGAGTTTGAGCACCAGTGCCTACCACTGTAAGGTGAGAGTGATCACAGGCAACTACTGGTGGGTAACCTTTCTACTTTACCCTTGCTGTCCCATCGACTTTAAGTCACAGACGTTAAATCCGCTCGCACTTATCTAATCGACTTAAGTTCCGGCATCAGTGCATTGCCTGTTGAAGGTGAAACGTGAAACTTCCTCCATCTCAATCAAAGCTCACAGCAGCAAATCAGACTTCAATAATGACTTACGGAAAATCCCAGATAGACATAGAACTCAGTTTAAAAGAATGTTTACCATGGACTTTCATGATTGTTGATGTGTCAGATGCAATATTGAGTGCAGATTTGTTGTTTCTTTATGTATTTGAAGTAGCTATTGGCTCATTGAGCATCTGTGGGGTACACAGTGCATTACAGGCACCCTAGGAAGAGGTTCTCTGCCTATGTTCAATGACAGACAGGGGGTGACACCACATGTAGCATACTGCAAATCCTTGCCATGTGTGCAGGCAGTTAAGCACAACATGGTCCATCACATCTGGACTATGCCTGGTCAACCAGTGTCTCAGTGCCTGCACTGGTTACCTCCTGATCATTTCGCTATTGCAAAGACAGAATTCGGAAAACTATAGTGCTCAGGAATCATCTGTAGATCTGACAGCCCATGGTCATCACCACTCCATCTAGTAAAGAAGAAAGACAGGAGATGGAGACCATGTGGAGACTACCAGGCATTCAATACCTGTACCATTCCCAATTGTTAACCAATTTTATACAAACACTGGCAGGCAACACCATTATTAGTGTCATCAATTGCCGGAATACATATCACCGGATGCTGGTCACACCTGCAGATATACCAAAGACGGCTGTGATGACACCATTTGGCTTATTTGAATACCTCTATATGGCATTTGGTTTGAAAAATGAGGAACAAACTTGGCAGTGAATTGTCAACAAAGTACTAAACAATTTACCGTACTGCTTCACATACCTCAATGACATTCTGTTCTTTTTGGCATCTGATAAATATCACAAACTGCATCTAAAGAATGTTTACCTTGACATTGATGCATACGTGATTTCAGTCAATGAATCGAACTGTTTATTTTGACGATGTCAGGTGGGCTACTCAGTGACAGCAGCCCACTACAGGATAAAGTTGCTCTTTCCAAATAGATGGCTTGCCACATCGATTTTCACATGCTGCACCAGTTCCTTGGAACAGTGAATTACTATAGACAGTATCTGCCTAATACAGTGGCTATACAGGCACCTTTCACGTCAGCACTAGCCAGCAAGGATACAGTGGGCAAACAACATTTGCTGTGGGCACCAGAGATACTGATGGCATTCGATAAGATCAAAGCATGTTGGCATATCTGGTTGCTCACTTACAACTGGCAGTTGTTGTGGATGCTAGCCAGCAAGTCATTGCTGCAGTCTAAGCCAGCATGTCAAAGGCCACTGGCATCCCCTGGTCTTCTTCTCCCATAAGCTTATGTCATCACAAGTTAAATGGAGTGCTTACAATATGGAATTGCTGGTAATTTACAAAGCTGTCAGACATTTCTGGCCATATGTGAAAACCACAGATCACAAGCCAATTACTTTTGCCTTCAGTAGGAACAAGGATGAATGCTCACCATGACAATTTAGACAACTTGAATTCATCACCGAACTTATGACCTGCAGCATATAAAAGTATCTGAGAATGTAGTGCCAGATTTCCTGTATGTTTGGAATCAATCTCTGAATTCTGTTGTGATAGTTAATGTGGGTTATATCTGCAGGAAATACAACCTGCTAGTGAACATTTCCAAGTTTGGTGCAACACATCACAGAGTAAAACTGAGACCTTCTGTACCTGAGAAATTGCAATGGCAATTATTTGACAGCATCCATGGGCTGGCTCACTTGGGAATAAACGCCGGTGTCAAACTGGTGATGGACATATTCATGTGGCCCAGTGTAAATGCATGCATATAGACCAAAATGGGAAGAGCTAAGTAGTATTGTTGTTCTGTTGGAATGGGTCAAACCTGAGCATGTGTTACCAACTGAAGAGGACATACATGCTAAACACAAAGTGTCACCTTCCGCACTACTAGACATGGAAGATACTGTCTCAGTGCTACAAGGGGAAATGGTACAAGCACTGGTGGCTGATGGAGTTCAAGCAACACCTTCAGTGTAAATACCCCCTACATTCCTGGAGCTCTGCTCTACTGGCAGAAGAGATGGGAGGGGGGGCAATTGTGTGAGTGTCACCAAAAGAACATCTGTAAATAATACAGTGAAGCACAGAATTATTCTGTAATGATGAGCACATGGACAATCTTTTTTACTCTTTGACTTTTATTACTATTCTTTGTATTGACTTAGATTTTTCAGTTTGCAGTGTTAAAGCTTAAAAATAAAAAGTTATTGCATAACTACTTTGTTGAATCTTTTTAGTGGACAGAGATATATACTGTAGTTGGCTGAAAAGGTAACAATTTTAATGTGCTGACCCTAACACTGCTCTTAATTTTACTGGGAAGTTAGGTAATTAAAAGTTATACCTAATTTAAAATTCCACCATCGTACTTAATAGGAAAAACCTCCTGAGCCAATATGTATTTCTGGGTGTTATGACACCATTAGTTATAAAGACTGGCAGTTTAAATTTCAAATAACATATTTTAAATTTTGTGAAACTAATTAATTTATGAGATAATCAGTATTCAGTTTCAGAAGTAGCTACATTTTCCATGGCAGATTTTTTCCTCTTTCCTTAGTACATTCTGACCTTTGATATTATACTCTTGTCCATCTGAATTTGATGCACAAGATGACATACTTCATTAACTGAGTCATTATCCAAGATTTTGAATACCTTAACATAATTTTCAATACAATGTTTGTACTCATAACTCAGGTGTTCTAGTGCTGATGCCTAAAATGATTCTACAAACTTTTTCTAAATTTCTAGACCAACACATTTTAACAAAACAAACATTTATCAATACTTATAGTCCAACCAGACTAGCAAAATCTTATCTAGAAACTTTTCAAATGACTTTGTAGTTGCAGAAATAACAAATCGTTTATAGACAGTCTGAAAACAGTCAGACATCACTCAAGATCAACAGTCTGCACACAGTCCTGTTCAAGTTAACTAACATGTAACACCCATATTGAGTCTGCTTCTGATGTTTGCTCATGCATTAACTAAGACTAGTTAGTCCTTGAAAATACCCATATTGACATGTACAAAAATACAGTAATTTCAAAGTCTAAAGGGCTTGAGTGCTTTCTTGATTCAAGTTTGATAATGTTTTGACTGAACTGTGTAAAAGTTGGTAGGAGGTCTGTACTGTCATTGTCTTTTGAACAAGTGATTATTGAGAATGACAACTTTCATTAAGCACTGAACTTAATGTATGTCTACCTGATCAGTCTGAGAACAATGGCATGAAGTGTAAATATGAACCGTTTTGTGTACCACATTTAAAATATTTTTTAGTGATATATTCCAACTACCACTGGTTATTGGACAGTGCTTTATTAACTTATGCTTCAATAACTTTACAAGTACTCTGAGTAATTCTGCCACTGCATTCTTAGTTGCTTGTGGGCACCAACATGACTGTATACACTAATAATCTCACAGAATTGAAAAACTGATCATTGTCTAAGCAATAGAGCCACAGGATAATAAATGTGTGAAAAGTACAACCAAAATTGTGATTGTGTGAAAAGTACAACCAAAATTGTGGTATTGTGTACATTTTTGGGCAAATGCCATCCCATACTCATTAAGATTTTTAGCTTCATGACTACAGACTGATGTGCTACCAAAAAGTTGATGGAAGAGACTATGAAAATCAGCTTGGTGTCCTTACAATTTGGTACCACAGTTTTTGGAGCATAATGCAGTGGGAGTATTGTGTTAAATAATGCTTGAGGTTAAAGACAATGATGTGTGGCAAAAATTATAAACTGATAGTTTGTGAACTTAAGATCCAAACTGAACAGTGGTAGTGAACAGTAAAAACAGTTACTGTGGCACAAATAAACAATAATGTGAAGAGGACTGTGTGTTTGATTGAATTGAATTGAATTTTATTTGATCCTGTTAGATTACATTGTGTACAGTAAATGTACGTGTACTATAGGACATGTAAAAGTATTAACATTCTTTATCACTTATTTTTCTACACCTTTAGCTTACATTTTTACATCACTGATAATGAGTAACAATATATACAAATTTAATGGCATAAGTATTCTGCAACACTGTAAAACTCTTTTTCAATGAGATAGTCTTTAAGTTTCTTTGGAAAGTCATTATGAAGTACACTATCTTGCAGGTTTTTGGGCAGACTTCTTAGTAGTCTGATACCAGAGTAGTCTAGCATTGTCAGTCGGTGGGGTATGCTCCGTACTTCATTCTTCTTTCTTGTATTGTGGGTGTGCACACTAGCATTTGTAATCCAGTCCTCATTACCTTTTGTGATGTACATTATTGTTTTGTATATATACAACGATGAAAAAGTTAAGATACCTAAATTCTTGAAACAGTTTCTGCATGTTTCAGAGGTCTTTCTTCTTAAAATGGTCCTAATTGCTTTTTTTTTTTTTTTTTTTTTTTGTGTGTGTGTGTGTGTGTGTGTGTGTGTGTGTGTGTGTGTGTGTGTGTAATGTGAACACTCGTTTTGTCTCTTGTTTGTTTGAGTTTCCCCACACAGTCACTCCATACTGTAAGTATGGTTCGAAAAGTCCATGATACACTGTACACAGAAGGTTCTTGTCTGAATACTGTGATAGCTGCATCATTAAGAATATGACAGAGCTCAGTTTCTTACAGACATTATTAATATGTTTTTTCCATTTCAGGTCATTATCCACAAGAATACCTAAGAATCTAGCAGATTCTACTTCTTCCAGCCTTGTTCCATCAACCTCTAAATCCATGTCTACAGCCTTTTCCTTGTTTTTAAACACTGCATACATAGTCTTTTTTAGATTTAGATTTAGATTGATGTGTCTGACAGGAACCAAAATTAATTAAGACACTGTGCAACCAACAATAAACAGATGCTTCCATGTGGAGATGACTTCAGCAAATCAATTATGTGGAGATAGATGACATTCTAGACCGAGCAGCAGGCAATGAGGTAAGCTAGCTTTGGAATCCAGCAGTACGCAAATCAGCCTGGTACAGAAGCACAAATGACCTGATCTAAGAGCTACAAGGAAGGGCAATAAGCTAAGTGTGGTCAGCAGCAACTGCCACCGGGATAATTTAAAGGTAAAGTGTTCTTGTTATTGGATATAATTAACTGTTCACCAAAATGAATGATGAAGGAAGAAAAGGCAACGTGTCTGTAAACTGTGAGGGACAGGTGGTAAAAATCAAAAGTAAAACTAATGACAATAGTATGTCTGATGATCGGGAAGAAGAGCTAAGGTTTGTATAGAAACAGAATGCAGGAATTCATAGTGAACTTTGTGATAACAGTGGGGTGAGATCAGGGCTAAACCCAACTTTGTATGATGAAGTAAATGCCTGTCAAGTTCTACACAAAATGTCAAAAACTTCTCCCAATGATTATTGTAATGTGAAGGAGGAATAGCATAATTCTGATTTGATTGGACAAGTTAATGTCAAATAATGAATTTTGCAATGTAAAGCAATGTGTGCAAGAAACATATGGGACTGAAGGCATTAGGTCAATATTAGACACATTCGTGGACAGCCTAAATGCAAAGAAAGACAAATATAGTAGTGACATCAAAAATATTATGAAAAGGAAAGACACTACTCACCGTATAGCACAGATACTGAGTCGCTGATAGGCTGTGTCACAAATAAAGCTTTCAGCCAATAAGACCTTCATCAACGGTAGATGACACATACACAAACACACACACACACACACACACACACACACACACACACACACAACTCACACACACGACTGCAGTCTCAGGAAACTGAAACCACACTGTGAGCAGCAGTACCAGTGCATGATGGGAGCAGCGACTGGGTGGGGTAAGGAGGAGGCTGGGGCAGGGAAGGGGAGGGATAGTGTGGTAGGGGTGGCAGGCAGCAAAGTGCTGCAGGTTAGACGGAAGGCAGGGGAGATGTGGGGAAGTAGTGGAAAAGGAGAGGAGCGAAAAGACTGGGTGTGATAGTGGAATGGTGGCTGCGTAGTGCTGGAATGGGAACAGTGAAGGGGCTGGATGGGTGAGGACAGTGACTAATGAAGGTTGAGGCCAGGAGGGTTATGGGAACATAGGATGTATTGCAGTTAAAGTTCCCACCTGTACAGTTCAGAAAAGCTGGTGTTGGTGTGAAGGATCCATAAGGCACAGACTGTGAAGCAGTCACTGAAATGAAGGCTGCCATGTTTGGCAGCATGCTCACAACAGGGTGGTCCACTTGTTTCTTGGCCACAGTTTGTCAGTGGGCATTCATGCGGATAGGCAACTTGTTGGTTGTCATGACCACATAGAATGCAGCACAGTGGTTGCAGCTTAGCTTGTAGATCACATGACTGGTTTCACAGGTAGCCCTGCCTTTGATGGGATAGGTGATGTTTGTGACCGGACTGTAGTAGGTGGTAATGGGAGGACGTATGGGACAGGTCTTGCATCTAGGTCTATTATAGGGGTACGAGCCATGAGGTAATGGGTTGGGAGCAGGGGTTGTGTAAAGATAGATGAGTATATGGCGTAGGTTCAGTGTACAGCAGAGTACCACTGTGCAAGGGGTGCAGGACATTTCTCATTTCAGGTCACGATGAGAGGTAGTCGAAAACCTGGTGGAGAATGTAATCCAGTTGCTCCAGTCCTGGGTTGTACTGAGTTATGAGGGGAATGCTCGTCTGGGGCCGGAGTGTGGGACTTTGGGAGGTGGTGAAAGACTGGAAAGTTACGGCATGGGAGATTAGTTTTTGTACAGTCTGTGAAGGACATCAAAAAGGAATTTAAGAATGATATTAGTGAGTTGGGTTTGAAACTGAATGAAACTAATAAAAAGATAGATTCCATGAAAACTTATTTTGAAAATAATGTAGGAAAAATATATTGCTACTTACAGTAAAGACGACATATTAAGTTGCAGACATGCATAATTAAAACACTTACACAAAGCTTTTGGCCACAGCCTTCATTAGCAAAAGAGAAACACACACCATTCACACACACACAAGCAAGCACACCTCATGCATACATGACCACTAAGTCCAGCATCCCTTCACTTCCACCAGTACCTCATCTCCTACCCTCCAAACTTCAGAGTTATGTTAGCTGTTCATTGAAGAAATAAATTATATAATAAACTTTGGTGTGGTTGAACAAAATAATCTTGTCTTTAATAGGTCCTAAATTACAAAAAGATAAGATATACAAGTGAGATTAGGCAGGTAAATAAAGCAGCTGTGATTATAAAAAGTATTTATTTTAACTCAACAGGAGGAATTATAGTAACTGTAATAAAGGAAAATGGGGCAGTTGAGTAAGAGGGATAATGTACAACATGGCCTGGATGCACTTATGAGTAGTATCTGCAGTTATAAGTGGTGAGTAAGGCAACTATATCTGGTCATTGAGTACTAAGCTGGGTCACTCAGATACCAGGCTTTCCTTTTTACTTTGATGTTATAACACAACACAGTAAGAGAGAGATCTAGAATGCAAACAATAGGATAAATGAAGAGAAAGAAATAACTAAATTTGAAGTAATGAAACAACTAACTTGAACTACCGACAGACATTACTCTACCAAATTTGCAAAGTATGAAAATCCTCATGGGGATTTAAATTCTTTATTATATCAGTGTTACATAGTCATTTTTCTTGCCATTTTGAGGTATACGAGAAACAATGTTACTGGGTGTGGAATAGCCACTATTTTAAATAGTCCATGATATTTTTGAAAAATTTATTGATTTCTGTCTTTAAATTATAACTAGGATGGAAATCCTTACCTAATACCAGATCATTAACCCATAGTGGTGGTATATTGCCTTTCCATTGGCTTTATTAATCTATTGTTTGCTTATTTTAATAGACTTCTTTTACCAGATACTGTTTAAAATGCATTTAGGGTAGCCTTTAAATGGCTTTAACAGTGGTTTGTCAATAAAAGTTTCCTCCATAATTTCTACTGGTGATAGTCCTGTAGACATATGAGGTAATTCATTTAATATCTGGAACTCAGGAGTCAAATAAACCCATGTTGCATGGTTGTTAGGAAAATATGTTCTATGTAGACATCTAATTTCTTTCATCATGCATTACAAGGATTTGATTGTGGATGATATTTCGAAATAGCTACATGTTTTACATCTTACCATGGTAAAAATTACCTCATATTATTACTTTTAAAGTGTGAAGAATGCTATGAGGCTTACCCACATCTTTAAAGTAGTCTCTGATACAGTTTATTACTGTATGTGTGCTGGCTTGTTTAATGGGGTAAAGTTTTATGTGTTTTGACCAACATTCTATTAGTAGAAGAATGTATGTTACTCCTCCCCTATGTGTAGGTAACTCTCTATAAATACTAGCAGCAGTTAAATCATGTAATCTTTTGGGTACTGTGGGATATAACTTATTTTGTACTTAGCTATGATAATTCTTAACCTTCTTACATACTGCACAAGATCACATTAACTTAATTACTTTTCTACTTACGTTCCTAAAGTAATAAAATTTATTCATGTGAATAATGCATTTGCAAATGTCGAAATGTCCATATTATACTTTCTTCTATGTTCTTAGAAATGCCTTACAACTAGATGCCTTGTTATCTACAAAATATCATCAACAATGGTCCACTGTTCCTGCTCATCTGATAACATCCTTGCATGTGTGTTGCAGAAATCTGGAACTAAAATAGTCACCTGTTTTACTCCCCGCTTTGTTCTTAAGGCAATGGTCCTCTTCTCTTACTGATGTAACTTAAGGTTAAAAAGTTAATCCCAAAAATGACACCAGGCCCTTCACTATGTTTCATTTCACTCATATTCAAACATAATCTTGACAGTGCATGAGAAACTAGATTCTGAGAAACTTTTATGTAATTTATTTCTGTTTGGAACTCTTGTAGAAAACAAGGCTAACCCCATTAGATGGTTATGCAATAGCCTATTTTCCATTAAAAATGCTAATGTTTGATGGTCAGTGTAAATAATTATTTTTGATCCCCAAGTTAACAGTTGGAATTTTTGTATCCTCCAAACAATAGCTATTAACTCCTTCTCTGTAGCTGTGTAATTTAATTCATGTTTGTTACAGCTTCCACTTGCAAAAGTGATGTTTTTCTCTTCTTTATGGTAAATAGCAATCTATCTTTTCCTATATTGTTAATATAGCTCTTTGTTTGAATAATGATAACAATCAAGGATCATTCATTACTTGACCTTGCACGTATCAAGGATAAAATCCAGCTAGTCAGAGGAATGAGCATAATTATTTTACATTCTGAGCAGTTCTTTATGGCCCTTATCCTTTCAGGATCCAGTTCAATGCCATTTACGACAAACAGATATCCCATGAACTTCAGTTTTTCCCTGCTAAAATGAGATTCTGGTAATTTAATAGTAATAACTTTTTCATAAAATTTCTGCAGAGTTTTTGTTAATTAGTTACAATGCTCTTCCCACATTTTGAATACTAATAAGATGTCATCGATGTAGATAATCTGCTGCTATAACAGTTCTTTCCCCAGTTTCATCTAAGGTGCCAATAAAAAGGTAACACCCAGAACTGATGTGAATTTCCATGAAACTATAAAGCTTTATAACGTTTTGAATTTTTATGTAATTTTACTTGCCAGTGTACAGGTATCAAATCTCTTTAACTGAAATATTTGTCTTGGTTGAAGAAATGAGCAATTCATTTATGCATGTAAGTCTATATCTTTCAGTGTCTATATACTTAATCAGAGAATGTATGCGTAAGACCCAGCACACCCTGCCTGTAGCAACAGATTGTCTTAGACACTTATGCTCTTACTAAAATGTAGACTTTCACGGCCAGAAATATCATGTCCATTATAATTATCCAGGCTGTTATGCCGTGGTCAGTTGATGAATTCTGTGGTGATTCCCAACGTTTCGTCTCCGACTGCGGGAGACATCTTCAAGAGGGTCCGTAGCTCGATGGAAGGTCCAACACATACACTGGCTCGCTACTGACTGCCGCTAAATTCCGTGTCCACGCGCCCCCGCGCCGCGGCGTGACGTCACGTGTTTTGAAAACGTCAGTGCAATTGGCCGCTGTCCGTCACCGTCGATCACCGTTGCCATCACCCAGTAGTGGACAAGTGGTACACATCTTCTTTAACACCAGCATCCATATACCATTTAATTTGACGCCCTCCTCCTTTCGGTTGAAATTATTTGGGTGTTTAGCGATTTCGATTGCCTCCCTGTAGAGCCTTTCGTAATATCCGCTCGTGGCCGCTAGTACTTGCGTCTCCTCAAAACGAATATTGTGGTTCCCTGGCTGGAAAGCATGCTCCGCAACAGCTGATCGTTCCGTTTCTCCTCTTCTACAATTTCCCTTGTGCTCTTCCAAACGTTTAGAAACAGTTCTTTTAGTGGTACCCACATAAACATCACCACAGCTGCATGGGATCCTATACACTCCAGATTTTTCCAATGGTTTGCGAGCGTCCTTGGCAGGCCTAAGGTATTCCTGTATCTTCCTGGTGGGCTTGTAAATTACGGTAATATTCCGCTTCGTCAAGATCCTCCCTATTCTTTCCGTTACATTTTTAACAAATGGCAGGAAAACCTTAGATTTATACCGAAGTTTCTGAAGATAAAGTGACTGTTCTATTCGGGAAAGGCACAACGCATTTTCAAACGGACTGAGGAGGCCTTACTACGAGAGCGCATTCAGAAGACCCGACGGGACTTGGCAAGGACAAACTGTAAGTTAATGTCTCTCCATATTACAATCAGTAATAAACTGTGCAGCGGTGACTGGGATAAAATTGATAGACTACTGCATGATACCATGGGGAAGCGTATGTTGATGACGTCTAGCAGACAGAAGAAGAAGTTTGATAATTTGCTACCTAATCAGACTGTTCGGCATTTAGACATTTCCCGGACCGTTATCAATTTTTCCAAACGTTCGTTATCTGACGATGAGACATCTGTGCTTGTCAAGGGAGGAAATTTTGCTGTTAGTCTGCGTTTTGTGCCCACAGAAGAAATTATAGCCAATGTAGAAGCAGGAATTCGCAGTGTAGATTCTGTAACAGCTGAAGAAATCCGTATAGAAACAGTGAGAATATTAGCCAATGCAAAACCGCCGAAAAGTAATATAACTGTGGGTGAGAGAAGAGCTTTAAAACTCCTGAATGATGATGATAGTATTTTGGTTCTCCCAGCTGACAAAGGAAGCGCAACGGTGGTTATGGATGTGGCCGACTATCAGAGAAAAATTACGGATCTACTGGATCCGCAAGCATATAGGAAGCTGAATAAGGTCCCCACTAACAACGTTCTCAGAACTGTGTTGCAGTTAATAAAAAAGTCCTCCATTGAAGAGAGTGTACAGAAAGGTCTCTGCAATTCGGTTGCGCTACAACCGAGGCTTTATGGATTGCCCAAAATTCATAAAGAAAATGTGCCGTTAAGACCGATACTAAGTGCCATTGGTAAGCCCACCTACTCGTTAGCCAAGTTTTTGACTACACTGTTAAAACCACATGTGGGCCGTTCGGACTCTTATATAAAGAATTCGACACATTTCATCAGCAGATTGAATGGCATAGTGGTCCAGCCGGAGGACATATTGGTCAGCTTCGATGTGGTATCGCTGTTTACCATGGTTCCACTTAATGATGTATTGGAACAGCTGGATCGAATTTTTCCTGCCGATATTTTAGAACTGTTTAAGTGTTGTTTGACGACCACATACTTCAAGTGGAATGAACAGTTTTATGAGCAAACGGATGGCGTGGCTATGGGAAGCCCCCTACGTCCCGTAATTGCAAACTTCTTTATGGAGAAATTCGAAGAACAGGCCTTAGGTACTGCCAGCAAGAAACCAAATGTATGGTTCCGATACGTGGATGACATGTTTGTGTTGTGGAGACATGGTAGGGAGGAACTAAGCCGGTTCCACGAACATCCGAACAGTATAAACTGAAGAAATCAGTTTACAATGGAGGAGGAGGTAGACGGCAAACTACATTTCCTCAATGTGCTTGTGTTTAGAAACGAAAATGGTAGTTTGGGCCACTCAGTGTACCGCAAACCCACGCACACGGACCGTTATTTGCACCGGGATTCGAACCACCACTCACAACAGAAGCGGGGTGTTATCAAGACGTTAGCGGACAGAGCTAGAAATATTTGTGAAGCTGAGTTGCTCGACGCTGAGATGGAACATTTCCACAATGCACTAACGAAGAACGGATATTCGTCCACTGAAATAAAATGTGAGTTGAGGCAGCCACGCAGAAATCATACTGACGTACAGGCTACTGCAAAATCTAAGGTTTTCCTGGTGTTTGTTAAAAATGTAACGGAAAGAATAGGGAGGATCTTGACGAAGTGGAATATTACCATAATTTACAAACCCACCAGGAAGATACAGGAATACCTTAGGCCTGCCAAGGACGCTCGCAAACCATTGGAAAAATCTGGAGTGTATAGGATCCCATGCAGCTGTGGTGATGTTTATGTGGGTACCACTAAAAGAACTGTTTCTAAACGTTTGGAAGAGCACAAGGGAAATTGTAGAAGAGGAGAAACGGAACGATCAGCTGTTGCGGAGCATGCTTTCCAGTCAGGGAACCACAATATTCGTTTCGAGGAGATGCAAGTACTAGCGGCCACGAGCGGATATTACGAAAGGCTCTACAGGGAGGCAATCGAAATCGCTAAACACCCAAATAATTTCAACCGAAAGGAGGAGGGCATCAAATTAAATGGTATATGGATCCCGGTGTTAAAGAAGATGTGTACCACCCGCCCACTACTGGGTGATGGCAACGGCGATCGATGGCGACGAACAGCGGCCAATTGCACTGACGTTTTCAAAACACGTGACGTCACGCCACGGCACGGGGGCGCGCGGACACGGAATTTAGCGGCAGTCAGTAGCGAGCCAGTGTGTGTGTTGGACCTTCCATCGAGCTACGGACCCCCTTGAAGATGTCTCTCGCAGTCGGAGACGAAACGTTGGGAATCACCACAGAATTCATCAACCGACCACGGCGTAACAGCCCGGATAATTATAATGGACATGACACTTATGCTCTGTTCAATTACTTTGTTTTCTGTTATTTTATGTATATCTTCTGGTACTGCAGATCAGAAACATTAAGGTACAGGATAGGGTTTGCAAAAGAAAGGGCTCTCATCTTTTATTTTAAATTTGCAAATGTAATCACCTATTACTCCCAATTTATCAGAGACCATTGACCTATATTTCCACAGAACATTTAAAATTCCTTTTCCTGCTCCTTCTCTAAGGGGAGATATTTGATTGTTATCAGTTTGCATATCAACTGCAGGTCATTATCTACTTATTAACTTCACATTTGGAATTAAATGTACATTATTCACCAATACATCTTGTCTATCCATTGCTGGATTCATCTTAAACTGTATTATAGTCCAGCAGTCATCAAATTTGCAAACCAATAATTCTGCAGTAAATATGGAGCTAAACTGCTTCAGTTGTAAAAGGCTTTTATTTTTTGAATATCACAACTGGTTCCAGACTAACAGATGCTCGTCATCAGGTGTAATATTACTGAAACAAGCAAGACATAATGCTAGAGAATTTTTTTTTTTTTCAAATGATTGTAAGCATAAGGCAGTGGATACTAATAAGAACTATCTTAGCTAAAATTCTGCCTGTGATTGCTCTAGCTGTGGTGAAAAACATAAGAAGCATCGCAGAACAATAGTAGCTGGAGAATATAGAATGGAAACAGAGCCTGTATTGATAGAAGGGCATAATGCAGAATAACAGGTTGAAACTTATGTTGCATGTTGTGACACTGAGCACCACAGGACTGTTTAGAGCAGGGGCATCCACCACAAGCAGGAGCAGTGCATGGAGTGGCACATGCAGAGAAGGGAAGTGAACAGACAAGCTACTAAATCAGCTCTGATTGTCATGGGACAGGGTAGAGCAGAGGTTACCAGCACAAGCAAGAGCAGGGCACAGAGTGGTGCACATGGAAAAGGGAAGTAAATGGGTAAGCTACCAAATTGATGGGGTGATGCGATAGCCATTTCCCAGTATGACTAAGAAGTGCCACGAGAGTGACTAGCCTAGCCACTCACATGAAAATGACTGTCTTAAATACAAGCTGGGAAGTATGGTATGAGAGATGTAACTGTTGCTGAAGGTGCATAAACTGTAAAAAGGTATGGTAAAGCAAACATCAAATTGACCATTTAAAAAAATTCAAAATTGAAACAGTATACTAAAAGTAATGTGAATGATTGCATAAAGTGTGTAATAAAACAGGCTAAAAGATTAGATAAAATAAGTCATAATAAGGAAAACATACTTTTTTCACATCCATAAATAAAAACACAATGAACAATTCCAAAAACCTTCCTACTTACCAAGAACATGTCATATAGTGAAAAACATTGTTGAGATGCAATAAGACTGCAACCAAGCATAATTAAATAATTATCTGAAGCCAGAAAGCAGAAGAGGTGAAGCTGGACACTGTTTCAAAACAGATAAATTGTTCAGCAGGGCCATGTGTTTAAGTGAGTTTGTTCTTTCAAGGGTATTTCAGTTGCCTTGAGAATACTTAGGACACAGTCTTTATGGTGAATGTGTGGGATGCTAAAATCCATATTTATGTCTGAAACAGAGTGAAAATTATTTTTTAATTGACTGGTCAAAGCTGAATTTTAGTTGCTAAGGTCTTGACACTCTCTGAAAGATATGTTAAAGGAATGGCCAGTCTGGCCTATAGAGACAGACTGGCAGTCCTTGCAATAAATCAGATGGATACATGATTGGCTGTAGTAACTGCACTCTATGGCTTTGTGATGTTGCAGTTAGAGTCTAACTTTAGTGAGGATGTAAAAAGCAGATGTCATCCCTGCTTTCCTAAGCTATTTACTGATTCTATATGATATGGTACCTAGATACAGGACTCTGCAGTGAATTTTTACAAGCATGTCTGCACTAAGAGGTGATAAAGTAATTTGGTAACTGTTGTTAGGAAGGACTTTCAGTTGCTTTTTTTGGATGAATGAATCAATAATATTTGGTTGATAACCATTAGATTTTATTTATTTATTTATTATCATCCCAATGACCACATTTGTGATATAGGATTTGTCAGGGTACATTTTAACAACTATATAATATCTTTACAAAATTTGTATCTGTGCTGAATTCATACTAATCTATCTTATGTTTAATACAATATACAACTAATAAGTGTTTTTATAACATAATTTATTATGCACTGATGTAATTTCATTTGTCACATTAACTTAAACATATATTTTATACAGTTGCGCAGAGATATTCACTTATGCTGTAATAGCATTTGTCAAGCATGTTGTTCTTTAGAACAGTTTTACATTTATCCTCATTTTCCAGCTCTTTGATATGTTTTGGTAGTGCATTAAAAAGTTTTATGCCTTGATTACATACATGTTTCTGGCTTCGGGTCCTTGTTACAGCTTGTATGTGGAGATCTTTACATTGCCGTGTATTGTAATTATGGAAGTCTGTATTGGTTTTCATTTTGTCCTGATTTCTTTTGATCACCAACAGACATTTCAGAATGTATAATGATGGAATTGTTAAAATTTTCAATGCTTTAAAAAGGGGCCTACAATGTTTTTGAGGTGGGCTGTGGGTCATTATCCGAATAGCACGTTTTTGCAATTTGAAAATCTCATTTAGACGACAATTTGTTTTTCCCCAGAATACTATCCCATAGGATGCAATGGACTGAAAATAGCCAAAATATACTAATCTGGTACAGTCGTTACTACAAACTCTTGAAATTATTCTAAGCACAAAACATGCTGAATTTAGTTTTAGTGCTAAGTTCACCACATGGTCCTTCCAATTAATCTTCTCATCAATGTGCATACCCAGGAATTTTGCACACTGTACTCTTTCAAGTTGTTTGCCCTCCATGGTGGGATTTAGGTCGTCCTGTTCACTTATTTTTCCATATTGCACATAATTAGTTTTTTTTGCATTCAGTGTTAGCTTGTTAGCACTAAACCATTTTTGTATATCTTGTAGGACATGGTCCACAGTACTGTGCAATGACTGCTTCATATCACTAACTAGTAAACTAGTATCATCAGCAAATAACATGATTCTAGCTTTTCTCTCTGACACCTGAATATCATTAATGTAAATGAGGAACAGCAAGGGGCCTAATACACTTCCTTGAGGTACTCCTACTGTGACCTCCCTTGGATCTGATCTTAGTTTAATTTTTTGATTAATATTGGGTGCTGTAATTTCAACCACCTGCATCCTCTTTTCCAGATAAGACTCAAACCACTTTTTTACCGGTCCTCTGATACCTATAGCTTCAAGCTTTTTCAAAAGTATGCTGTGGTCAACAGTGTCAAAGGCTTTTGACAAATCTAGATTTATCCCAACTACACTATTTCCCTCTTCCAATTTAGTGATTATTTCTTTTGTGTATTCTAGTACAGCTGTTTCGGTACTTCTCCCAGCTTGAAATCCATGCTGATTACTGTTTATCAGATTGTGCATATTAAGATAATGTGTGACTCTATATTTCATTAGTATCTCTAAAACTTTAGAGAAAGTTGGAAGGAGTGAGATAGGTCTGTAGTTTTCTATTTTAAGTTTATCACCCTTTTTCAACAGGGGAATGACTTTAGAAATTTTCAGTTTTTGTGGAAACATGCCCTCAGCCATTGACAAGTTTGCTATGTGCGTCAATGGTTTCATTATCTGATTAGCTGTTTTCTTTACTAATATTATTGGCACCTCATCTACTCCAGCTGACATCTTGGACTTAAGACTTTTAATCACTTTTAAAACTTCTTTTTCGTTCGTTGGAACTGCCATCATACTGCTGGCTGCCTTGGGTGCTTCCATCTTAATCTGCTCCCCAAGATTCCTGCTTAATGTCTGGAGTACATTTAAAAAGTAATTATTTATATAATTAGGCATGGCATATTTATGTACCATTTTATTCTCCTCATCTTTTAGAATAATTTCCTTGTCTCTGGTAGGTACCCCGGTTTCTTTTCTCACAATTTCCCATGCTATTTTAGTTTTATTTCTGGACTGTTTTATTTCCATATTATTACTTAATAACTTTGCATTTGCAATTACTCTGTGGTATATTTTCCTATACCTCTTTACATATTCTATAAAATCAATATTTGTACATTCCCTCAACTCTGAATTCAGTTTTTTCATGTTTTCACATGATTTCTTAATTCCAAGAGTCATCCAAGAACTTGACTTTATGTATCCAATAGACTTGACTCTGGTCAGTTTCTTTGGAAAACACATCTCAAAGTTCATCATATAAATCGATGCAAATACACTATATGCCTCATCTGTACTTGACTGTTTCAAAACATCTAACCAATTTTCATTTTCTAAGATACTTATGAACTGATGACAGCTGTCCACAGAGAAGTTTCTTTTGTAAATATTATTTACACCTTTATCTTCCTTTGACCTTAAAGGGATTTCAATGGTGAGAGCATTGTGGTCAGACAATCCTAAAACTATGTTTGTTAACTCTATGTCAGTTTCTGACATATTTGAGAAAATGTTATTTATGAGGCTATTGCAGGTGTTTGTTATTCTAGTTGAATTGTTTATGTGTGGTGACATGTTGAAACTCTTTAATATGTCCAAAAATTGCCTTTTTTGTTGACTTTCAACTAGAAGATTAATATTGAAATCACCACAAAGAATAATCACAGTTTCTTTTTTGTAAATAGTATTTAGCAACAATTCTAATTTATCAAAAAAGACTTCTATGTTTCCACATGGTGACCTATACACTGTTATGACTATGACTTTTTTCATCAGGCCATATAGCTGGACAGCACCTGCTTCAAAAAACTTTTCAATACTTAAGTTCTCTGCTTCACATCTCTTTTTAAATTCTAACTCTTGTCTAAGGTAAATACCGACTCCACCACTTTTTGCAATTTTCCTTCTATAATTATTTGCCAGTTTAAATGGATTAATGTGAATACTGCTAATTTCTTGGTCCTTACACCAATGTTCTGTAATACACAAGACATCAGGTTGGGTGTTACTTACTGCTATTTCAAGTTCACAATATTTGTTCTTGAGGCACTGCACATTTAGAGTCATAATCTTCAGAACAGGGGAGTGAGCACTGGTGGTATTTCTCCTTTCGTTTAACACTGTTATCTTGGAGTTTTCATTATGGCTGGATACCAAAAATCCTGTTGTACCACAGGTTTCTTGTTTCTGTTGCTTTTCCTACTTGAAGTTGATGATGCTGATTGATTGTTTATACTAGCTGTGGCAGCTGATGACATTTTAATATTTACAATAGCAGATGATGATGTTTTTAGTGCTTCAGCAAATGTTGCTCTTGTTAAGGTTTTCATTTCTTCTGCTTCTGTCCTCATTTGGAGTGGGATTTTAGGGAACTTTTCTACTGTTATGCGGCTTATTTCTTCTACTATCTTTTCACCCATCATCTTTTTTCCATAATAGTTCCTGTGCTGTCCATGCCTCGTGAAATGATTTCTCACTGAGCTGTTCGCATCAACAAAAGTTGCACACTTAAAAGCACAGCAGATCTTCCTGAATTTATTATTTGTTGACTTTATTTCTTTGTTTACATATGATTCCTCGATTAGATCATGTCTATGTGGCACACTTACAACGAGAACCTTTAAATTTAGATCTGACAGCTTTTTTAGAGTTGTTTGAAGTGCCCTTGTCGCTAGGTGGCTTTCATTTTTGTATATGTCATTTGCTCCACCTATTAGCACACAGCATGTTCCAGTCTTAACTAAGTTTTCACAATTATTTACTATTTCATTAAGGGGAGCACCAGGTTTGACAATGGCTGTTACTCTGAATTGCGACTGCCGATCATTTATTATTTGTGCCACACCCTTTGCATGACTATCACCTAATACACAGACTTGATATTTGTTGTTCTCCAGGTGCCCTCGTTCCGTCGTTTTTATAGTACACTTTGGAGAAACATTTCTCTCGTTAGAACACACAGATGATCTAGATTCACTTTCACGTGTCTTATTTTTTGAGTTCACATTTCGTCCTGTCGTGTCTTTATTACCCGTTTTTCTTTGCACTCTATTTACTGACGATGTCATACCGCCAGAAAGATTTCGTTTACTACTAGCAGAAGTTTTGTTTGAAACGAAAATTGCCGGTATGTTTTCATTACACTCGTTTTTTAAATCGTCATAATTCCGCTGCTTTATCAGTTCCTCTAACTTATTTACGTAACGATTTGCAAGCACAAGGTCTTGCTGAAGCGATGTAGTAACACTTTCTTCTATGCAGTTATCGTATCTTGACAAAGCTACTGTTAGTAGATCGCAGCATTCCATGCCACAGTCACATTTCGCGTCCCATTCTTCCGTTCCCGCGAAACACTTTGTATGAATCCATTTTTGCGACACTGTACATAACTTGATACCTTTCGCGATGTAGTTATTGCACTTTATACAATTTATACTCGATATGTAGCCGTTTACCGTGGAACTATTTATACTCACTTCTACACGCGACGCCATCTTGTGCCAAATTCAACTGTGGGATATGATTAGCACAATGAAGCCTTACACCGAGAGCAGCCATTTTATGCAGTTTTGGGTGATTTGAAGTGCACTGAATGTACATTTAGTCATTGTTTCCACCCTGAAAATATTAAAGTGAACTTTATTGCAAGATTGTTTCCAGACCCAGAAATGGAAATGTGAAACCACTGTCGTGCTCCAAAGTGTACTGAAGGTTAGGATGCATTTTATTAAAATCCTGCTAAAAGAGCAGTAATTGGGCATCAGTTCCATTAGAAATGAGTATAATGTCATCGACATATCTTTTATAACAAAATATTCTTTGAAGGTGGTGAGGATGGGTTGTAGAGATGGGCAAACTGAAACACGTAAATGTTTCGAAACAAATGAAACAGTACAATGTCATGTTTCGATACGGTGTTTCGAAACAGTGAAACAGTTTATGTTTTGTAATCTAATAAACCTACACATTTTATCATCTTGAATGTCTACTGTATAAGTATGTCCATATAAACACAAATGAGGTGCGAGAGCGCTAATCATATCGCAGAAAGTATGAAACTATCACTTAGGCGTCTTGGCAGTTTCGTATTTCCTGCAGCAAATGCGCTGCTTTTGTGTCATGTGACTTTCATACTTTTCAATTGGCTGAGGGAAGCCTTAGCTGAAGACAGAAGAACCACCATGAACGGAACTGGAGGTGGGAGCAAACTGCAGAAACAACAGATATGCTACTGGGATTCCCACATTCCAATAGTATGGCTAATATACCCATCCTGCTAATTTGCATGCACACAAAGGGAATCATTGTGGATAATAGACACAGTGACTATAGACTCACAAATAACGCCAAATAATTCGAATAAATAACAAAATATAACAGAAAAAAATTTTGTGTTTCAAGGTGTTTCGAACCGTTACTATAAATTTACGATGCTTCCCGTTCACCATTACACTATCAGTGATATGTCAAACAGATTGCTTGCAATTATACCTACATCAAATTTATGTACATGTCTAATAACTGTCACTCTACGCCTTTTTTTATCTAAAATGTTGTAGTCTTACTTGCGTTTCTTAATATGATTACTGTACATGAACAGAGAAGCGTATGTTATAAAAAAAATTTAATTTAACTGAATGATTTTCACATATTTATTATTTTGAATGCGAATAGTATGCGTTGTTTTATTGTTTGGTTAGTGTTTATAAAGCAGATGTTACTCCATTTTGGAATAGGACAGTCAGCTAGAAACGAAGCTTTAGCTTCATGCTATTGCTTGTCAAAAGATTTCGACACTCTTGAAAGTGTTTCATGAAGTGCTATGTTGTGTTTCAGTACCTGTGCCGAGCCCGAATCTCGTCCGACACAGAGCGGAACGAAACATCACTGTTTCGATACAATTAGTCCGTTCCAGGCGCAGGTGGACTGAAACAGTCTTATTTTGAAACAACGATACAGTTTCTGTGTCTGGCTCGAGATCCGAGACAGGGGCGGAATGAAACACCACTGTTTCGAAACAGTGAACCATAGCCGTTCCGAAACACTGAAACAGTTCCAAGTATCGATACACTGTATCGAAACATAGAAACAGTGGCCAAGTCTAATGGGTTGAAAAAATTGATGTTCAATATAGTTAATGTAAATGTTAGCAATTATGCTTGCAAGAGTGGACTCCTTGGCTAGCTTGTCAATGTTGAGATATTATGTTATTAAAGGAGAAATAATTATAACTCAGCATTATTCGAAACATAGTCAATAATTTGTTAATCATTTGTGGGTCTAAGTAGGAATGTTGTTGTAGGTTGGACTTGATGATAGGCATCACTTCTTTAATAGGGATATTTGCATACATGCTTGTAATATCCAAGCTTGCTAAGTTACTGTACTCATGATCTTTACCTTATCAAGGTTTTTAATGAGATCATACCTATTTTTGATAGCATAATCAGCGTAAAAATGATACAGTTTACTATGAATGATTTTCAGTTCCTTGGCTAGACGATAATCTGGGGAGACATTACCATTAATAATTGACCTTAAAGGGGCATGAGGCTTACGGAGTTTCACTATACCTTTGAATCTTGGGGTTCTCATGTTCATTGGCAATACAATTTTTACAAAATGGTCTAAACAAAACATATATTTCTTTAAAAGCTTTCTTGATATCTGCAAGAAATCTTACCATGGGATTGAAAGGATATATGACAAAATTAGTGGCGCAAAGGAGATTCTGTGATTTCTGTACATAATCAGCTTCTTATAAAATTACTTTATATTTCGATAACCAATGTATGAGACCTGTTCTAAAAACTCCGGAACTTTGTCCACAAAATTTTTCTATGCTTACCTTTTACTTATTTACATGGTCTCCTTTGAAATACTATTCTCCACAATTGATACACTGCTCCCAATGCTGTTTCCACTTCTGGAAACAGCCTTGGTATGCCTCTTGCTGGATCGCATGAAGTGCCATCTGTGAATTTTCTTTTACGTCATCTATTGCTGCAAATCTTCATCCTTTCAACAGGATTTTCAACTTTGGAAATAAAAAGAAGTCCATGGGGGACAGGTCTGGAGTGCATTTTGCTCCAACCCACCATTGTTGAGAAATTACGAATGTTTCAGAATTTTTTGAACAGACGTCATACACCAAACAGTGCTCGTAAATTAGCATTTTGTACTTTCAATAACGTCTACATAAATTCGAACTTTTTTGTACTTACAGGTATATGCATTTCTTGTTTAATTACAGTACTTTCACTTCCATTAATACCTACCATATATACACCAATAAAGGTAGTAGAAGACAAAGTACTTTACTTCTTATTGTAGAAATTTCTGTGAGATCAATGAAATCTCACTGCCTCAATCTATATAAATGTATATTCTTTCTTTCCACATGGTTCTCCAGCTATTCTTGGTTTTCTTCAATTTCCTCATTTTCATCTGGTAACCACTTTCAGGTAGGCATTTTAGGGTAAAGGCTATGGACTTCTCTATATTTGGGCATAATGCTGTAGTTTCATAGTTTGGATTCTGGCCTCGGGTCCAGGGCATTCCACTTTTTCTGCTACCCTGATAGGATAATTCCTCAGTAGTACTCCATTATTGGTCCAAGATATCCTCTTAGGTATTTCATTATTATATTCTCTGTCGTTTACATTTGATACCGATAGTTGTGACTGTGTGTTATTCATTCCATGCTCTCATGAATGATTTTGATTGTTAGCTCTGTTGCTTGTATAGCATAAATTAGTTTCCCACTTTCAGGCAAAGTTGTTGGAAAAACTTTTGTTTTCTGTATTAGGATTGATCTAGTTCTTTATATGGACATCTGCATCACATTCTTTATTTAATGTATTGAACCCTTCCATGCAAGTCAATAAATAACTAACTGTTGTCCATCCTGTCTACCAAATTTCCTTTTGTGCATAATGGGGTAATCTGCAAACAAAATCTTCACTGGGCATGATTCTCCTATCATGTTATCTAAATATTTAATCTAGTTAAATGCCATTCAGTGAACTTCTTACAAATACGCCAAGGGCTAGCATAGTGCTGTGGAACTAGTGCTTTAGTGTTAATTTGTCTAGGGTACTAGGTGACCAATATTTTCCTGTGATTTTTTTCTTGAAATCATCCCAAGATGTGAATTCTTCTGAACTGGCAATTCCCCATTTTGTGGCATCACCCAGTAGACAACTGAGCACAAAATATATTTTTGTAGAGTCCTCTGATTTCTTAGCTAATGATCTGGAGTATACTCTTACAAATAGGTGCCTAATTGAAAACCTACTAACCAGTCGCTTGCTATCCCAGTGTTACCTGTAAACGAGCTCTTGCTAAGTTCACAATGTGTCCTTTCCATTTTCCTCCCACAATTTCTTAAACTCCTTTTGGCTTTATACTAACCACTCATCAAATTAAGTGTAGTACTAGCAGAATCTACTTTTCTTGTACTATTACTTTTACAAATACCTGTAGTCATTTTTCCAAACCAGTCAAAACATTCATGTCACTAATAATGTTAACCACTTCTCTACCTAGTTCTAATGCACCTACTGAGTTTCATGTCTCTGAGATGTGGCTATTTATATATTTGGGTTCCTGAGTGACTACTTCCTCTATATTTTTGATTTTACCATCTATCTCTTAAAGTTGTACAGTCAATTTGTTTCTTACTAGGGCTCACTGCTTATTTATTTACAACTATAAATCCTTAGGTAACTTTGCTGAGATAGCTTCTGTACTAGAAATCTTAATACCTTATGTATTACTGTTAGAGTTTAAATCTGTCTTAGGTTATTTCTTTTATATCTTCAAATTTAACACATTTTTCGGACAACACAACACACATATAAGTCACTGAGTAAGTTGACCTGTGTACAAGTCGGCATTCGATTAAACACTGAGTCTCAGTCTAGCGGCCACTGCTCGGCTGGCCGCTTAGGTGGCACAGCTGCTGCCTGGCTGGCAGACAGCGCCGCACGTAGAGGACGTGCGTAATTGCGCGGCGGCACTTTGAATAATCGGCGAGTCACAACACTTTTCCCCCCTTTGAAATTGTTGCACTGGTCTTGATGGAGGTGTCCTGGAGATGGCTAACGTCCATAGGCGTTGTTTGACTCGCCGTAAAGTCTCGAGGAGGAGGCTTCCCGTATGGACGGAAGTGACCCCGATGATAACGGGTCGAGATGACAGGAGACGTAGGGGTCGAATCTGCTGGGGCCCCCTGCACCAATCTGCCCGTTGCGGCAAGTCCAGTTGATATGACAGGAGACATGGGCGATGTGTCGGCGTCTGTTGGAGGAGGAGGCCAGTAGATGTACTCTGACAGAGGACGGTCCTCCGGTTCCTGCATGGGCACGTCTCCTGGTGGCGTCCGTTCTGGTGCTGGCATCGCGATGACGGTGAGAGGACTGCGTTGTGAGTATTGAGAGATGCCAAGATCCCGAGCATCAGGTAGAGCCAAAGGTGGTGTGGCGGCATTCGGAACAGGTGTTGCTGGCACCCGAGGCCGAAGCTGGTCCGAATGACGCACTGCAACACCCGCGTCCGTCTGGATTTCATACAGGCGTCTGCCACGGTGTCGTAAGATGCGGCCCAGGCTCCATTTTGGCCACCTGCCATATCCCCGTACCCAGACGAGGTCGTCGGCGGTGAACCGGCCAAGTGAAGGCACCCGCGGCCGCGAGGTGGGAGGCCGCAGAAGATGAAGTAGCGTGCGGGGCTGTCGGCCATGTAAGAGCTCAGTCGGGCTGTGATCGCCCATGGGGGTGAAACGGTAAGACGCCAGAAACAGGAGAAGCACGTCATCAGCAGCAGAAGAAGTCAGAAGTTTCCGCATCTGAGCCTTAAATGTGCGGACCAGTCGTTCAGCCTCACTGTTGGATTGTGGATGGAACGGCGGGACCGTGACATGCGTAACGCCGTGACGAGCACAAAAATCCGCAAAGTTGGAAGAGGCAAATTGTGGACCATTATCAGTAACAAGAGTAGAGGGGAGGCCTTCCAAAGAAAAAATGCGGGCGAGAGCACTGGTGGTTGCCGCGGTGGTAGGTGACGTGCAACGGACAATGAAAGGAAAGTTAGAATAGGCGTCAATTACGAGGAGCCAATAAGTACCTATAAAGGGTCCCGCAAAGTCAGCATGAATGCGCTCCCAGGGCTTCTCAGGCGAAGGCCACGGTGACAAAGATGACTTCGGTGCAGCGGCCTGTGACGCACAAGGGCCGCAGGCAGCGACCATGTGTGCGATGTCAGAGTCGATGCCAGGCCAGTACACATGACGGCGTGCCAGAGATTTTGTGCGAGACACACCCCAGTGCCCCTGGTGAAGGAGGCGCAAGACTGAAGCACGCAAAGACGCAGGTACCACAACACGCGGCGAAGCATTGTCAGTGGAGAGGAGGATAACACCATCCCTAGCCGTGAGGCGGTAGCACAAAGTGTAGTAGTTCCGCAACGGATCAGAAGTCTTAGCGGACGGGCGATCTGGCCAACCCTTCTGAATACAGCGTAAAACCCGGGAGAGGGTAGGGTCAGAACCCGTAGCAGCCGCCAGCCTGTCCCCAGTGATGGGGAACCCGTCCACAACCCGCTGCTCGGCAACATCCAGGTGGAAACACAAAAGTTCGTCCCTATCGAATGCCTGATCAGGACCCATGGGAAGGCGAGACAAAGCATCAGCATTCGCATGTTGAGCTGTTGGCCGGAAATGAATCTCATAATTGAAACGGGACAAGTAAAGAGCCCAACGCTGGAGGCGGTGTGCAGCCTTGTCGGGAAGTGATGTTGATGGATGAAACAAGGAAACAAGCGGTTTGTGATCCGTAACAAGATGAAATTTTGAGCCATAGAGAAAAACACCAAACTTATGAAAAGCATAAATAATGGCCAAAGCTTCTTTCTCAATTTCAGAATACTTTTGTTGGGCATCTGTGAGCGTTTTGGAGGCATAAGCGATGGGTTGTTCCGAACCGTCAGAAAAACGGTGCGCAAGGACCGCACGGACCCCGTATTGAGAGGCGTCTGTGGCAAGAACAAGATGTTGGCCAGGTCGATAAGTAGCCAGGCATGGGGCCTGTTTCAGCATAGTCTTTAATTTCCGGAAAGCTGCGTCACATGACGCGGACCAGTGAAAAGGCACGTTTTTATGCAACAGGCGATGCAACGGCTGAGCCACCAACGCCGCAGACGGTAAAAACTTGTGATAGTATGCTATTTTCCCCAAGAAAGCCTGCAGTTCCTTAACAGATGTAGGGCGAGGAAGGGCATCGATCACAGCAACAGTGTGTTGAAGCGGACGAATACCATCCCGAGAGAGTTGAAACCCCAAGTACGTGATAGATGCCTGAAAGAATTGTGATTTCTGAAGATTACACTTAAGACTGGCAGTCTGTAAGACATTAAAAAGTGTGCGGAGATTTTGAAGATGTTCTTCAGTGGTGGAGCCAGTAACAACAATGTCGTCCATGTAATTGATACACCCCGGGGCAGGGAGCAATAATTGTTTCAAGAATCGCTGAAAAAGAGCAGGGGCACTAGCAACCCCGAATGGCAAGCGTTGGTATTGATAGAGGCCGAAAGGCGTGTTAAGGACCAGAAACTGCCGGGAAGTAGCGTCGAGAGGAAGTTGATGATAAGCTTCCGACAGGTCAATTTTAGAAAAATACTGTCCTCCAGTGACGGGGCATAGGGTAAGTGTCGATGAGGCATTGAGCATTTACAGTGGCTTTGAAATCGCCACAGAGACGAATATCACCATTGGGCTTAGCAACTACAACGACAGGAGAGAACCACTCACTGGAAGTGACAGGAAGCAAGACCCCTGAAGCAGTGAGACGATCCAACTCCCGTTTTACCCGATCACGAAGGGCCACAGGAATGGGCCGAGCCCGAAAAAACTTAGGCCGAGCAGTGGGTTTGAGCAAGATATGAGCTTCAAAGTCGTTTGCACGGCCTAACCCAGGAGAAAAAAGGGACGAAAACGTCGTCGACAAGGAATCCAGCTGAGCATAAGGAATAGCATCAGAGACAATATTGACAGAGTCATCTATGGAGAACCCAAAAACGCGAAAGGCATCAAAACCAAAAAGATTTTCTGCGGTGCTCTGGTCGACCACAAATATGGGAACAGTGCGAACGACGGATTTGTAAGATACCTCAGCATTAAACTATCCCAAGAGAGAAATCTTCTGTTTATTGTACGTCCGTAATTGCCGAGTGACAGGGGACAGGAGTGGAGAACCCAGCTGAAGATACGTCTGAGAATTAATTATAGTGGCAGCAGAACCGGTATCCACTTGCATGCGAACATCTCAACCAAGGATTTGGACAGTGAGGAATAATTTCCCTGAAAGGGAAGAAGTGCAATTGACAGACAACACAGAATCAGAATCAGCGTCATGTCCATGAACATCATGTATGCGGTCGGATTTACAAACGGAAGACACATGACCTTTCTTTTTGCAATTGTGACACACAGCCCAACGTTGGGGACAATCCTCGCGTGAATGTTTCGTAAAACACCGCGGACATGAAGGAAGTTGCCGGGGGTTTTGCTGCAGTTTCTTAGTGGGTTGTTTACGGCTAGGCCGCGGCTGCGCGTAGGAGCGTACTGCGGCCACGTCGGCCGGCGGGGACGCGCCGCACGCGTCGTCAACAGCGCACAGAGGTTGTATTTCTCCGACGTCACCCCACGCCTCTATTTGCGCCCCAGTGGCGTGAGAAATTTCAAAAGACTGCGCAATGGAGAGAACTTCATCGGGAGTCGGATTCGCCAACTGAAGGGCACGTTGCCGAACTTCTTTGTCGGGCGCTGACTGGATAATAACATCCCGTACCATGGAATCGGCATAGGATTCTTTGTGAACGTCAGTAACAAATTGACACTTTCGACTGATTTGGTTGTTTTTGACAACGATAAAAGGCAACACGAGAGGCTACCACATGCGTTTGCTTTTGAAAATAGACAGACAGAAGGGAGCACATTTCAGCAAAGGACAAAGACGCAGGATCCTTCAAAGGAGCCAATTGCGACAACAACCGATACATTTGAGGTGAAATCCAGGAAAGGAACAGAGACTTACATGGTTGTTCGTCCGTGACATGAAATGCCAAGAAGTGCTGTCGAAGACGTTTTTCATAATCAGACCAGTCTTCCGCCGTCTCGTCGTAAGGTGGAAAAGGAGGTACAGCCAACGACGAGAAACACCCCGCATTTGACGCCGCGACGAAATCGCGAATTGCCGCTGTTAGAAGCGTTTGCTGTTCAAGGAGATTTTGCAATAGTTGCTCGACAGTGGCCATGGAACCCAGTGAGTCAATGGTGAAAAGGAAAAATCCACTACCTCGTCGCCAATTTTTATATCTTCAAATTTAACACATTTTTCGGACAACACAACACACATATAAGTCACTGAGTAAGTTGACCTGTGTACAAGTCGGCATTCGATTAAACACTGAGTCTCAGTCTAGCGGCCGCTGCTCGGCTGGCCGCTTAGGTGGCGCAGCTGCTGCCTGGCTGGCAGACAGCGCCGCACGTAGAGGACGTGCGTAATTGTGTGGCGGCACTTTGAATAATCGGCGAGTCACAACAATTTCATTACTACTTTTTAATTCCTCCCCTTGTCTTTTCTATTCTTTAAGTTTTTTCAAAGTTTTTGACATTCCATTAGCCATTTTTTGTGTGGTGAACAGCATAAAGTAATGTCTTCTCTTACAAACAATGAAAGCAAGGAATCAGTAAAACATATCCACACTTCAGAATCAGATCAACTCCCCCCTACCCAACACAGACACACACACACACACACACACACACACACACACACACACACACACACACACACAAAATTGGGGCTGACAACAGCTCATTTAATAGGGCACACTGTACGCTGCAGCTGCATTGTGTTGGGGTAACTCGATGCTCAACTAGCTCCTGTGCAGTGGTCAGTCATGTAGTCAGCTAATCAGCCACTGTGTGGATCGGCTGCCCTAGAGATGCTCTTGTAGATCGCTGCTACTCATGTAAGCAAGGAACCAGCATGTTGAAATCTTCCATTTTGTAGATGTACTGTTTCTTCACTCTCCTGTCAATAGTTATTTCAGCATGCAAATATTTGTCGTTGGTGATCTGGTTGCTATGTTCAACTAATCTCATTTATGACTTCTGTTGTGCTAAGTCATACTTGTTTCATATTTATTAAATCATGATTAACTTCATGGTAAATTTAGTAGTTATGTTGGGGGACACTAGAGCTTGTCTTTGCCTGTATCTTCTTCATTTTGTTCTTCATCTGCCCTAGGCAACATTGTACATTTCTATTTTATTTCATGAAAATATTGTTAAAAGGATAGTTGCTACTCATAGTATAGCAGAGATGCTGACTTACCGATAGGCACAACAAAAAGCCTGTCAGAAAGTAAGTTTTCAGCCAACAAGGCTTTTGTTGGAAATTGACAACACACACACACACACACACGACTTGGCTGCTGAGGCCACACTGAGAGCAGCACCACATGATGGGAGAGGCAACATGGTGGTGGTGGTGGTAAGGAGGGATCTGGATGGGGAGGGGGTGGGATAACAAGGTAGAAGTGGGAGACAGTAAAATGCTGCTTGTGGGAGTGTACAGGGACGAGATGGAGAGAGGGTGGTAGGTTATATCCCTGCAACAGACCTACATGCAAGACCTGTTCCACACATCCTCCCACCACCACCCACTCCAGTCCAGTCACAAGTATCACCTATCCCATCAAAGGCAGGGCTACCTATGAATCCAGTCATGTGATCTACAAGCTAAGCTGTCTACATGAATAGTCACTGACAAACTGTGACCAAGAAATAACTGGACCACCCCATTGCTGAGCATGTGGACCAAACAACATTCTTTATTTCAATGATGCCTGTGGCATCTGGATCATTCATAACAATATCAGCTTTTCTGAATTGCACAAGTGGGAACTCTCCCTGCAACACATCCTACATTCCAGTAAACCTCCTGGCCTCAATCTTTGTTAGTCAGCCATTGTCCTTACCCATCTGGCCCCTTCCCTGTTCCCATTCCGTACTACATAGCCATGTATTCCACCAACGCAACCAAAATCTTTCTCCTTCTCTCCTTTTCCGCTATCCCCCCTGCCCTGCCTATTCTCCTGACTGCACCCTCTCTATCTCATCCCAGTATGCTCCTTCAAACAGCACTTTACTGTCCTGCACCCCTATCCTGCTATCCATCCCCCTCCACACCCCAGCCCCCTCCTTACTATTACCACCAGGCCTTGTCATTCGGAAGCTCATTTCCTGACAGTCTTCTTGTTGCACCTATCTGCAACTTGGCATCTCCACTATATGGTGAGTAGCAATTATCCTTTTTGTAATTTGTTACATTCCATCCTGCATTTTAAGTTATGTTATTTCCTGAAAACTCCTTTTTATAACTCAAAATCTCTCTTATCGGCATCCTTCACATTGGGTTCCAAATGAAATGATATAGAGGGGCCTCTGATTATAGATTGTAAATAAGTCCACACTTTTCAGTTGATGTGTCACCCTCGTACTTTATGTTATTTAAACTCGACAGGCACCTTATCGTAGTTTCTCTGATGTTGTGGACCTGCTATGCTGTGCCACTACACCTCGCCGTGTGTCTTTGTCACCATCTGTAGATGGTTGAGGGCTGTAAGGGAGCTCATAACTACACTTTTCATTAATAAAATGATGTAAACAGTGTATCATTAATTTTCTGTATCTTACGTTCAAGTTTTCTCTACATACAACTTCAATGACTATTTCACATGGACAGATCTCAGGCAATTTCAACATGCATATGTTTTCCTTTGACATATGCCAAAAATTGAGACAGTTATAATTACTGTGCATCATTTGTTTTTTTCAGTGACATCATTGTGTGCCTCTTTTTGCTCCTTGTTCTACAAGGCGCATAAATCATGTGAAACCCAACTCAGCCTTTTCTGACATTATGTCCTGAAAGCCATGGATCAAGCCAGTCACGTAGATGCAATATTTCTCAATATCCAAAATGCATTTGAGTCAGTAGCACACCTATGTTTCTTATCAAAAGTATGATTGAATGGGATCTCATCCAAAATTTGTTGCAGGACTGAGGATAATTTGGAAGGAAGGATGCAGCATGTTATCTTGGATGGAGATCCATCAACAGATGTAGAAGTACTTTGGGTATTCTCCAGGGGAATGTGTTGGGTCCCTCACTGTTCATTTCTATATTACTAACATTGCAGACAATATTAATAGTAACCTCAGCTTTTTGTATTTGATGCAGTTACCCACAATGAAGTACAATCTGAATAAAGCTTCACAAATATTCATGGAAATCTTGATAAGACTTCAAAGTGGTGCAAAGATTGGCAACTTGCTTTGAATGCTCAGAAATGTAAAATTGTGCACTTCACAAAACAAATAAACATAGTATGCTATAAATATAATGGCAGTAACTTAACAGTTGGAATCAGTAAGCTCATACAAATACCAGAGTGTAACACTTAGTAGGGAAATGAAATGGAACAATCACATAGGCTCAGCTAAGGGCAAAGCAGGTAGCAAACTTTCGTTTATTGGTAGAACATCAGGGAAATGCAAGCAGCCCACAAAAGAGATTGTTTATGAATCACTCGTGACCCATTATAGAATATTGCTTAAATATTTGGGACCCATACGAAAGAAGACTAGCAGGGGATATTGTCTGTATACATAATAAGGCAGCACAAATGGTCACAGGTTTATTTGACCCCCAGAAGAGTGTCACAAATATGTTGAAAGAACAGAAATGGCAGACTCTTGGCAAAATATGGCAAATATCCCAAGAAAATCTACTAAAAAAGTTCCCAGAAACAGCTTTAAATTATAACTCTAGGAAGATACTACAACCACCTGCATATAGCTCCCACTGGGTTTGTTGGGACAATGTTAATGTAATTACAGCATGCACAGAGGCATTTACACAATCATTCTTCCCTACTATTTATGTGAACAGAATGAGAAAGAGCCCTAATAACTGCTACAGTGGGATATACGTTCTGTCGTGCACTTCACAGTGATTCACAGAGTATAGATGTAGATGTGAACATAGGTGTTTCACTGCTCTTTAGTTAATACATTATGTGGTGATTAATGCCTCAAGGTGTGTCATTCTATTCTTCCTTTTATACATCACTTGATCTTCTAACTATAATATCAATAGATTGTAAGGAAATGTAAGCACCTTCAGTTTTTCTCAGTTCTCATGTAAGCCAAAGTTTACTATCTCAATGATTGGGTTTTCTGTGTCAAGAAATGCTTGTACTAAGAAAGCAGATGGAAGCAAAAGCAGTTAATGTTATATTCCATGAAGCTTCAGAACTGCAGCCAGATGGTATCAACTTCTTGCAATGTTTTGGATGACACCCAGTCAGCCGTCTTCAGGTAAGTGTTTTGCACTGGACATTGCTAGTTTGCATTGCAAGCTTTATACCAACAATTGGCACTGAAAAGCATGAACAAAGCCAGCCGTTGTATGCGCTATGTTGAGTTTCTCACTGTCTCCAAATACTGATCCACCTATGGCACACAGGCATACATATATTGGTGATACTGCCAGAATGTGAGCTTGTTGTTGCTTTTGTGGTCTTCAGGCTGAAGACTGGTTTGATGCATCTCTCCACACTACTCTATCTTGTATAAACACCTTCATCTTCTAATAACTACTACAACTGATGTCCTTCTGAATCTGCTTACTGTATTCATCTCTTGGTCTCCCTCCATGATTTTTACCACCCCTTTTCCCTCCAGTACTAAATTGGTGATCCCTTGATGTCTCAGAATGTGTCCTATCAACCAATACATTCTTTTGGTCACATTTTGCCACAAATTACTTGCTCCCAAATTCTATTCAGTACCTCTTCATTAGTTACATGATCTACCATCTAATCTTCAGCATTCTTCTGAAGGACTACATTTCAAAAGCTTCTATTCTCTTTGTACTTAAACTGCTTATCGTCCATGTTTCACTTCCATACATGGCTACACTCCAGATAAATACCTCCAGAAGAGACTTCCTAACACTTAAATCAATACTTGATGTTCACAAATTTCTTTTCTTCAGAAATTATTTTCTTGCCATTGCCAATATCCATTTAAAATCCTCTCGACTTTAGACATCATCAGTTATTTTGCTACCCAAATAGCAAAATCATTCACTACTTTCACATCTCATTTCCTAATCTGATTCCCTTAGCATTACCTGATTTAATTTGACTACATTTCATTATCCTTGTATTGCTTTTGTTGATGTTCATCTTATATCCTCCTTTCAAGACACTATCCATTCCAGTCAGCCACTCTTAAAAGTCCTTTGCTGTCTCTGACAGAATCCAAACTGATCTTCCCTGAGATCTCCTTCCACCAGTTTTTCCATTCTTCTGTTAAGAATTCATGTTAGTATTTTGCAGCCGTGACTTATTAAACTAATTGTTCAGTAATTTTCACACCTGTTAGCAACTGCTTTCTTTGTAATTGGAATTACTACATTATTCTCAAAGTCTGAGGGTATTTCATATGTCTCATACATCTTTTGCACCAAATGGAAAAGTTTTGTCGTGGCTGGCTCTCCAGTCACATGGACAGATCACAGACAATTTCAACATACATATGTTTTTCTTTGACATATGCCAAAAACTGAGACAGTTCTGACAGAATATTGTCTGTTCCCAGGGCCTTGTTTTGACTAAGATCTTTCAGAGCTTTGTCAACTTTTTCTCACCATATCATATCTCCCATCTCATCTTCATCCATACCCTCTTCCCTTTCCATAATACTTCTTTCAAGTTCATCTCCGATGTATAATCTTCTATATACTCCTTCCATCTTTCAGCTTTCCCTTCTTCGCTTAGGATTGGTTTACGGTCTGAGCTCTTGATATTCATACAACTGCCTCTCTTCTCCCCAAAGGCCTCTTTAATTTTCCTGTAGGTGGTATCTACCTTTCCCCTAGTGATATATGCTTCTAAATTCTTACATTTGTCCTCTAGCCATTTCTGCTTAACAGTCTGGCACTTCCTGACAACATGATTTTTTAGCCTTTCATATTCCCTTTCACATGCTTCATTTGCCGCATTTTTAAATTTTCTCCTTTAATTGTTTAAATCCGATATCTCTTGTGTTATCCGAGGATTCCTCCTAGGCCTTGTCTTTTTCCCCTAGTTGATCCTCTACTGCCTTCATCATTTCATCTCTTAAAGCTACCCATTCATCTTCTACTGTAGCCCTTTCCATTGTTATAGTCAACCATTGTACAATGCTCCCTCTGAAGGTCTCAATAACCTCTGGGTCTTTCAACTTATGCAGATGCAATCTCCTTATTTTCCTACCTTTTTCCAATTTCTTCAGTCTTAATCTACTGTTCATAACCAATAAATTGTGGTCAGAGTCCACAGCTGTCCCTGGAAATGTCTTACAATTTAAAATGTTGTACTGGAATCTCTGTCTTATCGTTATATAATCAGCAAGAAACGTTTCAGAGTCTCCATGTCACTTCCACATATAGTCTTCTTTTATGATTCTTAAACCAAGTGTTAGCAATGATTAAATTATGCTCTGTACAAAATTTTACCCTGCAGCTTCCTCTTTCATTCCTTTGCCACAATCCATGTTCACCTACTATTTTTCCTTCTCTTTCTTTTCCTGCTATTAAATTCCAGTCCACCATCATGATTAAATTTTAGTCTCCTTTAATTATCTGAACTATTTATTTTATCTCATCATAGATTTCTTCAATCTCCTCATGATCTGCAGAGCTAGTTGGAATGTAAACTTTACTACTGTGGTAGGCATGGCCTTTCTGTCTGTCTTGGCTATGACAATTCGTTCATTATGCTGTTCGTGGTAGCTGCCCTGCATTCCCATTTTCTTGTTCATTATTAAACCTACTCCTGCATTACCCTGATTTGATTATGAATTTATAACTCGGTATTCACCTGACCACAAGTCCTGTTCCTCCTGCCACCAAACTTCACTAACTCCCACTATATCTAACTTCAAACAATCCATCTTCCTTTTTAAATTTTCTACCTTACCTGCCTGATTAAGAGACCTAACATCGACACTCCAATCCGTAGAATGCCAGTTTTGTTTCTCCTGATGATGACAACCTCCTAAGTAGACACAGCCTGGAGATACAAACGGGAGATTATTTCACCTCTGGAATATTTTACCAAAGAGGACACTACTATTATGTAACCATACAGTTCAGCTGCATGTCCTCGGGAAAAATTATGGCTGAAATTTTCCCCAGCTTTCAGCTGTTACCAACCAGTACAGCCAGGCTGTTTTGGTTGATGTTACAAGGCCAGATCAGTCAGTCATCCAGACTGTTGCCCCTGCAAGTGTTGAAAAGGCTGCTGGCCCTCTTCAGGAACCACAGACTTGTCTGGCGTCTCAACGGATACCCCTCCATTGCGGTTGTACCTATGGTATGGCTATCTGCATCACTGAGGCACACGAGCCAATGAACTGATGGCAAGGTCCATGGTTCATGGAGGGAGGGGGAATGTGGGCTCATGGAATTAAAATCTGGATGTCACATTAATAAAATTACTAGTCATTAGACATGTCATTAGCCATAAATTGCTTTTCTTTCTGAAGATGTAAAGGAAACCACTGGTCCTACACATTATAAAAATGAAAGCCACCATGATAAATAATATGATCTTCCACCAAATGTATTTCACCGATTCCTTAATAACTAAATCCCAGAAGGCTCTCATCAATGCCAGATTTACAAGGCAGAATAATCCATGAAATGTCCTAAGTAGATGCAATGCTCATCTATGGCTGATGTACTGGGATGCAAAAAGCTAGTGTGGCAGTCATGTTCAACTCAGCTTTCATGCACCATGCATGTTGCCTGACCAATGTAGACATTGCCACACTCACAAGGTATTCTGTAGGCTGCAGTTCTCCTCAGTTCCAGATTGTTCTTTGCTGGACTGAGAAGAGTACAAGTCTTTGTAGATAAGTGGAAGATTACTTTGACTTATTGTTTCCTTAAGATTGTGCTTGATTTTGACAAAATATTGCCAAAGTATGGGTGGAACACCCTAGACTTGTACCGCTCTTTCTCCTCTTGATCTTGTGGGTGGTCACGCTTTTTCCTCCTTAACGTTGTGCTGATCTGATGAGAGGAGTAATCATTATCTTTGAACACAGACTGAAGGTATTCCAGCTCTTTTGCAAGGCTATTGCTATCACACACAATGTGTACCCCATGCACCAATGTTCAAAGGTTGCCCATAATTTGTGATGGGTGGTGGCAGCTTCATACCTGCAAATACACACCGAGTGGGCTAGCACAATGGTTAGCACACTGGACTCACATTTGATAAGATGATTGTTCAAATGCATATCCGGCCACCCAGATTTAAGTTTTCTGTGATTTCCCTAAATCACTTAACACAAATGCCAAGATCATTCTTTTAAGAGCAAGGCCACCTTCCTTCTCTGTTGTTCCCTAATCCAAGTTTGTGCTCCATTTCTAATGACCTTGTTACTGACAAGCCATTAAACAAACCCAGGCATAAGAATTAAGATCTTCTGCCACAAAGTCAGATTTTGAACAACAAGCACACACACACTGCACTCAGAATGAAGACAAACAACATGGCAATCCTTTAATATGTAATACTCAGGCGAAAGTGTGACACTCAATGTGAAATTAATATTAAGAAATGAGTGCAAGCATGTATGATGGTAGCAACTACCATGTTGGCCATTAGCAGCTCATGCTTAGCCGCCAAACATGCCAGTGCACAGGCCCAAAACCCAGCAATGAAGCCAAAGCAAACTGAACATTGTCAGCATGCTAAATTCAAATATGTAGTGAACTATCACATTATGTATATAATCGTTTGTAGAATTCTAACATATGTAGGATAAGCTGACATATCCACTCCAGTAAATAAAAGAGAAGCTGACAATAAAAAGGGGATTTGACCCCTATCGGCAGATATAGATGAAAGTTATGCACGTACAAAAACACTGTATGTCTCCATACCATATCAACGTGCAGTGTGGGGGCTATTATGTAGGTACTTGGTAAAAGACCACCTGGATATGTTAAAGTTAAAATTTATTTTAAAAAATGAAACAGCGGTAATGATATGATCAAAGACTGACTATAAGCATCAGAAAAGACATTAGTTATGAATGCACAGTAAAGTGCAGACAAATGACCATAAAACATCATTCACTTTTTGTACATGATTTTGTTTCACTCTTTCGTATGTAGAAGTTTTGTTACACTGTGCTGCTTGGAGTATGACAAGCTACGAGTTTTTTTTATCGTGTTTCTGAATAAGAGAAGACTTAATAACAGTATTAAGTATTTTTATTAAAATGAAACAGAACCAGGATAAGAAGAATTCCTTCAGATTTTATATCATCATAAGAGGCACTAGTGTTCCCTGTAATCGGCTGCCTGCATCTACAATTGAAATTGAGGAAAAGAAGTTTGCAGTCACATTTTAATAAAATTAACAGAAAGAGAAGCTTTCAGAAGATGAGAAATACAATTAAAATATGCATAGTGATGGACACAGAAAAATAAATGATGCAAGGTAAAGTGAATGAACAATAACACAATTTCATACATGCAGAACATTTCATAATAATGCAATTGTACTAATATTTTCTTTTCATTGCAAGTGAAAAGACAATTACCAATCAATTTCTTTCATTCTTTCCTTTAATTTTTTAAATTATTATTTTTTTATTATAATAGAGCTGATGGCCTAAGTGCTGCAACTTCAGGACACCAGTTGTAAGTAGGGTTTGCTAACTATTGTTATAGTAAGAAATTGTTATTAGTCATAAGAACTAATTGTCTGTATTTTCTGTTTGCATGAATCACAATGGGGAGTAAGTATAGCAAAAAGGCAAAAATTGAGGAGAAATTTTGAAATGAAATAACAGTTGGGCCCAGGTTATGTAAAATTTTACATAGTGAGCTGTTTTGTTCAGCGCAGCAAAGGTGGCATGTCTACGCAAGTTGCTTACATGGTTACACTTGGTAGCACCTCATTTCATATAGATAGAAACCTTTTCCTCATTATTCCCTTCCTAGAATTTTACTGTGGAAAATTTACAGGAATTTTTCAGTGTGATACGCATTGTCAGTAAAACATAAAGAATTACAACTATGGCGTGTGTTATACTTATGACACAGAAATAGTTTTCGACAATCACGGTAATAGTCATGACGAATGTCTCACACCAACTAGTCAACAACCAAAGCAAGTAAAACGAAGTACAAAAAAGCAAAGGTATTAATATTTTCTGGCAGTTCTGCCACAGAGCCCCCCCCTCCCTGTAACTGTAACTGAAAAAGAACTTTGGCTGTACATTGGGTATTCAACAAATTTAAAAATTAATTACTAGGTCACAAAGTCATCATCTACACTGATCACAAAGCATTAGCTTATTTTCAGGTGTTTAAGCTGTGCCATAACAGAATTACCCATTGGGCCTTGTTTTTACACCAGTTCAGTTAAGAAATCAGATGCTTATCTAACAAAATTTCGAAAAGGAGAGAAAGAGTTTAAAATTATGTACTTGAAACATGTGAAAGGGTAAAAACAGATCTTGAAAATTTGCAAAGACGTCCACGGGTATCAAAATCATGATCAAAACTGGAAATTGGTTAAGAGAATGTTGGCTAAGAAAGGAGGAGAAAAAATGGAACAGCATTACAAGGTACACAAGGGTATTTTATTCAGGAAACATAATATGACTCGGAGGATTGGAGACTGGCCAGAACAATGTATTGATACTTTAATTACTTATACACATGAGAGTTTTGGTCATTGTGGAACAACCAAATGCACATAAAAGATTTAGGAAAACATCAATTTTGCAACATAGGAAGAAGAGTCAAGAAGAAGATTGCCGGGTGCGACAGATGTCGAAGAGTGAAGGTAAGTAACCAAACAAGTAGAGGTCAAATGCAAAACATACTGCCTAATAGTAATATAGACCTCATGTTGCTTAATTCTAAGAATGGATTTTGTTATGTTTTTGTGGTGACTGATGTATTTTCGAAAGTTCATAAAGCTGTTTCCTCATAAGAATGCTACCAGTAAGCAAATCGTCTCTAAGTTCAAAAACACATATTTTCATCAGATGGCTATTCCCTAAACAATTTTATCTGATAATGGTTCTCAGTTTACATCACAAGCTTGAAAAGATTTTGTTGATAACACAAAAATAAGGCATATTCTGACTTTGGTGTACCATCCTTCGAGTAACCCTGCAGAAAGATATATGAGAGAGATTGGAATACTGTTTAGAACTTATTGTAGTAAGAATCATACCAGTAGGGTAGATTATGACAGTGATTTTTAGAATATAATGAACAGCTTACAAAATTGTTCAACAGGTTTTTCACTATTTGAAGTGATGTTTAATTGCAGACCATCTAACCTTGGTTCTGAAATTGTTGAGTTTCCACAATTTAAAATTCTGTCACCACAAGAGAGGGAATAATGTATTAGGGAGATGATGAAAAAACAGGGGGCTAGGAGAAAGCAGACACATGATGGTAAAGGGAGATTTTTGAAGTTTGAAGTAGGGGATCTTGTGTTGGCAAAACCCAAAGAGAAATGTAAAGTGTTGACATTTGAGATAAAGGAATTTTTCAATATTTATATAGGACCATTCGAAATTCATAAAACTCCACATACTAATGCATGCAGGCTTGTGCACCCTAAATCTAAGAAGTTGTTTGGCTTACATATCACTGAACTGAAAGGACATAGGCATGGCCCTAAGCATCTGATTTTTGATAGTTTATTCTTTTTTCATTGTCATGGATTTAGTGTGTAAGATGATGTTATTTCTAGAGTTCTGTCTTATCTGTTGACTGAGTTAAGAATCTATGATACACTATATAGTTATGTTCTTTAATAGGTTTGTGCTTTAGAATTAGATACATATGTACCATGAGACTAAATGAGTATTCCTTTTACAATTTTGAAATGGGACTTGTATTCTAAAAATTAGGAATAGTACATTAGGCATAACCCATGTCACTTTAGGCAGGGGGATTACCTTCATGGTCTCAGATATTATTGAATTTAGCATATGTTAAAATTCAGGAGTAAGTAAGAAACACTTATTGTTTTGTTTTCTCCAAAAAATTCCTGCTCCAAGATACAGGTCTCCAAAGATGACACTGCCAACACCATTTTGAACATTCGTAAAAAAAATTTTAAATGCTGTATCTCTGTAACAGTTCTATATTTTTTGTTAGAGGTTTTTTATTTTGAATTTAAATTTACAGAATTCCTCTTCCCCCCCCCCCCCCCCAAGATGCCAGTCCAGAAACCTTCAGAGTTTGGGGACTGGAAGAACCTTGACACAATATATCTTTGAGTGAGGCTTATAAAGGAAAGCACACTCTTGTCTTCCCCTGCATGTGCAACTTAAGCTGGATGGGTGTATTCACAGTATCAAAATGATACTGAAAGTATGCTGTACTATGGCTAAGTAGTGTTCTTGTAATTGGGAATGAATTTTATGATTGAGCCCCTGCATCTGCCAGTTACTTTGGAATTAGTAGTTGATTGCTTTAATTGTTTAACAACAGCCCGTTTATTAGGCACGCAATTCAGTTTATAAAGAACGGAGATCATAATATCACTAACTGCTCAATGCGAATACTCCACTGAATGATAGGGAGGATATTTTGTGTTCACTGATAACTTCCGCAAAGTCTAACAATTACGATCTATGCCAAAGCCAAGGTCATGCATCGCAGCTGAGAAGATGGCAGCTACACAGTCCAATATCACATGCAGCAGCCAATTATGCAGAACAATAGCTTTCTTTATTCAGTGTAAAAGTTTTGACACTAATTGGTGCATTTAAACAATTTCTGCAACGTGTATGGATTCATCCTCTGGTAACAAATCCATAATTATTACTTGCTAATCATATTCTGGGACAGCTCTGACATTCAAGGATTTCATTTTACTTAGAGGCAAACATCAAAAACTTTCGAGCAAACTGTTATGAAGCAACAGTTTATAAGTGTGCTAGGCTTCTGCCCTTTCAGCAAGAGAATCGGGGAACTCAACTTCACCACTGTTTAATCTGAAGGGTCACTCATGTTCAGTATTCCCACAAAACTGAACTCAAAAATAATGTCGCTTTCACTCTCTCCTCTTTTGTGCTTTTCTTAACTTCTGCTCAATTCAGTTTCCCTGTTATGATATTACAACTACTATCTGTCCTGCCGGGTTCCACATTTACTTTTGAATGCCATACTTTCTGCACTCATTGAATAATGAGATTTTACGATTATTATAGCCCTTGTGCCTCATTCTCTCTTTAGACAAATGTGCTGTAGCTCCTCTTGCCTCCAGCGTTTTGTGTGTTGTTTCCCGTTGCCCCAGTCGCGCCCAACATACTCTGGTCTGCTGCTCTGCAGCTTTCTCTGTTTGGCAGGTGCTGGTCACGCAACTAAAGGCTAATTCACATTGGTTATCATGGCACTGTCATGTCAAGGCACCATCATATTAAGATGTATTCACACTGTCCATCACATCACAGCATGCCAATTAAAGTCACATAATCTCAACTCGCATGGCTGCGCTCAACCATGTTGTAGCAGGAACTTCGAGCTTGACAGGGTGATTTTTAACTGTTTTTACATGTGAAGTGCACTTACGCAATGTAGTAGCTCACATACATGGGTGCTAGAGTCCACATTTGTACGAAAATGGCACTTACTGGACTCAAATGGTTAGCAGCTTGCAGGGATACCTTAAATATTAGACAACGAACCAGGGGCGCCGACTTATAAAAAATATATGGGGGGACCATACTGGGGGTAGTGCCCTGGGAAATTTTCTAAATTTTAGATGAAAAATAGTGAGTTTTAAAGTTTTTTAAAGCATTTTAGAGTCAGATGATCAATGTTAGAACACCAAAAACTGGACTCTCGATAACTCGACACTCTGGGAAACTCAACAAGCCTGACACAAATTTTGGCTTTGAAAAAAGAAACAAAACAAATACATGCATGGAATTTTCGTAAACAGCTAATTTAATTTACAGTAATAATCTTGCTTGTAGACTATTACACAGCACTGAATATAGCTCTGAAAAGACTGAAATTATATAAATCCCAAATTATTATTAAAAGAATAACACCTAAAATATTTCTGTCGCACAGTAATAGCACTTTGATTAACAGCTAATTTAAGCCAGGGGATTGAAACTCATATAGGGATTTCCGGTAACACGACGTTGGTTTGGTCCCAGGCCACTTGGAGCGCTGCAAGTTTAGCAATTTATAGTCTCATGTTCGTATTGGATGACGTAGTCTTCCATAATTGTTTTGGTATCGTAGCAACGTGATTGTGATTTTTCGTTTAAATTGCAGTATATGTTGCTATTATTCTCCTTAATTTTTGGATGCATTCGTAATATTTGATGGTGTGATGATTCAGTATTTACTTTTGTTTCATATAGAACATGAGGTTGTATCATCACATTACGTTCTGTGGACTCTTGTATATTTGTTCCTGCAAAGAAATACAATTTCCGTTGCTTAGTTTACTTAAAGGGTAAGTATATTTCTTATTTCTGTTCATATTTCCTTGTATTTCATAGAGAATCCCATGCTAGCAGCTTTTGACATAGTTGGTATTCAACTTTCCGAATCCTGTAATGGAATATAATTCTGGCTTTGATTCATCTTCCTTTTTGCCACGAAATACTCTTAGTGACATAATAAGTATCATTTATTGTGCCGTTTACTACATACCAAATATTGGACGTGTTACAATTGATTCGTAATGCCTGGAGTGTGTTCTATTTCCGTTTTCGACAGTAAATATTCTGTACAGTACATAACACACTATCCAGGTAAAAAGTGTTTGTTGCTGTTGTATCGACAAAGGTTGTGTTCTCACATAATAAGACATTTGTTTGGAAGTCACACAAAGCAGGTTCTTCAAGCAGTTGGACATTTACACGTATTATTGTGGCAATATCCAATGCAGTAGAAATCTTCTCGCACTTTAATGCTCAACACAATGTAATACAGATTACAGCTGTAACTGTTACTGATAATGTACAGTTGAATTTCGTATCTACCGTGGTATCTAGACGCTGAAAGATACTGGAATGGTACAATAAGCAGTGTTTCTACTGCCTGATAGCACTGTTTAACGAAGTAATGTTGAATATAGAATATAGTGCAACTACGCTCACGCAGTTATATATAGAGTGATGTGCATATCCGTAGTAGAAATGAGAATTTGTTTCGTTTTTTCACTATTTTGTAGCAATACCACATCAGATTACAAGCCATGATAACAGTTACCAATACTTCAGTACAGGACAGCTGCATTTAGACATAAGTTAATATGATTTTTGATAGTGAAATTAATTTCACATTGAGTTTTCTTTAACATTAGGGCCTAATCAATGTAAACCATACCTGATCTTTTTTCTCGTTCCTAATTCTTGGTTTGAATAACATTTCAGACACATAAGGATGGATCATACAGGAAGAGAAGAATCCAGTTTGAGATTGAAATTGAAATACTCGGGCAAGTTTCCCGGATGCAGGAGTAGTTATTATGTAAAAACAAATTCCAAACACAAGAATAAACATTTCTATAAATTTCCAGCTGCATCAAAAAGTGAGACTTTAAAGAAGTGGAAATTGATCTGTAATATAGATGAAGGTGTCTACTGTAGTTATTATTATGTGTGTGAGGATCATTTTTATGAAGCAGATTTTGTGAACTTTATTAGACACAGGCTAAATCCTGGTGTTATACCAAAGCACATGAAATTGATGTTGTATCACCCTCCCCCCACCCATCTGTGTTACACTGGTGGTGGTGGTGGTGGTGGTGGTGGTGGTGGTGGTGGTGGTGGCGGCGGTGGCGGTGGTTTCACTACATCGGGTGCAAATATAACTGTGCACGAGACAGGTCACAATGCAAAATCTACAGTAATACAACGAATCAGTCCCCCTTTACAGAGCACAGATGATGGCGAGTACAGCTTTTTATCCTCACCTGTTTATAATGTTGAAAGTAGTCCAGATGTAATGGGATCTGGCGTTTATAAACGTGATTTAACTCCAAGAAAACACAAAATGTATAAACTGCATAGAATTATAGTTTCCAGAGTGTGTAAATTGAAAAAAACAGCTACAGAATGAGAGGAATAAATTGAAAATTCTAAAAGAGTTGTATGATGACAGGAAATTTCAGTTAATTGAAGAAGAGTTGAATGATGTGACTAAAACTTTTATTAATAGTCAGTTAAGAAATGCCAATATGCAGCCCACAGCAGTATGGTGGTCTATACAAGATAAGGCATTTGCTTTATCTATTTATAAGCGTAGTCCCCGGTTGTATTTGGCCACATACTTCTCCCTTCCATCTGTCAGGCTGCTCAAGGGAGTGCTTTCCCACATACCATTTGATACAGGACTTAATCCAGCTTTATTAAACTTTTTAGCAAGGGAAGTAAGTAATATGCATGAAAATGACAAGTATTGTGCTCTCCTTTTTGATGAAATGTCTGTGGATGACGGTATGTACTATGATGCACACAAACAGCTAACCTATGGGTATCAGGACTTGGGTCATTTAGGACGTTCACCTGTAGCTGCTAGTCAAGCATTGGTTGACTACAGAATATTGGGTTCAAAGTGGTTTGTACTGTATGTGACCAGAATGCAACAAACCAAAAGGCACTTAAACAACTGTGTGAAGCAAATTTGTTGACGCCCAGTACATTTCATTTTGTTGTCAATAATCAACCAATTGTTACCATTTATGATGTACCACATCTGCTCAAAAACACTAGAAATGCTTTGATAGATAATAAAATTCAATTTGAACCTCACAAAGCAGCAAAGTTTGAGTACATCAGTACAGTGTTCTTTTTGGATAAAAAGAAAGTTCAAAACTCTACCCAAATTAAAAGCACAACACTTTAACTTTTCTGATTCCCATGTCAAAATGAAGGTAAAAGTTGCTGCTGCACAAATGAGCCATACTGTTGCAGCTGCAATTGAAACATATGTTTCTACTCACACATTACCATCTGAAGCTATACACACAGCTGAGTTTGTGGAAAAGGTAGATAATCTCTTTGATTCACTCAACAGTAATGAGCAATATCCCAGGGATGGAAAACAATTTAGGTGTGCTTTATCAGAAAATTCGCCACATTTAGAAATGTGGTATAGCATATTGAGGGAAATAGGCAGTTGGCAAATAATAGATTTAAAAATGGGAAGAAACAAGACTAATATGTTTAGCTTCATAAAAGGTTGGCAGATTACATTACAGTCTATTATTTTCTTGTGGAAGACCTTGAAGGTGGTTGACTTTAAGTACTTAAATTTAAAGGCGTTCAATCAAGATGCTTTAGAAAGTTTGTTTTGTTGTATAAGACAATATGGTATTGCTAATACAAACTAAACTTGTTTTCAGTTTGTACAAGCTCTGAAGACTTGTGTTGTCAATCATATGACTTTGCCTTTCAAAGCCATGAGTGTAAGTAACTGTGAAAATGATGATTACACTCCCTTGAGCAGTTTGTGTCACTTTTTGGCAGCTAGTGATAGGAGTGAACATTTAAGTGAATGTGAGATGAATGACACTGATACACCTGAGAAAATTCATTCTTACTCAGATGGTATCATAGAGTCTGTAGAAGATCAACAATCCTTAGCCTATGTAGCAGGCTATGTACTAAATGCCATAGATGTACCAGGTGATTGTGAAACATGTAATACCAGTCTCTACTCCTCTGTTGTGACTGAAAATAATTTTTTACCTCATTTAAAGAGAATAGTGAGGACCATTCTCATTTGAAATATGCAAGTGAAAGAGTCATGATTTTCCTAAGGGCACTCCATGATCAGCTGTATGAGTATCTAAATAGTCATGGTCACACATAAAGACTACATGATAATTTAAAAAAAAATTGTTCTGTCTCATTCAACAATTTGAAATAAACTTGACATTGAAGAGAGACTTCTGAAGACAAGTATTCCATTTATAATATACAAGTATGTGAAAGAAAAGAAATTTACAAACAAGAGGAAATTGTGTATGCAACAACTTAAAAAGAAGTTCAAATCATGTTAAAAGACTTTGTACTTTGTTTATTATGTGTACAATGAGAGTAAGCTCCTTATACATATACAAATGTTGTGTTAAAAGCAGAGAATTACATGTTCTTGTATCAAAATCGTGCCTTTGATTTGTTATGACAAAATCTGGTAATTCAGCAGGAACATCACTTAACACTTTCTAGATGTGATGATTGGATTCTAAAAGTATAATGAATAAAGTGCTGTCAAGGGGAATTTGTGTTAATTTTCAGTAGTGTACCAAACAAAGTTTTCAAAGAGGAAGTAAATAAATAAAAATGTTAAAAATAAATGTTGTACTAGCGTCTTCTTTCAATATTTAAACATGATGGGTGTTGCCAAACTAACAGCCAAGTTGGGGAAAAAAGAAAAAAAAATGTTATGTGTTGCAGTTCATTTTCTTTGTATGTCTCATTGGCAAAAACATTTCGGCTACATTCGTGGAGTGTCTACATGCTCTGCTCCCAATTTGTTTTTCAGTTGATGTAAAGTAGTATTTTGTGTGTTTCATAAATTTATTTGAACTGTGCAGAAGTTCAATTTCAGATGACTGAATATCCATAAATAACAATCGACAGAAAAAATAATAAATCGGATTTTGTACACTTTACAGTACATCCTTGGTTTGTAGCACAGATTTTTTTGTAAATGAACTCTTGGTTATCCATTAGCTGTGTAGTTATTTATTTCTGTAACCTACTATTCCACATGCGAGTGGACTTAATGTGCTTTATGATATGTGGAAACGTGAAAATTATTTATATATGCATGCAATGTCAGATGATTTTTTAGTCTGACATGTGCTAAAGCTCGTTTATTTCCACATCATAATGGCCACACGGCCAAAATCGCAATATTGAGTTTTACAAAAGAATTTCATAGTCAAAAGGTGACGTCGTAATTTACGAAAATTTTCACAATGTAAACTGCAGCTACGAGTAGCTAATGTTTGTTTTTGATTGAGATTTCTTTTATATATTACTTTGCAAGATCTCAAAAACCTTAATTACTGCACTATGCGGCCCACATTCAAAGATTAAACGAAAAATATTGTCATCCAATTCGCGTATTTAGAAATAAACATAAAAGATTTTTGCGCCATATTTTTTCGTATTGTAGTTCACAGCCAGGCCACAAGTAGCGCTGGTGTCGCTCTGTGTTTCCGTATAATAACGTGGTTTTTGCACTTCTACTATACTGGTGTTCTATGATTTAAGCTTACTTTGAATAAGGCTCAGGTTCATTAAATAAAAGCAATATCTCAAAGGTAATGCTTTAATACTGTTAATAAAGGTAATACAGTATGCCTAATACTTTTAGTCAAAAAGTATGTAAATAGCGGGTTTTAATTAGGTCTTACACCCAAAAAATATTTAAGTATTTGAAAATAACTAAACTGTACTATAGCAATATAGTATTACCTAATACAGCATTTATTCAAGATGGCGTAGAGTAGAAGTGTAACATATTCAAAGCTCACGAAAACTGATATAAATACGAGACTATTGTATGAGAAATGTGTAAAAAAATGGTGGCTATAAGGACAATCTGTGCTACTCGTGCGCTGTAAAAGTAAATAACTGTAAAGGTATGTTTACACGATAAAAAACGAAGAACTGTGTTTTGGTGCAGCATGGCGATCACAAACTCGTAACGGACTCACCAGCGAAAGACGAAATAATTTAAGTGTTGCAAGAGGATAGAAACGTTCTGTTAGCGAAAATCGGCGAGTTAGAACTAAACAGATATGTAAGCAGTGAAAAGTGGTGCACCGTAAAAAGTGCGTCCAACACACACAATTTATAAAGTCGCAACTTAAAATGCACTCGTTTTATGATGTATCTGCAACGCCAACGGTATCCAGAAAAACTGCGACTAAACAAGTAAGTGCACCTTCAGATAAAGAAAATGTTCTGATGTCAGCTGGTAAAGAGCCAATGCAATGTGAAAGTGTAACTGCAAATAGTGTTCCAGAAGATAAAGCACCTGAACATATGAAACAAAGTTACGAGTTAAGGAATGCCGTACGGAATCCGAAAGTTTTAATAGTGAGTGACAACCAAGGCAGGTACTGCAGAAACATTCTGGAGACAAAACTAGACACAAAATGACATTCAAAGTTTTATTAAACCAAATGCTCCTCTCTGTGAAGTTTTTAATCGAATTGACAAATTAGCACAAGACTTAAACGCGAGTGATACTCTTATCTTAATGGCTGTGTCGAATGATACTGAAGGCTCCTACAACAACATTGTGGAAAGCATTGATAACGTGTTACCAGGTGTTCTCCAACTCAGTAACAAGACAAATATCATTTTGTATCCAATTCCCCAAAGATTCGACAAAGAATATATAAACGAAAAAATTGACATGGTTAATCATCATTTAGTGCAAACAGTGAACTGTTCAAAATCTTGCAACAAAAGTAGAATATCCATAAACTTTGAAATGGAAAGACTGTCTCGTGATAAATTCACACTTCACGGATTCCACAGACAGGGGAAGGAGCAAGTATGCAATAGACTGTCTTTGTTATTTAAAATTAACAATGGTACAAACCATATGCATATATCTCTGAATCGACCAGTCTACCTGAAGAAATCAGTGTTTCACCAAAATAAATACAATGTGAAAACCAGTGCAATACAAGTGCCTAAAATGAAACAAATGCTACTTGACAAGTGGATACCACTAGAGGGACCACAGCACATGAAAGGCAGGGCCCAGAATCCAGGGAACCAGCTAGCAAGAAGACACCACCCACACCTCATACCAGGAGGATTTTTTACAGCTAACAATACTAGGTGTAAAAAAGAGGTAAGTGGTCAAGCAAGACACAACATAGGCCCTGCTTCATACTTTAAATTTTTCCATCACGATATTCAGTCTCTTTCCAATAAACTGAATGAAATACAAATCTTGTTAAATGATATGAGTGATATTTCCGTTTTACCCTTTACTGAGCACTGGCTAAACAAAGACATGATAGAACTAGCACACCTACCGCAGTTTAAATTAGCTGCCACATTTTGTAGAGAAGTACTCAGGCATGGCGGTAGCTGCACATATGTCCGAGAAGATGTAGCCTTCACTAACATAACCAAATTTGACAGCTTATCTAAAGAAAGAGACATAGAACTCTCAATAGTAGAACTGCCAACTAGCAATTCTGTAATCATATGTGTATATAGGTCACCAGATGGCGATAAAAAGTTTTTTATAATCATATCGAAGAGCTGTTAGAGGACTTCAACACCCTCAAAAAAAATTTATCATATGTGGAGATTTCAATGTTAATTTCTCCAAACCCAGCAAATGTGAAGATGAAATCAAAGACTTACTGAAGTCCTTTAACCTAAAACCAACTATAACCAACCCAACTTGTATAACCACTACTTCTGCAAAAATCATAGATCAAGTGTTTGTAAATACAGATAAATATATCTACAACACACAGACTACAAACACTGGGTTTAGTCATCAGAATGCCCAAATACTAACAATCACTATTCCAGGAAACGCGAAAGCCCAGAAAACTAGAGCTATTGTGAGGAAATTTAATAATGAAAACATAGATTACTGAATCCAGGGAACCAGCTAGCAAGAAGACACCACCCACACCTCAAATCCAGGAGGATTTTTTACAGCTAACAATACTAGATGTAAAAAAGAGGTAAGTGGTCAAGCAAGACACAACATAGGCCCTGCTTCATACTTTCAATTTTTCCATCACGATATTCAGTCTCTTTCCAATAAACTGTAAATACAGATAAATATATCTACAACACACAGACTACAAACACTGGGTTTAGTCATCAGAATGCCCAAATACTAACAATCACTATTCCAGGAAACGCGAAAGCCCAGAAAACTAGAGCTATTGTGAGGAAATTTAATAATGAAAACATAGATTACGTTTGTTCTCTCTTGAGAAGAGAAATCTGGACTGATGTTTACAGTTCAAACAACCCAGATGACAAGTTTGATAAATTTATGGCCACATACATTTTTTGAAATAGCCTTTCCTAAACAAACGTCACTTATAAATTTTGTGCACAAACCAAATTAATGGATCACAACAGGAATATAAATATCATGCCAGAATAAAAGGAACTTATAAGAAAACTCAAAGTAAACCACAAATCATGTATTTATCAACTACTTTAAACAATATAAACAAATACTTAGACAAGTTATAACAAAAGCAAAGAGAATGGAAAGTGACAAACAAATAAAAATTCCAGGAATAAGACTAAAGCAACCTGGAGTATCATAAAAAGAGAAACAGGTACTACATCATCAGCCCACAAAAATATAGAACTTTATGAAAACAACAATAAAATAATCAACCCCACAGTAGAGGCTAATAAATTTAACAACTACTTTTCTAATGTACCACACCACCTGATTACCAATCATTTCAACTCACAACCAGACAGCAGTACACTCCAGTCAGATACAAAAATTCTTACAAGAACCCTATTCATGTCTCCAACAACACCTGAGGAATTATCTGTCATTATAAAAAGGTTACCCAATAAGTATTGAGTAGGTACTGATGAAATACCAGATATTATCATCAAAGCAAGTGTAACGTCTATCGTAGAACCATTAACGGATATTTTGAATTCATGAGTGGTATATTCCCGAAAAATCTGAAAATGGCTAAAGTGACACCACTGTACAAGAAAGGGGACAAATATGAAGCTGCAAACTATAGACCTGTATCAGTATTGTCGGGCTTTGGTAAAATTCTTGAAAAACTACTTTTTAAAAGGCTGACATCCGTTCTAAATAAAGAAAACATAATAAGTGATGCACAACACGGATTCAGAACTGGCAGATCAACACAGTCAGCTATTTATACCTTCTTAAATGAAATTCTAACTGCAGTAGATAATAAGCAACATGGGTCTGGCGTATTTCTTGACCTTAGTAAAGCCTTTGATATAATTGATCATAACACTCTATTGCAGAAGCTAGGTAATTATGGAATACGATGCCTGTCAAACAAGTGGATACATTCCTACCTTCATGATCACTCAAATAAAATACAAAGACATAAAAACACAAAAAATTTGTAATTTTTACAGTAAGACACAAAACATTACATATGGAGTTCCTCAAGGGTCAGTCCTTGGACCAATTCTTTTCATTCTTTATGTTAATGATTTGTCAGAAAAAATAACTAAAGGGACAACAGTACTTTTTGCAGATGACACAAATATCCTAATCAAATCATGTGATGAAGAAAGCCTACAAAAAAACAGCTACAGGTATAATACAAAATTTGACACAATTGTTCAGAACAAACAAGCTAATAATAAATAATGAAAAAACAGTGACAGTCAATTTCCACAATTCACAGAAACTACATCCTGCAAGATCAATTTTTAAAATTGATGGAAAAACTGTCTCATCTGTGAGCGACACAAAATTTTTAGGCATACATATTCAGCAAAACCTAAAATGAGAGACACATCTTAACCATGTAAATAAAAAGCTAAACACACTTACATACGCAGTAAGAATCCTTGCACAAAATACAAGCCGTGCATCCGTGATCACAATGTGCCATGGCAGTATTCAGTCACTTCACAATTTCAAAACCCCAAAGGAATACTACAAAGCTATTTACAGTGAAGTTTGTGAAACAGAGCAATCCTGCATTACTGGACTAACACAGGTCATTGCATTTGAACAAGAGTCCTTGCTTTTAGTAAGCGGAGAAGAAACAAATTTGGAGTGTATCATACTAGCATAATGCTGTACAATCATATGCCACCCTATATGAAACAGATTCAAAATTTACAAAAGTTTAAAGTGAAACTGAAAGAGTACTTGCTTGACCACTGCTTCTATTCTGTTTCCGAGTTTTTAGAGCATCAGAAAAGTGTAGTGTAACTGCTCAAATATTCTTAATAAGGCTATCATTTTATTTCATTATATTAAATTTGTCATCAATATTCAACATGTATTGAATAATTTTGAATTATTGATTCTTTCAAAATAACAATGTGTATGATGTTGTATATACTGTACCAACCTCTTTTGTCCTACATCGTTTGTGTAAAATATGTACCTAAACACAATTTACAGGACCAATAAAGAAATACAAATACTAAACTAGTACTAATATTTCGAAACTGAAAATTTAACATTATGTATGTATTTATTTCTCTATTTTATAAAGATTTTTAATATTGCTCTAAATGTCACCTAGAAAGGTGCATATGTCGACCATCTGTTTTACTGAAAATGAAGTCATTGATGACTGGTTGGATATGCAATTCATCCAAAACATCTCGGTGGGCATGAAGAACAGCCAAGTTGTTCAATCGATTCTGTCCCATTGTTGATTGGAGATGTGATATCAGATGTCTAAGGGCGGCACTAAATGACTGTTCTGCTGTTGCTGTCATGATTGGAACTACTTAAAGAAGCTTCATGCACCTCATTACTTCACATAACATTTCTCCAACTGTAGGGTCTTGTGTAATGTACTTTCTTACATCACTCATATTTTTAAGACCAGTTCTTTTTATTAGCGATATCGGCTAACATATTCAAGTGTAACCATAGTCTCTCAATATCTATGTCATTTTTGGAAAACTCAGTTGATTTTTCCAAATTTGTTTCATCTCCGCTTATACAAGAAATAAGAATAATCTTCACAAGGATTTAAAGTCACTTAGTCTTGTACAAAAAGGTGTGCATGATTCAGGAACACACATTTTCAATAACTTGCCAGCAGCCATAAAAAGCTTAACAACCAATGAAATTCAGTTTAAGAGAAGCCTAAAAGATTTATTGGTGGCCAACTCCTTCTACTCCATTGATGAATTTCTTAGTAAAACCAACTGATTTGTATATAAGTACAACATAACTTCTGCACAATTTCAGTGCAGTAATGTGTTCACTGAAAATTTGTGTGTGTGTGTGTGTGTGTGTGTGTGTGTGTGTGTGTGTGTGTGTGTGTGTGTGTGTGTGTGCGTAAGTGTGTTAGTATAATCTAACTTCTGCACCATTTCAGTGCAGTAATGTGTTCATTGTAAATAAGTATTACAGTAGTTGTATTACATGTTTATTACCTTATAAATAAATAAAAAACTTTTTTATTTTAAATTCAGTGCATTAGTATTTGTAAAATGACTCTTAGTGTTCATTAAAAAATGACGATCATTCCACTTGGGACCTGTGGAATGGTACATTAGCTTATCTGTTTTAGTTGTAAATATTTGTCATGTATTGTTGTTTTCTGACATGTTCCACATCCTGGAGGACCTCCTCACTACGGATCAATTGGAATGAAAGTAAATCTAATCTAATCTAATCTACTAAAAGCAAGGACTCTTGTTCAAATGCAATGACCTGTGTTAGTCCAGTAATGCAGGATTGCTCTGTTTCACAAACTTCACTGTAAATAGCTTTGTAGTATTCCTTTGGGGTTTTGAAATTGTGCGGTGAGCTGGCTTTGTTTCTTTCATACTTCTTTGGTATACTTTGATTCCAAGGAAGCGAAGGATCATCAACTTGTGAAGTTTTTTTTTTTTTCACAATTCCCAAAAGTATTCAAAACTATCAAACCATCCATTCAATATACAAATCAAGCCCTCATATATTTTTTCCAGATCAGCAACACTTAGATGAGGTCATTTAATTTTTTCACTGACATCCCCTACTGGTTTCATTGCATGGCAATAAAGACGTAAAAAGAAATAAGCCTTGTATTGTAACATTGACTCAAGGTAACCTGCACATTTGTAACCTGCCTCTGTTCTGTCCTCTGCAGAAAATGTTTCAAAAAACTCTAGAAGTTCTTCAAAGTTTTTCAACTTTCTCAAGATACTAGAAGCTCACATAGGTCATCGAGTCTGGCTAAGGGATCGTAGACCAGTTTGGTCATTGAAGCTCTTATAGCATATGCTTCTGAAAAGCCTCATCCTTTTGTTGGATTCCCTTACAAGATAAACAATCGCAGTACTTAAACAATGCGATTAACAAAGTGTTGTGCATATAAAGAACCACATATATGGATAACGACTTTAGATCTATTATGGGAACTATAGCCTCATGAACAAATGTAACATGCCCCCTTATATTTCTCATGAGTGCGGTGGTAACCGATACAAGGATTGCCATATCACTGCCAACCAACGGGGATAATGATGTGTGCTCATCAATAACTATGCTTTTTCCCTGTAGATGGCCACAGTGGTTCGATCTAGTTGGCTGAAGGAGTAGATTAACAGATTATGTCGTTACTGTTTTTCCGTTTTCTAATGGTTGACATGTCGTTATCAGTATCGCCTTACTCGATATATGGCGGCCTTTATATTTTTCGGGCAAACTTACATTGCTAATAGTTCTTTCAACGAATATTTTAGGCCATTAGAATGTAAGTTTGCTGCATTGAGCAGATGATCTGTGATCGTTCATATTTGTTCACATAACTACCGTATGATATAGTAGAGTATGTTGTGTTGTTCTCTTCCTGATGATTATTTATGTCACATTACATCAAGTGACGTCTATTTATTCTACAATTTTAACTTTTGATTTTATAAATGGTTTTGTATCTCCTTATATGTATTAACTTTTAAAGAAAATATGTATTTTGTCAAATCTGATGCAACTGCCAATTTTGGCACCTAAACTGAGCCATTCTTATTCAAAAGAGTGGTTATTAGATGGTAAATGGTTTTCGCTGTGTAGAGTTGGTTTTACATATTTTGAGTATGCTGCTCATGTTGTTTTGCGTTTGACTTTTGAGCACCTGTTTTGTTACTGGTGGTTAGTGATGTAGCAATCCTTGTATTAGTTACCCTTATACTCATGAGAAATATAAGGACGCATGGTACATTTGTTCATGAGGCTATAGTTCGCATAGTAGATCTAAATTCGTTATCCACATGTATGGTTCTTTATATGCGCAACAGTTTGTTAGTCACATTACTTAAGTAATACTTTGTTTATCTCATACTTAGCATCTGATTCTTTGCAAGTTTCGCAAAAAACTTTTTCGGTAGATGCTTCATATTCTAGCCATGTATATTTGATCAACGAAGACTTCTGAAACAATCTTCCCTTAGTGAATTGTCCAGGTTTCGGCTGCGAATGGTTTTCACCTTAAGACAATGAAGCAATTGGTGACACAATAATTGTTGGTGTTGACTTGCAGTATCATCAACTTCCAAGTGTGCCTTTTTGGTAACAGATTTATCCATTGCAAACTTAATTCACAATACACTAAGACACTAAAGTAAACGAATAAAATATAGTCGTATAAAATAGTCCACTAGACACTAAAGTCAGAACACTAAACACATCTGCAGTGTGCAATGAATGAAAGTATCCATACTGAACGACTGTGACAGCAGGGTGGGCTTTAGATAGCATGTCGTTGTAGTGTCTCAAAGCGTCAAGGCGAGACGAGGTTGAGGTTCCAGGCACTTCTGCTCCACTCCTTTTGATGTCACCACGGCCACAGCACTGGCCCACCGGCGCCAGACTTTACCTCAAGGTTCATGCATAGGAACAAATTCTGACTGTGCCGACAGCACCATGGCACTGTCATGATTCACACCACTCATTTTAATTAACCTGCTTACTACTGTAATAATTACTTGTTTTAAGTCGTTATTGAATGTATTTTAAAAGGTAACTATCGTCAAACAAGGTAAATAAAAAATTCCAACATAATTTTGTGATTTTACAAAGCATAATATAACTAATAATTTTCTTAAATACTCCCCCCTCAAACGAACTTTTGATGGGGCTTGGGCCCCCTCAGGCCCCATGGAGTCGGCGCTGTGTAAGGATCACAGATGTGCAAAACAACGTAAAAAAGAGTGTAGATACGAAAAATGCTGTTACATAGTACAGAAATGGAATTTCGCTTACTATACAAGGAGCTCAAGGAAGAGGAATCTGCATTTTATTAGTGTTTTACAAAGTCAAAGCACCAGTTTGTTTCCTTTGCTACGTCTATATGCACCCAGAATTACCCAAAGGAACTGCTATCACTTCCTGTGAAAAACTGGTTTCTTTAAGGTCCAGTTGTGTCCAGTGCAAATTGTCGTGCAATAGCCACAGCTCCCTCAAACCTTTCCCTTCAAGATTTATCGGTTTTCTTTAAACCTTGTATCTGGTTTCAAATACTTCCAATGTCTTTCTTGTACTGGGATTAGCTAGTGAAACCACTTACACATTGACCACTGACACTTGCAAAACTCTTTCATACATAGTCACAGGAAGTACTTAACAAAAAATAAGCCTGCCACAAACACATATTTAAACAAACAACCCTAATACATTGCTTGGTGCATATTTCATAGAAAAGCATTTTCCAATGTTGCAGTGTCTGAAGGTCCATTTCTTTGTGAGACATTATAAATCCCTGCCAACATACAAGTAAATTCCACTTACTTATCGGTCTGATTCTACCCAGTACTTTTATCTCTTCAAATTGCAGCCACATTGCAACACTTTTAATTGTAAAATATTAAGTATCGTATTAGTATGTATACAATACTGCTTTATAAATGTAGTAGAGGGCAAGTAATTTAGACACTAACATTGTACAGTTCAGACTGCTGCCTCACTGCTTCAATTAATCTTTCATCATTTATTATGAAATTTTAAATTGCAACAGAAGAAATAACAAAACGAAACAGTTTATAACAAACAATAAAAATGACAAAGAACTGATACCAGCCACAAAAACCATGATGAAACAAAATATGGAGACCTGTGCATGGTCGTATATTAGGAAGAATTGAGCTTGGCGGTCATGTGATCAGTAACAGATGGGTGATGTCAGTCATCAAAACATTCTTCCCAAGAAAGAAATTACAACGAAATTCAGGCCTTTAGTTGTCTACAAGCGTTGATAAATATCAATGGGGACAGTTGAAAACGTGTGCTCCAACCGGGACTCGAACCCAGGACCTCTTGCTTCAGCCCCTGTAGGTCTTGTATCACTCAAATTTATTTTCAAGCCTTCTTTCTGTTCCATTAACTCCCCACTACTCTACTTTGCTTTCATCAGCGGTTAAAAGTCTTGTTTAATGGATGTCTGTACTGAAACACTTAGCACTACTTAGCGCCCTCCATCTCAATCACCTCCCACCTCCTTACAATCGTCCTTCACCTCCCCCTCAATGCTAGCTTTATCCTGCCCTGGCATTCTACTTTTTAATCTTACAAAGCTGCTCAACAATGAGTAAAAAGCTTTGTGGTTTTGTTTTTGATGACTTCTTCGATGCACCGTCTTCTGCTGTTGCTGCTGCTGTGTGTGTCTGCCTAGATGACTACTTTGCTACTTCCATGACCATTCTTCTCCGTTCAGCTCTCGTCATCTGCTTTGTGCAACGCTTTGGCACATGTCTCCAGCTCTTGTTGTCCTCTTCATGTGGCTCTTTGGCGCATATTGCCAACTTCCACCGGCTGCAACATCTGCACCCTTCACAACTTTTTATGCAAAGCATACACCCATATCAGCTACTACATAAGCCTTTCAACTGCCACAGCTTCCAACAACACATGCGTATGCTACCCTAACTTGCCACTCCGCTGCTGCACTCTATTACTGGTCACTAGACACTTTTAATATTCTCCTTTTACCTAATGCCAAACTACCATCAAACAATTATGTTACACGTTTCTTCTTTTCTGATGACTAATTACTCATTTCTAATGTTCCTGTTTTCACGTTATCCAGACATCTAAGGCACCATATTTGTAACATTGCATCATGTCCTGCTCTCTTAAGGAGAACACCCTACTCCTACCTGTCGGCAAAAACAAAATAAAACCTAACATTAGTTTTTTATTAGGGCAAGCAATGAATGACAATCCCTACGTGACAGTATACCTAGACCACTTTGACTGATTTGGTATAGTAAGCAATAGCTTTGAGGCTTGTGTGGCAGGTCCTATCTATGGCATTAGCAGTACAGTCAGCCTCCACATTTTCACGACCTTTAAACAACCTTGCCTGCAGTACAGCTACTCATGCATTGTTCATCATCACGTTAATTCTGCCTCTCTACAAAAGTGTAAAACTGATGCATGGAAGTGAAAGTTTGCCATTGCTAAAGAAAATGACAAAGTTCTGGTAAAAATGAAGTAAATTCTTGAGGTGCGTTGACCTCTATAAAACCTTTTTACAAAGTTTCCCAGAAATCACCACTTTCGTGCTGCATGACTCTGAATCCGTTATGATGGCAGATGTGTGGTTATGCCCATGTGTGTGACGCTTACCGCACTGGTGCAACATCCATTCCTGTTCCAATTTGTAATGAATTGTTCACAATTAGTATAATCCCATTTGTGCCATTGAGGCTAATGGTCTTTTCGCCAAACAGGTCTTTCTTATACAATCACAGAATCTTTTCCAAAGGGACAATATGGAACTACACAGTCTCGCTCCATAAAAGTCCCGCAATTTACGTTAGTAGCGATGTTAACCAATATGCTATCGTCTACTTCTGCTTGACTACAAAAGAAAGGTACAGCAGCTGACTTACCATGACCGACACGATCCCTGTTGTTGAGAAGAATAAGCTTTAGTAAGTGAACTGCGTCCGTCTATGCCTCTATCATTGTCTCTGTCCAAATTACAACCTATGTACACATTACTTCACAGTCTCTGGTTCTGTTTGAATAAAACGGAAAGCTTATTTACAAGGTTTGGGATAGCGACGCTGACACCCATCCTTCCCGTTTTCCCCTAGAATTCCAAGTCCTAACAATGGCGTTCCTGCCACCCTTCCTTGTCTCTGCCCAGCCATCTTTTTCGTGAAATTGAACGTGCTCATGCTTAACTCGTTCTTACTGACGCCCTAGCACTCGCATCACGGAATTCTGTCTTAGTATTAATTTTTAGAACTGTTTTCTGCTTTACTTTAACTGTTTACCGACACAACTATTTTGTCTTTGCCGGAGGGCACTGGTAGAACCAGTCCATCTTTCTCAATGTGGAGGGTTGTCAACCTATAGGTAAGCGTTTTGAGCTTTTGACCTCCTCTTCGCGGTCCCTGTGGGAATATCTCTCGGTTATTCACTTAAACCTGCTTTTCGAAACTTTGTTAGGAGGCTTTCCTTGTGTCTGGCAGCTTCCTTGGGCTTTTCATTCTGCAACGGTATGCACGAGTGTTTTGTAAGCAGTCTCATTTGTAGACGTTCTCTTTAATAACATGTGGAGCTTTACAAAACCTGAAATTATTTTCATTTTCAATTTAAGTCCATATTTTTCAAAGGTTGCGCTCTCTAATCGCAAACTTTCTATTCCGACGATTGAATTCTTTCATAAGCGTTGTACTTCTCTTGCAGAAAAAGACGTATGGCACCTTAAGTCAAACTCACCACAGTAACTGTTATCAGAAACGATACTCTTGCGGCAGTGAGACGGTCCAGGTCCATTCAATATTCGATGCACATCCTTGAAAACTTGTGAAACACTTTCATCACTTCTCACACCGCGAAATCCATTTTTGTATACTTCCGCCACGAGCGATCATATTCCCATGAGCATACTACAGAGTTAAACATCGAGAGATCATTCGTGGCAGAGATACCTATCGTTCGGAAGTGTGCTGAATTTGCGCAGATGGTGTTAAGTTGGCGAGTGTGTAAATGTAAATATGAAGTTGTTTGTTTTTGAAAGTGTGTGGAAATGCGGGTTCTATGTTTTCGTTGTAATTTAAGTGATTGGTGGAATCGTAATTGTGAAATTTTGATGATTTTTTTAAAAATATGAAACCCAATTACAGAGCATTAAGTAATATTCATGAGTCACATTGGAACAAAACGGAACCACGATAGGATTGTAGCAGCACATCAGCTTTTGTGTTGTGTTCTGTCGGTACTGTCAGGTATTAAGTTAATCAAGCAGTGATAGACTATAGGTGCGAAGATCTAACTTTGTCCCGGTATTCTGTATGACGTTATCTACCTATATACACCCAGCTCGTTCACGTTAAGTTTTTATGAAATTCGTTTGTGTTTCGTAAGTTGATAATTCTCATTAATGGTATGCTAGTGAGTCTCTTGCGTAGCTTCCTGAGCCCAGAGAAAATTTATAACGTGGGAAGGGACAAACAGCCTATGTTTCCCATACTCTTTAGCTTTCAATCAAGAATAGGCCTATTTATATGGTATGAGGAGTGATTGCCTAAAGACTAATTACTGAGCAAAAAGGCAAAATGGAATTTGGGTATCTGTGCTAGCTGCGTATTAAAACTATTGAGTTCTCCGAAGATACTGAAAAGAAAACAATCTCGAGACGTCTAACATAGGCCTATACATATAAATATTTTTTTTGTGCGCTTAAGTATCTTGAATCAGTGCATTGAGAAAGGGTGAAGAACTCGTCAGTGATTGGAATTAAACAGAAATTTTACGTTGCTTATCGTTTAGTGTTTTTTCTTCGACTTGGATGTTGCACAACTGGTTACGTTTTGATTTTTCCATTTGCATCGGTTTTTTTTTTTTTTTTTTTTTAACCATTAATGTCGAAAAGTAATTTATAATCCACTCTCACAAGAAGCAATAACAGCTTGTCATTTATATTCCAAGTGAAGGTCATGGTACCCAACCAAGACTTGTGCTGTTATCATGGCACCAATAATAAAGCCAGGGAACCTAACTAGTTTGAATTTGTTGGACTTTAATTTTTGACAACTGTTACATATATATATATTTCGAAATTAGGAGAGACCAGTGTATTACTGACCGAGAGCAGAGCTAATAATATGGATCAAAACTGTGATCATTTTTTACATTTTTTTGAGGATAGGAAATCAATAGCAAATTTATTTTGCTGTTCCTTTGTAAAATCTAACTAGTTTGTCAACAGACCTACTCATAATAGGATGTAGAATTTTTAGATGCTTTTCATTTATTTGTTACATATATTGTATACTTGACACTTCATTTGTCTATTAAAACTTTTATTGGAATCACATACATTTTACAGTGAGACCAAGTCAAAGTAAACAATAAGGATGACATTATGGTTGTATTATGAAAAGAAGGGGCAGATAATCAGTTATTAGTATCTCACTTAGACAGTGAACTGACATCTCTTAGTTCCACTACAATGGGCAAAGTATAGTCAGGTTGTAAATCATGGCCTGGAGAATTACATGCCTAGTAAGTGGATTAAGGATGGAAAAACTCATCGCTGTTTAATAATGAGATACAGAAACTGCTGAGGAAGCAGAGGCTGTTGCACTCTTGGTCCAAACGAGAATGCACAAATGGCAACAAGCAAAAGTTTGTAGATATTCATGTGTCTGTGAAAAGGTCGATGCGCGAAGCATACAACTGATACCGCTGTCATACCTTAGCAGAAGATCTAGCAGAGAACCTGAGCAAAATTCTGGTCCTATGTAAAATCTCTTAGTGGGTCTAAGGCTTCCATCCAGTCACTTGTTGCACAGTCTAGTGCTGCAGTTGGAGATAGCAAAATGAAAGCCAAAGTTATAAATTTCACGTTCAAATAATCATTTGTTCAGGAGAATAGTACAAACATACCATTGCTTGACCATCAGACTGACTCCCTTATAAACGACATCTGCGGCGTAGAGAAACAGCTGAAGGAGTTGAAAACATATTAAGTCGCCTTGCTGGATGAAATCCCAATTAGGTGTTTTGAAGAGTACTCTACAGCATTGGCCCCTTACTTAGCTTGCATTAGTCGAGAATGTTTCGCCCCCCCTGCAAGGTCCCAAATGACTGGAAAAAACCGCGGGTGACTCCTGTGTATAAGAAGGGCAGAGGAATGGCACCACAAAAATACAAATCAATATCCCTAAGGTATAATCCATATCACTTCAGGCAGGGGGGCTACCTTCATAGATTCGGATGTTATTGAATTTAGCATATGTTAAAATTCAGGATTAAATAGGAAATGTGTATTTTTTTGTTTTCTCCAAAAAAATTCGTGTCCTGAGATACAGACCTCCAAAGATGACACTGCGAACACAATTTTGAAGCTGTGAATTTTGGAAAAAAAATTTAAATGCTGTATCTCTGTAACAGTTCTAGATACTTTGTTAGAGTTTTTTATTTTAAAAGATAACTGATTTATGATTACAATGGTATCCTCCATTTGGACATATCAGTCAAAGTGCTTTTATTGTTACCTTTTGTTTTTTTTATAATTTACAGAAAAAAACCTTTTTTCAAAAATGCCAATCCAGAAAAGTAAGAATTTTTTTCTGTTGATTAGTACCATGTAGTACTACATTCTATGTAAAGGAGAGCTTCCACTTTTTAATTTGGACAGTTTTTATTTTAAAAAATATTTTTTAACTTTCATGGGTAATGTATGTCTTAACTGAAGTTGTTTCTTACTAATTTCGTTGTTACAAAGTTTATTTCTATTGTCTTTGTTGCAGTTACTTCTTATTACTGTCTTTGTTGCAGTTATTTCTTTTCACTTTCATTGTTGCAGATATTTCTTACACTTTCTTGTAGTTTCTTGTCTGTTTCTTTGTCATGCTTGTTCATTGCAGGTTTCTATATGGTAGTTGTTCAGTGCAAATTTGTTTACTGAAGAGGCTTCTAAGAAATTTCAGACCATCCAATGAGTTCTGCGTTTTTATGAGGAATTTGCCTGTTGACGCAGTTGCAGTGTGTTTTGTGAAAAGGACTGTTTGAAATGCCTTCTGATTGGGGCCACAGGAGAGTGAAGTGTGCTGACTATTTGCATATCCATAAAAAAAGTGATATATAAGACAAACAAAAATACAGACTCTATACAGGTTGGAAATAAGTGTTCTCATATGACGACAGTTTCCAAGCGAAGATTTTTCCAGTGACGACTTTTCGTGTTCTAAATGTTTTGACAGAATAACAACAATGATAGTATCTGAAGAAGGTGAAGCCTCCCATGGTGCAAATGATGCAGATTTTGCATCAGTAGAGGTAGAATTAAATACCTTGCATCAGTCGAGTCAGAATTAGCTGTTAGTCCTGTTGAGAAACCGTGGTCAGTGAAGTCGAGTCATGAGCTATATGCATCAAGAAAGTACAGAGAAATTACTAAAAGTATGGATGAATACACTACAGCAAAACTGACCACACTCTTCAAAGTAGGCTAGAAATTCCATCTTCAGAAGAAAATTAACCAAAGCACCCTTGCATCTCTTGCCAGGAATTTTTCACGAATATCAATTCAGCTGTTAAATATTGTGCATCCTACAGTGAAAAGGCGCAAGATTTAATTGTTATCCCAGAGGCATTTTCAAAGAAAACAATTTGAACCATGTTCCATCAGTATCAAAGTTCATGGTAGACAAATCAAGAAATGTGAGGTCTGTAGAAGGAGTCTTTGGAAGACCAGATTCCTATTATGTTCATCCTGTAGAAGCAGCTCAAGTTCAAATAGTGCAGTCATTTTATCTGGAAGATAAGTGGGACTATTCTCGCCAGAGTGCCAACAAAAAAGACATCATAACTGTAACAGCTGAAGATCAAAAACATGTGAAAGTGAAGAGGTACATGACTCGCAGTATTAAAGAAACTTTTGCAATTTATAAGAGTGACTATACGACTTCACATATTGGAAGATCAAAATTTTACGCACTTTGACCTAAGTGGATAGTTCCACACCCACCTAGAGATGCCTGTTTATATGTGCACTGCGCAAAATTTGAACTTAGTGTGGTAACTCAGAAGAAATTACTGGAGAATATGAGATATGGCACCTGGACTGAGCATGTGAAGTCATTACTAGTTTGAGATAAAGCGAGAGACTTGTTTGTTTCTAGGATGTGGTGACTGCTCTGGAAAGGGAGGACTGTCTTAACAGACACTTGGCCTGGAAGAAGTAGCAGATAACTCTGCAGAAATTACATATGCGACACGGGAGGAAAATAAACTAATTACGAAAAATATTGCCTTTGTCAGATTCATTGATGAACTTCGTAAATGGTCAGCGAAAGCAGTAACACACCAGCATCTGAAGAACTTTGCAACAGCAGCACATTGCTGAAGTGAAAGGGAGTCTACAGGCTGAAGAACTAGTGTTTCACTGTGATTTTGGTAAGAACATGTCTGTAATTCACCCGTAAGAAGTACAAGGGTGTCATTGGAGTAATGATCAGGTTTTAATTTTTACAGGAGTGACATATTTTCAAAACAAGACCACAAGTGTTGCCGTTATAAGTGATGACAGCACATTCTTTGCTAGCAATGCCCAAAATTATTCAACTGCAAACAGGGGCAGGGAAGATCATCAGTACTTCTGATGGTGTCGTAGTCATTTTAAAAATCATTACCAGCTGTTTGAATTGAGTAAGTCACTTGTGCCAACTGACTGGGTATACGGTGCTATTGGTCAAGGAAGGGACCTTGTGATGGTGTAGGAGGCCTGCTGAAGCACCATGCTACAACACACAATCTTTCCAGACCAAATACAGCTGTGATTAAGAACGCTGAGGATTTTATGAGAGTCGTGAAATCTTCCACATCCGCATCCCTCATTCTTTTGTCCATTGAGGAAATCGTAGAATTCTGTGAGCAGAAAAAAGAAGAATGATCCAAACAAACTACTCCTGTGAAAGGAATGCAGAAGACATATTTTTGCACTAAAAGTGATGGGTGAACTCATATTGCACGCACTTTAAAGAGCAAGAAAGAAGAAATATCATTTGTTTGGCCGACACCTCAGAAACAGCAGGATAATATTCAGATTCACAACCAGAGAAGGGGGATGTTTGTGGCATATGTGTATGACCGTGACTGGTGGATTGCAGAGATTATTGACATCAATTATGAGTTAAACGAAACAGTAGTGAACTTTATGGTATCACATGGACCAGCTGCAGGGTATAGGTTTCCAGCAGAAGGACAGTAACAGTGCCACCAGTGCTCACTTCCTATTCACAATGTTTTGAAGATTGTTAGTGCTCCAGTTCCTATTGGTTCAACAGGAAGGCATCTCTCTATATCAAAGAAAGATACTGAAGCAGTGGAACACATTTTTAGTTCATTGATTGGCTAATTTCAGTACAAAACAGAATGCACAGGAGTTATATAAATTGAAACCTTTAAGTCTTTGGACCTTTCACATACATTTTCGAACCATTTAAAATACTTTTCGAGTCTCTTACTCATCTTTCAAAACTAAAACTATGTTAAATAATTCTAGATTTTTATTAGCCTGTTATGTGATAACGTGGTAATAAAATAGGTTTTACATGTCATAATGGTATGCACAGTGTTATCTTTAGAGGGCTGTTTCTCAGAGCAGAAATTTTTTTGGAGAAAACAAAAAAAATACATGCTCCTTACTTAGTCCTTCATTTTAACATTCAATAACATCCAGGACTATGAAGGTAGATTTTTTCCCAGCCTGCCTGAATTGATATGGACTATGCTGTAACATTGATTTGCTGCATAATCTTTGAACATATTCTCTGTTTCAATATAATGAATTTTCTTGGAACTGAAAGCTTATGACCACAAATCAGCATGGTTTCAGAGAGATCCACATGTGAAACTCAGCTTGCCCTTTTCTCGCATGATACACTGGAAACTATGGATGAAAGGCAATAGCGAGACTCCATATATCTAGATTTCCAGGAAGTGTCTGACACGGTGCCCTATTGCAAGCTTATAAAGAGGGTATGAGTGTATGGAATAGGTTTACAGATATGTGAGTGACTCCAGGACTTCCTAAGTTATAGAATCCAGTAACTTGTTCTCGGCGGCTAGTGTTTATCAGGCACAATGATATCATCAGGAGTACCCCAGGGAGGTTTGATGTGATGGGACCACTATTATTCACTGTATATGTTGTGATTTGGTGGACAGGGTGGACAGCAATCTGTGGTTCTTTGCTGGTGATGCTGTGGTGTATGATAAAGTGTCAAGTTGAGAGACTGTGGGAGGATACGAGGTAACTTAGACAAGATTTCTAGTTAGTGTGAAGTATGCCACCTAGCTCTAAATGTAGACAAACATAAGTTAATGTGAAAGAGTAGGTAAAGCAAACTGTAATCTTCAGATACAGCATTAGTAGTGTCCTGCTTGATACAGTCACATCATTTAAATATCTGAGCATTATGTTGCAAAGCGATATGAAATTGAATGAGCATGTGAGGCTTGTGGTAGGCAATACGAATGGTTGTCTTCAGTTTTTTGGGAGAATTCTAGGAAAGTGTGGTTCATTTGTAAAGGACGCTAGTGTGATGTATTCGTACATGGCGTAGTGCTTGAGTGTTTGGGATCCATACCAGGCCGAATTAAAGGAAGACATTGAAGCAATTCAGAGGTGGGCCACTAGGTTTGTTACTGATAGTTTTGAACAACACACAAGTGTTACAGAGGAGCTTCAGTAACACAGGTGGGAATCCTAGAGGGAAGGCGACATTCACACTGTTGAGAAAATTTAGAGAACCAGCATTTGAAGCTGACCGCAGAACATTCCTACTGCCACCAAGATACATTTAGTGTAAGCATTGCAAAGGAAAGGTACAAGAAATTAGGGCTCATACAGAACCATATTCACAGTTGTTTTTTCTTCTTTCTGTTTCCAAGTTATGGTACGAGGTACCCTCAGCCACACAATGTAAGGTGAATTGCAGAGTATTGATTTAGATATAGATGAAAGTTACAGATTTCACTTCTTTATTTATTTATTTGTTGACCAGTTTTGGGCAGGGACCCATTTTCAAATCATTCAGATAAAAAGATGGTATTTCCGAAAATACAAGAATCATATAAAAATATTGTAGAATACAAATGAACAGTTTCAGCACATCAAGCACAGTTATGTGTATACACTGCAACTGTTCATTTGCCTTCCATGATATGTATATATTTTTGATATGATTCTTGTATTTCTGAAATACCATTTTTACCATCTGGATGATTTGGAAATGGGCTCCAGCTGGGAACCAGTCACCAAGTAAATAAAAAAGTGAAATTTATAACTTAGGCCGGTTTTCCCTTGTACTGTACATTGGAAGAGTTTGTGGCAGTTTGTTAGTGAGTTATTTTAATGTTGGCAGTTATGGGCAATAGATTCATTTTTGGATATGGAATTATTAGTGCAGTCTGCTGTTTATGGTTGGAGATTTACTTTTATGTTTTATTTTTTTTTTAGTTATAGATGCAACAATGAAGTTCATGAGTAGGTCGATGTATGCCGCAATGACAGACAACATTTTGACTGTGATTAAATTGCTACAGTTATTTGGTTTAATTGCCAAGTATGTGAAGTGTTGCTTTCGTGGAGAAGGCATCACATTGATCAAAGTTGCTCACCTTGGACCATGAACAAGTATATGTGGTGATGTCTGCTGAATAGAGTATCTAGAGGGGCTTTGGTTTGAAAACTCTAGGCTGGCCATTCACGAGATTGCGTCATCAACATTTTTGCAATTGCTAGTTTACTAGATTTATTTGTTGGCTTATTTTGTTTGGTAAGTATGTTTTTATTTTTTTATTATATATGTATGGATGTGTGTTCATACTCATAATTGTATGTTTCTTATACATCAAGATTTGGTGTTAATCTGATTTTTTGTGAATTTTTTCATTGTGTTGTTGGTAATTATGCTGAATTGTGATTGGTGGCAGTTGTGAAGGTTTTACCTACACTGGTGAAGTTAGGTTTTTAATATTAGTTATATTCATGAGTTTTGGTTTTGTGGTCCTGTGGACTTAGTTTCAGCTATGTAGGTCAAGTGAAGTGTTACATACCTTGCTCAATGTGACAAGTTGTGTGTGGCTTTTTGGTATCATAGATTTAATTTGAGGTGTATAAGTTAAGTGAAAATTCTGGTACAAAGTTTTGGATTTATGTGTGGTTTCATGGTATTGTGGACATCGCTTGAACTGTATAGGTTGAATGAAATTTCCGATACCAGTTCTTATTCAAGCTTTTTGAATTGTGGTTTTCGTGATTGCTGAGGATTTCATTTGTTTTATTTTTGCATTAATAAATTTTTTGGTATGTCTTCATTATTAGAATTGTTATATATTTAGTTTGTTCCTGCCCAAATGTCCAAATTTTCACAGTTGTACCTTTAGTTTCATGTTATTTCTGAAATTAAATATGTTTCATATTATTTTGTTCCCCCTTCTGTGTAATGAGTGACATCATGGTTACCATATTGTATAAGCTTGAAACAGAGGTGTCTCTTCTGTTTTGCCAAGGAGTTTAAATTTTTCTTGTAGAAAATACTACTGTACAGCTCTGTAGTGGATCTGTATCTTTTAATGTTTACTGTGTTTTGCTTAATTCTACTTTTCTTTTACCTCTTAGAGAGCTTAAGATTCCAAAATGCACAAGAAATGTAAATCTCAGCAGTGACCAACTTGTTCATTAGCATGTAGAGATACTTTGCAGTAAAGTTTCCTCACTTTTGTGTGATAGTGGGTAAAATGGCTATGAAGATAAACAATCTTGCCAATGGGGATTACAGTTGATGATTGAATGTCTCTTTAAATTTGAACATATTATGTTAGGCTTTACCATGACTGTTATTGATTTCGAATGAAACAACATGTTTGCTGTTACCAGTCTCGGTTTGCTTGTATCTACACCATGTTTTGAAGGTTTAAACCTCCATCATCAAGTGGATTTACAAGTCATAACACAACACACCCGTCGTACTAACACAGATCCACCATAATGATGAAGGTTTAAACTTTCAAAACCTGCTGTGGATGTAAACATACAGTGACTGGTGACACAGACTTGTTGTTCATTCAATTCAGTGTCTCATTTGGATATGCATACTGTGGTTGATATTCAGTGTGAACTATGTGACGTTTCTGTACAGACTGTCAGTAATGAGTGAAAGAAAAATGAGGTAGGTGTTGTGCACTCAAGGAAGACAGTATCAAGTTGTACAGTGCAGAGACAGTTTAAAGATACTGTGTCATGGAAGCTTGATTTTGGTAGTGATTGAGATCCCAGGAGGACAACTGTTAGATCTGGGTCACCAAACTAATGCAATGTAATTCTTAATGCAAATTGCACCTGAAGGCATGAGGTGTAGGCTCAATGCAGTCACACTGTATTAGACCTGAAACCTACTGGATTGTTGTTGGGATGTGCTGATGTGTGGAACCAGTGTATGTAAGAGCAGACATAATGTGCCTGGGACAATTGCAATAGCTGTTGAAAAATTATAACAGATTTTAATTTCAGTCATATTTGTGATTTAACACTAGTAATTACTGGTTTTCAAACAATGGAAAGACCAGATAGGTATATTAACAATCTAGGAAAAGACAGATTGCTACTTACCATAAAGAAGACACTCAAGTAGCAGACAGGCACAATTAAAAGACACTTACATGTAGCTTTTGGCCAGTCTTCATCAGTTAAAGCGAGAGAGAGAGAGAGAGAGAGAGAGAGAGAGAGAGAGAGAGAGAGAGACACACACACACACACACACACACACACACACACACACACACACACAAGCACACCTTATTTACACATGACCACCAACTCTAGCATCCATGGCATTCTGCCCCGAGATGCTGCAGTTGGTGGTCACGTATCTGTGAGGTGTGGTTGCTTGTGTGTCTCTCTTTTTACTGATGAATGCTGTGCCAAAAGCTATATGTAAGTGTCTTTTAATTGTGCCTGTCTGCAACTTGATGTGTCTTCGTTATGTTAAGTAGCAATCTGTCTTTTCCTATATTGTTAATTTCTGGTTTTAGTCATTACAGGTGCTTGCCTTGAGGTATGACGCGAACAAAAGAAGGTGTTGGCAGCTGCTGGCTCCACACAGCCATTAAGAGCAGTGACATGTTTTGTAGCAAGACGTTACATGTTTTACATCTACATACGTATTCTGCAAGCCACCATACCGTGCATGTCAGAGGGTACCCTGTACTGCTACTAATCATTTCCTTTCCTGTTCCACTCGCAAATAGAGTGAGGAAAAATACTGTCTGTACATCTCCATATGAATGCTAATTTCTCGTATCTTACCTTTGTGCTCCTTACACAAAAATTATATTGGTGGCAGTAGGATCGTTCTGCAGTCAACTTCAAATGCTGATTCTCTAAGTTTTGTGAATAGTGTTTCTTGAAAAGAACATTGTCTTCCCTCTAGGGATTCCTGTTTGAGCTCCCGAAGCATCTTTCGTAGCACTTGTATGTTGTTTGAGCCTTCTAGTAACAAATCTAGCAAGCCCACCTCTGAATTGCTTCGATGTCTTCCTTTAATCTGATCTGGTGCAGATCGCAAATACTTAAGTGGTACTGAAGAACAGGTCGCACTAGCGTCCTATATGTGGTCTCCTTTACAGTTGAACCAAACTGTCCTAAAATTCTCCCAGTAAACTGAAGTCGACTATTCCGAACATTACAGGTTTAGTTTTCCTACTCATCTGCATGAGATTACATATTCCTACATTTAGAGCCACGTGCCATTCATCACACCAGCTAGAAGTTTTGTCTAAGTCAAGTTATATCCTCCTGCAGTCACTCAAGTTTGACACCTACCTATACACTGCAGCATCATCAGCAATCAAGCTGCAATTACTGTCTGCCAGATCATTTATGTATATAGCGAATAATAGCAGTCCTGTCATACATCTCGGGATGCACTTGACGATATCCTTATCCCTGAATAACGCTCGGCGCTGAGGACAACATACTGGATTCTATATCTGAAGAAGTCTTTGAGCCACTCACATGTCTGTGATTTCCATATGCTCATACCTTCTTTAAGAACCTGCAGTGGGGCACCATGTCAAATGCATTCCGGAAATCTAGAAATATGGGTCTGCGCATTGCCCTTCATCCACAGCTTGTAGTATATCTTGTGAGAAAAGGGCAAGCTGAGTTTCACACGAGTGATGCTTTCTGTAACCATGCTGATTCATGGACATAGGCTTTTCGGTCTTTAGGAAACTTTTTATAGCTTAATTCAGAAAATTTTCTAGAATTCTGCGCCATACCAATGTCAAGGATATTGGTCTGTAATTTTGCGGGTCCTGTCTTTTACGCTTCTTATATACAGAAAAGCTTCTGAAACTTGAGGCAATGGAGTATTTTCACTTTCTCTTATCATTCTAGGTGCTATTTATTTTGAGACATGGCTTCTCTTTATGTGACACATTTGTTGGTTACACAAATATGCAATGAAATTATCACCTTTCAGCCTAACTTATACCTCAGGTTATGCCACAGAACAGTCTTATCATCACAACCTTCATTCAGAGTAAGTATCCACGAATCAACAATGAAGACGAGAATTTTTTCAATTTCGTCTCTTAAATATACAGCCTCTTTTCTTGCCTCTCATTAATTACTTGAAATTGTGTCCCACTGGCTACGTGAACCTGACACATTGCTAGTCTCAAAGCAATAGTGAAAAACCACTGTGACTGGCGCTGTCCCCGATCGAGACTTTAGTGTTGTGATTCAGATATGCTCACTGAACTTGAATGGGAATATTTGGAAGCAAGACAATATTGTTTTTGCAAAACGATATCCGGTAACATCATAGAACTGGTATTCAAAAGAGACTGTGTGCAACTGCTACTGCCATCTTGCATTTGAACCATGAGAATAAGATAGAAGAAATTCTGCCACTCAATATGTGAGTGGATTAAGAATAGAACTCACTGACATTGGAACAAAGTGCCCTCTGCTGTACACTGTGCAATGGCTTGTGAGGTATATATGTAGATGTAGGGTTATCCTCTATACATGACCAGTTTTCATGCATCCCAGTCCATTTTAGTGGCTTGAAATTGTAACAGCGTAAATTACTCCAATATCAACAGTATTTTTAGGTATTCATTCCATTCCAGTGAATTACATTTTCATTGCAGATACATTCCTGCAATTAAGTAGACCTAAAGTATTCTGTAACAATAGAAGTTTTCCAGGGAAAGAAAAAATGGAAGATTAGGGTTTGATGTTCTGTTGACAGTGAAGCCATGAGATGGAGCACAAACTTGAGTTGGAGTAGGATTGGAAAGTAAATCAGTTTTGTCCTTTTCGAGAAGACTGTCATGGCATTTGCCTTACGTGATTTTGGAGTACCACAGGAAACTGGGATCTAGCTGGCTGGACAGAACCTCCATCCTCCCAAGTGCGAATTCAGTGTGTTGACAGCATGTCACCGTAGTTGATAGGAAGAGGTTTCAAATTGCATTTTAAATCTTGCTTTTTCTCATTAAAAACATTAATTTATTGTGGGAGTTTGTTGAAAGTGTGTCCTGTAGAGTGCTGCACACTTACTTAATGGCAGTTAAGCATGTACTCATTATACTAGAATATTCCAGTTTTGGTTTTCCAGATTGGGTGCTGCTGTTCCTTTTATCCAAGTTCATAATGGCAGTCACAGATGTCATAAGTAGATCTCCTGTTCTGTTATTGTGAGAATCCCCACATTATTAAATAGTGGCTACATTAGCTTTGTGAATTATGACCAACTTGTAGACCAGAAATATTTATTCTACCTGAATCAATTTGCATTTTCCTATCTAGCATCAAATAATGGAAGCAGAAAAAGTAAACAAGTTCCTTTAAGGAATTTAATTTTGAGAACACCACAGACTTCAATGTACGAGGGCTAGTGATAAAGTGTTAACTGTTACCTCAAGAAAAAAGAAAATATAAGAACTGCACCCATGAAACGTGGTGGTGGTGGTGGTGGTTGTGGTGGTGGTGGTAGTAGTAGTAGTAGCAGTAGTAGCAATACTTTTCTGTACATTCACCATCAGTGCAACACACTTTCCCTGTGATGAGTGACTTAATGGACATTGTAGAAGTCTGCATTTTAATTTTGGATTTTCAGGAATCATTCCACCTCGAAAATCACATTCTCATCATTCTGGAAATGCCTGCTACACAATAGTTTCTTCAACTAAAGAAACAGGAAGAAGACACTCGGTATCATGTTAGGAGAATAGTTGCAAATTCTTTAGCCCTCTGCAGAATGTAATGAGACATTATCATGGATCATACACCGTCCCTTCGACATTTCGTCCATAATCTTGTCAGGAGATTTTCATAGTACGCATTTGTGGCAGTTTGCCTCTTTTGGGTTAAAAGCACTCTTAATCACCTTTTCCAGTGATGGCTGAATCTTTGCTTTTTTGGCTGTGATGAATCCACATGCTTCCAGTGGTTACTTTGTTCCCTTGTTGTCATCGTGATTTTGCAGATAAAAAGTTATCTAGATTGACCTGACATAGCTGCCTCTATTCCACAGGCTCTTTGGAAAGATGTGAGCAGTCACAGAACCCAGTACGTGACCACCTTTGCTGTCTTAAAAATGTTCTATAATATGTTGAAAACTAGCCCGTGACTGCTTTTCACTTTTACCACTATTGCTTCAATTCTGATGTGGTGGCCTTTGAGCACTAGGGTCTGACAGTCATTGTGATTACTGATTCTTCACAGAGAGATGGTCTGCCACCTCATTCTTCATCATTCACACTTGTTTGACTGCACTGGAAGTATCTGAACTACTTAATCATTGTATCATATGACGATGCGTAGTTGCCATCAACTCAACATGAGGTGTTGCAGTGTTGTTTACATCTAAATGGAGAAAACAAATAACCAGACAATATTCAGTGTTATGTGTGGATTGCGTCATTTTGTTTTGACTCCTCTAGTGGCATTCTACAGTGCTTTGGCATGGAGGATTTGTTCTACCCCTATACAAACATCTTTTTTGTGGCATCTAGTTTTGTTTTGTATTGATCATCATCTGTTTGATCATAGCTATCCTTCTGTTATGGCATCTCTTTGGTGGTGCTCATATCATTGTTGCTATTTCTGTATTCAGGTAACTCCTTAGTGGGCCTTGTGTAGTTCGCTGGACTCCATTCTACCTTGGAAACATCTGACGTTGTTGACTAATATCAAATTTGGTTTCTCTGAATCTGTAAGTTGGAATGTCAGTTACTAGACACTGTCATAGATGGTTGGAAGATCCAGATGGGTATCAGGGAAGTAGAAATTGATGACTGTAATTAATTCAGGAGCAAAGGAGCCCACTGCTTAAATAGTAGAAACATTGAGTTGTCAGCTGGCACACAAAAAAGAAGGAAAACTTTGCTAGAATCCTTTCTGTGCTGCTATGTTGTACCAGATTAACCCACAGTACTGGGATTGTAGTTCAGCATGTGGAATCTGGTGAAGGAATGGGTGGAGGGAGAAAGAGGCCAAAGGAGGGGATGGAGAGGGCATCATTGGAGCTCAGAGGGAGGCAGCAGGTGTATTGCAGGGGAAAGGGTGAGGGAGGAGCACAAGCTAAGAATGCATCAAATGGACACCAGAACCGATGAGTTTGTCCAGTGCATGATGATGTGGATTGGGAAGGGGATCAGGACAGAGGAAAGGGAAGCTGTTGGACAGGGTGTGTGTGCAGTGCATTAACGGAGATTGAGGCAAGAAGGATTACTGGAGCAAAGACGTGCTGTAAGGATAACTCGCAGCTGTAAGATCAGGAAAGTTGGTGTTAGAGAGAAGGATGCAGATGGCACAGGTTGTGAAATGGCCATTGAACTCAAGTGTGCTGTGTTCAGCGGTGTGTTGTACCACCTGGCCACAGTTTGGCAGTGGCCATTCATTCTGGTGTACTGTGGATTGGTGGTCGTGCCCAGATAAAATTATGTGCAGGAATTACCTTAGGGCTGGGATATGGATGGTTGCTTTCACAGGTGGCCCTGCATATGAGGGAATAGGATAAGCCTATGATAGTACTAGAGTGGCATCTGCTGGGTGGGCAAATCGGGTAGGTCTTGCACCTGGATTGTCCACAAGGATATGACTTCTGTGGCAAGTGGTTTGGAGTGGCAGAGGAATGGATCAGGATGTTCTGCAAATTTGGTGGTTGGTGGGATATCGTTTTAGGAGGGTTTGGAAGTTTTGAGGGTAGGATGTCCCTTGTTTCCGGGCATGCAGACAGATAGTTGAAGCTCTGGTTAAGCAAGTGGTTCAGTTGCTCCCATATGCGATGATATTGTGTGATGAGAAGTGCACTTATTTTTAGCTGGTTGTTGAGGATGGTGGGAATATTATGGTTGCGTGAGGTTATGGCACAGGAAATTTGTTTACAGAGAAGGTTTGGGGGCTAGTACCTCTCTGTGGAGGCCTTTGTGAGACCTTCAGCATACTGGGCAAAGGGATCCTTGTCACTGCAGATATACCGTCCACAGTTGGCTGGGCTAAATAGGTGTGGAAGGGGTAAATGCCTTGAAATGCAGATACTGTGGGCTTGATATGGACAGAGATATGGATGAAGTCGTCATGAGGTGGAGTTCAGTGGCCAGGGGGGTGGCACATTTGTCTGAGAAGGACCCCTGGTGCAGCAGATAGGAAAGAATGTGTGGAGATTGTGGAAGAATGAAGAAAGCCCTGGGTCCAGATCATAAAAGTATCATCAGTGAACCTGAACCAGAGAAGGGCTTTCGGGTTTCAAGAGGCTGGGAAGGTTCCTGTGTATGATTAGTTAACAGGTTGGAATAGGAGGGTGCCATGCAGGTGCCCATAACTGTGCCACATTTCTGTTTATATATTTTCTTGTGCGTGAGGATGTAATTGAGAAGGTGAATTAAGGAATGAGGTAGTGGGAGGCTGTTGGGAGAGGTAGTGTTTGATAACAGCAAGGCTATGGTCATGAAGCATGTTTGCGTGTTGGGAGGTGGCCTAAATGGACGAATAGGGATTCAGGTGGTAATGGGATGGGGATGGTCAAGAGTCAGCAAGGGAAGTGGTTTGTACAAGAGCAGATCAAATATAAACAGAATTTTATTTTTTATTTAAATTCATTTATTGAAAAACTCAAAGCAATTATAATTTATTTTTCCACATAGTCTCCTGCTTGGAAATGCATTTGTCCCAGCATATGGGCAGCTTTTTGATGCCCTCATCATAAAAAGAACTTTGTCGTGCCACTAGCCAGTTGCACACAAAGTATTCCACAGTCTCTTCATCTTCAAATCGTCGCCCTCCTAGAGCTTCTTTAAGCAGTCCAAATAAATGGAAATTGCAGGGTAATAAGTCCGGGCTGTAAGGAGGATGATCGAGTGTAGTCCAGTGTAGCTTGGAGACAGTTAGAGCTGCAGTATGGGGTCACTCATTGTCGTGGAGGAGGATGACCTGTCGAATCGATTGGTCTTGTCTTTTGTGGCGATATGCAACTCTTGCCTTTTTCAACAGTGCGCAGTAGTAAACAGCATTGCTTGTGCGTAGCTCATGCAAAAAATTGATTAGCAAAATGCCTCGCTGATTGAAAAAAATGATTGAAAGAACCTTGCCAGCTGACAGTTGAATCTTGGCTTTCACTGGTGCTGCCTCCTTTCCTCCGTCACTCCTTACTGGCTATTTGGATTCTGGAGTGTAGTGGTGAACGTGTGTTTCGTCGCAGGTGACTATCCGACTCAAAAATGCATCATCTTCTTCCGCAAATCTTGCTGTAAGCCTCTGACAGACCTCCAGATGTCTCAACTTCAGATTTTCGGTGAAAAGTTTATGGACCTATCTGGAACATACTTTACGGAATGGTAGGTTGTTTGTGATGATTGCTTGACAGCTCCCATAACTGATTCTGACTTTTTGTGCAATTTCTGATACTCTTGCCCGTCAATCGTCATCAGTAATGTCTTTAACCTCACAAATGTTTATGTCTGTAATGCTAGTCCGAGTATGGCAGTCGTGTTTCTGATGTTTCAAATGTTTTGTCCTTCTTTGAACTTTTTATCCAAGCAAACACATGCATCATTGATAATGTTTCATCACTGAACTGTGCAGTCAATCTTCGGCAAATTTCCGGTGCTGTAACTCCTTTACAAGCAAGAAATTTGATAAATATGCGTTGTGCAATGCAGGGGTGCGCCTGTTGCTCAGACATCATGAGCGTTACTGACGAAACAGCAGGAAATATCTAACAGCATGCTCTCCTCATTTCTAACAGTCCCACCTAAGCATAGCAGACGTGCGGGGCCAGTCCTACCAGCTGTTGATGTTCGAGAACAAGAATCCCATTTACATTTGGTCCTCCCTCACATATATGAGAGGCTAGGATATGGGAAATTGGTTGGAGGTATTGGTCAACAAGAGCAGAGATTCTTTCAGTAGGAAAACAGTAACCAGGTACAATGGAGCTTCCAGCCTTCATGGGTTTGTGGATTTTGGGAATCGTGTAGAAGATCGGTGTGCGGGGGTTCATTGGTGTGAGGTGGGAGTTGGATTCATCGGAAAGATTCTGGAATGGGCTTAAGGATTTGAGTAGGAATGTAAGTGGAGTAGGTAGTTGTTCGAAGCCTCCTGTTAGTTGCTGTGAGCCATCACCCCAGTGGTGCAATTCTTTTCTGCACAAAGGACAATTAAATGAGTGTCTATCTTGGGATTACGAAATACTGTTCTTTCGTCTGTTGAGAGGTTTGTATTCTAGGAAAGGGATCTGGGAAAGGGTGCTGAGGCCAAGTTGGAGGCAAGAAATTCCTGGAAGGTGACCAGGGGCAGGTTAGATGGGAGAGGGAGAGAGCCATAGTTGGATAGTGGAATGATCTAAGAGGCAAGATTTAGTGTGAGGGTTAGGTTGGCATTGTTTGGAGGGATTGGTACTAAGGAAGTATTTGCACTGTAGGGACCACCAAGTGAGGTGGCACAGTAGTTAGCACACTGGACTCGCATTCGGGAGGACAATGTTTCAATCCCGCATCCGGCCATCCTGATTTAGTTTTTCTGTGATTTCCCTAAATCACTCCAGGCAAATGACGGGATGGTTCCTTTGAAAGGGCACGGCCGACTTCCTTCCCCGTCCTTCCCTACCTAATCCGATGAGACCTACGACCTCGCAGTTTGGTCTCTTCCCCCAAAACAACCCAACTGTAGGGACGGGGGGGGGGGGGGGGGGGGGGGATTAATCTCTGATGAATCCAGTATGTTTGAAATTAAGTGTGGGATTGAAGATGATGCTTTTGGGTAGAACTGAACCTGAAACTTCTGTGGGATTGAAGTTTTTGGTGGATAGGTGGAGAACTGTGTTTTGGGTTTGTTTAGGTTCTAAGTTTCGTGGAAAATTAGGAGGAAGTTTGGGAGGATGTGGCAGATTGAGGAAGATTGCAAGGCATGGTCTGGATGCTACAAGGGGTTGATGGAAAATGGAAAAGGGGGGGGGGGGGTACGCTAAGATAGCTGTTGATGGATAGCGGTGCTCTGGATGACGACAATGTCTGGTTTGTGGAGTGCTCAGCTGCACGGTCATCAGCGCCCATACAAAGTACCAATTTTTACACAGTCCAATCCAGCCACAGTCACGGATGATGATGATGATGATGATGATGATGATGATGATGACGATGATGGCGATAACACGGACACCCAGTCCTCGGGCAGAGAAAATCGCCAACCCCTGGGAATCGAACCCGGGCAGCAATGCTAGCAACTAGACCATGAGCTGCAGATGTGGTGCTCTGGGGCAGGAGTACAGGATGTCAACAAGTTTGATAATTTATGCAGTTTGTGTCTGGAAAGCTTTTCCATGTGTTGGAGGGCAAGGTTTTCAGTTTGGGATATGTGTGTTATAGGTAGTTGGGACTGCATGGTAACATCACTTTGCCACAGTAGCAGTAACTTGAGGAGGTGGTGGTAATGGTAGTGGGATGCCTGCAGCATGATTTGTTTCTGTAGTACCAGGTTTGTGAGGAATAGGGACTGGTGGAATCGAGCAGTATAAAAGACACTGTCAAAGGAGAGATGGGTTCCAAAGAAGGAAACTTATGGTTAGAAAACATTTAAGGAACTGGATTTGGGACTGGTTTTTAGCTAAGAGTATGGATAATAAGCTAACATGGATAGATAGAGCAGTAGTCAATTTGGAATGGGATATCGCTAGGAAAACATGAAAAACACAAAGGAAGTAGATGAATGAAAGCATTAGACACTTGTAAAGGGAACTGTGGATAATCAGTGCAGAGGGTGGAAGGTGATGTGCTTAGGGCTGTCAGATAGTTATGTAATTTGAGGAAATTTAATCACACGTAAGCCATCATTGCACATGGAAAAAAATACCAGATGGAAGTAATGTGTAAGGAGAGGTGGGGCGAAATGGAGATGCACTGTAGTAATTTGTTGCTTAGATAACGTTGAACTATAATCCAGCTGACAGGTAGTTCATAAGATAGCATGTGATACAGTCTAAGTGGCCACTACTCATGTTGCAGGGCATCACAGAAGTAACACACCACCATGCTTGTAAGAAAGGTGAAGAGGAAAACATAGGGAAAGATAGGGATGAAGAATATGGGGAGGACAAAGCAGATGTGAATTAGTTATGAAATAGTGGAAGTATTGAGATGTCAACAGCTACACAAAAAAGACTGAAAACTTTTCTGGCTTTCGGACAAATCCTTTGATGAGTTACACACACACACACACACACACACACACACACGGGTTGGGGGGTTCCTCTGCCTGGGGACTGAGTGTGTTGTCCTCATCATTTCATCATCATCATCATCTTTTGTGACAGTGGCTAGATTGGACTGTGTAAAAAAAATTGGACTGTGTAAAAATGAGACTTTGTACGGGCCCTGACAACCGTGCAGTTGAGCACCCCACAAACCCATCATCATCATCATCATCATCAAACACACACACACACACACACACACACACACACACACACACACACACACACACCTACACACCTACACCTACACCTGTGCAAAAATTTTGGTGGCAGCATTGTGCAATCCTTTTTTTGCTGAAGACAACAATGTGGAGTTAATGAACATCATGTTTTTCTTCTGGTGTTTAATTATATACATCGTTGTTCCTTTTAAAGAGCGTGGGATTATTTGCAACAAACCTCATGAGGAAATAAATATATACTGCATTTTTTTGAGCAATGAACTAAGTTGTTTTAGGAGTTAAAAATGTGTTTTTTTTTTTGGGGGGGGGGTTAAATTGTCATCAATATGTACACCTAAAATGTTTGAAGTTTCCACGCTAATTATTATTGCCTCATCATGTGTTAAACCCATCATTGGTGTTGTGCATAAGGATGGGCTGAACTGAATTTGTTCTATCATATTTTTGAAATTGAGAGTGAGATCATTTGCAGAAAACTACCCAGTAATACTTTTAAGAACATCATTTATCATTTCTTCTATTGCTGCATGTGCAATTGGATTGATTGAAGTACTAATGTCATCTTCAAAAAGAACCAATTCTGCTTGTTTTATGTTAGACAGAAAGTCATTGACATGGTGTGAGAAACAATAGTGGACTTGAGGTTGAACTTTGTGGAGCCCCATAAATGATTTCTCCCCAGTAATAACTATCTCCTTTACTTACATTGGTTGAATTATTAAGTATAAGTTTCTGCATTCTTTTAGTTATATAAGACATGTCTTATCCAGTGGTTTGCTGTACCATCAGTTCCACAAAACCTCGGTTTATCCAGGAGAAGATTGGAATTCACACATTTGAATGTCTTGAAAGATCACAGAAAATACCAGCTGATGATATTTTGTTACTTAGTGCTTGTAAAATTTAGTGAGTGAATATGTAAATGGCACTGAGTAAATATTCTGAAATCCAAACTATGATATACTAGGATATTATTGTTGTTTGTGTGATAATGTTCTGGAATACATGGTCTTCTCAGTAAGTTTGGAAAATGGCATCAGTACTGGAACAGGTTGGTAGCTATTGACATCTCCCCTATCAGTTTTCTTACTAAGTGGATTAACAATTGAATGTTTCAATCTCTCTGAAAAAATGCCCTGAGTTTATGATGCATTACATATTTCAGAAAAGTCAGTGCTTATTATATGGGAACTTTAGTACTCTCCTGGAAAGCGCATTTCAGAAGGGGTGATTGCATGTCTTATTACATCATCTCTAATCAATCACCGGAACCAGTCACAACCGGTATTGTTTTTTCTGGATCAGTCTAAGGTGAAAAAAGGGCGATTCCTTTGTCAGCATAGAAGGCAGACTTTAGACTGAAATTCATTGGAAGAGTCTGAAGGAGTGTATTTCACAGACAGAGGAGGTTGCTGACAGTACCTTTATCCTCTTGATTTTTGTATAATGTTCATCAGCTTGGTAAACTTGTAAAATTAATGGAGGAGTATAGTTGAATTCAAAGCTGAATAACATGATATGTCATGTTATTGTTCTGTGAACATTTAAGCTTCAAAGAAATGCTCTATGAGAGATACTGCAGGTAAGTCATTATGATTGAAGAAAAGGTTTAACTCTTAAAATTCTGAGACCCTATAGCTAGGCAAGTAAAGGAATAAATTTCTTTCACTCACTTACATCTTCTGTAATCGTCATGATGGTAGAACTAGAAGAAATTTACTCTCGTTTTCCATCACACAATCTGCAGTTGTAGTAGGAAAAGTGCAAAATATGAAAGGTGCACTATTATAAGTCCCTACCAAATACTGCGCAATGTGCTATGGAGTACAAAACAATGTCCCAGAAAAAATCTTTATTTTCAAATAGCCTTTCAAAATTAGTGTTGCAACTGAAAATCCCTCCAAACGTGACAGCCGTTCTGTAATAAGGGTTCTAGTGGCAAACAATTTCTAAATTCTTGATATTCATCACATACTTTATGCTCTGTATAGACCAAATAAGTGTAGGTATTATGCATTGATATTTGTTATTTAAGAGTGGAGGGACGAATGTTCATGATGATGACAGAAGTGCTCATCCATCAGTAATCATCAAAGAACTGGTGCAGAAAATTGACAGAAAGATTGTGAAGATTAAAATTACGCAATATTTCAACTGTTGGACAATTTTCCACAGATTTCTTGGAGTGTTTTGCATGGGATTGTGGCCAAAAAATTACGGTACCTTAAGTTCTGTGCTTGTTGGGTTCGAAAACTCTTTTTTGAGAACCACAAAACTCAATAGATGTCTGCTTTTCTGGACTTTCTCATGTGTTATGGTGTGTGGAGAGAAAGCCTACCATACATGAACTTGACCAATCACAAGACACTGAGACAAAGCAGAAGTCAGTAGTGTATCGACATTCTGCCAAGAAACCAAAGAAAACACACCGAACTCTATCAGCTTGAAAGATTATGGATGCCCCATTTTTGGGACTCTAATTGAATCTTGTTTACGGATTTTATGAAACATGGACTGATGATCAATTCAGAAGCTTACTGTGAAACAAAAGAAAACTGGAAAGAGTAACTTAAGCCTACCAACAGTCACAGTCTCTAGATGTGCAATATCATGTTTTGCAAGACTGCTTGGTCAAATTCTGTGTGCAAACACTAGAATTGTTACATCAGTTCAAATCTGACATTTTGTGAACATCTACCTGACAACCCACACTTGGCTCAAAGTGATTTCCACATCTTCAAGCACATTAAAGGTTCTTGACTGCCAGCAAATTTACTTCGATGAAGAACCTTAAGAGACTGTTACGATCTGACTGCAATGTCAAGGGACAGAATTTTCTGCATATGGAGTTTGACAACTTGTGGAGAGATATGCTTAAATTTGAATGATGGTTATGCAGAGGAGTAAAACAAAGGTACAGGTTTAGATTTTTCTAACCAATTTACTTTAAATTTTCTAGTATTTTGTATGTAGCAATATGACTGATGGGTCAGATTGACAGAAATTGAATGAAATTCGTGAGCATTAATTGCTTTCTGGACACTACTGATTTTAGTTAGCGAAACACTATGTATTTAGCATGCCTGTGTCTAAAAAAAGCGATTTCAAGCTCAGTTCTATATAACATTTCAGCAGATGTTAACTCTGTGTGTCACTTCTGCTTCAGAGACATAGATGTGTTAAACACAGTGTTAATTGTTACTTAAGTTGGTAGTGACTAGAAAGCTGATAATACCAGTCAAAGGCATTCAATTTCCATCCATTCAGTTGCTGTCCTCAGCAATCTCATCAAGAATCTGTTTGTAGAATGCATAAAGTATATTCTTATTTCTTAAATTTTTCCATTATGAATTCAAGAAAATCCTTTTTCTCTTACTGTAGTGTGTGGACATAAATATTTTGACATGTCAGCATATTCAACATAATTTGCATTAGTGTAATGTGTGTGAGGGGTGAATGCCTGTTCTTTGCCAAGAAAATTCTGTACACTTCCTGGTGGTGGTAATTGAAGTCTTTGCTGCAGCAAAAATCTGAAATAATGTCTGCAAATCAGAGTGTGATACCCTAGCGGCCCCACAGCTCTTTGGTGGGTACATATGATGCGTGCATGGGGCCTCCAGCTATTGCAGTCTTTCTTCTCTCCTCGACTGCTCTCCTTTCCCTATACCCACACCTTCCAATCCTAGTTCCTCTCCTGTCTGCATTCTGCCCCTCCCCCTCCACCTTTCTCCCTCGATGTTTCCCTTTATGAGAACCCACCTATGTCCTTGGTTCAGCTATTCCTTTTCAATTTTGTGTGTCATGTTTCCACTTACCCTGCCCACCTCAGTCCCACCTCCTTTTTTTACCTGGTCCCCTTTTGGGTTTGACCTCCCTTTCTAAATTGTGTTTCCATAGTGTTATGAGCCATTTGTGGAAGAACTCCATTCCTATAATCTCTGGCATGGGCTCCCTTCCTTCTTCTCCTTGTCCCCCCCCCCCCCTTTCCCTGCCATAGCCCCCTTCTCCTCCCCTGCTAGGTGATGAGCACTTGTAGCCAGTTCGTGTGCTGGAGCTGTTATATGCCCGTCTGGCTGAGCCCCCTGACAGCATGGGGATCACACTTCTGGTACCTGAGCTGTCACAGCATGTGTATGCCTAGGAAAGATTGCTCTTCTTGTTGGGGTATCATAACTCCTGGCAACAACTGCTTTGCCTGGTGGCACTGGCCACAACTGTATGGCACCCACAGCATGATCCCCTGATCAGAGTGGGTGCTACCATGGCAGACGCTCTGCACATGAAGCATGCTCAACTCAATTGTGGTTGCTCTTTCGCAACCATCTCCTCAGACAGGAATGGCTCTCTCCTTGCTCCTACTTTTTCTTCGCTGGCCTTCCCTTCCCTGGCCAACCCCTGAGAAGAGGGCCAGGACCACTAACTTGGGGCAAGACTGTTCCCCCATTACTTGGTTTGTTCAAGGCAAGGGGAGACTTTCGTTGCTACCAAACCACTCCTTTTTTTGTAAAACATGTTGAAGTTTGGTGAAGTTGATTCAGTAAGAAGCCAACTGGTTCCATACTGACTAAAGCTACTTTTGCCAGTCAGTCACTTCCCTTTGTGCTTGTGAGTGTGTAGGACACATTCCAGTGAGCATTACTCGCCACCAGTCCTTAAATGTGACAAAGGGCATTATTTTCCACACATAATTCGTTCTTAAATCTGATGAGGAACTTGAATCTGACGAGTCCATGGAGCTCCTAAGGACAGTCGTGTTGATACCAGTGCTTTTATCGTGGCTTTTGATGGGGTTACACTTTCGGGAAAAGTCAGATTTATGGTTTACCGTTGTAATGTGAAACCCTGTATCCCACCTCCAATGCACTGTTTCCAATGTCTGTGATTTGGTCATATGTCACCACGATGTACAGCAAATCCTGCTTGCGGTGACTATTGCCACCCTCTCCATGTGTGAAGTCCTTGCACCCACCATCCAACTGGATGAATTGTTCTGGCCCACACTCTCCACACTATCCGGATTGCCAGATGTATAAAAAGGAAAGGATAGGAAGATTCAGGAATTCAAAACTCTTGAATGTCTATCTTACTCTGAGGCCTGACAGAGATTTGATCGTCTCCACCAGGTATCTTTAACGTCTTCCTTTGCTGATGTTGCATCCTTTCTGTTTCCTCAGTCCTCCTTACTTCCATCCTGCCTCCCTTCCATTTCCTCCTCCCAGACGGTTCCCATTCCCTCCCTTCATAGAACCGCTCCTTCTCCTCGGGTGGAGAAGAAAACTTATCTGGCAACTGCTTGGGCTGGGACTCCCTGTAGGAATCCCCCTCTCTGGCATCTCCAAAACAAGGAGCCTGTTACTTTTGAGTCGGACGTGAGACCCAACTCTGCGGGCCTCAAGGCTGCTTGTTCTCTTTTGGATCCTGATATTAGCTGTGACTTACTCTCTTCCTGACCACACCTTCACCTCTTCTCTTGCACTCTGAAGTAGAGGAAGAAGTGCAGATCTCAGGTAAGGCTCCCCCGCCCTCTCCCACTCTGACATCCCATTGATGTCATTCCTGGATTGGATGTCACTGCATCCTTACACTGAGTTGTCACACTGATGATTCTAGCCCATTCGGCATCCATCTGGACTCTTGTACTACTCTGCTTCCATGGAACTCTAATGGTTGCTGTCACCACCTTCTGGAATTGCAGTATCTTCTTTCTCTCTACCCTGTAGCTTGTGTTTTATTGCAGGAATTTGTTTTGGGATGCTCATTCACTGACTTGTCGTATTTTCTCAGCCTTCTGCTGGAAATGGGTCAGCCCTTTGCGAGCCTCTGGCTGTGTCTGTATATTGGTCCACATGGACATTGTTAGTTCCTGGGTTCCTCTTCATACTGTGCTGTAAGCAGTGGCCATTAGGCCCCATTTAGACTCTGCTGTAACAATATGCAGTCTTAATCTCCCTCCAGACCAGCCTCCTACACTGCTTGCTCTTCTTGACCTCCTTCAACAGCTCCCTCCCCCTTTCCTTCTCCGTGGGAATTTTAACATCCATAGCCCTCTGTGGGGTAGTATTGCAACCACTGACTGGGGCAGGATTGTTGAAGACCTTCCGACAGGGCTTGATCTCTGCCTCCTCAATATGGGAGCCCCCACATACTTTAGTGTGGCACATGGCACTTTCTCAGCTGTTGATATTTCCATCTGTAGCCCCGGATTTCTCCCTTTCATTTAGTGGGTGTTTTTTGACGATTTGTGCGACAGTGATCCTTTTCCAATCGACTTACCTTTTCATTACCATCACTCGCCTGCACTCCCTCTCAAGTGGGTCTTTACTAATGCGGATTGGGATACCTTTCCGCCGACTGCCATCCCATTCACTCTACCACACAGCAGCACTGATGATTCCGTATGGAATCCTTTTGTCAGCTGCTTCAGTGACTCCTTCCTCTTTGGGTTCTCCCCGGAAGACTGCCCCTTGGTTCACAAAAACTACTGCAGTTATTAATGACCGCCATTGTGGCTTCCAACGTTACAAATGGCATCTTTCTGTTGACCACCTCTTGGTCTTTAAACAGCTGTGCCTGAGCTGTCATATTCTTAAACACCAGGAACGGATTTGTTGGGAACGATTGTTGCTGCCATAGGGCCTTACACTCCCTCTTCACAGGTATGGGCAATGATCAGGTGCATTTTGGCCACCATCTCTCTACCGGATTTCCCAGGAATTTCCGTGAATAGTGTTATTGTCACCAGCTATCACAGCATTTTGCCGGATTTCGCCCAGTCCTCAGCATCAGTCCACTATCCACCTGCATTCCATCTTCTGAAACACTGCCTGGAATGATTCCCTTTATCTTTTGTTCCTCACCACCAGCCTTATAATGCCTCATTTAGTAAGTGGAAATTCACCAGTGTTGTTGCTCTCTGCCTTGACATGGCTTGTGGACCCGACCAGGTGAAACCAAATTTTTCAACACTTATCAGTTGCTAGCCAGTGTTATATACTTGTTCTTTTTAACTTTCTTTGAAGTCAGAGGAGTAGCCGTCTCAGTGGCGAGAAAGTGTCATTATTCCAGTTTTGAAACTTGGTAGCCTAAACTGTCTCTTCAAGTGGACAACTATTGTTCAGTCAGCTTAACCCATGTCCTCTGCAAGTTACTTGAACGTATGGAGAGTTAAATGCTGTATTGGGTCCTAGAATCTCTGGGCCTTTTGGATTTGACCCAGGGTGGTTTTTGCTGAGGTCGTCGTACTGCAGATAATTTAGTCCATCTGGAGCCTGCTATCCCAATGACTTTTGCATCGTGTCAACACCTTGTTGCAGTCTTCTGTGATCTGCATAAAGCTTATGGTACCACATGGCACCACCACATCCTTGCCACCTTACATGAGTGGGGCCTCCATGGCCCACTCCCAATTTTAATCCAGAATTTTCTTTCATGTCGCACTTTTCAGTCACAAGTTGGTGCCTCCCATAGCACCTCCCACCTGCAGGAGAACGGAGTTCTGCAGGGTTCTGTGTTGAGTGTTCCTCTCTCTGTAGTGGCTGTCAATGGTCTGGTGGCAGCTGCAGGGCCTGTGGTGTCACCCTCTTTGTACGCTGATGATTTTTGCATTAATTTTTGTCTGTATGCAATGGGCATTGCTGAATGCCAACTGCAGGGATCTATACACCAAGCGCAATCTTGGGCTCTCACTCATGGCCTCCATTTTTCAGCTGCCAAGACCTGCGTTACACATTTGTGTTGTCACCATACATTCCATCCCCATATGGATCTGTACCTTGATGGCCAGTCCCTCAGTGTGGTGGACTCTCATCATTTTTTGGGACTGGTCTTTGATACCCAATTGACATGGCTTCCACATCTTCGTCAGCTAAAGCAGACACGTTGATCACAACTCTGTGCTTTTTGATGCCTCATCAACCCCAACTGGGTGCGGACCACTCTACTCTGCTAAATTTCTACAAAGCATTGTTGCAGTCCTGTCTACATAGATCACTGGAGTGCCACATATGGCTGAGCATCATCTTCTGTGTTGCAGATGCTGGACCCTATACACCATTTTGGGGCATGACTGGCAACTGGTGCCTTTCAGACAATCCCCATAATAAGTCTTGTAGCATATTTGGGGGTTCCAACATTGCGAGTTCTGCACCAACAACTGTTGATCATTTATGTGTTAAGCATCCACTGCTTCCTGGAGCAACCAAACTGCTGTCTCCTCTTTCCAAATACAGAGATCCGCCTCCCACAATAGCGACCCAGATCTGGCATTAAGATCGTCATCCACATCTGGGAACTCCAGCTTTCCTCTCTTCCACCTGTTTTCCAGGTCCACTCATGTACACTTCCATGGTGCATCTCCAGTCCACAACTCTGTCTTGACCTATTACAAGGTCTGAAAGATAGCTTATCCTGAGACACTCTGCCGACAATTCTTCTCCATTCTTATCACATTTCGGGATTCAGAAGTAGTCTATACAGATCATAATGGCTCGATGGTTACTGGTCATGCTTACTTTGCTGATGTTCAAGTAGGATGTAATGAACTCTTGCACCTCACTGGATGGCTCTAGCATTTTCACTGTGGAGTAGCCATCTCTCGTGTTCTTGAGCATATCCATTTGTGAACTGGATAGTCCTTCCTCATCTGTTGTGAATCTTTGGTCAGTTTACAAGTTCTTGACCAATGTTACCTTCGCCATCCCTGGGTCCTGACTATCCAGGATTCCCTTGTGCCCTTAAATGTTGTGGATGCCTGGTGGTCTTTGTCTGGGCTCTGGGTCACATCGGGATCCCAGGGAATGAAGTCACTGTCTGGCTGGCGAAATTGGCCACTGGCAAGCCACCTCTTGAGATGGGTATTCCGGAACTGGACCTTCGATCGGTATTAAACTGTCAAGCCCTAAGGATTTGAAGCAGGGCATGGCATACTCTGCCTTTTCCAAACATACTATGGGTGTTAAAGATGACAACTAATTTGGGAGGTCCTCCATGTGGGTCTCTTGCAAGGACTCCATCATCCTTTGCTGGCTCTGCATTGGCCATACTTGGCTGACTCATGGTCATCTCCGTAGTTAGAATCTGCCCCAATGTTGTTGTGGTGCCTATTTGACAGTGGTCCACATTTTGCTGGGCTGTACTAATGTAGCTGCCCTACAGTGGTCTCTTAATTTTCCTGATTTTTCAGTCCATTGAGGGTTTGGCAGAGCCCATTGAGCATTTGGCGGGATGCCTTGTTGTCTCCTCTGCCTCAAATGGGCAGCGGCTGTTTGGACTTGGTGCTCCACCCCAGCCCACACTCTGCTGGCTCTTTTGTTCGTCTTTCCCCTTCTCGTGTGTCCTGCTTGATATGGTGTTCTTCCTTTGTTTTCTTGTGCTTATTTCACCCTGTGTCCATGTCACTTGTCTCTTCTGGGTATTGTTGGGTAGGGTGCCTGTGGTAAGTGGCAACGGGCATGTGCCTCATTGCACTTTCTGTCTTTTGGGGCCTCCAGCTTCTCCCTGGTTGGGGCACCTCATCTGCCTTTCTTCCTTTCCTCTGTTTTCTTCTTCCTTTCTCTTGGTTCTCTTCAGTAGACCTTGGGGTTTTCTTTCCTTGGGTTTCGCACACTAGGCTCTTCTTTGCTGTGCATTTATTTGTTTATTTTTATTTATATGTCTAGTTCTGTAGGACCAAATTGAGGAGTAAACCTCTGAGGACATGGAATGTGTCAGTACATGAAATTACAACATAAAAGTAATAAAAATAAAATGTTTATGAACCCCAAAAGAGTCAAGCCATAAATTTATGAAAACACAATCAACAATATAACAGAGGAATCAGCTTAATTTTTCAAGGAACTCCTCAACAGAATAGGACTGACCCATGGGGAAATTCTTCAGTTTCGATTTGAAAGTGCATGGTTACTGCTAAGATTTTTGAGTTCTTGTGGTTGCTTATTGAAAATGGATGCAGCAGTATAGTGCACACCTTTCTGCACAAGAGTTAAGGAATTGCGATCCAAATGCAGACTGGGTTTCTGCCTAGTATTAACTGAGTGAAAACTGCTAATTCTTGGGAATAAGTTGATATTGTTAATAACAAATGATAGTAAAGAATGTATATGTTGAGAGGCCAATGTCAGAATACCCAGACTAGTGAACAGGGGTCGACAAGACGTTCACAAACTTGCACCACTTATTGCCAGAACTGCCAGTTTCTAAGCCAAAAATATCCTTTGAGAATGGAAAGAATTACCCCAAAATATAATACCATGAGACAATAGTGAATGAAAATAAGTAGACTAATTTTCGTATCAAATGATCACTTACTTCAGATACTGTTTGAATAGTAAGAATGGCAGCATTAAGATCTTGAACAAGATCCTGAACATGAGCTTTCCACGGCAGTTTACTATCTATCTGAATACCTAGAAATTTGAACTGTTCCGTTTCACTAATCATATGCCCATTTTGTAAAATTAAAATGTCAGGCATTATTGACCTGTGTGTTAGAAACTGTAAAAACTGAGTCTTACTGTGATTTAGCATTACTTTATTTTCTACAAGCCATGAACTTCTGTCATTAACTGCACTGTTTGAAACTGAGCCATTGTTGCACACAACATCCTTTACTACCAAGCTGGTGTCATCAGCAAGCAGAAGTATTTTAGGATTACCTTTAATACTAGAAGGCATATCATTTACATAAATAAAAAGGAACAGGAGTGACCCCAGCACTGATCCCTGGGGCACCCTACATTTGACCATACCCCTTCAGACCCCACATCAGTGCCATTCTCAACACTGTGAATAATGACCTTTTGCTGTCTGTTGTTAAAGAGGTGAACCAGTTGTGAGCTGCTCCCCATATTCCATAATGGTCCAACTTCTGGAGCAGTATTTTGTGATCAACACAACCAAATGCCTCAGTTAAAGCAAAAAAATATGCCTAGCATTCGAAACCTTTCGTTTAATATATTCAGTACCTCACAGAGAAAAAAGAATATAGCATTTTCAGTTGTTAAACCACCTCTAAAACCAAACTGTACATTTGATAGCAAATTATGTGATATAAAATGAGCAATTATCCTTACATACACAGCCTTTTCAATAACTTTAGCAAACACTGATGGCTTAGAAATAGGTCTAAAATTGTCTACATATCCCTTTCTCCCAATTTATAAAGTGGCTTTACTACTGAGCACTTCAATCATTTAGGAAACTGACCATTCTTAAAGGAAAAATTACAAATATGGCTAAGTACAGGGCTAACATGTGCAGCACAGTACTTTAATATTCTGCTAGGCACTCCATCATATCCATGAGAGTCTTTTGTCTTCAGTGATTTAATTATTGACTCAATCTTGCCCATGTCTGTATCACTGAGGAGTATTTCAGACACCAATCTTGGAAAGGCATTTTCCAATGGAGTTATATGATACCCTGTAGAAACTAAGTTATTATTTAATTCACCAGCAATGCTCAGAAAATGACTGTTATTTAAATACTGTCATATGTGTGACTTACCAATAACAGATATATATTTTTACTACTATGAACTGACTTTATATCGTTGACCTTATGCTGCTTACCAGACACTTCCTTCACAATGGTTTTAATTTTATCATGTGAATTAGTTCTATTACTGCACAACATATTCTTTGCCTTCCTAATAACATTTTTAAGCACCTTACAATACTGTTTGTAATGGGCTACTGTAGCTTGATTGTGATTACTTCTAACATTTTGATGTAATTCCCGCTTTGTTCTATGTTATATCCTTGTCCCACTAGTCAGCCACCCAGGTTGCCTTTTACTGCTAGTACCATGTTTAGAACATTCTAATGGAATGCAACTCTCAAAGAGCATGAGAAATGTGTTAAGGAAAGCTTTATATTTGTCACCTATGTTGTGACCACTATAAACATCTTGCAAATCGTGTTCCTTAACAAGGTTTAAAAAACTCTCTGTTGCCATTGGATTAGCTTTCCTATATAGTTTGTAATTATATGTGACTTTTTTTTTTTAGTACAAAAACCTTTTAATGTTAAAATTTGTGCATCATGATCTGAAAGGCCACATTCACCCTCTTACTAACAGAATGCCCATCTAGTAATGAAGAATGAATAAAAATATTGCCTGTGGCTATGCTTCTGTTCCCCTGTCCCTTGGTTGGAAAAAACACAGTCTGCATCAGAACACATGATTTTAAAAGATCTAACAACATCCTTTTTCTTGCACAGTCATATACAGAATTAATATTAAAGTCACCACATGTAACTAACTTTTGGTACTTCCTATAAAGTGAACCAAGAACCCTCTCTAGCTTGAGCAGAAATGCTCTGAAGTCAGCATTAGGAGACCCGTAAACAACTACTACAAGTTTAGTTTCACTAAAATTAAGTGCCCCTGCACGACGTTCAAATATCTGTTCAGTGCAGTGCCGTGATATGTCTACGGACTCAAATGGAATACTGTTTTTTACGTGCATGGCCACTCCCTGATTCCACAAAAACCTTCTTGAAAAACAGCCAGCTTATCTGTATCCAAGTAAAGGAAGTCTCTGAATTGTCAAATAATTTAAGTGGTGCTCCGATATACCAATACCCATGTCAGAGTCAACATCTATCAGCAGTTTACTAACTTTGTTTCTAATACCTCTTATATTTTGATGAAATATGCTAATTTGTTCTCTACTTGGATACCAGATCTCCTGTGAAGGTGATTTCTTTTTAGAGGGACTTCCTTTAAGCAGATTTACTTACCTGCTGACTTTGTTTTGTTGACTTTTTGGTGACTGGCCTGTTCCAGGAGAGAGGTACTGATGACCTCCTAGTTTGGTCCCTTTAATTAGTAGAGCTACCAGCCATATTGTGGGAGGTGGATTTGTTGTATAAACAATATGTACTACCATCAAATGGGGAGATTTCGGACGGTTTTGTCATTATTTTGATTGTAACTTTTGTTAGATTAAATTGATTGTTATGGAAGTGGTAGGGTATATGTGTAATGAATAAAATATCCCAAAACCAGAACGTGTATGTGTAGGTGTATTTATCTGAGGCAGTTACCGTAAATAAGTGTCCGAAGTCACCCCATGGATTGGGATGATTTCGGACACGTGATTTTTAAATCTCTGTCCGAAGTTACAATATATAGAGGGTGAATTTGGACAGTTACTGCCTTTTTTTTTTTAAATTCTACATGCTTTTTATTTGATTTTGGTGACATTTTAAACATTTTAAGGTAGCCCTTTGTTACGAATAAGTGATATGGAATGATGTAATGAATTTTATATATTACAGATAAGTTTTTATTTTGCAAGACTTTAAATAAAAAATTTTTGCAGCTCTTAACTGAAATATTAGAAACAGACAGAAGCAATCAAAGTAATTTAACTAAAAGGTCAAAATAATTTTCTCATTCATCATTCTAAATTAAGTTGCAAACACTTTAAATAAATGATTGTCTTTGAGTCTAAAGTGCATCTTCTCAAAAAATGAACATTCCTCTTTTCACAACTGGTGTGGGAAGTATTCTCGAAATTTGTAATTTTTATGTTGTGTCTTCATCGGAGACATTAGGAAACACAAATATGTTTTTACTGTTCTCGTGTGGGTGCAAGAATTTCACACTTACTTCCCTAGCACCAACATTTGTGGCCACTCCAACATACTGCCTTGTTTCCACATTTATATTTGTACTCTGCAAGAAGAAAAGCCTCTTCTTTCAGCAGTAAAACTTTGTTGGATGATGTGTCATTTTCACTTTCACTACTGCTAGAAGCACTGTCACTTGTTTCACCACTGTTTTCGTTTCCTTGAAAATCTCGGCCAGTGATTGATTTTCCAGTTTGAATGTCTAGTTTGCGGCAGTGGCGGCGGGAGCTACCGAGCTTATTTGGAAGATAACGAATTTCTTGGAGCATTTCTTCAAAAGTGGAAGACCATGCGTCTGCATTGCTATGCTGGCTCTCCTCATTATCAGGCAATTTTCATAAGACATGATCTAGATCAAAAGGGCGTGAAATTCACCCTTTATGTTTTCCTTGGAGTTTGCTGAAATCTTAGTCAGTGTCTGCTTCAGAAAAGATGTGAAGGCATCCTTGGAAATGGTCCCACAAGTGTGTTTTTTCCAATCAGTTAATACAGCTCGCCAAGCTGCTTTCATTGGCCTGAAGAAGCTTACATTGAGCGGTTGGAGGAGGTGCGTACTATTGGGGCTGAAGTAGAATGAATGAAATATTATTCCGCTCACACTCTTCAATAACACGTAAAGACACATGACTGGATAAGTTGTCTCCAATCATGACTGTTGGCCCGTTTTGCCTCTTCAAATAGGGCAAAGTGATTGTAAAGAACAAGTCTTCAAATACTGGCAGGTCAAACCATCCACTTTTGTTCACTGAAACAGGTTCCTTGTGGTCCACCTTCTTCCCATGTGTCCCACAAATGGTCTGATTTGTAAAGGATGTACAGAGGAAGCCGTTTACCATCAGCACTAGGTGCTATCATTATTGAGACACTAGATTTTGATGAGTCCATCATTTTTTCAGAATGCTTACTCCCTTGTTTTGTAATTATCTGCTGCTTGCCTGGATCATCTGACATGTTGGTTTCACCATAGTCGGTCATGTTGCTAGGTGGGAGATTTTCCAGCTTTGCCTTGATATTGGAGAAACAAATCTTAACAGTTTCTTTGTTCACTTCTGCACGAGCTTGTTTAATATTTTCACTTAAGTGAATGGAAAGATCTTCTTACTGTCATTTGAGGAATAAATGCACCCATTCTTCTCCTGGCAAATTATTACAAAATTTCTTCTCTTTTTGGCCAGATTTATCAAGGTAGCCTTTAACTAAATATCTAATATCCAGTTTAGTGAAGGGAAATCCCCAATGTGCAGCCCTCAAGATACTTTGCTTCAACATTTCTTCTTCTTCTTTATTTAGTACTGGCTGTCCTCCCATTTTTTTCGGATGTGCTTCCTCCACTTTATTTTGTAGGGTTGGTTTAGGTATACCATTCAAATCACGTGCTTTTCTGTATGATAATTTACCACTCTGAATATCACAGCTTTATCTAAAAGTTTCAGGTCATAATTACACTGTACTGTAGCACCTCTCCTGCTCTTATACGTTTTTGACATTGTCCGAAATCAATTCACACAGTACACAGTTTTACAAAAACCATCATTATTTTATAACCGTGCACAAGAAACTCGACAAACTTGTGCAGAAATTGTCTCAATACTGTTAGCTACTGAGCACGTCGATAATTACGGTTACAATATCTTCCCGCTCAGCGCAACAATAGAAAGTTTCCACTTTACGATAATGCATGGATTTTTAACACTGAGACTGTTCATCAATTATTCACCTAGGGAAACAACTGATGCAAAATAAAAGTTGTGGAAAGCGATAAATGCAATCTTGTGCTTAAAATATCTGGCGCACGGACGTTAAAATAACTCTTTGTTTCTATGCAGTGGCAAAGAGCAAATAAGCCATATTGTCCGAATTTGCCCCGGTGTCCGAAGTCACCCCGTTTGACGGCACTCATTTTTTTTTAGCCATTAGAATCACTTTCCCGGCATATTTGTGAGCAAGTGAAGTTTGTCATTCCCAAGTTTTCACACTCATGTGGCCAAAGGGGATCACTCACCGAATAGCAGAAGAGAATGAAAACTTACTATCTTTCATGTATGAGTTATGCATGTGTGAATGTGTATGTGTATGTGTATGTGTATGTGTATGTGTATGTGTTTTGTCTATATCTGATGAATGACTTAGTTTGATAGCTATTATTATCTAGCAGTTTTTGTTCAGTGTGCCTGTGTGCCGCTCAATACCACATCTATGTGGTCAGTAGCAGTCTGTCCTCTTCACATAGTTGTCAGTACAAATGCTATAAATACGGTATCCATAAGTGTATGAATCTTTGTAAATAACACACCTTCTACAGAAATAACTCACTAATGATATAACATTTCAAAACATGTCACAGAAAAGGCAAAAATGTAGACACTGTTTGCTCAAGCTGCTGACCTCAAAGGACCTTATCTCTCTAATAATTCTTTTACCTTGTCTTCATATTGCTATTTCTGTTGTTATATGTTTTAAGAGTAGTTTTCTTCTTAACCGTTTGTTTTAAATAACACTCTTATCCATTGATCTCTTGTTTATTTCCTTTATGATCCTTCTATCATTATACTGATGTCATCTCTGCTATTTTGCTCATACTATTTCAGTCTTTATGAGTTTATGGTGTTTTTGTTTATCTGTGCTTATGAATAGGCTGACTTGTCTTTCACAGTCTTGCGTAGGAAGAGACTGCAGCTGTAAAGCTAAGACACAGAGCTTTTATTTATACGTATGTGTTGCCTGTAGCAAATTGATTACTTTTTTTTGCTGAATTAATCTGTTTTCAATAATATTATTATATAGTGATGCTATTGTACTTGTATTTGAATTTCTGTCATATGCAGCAGAAAAGTTGCTGAAAAGTAATTGTAAATTTCCCATTTTATTAGTTTGTTTCATGAATAAATATTTCATAGATTTGAAAGGGTTCTTGGAATGCTATACACATATATGCATATACACAATAAGGATGATACCGAGAGAGAGAGAGAGAGAGAGAGAGAGAGAGAGAGAGAGCATAAAACTTACTATTGTGCAAAATATAGGCTTCTTTTCTGTGGTGTGATGTTGTGAGTGTTTTTCTCATTAATGGAAGGTAAATGATATATTTCTCTGTGGTGTGTTTGTCGTTATAATGAATATTGGATTGGTTTTTGTTTTTGCAGGTTGATTAGTGTATCATCACCTATGTCATACAAGAAAAGAACTAAATTTATGTAACTTTTTGTGCACTTCAGATATTTTGTTGTATTGTTAAATAAAAACCTAAAATGACCACTTTTTAAGGTCTGAATGAAGTATTGTTGACTAAAAAACTAGTCTATAAGACTACATAAATCACAAAATTAGTGCCTCCATGATGTTGGCTGAGCCAATACCAACTGCAGTATGGATAACAGAATAACAACACAATAAAAGGAAGTGGGTTTTACACTATACATATTGTGACCCTAATTTATTTCTTCTGCAATGATGGTAAAGACTGTAAGATAATTTTTATGAAGTTTTGGAGTGTCATATCATGAATGCCGACACATATTCATTTATAAATTTGTCCCTCGTTTCCCAGTTCCTTCAGTTAGTGAAATGTATAACACCATTTCATTTTGTGGTGTTGCAGATGATAAGGACTGGCAGTGGTCAACATATCCACCTCCGACCAAGCAGTTTCATCAACATCCTCATGGGAGAGAAGCAGAATTATTATCAGGTTATTCAACAACACTCACACTTAAGAAAGATTTCCAACCTGTAAGTTCCCTGTTGCCATCCCAACCTGATCCATTTCCATGCACGCGTTGTGGAAAACTGTACAAATGGCGAACAAATTTACTTCGGCATATAAGGCTAGAATGTGGCAAGGAACCTCAGTTTCAGTGTCCCTTTTGTCCAAAAAAGACAAATCGTAATGACACTCTGGTGAGTCATATTAAACTGGTACATCGCATTCCTGTACCAGCACGAAATGCTGATGGAAATTTCTTAGCACCAGAAGATTGCCGCTAGACATGCTTTTGACATTGTTAATATATTTGTAAAAAAGAATTCATCCTAGCAACAATATGAGAATATTTCTGTCATGAATTTTTTGTCTGCAAAATCAAAAGGAACATAATTATTTGCTGCTGTTCGTGTTTCAAAAGATTGGATGTTATTGAAATGGTGTGTGAACAAATATTACAGAGAAGGTTTGAGATTGAAATGGTGTGTGAACAAATATTACAGAGAAGGTTTGAGATCATTGTTTCCGTAGTAATATTGTAATTGAATGTGAAGATTATATTGTCATGAATCAGATATTTTATTTTGTGTGTAAAATGTAAAATATCGATAGTCCCCTGTCTCTTATGTATACTTCATCTAATTCTTTGATTTAATTATTTATTAAGCTTTATTTTCACAACGTTACACTTATTAGTAATTTTTTGACCTTGTTGTAAACTAATAAATCAGCTTGTTGAAAATTCCAGACGCAACTATACATACTTCAGAAGTTATGGCAATTGCTTTTCATTACTGTTTGATATTTATGTGAGCTTCGGAAAGTAGTTGTATGCTGTGTCAAAATTTCTCACTAGTCTCTAAGCTATAACATTTGATGAGAGTGCCTAGACATAGCTATTTCAAATGATGTGCCTAACATATTATTGTTGTTTTTACATTCTATAACTTGAAACTATCTTCCTCAATTTTGATGTTCTGTATGTTCATACAAGATCCTTTATTTTGTTGTCATTTAGCACACAGCAGATACATCTGTTGCCTGTTGATTTGGTATTAGTGATGATTGTAACTTGTGAACTGAAATTTAGCAAAATAAAAGGGGGTTATCATGTATAAATTTTCTGTTCCCAATGTCTATATTGCATTTTCTAGTGATGTCAAAAGTTACCCTTCATCACTTTTGGTTGTTTGTAATAAAATGCTAACAGATGACTTAGGTGCTTGAAAATTTTTGTAACTTTTAGAGGTGTGATGTTGATTGAATTTAATATGTGTATTAACAGGCAAATAATGTTGCTTATTTACACTCCATGCATATGATTTTGAGATCTGCTTTTGCTTGTCATTTTGCTGCCCCTGTTTCTTTGCCGCCGACCGCCCCCCCCCCCCCCCCCCACACCCGCCTTGCCCCAACACACACACACACACACACACACACACACACACACACACACACACACACACACACACACACAGAGAGAGAGAGAGAGAGAGAGAGAGAGAGAGAGAGAGAGAGAGAGAGTGTGTGTGTGTTATCACGGCTATACGTACTTGTACTGTTAGCATACAGTGAAGTCATTTATTCTTACAATAACTATTTTTATTGTTTACCATGTGGTGTTTTTGTAGCTGTATGGACAGCAGCAAGCTGACCAATACATGTATTATGTAATTCCTATTTTTGCTTTCCTTTGTCTTAGTATTTTCCTCTTGTTGGTCAGATAATTTAATTGCCTAATAAACACAGAGCAGAATTTTCCTTATTATTGTTTCTATGTAAAAAAAGAAAAAAACCCACATTGTTTCCCATGAACTCAGCAGAATAATATCCAGGACAGACTCTGATCATTTATTTCTGCTACATACTTTAGCGTAGACTGTTCAAAGTGAAGTGCCTGTCTGCAGGCAGCTGGGGCTCCCAGTCTGCGGTGATTAGTGCTAACAGCTATTCAGCCAGATGGTAGTGTATGCTCCATGCTACTCTGGCCTCATGTGCACGGACAGTAGTTGCTGAGTGAAGCGCACATGCACAGAGTGCATGCAGTAAGGCTACTTACCAGGTAGCCATTACTAGCTGAACTTGCCCGCGAGCGAACTGAAGGGCACTCCCCTGCACCCTTGCCCCTTGGAGCTGTATTGGAACAACTTACTTTAGAGAATCTTACTTTTCGGGAAGGTTCTAAGGTTTTACCTGTTTTTAGCATAAACTGCTTCCATACATTTATTGTTGGGTCCATGTTTTTGCTCTGTAAATATTGTACTGTAAGATATGAAGTAACTACTTCTGATCTTAGTAAGTAAGAACGAACAACATAGGACATGAGATACAAATTACGGAAGGTTTAGTTTGTAAACACATATTAATTGGCCTGTTAAACAGCTGAGCATGGTGTATTATGCCACAGCTAGTGTGCCAGGTTAGATCTTTTCTGTTACTAATAAAGGCTTGCTTAATTTAGAAGGCAAATAAAATGTTAACTTCATTTTATGCATTTAATTCATTGCATCACTATCTGTATCTGGTTTATTGTGATTTGCCTATCTTAAAAAAACATTTATTGGTTACTAATATGGGCTGTGGGTAGGTACTTGTATCTGTGACTAAAACAGTGTATATCTGGTAAGTCCTATAGAATGTATAGTTGAACTACTAATTTTATGCCTTCCAGTTGTAACTTCATGAATCTACTTTTATAAAGACGTCGCAGAGTGTACAACTTCCTTTATTCTTTAACAGCACATACATTACATTGAAATATGGTACTATTAATCATGATAAAGAGGAACATCTCCAAGTCATGGATGTGAGCTTACTGAGAAAACAGTAATATAAATAAAATTACATGTGCAATTTGAAGTTACAATTCTTCTATATAAAGAATACATCTGTGCTGTATGCTTGGTGCTGTACACATCAGCAGCTTAGTTTGCACTCGGATCCACAGTCATCATGAAGTTATTGAATGAAACCATTTTCCTGCATAAGCTGTTACTTTATTTGAAAGAAACAGTTATATCACACAATTGGTCAGTTATGACACTTTTCAAGTGCACATAAGTTTAAGTGCATAACACCTACAAATTCAAAAGAAAAATATATTTTAGCTACCAACCCTCCTACAAATTACCCGATTATCGTCTCATAGATCCGAGAATTGAAACCTCCTATTAACTGTATGATGAGTAGCAATATTCAGTGTAAAATGCCTTTTTGTTACACATGTAGAATATGATAGTGTAGTGCTTAAGCTAGTAGTGGGAGATAAATAGCAGTTGTTAAACAACACTGAGGCAGAAACAGCATTTCCAAAGTAGATACTTTCCAGCTAACCTTCAACATTGTAAACCATGGTAGTAGTGTACGGCCATGTCTTTAATACAGTGTAATGATGTAGTTTTGGATAACTGGTTGGGTGTACAGATTTAAATTTGAACAGCTGAACTCATTCCACTTTTCCAAATGGTTCTTCTTCTTGATTGGATATGTGAAAAACAATCAGTGAATAAATGAAAAAAAAAAATGCGAAGTATGGTTGCTACTGAACTTTGCATGTTCTATTAACGAGGGAAAGCTTTAAATGTACATCTGCTAATGCAGTGTTCAACTGCTTCATGTTCAAAAGAAATGAAATAGATGCTGTACAACTATTCAGGTTATGCAAATCCCACTTGAAATGTCCTTGATAAATCCAGTCACGAAAGATGGGTGTCTGGACCTGTGGAACAAATCCTAATGTATGCTAACAATGAAAAGTAGTTATTACTAACTTATTTTGAAAGCTGTATTAACAGTTAACTAACACTAATATACTCTGAAATACTTTATTCATACTTGAAAAGCAAATACACTTTGAACTAGTGGGCACTTCTTAGAAGAAAAAAATATGTGCTACTATCACAAGGATAATATTAAGTACCTCTCTTCTGGTACTGTCTGCTTAAGATTAACATGAGTAGAATGATACCAGATGATGGTGATTATCTGTGTATTATTACCTTTTTATTACTAACAGACATCACAAACTCCAAAGCAAGATAACCACATGATCGAAACAAGCAATGGCTAATAAGGTAAACTTAAGTATACTTTGAAAATTACGAAGATTACCAATTTTTGTAGCTTTATATCTGTTGTGTATGATAGACTTTTGCATTGTAACCTGGAAACAGAGCTGCATGGTCCATGCTACAATTAGGCTTGTGCTTTGTATTGTAGTTGTGTAAATTATAAGTTAATAATATTTTCCCCAAATTCTCTTAATCTAGGAATGTATATTCCAGAAGTGTTTATAGAGACCTCCTGGAGCGTATATATCTATTGCATACAATATTATTATTCCTGACATTGCAGTACCTTGGAAGACATATCCTTAAGACAATGCAGAGTGGTTGCGCATAACATAAACTGACGTTTTTGTGTGTAGCTCATTGCAGTGATACTTCTAAATGTAATGCATACCAAACCAAGATTGTTTTCAACTGAGAGTAGATACTGAAAAAAAAAAAAAAAAATTCGTCTTTCCATCAGAATTTGTTACCAGATTTTCAGACTTGCTGAGAAAGAATTCAAGCAACCTAAAATTTCTCGGAGTTGTTAATTAATCACATGATTTTTTTGCTGCACAATTCACTGATCTTTACTGTTTGTTTATTATCATATATTAAGTGTTACATATACAGAGAGACAGACGACCACCTTGGCATATTTAAGGAACAACTGTGCAAACTAGGAAGGTGATTTACATTTTTCAGGTACTCACTTTATTCTAAGAAAATTCAGGAATAAATGGAGAGAGAGTATTGATTTGAAGTTATGTAAGTATTCATATTTACATTTCCATGAAATCTTTAACTGCAACAAATTCTGTTGTTAGTGATTAGGTGATATATGCATTTTATTATCAAATGCATCAAGGCAGTTTGTAGAATTTTTATCTAATAAAAATGGCACAGAACTGCAGTTATTTCCATCCAGTGATTACTGTGAAAAATTGTGAAATTTTTCTATAACATACCTGAGTTGGTTACATATTTTGTGTGACAAACTTAAGATGATACACCATTACTATTAATACTGAGTATTGTCTGAATTATACAAAACTAAAGTAAAGTAATAAGAACAATTGATTCTGTGTTGTCCTAGTGCAGAGAGCTGAATGTTGACTTTTTTGTCAAACATGGACAAATATGATTTCTTCTGCTGCAGCACTATTTTCATTTTGGTTATGCTTGAGGCTGTTGTCTTTTGAAACAACAGAGGGCACAGTTGACATGGATTAGTATTAAGTTTGAAATCTATTTCAGGCATCAAACTTGAGATTTAAAAAAGTTTACGTATATACAGTTTAAGAACTGCACTAGAAGAGTATTTTTTATGATGTGATTATAATAGGTTGAATTCTTTTTCAGCTAAAGAATCAAGCAAGTGGCTTCAGCAAGATCGTTCCTCCCACTCATTCCTTCGATTGTCTTCAGAATCTGCTACAAAGTGCTTGACAGAAAATGACTTTCAGAACTTGGAGACAAATTTATACAGTGGGATGAATTCAAATTTGGCAAAACCAACAGGAAATACAGCATTTCAGCAGTCTGATGACATCAGTAATAAAGAACCTGTATTCAGCAACAACTTCAATAGCGCAACAAATCAACAACCTGCTAATTTACAGCTATTTACATTCCAGGATTTTCCTCCATCATTCCCTTGTCCAACTTGTGGCAATGTGTATCGTTACAAATCATCCTTGGCCAGACATGTAAGGTTAGAATGTGGGAAAAATCCTCAATTTCATTGCCCATATTGCCCACACGAAACAAAACATAAAAGCAGTTTGTTGAGTCATATAGAAAGTAGGCACAGGCAGGAGAAAATGTAGGTCACATGTATAGAAGGAGTTATTCAGAATTTCAGGTTATTACACATAAATCAGTCAGTGAAGGTAGGTGATGTGTAAGAAACACTACAGGAACCATCCAGACAGCTTTACTTTTTTTTCATATGAGTTTGTCTTTATCTTCACCTTTACATGAAATACACACAGATCTAAAAATTGTTAATTTGTTTTGTCAACAATCTAAGTGCATTTGTCCATGTACAAAGTGCCTGCTATGTGAAAGCATAGTTCAACTTTGGAAAGTCAGAGCTTAAAAAAATGGGGGTGAAATTTAGACATTTGCCAACATTAAAACTGTTGTTGTACTTTTAGTGAGTGTCAAATTTCCAACAATGGAAGAATGGCATGTGACATTATAAGAGTGAACTAGTACTCACCTGAGGGAAATGACATCATTTTTTCAGTCTGCAAACATTTGTGCTAGGAAGCCATTCATGAATGGTGTAAGGAAGGAGTATGATTGGTAGGTGATTGGTCTTGAATACACACTTTGACTGAGATTAAAGGAAGCCTGTCATAAAGTGTTACCAGATGGCTGTAGCTTTCATATAGCACATATTGCAGTCATGTATTTATACCTACATTTATACCCATTTAAATTTTTTTTCGTGTTTGTGCTTCATTGTATTTCTTTTACTTGTGCAAGCATTTATGACAGTCTTATGTTTATACCTATAATTATTTGTACAAGCACATATTGCAGTCATATATTTATACCTATAATTATAACTATTACCATTTTTATGTTATGATGAATTGCAGTATTTGTAAATGATATTTCATAATAAAGTGCAGCATCCCTAACATACATGCAGTAAGCATCTCAAATTACAATTCTTTTTTCCCTTGGAAGATTTGTATCTGTTCGCAAGCACTAGTCTCTTACTCAAATCTCTCTTTTTTGTGAATTTCTGTAATATCTTTATATGTCCAGCTGTCTACCAGTATAATACTATTATCTTGGCATCATGGTGTTTGGAACATTGATGGTATATAAAAATTGAAACTTTCAAAGAATCAAGGTCTAATTTTTCAATTTTGGCCTGACTAATGTCTTGAGACATTGGTATGCTGGCTTGATGCTCCCATTGAATTTTATGTATGTATGTACATTCTTTTTTACATTTCTCAATTTAACAGTATACTCTTTTAAACAGCTTTCTGTCAGCAAGAGAAAGCAGTCGGCAACATTCATCAATATATTCTTATTTTGAGTTAGATGTTCAGGTAATTCGAGACTTAAGTGGGGTAAAATATACATTTTTGTTTGTTTTTCAGTTGCAAGTTTAGTAACTTGGTTACCCAGTATCTGCTGCTTCTTTCACAGTTTTTAAGTATTATCATAAATACTTTTTCTTTCTTTCAAACATTTTGTCCTCTTTTTCCATGGGCATTTGTTTTCTCGTAGACTATCATAAATAAAAGTAAATGTGTGTATGGATATTTTGAACTAATTTTTCAATGACTTTTAGGCCATTAGTATTGTGTTTGTTTATTTGCAATTTTCTCTAGGCACGTCTGTCTGTTGTACCATTGTTTTGATAGGGAAATGTGGTTTAAAATGTTCTGCTGCATGTTAACCAATGCTATTTTTATGTTGTTCCCTAGAATACTTAGGCTGTAAATATAAATCATAAATAAGTGCATCTGTTGTGCATAAATGGCACAAAAAACCTATTCATGTCAACTTCTTGGCTTAATTCTGCAAACCACTCATTCTTCTCTTTTGCCTTACCTTATAGAAGATTTTAAAAACATTAAATACACATTTGTATGTGTATGAATAGACACACAAATTTTTCATTACATGTTTTTGAACAGCATATACCACTAGCATTTCTGTCAGTTTTTGTGGTGGAGTATTTGTGTATTCAGCAACATTTTATGTAGATAAATCTTTGTCAATTTTATCAGTACTTAAAAAAAATCCTGTGTCTCAGTGTATTATCATCCACTAAAGGCAACTATTTGAATATTCTTCCTTCCATTTAATGTAAAAGTTTTGTGAAAAATATTAAATATGTAGCTGAGGGTATCTGCTTCGAAATTATCCAAAACATTTGAACTGAATACATTTTTTGTTTATTAGCAACTGTATTGCTATAGAATCAGCTACTTCATCCCAGCTGTGTGTGTGTGTGTGTGTGTGTGTGTGTGTGTGTGTGTGTGTGTGTGTGTGTGTGTGTTTTAATTATTTGATGAACAAGTGCTATTTAGTTTAATCATGAAACTTTAGCAATGTGATATTCAACACAAAACTTCCAAAATGATGCCTGACTGTCGAAGTCTCACTGTGGCTATCAGCTGGATATTACTGCTCTTCAGTGTTTGTTTTCTCCACTGTTGGAACATGATCAGGATAGATAGCTCTTGTGTATTAAAATGACAAAACAGCTGTAATTGTTATAGTAAAACAGTCATCATAGTTATTCATCAGTACTATGCTAACTGACAGATTAAAACTGTGTACTTGTTAGGTACTTGAAATTACAGCTTTTGCTTTTCATTTGCTAAGACGAAGTTGTGGATTTGATTACCATCCTGGCAAACAGTTGTAAAGTACATTGGAAATATTTTTATTACAGCACTTTGTATTGTGGAACAAAAGTTTCATTCTAATCTTGCATACTGACTGTCTGTATTAAGTACCTTTATGTGTCTGTGATGCGTATTTCAGTTGTGTACTAGTGTTAAATAGCAGTCCGGTTTTCATTTTAAATGTTTTCATTTTAGTGTATTTGCAGTAATAGATACTTTTATGTACAACATTTATATGAGTATTCAGTTGTTGTTGAATGTTGCTTGTATTTACTATGCATGTTTGTGGGTTTCATAAGTCTTTAAGCATGTCACATTTCACAAACTGCTGCAACATTATTACCTTTCACTGCAACTGATATATACGTTTTGTTTCAGACAGTGAAAGATTATGGAGTTCCTACTACGAAGGCTGGACGTGTCCCCCCAGCCCACAAAAATTTGGCGAAATTGTGTCAGTGGTCAGTATTAATAGCGAGGAACGAAAGAAATTTAAATGCCCTAATTGCCTGAAAGGTTATTGCTCCAGAGGTACATTGTTACGACATTTGAAGTTAGAATGTGGGAAAGATCCACAGTTCCATTGTCCTAATTGTAGCTATCAGACGAAACATAAAAGCAATCTCCAAAGACATCTAGCAATACACAGAATAGATTAGGTGAAATGGTAGGGTGCCGTGGAAAATGTGTGTATTTAGAGTGCAGCCAGCTGAATATCTGATGTAACATACGCAAGACAAATCTTAGCTTAAAATATTTATGTTTGAAAGGTGTTGTAAACTGATTATATGGTAAACCAGCAACTGAATTATGAAATGGGAAGATTTGTTGCACTAATTAACTTCTTTGATATCTCTCTCTCTCTCTCTCCTTCTCTGTCTCTCTCTCATATGTTGAGAAGGAGAATAAAATGACATTAAACAGTATGGACATATGAAAGCAGTTGTAGGAAAGATGACTTAGATTTGTTATGAGTATTCTGGAAAAGTTCGTTGTGTACCTGTTTGGGTAACCACGTTTGGAATCTTTAGAAGTAGACCTAGTAGCGGAGTATGAAGGAATTTTGAGTGCAGTGTTAAAATCATAATAAGTTGGTATGGTTCTTAGGAGAGAGTAACAGAGAAGCTTAAGGAAGTTAAATGGGAACTGTTGGAGCGAAGGTAGTGTTATTATTAGGAAACAGTATTGAGTAAATTTGGAGAACCACTATTTGAGTTTCACAGTGTGACAATACTTTTGCCTCTGTTTCTATGCATCTGTTCATGAGAGTAGGTTAAGAGAGATTAGGAGAAATGTGAAAGCATACCAGTAGTAATTCTAGGAACAAACGGGAGGAGGGGGACGATAAGTAATGGTAGTAAATACTCTCTTCCATGCAGCGTACAATGGATTGTGTAGCAAGAATGGATTAAAAAACTCATATTCTGGATAGAAAAATTAAAAAATCATTTAAAAAATAAACACACGTACCCTCTGTTTACTCACCACTGATAACTGTATGACATTCATGCACATCTTGTTTATACAACAGCTGATTAAGTGTAGTGTTTCATTGCCTTGTTTTTTCAGTATTGCCAGTGGTAATAACATCTCAAATAATGTGTGGAACAGCAATGAATGTGCTATTCAAATAACAAGCATTGCCGTTTTTATTTTGATTGAAGAGGCAAATATTAAATTGAGGCTTATTTGAAATTCTAATGCATACTAGCTGTCTAACAGAGAACCTTTAAGCCCCTAGTCATAACACACAGCACACACAAAATAAGTTAAGATTCCAAAATGGAGTGTTATGGTGTCATATTCGAGATTTAGATAGAAATTTACTGGACTTTTATTAGGTTGTGTGTCGTTTGGATTCAAAAACTTGTAAATTATCTTTGTGTTCAAAATCCATCACTCCAATGAAATATATTCAAGTGGCAGGATATTTTAGTCTCATTTTATTGTTGTTGTTGTTGTTGCTGCTCATTCCTTGTTTCATACATAATGTTATTCATGATATGAACTACACAAAATAATTAAAATTGTCCCTAGTATTGTAATAATGGAAACATTTCATCTGAGATGTTAATGAAATGAAAAGAGATTTGTTAATGTATATCCCCAAGTGTTCTCAGAAATGTCAAATGCCTGTCAGAGGTGGATAAAGAAAACGGTGTGCAGTGAGTTATGTACACAGTGTTTTTTCAATAATTAAGCATAAGAATGTAAATTGGATAGTTGTGAAGAGAGAATATTGACTGCTTTAGTGAAGGGAATTCGTATTGGAAATGATTCGTAGTAACAGTCTACATTGTATGCTTAAAACATTTGTTTTGGGCATGCCACTTTTATATTAATGGCACACACATTAGAGTTTAATAAAGTGACATAAAAATAAGCTTTAGCTTACATAATTCTGTTTTTATTTCCCCCCTCTCTCTCTCTTTAACTTCCTCCTGACCATTGTCTACAACCTATCCCAGCATAACCTGAAAACAGTATTTGAAATCACAGTTGTCGTTGTTATTATTTATTACTTTAAGCGTCCATTAGTTTCAGAGATTAGAGATGATAAAAACTGAGGTTTGTATTTTGCAGTTGTATATCCAGTGGTATGAGTCATAACTGTCATATATGTATCACAATTTAGTTATAATAGAAGGAAACATTCCACGAAGGAAAAATATACCTAAAAACAAAGATGATGTGACTTACCAAATGAAAGTGCTGGCAGGTCGACAGACACACAAACGAACACAAACATACACACAAAATTCAAGCTTTCGCAACAAACTGTTGCCTTATCAGGAAAGAGGGAAGGAGAGGGAAAGACGAAAGGATGTGGGTTTTAAGGGAGAGGGTAAGGAGTCATTCCAGTTCCGGGAGCGGAAAGACTTACCTTAGGGGGAAAAAAGGATGTGGATGGATATGTGTGTGTGTGCGAGTGTGTACCCGTCCTTTTTTCCCCCTAAGGTAAGTCTTTCCGCTCCCAGGACTGGAATGACTCCTTACCCTCTCCCTTAAAACCCACATCCTTTCGTCTTTCCCTCTCCTTCCCTCTTTCCTGATGAGGCAACAGTTTGTTGCGAAAGCTTGAATTTTGTGTGTATGTTTGTGTTCGTTTGTGTGTCTGTCGACCTGCCAGCACTTTCATTTGGTAAGTCACATCACAATTTAGTTAAAAATATATGATTTTTTTTTAAGTAATGAAATCTAAGAACATTCCACATTCAATTTTGTATGTATGTTTGGTTTAAGAAAAGTTGTGTTAAGTGAAATACTGAATGCAAAGCAGTTCACCAAGAATAAACTATGTATTTCAAGTAATGAAACTCCACCACTTCTTCTGTATTTCCAGTGCTATAAAGTCATAAATCTTTCCTCCTCTTAGTAACCCCTGAATGAATTCAATTTTGTATGTATGTTTAGTTTAAGAAAAGTTGTGTTAAGTGAAATACTGAATGCAAAGCAGTTCACCAAGAATAAACTATGTATTTCAAGTAATGAAACTCCACCACTTCTTCTCTATTTCCAGTGCTATAAAGTCATAAATCTTTCCTCCTCTTTGTAACCCCTGAATGAATGCAATTATGTGAGATTCTGTGGCCGTAATTTCTTTGTATAGGTCTTTAAGCAGGGTAAACAATATTTTTCGTAGGAACTTATTCTTGCCTGTAGATTTATTCGCTGAATGAACATACAACATGGTTTTGTGTGGATGCACTTCCTGCGGATTATTATTAAGTAACATTTAACATGCAAATTTCCATTGCTTTCTTCAACTTTTATGTATTTAGGTTAATGTTGCAAGAAAATCCTTGCTGTATGTGTCTTTAGTAGTTTTGAACGTACTTAGCCTGACAAATCAGAGATTTATATTCATCAAGTATAAACATGCAATATAGAACCTTGGAAAAATATGATGATGGAAAAGAGACTGTAAGTTGACATGTAAGTTGTAGATGAATGACACCATTGTGTGGCATGGAGATATTGTTTTGGCTAGAGACACTCTACTTATAACAGAACCGACTGGTCCATACGAAATCAGTAAGTGGAAATAAACTAAGATCTAATGGAGAGAGACAGCATTTAGGTTGAAAGAAGGGGACAGTTTACATTTTTGGAGACAGAAAAGCAAGAATTGGTGCCTTAGATATGGAATATTAAAGGGAACTTCCTGTAAACAGATCTTAAAATGAAACAAACCCACAAGAATGATGAAAAGAAATTTGTTTGTGAAAAAGATTAAACATAAACATTTTGCCCTTTGAACAGGCTACCATTTTTCATTTGTTGTCTTTCTATTCTACTCCTACTCCATAGTCTTTCTTTCTCTCAAGAGCATGAGGAATAAATATAGACTTCTGCAGTCAGCACAGTGTCAGTAATGTTATTCTATATGTATTATTTCATTTTCCTCCATTATTTTTGCTAGTATTGCAGGTAGCCACTCTCAGGGTGATTTTGTGTGTTACTGAAGCAGTGCACCACAGCGTTACGTACATACTGTTGCGTCTTCTTGTTTGCTGTGATTGAGGTATCATGGAACTCCTGTTTTCACCTGTTTATGAGAGCATGAGGTAGAGGAGCTAAGTGCTTTGTTGATATTGATTTCCATTTAATTTTATTAGGCAATACTGGTGAATCAGGTAATAGACACTGCTACATAGCACTGTTCGCAGCAACTGGTTGTGATTGAGATAAGTCAGTTTTTTATGTTTCTTAAGCTGCAAAGTATAAAGTTTTGTCTATGAAACAACTGCATTTGCATTGTATGCATGTAGGCTGCCTGTTAGCAGCTAGGATAGGAGAAGCTTGTATACATCAGGCTGTTTAAACTATCAGGAAGTCCTTGTCTTCTTTGCAAGGCTAAGACAAAATGCCTGAGCTGGTTTGTGTGATATTCTGGTTATTGATTTCTCCATTGTTTCCACAGGAATCACTCATCTGTCTTCCTGGTAGGCTTGTATAGAACCATTTTATAAAGTTATCTCAGATCACTCATTCTATCAGTGTGGTGTACTTCGTGATATTCTCATCTAGGGTAAGGTATTAATTTAGTATCAAATGTCATTGTTTGTGATATCTATTGTGGACGCCCATAAATTATTTCTTGGAAATTTCATCTTGGATGACTTCGATCCTTGACTGATATTTTGCTGAATGTGTCCAGTTCTCACCTCTGTAAAGTAGTGTGAGACCTGCCATTACTCTGTCAAATTTAATTCTGATCTTGTGTGTTATGTGTGTGAAAAAGAGTATATGCTGGAAAACATAAGTTTTTATGTGAAATATTTTTTGAGTTGTTGTGTTATAACACACCCATATATTTGAAATGTGCCATTTGTTTAAGGCTATATACTGCAATTTAACATTTCACTGTTCTTACATTTGAAGGCAAATAAATTTGTCTTTTCTGTCAGTGCTTTAATATGATATTGTGATACTTTTGCACCATTAGGCATGCTAATAAGTCCCTCTGTCTCACTTATGTATATTAATCCACTTTCACAGCTTTCATCTGCAAGAAGGTGCAGTATTTCCATAGAGAACAGCAGATTACCAATTTTGTTATTGGTAAGGTAAACTAGTTTCATGACCACCTATTTTAGAAAATGGTCACAGAGCCATGACAGTTGTAGCATGATGGCTATTGATCTGTGTCCTTATTCTTGTCATCCTTGTCTTTGTTTCAAATTGTCATTATTTTATCAGTGGTATTCTTAGCCTCAGATGATACAAACCACTTTTTGGAATTCCACCTTCCAAGTCTTCAGCATCACATCTCCAGTGAATGTTCTTGCTTGGTGTCTGCAGAGCAGAATAGTTTTATTTTTGTTCATCAGTAAGGCATGATGTCTAAGATAAACATCCAGTTGAAAACATCCAGTTGACACACATTACAATGTTGGCTATAAGGCTCAGTCCCCTGGCCAACCACAGCAGGAGGTGTGCAGCTCAACAAAAGTCTTGTGGTTATAAAACACCACATCTGAATTAACATAACAAACTAATACATCTTAAGTGATAAATCATAGAATAACAGCTACATTACAACAGCGGCATACACCTGGTTTGTCCATATTATCTAGTAAATTCAAATTAGAGTTAGTTTAATGATTTTGTGGTTACATATGTGCAACTAATTAACAGAAATTCTCATTTTGTTTTATATGTTTCACCTTGTTCTTTAAGAAGTATTTTCTGTAGCCTAAAATATATATGTATACAGGGTAGTCAGAAACAGTCTGAAAGGCTTGTAAGGGTGCTTTAAGGTAGTTGTGCTGAGAAATAATTGTCAAGAAAAAAATTGAATATGTTGCACTGTTCTGAGTTAGCATTGAAGTTAGCTAATCAAGACATTGCATGCGAAAATTCTAGTGGCATGCCAGAGACGGTGTCACCTAATACATTCTTCATTTGGTTTCCTAGAATCGAACAAGAGACTGATACAAAAATTGGACATAGAATAGTAGTAAGAAATGAATGTGAGCCAAAGGGTGGGCATTCCCATGCATTATCATCTATGCTCTGAGAATGACTTGACACTCATTATATTTCGTGGACCGCTTAAATTTGCATGTGCAACAGCCTGCTTGGCTAATTTAAATGCTAATTAAATTGGAAGTGGCATTATGTATTGAACTTTTTTCTTAAGGGTTATTTTTCAGAACAACCTACCCTGCAATATCCCTACAAGCTTTTCAGACTGTTTCTGACCACCCTGTGTACATGCAGCACTTTCCATTAATATATACTAACATTCTCCGTATAGGCTATAAACTGTTCTGTCACTGTCACATAAGTAGTGATAATTTTCTTCTGCCTCCGACACTATGATAACTTTTGTGCTGGTGAATATGACAACTTTTTGCTGGTGAAGTTTTTCTGTTTTCAGTACTATAACCAATTGTCATAGCAACTGAGGATTGGTGAGACATCTGCATTGAAGATCAAATTAAAGCTGTAATTACTAAAGTGACTCAGTCACCCCTTCCTCCTGTTTCTATATTTCACCCACAACATGAGTTTCATGATTCTCCTGTCAGGTTACAAACAAGAAAGGGAGACAAAACAGTACTGCACTGGTTGAGTAATATACATAAGCAACTAGATGAAAGCCATGTGCAATAATATCTGAATCTATTAGGGTATCTGGCATCATGATTGTGTCACTGAGCCAAAAGAATTTTAATGAAAACATTAAATATGTAATTTTTCTTATTGTTAATGCGGATTATGTTCAGTTAGGACAACACAAGATAACTTGGGTATGAATATTACATTTTGCTTTTTCATAAAAATTAATGATGTAATTGATTAAAAGAAAAATTATCCAGAAATATGAAAAATATACAGAGACAAATGGACTGGCCAGTACTTCCTTAGTGCAGTACGGCTGCCAGTCACAAAACATTTCCCTTGCTAACTCTTAATTTAGGGTAGGTTATACTCTTTTCCCCTCTCTCTTCTTTCCTCCCTGATGGGACAAGTTTCCCAAAGCTAGATTTTATTAATTTTTGTGGGTTTTGTGCAACTGTCAGCAATACTGATCCAAGGTATGTACTGGCCAGCCCATCTGCCTCTTTGTATTTTTTTCACATAACTGATGTAATGTACAGTCTGAATGGATATCTATAATTAAAAAGGTGATAAAATAACGATTACAGGCTCTTTTAACAATTACTTGCTCTGGTGTTGTTTTCTTTTAATTTTCAGCAACATTTGAGCATTGCATCTTAATCTTGAGGGAACTTCTTTTCTGTCACACATTTATGTAATTCTTTCACCCGTCATATGAAAGAGCAAGGGTGGTTTTTAAGTCATTGTTTACTGTTTCCCTTTCCTAATTTTTAATCTGAGTGAGCTGTATTAGTTTTTATTGCTTAAGTACTTCTGAATGTTTTAGCATATTTGGAATCAGTTGTATTATTACACGTGAATGGTGGGAATATGTTGAAATCGGAGAACGTGCAACACCTTCTGATTCTTTTTTGAAAACACATTTTTCATGCAATAGTGAATCCATTATATTTCATATGATTTTTTCTCATTTTTATAGGTACTTTCAGTGTGGGGCCTGTTTTAGATTGGACTACTTCACAAACAAAGATAAATTTGAAGCCATCTGTAGAAGCAACTGATAAAAGAGAAGCGGTGAAATTATTTTTACCAAACCAAATTACAAATGACGAGTTGTTCCTGAACAGCAGTACTGCAGTCACAAAACCAGACCAGCCGCCACTATTTAAAGCAACTTATCATAGTGAGGGTGCAGTGGGTCAGTTTGCTTGCGCTAAGTGCAACAAAACATTTTGTCACATGCGTATTTTTGTAGAACATTTGGCTCTGGAATGTGTTCAGAAACCTCATTTCCAGTGCCCTTACTGCCCCCAAACTATTACAAAGAAAGGCAACCTCAAGAGGCATATAAGAGAAATACATAACTGTGTTTTGTGACTGGAGTCTGTGAACTGTTTACCTTGCTCAATTTGAAGAGTCACTGGACATATATATTTATTTATTTATTTTATTTTTTTACTAGGTAACTTTATCCAAAATTCAGTGTCACTGTCATCATATATGATTAAGAAGCTGGTACCCCAGTAACGTGTCTTCACATATTGAAGAATAAATGGTTGTCATACGTCACGCAGTAGTTAACTTCAATTTTTTGGATTTGAAAGTATTTCATCCGGCTAAAGTTCTTGTGCGCATGTTTTAAAAATCATGGGATTGTACTTTTGAAGTTAATTATCATTTTTCTGTTTAATTCTGACATTTTACAACAAAATATCATTTGTGGTATACTGAATGGAAATTTTTGTTAGTTATTATTTATAGAAAAGATGCTAGATGATTGTTTTTGTCACCTTTGATTTAAATTTATTCATTTATATATTTTACTTGATCTTAATTTTGAGTATTCAGTGATCAAAGTGTATTTCTACATAATCATTTCGACATCAACCAAAATGATTGGATTAAGATGATAACACATTTGCTCTAAGGCGTATTTGACAAAACATAACCTTTTTACTCATGTGTTATAAAATTTATTTAACATTAGTATTATTGTTGTAAATGTGGGATAGACTGTGTAGTATTCAGCACGAATTATCAGTTCAGTTTAATGTTGCCACAGTTGAAAATTTCATTATGTAATAAGACTGAAATAAATTTTCTGATTGATAATGCAGAAATAATATCCTGAACTGACAGTCATTTCAGGATTATGCATGGTTGTTAAAAAAATTGCTGAAACAGCTGAAACCTGTTACCTTTTAACTTTTTTCTGAAAGCATACAATGAATACTTATAGAAATCTTCGTTAGCATACAAGTTTTTGATCTTCAGAATTTGACACGTTTTCTATGGAGAGGGTATGCTGTATATTCAGTTACTTTATATAGGAGTAAATGATCTATGACTATATACCATCTGCAGACAGAAACAAAACGTTGTAGTGATTGGTAAGCAAAGTGGTTGAAAGTTCATCATGATAAAATAAATTATGATTAAAAAATGCAGACTAAAAAGTCATGTTGATGTAGAGATCAACTAATATTATATCAATTTTAAATGGAAATTGAAACTACTTGAAACGAAAAGGGGCATGTACTTGCCAAAGTGAAATAAGAAAAACTGACCAGTGGCAACAGATAAAAAACCATATATACGTATAGACAAAAAATATGAATCTGCAGCTTTGAGAATTTTAGAGCAATTACTATCTCAGGAGGAGGAGAAAGATAAGAAATCATGTGCTCCCTCCCATTGAAGGCCTATAATTAAAGTTCCAAAGACCAGAGTGTCCCTATGCATGTGTTTAAAATTAGTGTTTAGGCTGTTCTTTTTTGCCCACATCAGTAGTTGGTAAGTAAATCCTGCTCTTCTGTTTCCTGTGGCAAAAATAGGATAGGAATCATTCACCCTTAGATGCCACATTGTAAATGGCCTGCAAAATGCAACTTATAAGTCAGAATGTGTTCCACAGTTGAAAATAAAAAGCTTTATGAACTATTTTTAAAAGTTTTTCTAGACAAATCCATCTTAGTTTGAGTATTGTATTGTATTATTATCATCTGTAGTTTACATCCAGGGTGGGTCCTACAAGAAGTAACAGCCCTTTTATTTCCTGAATGGCTCAATATATCGAAACACTGTTGTAGGTGAATCATAGTACACAGAGAGGCATACACGATTAATGTTGTCAATTGTTGAACTGTAGGATCACCTGAGATATGAAAGTAATTTTGTTTAATGGCATGGCTTGTTAAAGAAATCACACTTGGATGTGCTTGCACCAAGACAGAGATCTCCGGTTGCTCTCAGTTTTAGCATATTTTTCAAATTACATCACAAAAATTTCAGCATCAACATTAACTGGCGTTATATTACTGTTCTCATCTTCTGTGAGCTTTTGAATGATATTAAAAATAAGAATATAGTGATGTAACACTTGTTGATGTTGATATTAAAATATGCCTTGAAAGTATCTTAGAAACAAACTAAAATTCAGAGCAGCTTGTGGGAGAGTTATGTACAGCATATACTGAACAGTATCCCTAATATGTTCTGATTGCTAAAATCTTATCTGACCTTGTATCCGTGTTGTATAAAATAAGGCCAGGTGGAAATATGTCCATAGCTTTGGTCTGTCTTCTTGCAGCATATACCAATGGAAAATGGCAAGAGAGCCTCATTGGGCTGTGTTTACATTGGACTCTGTCCACCTTGCCTCTCAGTGTTTTGTTGATTTCTCAGATACTTTTACCAAAAGATTCAGAGCCAACATTAATAAGTGCTATATTATTATAATTGTATTATAAAAAATTTTTGAACATTAAAAAAATTACATCACCCAATTAAAAAAAAAAAAAAAAAAGAAGAAGAATGCTTCCTTCAATATCTCCGTTGATGTACAAGTTGACAGCTTTAACCATATAACAAAATCAGATGCTCCTTTACTCATGGAAAGCTTGTTTTATTATATTAAAATATTCAGTAAATAAAAGGATTTCTGTCGTATGTGACTCACCTTTACAGTCGTTACTCCATCCTGGTTTTCCCATTGTTTGGTTTCACCCTGTACACTCCTACTTACATTCTGAGATGTATTTGGAAATGTTAACTCCTTTTATGTAAACAACACTATTTGGTTCAGGAGGGGGTTGGGGGATTATTTACATTTAAGCAGATGGTGTTATTTATGGTTACTGACAATTTGCAGTTGATGTACTAACATTTTGAGATCATCTACATTAATCCTCTGCAAACCATTGTAAAGTAAATGGATTTAACCACATATTAGCATTCTTTCCCATTCCATTCATGATGGATTGCAGGAAGAATGCTTAAATGCTTCAGTAATTCATCTGACATTGTCATTGAGGTCCATATAGCAGCAGTATGTAGGAGGCTGTAGTATATTCCCAGATTACTCAGTGAATACTGTTCATGACACTAGGCTGTAGTATATTCCTAGATTACTCAATTAATACAATTCGTGACACTTTGTAAGCAGACTTTCACGTGTTAGTTGTTTTCTATCTTCAGTTGTTCACCACTAAGAATTTCTCAGCATTTCTCTGTGACACTGTGTGGTGGGCCACACAAACTGGTCACCATTCATGATTCCCTTCTCTGTATACATCCAGTATAACCTGTCAGTCCTATTTGGTGTTGTTCCTAGACAAATGTGAGGTATATTTTAGAATGGGTCACATGAATGTTTTGTAAGCAAGCTTCTCTGTAGGCTGGGTGAGTTTACTCAGTTCTTGTCAATAAACTGACGTCTGTCACTGCTTTACCTTTGACTGCATCTATGTGATCATTCCATTTCGCATTCGTAACAAATTGTTTACCCACGTATTTGTACTCCTTTTTTTTTAAGTGCACAATTTTACATTTCTCAACATTTAAAACATGTTGCCAAGTTTTGCACCACTTTGAAATTTCATCAAGGTCTGCCTGGATATTAGTACAACTTTTTTCAAATAGTACTTCATTACAGATAACTGCATCATCCACTTGAAGGTCGAGATTACTACTAACTTTGTCTGCCAGGTCATTAATATACTACATGAACAGCAAGGGTCCCAACACATTTCCTCGTGAAACACCTGAAGTTGCTTGTGCATGTGTCTATTACTTTCTATCTGAGCTTATATGCTGCACACTACCTACTGAGACAGTCTCAGTCCAGTCACAAATTTTGTTTGGTACTCAGGCAAATGCTTTTCAGAAATAAAAAATACTGCACTCACTGTATTGCCATTATCCATGACTTTCCGGATGTCTTATGAGAAAAGTGTGAGCTGGGTTTTGCGTGACTGATGTTTACAGAATGTATGCTGATTGGCATGGAGTTTGTAATACATCATTATGGCTTAGCTCATAATGTGTTTTGAAAATCTATGGTCAGTGGGTGTCATGACAGTGGACAGTTGTTTCGTTGATCACTTCTGCTACCCTTCTTGCAGATAGATGTGATCTGTGCTTTCCTCCAAACACAAGCGCACGATTATTTGTTTGAGGGAACTGTAGTATATTATAGTTAATTAAGGTTCTAACTCATCTGCATATTTTTTATAGGCTATGACAGTGATTCCATCATTCAGTTTTAGGGATTTCATTTTTTTCTCAGTGTTTCCTCTCAGAAGACGATTACAGTGGTAAAAAGTTTGACAATAATAAATGTATCATTCTTCTCTCCTGTGGTGCAAGAATTAAACTGGAGCACTCCTCATAGATCTTACTTCAGCATTTATGGTTTGGTTTGCTTCCCTCAGTTTTGGTTCCTGTGTTGTCCTTGAGCATCTTAGTAACTTTGGTGTCACCAACAACAGCCTTAACCTGTAACTAAAATTACTTTGGTTTTTGTGAGAGATGTTTTGATAAGATTCTGCTATAGCAGTTGTTGAAGACTCCACTCTTTGCCATTTATTTCATTTAGCACTCTCTACCTGTATCCTATGCATAGTTTTACACCTATTGTGCAATAGTTACTGTTTCTTTGAGACTTTCTTTACAGAGACTGTGTATTATGGCTAGCCGTTGTCCTCATGAACCGTTCTACCAGGTATATATCTGACCAGCTACTCTTCTTACTGTTGCTAAATCTACTTTACTGAACGTGTAAATCTTTGTATTTTGTTTTAGTTGCCCATTCATAGCTTGATAATCATTGTTGCTACAACCTGCCTTGTGCTCACTGATACCAGTTTCAATGTCCACAGCCTCAAAAAGTCATGTCTTTTTGTTGCCATTTGACCTATTTTCTTCATGAGTGGACTTCTGAACTCTCTGTTCAAGTACATTACTGGCCATTAAAACTGCAACACTGTGAAAGTGGCAAGCAACAAACATCAAATTGGCATAAAGTGTACTACGTTCATGGACAGCAAATGATTACACCATTTCAGTGCAGCTGCATGGAATGGATAGGAGTTACACCATCTGTTTTCTGTGTATAATTATGATTATACAGTATGTTTCTCATTCAGATATAACATCTACATCTACATCTACATTTATACTCCGCGAGCCACCCAACAGTGTGTGGCGGAGGGCACTTTACGTGCCACTGTCATTACCTCCCTTTCCTGTTCCAGTCGCGTATGGTTCGCGGGAAGAACGACTGTCTGAAAGCCTCTGTGCGCGCTCTATAATCTCTCTAATTTTACATTCGTGATCTCCTCGGGAGGTATAAGTAGGGGGAAGCAATATATTCGATACCTCATCCAGAAACGCACCCTCTCGAAACCTGGCGAGCAAGCTAAACCGCGATGCAGAGCGCCTCTCTTGCAGAGTCTGCCACTTGAGTTTGTTAAACATCTCCGTAACGCTATCACGGTTACCAAATAGCCCTGTGACGAAACGCGCCGCTCTTCTTTGGATCTTCTCTATCTCCTCCGTCAACCCGATCTGGTGCAGATCCCACACTGATGAGCAATACTCAAGTATAGGTCGAAAGAGTGTTTTGTAAGCCACCTCCTTTGTTGATGGACTACATTTTCTAAGGACTCTCCCAATGAATCTCAACCTGGTACCCGCCTTACCAACAATTAATTTTATATGATCATTCCACTTCAAATCGTTCCGCACGCATACTCCCAGATATCTTACAGAAGTAACTGCTACCAGTGTTTGTTCCGCTATCATATAATCATACAATAAAGGATCCTTCTTTCTATGTATTCTCAACACATTACATTTGTCTATGTTAAGGTTCAGTTGCCACTCCCTGCACCAAGTGCCTATCCACTGCAGATCTTCCTGCATTTCGCTACAATTTTCTAATGCTGCAACTTCTCTGTATACTACAGCATCATCCGCAAAAAGCCGCATGGAACTTCCGACACTATCTACTAGGTCATTTATATATATTGTGAAAAGCAATGGTCTCATAACACTCCCCTGTGGCACGCCAGAGGTTACTTTAATGTCTGTAGACGTCTCTCCGTTGATAACAACATGCTGTGTTCTGTTTGCTAAAAACTCTTCAATCCAGCCACACAGCTGGTCTGATATTCCGTAGGCTCTTACTTTGTTTATCAGGCGACAGTGCGGAACTGTATCGAACGCCTTCCGGAAGTCAAGAAAAATAGCATCTACCTGGGAGCCTGTATCTAATATTTTCTGGGTCTCATGAACAAATAGAGCGAGTTGGGTCTCACACGATCGCTGTTTCCGGAATCCATGTTGATTCCTACATAGTAGATTCTGAGTTTCCAAAAACGACATGATACTCGATACCTTTGAGTGATTGTTATTTCTGAGAAGACGTAAGGGAAGACACTTTTGGAATCGCACATTGGAGTTCTTGGTCCGTCAAGACTGTGTTTTGACATTCCATTTTACTGCTACTCGTGTTTGTTAAGGTCTTGTTACTTGTTTGTGTATGGACAGTGTTCAGGTGAACTGTACTCATTGGCGTGCAGGGTCTTACTAGCTCTGCATGACTATCACACTTGAAAGCAGATATATTGTATTTTTGAGGATCATACACGCGAGGCATGCAACCTGAGTCAGGAAATAGCTAGTTTGCAGCATCATGGGTAGTCAGCATGGTGACCATTGTTTCAGCTTTCCTTGACGTAACACAGAGAGAGGGGTGGTGACAGTAGTGCACCCAAGGATAACACTGGACACATTAGTGGCACCACGTCATTTTATCAAATGAGTCTCGGTTCTGTATATAGCATCTTGAGGACACATCCCTGTGTGTAGGTTCTGTGGATAAAAAAAACATTGCCAGATTGCGTTTGTCATAGTAATACAGGTTCAGCATCTTGTATAGTGATATAAATACCCTTGGGTACTCAACAGGATCACCTCTAGTTTGCATAGCCAGTAATTTCGACAGCAACCATTACATTTCTCTGCATTATCATCAAGACCTCCATGAAATTATCTTTCAACAAGGTAATGCAAGACTGCAACTTGCCTGTACTGTTCTGACAACACCTTGATACAGAGGTTGCTGGACTGTTGGGTAGATCTCCCAACTTTCGAAAACATCTGGTCGTCGGTTGCGAAGAGGTTGGCATACCACCACTCACCTGCCACTATGATTTATGCATTATTGGCATAGAGTCAAAACAGCACGGAATGTGAGTCGGGTTTGACTCAATGATCAACCAGGTTAGACCCCTTGTTACTGTCAGATGTGGCTGTTGCAGCTCTGTGTACTAAATTTTACACCTTGTAAAAAGGTAAACATCACTCAGGGATTAGGTCTAAGGCCTGTACTGACATGTCAACTGCTACCTAAAGGCAGTACAATGAGCGGTCTACAGCTGTGGGACACGTGTGATCAGCATGTCGTCGGTCCCTGCGGCCTTTATTGCCAGTGGATGAATCCTGCTGACGCTGTTGCTCCTTTATTCGAACAGCTCCTCATTTGGCCTCTTGAGGCTGAGTGGACCCCATTCTAGACCCTCCTAACTCATGTTATGGCTGGAGATGGATTGCCACTACAAGGGGTGGTGGAACTAAGTTGTTAGCATCAGAAAGCCAGTAGAACAACACCCTAAGTGAGGTAGCAATGGAGCCGTGTATGGATGCCTTGTAGGCGCCCAATGTATCAACACAGAAACATCATTTTAGAACTTTTATTTATTACTCAATAAACTACAGCAGTCATGTTGGTGCTCACAGAAGTCAGCTTTCCCAGGATGTGAGCTGTAGGCAGTGTGTGATGAGGTGCTACTGTCAGCAGCATCGCAAGGGTGGTAGAGTGATAATGCCAGCAACACCCAGAAGAGCGGTGACCACAGCAGCGGGCGGCAAGAAGTTTGCCCACACTGGAGAGTAAAAGCATGTCCAGCTGCATTGGACAAGGCGTGCCAAAACCACACTGTGAGTCCAGTGTGGATGAGAAGGCTCACAGCAGTGTCAGTGTCTGTCTGCATCAACAGAAGCAGGCAGCAAGGGGTTTGCCCACACGACCAGTGGTGTTCATCGGTGGGTGGCTCGTGGCCTCGGGCTCGAACAGTTGGCAACCGTGTAGGGGGCTGGCAGCAGCTGAAGTAGGCCCTGAAGTGATCTGCTGGTTATAGGCTGTTACATTTGCAGCATTGGATTTGATACGAACCACAGCTATCTGATGCAGAGGCAGGAGGTGGTGACTTGTCAATCCGTGTAGGCCCGTAGAGCCCTAGGTGCCCCATGGGGCTGGTGTGTGGCAGATTGCAATACCTTTGACTAAAAATGACAAGTATCTATAACTCACCAGGGGACTGACAACTTCCACGGCAGCTTAACATCACACTATCTTGCACATACCTGATGGGTGTGAATCCTTCACCGATTTGCCTTTGTGCAGCAGCTCACTTTCATATTGGACTTCATTCGCTTCCCAGGTACACCACTCTGGAGTTGATCTATTGCTGTAAATTTCTCGACCATCGCATGCAACTTAGCAACAGCATCTTCGTGTGGCATCAGTCTGATGAGAAATAAGGCTGCTGGCACTGCTGTCAAGGCTGCAGTCGTCCTGTCTCAGCCTTCTCTCTCTTCCATTCCACTAGATGATTTCCATGTTGCCATCTGTCGGCAGGTGGTGCCACTTTGGCATCATCACTGGTCTCCTCTTCACAGGAACAAGCTCCAGTGAATTAAATCTTTCCCAGTGGTTTGGCTGACCACATCTCGGCCCTCTCACCACGAGGAGTTCATTTTAGCTAGGTTGCTTATTGGGCGCTGACTTTTTGGCCATCACCATTTGTTAAGTGGTGGTCCCTCGCCACTTTGTGCTCATTGTCGTCAACCTTTGACAGTGTGGCATTTCCTGACTGAATGCCATCAGCTGTTTTATCAAATGACGTGTGGACAGTCGACTGTGTACTCCTCTTTATCCATGTAGCAATATGGCGAAGAACATCTAATCTTTGGTTTGAGATTTCCGTTGTGTCTACAGTGTATTTTGTGGACCTTGCTCCAGGAGGAAGTCCTTGTTTTTACCTCTCTTTCCTTCCATCGAGTGTGCTTAATATGTTAACATCTTTTTCATATTAATGTTCTAAGATTATGACATTGGTGCTTGTGCCCTAAAACGAAACCAAACCAAAAGTATTTATATGATCTTGGCTCATCCTTTTTTGCTACGGCATCGGTTTCTATCACAATAGAACCATGGCTCGGACATGAAGCAACTTGATCACTCATGCCGCAGGGTCTTTGCCTTTCTGCAATGTCAATTCTAATACGTCTGTAGGCCCCTGCTTGGTTCCAGCATGTGGTAATCATCTCAATGCCTTGGAGCCACTACTTATCATAACAGCAGGTAGCCCCTGCATCTGTCTGGCTGTGGTCTGCCCCACTTCCATGGCCTCTTTCAATAGTTACAGCAGTACCGTTATTTTTCTCAGTTGTGCCAAAAAATAGTGGTGGCACTACACTAAAAAATAATTCTGAAATGGTATCGGTAATCGAACCCAGGTCCTTTGAAACTAAAGGCAGTGACACTAACAGTTTGGCTACTTGTACACCCTGCGTACTCTCAGATAACCTACATATTTGCTCATGTATTCTTCACACTACTGTGTAAAAGCAAAAAAGTAAAATTTTGCTATTTGGTATCCTTTCTACTGTTGCAATTTTATTGCCCAGCAGTGTAGTTTTCAGAGAAGTCATTTCAAATTGATTTGCAGGTGTCTTTTCACACTGAGCACGAAAGTGTAACTCTCCCAGTCAATTGGTGGATGACTAAATTCTCCCCCATTGATGACAATGTGATTGAGAGCATATTTATTAGCAAGCTGTGATTTTTGGTGACATATGGAGGAGAGTTTGGTGGTCATATTTACCGTAAACATAATGAAGTAGTTTCATTGGTACAATAGTTACACACATTTAATTAAATGTGATACACTACTTTATGCAGACCATTTACAAATTTTTTGTTCAAGAACTCAGTCAAGAAAGGAAGTGGTAATCAAAAAGAAAGAACTTTAAACAGCTTGCATATGTATTTAAATTATCAGCCATGATATTTCCATGTGAAAGAGTTCTGTGGCTGTGTACTTCAGCGTTTTGTCTACCAAAATTGGTTTGATAGAAAGTTGAAAATTATTTTTCCTTCTGGTATCATACCTTGATGACTTACTGCTGTTGTCCAACAGAAGTGGGTTATTCATAAGAAATTTCACCAAAATAAATGTAAGAATTGTTTAGATACACTAGTGAAACAATGGCAAAACAGTCATGGTGTCAGGCATGAAGGTGATCGTAGATGTGACATTAATTTCCATATTAAAACTGGGCGCCTTACTTGATCTAAAACCCAGAATCTTGTCTTTCATTGGCAATTTTCTTACCAACCAAACTATGCATGCACATCTCACTAGGCCTACTTGAAATGGAGAGATACTGGCAGAATTGAAACTGGAGGACAGGTCTGTAGTCATGACTGACTAGCTCAATCAGTAAGAGCATTGCCCATGAAAGGCAAAGTTCTGGCCTAGAGGCTGCATCTTGGTTGCCATTTTGACCTGTGTGGTATTTTCAAAATGGCACACAAACTACTGCAGAGTGAAAGATTCATTCTGAAAATAATCTCTATGTTATGGCTAAGCCATTTCTCCATGCAGAGTCACAGATAGGCACAACAAAAAGACTGTTACAAATACAGCTTTCGGCCCATAAAGTCTTCATCAAAAATAGATGACACACACACACACACTCTCTCTCTCTCTCTCTCTCTCTCTCTCTCTCTCTCTCTCGCGCACACAAATGCAACTCTCACATGCGCGACTGCATTCTCAGGCAACTGTAGTCACACTGCGAGCAGCAGCATCAGCCCGTGATGGGAGTGGTGACCGGGTGGGGGTAAGGCGGAGGCTGGGGTGGGGATGGGGAGGGGTAGTTGGGTAGGGGTGGCGGACTGTGCAGTGCTGCTGGGGAGTGCGCTGGGAAGAGGTGGAGAGAGGATAAGGCAGCTGTATGCAGCTGGGAGTTTAGATGGAAGGCAAGGGGAGAGGTGGGTGGGGGTGGGATGGGGTGGAAACGAAGAGAAGTAAAAAGACTGGATGCAATGGTGGAATGAGGGCTGTATAGTGGTGGTATGGGAACAGGGTGGCTGGATGGGTGAGGACAATGGGACAATGACTAATGAAGGTTGAGGCAAGGAGGGTTACGGGAACATACGATATATTGCAGGGAAAGTTCTCAGCTGCGCAATTCAGAAAAGCTGGTGTTGGTTGGGAGGATCCATGTGGCACAGGTTGTGAAGCAGTCATTGAAATGAAGGATGTCATATTTGGCAGCATCCTCAGTAACCAGGTGGTCCACTTGTTTCTTGGCCACAGTTTGTTGGTGGCCATTCATGCAGACAGACAGCTTGTTGGTTGTCATGACCACATTGAATGCATCATAGCGGTTGCAGCTTAGCTTGTAGATCACATGACTGGTTTCACAAGTAGCCCTGCCTTTGACGGGATATGTGATGTTTGTGACTGGCTGGACCACCACCTACTCTAGTCTGGTCACAAACCTCACCTGTGCTCTCAGTGTGGCTACAGTTGCCTAAGACTGCAGTCATGCATGTGAGACTTCCGTTTGCGTAGTGTGTGTGTGTGTGTGTGTGTGTGTGTGTGTGTGTGTGTGTATTTTTGATGAAGGGCTTATGGGCTGAAAGCTTTATTTGTGACAGTCCTTTTGTTGTTTGTATCCGCAACTCAGCATCTACACTATATGGCGAGTGGCAACTTTTCTTTTCATAATATTGTTAGATTCCATCCTATATTTTCTGTTGTTTGACTTTTTTCTGGAAGAGCTAGTTTAACAATGTGTACTGAAGAGCTTTTGTGGAGTTTGGAAATTTGGAAAGAGTTAGTGTTAAAATAGAGGCTGTATGGTGGATTGTGAATTGTGCCGAGATAGCTCAGTCGGCAGTAGCTGTGAAAGTTTGTGTGATGATCTGGCACATAGTTTGTTTCAAAGCAGTGCACTTTTTGGGTGATATTAAATCCTGTTACTACCACGTGTTATTGCGATAGATCAAGAGATATTACCAATAACAGTCAATACCATCTTACCATGTGCCAGTCATGGTAAGTGCAGGACGTCTGGTGACTGTGGTTACCAGAAGATTTGACAAACATCTCTGAGAGTTTCTACATCTACATCTACATCCATACTCCGCAAGCCACCTGACGGTGTGTGGCGGAGGGTACCTTTAGTACCTCTATCGGTTCTCCCCTCTATTCCAGTCTCGTATTGTTTGTGGAAAGAAAGATTGTCGGTATGCCTCTGTGTGGGCTCTAATCTCTCTGATTTTATCCTCATGGTCTCTTCGCGAGATATACGTAGGAGGGAGCAATATACTGCTTGACTCTTCGGTGAAGGTATGTTCTCGAAACTTTGACAAAAGCCCGTACCGAGCTACTGAGCGTCTCTCCTGCAGAGTCTTCCACTGGAGTTTATCTATCATCTCCGTAACGCTTTCGCGATTACTAAATGATCCTGTAACGAAGCGCGCTGCTCTCCGTTGGATCTTCTCTATGTCTTGTATCAACCCTATCTGGTACGGATCCCACACTGCTGAGCAGTATTCAAGCAGTGGGCGAACAAGCGTACTGTAACCTACTTCCTTTGTTTTTGGATTGCATTTCCTTAGGATTCTTCCAATGAATCTCAGTCTGGCATCTGCTTTACCGACAATCAACATTATATGATCATTCCATTTTAAATCACTCCTAATGCGTACTCCCAGATAATTTATGGTATTAACTGCTTCCAGTTGCTGACCTGCTATTTTGTAGCTAAATGATAAAGGATCTATCTTTCTGTGTATTCGCAGCACATTACACTTGTCTACATTGAGATTCAATTGCCATTCCCTGCACCATGCGTCAATTCGCTGCAGATCCTCCTGCATTTCAGTACAATTTTCCATTGTTACAACCTCTCGATACACCACAGCATCATCTGCAAAAAGCCTCAGTGAACTTCCGATGTCATCCACCAGGTCATTTATGTATATTGTGAACAGCAACGGTCCTATGACACTCCCCTGCGGCACACCTGAAATTACTCTTACTTCGGAAGACTTCTCTCCATTGAGAATAACATGCTGCGTCCTGTTATCTAGGAACTCCTCAATCCAATCACACAATTGGTCTGATAGTCCATATGCTCTTACTTTGTTCAATAAACGACTGTGGGGAACTGTATCGAACGCCTTGCGGAAGTCAAGAAACACGGCATCTACCTGTGAACCCGTGTCTATGGCCCTCTGAGTCTCGTGGACAAATAGCGCGAGCTGGGTTTCACATGACCGTCTTTTTCGAAACCCATGCTGATTCCTACAGAGTAGATTTCTAGTCTCCAGAAAAGTCATTATACTCGAACACAATACGTGTTCCAAAATTCTACAACTGATCGGCGTTAGAGATATAGGTCTATAGTTCTGCACATCTGTTCGACGTCCCTTCTTGAGAACGGGGATGACCTGTGCCCTTTTCCAATCCTTTGGAACGCTACGCTCTTCTAGAGACCTACGGTACACCGCTGCAAGAAGGGGGGCAAGTTCCTTCGCGTACTCTGTGTAAAATTGAACTGGTATCCCATCAGGTCCAGAGGCCTTTCATCTTTTGAGCGATTTTAATTGTTTCTCTATCCCTCTGTCGTCTAATTCGATATCTACCATTTTGTCATCTGTGCGACAATCTAGAGAAGGAACTACAGTGCAATCTTCCTCTGTGAAACAACTTTGGAAAAAGACATTTAGTATCTCGGCCTTTAGTCTGTCATCCTCTGTTTCAGTACCATTTTGGTCACAGAGTGTCTGGACATTTTGTTTTGATCCACCTACTGCTTTGACATAAGACCAAAATTTCTTAGGATTTTCTGCCTAGTCAGTACATAGAATTTTACTTTCGAATTCATTGAACGCCTCTCGCATAGCTCTCTTCACACTACATTTCGCTTCGCGTAATTTTTGTTTGTCTGCAAGGCTTTGCCTATGTTTATGTTTGCTGTGAAGTTCCCTTTGCTTCCGCAGCAGTTTTCTAACTCGGTTGTTGAACCACGGTGGCTCTTTTCCATCTCTTACGATCTTGCTTGGCACATACTCATCTAATGCATATTGTACGATGGTTTTGAACTTTGTCCACTGATCCTCAACACTATCAGTACTTGAAACAAAACTTTTGTGTTGAGCCAACAGGTACTCTGAAATCTGCTTTTTGTCACTTTTTCTAAACAGAAAAATCTTCCTACCCTTTTTAATATTCCTATTTATGGCTGAAATCATCGATGCCGTAACCGCTTTATGATCACTGATTCCCTGTTCTGCGTTAACTTTTTCAAATAGTTCGGGTCTGTTTGTCACCAGAAGGTCTAATATGTTATCGCCACGAGTCGGTTCTCTGTTTAAATGCTCAAGGTAGTTTTCAGATAAAGCACTTAAAAAAATTTCACTGGATTCTTTGTCCCTGCCACCCGTTATGAACGTCTGAGTCTCCCAGTCTGTATCCGGCAAATTAAAATCTCCACCCAGAACTATAACATGGTGGGGAAATCTACTCGAAATATTTTCCAAATTATCCTTCAGGTGCTCAGCCACAACAGCTGCTGAGCCAGGGGGCCTATAGAGACATCCAATTACCATGTCTGAGCCTGCTTTAACCGCGACCTTCACCCAAATCATTTCACATTTCGGATCTCCGTCAATTTCCTTCGATACTATTGCACTTCTTACCGCTATAAACACGCCTCCCCCTTCACTGTTCAGCCTGTCTCTGCAGTATACATTCCAATCTGAGTTTAGGATTTCGTTACTGTTTACGTCTGGTTTCAGCCAACTTTCTGTCCCTAGTACTATATGGGCGTTGTGATCGTTTATTAATGAGAGCAGTTCTGGGACCTTTCTATAGACGCTCCTGCACATTAATATTGTTATTCCCTGTTGCATTTTGCCTACTCCTACCTTGCCGCGTCTCAGGAGGCGTCTTGTCGGGCCTAGGGAGGGGATTCTCTAACCTAAAAAACCCCCATGTGCACTCCACACGTACTCCGCTACCCTTGTGGCCGCTTCCGGCGTGTAGTGCACGCCTGACCTATTCAGGGGGACCCTACATTTCTCCACCCGATAGCGGAGGTCGAGAAATTTGCACCCCAGATCTCCGCAGAATCGTCTGAGCCTCTGGTTTAAGCCTTCCACTCGGCTCCAAACCAGAGGACCGCGATCAGTTCTGGGAACGATACTACAAATAGTTAGCTCTGATTCCACCCCGCGAGCGAGGCTTTCCGCCTTCACCAATTCCGCCAACCGCCTGTACGAACTGAGGATGACCTCTGAACCCAGACGGCAGGAGTCATTGGTGCCGACATGAACAACAATTTGCAGTCGGGTGCACCCGGTGCTCTCTATCGCCGCCGGTAGGGCCTCCTCCACATCTCGGATGAGACCCCCCGGCAAGCAGACAGAGTGAACACTGGCCTTCTTCCCCGACCTTCTCGCTATTTCCCTAAGGGGCTCCATCACCCGCCTAATGTTGGAGCTCCCAATAACTAATAAACCCCTCCCCCCCGTGTGCCTGCTCGGACCTTGCTGAAGGAGCAGCCACATGTCCCCTCACAGGCAGAGCGGGCGATGCCACACGGCCAGCCTCCACATTGACCTTCCGCCTCGTGCGCCGCGAACGCCGCTGAACCCGCCACTCCCCTTGGGGAGAGGGTGGCCCAACCGCGCCCGGTACCCGCGAAGATGTCTCGACAGCAGGGACAATGGGTGAAGCATGTAACACCTGGGGTGTACCTTGCGACGCACCAGACTCCCCACTGCCGCTACACTCCGGGGCAGCAGCCTGAAGACGGCTGACCGCGGCCATCAACACGCTAAGCTGTTCGCGAACAGTGGCCAGCTCCTCCTGCGTCCGTACACAGCAGTCACACATCCTATCCATCCTAAGGAAACAATTTACTGAAGGGAGTTAATCAACCTTTAACTAGACTGCTAATTCACTAAAGGCGGCTGCTTATTCAGTAAACTGTGGTTGCTAGCCACTTCTTGTAGAAAACAATGAAAATGGCACTACCTGTCTCTGGACTGTATTGAAAACAAACTCTAGCACTACTGGCACTATGGTTGACTACAGGGACTCTCTCTTACTGTATTCAAAACAAACACGAAATCTATGGAACACTATTAAGAGCACTCGAAAAATAAAGCTTCCTAAAAGCAAATACACACGGAAGAAGAAGTGACAAGTAAGAAAAATACAGTTAATACTTAAATTAAGGTAGCTCGCTGCACAGCAGACGTGAAGCAGGCGGCAGTTACGACGACACTGACACTGACTATGGCTGACTAAAGGGACTCTCTCTGACTGTATTCAAAACAAACACGAAATCTATGGAACACTATTACTAGCACTCGAAAATTAAAGCTTCCTAAAAGCAAATACACACGGAAGAAGAAGTGACAAGTAAGAAAATACAGTTAATACTTAAATTAAGGTAGCTCGCTGCACAGCAGACGTGAAGCAGGCGGCAGTTACGACGACACTGACACTACTGGCACTATGGCTGACTAAAGGGACTCTCTCTGACTGTATTCAAAACAAACACGAAATCTATGGAACACTATTAAGAGCACTCGAGTTTATTAGGTATCATAATGTGTATGTTTTTGGGGATGTTCGTCTGCAGATGTACCTCTCTCAAAGATTGTGGTTTTGACAGCAGAATCGACTGGATGCTGCTGCACTCTTTAGTGTTCTGTCGACAAAAATTGCAAGGGTGCGGGGGGGGGGGGGGGGGTTGGTCATTGTAGACTATCACTCTCCTCTGCATCCTGACAGAGGTGATACCGTATGTCACTGTGAGAGACACTACAGTGTATTCAGTTTAGCACATTGATGGATGATTATTTGAAACATATCATACTGCAATTTTTATAGTTCAGACAAAAATATTAATTTGTTGTTACAAAGTTCATGTGCTCAAATCTGACCAGTGCTATCAGGGAGGCTTTTATCTAGCCTTAACCAATATCAGTCTGCTGGGTGGCAAGTGCTATTAATAGTCTAAAATGGTTGTTGCTGAATACATACAGATCATTATTAGGTACTACCAGCAATATGGTACAACAATTGCTGAATATGTACAGAATATTATTTTGTACTAAAAGCAGTATGGTATAACAACTCTTACTCTGCCTTGAATATATAATCCACATTGAAATGTATTTATATCACTGCATAAATAATTATTTATACTGGCTTATGCTAATGTAATTTTAGTTATAATTTATAAGCCAATTTAAGTGTTAATTAATTAGACCCGTAAAATATAGTAAAGACAATCACTTACTGTAGCTGAATGACGTGTGACGCACAGAAACACTCAACAGAAAACAGTATTTACACTAACTGTCTAGCTCTTTCTCTTTCTTGAGCAAAAGTACACACACACACGCACACACACTCACACACACACAGACAGAGAGAGAGAGAGAGAGAGAGAGAGAGAGAACGCTGTGGCAAGAGTGACTGTTGATTACCATGCATGAGGTGATGAGAGGATAGCAAGATGGTGTGAAGCAGGGCTTTCAACAGATGAATCACAGCAGCTGTGCAAAAAGACGAAAGGGGTTCAAAGGGTAGAGCATAGAAGAGGTAGAGAGAGGAACAAAGAGGAGAACATAAGGGAAAAGTAGACTAGAGATGAGGTGAAGGGGAGTCAGAGGAAGAGAGAAAGAGAGTGAGAGAGAGAGAATATGCCCGTTTGTGGGAGAGGGGAAGAAAGCATGATAGGAGAAGGCAGTACATGATACGGATGTGGAAGGAATGTTGGGGACAGAAGAGAGAAGGAAACATCTAAGGAGAGGAAATGGGAAACAGATTAGCAGAGTTTATGCAAGGGAAGATTGCAAGCGTACAGGATATGCTGGAGAGATGATCCCCACCTGTGTAGTTCAGAGAAACTAAGACTGGTAGGGAGTATCCAAATGTCTCCATGGAATGCTGCACAATAATTGTGGTATGGTTGATACATAACTTGGGTTCTTTCAAACATGGCCCTGCCTTTTATAGGTTAGGACTAGCCTGTGACTGGATGGGGTGGAAGGTCATGGGTGGATGCATGGGACAAGTCTTGCAACTGGGTCAACTACAAGGGAATAACCTATGGGATTCAGAACCAGAAGCAGGACTGGAGAAGAGATGGACAGGGATATTCTGTATGTTGGATGGATGGTGGAACACTACTTTGGAGGATGTGGGACGGATTTTGGATATGATATCCTTCACTCAGGGCATATGAGAGGTAGTCAGTGCCCTCATGCAGGATGTGGTTGAGCTTTTCAGGGCCTTGGTGATACTGGGTGATCAGAGAAGTGCTGGCTGGTGACTGGTTGACAGGTTGGCTGGTGTCAGAGGAGCTGGTGGCTCAGGAGATTTGTCTGTGGATGAGCTGGAGGAGATATTATCTCTCAGCAAAGGCTCAGGTAAGGTTATCAGTATATTTCGACAGCTCCTGCTTTCTGCTGCAAGTGTGGTCTCCACAGGTGGCGAGTGTCTAAGGAAAATACTTTTTGTTATGGAGCAGGTGACAGCTGTCAAAGTGGGGGTACTGTTGGTGGTTCACGCAATGGAAATCAACAGGTGTATTTATGGAGCCACCTGAGAGGTGGAAAAATATGTCTGCAAAGGTGGCTCATTGAGCTGAGGGGGACCAGGTGAAGTGGATTTGGGAATAGGTGTTGAAGTTATGGGGGAAAGAGCAGAGGTTACCATTTATTTGCATAGCTATGTTGTTTGTTGGGAGTAGGTGTTGAAGTTATGGAAGAAACAGAAAAGGTTACTCTACCTTAACTCCAGATTATAAAAATGTCATCAATTAATCAGAACCAGACAAGGGATTTTAGGTGTTGACTAGATAAGGAAGGATTGCTCCAGATGACCTAGAAATAAGTTGTCATAGTATGATACAAGTACCCATGGCAGTACCATGAATTTGTTTACAGGTTTGGCCTTCAAAAGTGAAATAATTGTGGGTCAGGATGTGGTTGGCTAGGATTAGCAGAGAGGTGGTGGGTTTAGTATTAGGAAGACTCTGAGAAAAGTAGTATTCCATGGCTGTAAGACCGTGGACGTGGGGGATAAGGATATCACATCCACAGTGGTCAACAAGGAATCCGAAGAAAGCAGGACAAGAACTGAGGAAAGGTGGTGAAGGAGGTGAATGGTGTTTTCAATGTGGGATGGGAGGTTATGAACAGAGTTTGGAGGTGTCGGTCAACAAAGGCAGAAGTTCGTTTCTGTAGGAGCACTGTACCCAGCCACAATGGGATGACCATTAGGAAGACCTGTGGTGTTGGGTTTGTGGAGTACGTGGAATAGGTAAAAGGCAGGCATTCAGGGGGCTGCTGATGTGAGGAGGGAGGTGGATTCAGGTGTCAGGTTTTGGGATGGACTTTAGGTTGTCTGCTGGGGATTGTGTTCCACTTCTGGGATAGGATCGCGGCTGTAAGGTTTGTATGCAGAGGTGTCGGAAAGTTGGTGGAGACCCTTAGCCACGTACTCACTGTGATTCGTGATCATTGTGTGGAGCCTTTGTGAGAAGGATAATAAGGGCTGAATTGGTTTTCAGGTTACAGATAGCTATGTGTTCCATAGGAGGAAAGGAAGGTGAGGCCAGTTTAGAAGTGAGGAATTCCTGTATTACTGGCAGAGGGCAGTGTGGAAGAGTGGGAAGAGTGGAGGATCACAATTGGAGGGATGTTGGAACTTTTTTAAACAAGGTTCTTTTTGGAGTTTTAGTTGTTGTCAGTGAGGTGTGTGATGAAGAAATGTTTTCACTACAGAGAATGAGTAAAGGAAACAAGTCAAACATGGCTGAACACAGGTTTTGTACTAAAGGTAAGGAGTTAGAAAGTACTGATACTTCTGTAGGGATAAGAATTTTGGTGTAAAGGTTGATGACAGTGTTGCAGATTGGTGTTCAGGAACAGTGTGTTTCATGGAGGGTGGAGGAAGTTTTTGGGGATGTCGAAGGCAGAATGAGTCAGCAAAGCATGGTCAGAGAGGTATGAAGGGTTGACAGGGGGGTGAACAAGAGTGGTAGGCTATTTCTTGGCTATAGGCAGTTCCATGTAGGCATAGGACAGGAGTAGCTTGGGCAGCTTCCTCAGATGGTGCTGGGAGCACTGTTTCAACAGTTGAAGGCCAAGAGTCTGTATTTCCAGTGGTTGCAATAAGGAGGTTGTGGTAATGGAGTAAAAGAATTTTGTGAAAGAAGTAGACTGTCAACTATGGTTTGAGCCTGGGTTGTAGGATTCTGAAGGACCATATTGGTGAGGGGCTGATGGAACTGAAACACCTCCACCTCATCCCAACCCTCACATCCTTTCTTCTCCGCCCCCCCCTCCCTCTCCTCCCCTCCAGTTCCCCCAATCACTCTTAACCTCTTATATGCTCTACACTCTGAACTCCTTCCATCTTGTCGAAAGATCTGCCTCACATTATCTTGCTATCCTCTTCTTGCCTCATGCATCCACCCCTACCCCTACCGCCTCCTTACCTCCAAGTACTCAGGCGAATGCCCTCAGTAATGATAATTAAAAGTCCCTCTTGCTACAGGCTTGAGCGTTTACTTGTCTGTGTAGTTGTGTGTCCAAATGTGTGTACTTTAGCTACAGAAAGAGCTGGAGATCAAAAGCTAGTGTAAGTACTGTATTATGTTGTGTGTTTCGACATGCCACAGGTCATTCAACTATAGGTGAGTTGTTGCCTTTCCTTTAATTTATGGATTAATAGGATCCTATTGTTCTGAAGTTTAATTAACACAATATTTGTTATTATGTTTTGATATAAATACACAATATTTAAGTTAAAATATTCTCAAAATTATTATGTATTAGATAAAACCAGACACTTTTCTGTAATAAGAATACTTAAATCTTTAAATCTGCATAGGCAAATATTCCAGCAAAAGGATTTTAGTGTGGTGTGAAATTTTAAATATCACTTTCCTCTGTAAAAGATAACCTTCTGCTAAATGTATATTACAGTCTGATTAACAAGAATTAGGAAAAAGCCTGTGAAGTAATTTCAGCATTGTCTGCAAATAAAACAATTTTTTGTTGCTCACGTATATGACCGTTGCCATAGTGGTGAACATAATGTTAGTTAATCACATAACAAAATTGTATCCCTAGTATTGTTATACAGTGTTTTACTATGCAGTAGATGAAACTGAATTTACCCTTACTATCTTGGCCGTAGTCTTTGGTGTTCTGCCAAGGCTAGACCTACTACGTGAGTTTAGTCATGATTTTTGGAAATTGACTGAGGATTCCCCTTCACAAATTGTTTCACTCATTTACTAGCCACCAGCATAAGAGTATTTACCTCCATTGTTGTTCAATGATTTCACACTTAATTTATACTGTTGGCCATTCCTTCTTTTGTATATGCCATCAGAAACCAGTCAATGCCCTATGTCTTCCCCTCCACCTGTATACAATTGCTTGGTAAATGCCAGTAAACATAGTTCTCACCATTCTTTGTGCCAGACTTTGCAATTTAAATTTTTTGAGCACTTCTGCGTTACTATGTGTCATTCTCTAATCTCCCATTATATACTCCATCTCAGTCCTTCTGTCTGCTTTGACTGGTATCTTTGCTGAGGCTATCCCTGTTGCCTGCTCCAACTGGGTCCTTTCAAGGGACATCTAGGCTTTCTCCTTTGTACCCTTGCTCAACACCTTTGGTGTTTTCACATCGGTTACAGAGACTTATTCTGCTTGTTCACTGCTTCAGTTATGTGTAGTCCCCAGTGTAGTTTTCCAGCACTTGAGTGTCACACACAGGTATTGGCCTTGTTCTGCTGTGATGATGTCCTGTCCCAGCTGTACTAGTTTCTCACAACACTTATACTGTTTGTGAAGGTCACCAGTTGGCTCTTTTCTGAATTTGCTAACATCCAATTTTTCTTTATCCTATTTCTGATGTCTTCTAGGTCCTTCTGTAGTATCTCACAATATTCTATTTTTTTATTTCCTTGCATACTACTATGTCGTCAGAAAATAGTCTTAATTCTAAGTTTAACTTTTCCTCAATATCATTTAATAAATCAGAAACAGCATTGGCTGTAACTTACTACCTTGTAGTATGCCTCTCTCTTCCATCACTACCTTTGATGTGGACTCTCCTATCCATATCCTCTGTTTTCTGTGGTGTAAATATCCTGTCACCCAGCATACTATTCATTCAAGACTGAGGCCTTACAGTTTTGTTAGCAGTACTATGTTATTCACCCTATCTAACACTTTGGAGAGATTGGTGACTATACAGTCAAGTTGTCCTCCCTTTTCAATCACTTCTGATATATCTTGCTGAAATTTTTTGTATGTTTTGTATATTTGTAAGTACATGTCTGCAGTCCTTGTTGACATGGAAACCCATCACCACATACTGTAGCACACTACTAGAGGAGCCAAAAGAAAATGATGCAAACCATTGATAAACTGAAGATGATGTGTTGCTTCCATTCATTTCTTCCAAATCAGCATTGATTGTTGCAGCATTGTTCTCTTTCAAATGCCGAATGGTATTACCATAAGATACACCTACTTTATCAGTGGGCTTCACCATTTTGTTTTGATTCATCTAGTGGTGTGCTTTAGTACTGCAGCACAAGATTTTCATTCTGTACCAGAACTGCAGACTTGTACTTCCAAATTAACAAAATATTAATTACAATGGAAGCACTGTGCCCTAATTATAGTGAACAGCGATCTCACTGGGGTGGGGGTTTATTGGGGGTACACAAGAGGTATGAGGTGAGGAGGTGGGGGGAGAGCAGGACAGGGATGGGGAAGATGCTATAGTGCTATGTATAGGAATATGGTTCAATATGGCAGGGGTAGGGTGTCGTGCTGCGCAGCATAGTATCCAGAGGCTGTGCTGGGGGTTAGAAGGTGAGTGTGAGGCTGGAGGTGGAGTAGAGAAAGAAATAGAGGCAGGTGGAGGCCAGGGGCAAGCAAAGGTTGATGCCAGGGGAGTTAAGGGAATGAAGGATGTGTTACAGGAAGAGTTCTCAGCTGTGCAGTTCAGAAAAGGTGGTGTTGGTGAGAAGAATCCATGTGGCCTGGGATGTGAAGCCGTCATTGAAGTCAAGCACGCTATGTTGCACGGCATGCTTGACAGCTGGCTGGTCCAGCTGTCTCTTGGCCACAATTTGGTGGTTGCCATTCATCTGGACAGACAGTTCGTTAGTCTTCATTCCCGGGTAAAATGCTGTGTAATGATTGCAGCTAAGTTGGTACACTATATGGCTGCTTTCACAGGTGACCTTTCCTTTGGTGGAGTAGAAAATGCATGTAACGGCACTAAACTATGTGATAGTGAATTTATGGGACAGGTGTCGCATCTAGTTCTTTTAGAGGGACGCAGGTTTTGGGATGTGGACTTGAGAATATAGTTGGAATGGGGAGAGAGAAGGATGAGTGGGTGGGAGAGATGAGGTGGATAGTAGAGAGGATATTACTCATTTCAGGACACGATGAGAGATAGTGAAAACCCTGGCGGAGAACGTGATTCAGTTGCTCCAGTCCTGGGTGGTAATGAGTAGTGATGAGGGGCAAATCCTTTGTGACCAATCAGTTGCTATATGAGGGTAGTAAGCGACCTGTGAGACAAGGCCCAGGAGATATATTTCAGGACAAGGTGTAAAGGGTTTGTGGAAGCCTGGGCAAGACGCTTGCCATTTGGCAAGGGACACTTCATCGTTGCAGATCTAGCCACTACTGGTGTCTAAGCTGTGTAGAATGGACTTATTGGTGTGGAAAGAGTAGCAGCAGTTGAAAAGGAGATATTGTTCGTGATTGGTAGGTTTGATGTGCACGGTAGTACTGATTGAGCAACCCTTGAGATGTACGTCGGCATTGAGGAAGATGTCTTGTTGGGCTGAGGTGGATCAGGTGTAGCAGTGAGGGAGAAGGTGTTGAGGTTCTGTAGGAATGTAGATAGGATGTTCTCACCCTCAGTTCCAGATCGTGAGGACATCTTCAGTGAATCTGAACTAAGTGAGGGGTTTGGGATTTTGGGTGGCCAGGAAGGATTCCTGTAAATAACACAGGAATAATTTGGCACAGAATGGCTACATGCGGGTGTCCATTGTGTACCATGGATTCTTTTGTAGATGATGCCTTTGAAGTAATTGTGGATGAAGATATAGTTGGTCATGGTGTCTTTGGGATTGTAGGTTTGGAGTCAAGTAATTGGGAAAGGTAGTGTCCCATAGTGACAGAGCCATGAGCATTGGGGATATCAGCGCAGAGGGAGGTGGCATCGACTGTGACAAGCAGAATACCTGGTGATAAAAGGACGGGGATGATGGAGAGTTGCCAGAGGAAATAGTGTCATTTATCTAGAGGGTTAGGGTACAGAAAATAAGCTGGAAGTGTAGGTCCCCAGTTGCAGAGATTCTGTCTGTGGAGACATCGTACCCAGGCACTATGGGGTGACCTGCGTACTTAATTTTATTTCTAAAAGTGATAACTAAAACTTCATGACTATCTCCTGTACTACCACATCTTTCCACTCATCTGGGAGCACATTATTATTTACATAAAAATCAAATAGCAATTGTAGGTAAGGCACAGTGATACAACCTATGACTTTTTGAATTTCTTAATGTATACCTCACCCCAGTTGCCTTTCTTGCACCTGTTGTTTTTATGGCAATGTATGATTCTTTTGTTATTAATGTGGAGCTGCTCCACTTTGCTACCTTTCAAGGTTGGTTGCTCAGTGGTGATACTTGAGATGTAGTTCAGTGAATGGCATCCTTACTTTTAGTTCAGCTTCCAGGAAACATGTTTGATGGTCCTGAGTGAATTTTTGGGTGCACTGTTGGCCCTGGTTTGTGCTTCAGTCTCTCTTAGGTCAGCATTATACTACTTTTAGTGATGTTCTGTGTATTTAGGATGAACTATTCATCAATTATCACAGAAAACACATAACTAGTTTCTTTGTTTATAGTTCTTTTGTTTGTGTTGTCAACATTTCTTGATTAGTGCAACTTGATGTTAAAAAAAGAAAAGTTTTAAAAATGATTGAATTAATGAATAAATGTTGTGTGAATCAGATCTGTACGAAGAGGATACTACAGAACTGATCATTTGTGGGGTTTCCATAACAGTTAAGACAAAAATGCAGGTAGGGTGTAGTCAAAGAACAGCAGAATGAGTGATCACAGGACAGTTTGCACACATAAGAGTGTAAAGAAAATGCTGAGAAATCTCAACTAATATACAATGAAAAGAAGACATCAGATATCTTCTAAAAATCTATTTAGAAAATTACAGGAACTAGTTTACAGGATGGGATCTCATTTAACCCATAGGAAGTGAAAAGATAAAATTAGCCAAGATGCCAAAAGCAAATACACTCCTGGAAATTGAAATAAGAACACCGTGAATTCATTGTCCCAGGAAGGGGAAACTTTATTGACACATTCCTGGGGTCAGATACATCACATGATCACACTGACAGAACCACAGGCACATAGACACAGGCAACAGAGCATGCACAATGTCGGCACTAGTACAGTGTATATCCACCTTTCGCAGCAATGCAGGCTGCTATTCTCCCATGGAGACGATCGTAGAGATGCTGGATGTAGTCCTGTGGAACGGCTTGCCATGCCATTTCCACCTGGCGCCTCAGTTGGACCAGCGTTCGTGCTGGACGTGCAGACCGCGTGAGACGACGCTTCATCCAGTCCCAAACATGCTCAATGGGTGACAGATCCGGAGATCTTGCTGGCCAGGGTAGTTGACTTACACCTTCTAGAGCACGTTGGGTGGCACGGGATACATGCGGACGTGCATTGTCCTGTTGGAACAGCAAGTTCCCTTGCCGGTCTAGGAATGGTAGAACGATGGGTTCGATGACGGTTTGGATGTACCGTGCACTATTCAGTGTCCCCTCGACGATCACCAGTGGTGTACGGCCAGTGTAGGAGATCGCTCCCCACACCATGATGCCGGGTGTTGGCCCTGTGTGCCTCGGTCGTATGCAGTCCTGATTGTGGCGCTCACCTGCACGGCGCCAAACACGCATACGACCATCATTGGCACCAAGGCAGAAGCGACTCTCATCGCTGAAGACGACACGTCTCCATTCGTCCCTCCATTCACGCCTGTCGCGACACCACTGGAGGCGGGCTGCACGATGTTGGGGCGTGAGCGGAAGACGGCATAACGGTGTGCGGGACCGTAGCCCAGCTTCATGGAGACGGTTGCGAATGGTCCTCGCCGATACCCCAGAAGCAACAGTGTCCCTAATTTGCTGGGAAGTGGCGGTGCGGTCCCCTACGGCACTGCGTAGGATCCTACGGTCTTGGCGTGCATCCGTGCGTCGCTGCGGTCCGGTCCCAGGTCGACGGGCACGTGCACCTTCCGCCGACCACTGGCGACAACATCGATGTACTGTGGAGACCTCACGCCCCACGTGTTGAGCAATTCGGCGGTACGTCCACCCGGCCTCCCGCATACCCACTATACGCCCTCGCTCAAAGTCCGTCAACTGCACATACGGTTCACGTCCACGCTGTCGCGGCATGCTACCAGTGTTAAAGACTGCGATGGAGCTCCGTATGCCACGGCAAACTGGCTGACACTGACGGCGGCGGTGCACAAATGCTGCGCAGCTAGCGCCATTCGACGGCCAACACCGCGGTTCCTGGTGTGTCCGCTGTGCCGTGCGTGTGATCATTGCTTGTACAGCCCTCTCGCAGTGTCCGGAGCAAGTATGGTGGGTCTGACACATGGGTGTCAATGTGTTCTTTTTTCCATTTCCAGGAGTGTAATTACAGTTGCTGTTACAAAACAAGGTGGTTCAAGGTTGCTCATGATAACCTCTTAAGTTTCACCCCACTTCATCCCTGCCTATAAAGTGTCATCATTTACTGGCTGTTCATTTGTCACAATTTGCTATGTCCATGTGTTTGGTTTCATTTTGTTTTGTGAACTCACTGCTCTGCAGATAGTATTAATGTTACTGAAGAGCAGCCTTCTTTCAATAGCATAGTTGCTAGTACATATTTTCTTGGTGTCTACCAGGACTTAGTGGACATCAGTAAACAGGCTAACTGTGTAATATTTAATGCCTTAAAGTTTTGCAACGAACTTCCACATTGTAAAGAAGCTAGACAGAACATTAACTTTGCTCAAGAACAAAAATTAATGGCAGACTCATGTAGAGTCTCAGAAACAACAGTGCAACATGTTATTGGCATCATAACATTTACATCTACATATATACTCTGTAAACCACCAAATGGTGCATGGCAGAGGGCACCTTGTGTGTCTATATCCCTCTGTACAAGCCATAATTTCTCTTATATTTTGCGATCCTTACACAAAATGTACATTGACAGCAGTAGAATCATTCTGCAGTCAGTCGCAAATGCTTGTTCTTTAAATTTTCTCAATAATGTTTGGTGGAAAGAATGTCATCTTTCCTCCAAATTCCCATTTGAATTCATGAAGCATATCTGTAATACCAATGTGTTGATTGAACCAGCTGGTAATAAATCTAGCAGCACAATCCTAAATTACTCCATCTGACCTGGTGAGGATCCCAAACACTCAAGTATGGGTCACACTAATGTTGTATATGTGATCTGCTTTATAGGTAAGCCACACTTTCATAGAATTACCCACAGAAACCGAAATTTATCATTCACCTTCCTTAATGCTGACCTTATGTGCTTGTTCCATTTCATAGCTCATTGCAACATTCTGCTTAGATATTTAATGGACATGATTGTGTGAAACAGCACACCACTAATATTGTATCTGTATGTTTAAAGATTGTTTTTTTGTACTCATCTGCATTAGTTTATATTTTTCTATGATTAGAGCAAGCTACCATTCTTCACACCAAATAGAAATTTTAAGTCATCTTGTATCTTCCTACAGTCACCCAATGAAGACACTTTCCTGTGTGCTACACCATCACCAGCAAATAGTTGCAGATTGCTGCTCACCTCATCAGTCATGTCATTTCTGTATATAGAGAACAAGAGCAGTCCTTTCACACTTTGGGGCACTCCTGACGGCATCCTTGTCCATGTGATATTTGCCATCCCGAACAATTTACTGGATTCTGTTGCTTAAGAAGTCTTCAGGCCATTTATGTGAGAAACTATTCCATATGCTTGGAGCTTCCTTAACAGTCTAACTAGGGTACTATGTCAAATGCTTTCTGGAAATTTTAAAAAAAATGTTATCTGCCTGTTGCTCTTTGTCCATGGTTCACAGGATATTATGTGAGAAAAGGGCACGCTAGGTTTTGCACGAGTGATGCTTTTTAAATCTGTGCTGATTTGGGGCAAAAGTTTTTCTGTCTTGAATAAATTTATTACATTTGAACATATAATATGCCCAAGAATTCTGCAATCAACCAATATTAAGGATATTGGTCTGTAATTTTGCAGGTCCATTCTTTTACACTGCTTTTATACAGGAGTCACTTGTGTTTCTTTCCAGCCACTTGGGACTTTCCACTGGTCAAGATTTTCATGACAAATGCAAACTAATTAAGCGTCCAGTGCCGAAGAGTACTCCCTGTAAAACTGAATTAGGATTCCATCCAGACCTGGTGACGTCTTTGTTTTCAACTCTTTTAGTTGTTTCTCAATGCCGGCTATGCCTATTCTGTGCTCTCCATACAGGAATCTTTATGATAGTCAGACAGTGTTACATCTGTATGATCCTTCTGTGATCTGTTAAATACAAAATTTAAAACTGCACCTATCCTTTTGCTGTCTTCTATTGTTTCACCAGACTGGCATAGTGACTGAATAGATGCCTTCGACCTGTTTAGTGATATTAAGGAGGACCAGGATTTTTTTTGGATTCTGGACAAGATCCTTCACTAATAACTGTGGAACTTGTTGAATGTTTTGCACAGCAGTCTTTTTGTACATGCTTGAATTTCAACTAACATTTGTATGTTGATATTTCTGAATTCTTTTTTAAACAAAGAATGTGACACTCTCTGTTTCTTCAGCATTTTTGGAATTAGTTTGTTAAGCCTTTACGGGTCCTTTCTGTCCTTAATCCCCTTACTCAGAATGTACTTCTCCAGAGCGCAATTCACAGTCAGTTAAATTTTGCCCGTAATTCCTGTACATACATTATATTGAAACTAAATAATGCTCATTCATTGTCTAACTAGGATGATAACGACTGATTATCTGCTCTTTACAGCATTAAAACTCTCCTACCCTCCTTGATGCTTTTGTTACCTTTAGTAACTATTGTTGCCATGATAACATCATGGTCACTAATCTCTCTGTCTGTATTGACACAGTTGATAAGGTCAGGCTCGTATGTAGTTACAAGATCTAAAATATTTCCATTGCGTTTGGGTTGTTCAGCGAGCTTGACAGGACAGTTCTTGGAAAACATCTTCAGAATTGCTTCATAACACATGGAATGTATTTGCAGTTGTGAATGTGGGCAACCATCAGCTGTGTAATGGAATGACAACAATGAAAATTTGCGCTGGACTGGGACTTGAACTCAGATTTCCTGCTTATCGTGACCGGGTCGCCTTAGCCTTAGGCTATCCTAGCATGCTTCGTGGTTGTGCCCAAACTTCCATGTGTCATCAACCGTATGTCTACAACCTGCATCCATACAACCATCATGTATGTTATCACACAGGGGAGATGTTTTAATTAAAAGTCACTTGCCCAGTGTCGGCAGATAAATATATTGTAGTGCCTGTTTTGTTCAGAAGTACGATGCAGTGTTCCTTTGGACATGCTCGTGTGTCCAAAAAAACATTGCATTGTATTTCTGAACAACACAGGCACTGCAATATCATACTTCACATGACTGTATGTACCACCTGCAATGATTGCATAGATGTCCACTCTATATTCATTAGATTAAAATCACGTGCAACTAATATTTTATGATCAGGGCACTTCCACACTACTGAGCGTAAAAATTTCTTTGAATCTTTCTACAACTATCGTTATAGTGACCAGAATTGAACAGAACTGGAGGAGACGTGACAGCCTGTATAGACTGGCTAAATGGCTGAGGGTGTCAGCAGCAAGCTGCCTAATAGCAAACAGGTAGACAAGAAGAAGAGAAGGACAAACAGTGGAGACACAAGTCCAGTGAGTTTAACCAAGTCAAAAAGCCTGAGACAGCGAATCCAGAAAGAGACAACAAGTTTTATCAAGATCAGTACAATAGCACAGTGAAAACTTAACTGGCTGAGCAACTGCACTGCTGGGTTGAAAGAGCAGCTGTGGCTGCTGATATGCCACTGGGATGGTCATGTAGCCTGGGCTGCAAAGGCGACAGCAGTGCTCTCAGATTATAATAGTGCTTCTAGTGGTTGTGATTGAGGTATATGCCTTCTGGTGGGCTTTCAAACTCGCCGGTCCTGAACACCAGATCTCTATCCCCTGCAATGGGCTCTTAAGGTTCAGGATGATGCTTGGGAAGGTGAACTGGTGGTAGTCGGGGAGTCGTGGCACTGTAGCCCACCAGCTGGAAGAAATAAACCTGGCTTCTGGCAACATGCTGGAGACCGACAACTGTGGGGGCAGAGTCTACAGTAAGAACTTCACCTTCATGCCTGCGTTCATGGGAGTCTCTGCTGGTGCCCTGGAGAGAAAGTTGTATCCATGCAGATGGGGGATCAGCAAGTTTGAACGTTTCAGCTCTGGCTGTGCCACTGACGGTGGTGTGATTGGTCGACACTGATGGAGTAGATTGATATGATGACACTCCAAGCCCCTGGGAGTGTCAGCTGTTGCAAGACTTTGCTCGTGGTGACAACCTCTGTAACTGGCATCCACGATGGTTTCACACTATATGGGTGATCCAAGTGAGTATCTTGTCAGTTGTGGGCTGTGGGGCTAGTAGATGGAGGAGATTACATGGCTGCCACCCATGGACGGGCTTTGCTGGGCAGTGGTTATGGGAAGTGGTGCCCAGAAATATTGTGAACATAGCAGTGGTGGTGGAAGTGCCCATCGCCTTTAACATTTGTGCATAATCATTCACACCATACAATCCACTTCACTTGTGGAGCACAGGAGAAACAAGTGCTTGATGCTGTGGGAGGTGCAGAACTGTTTGAAAGCAGCCCTATGAATTGGTGTTCACTGTCCATCACGATGGTGCGGGAATGCACTTTGATAGCTATAATGGGGATGAGGGCATTGAGGTTGGCTTTGGTGGTGATGGATGCCATGCTGATCACATGTGGGTAGTTAGAGTAAGCTTTCACTATAATAAGCCTGGGCTAGCAAAGTCCAGGTGGTTAGTCGCGGCAAGTGGGTCAGTAGACAAGTCGCCTTGCAAGAACTATCCTGTGATATACCCTTACCCACAGAGGAGTTGCAAAACCTGAAGGCACAGGGTAGACAGGATGACGTCATGATGAATATCTGCCTCTGCATCAAGTGGGAGAACATTGGAGATGACTTTTAAATGGTGGGAGAGGCGAGCCAAGGCCCAGTGTTCCAGCTCGGAAGATATCTAAAAGTAAGCAGGCCATCCATGGAGCACATAGCATAGGACGTACCATAAGACAGGGTTGCGGCATTTGTCTGCAACAATATGGGTAGCTATAATGGGTAATGTACCCAAGGCATACTGTCATTTCATGTCAGTGTGGAGACATGAGATCTTTTCTTGGCCAAATACTGGGTTGGGGCTCGAGGGGAGATGAGAGAGCATCCGCATTTGTGTGATGCACTGTGGTCTTGTATTTAATAGCATAATTGTAGGAGCTGAAGAATAGTGCCCAATACTGAAGCTGTTGTGCTGAGCTCTCCAGAGGTCAAGAGTGGGCCCAAAGAATGGTACCAATGGCTTGTGATCTGTAACAAGGGTGAACTTGGTCCTGAATAGGTAAACATGGAACTTCGTAATGGCAAAGGTGATCACCAGAGCTTCTTTTTCAATTTGCGAGTAGTTCTTTTGAGCAGGTGTCAGCGTCTTGGAAGCATAGGCAGTTGGTTACTTGGTACCGTCACCGTTTCTATGCACCAGCTCAGTTCCAGTGTCGTAGGGAGAAACATGCATGACCAAACCCAGTGGACATGTGGAGAAAAGAGCACATGGTAGGGTGCCAAGTGCAGCAGATACTTCAGCTGTGTGACAGCATGCTCACAGTCAGTTCTCTACTGGAACTGAACACCCTTCTTTCGCAACTGGTTGAGTGGAGAAATAATATGGCATGCTCGTGGAAGAAACTTAGATTAATAACTCACCTTTTCCAAAAAGAGCCAGCAGCTGCTGTTAACTTTGGTGTCTGGTAGAGAATCAGTAGCAGAAACTTTGCAGTCAGTGGGCTGGATACCAGTTTTGTTGAGCATGGAAATCTGTGACTTATCCCAGGTCAGTTTCCAGTAGAGGTGTGATGGTGTCCTGGAAGGGAACCATGTCCGAAACTACCGTAACTTTGTCAGTGATGGAAAATCCAAACAATGAGAAGGCATCCAGACCAAAAATGCTACCAGTGGAGTGACTTTCAATAGTAACAGAGTTATCAGTGGAACAACCTTTTTGTATGCAGCATTGACTGTGAACTGACCATGCAGGGGAATCGAACTGTCATCATATACAACCAATGTACAGGAGAACAGGGCCAAGTCAGGGGAACCAAGACAAGCATATGTTTGGAAGTTAAAAGTAACAGTAGCTCACATGTCCACCAAGAAACAGACTTCCTGCTTTGCAGTTGTGAAGTTGATAAACAGCGTAGTGGTCAAAGGATCACCTCGAGAAACAACTGCCTAAAGTTTATGCACAATCCCTTAATGAATGTGGTGAGGAGTATCTTATTGGGGGCATCTGACTGTCCTTACAGTTGACAACAGACAGTTCAAAGATGCCCATCTTTCCCACAATGGGTGCAGTGTGCCCAGCGATCTGGAGAGTCCACATGTGGGTGCATTGTGGAGCCATCAGGGCCAGATGGGAGACTCTGAAGCTCATGCCAGTAGGGTGTGACAGCCGCTGAGAGGTCATTAATCTGAAATTGATGACTTGCAGCACTACCATTGGGAAAAAGACTTACAAGAATTCAGAGGTGCCCCCCCCCCTCCCCCCCCCCCCCCTCCCACTCCTTGAGGCCGCTACATGGTGTTGAGCCATGACGTGTTCATTTGCTGCCTGCATGATATTGAATGACTGGAAGATTTTCAAAATATTGTCCAAGGAATGGTTGTCTAGTTTGAGGCCTGCAGTGCATACTTCTGGATCTGGAGCCAATTGGATCACTACGCCTTGGATAAAACAATTGATATATGAAGTTTTGCAAGCTGGGTTCGTACAAGTGAAAGTACTATGTTGACTCATTCCTTCTAAATATGCCGTCCATGGGCAGTATGGCTGACCATATTGCTCATGGTATGGATGGAACTCAGCATGTGATGAGACTACATGAAATTGTTGTGAATAATAACTTGACAGCAATGAAAAAATCTCCTCAAATGTAAGTTCAACCAGATGCAAGAATGGAACCAATGTCTCCAAGTGTTTCTGGGGAAGTCCAAGAAAGGAAGAGTGACCATCATCCAAAATCTAAAAAATGGCGAAGTGCAAATTGTCCCAATTCTTTTTGGAATCCTTTAACAGCAGAAGTGCATGTGTGTTGCTCTCTGCTGGAATTTATCACAATGTGGATGTGTTGGGAACAATGAACCTGATGGAACAAGTCAATTTGCTGCTGCTGCTGCTGTTGAAACTTCTGTTGGATCTGCTGCATCAGGAGGAGCTGTTGCTGTTGCTGTTCCATGAGTTGCATGGGCTTTGTGATCATGGGACACTGCTAACTTTTTATCTCATCATCAGTTATAACAACCAGAATCAAAAAAGTCCAGGGATGCCTTGAGAACCTATTGAGATTGACCTAGGGTGTCAACAACGAACTGCCAAAGAGTAAACACGAGGACAACAACAAAGAAGTACAGAAAATGGAGACAGCCCAGCTGAATAATAAGTCCAATGAGTAAATCGAGATTGAAAAGCCTAAGACCTAGTGAATTAAAAACTAAAACAATAATATGTAGTGTGATCATTACAGTAGTGCATTGAAATCACAACTCACTGACTGAGCAGCTGTACTGCTGAGATTAAAGGGCAGTTGCGGGTGCTGATAGGCCACAAGGATGAGTATGTCTCCATAGCCAGTGCTGCAGCAACAGCAGCTGTTGAAGATTATGGTGGTGCTGTCTAGTGGTAATCATCGAGGACCATGCCTTCCCTCAGGCTTTCAAACCGTCTGGGCTGGAATACCAGAGTTTTGGTGGAATCAGGTGGCTGGTGAAAGTGACATGAGTTCACCTAGGCCGGTTACTTGTGTGCAGATGACTTTGTGGATGGATTCTATTTAACCTCAGCAGGCACAAAATTTTTTTGATTTTAGTGGGTACTGCTTCTCCAAGGGCTTACAACCTGTCTTTTCAATGTGTGTTCCATGCCTTGATAAATATTTTGGAGGTTTCTGTTTTTGGTTACATCCACCTGTTTGGTCGTGGTACAATGTGAGTATGACAGCCTTTCTGGACACTGGTAAATTCGGGGACTTTTGTTATAAACACTTAAGAAATTTACTGTTAAAACTTAGGCACATGAAGTGTCTTTACTTTGTTCACTGTCCAATTTTGCTCTCTGCATATTGACTGGTGGATGTTCAGTCAGTGTCAGAGGGGTGTAATCTACTTCCTAGCCTAAAAAGCCCACATATGCTCCACAAGTACTCTGCTGCCAGAGTAGCTGCTTCCTCTCTGTAGGGCACCCCTGACCTACCAAGGGGCTGCAGAGGCAACATGTGTTCCTTATCAAAACTTTATGTGCTGTGTCCCTCTTGCAGTCTCTAGAATTACCCCCTGACAACTCCTGGATGCCTGTAATAGGAATTGTGAAACATCATGTATAAATATGTAGGTGTGCAGAGCAGAGGGTTGCTGCACTGATACAACCTTTGTCAAGGGATCAAAGATGAGTGCAAATGTAGTTTGTACAATGCAATGCTTTAATGTTGTTGTTGTCATTGTCATACATTGTTTATGTATGTTTTAAGTACTTTAAGGGTATCTAGATATTTTGTTTGTATTTTATTTAAAAGCAGTCATCTCTGTACTGGTTGTTGACCACTCTTGATACAGTGTCAGTAGGTGTAATCCCATACTCCCTAATCCAGGGTTACTCTTCTTCACATTCATTCTCATACATTGTTCTCTTCACCCCCCCCCCCCCCCCCCCCCACACACACATATGCAATTTACTTACGATGTTTTTGCCTCATGTATGTGTTCCAAATTCCTCTGCCTTTTCTTTCTTTATTAATGGAGGTTGAGGTCAAAAAAACTTCATTGCACATACACATTTAGCAATTTTGGTCTATTTTGAACCTACTTTTTCTTATGCTGCATTTATGTTTTTTCTACTTCACCTCACTTTTGGAAACTACACAAAAGGAATAATACTGTAGTTTCAAGTATTCAGCACTAAGCACAGTGTTTATGTTTATTCATTTATTTGCTTTGTAGATTTTGTGAGTTTTACCAACCTCTGAAAGTACATTTTTTTCTTTGTATTCGTGTGTGTGTGTGTGTGTGTGTGTGTGTGTGTGTGTGTGTGTGTGTGTGTGAATGCAAATTAGAGCAGATATATTACATGTGAATGAGTTGGAGTGTGGTGATCAGTTTGGGAAGAGGGGAATTGTGATTATAGGAAAATCGACTGAAAGGAGATGGTAGAGGCGGGTGGGATCTCTTTTCAGTACAAAATGGGCAGAATTGAGTCTTTTGGTTTACTTATCCACATAATAGTTTCACCTCAGTTTTTTTATCCATTTGGATGTCTATAAATTTCACAAGTGAGTTTTATGTAGTTGTGAGTGCTGACTGATCTCTACTTTTAGAACCTTTTCTTTGTTTGCTGTTGCATAATATCAATCTTTGGAAAATAGGCCTTAAGATGCATGCTGTAAACCAGTTCAGAGCCTTTTCGATTGTTCCCGCTGTTTATGGTATGGATGTGTTTTGGCCTTCATTAGTACTCATATGTCATCAGCAAACATTGCAATCCTCCAATGTCCTAGGCAACTCATTTATGTAGGTCAAGAACAGGAGAAGGCAAATCAATGAACTTTCCAGTGTAGCATTCTGAATTAGCTAAGCAAATAGTGAGAATTGTACAAATGGGATATCATATTCACCAGTGTCATGTTTAGTTTTGCAAAGAAGGTTTATTTACTTTTAAGTAATCATGTAATTAAGAAAAAAAAAACAGTAATTTGAGGAAATTTTTTATCTGAATTCTCATTGCCATATGAAGAAGGGGAAATGGACAAGTGGGGCATCAAGTTGAACAGTGTGAGGGCGAATTTTGGAGAGGGGGTGGAGGATTACTTCAAAATAACTTGGGTAATTAAGAAAAACTTAATGATTTGAGGGCAAATAGAACAATATGTCTGCCAGTGGTGATGGAAAACTCAGTGAAGACATCAGTCGTGCAGACATTCTACCTCTACATTTATTCGCTTCTGAGGTTGCTTGAACTGCCAAAAGCTTTGTGCTGAGAGTGATGTGGGAACTGAGACAAATTATGTACAGCAAGACTGATGTTCTTGTCACTGTACCAACTGTTGTTGCAGCTAAGAATGTAAATGGGATGATTTGCCATTGTGACTTTAGCCTTTGGAGTGACCAGAATTGTCAGATCCCTTCTGTGCCATTGGCCGGTGAGCAGCTGGAGAAAGAAGTTGATAAATTCAGTGACGTTCATTGGATCATAACTGATGAATGCTCAATGATTTCAGATGGAACATAAGCTGTGTTTAACAGGCGATGCATAGAAGTCATTGACATCCAAAATGGAAATTTGCTAATGGAAACATTCTCATTGGAAACTTGTTTCAATTGCATCCTGCTCTCGATTTGGGGGTTTTCAAATAGTAATAGTCATACAAGTGTTCTGTTAGTCTTTGATGCCTCTTTAATTTCATGGAACTCCATCAGAGTGTTTGACAGCAAGATAATGTCTTCATTGAATTGCTTAATTGACTTCATGAAGGCAACATCACTTCAGATGACATGGATGTCCTCTACAGCAGAGTTGTGTCAGAAGTTGATTTGAGACCGGAGAGTGTGAAGCAGTTGCTTCTCATCTATCGAACAAATGCACTGTGCATTTGGAATCAGCAAAGTCTTGTAGAACTGGCTGCAAAAGTTTATAAAGTTTGCACCAGTGATACATACTCCAAAATGTCAGAGAACCCAAGAAAGGCAGCAGTGAAAAAGCATTGTAAACAACATGCCAATGGCTGTGGAAGGTTTTACTGATAAAATTATTATTCCAGAAGGTGCTGGAGTTATGCTTAAGGTACACATTTCAGTTTGCTATGGTCTCGTGAGGCACATTGGGTGAAATTGATGAGATTCGTTGGTTGCTTCACAAAGGTCAGCAACCAATGGAAGTTATTGTTTGCTTCAATGACATTTCAACTAATGATAAAGTGATTATACAAAACATTTGGCTGTATTATTATTATTATTATTATTATTATTATTATTATTCGTTGTGTTGTTCTCATAAGGGATTGCCTTTCATCCATACCATTTTAGTTTACCTAGTAGAATTTTGTGATCTCAAATAATAAATGTATACAGTTGAAATCAGTTTCTTGTAAGATTCATGGATTACAGGAATTATGTATTTCAGGACATCTAAGTCGCTCTAGACAACATTAACCAGCTATATTCCATGTTCATTAGCTTTCAATCGAACACCATTTCTAAATCAACTAGAGATATTTTTACGCAATATGCAGTTATTTGGTGTCCACAAATATATGCCCGTCTTTGACATTGAATAATAGCGATAAAAATGAGGACTGGCAAGTAGTAGTTACATGAACAATTGATTACGTTTATTATGAAATTGAAGGCAAAAAATAAAAAAAATCAGGAAAGATATAGTTAACATATAAAAAATTAATGGAAAGATCCTGTTTTATGTCAAGTAAATCTTAATGGTGCCAGTTCATATTTTGTGCTCTGATTTAATTGTTTCTGAATCACTCATTTTATTGCAGTAGCTTATTTCTTTGTAAAAATCCAGTTGCTTTCTTGTTTGGTGATTTATTGTTGATGTCTTCATAGAGTGTTGCGGTAGCGTGTAAACTGATGATTCTATGGGCAAAAATGTCAGATCTGAAGTATTTTCATTTCTACTTACAAGCCTTCACAATGTTTTTATTCATATGGAGCGGTAAAAGACCACTGTTGTTTTATAGGAAAAGAGAGCCTTTGTCAAATGAATTAGAGAAAATAATTGTGATTATCACAAAAATTACCACATGTTTGTATCTATATCACTGTTTTGTTGAGTGTTTCCATCTTAAATGGAGTGTTGGAGTACTGTATTTCATAAACAATATATGATATAGAAAATGGAAAATTCAGGATGCAATAATGACAATATTACGAAAAGGATAGATTACTGCTCACCATACAGCAGAGGTGTTGAATCACTGATAGGCACAACAAAAAAGACTGTTAATGAAGTAAACTTTCGGCCAAAAAAAGCCTTCATCAGAATTAGACAACATACGCACACATACTCACGCAAACGCAACTCACACACGACCACAGTCTATGGTCTCGGCAGCCAGTGTGTGTGTGTGTGTGTGTGTGTGTGTGTGTGTGTGTGTGTGTGTGTATATTTTGTCTAATTCTGATGAAGGCCTTATTGGCCGTAAGCTTACTCGGTTGACAGGCTTTTTTGTACCTATCTGTGACTCAGCATCTCAACTGTATGGTGAGTAGCAATCTGTCCTTTTCATAATATTGTCATTAATATAATTTAATTGGACATACTAAGAAAATTAATGCCAGTTAATTAGTTTTGGCCAACTCTGTTAATGTTAAATTTTTCCACATCCCTGATTGTCTATCTTCATGATTAGATCTGTGGAAAAGAAATAAATGAATACATGCTGGGTCATTAGGAGAAATATAATTTACATATAATTTCAATGAGGAGACTGGTCCCATAATACTTGATGTTTTCTTATTTCCAGGGAAAAACACATTTGTTTTTTCATGTATATTTTGTCTGTATTATTACAACTCTTCATTTTTTCCACGGTTAACAAAGATTATAAAGTGAACATACATGTAAATGTAGAAACTGCAGTTAAACCACCTACAAGAATGGAAAGTTGATGCAGCTGTCATTTATTGGAAACTGATCTGTCCATCTTTCCTCCACCACACTGTTTAACGAGCACCAGTTTTTCTGTGCCTCCATTTTCACGCCATCCCCATTTATAAGATTTCCTGACATCATTATTTCAATACTCCTCTTATGCATGCTGTCCCAAAAACATGATCCTGCACCATAGTATTGGTCTTGTCGTATCTCATTTCATGGCTGTTTTTAAGGCAGTGCTGATTTGGTTGGCTGTTTCAGCTAAGTGTGCTGCTAGTGTTCCTTGAACCCCACCTTGACTGTTCTGATGGTATGTGCAAAATGCATCATGCCACATTGTTATGAAATGCAGTGTATGTCTGGGCAGTGGAACCTAGTTCACCTTTTAACATTACAAGCCAGAAACGTGATCTTTGTCAGTGGAAATGAAATGTGTTGGATTTCATGTTTAATGGGAATGTCCCTACATTTCTGGCAATTGGTCTAGCATAGGGAGTGAAGTGACTTTTTTTTCCTTGATCTCGATCTCTTTCACAGGTATTATTATTCTGACTATTCCTTTGGAGTGTTATTTATGGCAGTGGTGTTCTCTCCTTGTTCGATACTGTGGGAGCTTTATGAACCAAAGTTCTTGTGTAGTCTTACTTTGTGACAGATGATGATGGCTCAAGGCATGGAGACATAGTTGGTGTATGAGGGTTTTCTGTATGTATGTTGGAGAATAGATCTGCTCCCTCTTCTCGTAATTATTATCTAAAGAAAAGTATTTGCCCTTTTTATAAACCTCCGTTGTAAATTTTGTATTGAAATGGGTAGAATTTAAGTATTCTAAGAAATTTTATAGTTTTTCTGTTCCATGTTTTTCCATTTTGTGTGACCACACCAGTTGGGTACCCTTCACATACTGATGTAAATATATTGGCTTAAACATGGTGGTTTGAATTGCTTCTAAATGTTCCATGTGCAAGTTATGGGAGCAAGTGATAGTACCCTGTCTGTTGTCGTCCTGTCAGTTTGTTAAGATATTTTTCTCAGATAGAAAACTGATTGATGTGAGGGTTCCAAGGAATACAATGATAGGATTATCATGGTTAGTGCAGTGGTGATTGTAGTGTTTGCATTTCCCCACATATTGGCAGAGAATGTGCTTTAGTGGAGTATACACTGTTTTGAAATGTCCTGTCTGATCAAACTATGTGCCAGACTGCAGTTCAAACTAGAACCTTACACTTTGTAATCATTGCTCTGCCAACTGAGCTACTAGTCAAGCATAGTATCCAAAATGCAAGGTTCTGAGTTCGACATCTGGCCCCACATAGCAAGTTTCAAAACAATATGTACTTTCTGCAGCAAAGTGGAAGATTAATCTTGGAAACAGCCCCAGATTCTGGGTAATGTATTTTGCTGCAGTTTCCTTACTTCCAGTAGTGTTAGTCCAACAAGATATGCAGATGAGATGCCATGAAGTTTGTAAAATAGAAGAAATACATTGGCAGAAGCGGAACTGTGTGCCTCTTGAGTTGTGCCTGGGTCACTTGGTAGAATATGACATGTGAATGACAAAGATGTGAGTTGCCAGTTTTAGTCAGCCAGGAAGTTAAAAGATCTTCCTATTTTTGGACCCTGTCATTATCCTCATCAGATCACCAAATTAAAGTTTTTTTAGTCCAATGCAGATTTGTAAGTGCTGTTCTTTCTTGAAGACATTGTACTTCAAAGTTAGTACGTTGGTCAGTGCTCTACACTATTCATGGAAAACCTCTTTTTCTGCCTTTGGTGGGAATGAAATGGTGACGTGCTCTCCAAATCTAATGTAGTTTGTTATTGTTCACACTTTTGAATAATGTTCAAAATTTATCTCCTTGGCAAGACTCTTAATAAATCATATCCTCAGACAGATGTTCTTTTGTTAGGTTAATTGCTGTACAATCATCATCATCATCATCATCATCATCATCTTGTTTTGTCTTTTTCAACAGCATTAATTCTGCATTAACTGGAAAATAATTGAAGGTGGCAATAGAAGCAAGTGCTAATCCACAAGGTTGTATTTTGAGTTATTCCATCTAACATGCGTGGTTAAATACAGAAAAAAAAACTTAGAAAACACTAAGACATAACAGTTCATAAAGTTGACAGTGCTTTGTAGCAGAACATGTGGAAGTACTTGTTATCAGCATGTTCAGTATTCAAATATGCAACAGATGAACCTCTTCAGTTGTGAAATGAGATGCAACAAGGCAAGTATCATGGAGCAGCTGTAATCGTCTGGGATTGCGTAGCTAAGCAGTCTGTTGAAATAAGGATGTAGTGAAACATCATAAACATGGATGAAAATTGCAATTGAAACCAGGCTTGGGATCCACTTCTCAGTCATTAATGTTTCACTAAACATCTTGTATATCAGGGCTAGAATATGTTGAGAATATCTGTAATTTGCTGGATAAAAGCATGGAAATATGAAACAAATTTGGATCAATGGTTGCAATGGGGGCTAGAAGTTGAACTTGGTTACAAATAAGAATGTGACACCATTAATCCTTTAAGTGGGCACAAAGGACATCTGCTCATTCTCAATGAATTGGACAAATATATCCATCCACAGGGTTCTGTGAGTTTTAATTCAATTTGAATGATAAGGTACACAAAAGATGATGATATATGGTGGTAGTTAAGCTTATTCCACTAAATTATAACTCTTGTCAGTGACAATAATGTGTTCCCAGCTAGTTCTAAAATTTTCTCAATTTGTGCCATCAAGTGGTGGTTCAATAGTATGCTTTTCATACTTTTTAATTATATTTTGCAGTGGCAAAAATGAGTTGTTTGTTGGAGTCAGAAGTAGAATAGCAGCTTTTAGAAAGTGACAACAACTTAATAATTACAAGACATGGACAGTGAAGAAAATGAAAGTGACATGGATTCAGAATCATCTGACAACCACACAACAATGCAACAGACGTCCACAATATGCTTCTTTGCATATTAATTCAGATCACCATCACTTTTTATTTGCTTTTGTGATTTCTATAAATGTGCCACTATTACAGTATCATGTGATGACTTGTTTTGAGTGGTTTATAGAGAAGTCTTTGTGCCAAACAGGATCAGACAAAAGAAACGTAATACGTACATCAGTACATAGCTTCTCATTCCAATACAGCAACAAGATTTAGGATTCACGATTGGCAAGAAACAACAGTGGAACTGAAGGCACTCATTAGAATCTTAATTCTTCAGGAGATTTTGCACAAGCCAGAACAAAAACTGCAGTTTTTGAAGACATAAGTCATTTGACGCACAATTTTTTAGGAAACTTGTGAATGAATCTTTTGCTGAAATTTCTTAATTTTGCAGACAATACATCATATGAGCTCTTAGGTACTGTGAGCAGAAAACTATTCAAAGTTCAGCCGATTATAGAATATTAAAGATGCACTTTCAAATGAGTTTATATGTCAAAAAGGAGCATTACTGTTGATGAATCTCTGTTGCTCTGCAAAGAACAGCTTGGGTGGAAGGAATTTATCCCATTAAAGTTCATCAGATTTGGCTTTCTTTTTTTAATTTTATGAATATGGGTCTTTTTTGTTTGTATGGGAAAGGAAACAAATTATGGTAGTCATTATTCCAAAGAGAACACAACATCTCAAATTGTTTTTGAGCTTACTCATTATTGCTCAGAAAGTGTGGTTATATTTACCTCAACGATTGGTACCTTAGTTATGATTTGGATGACAAACAATTGATATGAGTACCAGTATTGGCAGCACAACACAGACAAGACAGAAAGGAATTCCCAGGCTTCATGAAAAATGATAAACTGCATAAGAGGAACAGTTAACAGAGTACAGAAACAAGCATATGTTGATGAAATATAAGAACTAGAGAGATGTCATAAGGGTCCAGGCATGTTTCATCATGATGCATTTATACAGTCAAACTCAAATAATGGCATAATGCAAAAGCTGTGTGTTTTCATGGATTACAACAAGAATATTGGAAATGTGAATAGGAGTTTTTTGCAGTTGCAAAGCTACCAGGTGGCCAGAACAGACTGGGAAAAAAATTGTAAACTTTTTCTACATTTCTGTAGAAACTGCATTCTTCGATGTGTAAATTCTTTATAAAAAATCAGAATCAATTTTGTGATCAGTCTTGGCTGGAGTTATCAGTTGACACCCCCTTGAACACCAAATGCAATTTGTCTTAAAACTAGATGCTGAATATGCATGAGAAGAATGCTTACAAAGAAGTCATCCCACTGGCATTCAGAATATAAAATTCCTCTGTGTTAAGTACCATGTTTTAAAATATTTCATACAGAAAACAATGTGCAATTAAATAAAAATAAAATAACATTTGCTTCTTTACTTCATTTTATTCAATCCTGATCAATTTTCATGTAGGATCATAAATTAAAATTCAGAGCTGAAGAAACTTGCATAATATAGACTAGTGTGGAGAGCTGCATCAAACCAGTCTTTGGACTAAAGAGCACAACAACAACAGTGCATGTCATGCACCTACAGTTGGGGAAATCACCCAATGAAGCAGAGGTGTACTTCCATAAAATATCCACTGATCAGATTAACACCTCACAATCTGGAGACCAGACAGAGAGCACACTAATGCATGCTGCTGCTGGTAGGAAACAAAGAAAATATGTTGGTGAGCTTACAAAATAGAGTGCACAAAACAGAATTGTCAACTCTCAGCATACCATCCACTTAAAATGGAAGTAAAGATAACTTTTCACTGTATGATTAAAGGGTTGAGAAGTTGACAACCAAAAATGAATTTTTTTGCTGAGATATTATACACTGTCCTTCCTGACTGACTGACAATACACACACACGGTCACATTGTTCTGAAACCTGACTTTTAGGCTTCAGTGTGTGTGTGTGTGTGTGTGTTTTACATGCTGACCAACCAAAACGTTTGTGATTGTATGTTGGTCCATTTGTCGAAAGCAACACATTCAGTGATCCCTGGTATGTTGATTTGACTAGTACTTGGTAGGTTTCTGGAGGTATGTAGCACCAGATGTGTATGCACAGACCACGCAGTTCATGTGAATTGTCGGTTGGGGGTTTGGATGCTGAGCTGGTTCCCAGTAGCACGTTAGATGTGTTGCATTGGATACAGATAATGTGAATTTGGTGACCAAAAATGTACGTGAGTTCACGATCGTGTTCCTCAAACCACTGCAACATGGTTCTGTTGTTGTGAAATCAACAGTTGTCCTGCTGGAAGATGACATCGCCTTTGGAGAAGACATCAAGCATGAAGAGATGAAGGCAGTGTGGAATACTGTAAACACAGCTATTGTGTTGCCTTTGATTATTACCACAGGTCCCATGGAAGCCCAGGTGAATCTCCTCCAAGCAAAATACTACTTCCTCTGTCCTGTGGCTGTGATGAAGTGCACATTTTGAGCAGCCATTCTTCTGAATGGTGGCTTATCTGGACAGGATCGTTGATTTGGTGTCACAAGAAACATGATTCATCTGACTAGGTGACAGATTTTCATTGATCCATGGTCCAATCTTGATGATCCCATGCCTACTGCAATCATAATTGACTATGTTGTTGGGCCAATGTGGGAACACCTAGGGGTTACCTGCTACAGAGCTCCATGATCAGCTATGAGTGCTGAATGTTGTACTCTGTAACACTTGTGTCTGCACCAGCATCGTAGTCTGCTTCAGACCGGCTACAGACTGCTGCCTGTCGTGCTTTACAGAGAGGACAAGCCCTCTGATCACCATATTCTATGATGAAGCTTGGGCATCCAACACCTTATCGCCTAAACACAGTTTTGTTGTTCTTCAGTTGTTTTCCAAAGACATTTGCAACAGTCGTATATGAACAGCCAACCAGCTTCACCATTTTGGAGATGTTCGTTTCCAGGTACTGTGTCAAAGCCACTTACATGTCAGTAGATTTCCCGTGTCATCACTAGAATGAATCCCCTTTCATCTCTGCTCTGCTTGTATACTTTTGTTACAATGTCATACGCCCGTAATGCCACCAGGCAGCATTCAATTTGGTGGTCATAATGTTTTGAATGATCAGTGTCTCTCTCCACTCCCCCCACCTCTCCCATCCATTTGTGTATGTGTGTGTGTGGGGGCCGAGGGGGGGGGGGGGGGGCACACTTGTGTTTAGCAACAAGTTCATTCTTGATTATCTTTCTGTTGACTGCGCAACTTTACTCCTCTTGTCATTTGTTTCCATTCAGGACTTTCCAGCATCCTGTTAAAACCTTCCATTTATCTATTTTTAATGGCACTAACAAACCTTTGTGTGAAAAACTTACTAAAAAATAAATCTACTGTTTCTTCGGACTTCATTTGGAACCATTTATATAGGTGCATGCACATTTTTTTCTTGATCTCCTAAAATTCTTCTGTAGAGTAATAATGTGTTTTTCGGCTTGAGTGTAATAGTAATTGGGGTATGAGATTGTGCCAGAACAATTATGAAAGACTATTGTAACAAATTTGTTTAATTTTGAAAGGAATATACTCTTGAACATTAAAACATATATTCATTCCAGATAATCCAAAATATGAGATTTTAGTCTTCAGTCGTGACTAGCAAATCACCCTTGTAATTCTGGCACAACAGTGTTTCTCATTACCACATATGGCCCGAATGAGAAGCAGGGGAGAAAATTGCCAACCACTTCAGGAAGAATTGGAGAAAGATAAATTTCTGATCATTGTCCATCAAAGTCTCATCCTGCCTTGCTGCAAGACCAGACATATCAGTTCAGTACCAGTTTGAAGAAAGTCCAGTACATGTAATAGATTTTGAGTAGTAGCAAGTGTGTCCCAAACAATTTGTCATGAAAATTCAAAACACCTTCACAGTTCTCCCAAAACTGAAAATGCTAGATGGCCCTGGATTCTAAAAGCTTCCAGTAGCATTACATGTTTTGTTCATTGTGTTTCTTCTTGTGTTACTTGCCAATATCAAAAACTACTAAAAATGTGAACATAGACATTATTCACAAGTGTCTGAACATTACCTGTCTAACATCAAAATAAGACCACAAATCGCATACAGACTATACCCTCAGATTGAATACATTTTGTATAGTACATACCTATTATGAAACAGGAGTGCTAGTGTTTCTAGTGATTGATGAAAACAGTTTTTCAATAGTTTTGAGTTTTATTTTGTAAGAAATTGTGCTGTATTCCTTCCACCCCCTGAGCTCTTTTTTTCTACACACCCCTCTTCCCATCCACCTCTTCCCCTCTCTTCACAGCTGTTTGCTTTTCCCCATCTCCTCTTAGGTTTTAATTGCAATATTCATTTAACATTTCATTTATCTTCTTCTTTCCACCATTTCATTTTCACTCTTCCCTTACACCTCCTCTGGACTGATGCTAGTGTTTACGGATAAAACATCATTGACCTCCTACACTTTCTGATGCCTCCTTGTACATCTTTCTTCCCTCTCATTCTCATAACAGGTGGGCCCTTTCATTGTGAATTCTGAATAATCTGCTGCTCTTCCTTTTTATCCAACTCTCTCTTTCTGCTTGCCGAGAAAGGAACTAGTAGGCCTGAAAGCTAAAGTTAGTGTTTTAAATTTTAAATGTGTCTGTCGAAAGAACTGAAATTAGCCTCCAATTTTAAATATTTAAATCTTCTTTTTTCATGTAATCGTGTTACATTTTGATCCTGATCTATAACTGTGATTCCTGGTTTATGACTTTGCCTGTTACATGTCCACTAGGTTACTTCTACAGGGTTAAGTACATTCTCCATGTGTTGCTTTAACTTGAGTTACACATCTTCATGTCTTGACAGACGACATTGGTATTTTAGACTGAATGTTGCTTTATATGCAATGCCTTGAGTTTTGTATGTAAAGTATCAATGATTCAGAAGAGTTCTGAGTACAATTTTAACTCCCATGTAACAAATATGCCAATCACTGTTTCATATTGATCTCAAGATTCCGAGAAGGTGATTTAAATGACAACAGTCAACCAAGCATAATAATGAATATCGACAGAGCAGAGCATTGTCATGATTTTGAAGCCAGATTTACTCTACTGTTTCATTTATGCATTTGAAACTTTGATAATTAAACAGAAATTATGACAAATAAAGAAATCAGTTAGCTATTATTTTAACAATACCTTTCTTTGACATGGAATGTGTCGGTTAGTTTACAAAGATAATATATTTTTGTACAGACCATTTAGATGACTGATTTTAATTAATGTGTTTCTTTCAATCTGTGTGTGTTGATGAACTGGAGAACATCTTCATCAACACAGACAGAAAAAAGTGAAATACAATACTATATACAAGGTGTGTCAATAAAGTAATGAGACTGATGTGAAAAAAAAATGTTGCTTGCTGTTTTAGTCAAGTTTAGTGTTGTCTCCTTCAAAGTAGTTCCCTTCTGATTGCACACACTTTTTCCAGTGCTTCTTCCATTTATGGTAACATTTCTGGAACTCATCTTCTGTAATATCCTCCAAGACCCTTGTCACAGCTTCTTGGACATATTGTGTTGTTTGAAAATGGTGTCCCTTGACCACCATTTTGATTCTTGGAAATAGAAAAAAGCCGCACGGAGCGATATCTGGTGAATAAAGTGGCTGTGGTAGTACTGAAATTTGTTTTGAAGTTAAAAATTGCTGTACTGACAGAGCAGTATGGGATGGCGCATTATCGTGATGCAGAATCCAATCAGCAATGTCGGCACAGACACAAAGAACTCTTTTATGAACTCTTTGTAAAATTTCTTTGTAGTAATATTGGTTAACTGTTTGTCTAGGAGGCACCCACTCTTTATGAACAATTCCCTTGGAATCAAAGAAGCACACAAGCATGCATTTCACTTTTGACTTCGACATGTGAGCTTTTTTTGGTCAGGGTGATCTCTTTGAGCACCATTGTGAACTTTGGTATTTTGTCTCTGAATTGTACTGAAAAAACCAACTTTCATCACCAATGATAACATGGCTCAACAATTCTGGATTGATTTCTGTTTGCTCTAACAGATCGGCTGCCACATTTTTCCGTGTTTCTCCCTGTTGTGGTGTGAGATTTTTGGAGACCATTTTTACACAAATCTTTCTCATACCAAGATCTTTATTATTAGATGAACTGTTTCTCGATTGATGTTCAATTCTTCTGCAATTATTTTCACGGATAATCTTCGATAAGATCGTACGAGTTCACGCACCGTAGCCAAGTTGACATCTGTACGTGAGGTTGATGGTCGTCCACTGCCGGTCTTCATCTTCAACATTCGTTCTGCCTTCACTAAACATTTTATGCCAATGAAAAACTTGAACTCTTGACATAACCTCCTCTCCAAAAGCCTTCTGAAACTTACAGTAAGTTGTCATCGCGTTTTCACCCAATTTAATGCAAAAAGAAATGGCATACCGTTGCGCAACATTATGCGGTTCCATTTCCGTGATGAGAGACATAAACACGTGTTAACTTATTACAGCACAACCCACGACTGAGCAGTTGCATCGATGTGCCACTTGGACTAGAAGCAGCTTATAGACCAAAGTCAAAGATATTGTGCCTATGCAAGCCTGCAGGTTTGCCACATCTTGCAAAGAAAATCAGTCTCATTACTTTATTGTTGCACCTCATACTTAAATATTCTTCTATTGAACAGAAGCTGTGAAAAAACTGATTTGAATTTATTTTTAAAATTGTTTGTATTCTACGTCTGCACTGTTCTACATCTGCATACGTACTCCACAAGTCACTGTACGGTGCATGGTGGAGGGTACCCTGTACCACTGCTAGTCATTTCCTTTCCTGTTAGAATTGCAAATAGAGTGAGGGAAATACTTCCATATGAGACCTAATTTCTTGTACCTTATCTTTGTGATCCTTAAGCGAAATGTACGTTGGTGGCAATAGGATCGTTCAGCAGTCAGCTTCAAATGCTCATTCTCAAAAAGAACTTTGCCTTCCCTCCAGGGATTCCCATTTGAGCTCCCAGAGCATCTCCATAATACGTGCATATTGTTCAAATCTACTTACCAGTAGCCCACCAATCAATTTCTTTAGTGTCTTCCTTTAATCTGGCGTGGCACAGATTCCAAACACTCAAGCAGTATCCAAGAATAGTTCACATTAATGTCCTAATGTGGTCTCCTTTACAGATGCACCACACTTTCCTAAAATTCTCCGAACAACCTGAAATCAATCATTGCCCTTCCCTACCACAACCCACATATGCTCGTTCAATTTCATATTACTTCACAACGTTATGCCCAGATATTTAAGTGACTTGACCGTGTCAAGCACGACATTACTAATGCTGTATCTGAACTAATGCTCCTATTTTTCCTACACATCCACATTAACTTATTTTTTCTACCTTTAGAGCTAGCTATTATTCATCACACATACTAGAGATTTTCTCAAGTCATCTTGTACTCTTCTACAGTCACTGAACTTTGGCATCTTACCTTACACCACAACATCATCAGCAAATAACCACAGATTGTTGTCCACTCTGTCTGCCAGATCATTTACATATATAGAAAATAACAACAGTGTTATCACACTTGTCTGGGGCAGTCCTGATGACACCCTTGTCTCTGATGAACCCTCATCATCAAGGGCAACATACTGGGTTGTATAACTTAAGAGGTCTGTGAGCACTCACATATTTGGGAATCCATTCCATATACTGTGGGGCACCGTGTCAAATGCTTTCCAGAAATCTGGAGATATGGAATGTGCCTGTTGCCTGTCATCTTAGTTTGCAGTATACCACATGACAAAAGGGTAAGCTGAGTTTAGCATGAGCACTACTTCCTAAAACTGTTCTGATTTGTGGACATAAGCTTCTCAGTCTCAAGAAAATGTATTGCATTTTGACTGAGAATATGTTGAACAATTGTGCAGCAGACTGGTGTAGGGGATATTGGTCTAATTTTGTGGGTCCATTCTTTCACCCTTCTTACATACAGGAGTCACCTGTGTTTTTCCTTCAGTCACTTGAGACTTAGTGCGGGGCCTGAGATTCACAACAAATGAAAGCTAAGTAAGGGGCCAATGCCCTAGAGTACTCTTTGTGAAACCAGATTGGGATTCCATATGGACCTTGTGACTAATTTGTTTTCATCTCTTTCAGTTGTTTCTTTACACTGCGGATGCTTATTGCTGTGTCGTCCGCATGGGATTCTGTTTGATGATCAAACAACTGTGTGTTTGATTTTCCTGCATGAATTATTTCATAAACACGAAATTTAAAACCTCTGCTTTCATTTTGCTGTTTTCAACTGCCACACCAGACTGTTCAACAAGTGTGTTGCAGCCTTAGACCCACTTAGCAATTTTACATAGGACCAGAATTTTCTTGGATCCCTAGCCAGATATTTTTGCCAAATGGTGGTTGTTATTGTGTGCGTAATGCATAAATCTCACAGACGCATGAATCTTTACTATCCTTTGCCTGTCGTCATTTGCACATTGTCTTTAGAACCGAGGGTGCAACAGCCTTTGCTTCCCCAGCATTTTCTGAATTTTGTTGTTAAACCATGGTGCATCTTTTCCATCATTATTCCACTTACTAGGACCGAGTGCGGTAGCACAGTTGTTAGAACACCAGAATTGTATTCCAGAGGATGATGGTTCAAACCTGCATCCGGCTATCTCGATTTAGGTTTTCCACTATTTCCGTAAATTGCTTAAGGCAAATGCCAGGATGGTTCCTTCAAATGGACACAGACACTTTCTGTCTCCATCCTTCCTTAATGTGAGCTTGTGCTCTGTCATTAATAGCCTTATTGTTGATGGGACACTAAGCATTAATCTCCTCATCCACTTATTAGGCACATAGTTATCCAGATCATGATTTACATTCTATTTAAACTTTGTCAACAATTCCTCCATGCCCATCTTGCTGGAATTGAGTGATCTCATTTCACTGTATAAGTGAGATGTGGACAACTGTTTGTCAGCTCCTTCTAGTGGAAACACTCTCTTAGCCATCTTGACTGGTTTATTAACTTTTGTAAACATAGTCGCTATAATGACATCATGCTCATCAATCCCCATCTCTATACCGATACTGTCAATATGGTCCAGCCTGTTTGTAGCTAAAAGGTCGAAGATATTTCCATTGCATGTGGCTGCCAAACTAGCTGCTCAAGACATTTTTCAGAAAGCATGTTGAAAAGTACTTCACAAGACCGTCTGTCTATATCTCCTGCAGTGAATCCATAGACACCCCAGTCTATACTATTATTTTGCTAGGAACTCGATTGAGTATATTCAAGGCATCATAATAAATTGTTTTTGTTGTTTCAGAGTTAGACTATGTTGTTCCTCTGTTTATAGCTCTGTACTGTTATTTTCAAATGTGAACAATTGTTGGTAACGAACTTCATGAAAAAATACATTCATGAGCAATTTAATTAAAGATAACTGCCATGTAGGGTAAGGAAACACTCCTGTTATCACGGCAAATTGAGCAGTCTAATATTGGCCATTGGCCCGACTGTCAAGCACATAATGCACAAAATCTGTTGTATAGGATGTAATGATCTTGCTCTAAATGTTGATGAAGATTGATAAATAATCTAGCAGTAATTGCAGTTTACTTTAAAATATTGAAGTTACTGCAATATTTTTAAAGTTATATAAGAGCAGGAAATGAAATGTATTTCGTAATTAACTTCAAGAATCAATGCTCTTGGCAGTTGGTGATCATAGTAAATCCATATTTTGCAGAGAACTGTGGATTTTTATTGTTTTGCATACAACATGTGAAACTGATGAGTTTTTGGATAAATTTCAACAGCCAATTTCAGTAATTCTCCCATTTATTCACATTCTCTTGCACACAGAACATTATTGACATATTTTTCCACTTTGCTTGCTCAGCCATAACATTTTGCACTGCCTTTGTCATCCTGGCCACTCAGCAGCATCACTCATAGCTAACTACTTAGCCTTGCACAAGCCGTTGTATAGACAAATAAGAACTACAAATTTTCTTATACTGTTACAGTTTTAATGTATTTTGATTTACAAAGAAGAACTGAATTTTTATATAAACCTTTAAGTATGGGAATATGTTTTTCATAAATCAATATCAAATTTGATACACACATTTTTTTGAACACAAAACTTTCCTGTATTAAATTTCGTAGAATGTTTAGTTTTAACAATCATTTGTAAAGTGTACAGATTTCAGTAATGTGGATAAGATATTTTAGTTGCCTTCATTCACAGAGTTTCCCATGCTTAAGTTTTAATATTCTATACAAAATAGTCTTTAAAATTGTGCTGATGGTTTTTAATGTGCTAAATGTTTATATTTTGAACACTTGGCTACATCATTTCATGATGTTTTCCAAAACCTTCCATAACAACATTCTATGCCTTTAAAACAACAATATCATTACATCAACAAATGTCTATCTTTCCAAATTATTAAGGAATCGAAAAACGTAATCACAAGATTTCAGTTTGTACAGAATCATAATTTTTCATAAGAAATGAAATGAAGAACTTTTCTATTGCAGCTCATTAAATCACTTTAAATGGTAATAAACAGTATTTACTATATACGATAGATAAAAACATACTCGTAAATACATCTGTAATAAAGTTTACAATATATCACGTACTTCACTAGAAGCATATATCACTGGATCCTATATGAAATTGTATAACTATTACATTAAACAGTGCATTTGATAATGACTGTGTCGTGGGTGTCTGATGTATTATCTGATGTATGGGACACTCCATCTCTGAGACTGTGAAGACATTCTGACTTTCACATACTGCCATGTCAATTGTGTACTGTGTGTCTCTCAACTTGTGTGAAAACTGTTTTGCCAGTGTCAACTGGTGTGAGTGAAATAGTTACTGTTGCAGGCAGAGAGGAGAGAGAGAGAGAGAGAGAGAGAGAGAGAGAGAGAGAGAAAAGTGAGTGATCTAAAGAGATACAGTGTGATCCACATTGATATAATCAATGGCAAGGTGTTTCTCAAAAAATGTGTTTGGCAATGCAGTTTGATTTCCAACAGGGCATTGTTAGGCATGTGGTGGAAGTATTCTTGTGTGATAATTGTTGACATGGAATATAATGGGTCCCCTGATATGTCTGCCACACTATCCACACAGAGAATTGTGCAGAAACATATAGTTCATTCATGTGAATTCCTGTATTCAGAAACAGAATCTTGATGCACACCTGCAGGCAGCTGTTGAACAGTCAACGATGGGGCTGGAAAAATGTCACCTATACTTTGTACTGTATCTATTCAGAATTGTTGAGATCCCCCCCCACCCATCCCCCCTTCCCCCCTCCTGTGGACTTTCTCTTATTCATGATTGTTGACATGTCACACTTTGCTTTTTTTCTCAGTTCATCTCAGAAAAAATTCATAGCACTTAGTTTTTACTGCTGCTTGATTATTGCACTACAAATGAGAAAAGAGTGCTATATTATCATAAATCACAGCAGCATGTGAGAGGTTGTTCAATTTCATTCCTGTGAAAACAATTCTGAGTTAGTTTTTTAATATATCTATCACTTTTCTTATCACGAAAAGAATACTTCTGTTTTTCATTTTGCATTGTTTATGTCACATACAAGATACTTCATGTTATTTTGGAAGAATTATTTGCTAAAAATATGTAATTTTTTGTGTGTAAAAACATAGCATAGCTTTGTAACGAGTGCCACATCCTATTATTGTTCATAATGGTCTTTTTGGCATTTCACTATTAGTCAAGCACATGTACTTGGTTCAGGATCATTTTGTAGAAAAAGTATCATAGTGTGTATCTTCCCATTTGCTATATTTTAGACAACACATTACACCATGTGAAACGTCTGTAAAGGTTGGATAAAGTTTTTAATCTTGGAAAGGCACAGCTATCTGAAATAAATGGAAGTGATTTAAAAGCATTAGTACTGCTTGCTATTGATGTGTCAGCTGAAGAATAACTGTTGGCTTCTGTCTCCACAGTTTTTATTATTATTATTATTATTATTATTATTATTATTATTATTTAATGATTGTAGCTGATCATCGAATGAAGAAGGATCACAAGCCTTTACTTGCTTTGTACATTATTTATTGACAAAAGTGTCAGAGAATCTTTTTAGTTAATCTCATTAATCAAAATAGAAAATTGTTTGATGCTTTTCATCTCCAATTTTAATAATGCGCAACAAGGACAGTATTTTAAATTATATTGGATGTCTGTTGCAAGTTTTGGCAAGATACACTGTCAGTTGAAGATATGTCTGCAACTGCAGAATTCCAAAATGAATTGTATTCAACCTGTTGAAATGCTGGCAATTGCAGTAAGATAAGCATTGATATCAATAAAGCTGTTACATACAGTACTGAAAGCACAATCAGTAAATGAAAAATTACAAGTTTGAAAACCACTTTGCCAAGTGAAAACTATTGTCAAAACTAATTTAAACTGCTGCAGAAGAAACAGGTGCAAAAGCAGATGTATCTGTGGAAAAGGTGATGGGAACTGATGTTTCTTCTAGCTTTTGAGTTTTAAGTTAATTTATGTTTCATTGAAGGTGCTGTGGAACTGTTTCTTGCAGGAAAGTTTGCATTTCTTGCAACTCTTTTGCATGTTGTCATTCTTATCTGGTTGACCTGGCAGGCATTTTTGCTTTTTATTATTTAATGTTAAACTGAGTTCTATCATTTGGAAACATGAAATCATTCCCACTGAAATCTTTCATTGAATTACCCACTGTAGGCTTCCCTCTCTCCTTCCCTGTTTAAGGCTTGAAATTCCTCAATAAGAGCTGTACATACTTCTAGGACTTTGCTGTGGCATTGCAGTCATTTTGTACGTCTGTATTCTTGTGCCACAGCACAGGCATTTCCTGTACCAAAGCATTTAAATTCTCTGTAACAAATTCAGCTTCATTTTCCCACAAGAGTACTGTGCACACAATAAAGAATGCATGTAGTAGCACAGGCGCCAACTGCTTGCTGTCCAGTTTTTGTTGCATTGTTTCAAGCCTGCCACTACCTCACATCATCCACTATAGGCAGATATGGCAGCTCTGACATACTGAAGTTGGCCGATTGGCAAGGCACTTGATGGGAGTTGCTGTGTCCCAGCTACTTGCAATAATGTGTGAACACCCCCATTTAACGCCTTGGGCAGTCAAAAAGCCAGCAATCTGCTATACAGTGGAAGTCATAGTGCATGAAACAGCTTAGTGCAAGAACAAATCTGAGAGGAAGGAACTGGAGGCTTACAAATACTGCCAGCTGGGCCCAAGGCATACACAAACTGCATTCGGGTAAGAAAAAATAGTTAGTGACAAATGTATTCAGTACTGAGAATAATAAATTGCAGAAATGCAAAAACTATGAAGTCTGCACAAACTGTAGGCAAAAATGAGATGTCTCCAGCGCTCTGAGTCCACTGAAGTAACAAATTGGAGAATATGAAAACTACTGATTCAGTGCAAGGTGAACTTGAATTGTGTGCAGGGAAGAATATATGTGAGTAACAAAACAGTACTTCGAGTCTTACGGCATACTTGCTACTGAGTAACAAATATATACGATACCCACCAGCTCTAGTCATCAGTGAGCTTCATTTTTCAATACTTTTCAGGTCTAGTGGAGTCTAGAACATGCTGTATTAACACCATGATCAGGGTGAAAAGGGCTGCAATACACTGCTAGTTGGATGTGACTAGTTAAGTTGTCAATGATTGTAAATGTATTGTGAAGCAGTTGGTATGTTTATTTGCTTAAGCAGTTTTGTGCAGAAGTGTGTAGTATATAAAACTTGTGCAGTGAGTACTGTCCAAGTGTTGCATCATCCCAGATTATCTTGAGTGATATTAAAGACAGAAGAACTCAAAGTAAATTAATTTTATAACATTTTGATCTTGAAATTAGCAATCACACATCTGCCAGCAACTGGCAAAGAAGTTAGGGAAGACCAGCCTTGTACGTGGAGTTTCAACAAAGTTCACAATTTGCAGCGTTGTTCCAGTGGCCCCTTGGTTCTGAGTCGAATGGAAGGACTGAACCAGAGACTTCGAAGGTTCTGTGATGGACTAGATTACAAATTCCTGGACTTGCACCGTAGGGTTGAGAACTGTAGGGTGTATGTAGGATGCTCACAAGGGTTTGTTAGATTATATGACTCTCCATCCAGTCCAGATAACGAGAGCTGTAGGAAGCCCAGAAATAAGATTGAATGACGTACCTCTAACAAGTGAGCATTCAAGTCCTAGTGGTTAACTGCTGAAGCATTCACAACAAAGTTCCAGAGTTTGAACTGCTCTTAAAAGCAGTGAAGCTCCATAATACTTACATACAGAAGATGGTTGGAACCTGAAGTTGATAGCAGTGACATTTTTGGGGAAAATTTAGGTGTATATTGAAATTATAGGATAACGGGAAATGGAGGTGGTGTTTTTGTTGCAGTAGACAAAAAAACTGTAATCCACTAAGATAGAAATTGAAACTGTATGTGCTACTGGTCAAGACTCAGTATGAGGGGTGAACATAAAATGGTAGTTGGGTCCTTCTGCCACCTAACATACTCATTTCCTGATGTAACCAAAACTTTTAGAGAGAACTTCAGTTCATTGTACATAAATTCCCCAATCATACTGTAATCATTGGTGGGGACTTAAAATCATCCAACAGTCGATTGGGAAATTTACAGTTTTGTTAGTGGTGGATGTAATAAGACATCCTGTGAAAAATTACTAAATGTCTTCTCTGAAAACTTTGTATTTATTCCATAAACTAAATTTTAAGAAAATCATCAGTTTCATATCTCAACATGGGAGTTGAAACTTTCAGCACAGGACAGAAGCATGTAGAGGAACTGTGGCTCATGTTTAAAAGAACAGAGTCTTTACACTTGATAGATATGTACTCAGTTAAACAGTTCATAATGAGAGGGACCCTTCGTGGTATAGTGTCACCGAAAAAGAAACTTCTAAAGAAACAGAGGCTACCACATAGTAAGTGTAAAACAAAGCATAGAGCTACAGATAGAGAGGTGCTGAATGAAACACGTAAGGAGATCATGAATGAAACGCGTTTAGCTGTCAAGAGAGCAATGGGTGAAGCCTTCAGTGACTACTATAGCACAGTATTGTCAAATGATCTTTCACAAAACTGAAAGAAGTTCTGGTTGTATGTAAAGGTGGTTAGTAGCACCAAAGTCAATGCCCAGTCCCTAGTGAATGAAACAGGAACTGATATTGAGGATAACAGAAAGAAAACTGAGATGCTTAACTCTGTTTTCAAATATTCCTTTGCAAAGGAAAACCCAGGACAATTGCTCCAGTCAAGTGAAATTTGTGAGTGGATTGAGAACGTTTTGCCAGAGAGGACACAGCATGTTGTCTTGGATGGAGAGTCATTATCAAATGTAGAAATAACTCCAGGTGTGCCCCAGGGAAGTGTGTTTTGACCCTTGCCATTCATGTTGTTTGTTAATGACTTTGCAGACAATAGCCCTCAGAATTTTTGCAGATGATATAGTTATCTGTAACAAAGTACTATCTGAAAGAAACTTCATAAATCTTGATAAGATGTCAAAGTGGTGCAAAGATTGGCAACTTGGTGCAAATGCTCAGAAATTTAAAATTGTGCACTTCACAAAACCAAAAAAGTAGTATCCTATCATATCAGTGAGTCACATTTGGAATCACCAACTTGTGCAAATAACTGAGTGTTACACTCTGTAGGGATATGAAATGGAATGATCACATTGGCTCAGTCATGGGCAAAGCAGGTGGTAAACTTCGGTGTATTGGTAGAATACTTGGGAAGTGCAAAAGAGATTGCTTAAAAATCACTCATGCAACCTGTTCTAGAATATTACTGAAGTGTGTGGGGCCTGTACCAAATAGGATAATGAATGTATGCAGAGAAGGCAGCATGAATGGTCACAGGTTTGTTTGATTCATGGGAGAGTGTTACAGAGATGCTGAAGAAACTGATCCGGTAGACTCTTTGAAGGTAGATGTAAATTATACTGAGAAAGTCAGCTAACAAAATTTCAAGATCTGGCTTTAAATGATGACTCCAGGAATGTACTACAACCACTGTGTATTGCTCACATAGGACTCATAAGGACAATTTTAGAATAATTACAGCATGCACAGAGGCATTCAAACAATCATTCTTTCCAGCTCCACATGTGAATGGAATGGGAAGAAATCCTAACAACTGGTACAATGGGATGTACCCTCTGCTATCCACTTTGCAGAGTACAGCTTTAAATGTAGATGTAGTTACACCTGCTGAGCATAGTCTATTAGTATTACATTGTACAGAACAGAATTTTTTGTGACATCTTGAAAACTTTGGGTAACTTTGGCTAAAGGTATTAGTTGAGTTTTGTGAGAACAGAGTCGCTAATATTCTATACTTTTTAAAATTATTGATGGAGATATTATGGTTGATGATGAACATCATCACTATCAAACATCTAACCATTCCTGGGTAATTTACAACCTCAAATGTTTTGATCCAACTGTGTCTTGTTAGGTTCTGAAACATTTCTTCTTTTGTGGTTTGACTTACAGCTTATGAACATCTTTTGAGTTCTGGTCCCGCCCAGTCTTGTCTTACATTCCTTCCATTTCTTTATATATTTTATTATTTCCATTTTGAGGTTAAGTGTCTTTACTTGTTTTCTTATGTCTTGTCTTCTATTCCTGTTTGGTAAGAAATCTACACTATTTCTGGTATGTTGTTTCATTAGTGTCCAACATTCACTTCCATGAAGCAATGCTGACACTGCTAATGCTTTGTAGATTTCTAGATGTTTCTCCTGTGTGCCATTCCAAAAGTTCAACTCAGTACCAGGCACAACACAGAAACCAAAATGTTTGTAGCTTTTGAAACAATATCATGTTGTGATTTATAGATAATGCCACATACCAGTTATGGGAACATGTTGACTAATTCTATGGTATTGTTGTTAGTAAGTATCTTGTTCCAGGTTGGCTCACTACCTCTGAATGCCATCACTTTGGTCTTCATTGCTGAAATATTCAAATTGTATTTCTGACCTACTTTGGAAGCATGTGCAGCTCTCATTGGAGATCAGCCTCAGAGTCCACTAAAATCATTTGCTAATCCACAAGGAGTATTATGTTTAGAATGATATCATTAACTGAACAATGTATTGGTCTTTTTTCTGCCATTAATTTATGTCATTATATACACAAATATTAAAAAGAGAAGGTGACAGTTGACACATGCATCTAGAACCATAGATGAGATGCTTGTGCAGTAGAGATCAGAAATGACCTCAGTATACTCCCTTTAATCTCGCCAGCAAGTCCTGTGACATCATTTCTGTACTCACTGTTTCTGTGTGCTTGGAGACTTGCCTCAAGAGACTGTGCGATGTGGTGCAGTGGTTAGCACACTGGATTCATGTTCAGGAGGATGACAGTTCAAACCCTTCTCTGGCCATCCTGATTTAGGGTTTCTGTGATTTCCCTAGGTCACCTCAGGCATATGCCAGGATGGTTCCTTTGAAAGGGCAAGGCTGATTTCCTACCCCATCCTTCTCTAATCCGAGTTTCTGCTCCATCTCTAATGACCTTGTTGTCAATGGGACTTTAAACACTAATCTCCTAATCTGCTTCAACTCAAGAGTCTCCACTGCTGCCCATTTAACTGGAAACTTGTCACTTGAGTTGTTGTTGGCCACAAGTGGACTTGTCCCACGTAAAAATAAGAGTGATTACACAAGCTCACAATTATTACTACTAACTCGTGGCATTACTGCTCGATTTGTAACCAGTGTGCGTGACTATTATTGTATACCTATACAATGGCTGAATGGTTAACAGTGAATGTTGTTCTGTGAAGTGTGTGTGTGTGTGTGTGTGTGTGTGTGTGTGTGTGTGTGTGTGGTATGTTTGTAGCTCTGAAACACCTGGATTGATTTCAACCAAAGCAGACTTGAGGAGTATCAGCACTGTGAGGGGTTTCTAACCTTTTAGCTTGAACAAAAGTAGAGAGATGGAAAAAAACACATTTTTTAGTCCCTGCCATGTAGGATGCTCTGCATGGCAGTAGTCTTGTGTCAATTTAGTATCAACCTGCTTTGCAGGGAAGGCTTCATGTCAAGGGCAAGTAACGTTTTTCTGGCCCATGATGTATAGGGTGCCCCGAACCAAAGGCACGTTGTGTTAGACTCAAAAAAAAAAAAAAAAAAAAAGTTTTTCAAGCCTCTGATGTGTTGGCTGCATGGCACTACAGACGTTTTGTGGCAGTAGAACCGGTCTGCTTCATTTATCTGTTTTCCAGGAGCTATGTGTGCAGATGGGCATGGTTGGAGGAGTTTTACATGGATAGAGGAGGTGATAGACAGAGAGAGAGGGAGGCAGGAGGGAATGGATGGGAAGTAAGATGGCAGGAGGGGATAATGTGGTACATTTACTACATGCTATAAGATAATTAGCACTTTGGGGGCAAGAAAATCACCCCTCTCAGAGGAACTGAGATAAGGGCAAAAAATTTTTTATTCCTGACATGTAGGCTGCCATCCTCAATAGGTGTGGTTTTTGGGTAGTATCAGCAGGTCTATCAGGACTACAAGTGTGGATGGGCATGGCTGAGCAGAGAGTGGAGGGAGGCTGGGTGGGCAGAGAAAGGGGGAGGAGATGATGGACAGACAGACAGACAAAGGGCATAGTGCACACAGAGAGAGGGGAGGAGGGTATGGACAGAAAAAAGAGTGGTGGAATGAGGCATACAGAGAGGGTGGAGAGGAGTAGAATGAGGTAAAGAGAGGACATGATCACGGCAAGGGGTGTGTGTGTGTGTGTGTGTGTGTGTGTGTGTGTGTGTGTGTGTGTGTGTGTGACTATCTCAGAGACTGCTGTAAATTAATTTGTAAATTAATTTTTATATTTAATTTATTTTTGGAGAATAACAATTATGTTGATATACACAACACTTTCAACATGTTATCGAGTGTGTAAGGACAGTACAACAAAACATGATGTATGGATGAAACATATTCTCTAAATAGTGCTTAAGTATTAAAATACATTTACTACAGTCTTCAAAAAAGTTTCTTATATTAATTATGAAGTACACAAGTCGCAATTAGCCCATAAACACAAGTTGGACTCTATGTTTACAGTGATACAATGATGACGTTGCTCTGTGCCATTTTCATTTGACGGAGCGCATTTGTTTTCTCATGATGGAGGCAGAATAAACAAGAGTACAAACACTCTGTTTGCACTGGACAAAATTTGTTTGTTTTTCATCTAAATTATGGACTGTAGTATGTAACTTATTCCAGACATCACTCTTCCTCTAATGCAGGGGTCAACAAACGATGCCCCATGGGCTGCGTGCGGCCTGAACCACTTATTCATGTGGCCCGTGGATGACAAGCATATTTTATAATAATATGCGTCTAGTAACTAACATCCATATCCAAAAACACTAAGTGTTATTAACAGCACCTTAAGGGTCTAGTCTTCCCATTCACTAACAAAAATACTTACAGAGACTGTACTATTTTAAGCTGTGTTGAATTTTAATTGACACTGGTAAATTCGGCTGTGGACCAAATAAAGTTGACTACTAAACACATGGGTAGGCCAGTAAGTAGAGTGTCCGCAAATGGGATTAGGGGATGTGAGAGGAAGAATGTTCTATTATTTGTCTTCTGACAACTCATAGGCATGTGTGACTTGTATCAGTCAGCTGCTATGGTATAAATTTCCAGCGGAAGTAGTGTGGATTCATGAATATGCATCATATAAGACAAAAAAAATTATCACCATGATGGAATTACCTTTATGAGACACAAATCAGTAACAGGGATGTACGTTTACAGAAAAGCAAATGATTACAGTTTCAGTAAAATTTGATGCTTTATACAAAAGAGAGAGTGTCACAAATTGAACAAGTGGTAATGTGTTGGTCCACCAATAGGCCTTATGCGAGCAGCTATTTGGTTTGGCTTTGACTGTTAGAGTTGTTATAAGTCCTCATGAGGGATATCATGCCAAACTCCATTCAGTTGGTGTATTAGATTGTCAAAATCCTGAGATGATTGAGGGTTCTGTCCATAATGCTACAAATTTTCTCCATTGAGGAGAGATCCGGAAATCTTTCTGACCAACAGAGGGTTTTGCAAGCACAAAGACAAGCAGTAGAAACTCTTTCCATGTATTGGTGGGCTTTATCTTTCTGAAAGGCAAGTCCACGATGGCTTGCCACGAAGGGCAACAAAATGGGGCTATAATATCACAAAGGTGTCACTGTGCTGGAAAGGTGTGTTGGATGACAACCAAAGGAGTCCTGCTACAAAGAGAAGTGGCACCCCACGCCATCACTCCTAAATGTCTGGCCATACGGTAGGCTACAGACAGGCTGGCATTCCACCACTCTCTGGGGCGACTCCAGATACGTCTTCGCTGGTTGCGGAGCTGAATTCAAAGCAGAACTCATCACTGAAGACAATTTTACACTAGTCAGTGAGATTCCAATCCGAAGACATGTCTGGAGATGTCCCAGACAGTGGTGGGATACCAGTCTGACTCTAGCCTGCCATACGGCCTGACAACCAGGAATGATGGTCTGGGGTTCCATTTCATTTCATAGCAGGACCCCTTTGGCTGTCGTCTGCAGTACCCTGCACAGCAGTATGTGAACAAAATTCTACCTCCCAGTTTGTTGCCCTTCATACCAAGCCATTCCAGGCTTACAATTCAGCAAGATAATGCCTGCCCACAAATGGTGAGAGTTTATAGTGCTTATCTTCGTGCTTGCTAATCCAGACCTTGGCCAACAAGGTCACTGGGTCTCTCCCCAAATGACAATGTTTGAAACATTATGGACAGGGCCTTCCAACCATCTCAGGACTTTTATGATCTAATGTGCCACTTGGACAGAATTTGGCATGGTATCCATCAGGATGTCTCCAACAGTCAATGCCAATCCAAATAACTGCTTGCCTTAGGGCCATTGATGAACCAACGCATTATGCCTTGCTCAATTTGTGAATGTCTTTCTCTTGAATATATCATCCAGTTACTCTGAAACTGCAGTCATTTGTTTGTCTCTATGTGTACATTACATCTGCGGATTTCCATCCCATTTGGATGATTCCTTTGTGGTTTTATATATATATTTTTTTCCCATATCGTGTATTTGTAGCAAGGAATATGAAATTAAATTAAGGTGGTTTCTAATACAACACAGTGAGTAGATGAAAAATGTTGTTCAAAACAAGTAGTAAATCTGTGAGATCATGTCTCATAATGCATAACAGACAGTTACAATGTCACAACTTATGGGTCATTAAGGGTGGCAGCAATCTGAAAAACAGGGCAGTTGACACGAAGTGTTCCATTGATGGCAACTTTCTGTGATCAGTGCATGGAGTACAGCAGCCAACTTGTCATGCTCTTTGATGGGTGGTCTGTTAGGTGCTCATAACATACAAATTTATGCAGGTTTCAAATTAATAATAAGTTCGGTATGTATGTGGCCCAAGGTATTGCCCTACGATGTCAGAATTAGCTCTTTGATGACTGCTGCTTAAATGGAACACACTTGCAATTGTGTGCACTGTGTCACTCAATTTTTGCCTTCAAAACACAGCTTTGTTGAAAGAGATCTGATCCCAACTACATATCATTTTGCCCTGTCAGTGTTACTTTACAACAGCAGGATTGTGCATTCGGCTTCGATACTAAGTCACGACTAGCCTTAAGCTCCTGCTCACTTCAGCAAGAGAAAACATGTCGATGAGTAAGAAGTGATCACAGTGCCACCATTCTCAGACTCATCATATTCATGGAACTACAACAGGAAGGAAGGAAGGAAGGAAAACAGTACACCACTGATGCAACAATGGTGCCTTGATTTGTAAATTATCAGCATTAGATTCATATTCACTCTGTTTGTGTTCTGTGTTGTGGTGTGCCATCTAAAATTCTGAAGTTATTGTTTGTGGGAGATCCCTTGTTCTGTAAAACTTCCAATAACTTTATTCTATTTACACTTTCCTTGCAATAGCAGTACTCTCTTTCAGAGGTGCTGACTTGAAAATATTTTTTTTTTTTTTTGTGAGGGGGGGGGGGGGGGAGGCAAGGATCATTTTATTAGGTACTACATTTGACAGATAACATTGCGTTTCCATCTACATGTTTCACACTCCAAACCAGTCCTATTTGCAGATTGAAGGTGGAAAGGTGGAAATAGAAAGGCTCTTAGGCTGTATGCTGAAGTCACAAATGAAAAGATTTCAGAGTGGTTTGTGAGGAATAAGCTACTGATTAACCCTTTTTTTAAAAAAAAGAAAAACGCCACTATACAATTCCACACACAGCGAAATTAAAAATCCGTCAAAACCAAATATTTCTTTGGAAAACCAAAAAATTAAGTGTCACTGAAACAAAATTGCTTTGTTTACTTACAAGACAATCTGAAATGGAATTCCTACATCACATTCTTAAATTCTAAGCTATCTAAAATGACCTATGCAATGAGAATTATATGGAACAACATAAGTGCTTAAGGAGAGAGGTGTATTATGCACACATACTTTCCCTTTTGAGTTATGACATCATATTCTTGGGAAATTCCCCTCACAGCATAACTTTCAAGAAACAAAAAAAGATTGTGAGGATAATGAAAAATGCAAACAGCTGAAAATCATGCAAACTACGATTGGCTGGCGACTAGTCCCTACTCCTCGACTCACTGAAATGTCAATCACAATGTCATTTCAGTCGGAGTATAGGTCAGTAGTGGTACAAAACGAATACATAAATAAAGTTGAAGAAACATACCTTAATTTTTGAGGGCAAATGTACTCCTGCTCAGATCATTCCTGCATATGAACTCGCCACATATGGCATCAAGGTCGAATTTCATTGATTCATCTCTATGGGCTTTGAGAAGGGCGATGGCATTAAGATGATCCTGCCTCATTATAGAACAAAGATAAGTTTTCACCCTCCGCATACAAGAAAACGATCCCTCAGCGGTGCAGGACGTTACCGGAATCATCAACACTACACGTATGAATTTCACTAGTTCAGGCAGTAGGTCAAACAGGTGGTTTTCGTGTTTTAGGTATTTCACTATGTCATCCAATGAACTAATATTCACAGAATCACTACTTTGGATAATGTCATGAAACATGCTTCAGTGGAGAAGCAAGCATTCTTTGTCTATATCTGATTCATAGAAAGATAAAATATCGAATGAATGTTTGTTATCACCAAGAAGAAATTGTTCAATTTGATTTACAAACATGAATGATTGAGTTTTGAACCGTGATTCAAAGAAGTGGATGGATGCATCCATTGTTTCATAATACAATCTTATATATTTGTCACATACTTCAGTGAATGTTTCTACAGATGAATTGATGGAGTCATCGTATTTCTTAGGGACTTTTCTTCTACAGGTTAATTTTGGGGAATCAACATCCATATCTTGACATTTTGAAGTTACTTCACCCCAGAATGATTCAAAATTGTTTCTCATAAATTTAATAGAAGTGACAAGTGGAAATCATCTTAATGGCCTCCTCTAAGTGTAGGGATTTCCTCTGTAATGCTATGTTTACGGTATCAATGTGACCAAACAGTTTTACCAGAAGCGATAACATGAAAAAGAAATCATATGTCTGCTTATTAATCAAAAAGCCGTTTGCTTTGACCCCAGTGTCTGATTGCCATTTCTTGAAACATTTAGAAAAAATTCCTGAAGTTCTGTATAGTTGGATAAAACTGAAGACATTGCCAACTATCTTATGGCCCACCTTGTAGGACAGAGTGGTTTCAAATTTGTACAGGCATCTGCCTTCAGGTGAGCAAAAAGATCTACTCTTTTAGGTTAACCTCTCACAAAACATTCGATGCATTTCGACATTCTGGAACTGCTTTCACAGTGTCTTGTAGTGTTAGATTTAAAAAGTGTGCAAGGCAGTGCACAAACATAGCTCTCTTCTCCATTTCCATAAACTTTGCCTGGATACCATTATATAATCTGGCCATGTTAGCTGAACCGTCAAAGCATTGGCCCCCAAAATTAGATGTAGGCAAATCAAATCGTCTTAAAATGTCAATAATAATATCAAACAGAGCCTTAGCTGTGCTACTTTGTATTGAGTATAGACCTAAAAAATATTCTTCTATCTCTAGCGAAGCATCAACAAATCTTATACAGATACTAAATTATTCTTTGGTGGCTATGTCTGTTGTTTCGTATGCTATTATTGCAAAATACTCTGCACTCTTGATATCCTCCAATAATTTTCTAAGAAGTGTATGACTTAAGATGGCCAAAATTTCGTTTTGCACGTCATGGGATGTCTATTTGTAGGTTCCGCACTGTAGCCATATTAAAAGTAGCTGGTTATCTTCACATCGAAGGAGTAATAAATTGTCCAAGTTACTTGTTTCATCAGTATGCCCAAGTATTGCAAGCCCCTGCACTGCTAAATAACGGGGGGAAGATATGATTTTTAGTAAACAACCTCAGTTTTCTTTCATTTGTGTCAGTTTTTCTTTGGAAATCTGGCTAAATACATTGATATTCGATTTTAAGGATTTGAATTTCAGTACAGCTTCTCTGTGGCAGCCTGATGCTTCATGCGCTTTCAACTTTTCTACCCCTTTCTTCCAGTTCGAAAAACCAGTTTTCATTGAAGTTTTTTCCATTTTGTGAGAAAACTTAAAACTATTTTCTTCAAACATTTGTCTGCAAATTTTGCAAAAAATAACATCTTTTACCTTCTTGTAATCGATCCATGCAAATTGCTGTTTCCAAGAGGGCTGATAACACCATTGTTTTTTTCCAGGAACAGTGTTTTTTGTCACTGCTACAGTTCCGTCACTATCTGTGTCTTTGTTGCCACACACAGCACCACTAACACTGGGTCTAGCTTCACCATTGGTAACACTTGCCACATTGTCACATTTCTTCCTAATTATAAACTTGTCCATTTTAAACTAGACAGTAAGGGACTAAAGATTAACAACTGAATCGAGTCACAGTTGGACTAACTGACCACTGGCGATGCCTAGCTCCAGAATATTTACATTAGCTGCCAACATTAGCTGTGGCCTGCATAACAGTACTGTGCACCTAACAAGAAGTAACCATGTAACAATAGTGTTGATTATTGTCAGGGCCGGGTCTAGGCATGGGCAGTGGTGGTGGTGGTGGTGGTGGGGGGAGGGGGGGCGGCAAATCCATCTTGCGTAAATGAAGGAATGTGAAAATAACTTGGAAATACAAATTATTCATAAAATCAAGGGTCTTATTGAAAATTATCTATGGTACAGAAACAGTGTGCTCCGATTTACGAAAGAAACGTTTCCTCCAACAAAAATGGCTTAAAATGTATTGCACTGGAAATGTATCACTGACTGCTGCTTTGATCTTAAAGACATACTCACAACAAAGAGACGAATGAGTGTGATATGTGAAAATAAGGCGTCATGTATGAAATATATTGTGGAAAAAGTTGACTATGTCCAAAAAAGGGGGGGGGGGGGCACTTGACGTGTTCGCGCGGGGCGGCAAAATCCCTGGAGCCGGTGCTGATTTGTGTGGTGTTGTACCTAGAATTTACAAAAATGAATGAAGATTCTTTGACGTTACCTAGTCCTTTTAGCAATCGCCATCAAATTCGGTGTCACTATTGCTCATTAGTTTCTTTTACAAGCTGCCAGCGGGCTGCTGTGGGAGGAAGTGGAGCTCGCCGTAGCAGCCAGAGAGCTGCGAGCTCATGGTGAGCTCTCGTTCCCCGCATACCTCCGTACAGTAAAAGTGTGCGAATACTACAGATGCAGGGGACAAATCCTGTCACGATAGTTCGTCATATACAGAGGTTGGAGGAGTAACAGAAAGGAATATGCAATAGCTCGTAAAATTGGTATTTTTCTCCTACATAATCATTACATAGTATTACGCAAATATGTATGTGCAAGTTTTAACAAATTTCCCAATAAAGGATGAGGAAGGGGGAGAGAGCAGTGAGAAATGTACGTATGAATATTGGGGGGGGGGGGGGGGGGGGGCAAGGCTCCTACTTTTAACTATTGCCCCCCCCCCCTCTCCCCGAATTGGATCCACTGCTCTGTTTACACTTTTTAATCCTTTTTCACAAATGTTAAAAGTCATGTAAGTTTGCCAACTATTTTCTCTGTTTTTTATATATTTAACGTTTACAACAAACATTCAAAAGAGTAAACAGAATAACACACACACACACACACACACACACACACACACACACACACAGTACAGTACAGTACAGTACAATCCAGTCTGTGCATGATCTATCTTTGCAGAAACCATTTTCAGCATCTCACATGAGTGCTGCTGCTGTAATTCCAACTTATACTTGAATGTCAAACAATGGAAAATCTAGGATGTGAATGTATCAATTTTATGAAAAGGAAAGTTACCACTCACCATATAGTGGAGATGCTGAGTTGCAGATAGGCACAACAAAAAGACTCTCACAATTAAAGCTTTCGGCCATTGGCCTTCGTCACCAACACACACACACACACACACACACACACACACACACACACACAGAGATGCAAACGCAACTCACACACATGATTGCAGTCCCAAGCAACTGAAACCACAATGCGATCAGCAGCACCAGTGCATGACAAGAGTGGTGACTAGGTGGGGTTAAGCAGGAGGCTGGGATGTGGAAGGGGAGGGTTAGTTTGGCAGCGGGGGTGGGGTGGATAGTGAAGTACTGCAGGTTAGATGGGGGGGGGGGGGCAGGGGAAAGGTGAGGGAAGTTGGTGTTGGTGGGAAGGATCCATATGACACGGGCTGTGAAACAGTCATTGAAATGAAGGATATTATATTTGGCAGTGTGTTCAGCAACAGGGTGGTCCACTTGTTTCTTGGCTTCAGTTTCTCAATGGCTATTCAAGTGGACAGACAGCTTGTTGGTTGTCACGTCTACATAAAATGCAGCACAATGGTTGCAACCTAGCTTGTAGACCACATGGCCGGTTTCACAGGTAGCCTTGCCTTTGATGGGATAGGTGATGTTAGTGACTGGACTGGAGTAGGAGGTGGTGGGTGGATGTATGGGACAGGTCTTGTATGTAGGTCTGTTACAGGGGTAAGAGCCATGAGGTAAAGGATTGGGAGCAGAGGTTGCGTAAGGATGGATGAGTGTATTGTGTAGGTTCGGTGGATGGCGGAACATCACTGTGGGAGGGGTGGGAAGGATAGTGGGCAAAATATTTCGCATTTCAGGGCATGATAAGAGGTAATCGAAACCCTGGCGGAGAATGTAATTCAGTTGCTCCAGTCCTGGGTGGTACTGAGTTACGAGGGGATGCTCCTCTGTGATCTGACAATGGGACTTTGGGAGGTGGTGGGAGACTGGAAAGATAAGGCACGGGAGATTTGCTTTTGTACAAGATTGAGAGGATAATTACAGTCAGTGAAGACTTCAGTGAGACTCTCAGTATATTTCAAGAGGGACTGCTCGTCACTGCAGATGTGACGACCACAAGTGGCTAGGCTGTATGGAAGGGACTGCTTGGTATGGAATCGGTGGCAGCTGTCCAAGTGGAGGTATTGCTGGTGGTTAGTAGGTTTGATATGTCAACATCTAGGAAGGTTGGTTGTTGGGTTGAGTAGGAGCAGGTGAAGCAAATGGGGAGAAGTTGAATGTGCTTGGCATACATTTTATAGACTGTGCTCTGTAGGCCTATGCCCCTTTAGCTAAAAGATTTCACTCTCTCTCTTAAATATTGGGCACACTGTTGCTGTGTTCCATTCCTCAAATATGTATCTGTGATCCCAACAAAGATTTTTGTAGCTCATATCTATTTATTAATTCATTTGCTTGTTTTGATTCATGACGTATCCATTTGACAGTATTTTCTATTGTCCTTTTCTTCTATACATGATTTATTTAAAACTATTTTGTAAAATATTTAACATGTGGCATTAATCTGTTTTCCTTATCAACACACCATCAAGACATACAATTATTGTTTCGACATTTTATAAGAAAACCCAGAGAAATCACATTTGTGAGACATTTGAATGTAAAATGCTTTTCCATGTTACATTTACAGGAAAGGAAGAATACATTCAGAAAATTATTTTGTAAAAGTTCTGATGCAATGCCGGCTATGGCAAAAGAAAGGAAAAAATATAATAAACACTAAGTGGATTTAATAATTATTAGTGTATAACAGATATAACTTGATTGCAATTTAGGCTTGTAAAAAGACATAAATATTGTTATTCATTTTCTGTCATTGCAGTTTCATGTTCAACAGAGTCCACAGATTGGATGAAAGACTCACTGGGCGTTTTAAATGCTTCAGAAGGAACAACAGAGTGTTGGCCACAGCAAAAGGATCTTGGAAATAACAGAGAAATTGGAAATGGCAGTGATGAATTTTCATTCCAGCGGTCAAGCAGCAGTACTGAACATTTCCATCAAAAACATAGGTTTGAGGGTTATCAACATTCACTTCAACCAAATGAGGATGAACACCTTGTCATACTGGAAGATAGCACACGAATGCATGCTCCACAATACGCTGCACAAAATTCCAATGACTTCCCAAGTCATGAAACATTTGAGTGCCCTCGGTGTAATTCGAAGTTTATCTCACATCTTAGTTTATCTGAACATCGTTGTTCCAGGGGCAGGAAAGTTTCAAAAGAAATGCAGATCTTGTGGTATCGTTGTCACCAGTGCTATAGATCCTATGCACGGAAAGGAAGCCTTGCAAGACACTTAAAATTTGAATGTGGCAGGGACCCACAGTTTGAATGCTCAATTTGCCACCAAAGAATTAAACACAAAAGCTCGCTTGTACAGCATATGGCAGTCAAACATGGGCTTACCTCTTCAACTGATAAACCTGGGGAAAATTGATAATAAGAACTTTATTTCATATGATTTATTGCAATTGTAACATTTTAGTAATCAGTGACGTACTATTTATGTAATGAAAACTAGTACCCTTATGAGAATATATGATGTTTCAAGAGAAAAAGTAATTGTTATTTTTAGACATGAATGCTTAAAATTCTGTGCAACCTAGTTCATGTGTTCAAATTGATATAGCTTATGTTGTTGATATGATGTCTTTACAGCTAAAGTGACATCTAAACCGTATACACAGATACTAAACAATATGTCCCATTTATCTTATCTTTTAGTCAAATTCAGTATTAAGCAACTATTTACAACATTAACTATCGTAAACAGCTACCAAAGTCTATTTTTTCAAAATGCAGAATCTGCTATTTAAATCTTTTTTTTTGGTTCAATTTGTCACTTTGCTTACTCTGTAAGTCTCTCTTGCTTGAAGACTTGGGCCAGTATAATGTTTTCATCTGTTTGGAAGTTTCACAACAATGTATATTCTACTGTATAGTGAATGGTACATACCTTGTATTAAAAATTACAATGCCCTTAAGTATTGTTGTAAAAGAGAAGTTTTTTATTATTTTTTATTTTAAAGCCAGCATTATCAAGATTATGTATGTATTCATTACACTTACATCAATCATGTTGAAGAAAACCACCAATGGCCAGCATCTTGTTTTTCTCTTGACACTGTAGCATTATGTCTTCTGGTCTGTGGTGTCAACATGTCATTATAACTTTGGGCTTCTTTACTTCCGATGGTAATATCATTGGTTGTTCATAAAGACAGATAAAGACAGTAACAACTTTGTTCTTCTTAGGAACATGAAAGGCTCTCATTACATCAGGTTGAAAAGTAAATAGTGTGGAATGTACTTTGTGTCTATTAGGTATAATAAAATTGGCAGGCAGTTTACCTTGATTTTTCCAGGTAGTACAGACTAGTGTTAGATATATTGTCAACAAATAATGAGCCAAATTGAGAGATGGAAAAAAATTATCACAGGTGATACTATGTCCATACTTTTCAGGTTTGGTCACCAGGTTTTTCTCAGCACACTCAGAATAGCATGGAAGCAATTGCGAGACATAATTTTGTTGACCAGTGGTTGGCTATTTTCAACACTTCAGAGGTGACTGATATCTTCATTTCTTAGCTTGTAAACACCAGTCAGGATCAGCACACCAAGAAACTTTTTCATTTCATCACATCTACATCCTCTCAGTCCTTGTAAACAATTCGACTTTCCTTGTTGGTCCACATACACACTTTTTCAGTGAAGGGTACATGAAAGAAAAACATAAAACAAGATTCTTCAGTATCATAGTTCTAAACCAAATATTTAATAAGTCCCTGTTTTTTTTCAGTACATTGTTTTTACTATGCCTACCATACCAGAAATTCCAGCTTGAGGGATTGTAGCCCATATTTCATTCCCATCACAAGAAAACAATAAGACATGCTCAACAGAATTTGCATTAAATTGTTCTCCGTATTTGTAAAGGGATTCTTCATGATGGTGGTCATCATCATCATCATCATCATCATCATCATCGTCATGTTGTTCTGAGTTTTCGGTGACATCTACCTCATTATCATCATCGCTGAAAAATTCAAATTGACTAGGTGGGTTTCAGATCGGGAGACTGCTTCAATAGTTCTCTTACTTCCTCATCTGATAGCCCTCTTGTCCATAACATTTTCACTTTGTAGAACAGACAACTGAAATAATGCACCAAAATAAACACGTGCGTATCACAAATAGCACTATTGAACTTAGAAAGAACAACATGAGTCAACAACAGTAAATGACGTAACAGACACTGCACAAATTATGACTAACAAGATGAATTAGAAAAAGTCCTAGAATTTCATTAAAGTCAAATATATAGTTATTAATAGAGAAGATGGGCCTATGAGGTCTGACAGTAGTAAAAGGGTTACAGAAGTTCCTTATGTTGTTTCCGATAGCCTGTTTCCTTTCAGTCTGTTTTCCTATTTCTGTGGTCCAGGTTGACAACCTTCTCCAGAAATACAGAAATATTTGTGTTTTTGACCTGTCTGCTTCCATTTTGTGTGGGAGGTGTCTGTAAGTTTTTACAGAAACAATTAAAAATAAATATTTTTTGTTGTTGTGAAAAACAATTTTATTGCTTCTTAAAATACATACACTGTAGCATGTTTTTGAACCAATTCTGAAACCTTTTTTTTAGTTCTGATGTTGGCACCTCAATAATAGGATTCAACCAATTATTGAGGTGATGGAAATCATTGTGCAGGCACTTCTTGTTTGATCTAAGAAAAAATAAAACAAAGTCATTGAAATCAGGTGATATGAGCAGTGAGACATTAATCTGATGTTTTTCTTCGACAGTTAGTCACTTGTTTGACAGGCAGTGTGACAGTTTGCATTGTCATGAAAGTTCAGTATTTATTTATTTGTCCTCTGAATCATTCTTGTACAAGACCTGCACATGGTGATGCTCAAAACACACTTTATGATATGGGACAAGTCATAGTATGACATTATGGATGATATGAGGTGATGTGATGAGAAATTACAAAACATGACTTTACATGGCTGTTATTTATTGCTGTGTTGTTTTAGGTTTGAGTCCGACTCACATACACCACTTGAACAGAAGTACCTGGACATTTGTACATAATGTGGAATTGACCAGTAGATACCATGAGAGGCGGACCCACCAGTATGAAAGCAAATGCGGAAAATTGTGCTGTCAGTAGTCCAACTAGCACAATGACTATGTAATAAAAAGAATGAGGCTCATTGGTCAAGCAGCTCCTCATAAGCCACAAATTTTTGTACTCAGTGCTAAGTGATGCTTGAGGCTGTGTAAAGAGTGATACCACTGGACAGTGGATGCCTGGAAATGAGTGATTTGGGGTGATAAGTGTGTTATACCCCGTGGACATCCAGTGGAAGGATTTGGGTTTGGCGAATGCCTGGGAAACGTTACATGCCATTATATGTAATACTAACAGTGAAGTACGGGAAAGCGGGTATTACAATATGGTTCTTTTTTTTTCATTATTAGAGTGTGGTCCTTTTATTGGGCTCAAGAAAATGCTAAATGTGGAAGGACATGAACACATTTTACAGCATGTGTATTGTGTACAGCAGAGAAACAGTTGGAGGATGATAATTATATCAGCATGTCAGTGCACCCTGTCACAAAGCAGCATCTGTGAGACAATGGTCTGTGGAAAATAACATTCATTAAATGGATTTGCCTGCCCAGAGTCCTGACTTGAACCCAATGGAACATGTTTAGGATGAGTTAGAATGTCAACTTTGCTCCATATCCCAGTGTAAAACATCACCACCTTCTCTGGTTTCAGCTCTTGTGGAATTATAGGCTACCATTCCTGCACAGTCATTCAGACACATCTTTGAAAGTGTGTCTAGAAAAATTCAAGCTGTAAAAAAGGCAGAGGGTGGACACACCCTATATTAATGTATGCTAACAGATGTGGGATACTTTTTATCAATTAGTATATATGCAAAACAGGTACCTGGTAGTCATAGTTACATATTTCAAGTTATTACAAGCACACAGTTGGCATAATTGCATATGGTATAAACAGAATACATTTTTTACACATATATTTTGTATCAGTGTTTATTTCTGATGCAAAAATTAGTCCTGCAGTCGATTTCATATTTATTTGCACACGTATCAAGTAAAAATTCAGATAAAGTGTGAAAACAATGATCAATTGAGAATGTTTTCAGATACATATTAAACAAAGACAGATATTACCTTTTTTAAAATTTATGATGGCAGATTGTTGTAAAGCTGAATACCTTGATTAAACAGTGAATTTTTAAAGGCAGAGGTCACATTTTTTGAACATGGAGTTTCACTTTTACTCTTGTACCATGATCATGAACATTCACATACTTATTGGATTTTGCAATGTTACTTTTTATAGGCTTATAATTTATAAACTTGTAATGTAATTGAATGGATAAAAAATCTACTCACCAAGTGGTGGTGCATTTATGATATGTAGGGACTGCCAAGAGATAAAATGAGTGATTTTTGGAAGAGATGGCTCCAGCTGTCAGTAGGCTTTTTCACTTTGCATTATTTGCACAGCTCTCTTCTGAGTGAGGGGAATGTCTGAGCTGGGAATCTCCTCAAAATATAATACCATGCTGCATGACACTATGAAATTGTGTATAGTCAATGGTGTGAACAGTCTCTGGACTTGTGCAGTATGAAAGGATGCATTAGGCATAGTATAGTTTATTCAGTTTACTATTAATTTTGCAGTTGTGTGCTTACCATTTTTATGTTTTCTGAAGCCACAGCCCTAAAAACTTTGTTTTTGATATGGCTGATATTTCAGAGCTATGTATTTTTGTATTGGGCATAAATTTCTTGGTTCTTAGGTGAAAGTTCAGGAAGATGGATTCATTTATGCTGACACTCAGGTTATTTTTATCAAGCCAGTCACGCAACTTACCTTTACCTTCAGTTATGGTCTCTTGGAGTTCACGGTCATTCTTGCTGCTAAGTATGATACTAGTGTCATCTGGAAATAATATACTGGTAAATGCAGCAATGTTCAACAGTAGGTTATTTATGTAAAGAAAAAACAGATTTGGTTCAAGTGTAGGACCTTGGGGCATATCTGTGCAATATCTCCATAATCAGAAAGTAATTTCTGATATGTTCTTTATCTCTGTGTTTTTACTGCTACTTTCTGTTTCCTGTTCATCAGATACAATCTGAACAATTCAAAGGGATGCCTCTGATGCCATAGTACTGCAGTTTGTCTGTAGTAGTATTTTGTGGTATGTGACGTCAAATTCCTTTGACAGTATAGGAAAATACAAACAGGTTTAATTTTTGTGTAGAGCACCTAGGGTGGAGTTCACATACTCATATAAAGCAATTGTGGATTTATGTACATTGAAGCTGGAGGGACTTTATGCGGATTGTGGATTTGTTCTTCCTGGAGCCATGCTCTGCATCAGGGAGGATTTGGTTCCTTTCAAGAAAATTAATCTTTGATAAATTAACCTCCCCATAAGTTTACCAATCACTGATAACAATGGCATGGGCATGTAGTTTTCCACATTATTTTTCTCACATTTCTTTAAGATCAGGATACATTTAGATAACTTTTGCCAATTTCATACGATCAGGAAATGTACCAGTCATTAAAGATAGATTATACACATTAGACAGTGGGACAGATTCTTTATGATAAAATCTGTGGTGTCATCAGTCCTAGATGATAATTTATTTTGTAGGCTCTTGTGGGCTTCAGTATAATTTTGTCAGCAGTAATTTCCCAGAAAATATGAAGGCTAAGGAAGTGTTTATTTTACTTTGTCTTTTGTCTGTGAGTGTTGACACTGTATATTGGTTTCTTTAAATTACATCTGTAGTGGTTATGGAATATTTTGCAGCTTCTTGTGGATCAGTGACTCTGAACTTGTTGTAAATCAGTGCAGTGTTTTCATGTTCAGAAGGCAGTTGATTTGTTTCATGTCTTACGATATTCCACACACTTTGCTTTTTAGAGGATGTTGCCCCATAGCTGTCATTAGCTGTTCTCTTGCCTTGTGCTATAAGTTTCTGTACTGTTTTGACATATTGTTTAAAATATAGTTATCCTGTCCGCTCACTGTAGCTGAATGGTCAGCGTGATGGATTGTCAATCCTCTGGGCCCGGGTTCGATTCCCGGCTGGGTCAGGGAATTTTCTGTGCCCAGGGACTGGGTGTTGTGTTGTCCTCATCATCATCCTATCATCCTCATTGACTCCAAGTCACTGAAGTGGCATCAAATTGAAAGACCAGCACCTGGAGAACTGTCTGCCCGATGGGGGAGGGGGGTGGGGCTAGCCATACAATTAAATAAATAAATTGTTGTTATCCCAAGAGGAGGTAGGATTGTTATTTATTAAGTATCTCAACAGATCTCTCTTTCTTTTGCAGGAAATCTTTAGGTCAGTTGTTATCTATGGCTTTGTTTTGGATCCATTTGATTTAATATATTTGAATTTGAGAGGAAATCCAACACCGAACTAGCAGAGAAATGTGGAAATCATTAAACGTTTTCATAGTTTTACTGGTGTAACTTCTTATTTCAGTGGTGTATTTTTATTTGTAACTTGAAGGGAGGACACTTATAAGGTAGATGACTTGGCCACAGATGTCATTATAGCCCATAGCCACAGGTTCTACAGAAACTTTATAAATATCTGTTGTAGAGCTGTTTTAATATAGTTTGTTCATCTTGTGGGGAAAGTTACAGTAGCTTTCAGACTGAATGAGCTCGTGAGAATTAAGATAGAGTCTCTCACCTGCCCCAGAGTTTGAAAATTTGCCATAGAAAATGAGTAATTTTTTGCGCAGTTTGTTTATTTGTGATTGTTTTTCACGATTTTTATTGACAAATTTAGGCAAACTGATTGTCATGTACCATGCAGTGTTAACTGTATTTTGAAACCCCAAGGAGATGTTCATGACAAGTCCAATGTGACCAAAAAAAGATTTCTGAGCTGCAGTTGTTTTAAAAATAACAAGTCACATATTTTGAAATAATTGTAATGTTTTTAAAAACTTAGACAACACATGTAGAAGTTCCAAAAAAAGAATAACCTTCACTTTGCATTACCTTGATATTTTCCATACATTTGTGCAGGCTTGATCAATAATATTTGGCCACAGATTCTGTGAGATCATGTGTAGCAATATTATATGATCATGGAACAAGCTTCTGCACAGTTACTGAGCAGCAATGGCAATTATTTTTTTTTAAAAAAAAGTGTACCAGAGAACAATACATTGCAGTGAAAGGCAACTGTTTGGAAGTCCTGTACAGAGTAAAATGAGTTGACAGCTATGTTTCTTTGGCCTTTTGTGACTGTTCACCGTATCAGTCTGATTGTTTATGTATATGCGGTGTCCTAAGGGGAATGGTCAATGTCCAGAGGTAAGACAGGAATGATCATTTGAAGCAAAAAGTCTAGTAAACATGGGCTTTAAAATGCATACCTTAAGAACTGTGAGCACTTCATCATCTTTGATACTGTGATTCAAATCTTTTCTGCTACAAGCTCTTTGATTTTGATATTTTGAGTGGTGATAGTATGTATCAAAAAAAGAAAATAAAGTCCAGTAAACATGGATTCTAATGTAGATATCTTAAGAGTTATTAGCACTTACTCATCTTCGCTACTGTGAAATATATCTCTTCTACTGAACAAATGCTTGCAGCTCTTAAGGTATGCATTTTAGGGCCCATTCTTTGTTTCAAATGATGGTTCCTGTCACATCCCTGAAAACTGACCATTCCTCCTGGGACACCCTGCATAAGAAATAAGAGCATTCCTATCGCATTTCCCTGGGGCACTCCTACTGATACCCTCATTTATAATGAACACTCTCCCCAAATGATGGATCCTGTAACATTCCTGAAAACTGACCATTCCTCCTGGGACACCCTGCGTAAGGAATAAGAGCATCCCTATCACACTTTCCTGTGTTACTCCTGCTGATACCTTTGTTTATAATGAACATTTGCACTGCTGGACAGTGTATTAGGTTCTGTTACTTTACAAATCTTTGAGCCACTCATATATCTGAGAACCTATTTTGTACACATGGGCCTTTGGTAGTGGTCTGCAGTGATTAACAGTGTCAAATGCTTTCCAAAAATCTTAGACATTGTCTCGCTTGGGATCTGAATCATTAATACATAGGAATGTCTTTAAATCATGTGTAAAAAACATACATATTTGCCCTTGTGGGTAACGAAAGTGCACAGGAACTGACATTGTTCATATGTTGCCCATATGAAGACAGTTTCTAAAAGGAAATGGGTAATAACCATGGGATCTCCATATAACACAGAGAATACCATTAAATCACCATTACAGTGTTGCTGAAAATTTCTGAAATATGTACATTAGAAAACTGATTATGAACTTTCGTACTTTATTTTGCATCATATAATTTCATTTTAACTGAAAAATACTGTAGGTCCAACAAACACTGTTTGTATGTGTGCTTGCACTAATGTTCCCAAATATTATGACCACCTCCTTAGTAGCATATTGGTCCCCTTTTTTAATGCCATACAGCAGTGATTCTGCATGTCATGGATTTGACAACTCCTTGGTAGATTCCGGGAGTCAAATGGCACCAGATGTCTGTACAAAGGTCGTGCAATTCCAGTACATCTACATCTACATGATTACTCTGCAATGCACATTTAAGTGCTTGGCAGAGGGTTCATCGAACCACAATCATACTATCTCTCTACCATTCCACTCCTGAAAAGCACGCGGGAAAAATGAACACCTAAACCTTTCTGTTCGAGCTCTGATTTCTCTTATTTTATTTTGATGATCATTCCTACCTATGTAGGTTGGGCTCAACAAAATATTTTCGCATTTGGAAGAGAAAGTTGGTGACTGAAATTTTGTAAATAGACCTCGCCGCGACGAAAAATGTCTTTGCTTTAATGACTTCCATCCCAACTCGCATATCCTATCTGCCACACTCTCTCGCCTATTACATGATAATACAAAACGAGCTGCCCTTTTTTGCACCCTTTCGATGTCCTCCGTCAATCCCACCTGGTAAGGATCCCACATTGCGCGGCAATATTCTAACAGAGGACAAACGAGTGTAGTGTAAGCTGTCTCTTTAGTGGACCTGCTGCATCTTATAAGTGCCCTGCCAATGAAACGCAACCTTTGGCTCGCCTTCCCCACAGTATTATCTATGTGGTCTTTCCAACTGAAGTTGTTCATAATTTTAACACCCAGGTACTTAGTTGAATTGACAGCCTTGAGAATTGTACTATTTATCAAGTAATCGAATTCCAACAGATTTCTTTTGGAACTCATGTGGATCACCTCACACTTTTCATTATTTAGTGTCAACTGCCACCTGCCACACCATACAGCTATCTTTTCTAAATCGCTTTGCAACTGATACTGCTCTTTGGATGACCTTACTAGATGGTAAATTACAGCATCATCTGTGAACAACCTAAGAGAACTGCTCAGATTGTCACCCAGGTCATTTATATAGATCAGGAACAGCAGAGGTCCCAGGGCGCTTCCCTGGGTAAAACTTGATATCACTTCAGTTTTACTCGATGATTTGCCATCTTTTACTATGAACTGCGACCTTCCTGACAGGAAATCACGAATCCAGTCGCATAACTGAGACGATACCCCATAGGCCCGCAGCTTGATTAGAAGTCGCTTGTGAGGAACGGTGTCAAAAGCTTTCCGGAAATCTAGAAATACGGAATCAACTTGAGATCCCCTGTCAATAGCGGCCATTACTTCATGCGAATAAAGAGCTAGCTGCATTGCACAAGAACGATGTTTTCTGAAACCATGCTGATCACGTATCAATAGATCGTTCCCTTCGAGGTGATTCATAATGTTTGAATACAGTATATGCTCCACAACCCTACTGCAAACCGACATCAATGATATAGGTCTGTAGTTTGATGGATTACTCCTACTACCCTTCTTAAACACTGGTGCGACCTGCGCAATTTTCCAATCTGCACGTACAGATCTATCGGTGAGTGAGCGGTTGTATATGATTGCTAAGTAGGGAGCTATTGTATCAGCGTAATCTGAAAGGATCCTAATCGTTATACGATCTGGACCTGAAGACTTGCCCGTATCAAGCGATTTGAGTTGCTTCGCAACCCCTAAGGTATCTACTTCTAAGAAACTCATGCTAGCAGCTGTTCGTGTTTCAAATTCTGCAATATTCTATTCGTCTCCCCTGTTGAAGGAATTTCGGAAAACTCCGTTCAATAACTCCGCTTTAGCGGCACAGTCGTCGGTAACAGTACCATTGGCACTGCTCAGCGAAGGTATTGACTGCGTCTTGCCGCTTGTGTACTTTACATACAACCAGAATTTCTTCGGATTTTCTACCAAATTTCGAGACAATGTTTCGTTGTGGAACCTATTAAAGGCATCTCGCATTGAAGTCCGTGCCAAATCCCGCGCGTCTGTAAATTTTAGCCAATCTTCGGGATTTCGCGTTCTTCTGAACTTCGCATGCTTTTTCTGTTGCCTCTGCAACAGCGTTCGGGCCTGTTTTGTGTACCATGGGGGATCAGTTCCATCTCTTACCAATTTATGAGGTATGAATCTCTCAATTGCTGTTGCTACTATATCTTTGAATTTGAGCCACATCTCGTCTACGTTTGCATAGTCAGTTCGGAAGGAATAGAGATTGTGTCTTAGGAAGGCTTCTAGTGACACTTTATCCGCTTTTTTAAATAAAATTATTTTGCATTTGTTTCTGGTGGATTTGGAAGAAACAGTATTGAGCCTAGCTACAATGACCTTGTGATCACTAATCCCTGTATCAGTCATGATGCTCTCTATTAGCTCTGGATTGTTTGTGGTTAAGAGGTCAAGTGTGTTTTCGCAACCATTTACAATTCGCGTGGGTTCGTGGACTAACTGCTCGAAATAATTTTCGGAGAAAGCATTTAGGACAATCTCAGAAAATGTTTTCTGCCTACCACCGGTTTTGAACAAGTATTTTTGCCAACATATCGAGGGAAGGTTGAAGTCCCCACCAATTATAATCATATGAGTGGGGTATTTATTTGTTACGAGAGTCAAATTTTCTCTGAACTGTTGAGCAACTATATCATCGGAGTCTGGGGGTCGGTAGAAGGAGCCAATTATTAACTTAGTTTGGCTGTTAAGTATAACCTCCACCCATACCAATTCGCACAGAGTATCTACTTCGACTTCACTATGAGATAAACCACTACTAACAGACACAAACACTCCACCACCAATTCTGCCTAATCTATTTTTCCAGAACACCTAACCGAGCGAGGTGGCGCAGTGGTTAGACACTGGACTCGCATTCGGGAGGACGACGGTTCAAACCCGCGTCCGGCCATCCTGATTTAGGTTTTCCGTGATTTCCCTAAATCGCTCCAGGCAAATGCCGGGATGGTTCCTTTCAAAGGGCACGGCCGCCTTCCTTCCCCTCCTTCCCTAATCCGATGAGACCGATGACCTCGCTGTCTGGTCTCCTTCCCCGAAACAACCAACCAACCAATCCAGAACACCGTCTGAGACTTCGTAAAAATTTCTGCAGAACTTATTTCAGGCTTTAGCCAGCTTTCTGTACCTATAACGATTTCAGCTTCTGTGCTTTCTATTAGTGCTTGAAGCTCAGGGACTTTCCCAGCACAACTACAACAATTTACAACTGCAATTCCGACTGTTCCTTGATCCAAGCATGTCCTGTATTTGCCATGCACCCTTTGAGATTGCAGCCCACCTGTACTTTCCCGAGGCCTTCTAACCTAAAAAACCACCCATTCCACACCACCCAGCCTCCGCTACTCGTGTAGCCACCAGCTGAGTGTAGTGAACTCCTGACCTATTCAGCGGAACCCGAAACCCCATCACCCTATTGCGCAAGTCAAGGAATCTGCAGCCAAAACGGTCGCAAAACCATCTGAGCCTCTGATTCAGACCCTCCACCTGGCTCTGCACCAAAGGTCCGCAGTCAGTTCTGTCGACGATGCTGCAGATGGTGAGCTGTGCCTTCATCTCGTAAGCAAGACCAGCAGCCTTCACCAAATCAGATAGCCACTGGGATCCAGAGAGAATTTCCTCAGATCCAAACCAACACACGTCATTAGTGCTGACATGTGCCACCACCTGCAGCTGGCTGCACCCTGTGCTCTTCATGGCATCTGGATGGACCCTTTCCACATCAGGAATGACTCCCCCCGGAATGCACATGGAGTGCACACTGGATTTCTTCCCCTCCTTAGCCGCCATATCCCTAAGGGGCCCCATTATGCGCCTAACATTGGAACTCCCAACTACCAATAAGCTCACCCTCTGCGATTTCCCAGACCTTGAAGGCTGAGAATCATCCTCTGAAACAGGGCAGGCAGCTGCATCTGGCTCAGCCAGAGACAGTACCTGAAACCTGTTTGTCAGACGCACTGGGGAGGCTTTCTGACCAGCCTCCGGGGACGTCTTTCGCTGCTTGCCACGCCTTGGAATGACCTCCCAATCAACCACAGGTGAGGGCTCAGCCCCACTGCGGGCAGCGACCGGGGCAACCACATTGGCAGACCAATCTGGGGCCAGACGGGACGAGGTTGACATCCCTGTGATGACCAAGTCTGGCTCGCCACAGTGGCGCCCATTGGCAACAGCCTCAAGCTGCGTGACCGAAGTCAGTGCTGCCTGCAGCTGTGAGCGAAGGGATGCCAATTCAGCCCTCATCTGAACACAGCAATCACAGTCCCTGTCCATTCTTATCAATGTTGAACAACAGTTACTGAAACACGAGTCCATGCCTAGATAACACAAGGGAAACACGCAAAGAATGTATGAACTAACCTGTACAAATGCCTAACGACTGCACTACAATCTGCGCTACAATCAGGTACTAAAGCGCGATGTTACAACTCTCAAATACTATAATATGCCCGAAATTTATGAATTAAACAATGAAAGTACCCAAAAACACGCAAAGAAATTAAGAATTAAACTATGTAACAAATAAGTAAGCTAGGAGTATACGACTTGCTGCTGGCAGCTGCTTATCCAACGGTGGCAGGGAGCACACTCATTACATTAAAAGGTCACTCATTTGTGGGCATGGAGATGATGCCATATAGCAACCCAGATCTCTGCAGTCAAAGAAATATGTAATGATTTGAATACCTTAAAAACAAATAGCAATAGCTAATGAGTATACCAAAAAAGACATGATACATTCTTATAATAGAATAAAGGAAACAGCACTTGATTAGCACTGGTGGATATACCTCTGGCAAAAAAAGCATTAAAATAATGTTTTAAGATGTATACATTTCAAAAATACAACTCACAGAAGTTCATAGCACTGGAACCCCTTTTTTTGCAAATCAATGATTGAGAGAACAGCTATTGTCAGAGCTGTGCACAGGACATTTCATGGTAAAATATCACAGCAAATAAAAAAAATGCTTTGGATGGTCCAATATCAGTTTTGTGGCTTCCAAGTATATAATACAGTAAGGTTGAGATTTGGATGTAATAAAGTAAAGAAAAACAAATTTTAAGGTTCAGGGTTATACACGATTGATTGTGGCCATTATTATATATGCCAAATTGGCAGATCCTTCAATGTAAGGATTAGGGAGCACTAGTGATCATAGAATGGGTCCAAACTTGGCATTCATTTGTCTGAAATTGGGCACTGACTAGATAATATAGAAAAGATTACACACATTGTCCACAAGGCACCAAAGTGGTGCACTCTTTGAGGTGTTGGGAGATCTGTAAGCATAGGAAGGATCAGCCAAACAAAGCACTTAATGAACAAATTGATTTTGCGTATTTTGGTCTGTTTGATAGCTTTCTAAGAAAAGTCAGCTCTTCTTTTCTTTTCTCTTGGGAGTCATATTGAGCAAGTAGTACAGCCTAGAGCCTAGATAATTACCAGTAGTATCTCTTTCTAGCTTGATTTCTTAGATACTCCACTGATATTCCATTCCATTGCCTGTTTCGCCCCTTGTACTTGATCCCCACACTTCATAAGTTGTATTAGTTATATACAACATGTGAACTGTCTTTCGGTATTGAATATAACTAGGTCACTTTTTAGTCCCTTCAACCAATACCATTTCTTTGTGAGTTGTGTGTGCAGGAAGTTTAAATAAGGATGTTTGGTTGACTATTCCTTTCTAAAGCATTTTATACCTTAAGTTTTGACTGCACTTTGCGTCCATATGAGTCTTGTGTTTCACAGTTTTATATCTTAATTGTTTTTAGTCATCTTCTTCTCTATATTTTTGTGTGTGTCTAAATGTTGTTCTATTTTCCTGTATATGAATGCATAAAGCATTTAACATGTGTGCAAATTTGTCTTTTCAACATATTATTTGACAGACTTTGGCGTGGGCCATTTCTGTACAGAACATCACAGTGCAGGGAATGGAGGCTGTGCAAGAACAGGCAACTAGGTTAAGGTAGTTGGGGAGATTAGCAGTTAGCTTGGAACCTAATGGGTGAAATTTGTTTCGTGGCTAGCATGGGTGAAACAGTAGCTTGATTGGTGAGTTGGCCCCATTATGAATTTGTATGAAAAGTTACAGAGACAGGTAATGGAACTCCAGAAAAATTACCAGAGGTTCAATGAGTAATCTATGCCTCTTGTGTGGTGCACCTGTTCTGTAGTGACCCAAGCTCTTTTACCTCAAAGAAACATGTATTTAACCTGATTTAAAATTTGAGACAGTAAACGTTTATACTTAAAAAATAGCTGAACCCGTGAACTGCCTACATCTTTTATGAACTGTCCCATTTCAAATTTAATTTAACAGAAGTTTCAGTAAGACACTGCGGAACAGCACTTAAAAGGAATAGGTAATTTCAGCAGTCCAAAATACCCCTAAGAGCTGGAGTACAGCACAGAAGCAATGAAAGCGATCATTGGTAGCCGTGCAGCTTTCAACTTGTCAATGGAGCTATCTTTGTGGCAAAAGTGCCTGTAACAGCTTAGCTTTCAACCTGGCAACAACAGCAGCAACTTCACATTGCAGGAAGCACACAGATGCAACCATGAGCATCAGCAATGGGCAGCACTCTACATAAAAGTTTAGTGAACAGCTGCGCAACTGAACTAGTGCATTGTTCTTCAGCTTCACTAGCCATGGTTGATAGCATGAAGGAACTGATGAGCAATCAGGAATGTCCTAAATCGCCAGGGGATATGGAGTTTGAGAACTGTGGACAGAATTAAATGAAGAAATTAGGGAAATGAAATATAGCATGAGCAGTGGTGTTGGAGGGATTGAAATTAGAATTCATAAAGGAGTTAGGAAAACATACAGAATCGGTTGGTGGGATTAATGAGAGAATTTAAGGGGTGGTATCTCACTTAATAGCGCAAACTGAAGCAGCAGAGAGAGATCTGGGGAGTGTCATGTAATAAAATAAAATTTTTTATTATTTTGTGACTATTTTTGTAATGTAATAAAATAAAATATGAGCCATGACTTATATTAAAAAGAAACACACATTAATGCAATGGCTCAGCATAAAAGAGAAAATAACTAATGTAGGAATATTATTAACAATGTAATATGTTGTTTAATTTAGCCCGACGTGTATAAGCACTCAGTAACTAGCTCAGTTCTCAGGGTAGTTACGTAATCATCGATTATTAATTGTCCTTTTCTTATTTCCCAAACACTGTATTATTCCAGGTTCATGAGAAGTCATGTACTTATTGCACCAGAGAATATTTGCCAAGTCTGTTCGATGAACACTACTGTAATATGTAACTTGTCATTGTTTTTCCTCAATTCCCCAATATAAGAAAAGAAGAGTAGCATCCACAAATGAAATCCTATAATGAAACTGGAATCCTGTGACCAGACCTTTTCTGACTGGGATGTTACCTCGTTATATAAAGAAAATCTGTTAATAAAATTGTTAAATTGTTAGTAGCTGCCTCTGGTCTTGTGGGATCTGAAATAAACTTAATTGTCGTAACCGACGGCCCATCTTGTAGAGGAGCTAAAAGAAAAATGTTAAAGATTTTTCTAAGATGGCGCTTAAGAATGAAAATTCTTTGTTGAGGCCCATATCTACTTAAAGCAGTCTAGGTATCAGACTCACAATGGATTGACCACATACACAAATTCTTTTGACAAATAACCATTATATTTTTCGGGTTTTAAGTACAACTTACATTATCAGCTGGTACAGCAAGATGAGCTTAACACAAGAACGTCCTCTTAGGTCCGAATCCAAGCAGATAAGATAAGCAAATGACAAAGTTCATGCATAGAAGTGCAAGAGTCTATGGAACGACATGTCCATTGTAGTTCTATCTCTTCTTCTTTGGTGTACTTGTTGATTATTTATAAAATTTATCATAATATTTAGTTTACTTTTTTTATTTTTTAAACCCATGTCCACCCAGGAGAAACGGCCCCCTGGTATGGCTGGGACAAAAGGATGTATTTGAACCAGACATACCACAGTACTGTTCAGTTCTTCCACACGATTGTACATGCATGTTTATTCAGTTAGTTTCCAAAATTAGTTTGCACATATTATCATTTAAAATGCATGTTTTCTCAAATGTCAAGGGGGAGCAAGTATAATCCCCTTATTTGTGTGACAGAAGTTTCAGTCCAGAAAAATGTTGACTAATCTCACTGGAAAACGACTTATGTTAACCCCCCCATTCGGGTTCACAGGCGTGGGAAAACCGGGAGTCAAAAACCAGCCCAGGGTCTTCGGACTATTACAACATTTATCCAGTGTCTCAAAAAAAACATTACAATCTGAATATTGTTATTGCTTAAGGACATAGTATTTGAATGTTCCCCAAGTGAACTGGGTCAGAGAAAAGGTACAACAGTAGTTACATATTGATATATATTACATAAATTTGTCATATATGATAATCGGAGTACACTTTTGACTTTTTCATGGCAGACACACTTTGACTCTTATAATTGGAGCTTGCTACCACAACACATGCATTCATCACACGCAATACACGTCGTCGATAGTCGATTGTGCGCAATTGTGGCACCGGTGCAACGAAGATGGTGGCTCGGTGATGCTGCACATGACGAAGCTGCCTGGCACCCCCCAGCATGCGCAGGCAGGCGATTGTTGAGCGGCGGCTGTTGGCCCCCTGATCAGCTGTTTCGCCTCTGCTTGCAAGCCGTCTCAGCATCGTGTTCGTTGAATGCGCGTGAACGTGAAATAACCCATACTAGCATTAGTGTTAACTAATTCTGTAACACATGTAACTGGCTAGGGGGGAAAGAGAGTTATTAGAAGTTAATTCATTCCATATTCATTCACGAGTGTTTGTTTCAATGTTCTGTAACGTATTCAAGGTTCTGTGTAGCTTTTAGTCCAGTTTTCGGGACACGATATGTTTTCTGTCAAATTCCTTAGAAAATTATACAGTTTATTACTCCATGACTAGCTAAGGTTGGCACTCTTAGAATGTCCTGTGAACTTTTGTAGTCACTTTACATAAACTCCAAGTCTGTACCGTCATCCGCAACACGCACATACACAGTTGTATAACACACACTGAGTTTTCTACCTTGTCACTATGGTTGGTGTCCAAAGGTAGATTCACTTTGGTTCATATTTACTACCACGTTCCCCGTGTAAAACATTTAGCTTCACACAATATTACCATTCATATTATTTCGTGAAGTCATCTTTGCTGCACAGCTATAGTCTTCACACATTAACTATTTAAAACTACTTTTTTTTATATCAGAACAAAATAAATTACTATATCAGTCATCAAACTCCAATTGTAGAGTCCTTTTCTCCTTAAATTGTTAACTGATAAACAAAATGCACATTGACACAGTCTTGATGCGTTTGCTAGTTTTTTTTTTTCTTTTCTTGTGTAGCACACGCTGACGCTTCTATAACTGACATTGTTTCACTTATATTGTCTATTGAAACATTATTTATCCTGTTAAGATTGACATTACATTTTCAGTTTGACAACTCATGACATTAAAATTTTGTCCACATTAGGATTTGAAGTTATTTATAAGATTTTGTCATCAACTGTCCTCAACCTTTCGTGCCGAAAGTAGACCGTGGGCCATCTGGACTACCGATCCTCAGGCAGTTACATGTGTGTTATGAGCCATGCATCACAAATCCACACCCTTAACTATTCTAAATTTTAAGTGAGGAACAATTTGCCCTATCCTTCATGGATACAATCCATGTTTTTGCACGCTTCATTTCCTGATAGACCTCAACCTTAAATGTGGTGTCATGAAGTTACTTTCTCCACATGAGATGCTCTCTTGAGATGCTCCCTTTAGTTCTCAATAGTGCCCCTTGGACACATGCAATTACATGGCTGAAGGCCACTACTGGAAGAAACAAACTATCGTGGTCTCAATAGTTTTCTTAAGTAATCATAATATGCTTGTTTGTATTCACACACTGAGAAGTCAATTATTAGTCACTATTTCACATTATTATTTTATTTCTCATGTACTCTGGCAATTTCTTGATCACATAATATTAAATCACATTTTATTTACTAAAATTGGTTACTCAAAAAAAAAAAAAAATTGCATAAGAAATTCTTATATTAGTATATACACACAAAACTGGCAACTATCTTTTAATTCTACCTTCAATGCAAGTTATTCATTGCTACTTCTTTTTGTTTCGAAATCAAGTGCATCCTTCAGACTGAAGGTCTTATTACCACCATATCTTATCTTAAAACTACAAAAATATCAATGATATTGACACATGAATATAAAATTTCTTAATTACTAAAGTATTTTACTATGTACATTACAAGTCAAGAACAAATGTTCCCCTTCTCAAGTGTCTATCTTTGGCTGTATATACAATTTTAAGTCATAGTGTGGGTATATAACCGGTGTATCTTTCCTGAGTTGGGATACCCCAAATTATAGCATCCTTCATTTGGAATTCTTAATATTTTGTACGGTCCTGTGTATATTATTTGCCATTTTTGGTTTACTTTCTTTACTGCTGATGCTTTTGGGTGCACCTTTAACAATACGAGGTCTCCTTTGGGGTATTGTTGCACCTTTTTTAATTGTCGGTCATATTGTTGTTTCCTGAGAGCCGCCTGCTGACTCAGAGCCTGCAGCGCCTCTTTTATTTTTTCCTCATGACTTTCTGTTCTTGTCCTTACTGGTATTATAATTTTGTTGATGTCTCTAGCATCAAGTACTAATCTGATACTCCCATCCGCTTTTCCCACAGTTAGTAAGGCACTACTATAGGGAGAAAGGGATGGTTAAATGATTCCCCAATCCAACATTTTCTTTATTTCCCTCCACACAGCTTCATGTTTACTCCACAGCACGGAATAAGAAGCATGACAAAATGTCTGATGCAGATATACCTGCATATCATATACGTAGCCTTGAATTATTCCAGCTTTTTCCGAAAATGTGCCAGTGTAATCACTCAATTATTTAGAGAGTTCATGCTGCTCATCGGTTAAATATCCTTACTCCTTAACCTTGGATTGAATCTCCTGTTGTATCTGAAGGACTTCTTCATCATATTGCTCATTCGTTTCAGGATACACCTTTAGTGGTACATTATACTGAATATTGAGTATAAAGGGTTCTACTTCTATCTTTTCAAACCACTGACAATACCTATTGTGCCTTGCCATTGTTTTAATCAAGGGTAATTGGAAATCCTTGGTAGGCATTCGCAGGAAGCACAAGCCCTGAGGGGTGTCGATTTTAGCACTCCTTTCGCTCAGGATGTCCCATTGCATGATGCAAGTTGCAGTTAAATTTTTAACAATGAGGAACGTGCATAATATTGGATCATTTCCTATTTCTATTCCTGCATGCACCTGGGCCTTGACACTTTGTGCCTTTCCCTTTAGCGCCGCCATAATTTTACAATTTTGAACCGGCAACGTAGGCAGTCTTTTACTGTTGTTAATAATGTTAAAGAAATCCTCAGACATGACTGACAGAACCGCTCCTGTGTCAATCAAAACTTTAGCAAGTACACCGTTTACTTTCACATGTACTGCAGCCTGCACAATCTCTGTTTGCTGGTCAGAACATTTACGCAGTTCGGTGATTAATTCCTCCCGCAAATCCTGGCCGTCATTATAGCGCAGCATAGCAGTCCAATTATTGTTTTCAAGTTTGCCTTCGCATCTATTCCTGGTGGTCGAGTGCCGAAGGCTTACATCGACCCCCTGTAGTTTGTTGGCTGGTTCTCCTCATTAACTTCTACTATTTGCACATTGTGTTGTCTATTCGCACTATTTTGTGAGGTACTTGGTTTATTAACCCATGTTGGAGTCGCAGTATTCCCCGGCATGCGAACAGCCTCAACACTATTAATCAGGATTCCCTGCTCTGGTCTATTTGACTGCGCCGACCAGTTAGCAGTCTCATTCTGACGCCACTGCCCACCTTGTTTCATATTTTGGGTTGAAAATTACTTCTGTAATTTTCATCATTTTTTCCTTTTTCGATTCATCGTGTCATTTCTATCCTTATTCAGCGAGCAGTTGTCACTCGACATACCACTTCCTCTATTCCCCTTACCTCCTTTTTGTCCATTTGCTCTCTCATAACTATTGCCGCCACATTCATGTCCCCAATTATTATTTCGGCTCTGATTTCCATAACCGTTATTTCTAGGTTTATGGTTATTCTTTATTCCCTCACCATTATTTCTTTGTTGTCGTGCATCCTCTTGTATCAAATCTAGAGAATCCATGACCGACATGAATGTCTCTAAATTGTTATCGGGTACGTGTATCAATTCTCTCCTATTGAGATCAGCAACTTAGATTTCAATATCCTAAGCACGTCGCGTGTAGTGATCGGCTTGGACCAGTACCTTGTTTTGTTAATATACTTTCCAAAGTATTTTCTAAGTGTTCCTTGCTTGAAATTGTACATCTCCAGATTGTATACCTCTGTCCGCAATCTCTCTTGTATACTAGCCGACCAAAATTTGGCCAAAAATTGTTGCTCGAACTCACAAAAAGAATGACAGTTCTCTGTAACTTCAGATGCCCATAATGGGGCATCTCTGGTAATATATGAGGTAACAAACTGTATATTTTGCCTTTCCTGCAATGATGCAGGTAACACATTCTTAAAACTTTTTATAAATATTACTGGATGACAGGATTTTTTCTCTTCGGATCATACCTGAAATTGTCTATGTTTCAGTAATGACTCTTCCTGTTTCAGTGTGGTCAGAGTGTGTGCTTCTTTGCAAACAATTACCGGGTTATTTTTACCTGTATTCACTACTTATGGACTGACAGTTACACTGTTTGCTAGTGGGTTTCCACATGCGCCTCGATTTGAAGCATAATTTTCACCCTGCTGTGCATGACTGCAACAGGGACTAGGTGCGGCACAGTTCCTGATTCTATTATCATAGTCATTCACTGGCTTTTCTGTAATCTCAGGTCTTACGGGTTCATGGTTCATGGAGGTACCTTGCTGACTCTTGTGTTCAACATGGTCGAGCATTACAAGCTTCACTTCAGCTTCTACCTTTCGCTCAATAGTTAAAGAGATTTCCTCGATGCCTTTGGTTAATTGCTTAACTTTGGCATCAAGGGATTCCTGCACCTCTTTGACCTCTGATACCTCTCCGGCCAAAGTATTTACTTTATCGGGTAATTCTTGTAAATTTTTTTACACTTCCGATACCTCAGATTCAATCTTTTCTATCTCGCTGTTAACATGTTCTAATATGCATTGATCCCTATCGTCAAGAGCACGATTCAGTTTTTGTATCAACACTTGTCCACTGTGGCAATTAGGCTAGTCTCAACTTTTTTGAAAAACTCATTCTGACGTTGGATATCCTCCTCGCGCTCTCTTTTCCTCTGCTGTTCCATTAATTCTAATTTATGGAATAGCTGTGCAAGCATATCACTTGGATTTGCAAAGTCGACCTGCGTGCAAACAATTTCGTCTGCTTTCACGCAGTTGATTCCTCTCGTGGTCTCGACATTCTCTTGCCCGCCCAGCGATTGTATATTCGGTTGAGAAATATCAATCTGCGATACTGCACTATCATGTGCGATCGTAGCTTGTTCATTTTCATCAGCTCCTGACCCTCCTGCCAATGATCCAGGAATAGTCTCTATTTGGTCATCACTTTCATAATTCTCAACCTCTACAAGGTTACGTCTAGTATTTGACCTAACCATGTTGCTAGCTGATACTAATCAGTTCACACACTTGATTCAGACTATAACTACTCAACACTCCCAACACTAATAGTCAGAATTGAAAAACTAGAAGAAAGCTATGTGTACACATTGTTTTAATTGCATGCGCCCAGGTGCTGCTGACTAGTTTTAATTAGAAACCTGGTCACGTGCATTCGGTTCCTTACCTTACGGTCTATGCCAGATGTAAAGCGTTGGTCTGCAATTACTCATTCAGTTTTCTATCAGCTTGCCATAGTTCCCGTGCATATGGTACATGAAATGGAAATGTTTTATGCATTAATTACAATTCACTATTTCTAGTATACATATAGGTAATCAATTACAACAATGGAGATAGGTCGTAGGATTCCAGTTTCGATTTTGGCCCCACATTGGGTGCCAAGTGTAATGTAGTAAAATAAATTTTTTTATTATTTTGTGACTATTAGTGTAATGTAATAAAATAAAATATGAGCCATGACCTATATAAGAAAGAAACACACATTAATGCAATGGCTCAGCATAAAAGAGAAATAACTAATGTAGGAATATTATTAACAGTGTAATATGTTGTTTAATTTAGCCCGACGTGTAAAAGCACTCAGTAACTAGCTCAGTTCTCAGGGTAGTTACGTAATCGTCGATAATTAATTGTCCTTTTCTTATTTCCCAACACTGTCGATATTATTCCAGGTTCGTGAGAAGTCGTGTGCTTATTGCAATAGAGAATATTTGCCAAGTCTGTTCAATGAACACTGCTGTAATATGTAACTTGTCATTGTTTTGTCTCAATTCCCCATTATAAGATAACAAAAGTAGCATCCACAAATGAAATCCTATAATGGAACTGGAATCCTGTGACCAGACCTTTTCTGACTGGGATGTTTTCTCGTTATATAAAGAAAATCTGTAAATAAAGTTGTTAAATTATTAGTAGCTGCCTCCGGTCTCATGGGATCTGAAATAAAGTTAATTGTCCTTACCGACGGCATGTCTTGTAGATGAGCTAAAAGAAAAATGTTAAAGATTTTTCTAAGATGGCGCTTAAGAATGAAAATTCTTTGTTGAGGCCCATATCTACTTAAGGCAGTCTAGGTATCAGACTCACAACAGATTGACCACATACACAAATTCTTTAGACAAAATAGGCACTATATTTTTTGGGTTTTAAGTACAACTTACATTATCAGCTGGTACAGCAAGATGAGCTTTACACAAGAATGTCCTCTTAGGTCCAAATCCATGCAGATGAGATTAGTGAATGACAAAGAAAAGGTCATGCATAGAAGTGCAGGAGTCCATGGAATAACATGTCCATTGTAGTTCTGTCTCTACTTCTTTGGCATACTTGTCAATTATTTATAAAATTTATCGTAATATTTAGTTTACTTTTTTTTTTAACCCCAGTCCACCCAGGAGAAACAGTACAGGAAAGACAGGAGCAAGAAGCAAGATACAGATGTAAAAAGGGTTCTGACGTGTGTGGATGCTAGGATTAAAGTTTATATGTTTGATGTGAAGACTTGTTTCATAAATGCAGCGGAACAATCATATGTATTGGAGAACAAAATAGAAGGGGAAGGGATAGATCATGAGGAACAAACTTTGGAACTGTGCAGCATAATAAATAATGTGGCAATATGTCTGGCAGGAATACAGATGGGAAATATTTTGCTCATACTTGGAATGCATGTTTCTTTTCTGGAGAAGAAAACTGACACATAGTTGATTTAATAGCTAACTATAAAGACTGTTTTGTTGTGGGAAAGGTTGATGATTCAAAAATTAAATTTGTGAAGTTTAATTTTGAAGGATATGTGCAAAACGTGGATGAACCAAAATATGAGTGCACTTTGTGATTTCACCAGGTTCAAGACAATGTTATTAGATAAATTTTGAGAGCAGAATAAGCAAGTCAAGCTGCAAAATGGATTCTTAAATGAGCCAAAGTATTGATACAAGATGGGTAACATTAAAAGTTTTTGTCAAAAAGAGATGAGTTGGTTGGCATGCTTGGATCATTGTCTGGTTGTATTGATAGAGATTTTGACTTTAAAATATCGCTTGCCAGAGGAAGTGCTGTGGGAGTTGATCCACAGCCACACAGATTCAATATAAGATTCTATTGGTTTTGTTGGCAAAATGGGTTGTGCTTTGTAATAAAAGCCAAGATTGGCAGAGAAAAATTTTGATAGAGCAGAATAAATGTGGATGAATGAATGGGAACTGGTGTGAGAGTCAGCAAGAAATAATGGAACGTTTAATGGGGGCAGTCATGTAGAAAGTGATAATGGTGATCCCATGAAGTAAGAGAAGCCAAGTGCAAGACACTAATTTGTGCTTTGAAGCAAGTTGGTAGATAGGTATGACAATTTGCAAGGAATAGGACCATGAATAGTAGTAGAACATATTTTAGAGGAAAAGAATCCATGACAGTGGTCAGCTTATCACCTGCTGTAAGGATGCTATTTTGGAGGATGATTAGATGTGAGGAGGTTTTAATAAACATGAAAGAAAACTTAAGAACGAAAAGAAATTTAATAATAATAATAGTAAGAGAGGCTTCAATGTCAGTTTTCATGTAGGTGAACTATTTGAAATAAATTGCATAGGATTCACTGCTATGAGTATCTATGAGGCATCAGAGGCAATTTGTCAGAAGGGAGACGCCTTGTGCAAATCTGACAGATAGTGTGAAAGGTTATGGAATGAGCATTATTGGTGTGAGAGATTTTAGGAATGGAATTCCTGTGTTGGTAAAATAATTGTCAGAAATAAAGGAGGGTCAAGTATTCAGGAATCAGCATAAGGTAATAATGAAACATCAGTGTATTGTGGTAGAAATGAATTATTGAGAAATAATAACTGTTAGGTTAATTCATCGGTTGGGTATATTTGTTACATTCAAGGTGAAGAAGTTGACTTTGAGTTGGTTGAACACTTATGGAAGGATGATGTGAAAGGAATTTTAATTAACTGATTTTTGATAAAATAGTTGAGCATCACGAGATTGATGTTGTCAGTGATCAAAGTTTACATGATGTTAGTGATGTTCTTGAACCATGTTATTTGATGGAATATGTGCTAATACGCATCTCTCTACAAGATGGGGCTTCTGTGGTTCTCGATGATAATATTAAGTGATGAATTAAGAAAAATAAAGAAGATCATTCTGTACGAGATTAGGTCCCTTATGGTAAAGTAAATAAATATTGTTCCCTGAGGAGTGGGAAGTGAACAAATTTAACTTGGCAAGGGAACTGTATGGACAAGGTAATGATGCTGAAATAGAGAAAACATTCAAGGAGGATTTCATTTGGGCTGAGGATGTAGAGCCACCCACTGAGGAAGTGTTTAGGAGAGAAAAGGGTGTATGCAGATAAACCATAGAAGATTCATTGGAAGTAGTTGCATGTAAGAGATGAGCAGAAGAGAATACAGCCAATAACTAATGTAAAAGTAGGAGACAGAAAGCAGTGCTTTGCTGTTGGAGTCAGATGTCAGCAATGGCAGTGCAGTTTGTAGATACAATTAGAAATAAAAATTTAGTTGAACTGTTTGTGGTGTAAGGATAAAGATAGTCACAGGAGCTTATAATAAACCAGTAAAGACAGAGATTATTTTAGAATATGAGAAGGATGAAAATAAATTTGTGATGAATTTTTTTTGACCATAAATAGAGCTTAATCAGAAGGGGAATAGAAAGTGTGTATGTTTCAAAGGGTTGCTTCAGTGAAGGGATTTAATGGCACACGTTGTCTCAGACATATGCAGTGAGAGCAAAGAGTGTACCATTGACCAGTTTAGAGAGGAAGTAGATGAAATTGAGCCTCTGCATGCTGAGGGCAAAGATGAATTGCTTTTTACTGCAAGTACAAAGGTATCTTTTCCGATAGACCTGGCCTTATTGAGGAGTTTCAGTGCAAAGTAAAAGTTATTTGATATGATCCCACAAAAGTAAAGCCATATCCAATAGATTTAGCAAATAAGGAATCTGCCAAGATGAAGCTGAGGCAAATGGTAGATTAGGGCATAATCGAGCAGGGAAGGAGTGGTCATTGAAGCCCAATTGTTGTGGTTAAGAAATGAGATGGGTCAGTTCAGACTGGATTGCATGCCAGATGCCTTAACAACATAATTGTCAGGGAGTATGATGAGACTGAGAATATGGATAAATTAATTCAGAATACATGAATATAAAAGTGATGTTGAGTATGTGCCTAGCATATAGTTTTTGGTAGGTTCCAATGGCAGAAGAAAGCTGAAGATAGACTGCTTTCTTGTTTGAAGGGTGCACGTTCATGTTTAAGGTTGCCCCTTTTGTTCTATCTATTTGGTAGCTGTATTAATCCGAGTGCTAAATCATGTGCTTGGGAGCAGATGTGATGAGATACTTAACAGTGTATGTTGAAGACATTCTGCATACATCGTGGAATGGTCATTATCAATCACTGGGGCAAGTTTTTACAGCAGTATGCAGAAATGTCATGACCTCAAAACTCAGTAAATGTGAGTGTGTGGGGGCTGAACTAATGTTCTGAGGGCCCAGTTTGACAACTGAGGGAATGCTGCTGGACAGCATTAAGATCAAGGCTACTGATGAGTGCAAGATGTCGTGCAATCACAAACAATTGAAATCTTTTTTTGGACTGTGTGGATATTATCACAAATTTCTGTATGATTACAGCTTAAATTCACCAAGTTTATGCAAATTGGTAAAGAAGAACAGCGTATGGATGCACACTGAGGAGTGTACGAGAGAATCCGTGGTGATCAAAAATAGACTATCAGATGGTAAGCTGTTGTTCAATGCACATATGTTGTTTCCTTTCTGCCTGGCAGTTGCTGACTCAGATTACAGGATAATTGTAGTACTGTCCCAGAAGAAAGTAATGGATGGCGTCAAGCACCGCTGAAGCACTGTGTTCACAAGTACAGTGCTTTCATACCATGAGAGGGCATATGGGATATCTACCTACTGATAAGGCACATGGCGTTATTGATGAGGGAGGACATGATGAATATCGGTTGTTGTATATAAAGAGGATGGAAGAGGAGAAAGAATCATGCAAGTAATCATGCTGAGAGCTATAAGCAGGATTTAGAGCACTTGTATTGCATGTTTTGTTCCCAATGGCGTGCAAACTTGGTAACCTATATGCCTGTAATTGAAGACCTCATGTATGTGATAAAAAGCAGTGCAACAACATTCTCCTCATGTGATGCTATGACCAGTGTAAAGCCTTGCCGTTGAATTGCCAAAACAGTTTCATTCCTCCCAGGTGTTGTGATCACTGTGAAAGAAAGGGACAGAACAGTCAAGCAACAGCTGGAAAAGAATGCATCTGAGAGAAAGAGGAGACACAAGGCTAGATACAAGGTGATACGCTTTAAGGTGGGGTGACAAAGTCCGTGTAAAAACTAAAAGAGAAATCTGGTGAGATAAGAAGTTATTTATGCTAAATCAAGAGCTATTTGAAATCCTCAGTTCTTCTCATACAAATGCATGTGGTACCCAATAAAACATTTGGGCTTGGCAACATCACTAAGGTGGCCACAAGAAGGGAGGGGGGGTGGGACAAGAAGGGGTGCTCGTCTCTCTCCCCCCTCGAATCTGGAGTACAGAGTTTTTATTTATATATTGATTGGATAACCATCAATTCTTTGGGATGTAACAGTTAGTTCTTGTGGCATGATGTGTCTCGAAACTGAACATCTCATTTGTGTCAAAAATGGCAATCATAAAGTATAACCCCCTTCCCTGGAAGACTTTCTTTAGACTGAAGTTGTACATTGAGAAATTGATTAAAAAGGAAATACAATGGTTTTTATATATTACTTCTTGGTGTAGCTGTTTATGTATTGATGGGTAATTTGCTTTTAATTGTGGTTTTAGTTCGGTGATTGGTAGTGTTGTTGATATTTTGTTTCTGTTGATTGTTTATATTGTCATTATGAGGGAGTATGTCAGTGTTTATATTATGAGGGGGGGATGTCAGTGTTTATGTTATGAGGGGGGATGTCAGTGTTTATACACTTCTTATTTCACAATGTTTTGATGAGAAATAAAAACAAATAGTTTTGAAAGATGTGGTGGCATATTTATTTGTATTGATTTCATAGGTCACATAGGAAGGAGTACTTTATTTGATGCAAATATAATGGTTAACTGAAGTGAATATGACACCTTCAGTGTGAGACTGGAGTGTGGGGATGGTGTTACTATGACACAGTTTTGAGTATAGCTTTTGCTTTTTTAATGTTGGGATTCAATTAGTGGATATTTAGAAAAAGAAGCTTGATTATATCTCAGTGCTTGGGGAGTTTGTTTTGTGAGGAATGTAGTATCTATAGTTGTTTGGGAACTGTGTTTAAATTGTAAATAGTTATAGAAAGCAAACTGAATACCACTTTGATAAGGTGGAATGTGAATTACATACAACCAACATAAAAATCAATTGTTTCTGCCGTGCGCTAGTGTCAGAGCTATGATTTCACTTTCCTTGTGTGTCACAGTGACAAATGTTTTGTTTGTAAAGATGGGTGAAGCTCCGATCACTGACAAAGGTATCACTGTGAGTAGTTCTGTATCATGTGTCCAGTGTTCTTCGCCTATTGATTTCTACTGTAAAACCAGAGGAGAGGTTTGATAATCTTATCCAGTGGTGAGTCAGGAACATGCAAGTTCTGGTTACTACTGGGAGATTTCTTTGCTTCCATTGCTTGATAGCATGAGTGAGGCATGGCGAATGAGAGTGGAGGTGACACATCTCACAACTGACCCTTTGGCGAGGTGTTGGAGTGGCCAAACTTGCCTGGTTTCGTGAACCTTGCATGAAGATGCCTAAAGAAGACATCACAAATTGATCGTGTGTCAGCTCAGTTTACATTGAGCAAGTTTGTGTTGTGCAGTTTATTTTTTGAATTTTGGTTCGATGGATGCAAGTTTCAAAATTTATAAGTCAGATGAGGCATCCAAGCTAAGAAGACATATTTTGTACTTTAAAAATTTGAAAATGGGGATGATGTCCAAAATGCAGTTTGCCAGATATTTTGCTGAAAAACAATTGATTTTTATTGATCCAACATTGAAAATTTGCTCTGTAGATGGCAAAAAGTTGTTGATAACAAGGATGATTACATCATTGATTAAAAATAAAAACTTGTTAACAATGTATCTGTTTGAACTTCATGTAAAAATGACATTATGTTCTGGTTGCCGTAATATTTGTTTATCTCTTCATGCAGAAGAATGACTGACTATGATGTATTGCAAATATCAGATGTCATATGCGACTACAATTGGTAGTTGACAATGATGTATGGCACATATCAGATGCTATATTTGATTACTCCTTGTAATATAATTTTACTTATTGTCTGAATTATGCTACAGTTTTGATGAGCAGAACTGAGTTCAAGCATATTGAAGCTCCATCAGTACACTGTTTGGTATTTGACAGTGATTTGGATTCTGCTTAGCATGGATGTGGACATGTCACAGTTACTAAAGCTATGAGTGGTGGCTGCAGGCCGCCATTGTAAGTGGAGCCATTGTTCTGATATGCACGTCATGTGGCACCACCCGATGGTGACTTTTTGTCGCTGAGCCTGTGACCTGGGCTCACAGTGCCGTTCATTTTTCATCCCCCCTCCCCCCCCCCCCCCCCCAGCAATGTATTTTGGAAATGTTTATTTTACCAGAGCCTGAAGCTATATATGTTACCTACATTTCTACATGTTGTATGTCAGTATAAAGTCGTGTGTCCAGCACTCACCAAACACATATGGAAGTTTGTTTTGTTTCTTTCTTGTCTATGTCGTAATGCAGAATAATATTTAATTGACTGTAATACGTGGCAGGTTTCAGATGCTTCAGTATGATGGCTATTTGTAATACATTTTATCCACACTTTTGTTTTATTCTACAGCTCTAATGAGTAAATTAATTATATGTGTACTGAAGCTCCAACAGAACCTTGCACATGTTTATGTGTTCATATTTTTAACTCTTTTATTACTATTTGGCACTCTGATCCACACATGATTCATTTATTCTATAGCCCATATAAAAACAGTTGATATGTAAGGCAGCTACACTGAATATGTTCTGTCTGACAGCAGCCTATTCACCTGATCATGCAATTACAAACTCATTGTCTGTTACTTTCTGCTGGCCGCGGTGGCCGTGCAGTTCTAGGCGCTTCAGTCCAGAACCGTGGGATTGCTACGGTCGCAGGTTCAAATCCTGCCTCGAGCATGGATGTGTGTGATGTCCTTAGGTTAGTTAGGTTTAAGTAGTTCTAAGTTCTAGGGGACAGATGACCTAAGATGTTAAGTCCCATAGTGCTCAGAGCCATTTCAACCATTTTTTTGTTACTTTCTGTCAAATAGGATGCACTTTTGTGTTTTAGTCATCCTGGTTGGAACCTTAACTCATGATTAGCAATTCTATTTTTGTTTTGTTGTAGCACTTAGTCATCATGATGCAAAATATATCTGATGCACGTCTCAGAATGTAGACAAAATTCTTGTATCACAGGCTCATAGTGGTAGGGTGTTGTTTTTAGCATATACACGTGCTGACGGTCAATTAGAATTTATGCTTCAGACTGTTTAGTTCAATTGCCATTTAAATTGTGCAATGTTATTTGTAAATCTGTTTTGCAATATATTTATTAATGGTCATTAATAAAGCCTCCATCTCTTTGTGATTATAGTGTAAATTGCTTGCTAGCACTCTGGTGACTGCTGTATTATTAAGTTGTGTTAGCTCCCACTGAAATGATGTTGTACATTCATTTATCAAATAAATAACGAATGTACAAGTCATGTGACCTGTTGTACAGTAGTGACACCTAGTGTGCCATACTGCAGCAGTGTTAGTTGTTGCTGCGGTACAGTCTAATAAGTTTCTTCATAGTGCCAGCATTCAAGGTGTCTGTTACGGTTTGCATGTGGTACTTAAATTTTATATGTATTCGATGAACCTTGTTTGAGTGATTATCAGGACTATACCATCGTTACATATGCCGACTCAATGTGATTAGCAAACTGTGTGACTCAGGTTTGTGACTTATGTTTATTCTTAAATTGGTTTTTAATGCCTTGTTTTGTGATTCTGGTATATTTTGTGTGTCAAGATGCCTCTGTATTTGGTAGGTCTTAATGTGGTTGTTACTGACCAAAATCGTGATCTGTAACGGGAATAAAAAATGTATAAACTTCCCAGATGTGTTCCATTGGCATCAGATCATGAGAATGGGGTAGCCAAGACATCAATGTCAGTTCACTGTTATGCTCCTCAATTCTCTGTAGCACAATTTTCATCTTGTGACACTGGCAGTTATCCTGTTGGAAGATACCATTACCTTGAGGAAACGTCAAGCATGAAGGGGTGCAGATAATCTGCAATAACTTTCTCTTTGTCCACAGCTCTCATGATGTCTTTGATTACTACCACACCTCCCATATTACTGCCCCAACCAACCTGTGTGCATAATGTGATGCATGTTTCGATCAGCCATTCACCTGGATGACGCCATATCTGCTCACAATTGACTTGGTGTGACAAGAAACATTATTCATCCAACCATGTGTCATGTTCCATTGATCCACGATGCCTGCTATTGTAATTAATGATGTTGTTGTGTCAGCAGGAGAACATCTTGGGGACATCTAGTGTGGAGCACAATGTACAACAGTGTGTGCTGAACAGTGTGTTCTGAAACACTTGTGCCTGCACCAGCCTTGTTCTGTGTCACCACAGATTTCTGCCTATCCTGCTTTACAGAGTAGGCAAGTCTTAACCTCCATATTACATGATCAGATGTTGACATCCAACAACGTGTCACCTAATTATGGTTTCAATCATCCCTCAATCACTTCCCATAGTTGCTCACGACAGTAGCATGCGAACAGCCAACCAATTCTGCTGTTTCCAAGATGTGTGTTCCCAGGCGTCAGGCCACAATAATCAACTCTTTGTGAATGATCTGTGGAAGATGCTTATGTCAGTTGATTTCTACATCTACATCTGTTCTCTGCAAACCACAGTGGTGTGTGCTGGAGGGTGCTTTCCATTGTACCAGTTATTAGGGCTCCCTGTCATTCCATTCACATATGGACATGGAAGAATTACTGCTTAAATGCCTCTGTATGTACTGTAATTAGTCTAATATTTCCCTCCTAGGGAGTGATACATAGGGTGTTGCAGAAGTGGGTGGTTGTAATTAAACTGACAGTGTTCCGAGTGCTGCAGTGTTGGCTATATGCATCACAAGATGCTGAAACATAGGTATGTTCATTAATTGGAGTGCTCACAGAGGTTGCTGAAAAAAATATATCCCTGTAAATTGTTACACCCAGATATTTGTGTGAGTTGATTGATTCCAATTATGAGTCATTGATATTGTAGCCAAAGGATACTATATTTTCTTTTGTTTTGTGAAGGGCACAATTTTACATTTATGGACAATAATGCAAGTTGCTAATATTTACACCACTTTGAAATAATAAAAAGATTCTTTGAGTTTTGTGAGAAATCTTTCAGTAATATTCAACAATTGACAGCCAAACATGTTTAATTGAGCATCACTCTACCTACAGCCCTATGCTTTGTTTTACACCTGCTTTGAAATAGTCTCTGTTTCATTACAATTCTCTTTACATTGACTGTGTGTCATGGATGGTCCTTCCCATCATGATCTGTCCTACAAGGTACATATCTATCAAGTGCATGGTCAACTCTTCTTCTGAACTTGAGGCACAGTTCTTCTGTGTACTCTTTATTAGGTCCAAATGTTTTGAGTCTTTATTGATATGTGATGATGCTGCCTCTTCATCTAATTTGGTGAATATATGAATTCTATGGCTTGATCTAGTTGCTATTTTTTCTTTGCTAAACATAGTTGCTGCAACTGCCTCTAGGTCACTGATACCAGTTTTAATGCAGAGATGCTTGAAGAGTTCAGGTCTAAGTGTCATCATTAGACCCAATATATTTCCCCATTTGTTGCCCATATCATCACTAGAATGTTTTCCCATGTGTCTGTGCTCTGATTACATATTTCCTTACTGCAACACTCCCACCCCCTCCCCCCAACACAACATCTCAACAGACAGTGGTCATAATATTTTGGCTCATCAGTGTAATTTCAGTTAACCATTTAACCAAAATTCAGAATACACATTCTCCCAGTTATAACATGTCAAGTTTAGCAGTGTTAATGGTCACAATAATATGAATCTTGTTGTTGTTGTGGTCTTCAGTCCTGAGACTGGTTTGATGCAGCTCTCCATGCAATACAGTAAAGCTGCATGCCCTTGGGAAAAATTACAGCTGTAGTTTCCCCTTGCTTTCAGCCGGTCACAGTACCACAACAGTAAGGCCGTTTTGGTTAGCTTTACAAGGCCAGATCAGTCAATCATCCAGACTGTTGCCCCTGCAACTACTGAAAACACTGCTGCCCCTCTTCAGGAAACACACATTTGTTTGGCCTCTCAACAGATACCCCTCCATTGTGGTTGCACCTACGGTACGGCTATCTGTATGGTTGAGGCTTGCAAGCCTCCCCACCAACGGCAAAATGGCAAGGTCCGTGGTTCAGGGGGGGGATACGAATCTTACGACAAGGAAATGTGTTGAGATGGAGCATACGATTTGACCAGTTATGGAGGTGGGCAGTACAATGAAAAGCATTTCAGCTCAGTGGGGCAGTGGTGGATGAGGTGTGCTTCCTCTCAGAAAGTTGCTTCAGAAAATCATAGCTGTCAAGTATAAGTTTACTGATGGACTCTGGAGCAGATTAATATTATGTGACTATATAGCAAGAGTCTCTCTCTGTTGGGGACTGGTTGAATTGTCTTGACGTGCCTACTTATAGACGAGTCTGATAAGGTATAATGGTATTGCAAAGAGTGAAGGCATTGATGTAAACTGTCCATATATTCAGTACTTTAATAGGATGCAAAGCTCACAGAAATTTTAACATTTTGTGTTGTTGGAAACTGTTAGTGTGAAAGTTATGTTTTTGTGTGATGGGTTTGAAACTGGTTTTCCATGAGAATGAGATCAACACTGGGGAAGGAGACACAGAATTTAGATAAGGACAGGGAAATCTATCCATGAAAATACATTCTTTTGCTATGTCTCTTGTTGTCTTTTGTTCCACCAATTGTAAACTGATAAGTTTCTTGTCCAACAAATGGAAAATGGTGGTGCAAGTTCTGTAATTGTAGTATCACTTGGTATCAAATGACAGCACCAGTTGCCATCAGCACCAGTTTCCGTCAGCACCAGCTTTTTACTTTCAGTTATCATGATCAGTTTTGGCCACCAAGATCATAGTCCAGTGGTTATATGTCTATCATTGTAGGCAATTGTGATAAAAATAAAAATAAAAGGGCATCTGGTGCTGTTGTTAGACTCATAGTAAAGTGTTAATTTTTGATGTCTTAGAAGTCATTTTACCACACTGTTTCTTCAGCTAAAGTTCAAATGTGGGAACCTCTTCTCAACTTTGCTTTCTTTCACTGATATTTATTACATGCTTCTGAGTTGTTATGTTTCAGAAGGCTGCAGTATGTTCTCAGATATGGAGTTAGTTGTCTTAATATAGATCCTACCACACTGAATGTTCCATCTTAGTTTGGAACACATACAAATTTTCTCACATTAGGTATTTGCTATTTATCATTATCTCCAATTTTGTCATTCTGTGCTTTTGTAGTGTGAACATGATAGATTTTCTGTCTTTTCATCACAAAAATTCAAATACATATTTAGTTCCTGCAACTGTAGAAGCCTTCTATAGCTCTCCAAATACAACAAAAAAAAAAAGAAGTGCTGGTTTATATTTATTCTTACCGTGCTAAAAGTACCCTAGCGAGCAGTTTAAATCCTTGAAATGTCAGGTATTTTGTGAATTAATATTCATCTTTTTCTGGTAGCAGTACATGTGAAACCGTACTAGTAAAAGCTCTGACCATTTTATTTGTAATTTGATTTTATGCTCCAGCTTAAAGTTTTTCTTGGATATACTCTACACACTCTTGCTCTGAAGTATATTATCAAGTCCTAGTAGTTATACCAGCAGAATTGCTATGATATATTGCATTATCATATGAAAATCAAGGACACTCCAGCAAAAGTTAATGAAATATTTTTTGATGTAGGATGGGTCTATTTCTTCATATAATAATTAAACATGGTAGCTTTCCATGGTCAAAAGGTATATGTATCACAAACACAATTCTGAGTAATCCTCATTTTCAAGCAAAATCTCATATGCAGATATGTCATTCCAAGCTCCAAGTGAGTATGAATGGTATCCAAGATACACAGTAAAGAGACATACATAAAACATGCCAAAACCACACCAATTATGTATTTACTGTAATCCAACTATCAAGTGGAACTATACGAATGTTAGAATATAATATTTCACTGGCATGGTTTTATGCAAATCTGTTTATTATTTATTAAACAATCGAAAATCCAGGATGGAATGTAACAATATTATGAAAAAAGTAAGTTGCGACTCACCATATAGCAGAGATGCTGAGTCGCAGATCGGTACAACAAAAAGACCGTCACAAATAAGGTTTTGACCAGTATGGCCTTCATCAAAAATAGAACACACACACACACACACACACGCACACACGCACAACGTGAACACCACTCATAATTATATTTTAAAACAGCAGCTCTAGTTATGCCTGTGTGTATATTTTATTTGTGATTTTTGCTTGAAAATGAGAATTATTCAAAACTGCAGTTGCAATAAATAAGAGTTTATGATAGCCATGATTCGTAAATACCATTTTTATAACTAAGGAAGTATTTGTTTGACAAAATGAAACAGTATTAATGTTGCATAAAATTGACAGCTAAACATTGTGCAAGCGTTTCTCTGAGCACTTTGGCATTCTTTCTCTTGTATAATTAAAATGACATAGACTTGAGCCCCTGTCTAGCCTTGAGTGTTTAGTCCTTTGTTTGGACACTAATCTATTTAACATGCAATGTGTGGGTGTAGGAAACCAGCAGAAAGTAAGATTATAGAACATCCTTATCAGCCATCCAGTCTATAAATTTTCAGGACTCCAGCAGTAATAATCACAGTTTTACCTAAAGGAAATAATGCTCACAATAAACAAATCTTATTGTACTTTCATACTTTCCTGTCTACTTTTGACAAGTTTTCATACCCAAACTTGAATGTGAGCTTTGTGCAGTAGCTACCATGCAGCCATGTACTGTGATCATAAATATAACAGCTTTTTTTGGTTGTTCTGTCTTTGAAGTGACTTGTTTTTTTGTGCTATAGTAAAGAACATATTAAGTGAAAAAATTGCATTTCCTGAATATTACTTATTATTATTATTATTACTATTAGCATTAATGTTAATTGTTTTTGTGCCCCAAAGAAACAGTTTGTAGTACTTCTTCTTTGTGATATTGAGCTGCCTGTCTTGTCCTACATCGATGAAAATTTATAACCATAATGGTATGTGCACACATTAGTTAATGAGAAAGAAATTATAAAAACTTCTTATTTGGAACATAAAATTTCCAATGCACTCTTTTACTGTTGCACTACAGAATAGATTTATTCACTTTAAACTCTTTGTTCTCCAGTGTTACTGAGCTTACTTTGCTTGTAGTGATAGTTAACTTAAAATCCATCCCAACATTTTTGTTTCAATATTACAAAAGGATAGTTGCTACTCACCATATAGCGAAGATGCTGAGTCGCAAAAAGGGAAAACAGAAAGACTGTTGGAAAATTAGCTTTCAGCCAACAAGGCCTTTTGTGAAAAATTGACAAAACACACACACACACACACACACACACACACACACACACACACACACACACACATGGAAACACATCTCACACACACATGACCACAGTCTCTGACAACTGGAGCCAGCTGCCAAGGACTGTGGTCATGTGTGTGTGAGTTGCATCTGCGTGAGTGTGAGAGTGTGTATGTGTGTGCAGGTTATATATTTTTGATGAAGGCCTTGTTGGCCAAAAGCTAACTTTCTGATAGTTTTTTTGTTGTGCCTTTCTGCAACTCAGCATCTCCGCTATATAGTGGGTAGCTTTTCATAATATTGTAACATTCCATTCTGGATTTTCCATTGTCCATTGTTTTTGTTAGGTTGATGAAGTTATGGAAAACAGTTTATATTAAGTTTAACTTCTTTAATTTGACTTTGAATGCTATAATATGAAATGTAACCATAATTAACTTACAATTAATTTTTAATGTTGATATTTACAAGCCTACTGTCTTCTTTGCAGTGAATGTATTGTAACAAAAATGTATATTCTTATTTGCATTAATGTGTATGCCATGTCATGAGTGTGTTTGCTTGGATAAATAAATAAATAAATAAATTAATTAATTAAATAACTAACAACCCCTTTCTGACTTTCAGTGTATACTTTTTATCTTTTTGTTATTTTCTCAGTTAAAATCCAAGTCCCCTTATGAACAGGCATTTTTGGTATATACATCTGGAATTAACACCTTTTCTAGCTATTTCTCAATATCTGCTTATTTCTTGTATGGCCTCTACCCACTTATCATTTTCAGTTTATCTGCAACAATTCTGTTTTTGCACTTTTACACCTGTTGCAGCTTTCCTTCTGAAACAGCTTATAGCTTTAGTTCTTTCTTCATCCAGTGTATTTTTAATTTTTATTCTTAATAGCCTGTGAAGTCTTCCCTGAAAATGTCATATCCTCCCACTACATGTTTGTAGTTTTTCATGTAACTCCAATTGCTTTAGACAGTATTGTATTCTGTTTTACTTTTATTATAATATCCTCAATGAACCAGGGTCTAGAGCCTCAGGGAAATGTATCTATTGGTCTTTAGTTGCACTTCAAATTTTTTGCTTTCAAATATTTCGTATCATTACAAGGGCATGAAATGAGTGAGTTACATACACCTGGCCAGGTTTTGCTGTTGGAAATTTAATTTTCTAAAACTCTTTTTAACTACAGGTCTAATGTACCTGTTTAGCCCCATAGTGTATTTTTAGTCATATTGCACTGTGATTTTAAAGACTGTGTGTGTGTGTGTGTGTGTGTGTGTGTGTGTGTGTGTGTGTGTGTGTGTGTGTGTGTGTGTGTGTGTGTGTGCGTGTGCGCGTGCGCGTGTGTGCGCATGTGGGGGGGGGGGGGGGGTTCAAATGTTCAAATGCATGTACATGCATGTGTGCCTGTGCAATGACAGAATGAACTTATTCAAGATCCTACTTGTCTCTTTTTACTTTCCTATTGTTTATATTTCCTAATAGAATTGCACCGTTTACTCTTAAATCACATAGCATTCCATTCTGTTTAAGTTATTTTACTGATGGAAATGAAAAATGTCATACAATGAAGCAACAATCTGATGCTTATAAAACTATGTGAAGATGTTCATCCCATAACGGCTATTAAGTGATTAAACTTTCATTATGTTCAGAACAGTTGTCAATTACCTGTATCAGTAGGACATGCAATTCTCACGGGTATGAGTATGCTCTTGTATTCATAATGGCAAGGAGTGACCAGTCTCTGAATGCTGTCTTAAGGAATTTTTTGTCATGCCTAGAACACATGCTGTGTCAGTTTGCTGATATCAGAGTACTCATGTATGTATTCCCATCACATTCGCAACCTACTCTACAAGTGACAAATCAGGGGACTAGGGAAGGCAATGAAGGATCAGTACATTCCTCAAGGTGTCTTTGTTCAGAACTGAACTGCAGAGTTGGGGCTTTCATATCCTGTTGGAATGTGCCATTTGCTACCCGGGTCAAGAAGGTTATGATGACAAGTGTTAACCATTCTTACCACAGACTGGCTCTTGTTTCAACATTTACCAAATAAGTCTTGCAGTCTTGTTCATCTGCTTCCTGGACTATGATTCCAGGAGCTGTATAGGTATGGGACTTGAGGATTGTGGCTTCCTGTGACCTTTCACTAACTTGCCTATGGACATGTTGGGATTAATCTGACCACCACTAACCGAACCAAGACTCATCACTGAACACCATACCAGTTGACTACGGCTTTACACCACACATGTGGCTGTTGTCTGTCGTATGATGGCAGTAGTAAACTAAATGTAGCAACTCAAAATCTCAACTCAGTTTCCACTAATCTGTTTGTAACCTCCACTGTGATTTGTGCTGTTGTTATCTAGATCCTTGTCAACAGTCATTGGACTACAGCCAACTGTCTGTGTGATCTATTCATTTGATGCTCCCACATCACTCATGTCAATGACTGACCTTTCTGAAACTCCAAAAGATAGTGATAAGCTGCATGTTCATGTCCCATAAGCGTGCTGTGCTGTGATATCCACATGAAAATTTCCAGTAACCTTAGAAACACACAGCACCATCTTAAGCATACACCATTCATCATTTGGAATGGCTTTCTTCTGTACTGAAAATAAGCAAATGTAAGGATACTTGAGTATCAGTTTGGTAGGATTTGGTCAAGAAGTTCATGGTGTAACACTTTCCGTTTCCATCAGGGTACGTTTTTATTCTTCAACTGGCTGCAGTAGGTCCTTAAATTTTGTATATGCCCTCTTTATTTTACCATCATATGCTTGTGGTGGTGAATTAAACATATATAAAGATTTGACTAACTGCTTACTGAGAATGATTGGTTCCATCAGTCCCCCTGTGAGTAACACAAGCTACTTGTATCTGGGAATGGGCTGCAAGGAGGACAAATAATATAAATACTCTCCACTCTAGAGTGTGTGGCCACTTGTGGAATGTGAATACAATGGATTTGTGTGCTTGCATGCTGCTGATTTGTTACATCAAATGTCACAGTGATTGTGTTATGATACCAAGAACTTTGTGACAAGATGACCAAAACAGAAATGAGAGGTTTATATAGGATGAGGGTAGTAACAGATAAGCAGAAGGGGATGAAAACATGAGCAAAGAAAAGAATTATAATAGAATTTAAAAAATTTGGTGGGCACTAAAAGTTCCGTCTGGTTGGTTTTTTAATTTGCCCTTCAAAATTTGCTTTACATTTTTTGCAGATTCTGATGACCTGCATGTTTATACTTGTTCATTCTCATACATTTTTGGAAGGTTGTGGTGTAATTGTAGAATGCTGGACAGTGTTGTGTTTGTGAGCTGTTAAGTAACGAGTATTCTTGTCAGTTTAGCTTCTAATGATGAAAATTGTGTTAGACTTCATTCATCATTCATTCATTCATTCATAAATTGTGTTTCACAAATCCCATCATGAAGAAGAACCTTCAGGGAACGAATCAAGGTATACATTAACAGGCAGATGCAGCCACTGCAGTCAACTTCTGTAAAGTATGCTACAATAAATTGTGACTAGTGCTAATCTACCCTTACTGATAATTATGGGAATTACTTCTAGATTAATTTATATATATTTATGATAAAAGCAGCTTAAGTACACTGCTCTCTTCTTATAGACAGTGTTTCCAAAAGGTTCATTCACTTACACAAGACCATATCTTCTACATGAATGAAGATAACAACTTGGGGTGAATTTTAACTTGTGCATCAAAACTAAAACTTTAGCTTGATCTTCGGTTTAAAGTTGCTGGTTCATGAGGTAGCTATTAGCTCCCTAGTGCAGCTAGCTCTCTCACTTGCTTATTAATTATCCAACATGTGTCAAACTGAGATGGTGCTAACACAGCAACAAAAGGCATTTTGAATTCTCTGTTTCTGTTGAAGTGATTCAGGTCCAAATGTGTTGCACAATTTTGCTTGAGATTATGGCACTACACCTCCGGAAACTGAAAGCATTCAATAGTGGCACCAGCAGTTTCAGGACACTGGTTGTTTTTGTGCTGATTCAGGGCATATGCACTTGACAAAGTTGTGCGCATAGTCCATAGGAGTCTATTTCTCATACTGGCTGAGAGTTAGCCCTTCCTGAAGTGTCCGTCTGGTATATTTTGTAACTGAATTGCTCTTGTTATACAAAAGGCCTTGGGTTGCGGTGTTAACACTGTGTACACTCATTACATATTGGATAATGAACAAGTGAGCAAGATAACTGTACCAGGGAGATCCTATACTGGCAGCCACCTGAACTGCCTGTTTTCAACTGCAATCAAGGCAAACTTTCAGTTTTGATGTGTAAGTTAAAATGTGTGGCAAATTTTCTTCATTTGTGTTGAAAATATAGTTTTGTGAAGTTTCTACTGTTTTTATTTACTACTTCATTTCAAGCACTTAATTAAATTTTTGAAACCAATGTATCTGTCTATTTGTTAGAACAGTTAATACATTTATTACTAACATTAGTGCTAGCCAGAATTTACATCCAAGTGTCTAATTATTCTGAAAAAATATGAAATCAGTGGCCAATAAGGTGCCTTTTTTAACCTCTTTTTAAATATCTGGGGATTTCCATCTTTCTCCCATACATGTTTTGAGGGTGTGCTGTCTGAGACCTTGTAAATATTTAGAAAAAGTTGTATTTGTTTACCACCAAGAGCTGCTGGTAAAATAAATCTTTGTTTGGTATCTGTGTCATTTGAAATAATCATGATGCACCGCTATCATCAGTTATCCAGGATGAGTGTTTTTTTGTTATTATTATTATTATTATTATTATTATTGGTGCTGCAATGAGAGTGATACCATATTTGCTGCTGTAAGACTTTTATGTTGCCAGATAATGACTTCAGACAAAACTGGTAGCAAATAAAGGTTTGTTTTATCAGCAGCTCATCATCATACATCGTTTCTCCCTTATTTCTGCCAGAAACCTCTTGTAAACTTTAACACTAGAATATAAAACTCATTTCTGAACCATAGACAAGGATGCAAAGTTGATATGGAAATTATTTTTACTTCTAGTATTGTAGTTGTGAACATCACAGTTCAAAATGGTTCAAATGGCTCTAAGCACTATGGGACTTAACATCTGAGGTCATCAGTCTCCTAGACTTAGAACTACTTCAACCTAACTAACCTAAGGACATCACACACATCCATGCCCGAGGCAGGATTGAAACCTGCTATGAACCTCACAGTTCATCCTAAATTCACTTGTATTAACCACTTATACTATTAGGCAGTAAATGTGTTGGCAGGAAAGAGAAACAATCCCAAGGTCCATAAAGATGCGTCTGCAAGACGTCCAGTTATCAGTTTTGTATAATATTCTTTTTTCATCCTGCTGCAAAACAATTTTTTTTTCAGCTATATCTGCATTGCCCCAGAAGGTTATACCATAGAACAGTACTGTACTGCAAGTCAATACAATGAGAAAGATTTCCTAGTTCAAAGCAGACAGAAATGAGTGTTTTGCTTAACTTATCTACATGCTGGTTTCTTCTTAGTTTGTTTCTCACGTGAATGCCTAGGAATTTCTCACACTAACAGATGTGGATTGTTTGAAAATAATGTGTAATCTAAAGCCATAGAAAATAGTTCTGTGTATACACTGAAGTGAGAAAAGTCATGTGATAGCAATATACAGATGTACATAAGGTTGTAGTACTGTGTACATAGGTATAAAAGGGCAGTGCATTGGCAGAGCTGTCATTTGTAGCCAGGTGTTTCATGTGAAAAGGTTTCCAAAGTGGTTATGACTGCTCAACAGACTTTGAATGTAGAATGGTATTTGGAGCTAGAAGCACGGGACATTCCATCATGGAATTCATTAGGAAATTCAGTATTCTGAGATCCACAGTGTCAAAGTGTGTCAAGAATACAAAATTTCAAGCATTACTTCTAACCACAGACATCAAAATGACTGACAGCCTTCACTTAATGACCAAGAGCAATGGCATTTGCATAGAGGTGACAGTGCTAACATACAAGCAACACTATGTAAAGTAACTGCAGAAATCAACATCGGTTATAAGATGAATGTATCCATTAGGGCAGTGCAGCAAAATTTGGTGTTAATGGGTGGTGGCAGCAGACAACCAACAGCAGTGCTTTGCTAACAGCACGACATCGCCTGTAGTGCTTCTTGTGGGCTCATGACCATATCAGTTGGACCTTAGGTGCCTAGAAAACTGTGGCCTAGTCAGATGAATCCTGATTTCAGTTGTTAAGAGCTGATGGTAGGCTCGAGTGTGGCACAGACCCCACGAAGCCATGGGCCCAAGTTGTTAACAAGGCACTGTGCAAGCTGATTGTGGCTCCATAGTGGTGTGGACTGCATTCATGTAGTTTGACTGGGTCCTGTGATCCATTTTAACTGATCGTTGCCTGAAAATGGCTATGTTCGGCTTCTTGGAGACCATTTGCAGCTATTCATGTACTTCACGTTCCGAAACAGCAATGGCATTTTTATGGATGAGAATGCAACACGTCACCGTGCCACAACTGTTCACGATTGGTTTGAAGAACTTTCTAGACAACTCAGGCGAATCATTTAGCAACACAGATTGTTCACTATGAATCCCATGGAATGTTTATTGGACATAATCGAGAGGCAAGTTCGTGCACTGGTAACACTTTCACAGCTATGGGCAGCTGTAGAGGCAGCAAGGCTCAGTATCTCTGCAGGGGACTTCCAACATCTTGTTGAGTCCATTCCATGTCAATGTGCTGCACTACACCAGGCAAAAGGAAGTCCCATACAATATTAGGTGGTATCTAATGGTATAAATTTCAGAGTGAGGAGTTGGTCACATTTCTTACCTTGTAACCTTTTTTAACATTGTTTTCTCTTTAAATTTTTGTCACCTTCTACAACTTTCAGCTCTTTTAGAGAAAAAAAGTTATTTACTTATCTTGCCAAGTTTCTGTATTCATGTTTGTTCATTTAAATTTTGGAATGCTCCAATGATGAAAGTAGATAAAATCTAACCTGAGGGGCATCTGAAATTTGTGATAGATTGTTCCTTTTTGATTTTTTTGAGAGTTTATGTTTTGTGCAATTGTTATTAGTGTCAAATATTCCTCTAATACAGCTCCTTTTATTTTTTCTGTAGTAACAAAGCTGCTGCTTTGATACATTGTCCAATTTTGAAAATAAACTTTCTAAGATTAGAAGTAGAGGAATTTGTTAACATCGAGTATAGATTTAAGTGTCAGGAAGTCGTTTCTGAAACTATTTGTATGGAATGTAGCCATGTATGGAAGTGAAACATGGACGATAAATAGTTTGGACAAGAAGAGAATAGAAGCTTTCGAAATGTGGTGCTACAGAAGAATGCTGAAGATTAGATGGGTAGATCACATAACTAATGAGGAGGTATTGAATAGGATTGGGGAGAAGAGGAGTTTGTGGCACAACTTGACTAGAAGAAGGGATCGATTGGTAGGACATGTTCTGAGGCATCAAGGGATCACCAATTTAGTATTGGAAGGCAGTGTGGAGGGTAAAAATTGTAGAGGGAGACCAAGAGATGAATACACCAAGCAGATTCAGAAGGATGTAGGTTGCAGTAGGTACTGGGAGATGAAGAAGCTTGCGCAGGATAGAGTAGCATGGAGAGCTGCATCAAACCAGTCTCAGGACTGAAGACCACAACAACAAACAAAGATTAGAAAATGAAAATTCTGTAGTGACTGGCATGAAAAGATAGTCTGAGCAGTAAAGTCTCTGCATGGAGGAGAAAAGTTAGTGCCCGCATCACTGGAACATCATTTAGGCTAGCCTGTTGTCCATATAGGGATACTGAAGTTAATCATTTCTCTTCATGTGTCTGCGGCTGCTAAAGCTAAATCTAAAGCAAAGTCTGCATTATGTATCTGTGAATTAGCTTCATCATGCTCAAGACTGGTAGTGTGAATTTAAACATATCAAAAGCATATAGCACCTACATGGAGATCATACTTGCTGTTCTACTCATGGATGTTTTATTTTTCCATCCAGCCAGAATTGTTCATTGACACTGCAGATGGAAAATTCCTATAAAATTTATTTGCCTCTACTGCATCCTAGACTGAGCTTCTGTTAATCTTTCACTCTCTGATCCAGACCCTACTCTTCTTTGTATTCCTTCAAGCAATTTCTTATATGTACTGTAACTACTCTGTTTTTTATTTTTTATTTATTTATTTATTTTTTTCTCCAGCCATTTTTGTCATGTGTTTGTTCGTATTACCATTTCCAAAATGTTTTTCTGATTATTTTAATTGATTCGGCTGTGGGTTCTTGGTGAAACATTGCATTTTTTAACAACTAGATGATAAATTCTTTAGCCTTGTTTCACAAACTTTATTATTATTGTATAGGTTTGGTGTTACATGCTCATTGTCTAATACACAGCTGATCCCAAAGCTGGGAACCAAGTGAAGGTAAATCATCAGCTTCTTAATCTATCAGTTCTGACTTCAACTAGAAAAGTTATCTGTGTTGTTAATTTTGACACGATTACATATATATTGTACACAATTCATTAGGACAGCATTTAGAATGATTATGAATAAACATGTATTGGAGTAGAGCAATGTGCACAGGATTGGGAGTTCGTGTCATTATCAATTTATGAATAAAGGCACCAAGTTTCTTCTCCAATGCAGAGGTTGTCTAAAAGGGGTGAATAATTGAAATGAGTTTGCTCATTCAGTAGCAAATGTGATGATACACACACCTGTTTCTTAATTTTTAATATTCATAACTGAGTGAGCTTTGCGCCGTTCCAGTCTATGTGTAGAACTTCTACATATATTATATACTTGTGGTTTTTGTCTAAGCAAAATTCACCAAAGGATGAATCTGGCTTCTTTATCTCCTGCTTCTATGGTGTTCTCTGGGCCTAGTGCAGGTAGACCTCTCAGTCTGTTCAGTCTTGGCAGATGATCTTAGAAACCCCATTTTTCACAACAGCTGATTGTTAACCTTTTCAATTGAAGAAGCATCTACCTGATCTCTGTGGGACATGTTGTTGTTGTTGTTGTTGTTGTTGTTCTTGTGGTCTTCAGTCCTGAGACTGGTTAGATGCAGCTCTCCATGCTACTCTATCCTGTGCAAGTTTCTTCATCTCCCAGTACCTACTGCAGCCTACATCCTTCTGAATCTGCTTAGTGTATTCATCTCTTGCTCTCCCTCTACGATTTTTACCCTCCATGCTGCCCTCCAATATTAAATTGGTGATCCCTTGATGTCTCAGGACATGTCCTACCAACCGATCCCTTCTTCTAGTCAAGTTGTGCCACAAGCTCCTCTTCTCCCCAATTCTATTCAATACCTCCTCATTAGTTATGTGATTTACCCATATAATCTTCAGCATTATTCTGTAGCACCACACTTTGAAAGCTTCTATTCTCTTCTTGTCTAAACTATTTATCGTCCACATTTCACTTCCATACATGGCTACACTCCATACAAATACTTTCAGAAACGACTTCCTGACATTTAAATCTATACTCGATGTTAACAAATTTTTCTTCTTCAGAAACGCTTTCCTTGCCATTGCCAGTCTACATTTTATATCCGCTCTACTTCGACCATCATCAGTTATTTTGCTCCCCAAATAGCAAAACTCCTTTACTACTTTAAGTGTCTCATTTCCTAATCTAATTCCCTCAGCATCACCTGACTTAATTCGACTTAGTCGAATCTGTGGGACATGGGAAAACACAAACCCCCTTGCCTTTAAAATGATGCTTATTCATTTTGAAATTTTGCCTATAGAGGATAAACTACACTATTTTGTTTTTGATCTATGTTTATTGTACACTGAGTAATCAGATGGTGTGGCAATGGGCTCACCCTTATCCCCATTGCTGGCAAAAATGTTCATGGATAAGTGGGAGACTGATTTTCTTAAGAGCAAATCACTGGCAAACATGATGTGTATTGGTACAGTTATGTCAATGATTTTATTTTTATGTATTTTTTTACACATCTAGTTCTGTAGGATCAAATTGAGGAGAAAATCTGCAAGGTCATGGAATGTGTAATTATATGAAATTACAACATAAAAGTAATAACAGATAAAAATAAAATGTTGGTGAACTCCAAAAAAAGCCAAGCCTTAAATTTAAGAAATGCAATCAACATTATAACATAAGAATCAGCTTATTTTTTCAAGGAACTCCTCAACAGAATAGAAGGAGTAACCCACGAGGAAACTCTTCGGTTTGGATTTGAAAGTGTGTGGTTTACTGCTAAGATTATTGAATTCTTGTGATAGCTTATTGAAAATGGATGCAGCAGTGTACTGCACATCTTTCTGCAAAAGAGTTAAGGAAGTGCGATCTAAATGCAGATTGGATTTCTGCTGAGTATTAACTGAGTGAAAGCTGCTAATTCTTGGGAATAAGCTGATACTGTTAACAAGAAATGACAGTAAAGAATATATATATTGAGAGGCCAATGTCAAAATACCCAGACTAATGAACAGGGGTCGACAAGATGGTCATGAACTTATTGCCCTAACTGCCCATTTCTGAGCCAAAAATATCATTTTAGATTGGGAAGAATTACCCCAAAATATAATACCTTATGACATAAAGGAAGGAAAATAAGCAAAGTAGACTAATTTTCGTGTCAAACGATCACTTACTTCCGATACCATTCGACTAGTAAAAATGGCAGCATTAAGTCTTTGAAGAAGATCCTGAATGTAGACTTTTCATGAACACCTAGAAATTTGAACGGTTTAGTTTCACTAATCATATGCCCATTCTGTAAAATTAAAACTCTGGGCATTGTTGATTTGTGTGTTAGAAATTGTAAAAACTGAGTCTTACTATGATTGAGCATTAGTTTATTTTGTACAAGCCATGAACTTTTGTTATGAACTACATTATTTGAAACAGAACCAATGCTGCACACAACATCCTTTACTACCAAGCTAGTGCCATCAGCAAGCAGAAATATTTTAGAATTACCCGTAATACTAGAGGGCATATCATTTATATAAATAAGGAACAGGAGTAGTAAATAAGGAACAGGAGTGGCCCCAGCACTGATCGCTCCCCCCCCCCCCCCCCCCCCCCCCCCCCACTCCTCTCTCATTTGACTGTACCCCACTCAGACCCCACATCACAGCCTTTCTCAACACTGTGAGTAATGCTGTCTGTTGTTAAAGTAAGAGGTGAACCAATTGTGAACTACTCCCCGAATTCCGCAATGGTCCAATTTCTGTGGCAATATTTTGTGATCAACACAATCAAACACCTTAGATAATTCAAAAAATATGCTTTGTGTTCAAAACTTTTTGTTTAATCCATTCAGTACCTCACAGACAAAAGAGAATATAGCATTTTCAGTTGTTAAACCACCTCTAAAACCGAACTGTACATTTGATAACAAATTATGTGACATAAAATGATCAATTATCTTTACATACACAGTCTTTTCAATAACTTTAGCAAACACCAATGGCATAGAAAGAGATCTAAAATTTTCTACATTATTCCTTTCTCCCTTTTGTAAAGCGGCTTTACTACTGAGTACTTTAATCGTTCAGGAAACTGACCAGTCTTAAAGGAAAAAATACAAATATGGCTAAGTACAGGGCTAACATGTGCAGCACAGTACGTTAATATTCTGCTAGGCACTCCATCATATCCATGAGAGTCCTTAGTCTTCAGTGATTTGATTATTGACTCAATCCCCCCCTTGTCAGTGTCACAGAAGTATTTCTGGCCTCAATCTCAGAAAGGTATTTTCAAAGAGAGATATATGATTCTTTGTAGAAACTGAATTTTTATTTATTTCACCAACAATGTTCATAAAGTGATTGTTAAATACTGTACAAATATCTAACTTATCAGCAACAGAAATATTTTTACTATGAACTGACTTTGTATTGTCGACCTTGTGCTGTTGACCAGACACTTCCTTCACAACTGACAACTTGGTTTTAATGTTATCCTGTGAATTAGCTGCTCTATTTGTGTACCACATACTATTTGCCTTAATAATAACATTTTTAAGCTCATTACAATACTGTTTGTAATGGGCTACTGTAGCTTGATTGTGACTACTTCTAACATGTTGATATAATTCCAACTTTATTCTACCTGTTATCCCTATCTAACTAGTCAGCCACTCAGGCTGTCTTTTACTGCTAGTAGCCTGTTTAGAATGTTCTAATGGAAAACAACTCTCAAAGAACATAAGAAAAGCGTTAAGGAAAGAATTATATTTGTCATCTATGTTATCAGCACCATAAACATTGTGCCACTCTCATTCCTTAACAAGGTTTAAAAAAGTCTCTGTTGCCATTGGATTAACTTTCCTATATAGTTTGTAATTATATGTGACATTTGTTTGAGTACCAAAGCCTTTAAATGTTAAAATTTGTGCATTATGGTCTGAAAGGCCATTCACCCTTTTACTAACAGAATGCCCATCTTGTAATGAAGAATGAATAAAAATATTGTCTATGGCTGTGCTACTGTTCCCCTGCACCCTATTTGGGGAAAAAAACACAGTCTGCATCAGATCATATGTGTTTAGGAGCTCTACCAACATCCTTTTTCTTGCACAACCATATACAAAATTATATTGAAGTCGCCACGTGTAACTAACTTTTGGTACTTCCTATAAAGTAAACAAAGAACCCTCTCTAGCTTGAGCAGAAATGTTCTGAAGTCAGCATTAAGGGACCTGTTAACAACAACAGTTACAAATTTAGTTTTGCTTAATTCAAGTGCCCCTGCACAACATTCAAATATCTGTTCAGTGCAGTGCCGCCGTGATATGTCTGTGGGCTCAAACGGAATACTGTTGTTTACATAGATGGCCTCTCCCCCACTCCGCAAGGAACTCCTTGAAAAACAGCCAGCTAATCTGTATCCTGGTAAAGGAAGCCTTTGAATTGTCAAATTATTTAAGTGGTGCAGTGATATACCAATAATGTCCGAGTCAACATCTATATGCAGTTAATTAACTTTATCTCTAATACCTCTTATATTTTGATTCCTTCTCTACTTGGATACCCAACCTCCTCTGAAGGTGATCCCTTGGTTAGAAGGACTTCCTTTAAGCAGGTATATGTATCAACTGACTTCAATCTAAAAAGGTGCAGCTCTAACACCAACTACTACAGGAATTTTTCCATGGTATTCTCTGTATGTGGAAAGGTTCCACTTGACAACTCTAGAAGTTCTTAGAAAGTACGAGTCAGTAACTTGAGTCAGTACAGAATTAGAGGGTTCCACCATTAATTCCCAGACATCAGCTTATATATAGAAAATAGTAACCAAAAATTTAAAATTAACTGGAAAGACACCTTTACTGACGTGTTCATCCCAGATTCCTTTCAATATCCATCAGCCTACAATCATGCAGCATTCCGCTATGTGATCTATCATCTCTTTTCTGTTCCCATCTCCCCAGAAGACTATAACGAGGAGTTCAATACATAAAAAGCAGTAGCCAGAAATAATGAATTTGAATCCCCACTGATCTCTTTCCCCTCTCTAGTCCTCTCCTTTCCATTCCTTTTTTTCCCTTCGCTCCCTTCCCCGCAGCCTCCCGACACTGCACTGGGTGACATTGTCTGCCACTTATAATCCCTGCAAACTCCACCAGCCAGCACTGTTTCCTCTTCCATCACATGTACCGTGCTATCCCTTCCCTTCCCCACTCCACACAGATTGTTGGTCCTGTTCCACACTTTTCAGTTTCACTCTGTTCCGAGCACCCAGAGATAGCACTTGTGTGTGTGTGTGTGTGTGTGTGTTTGTGTGTGTGTGTGTGTGTGTGTGTGTCTGCAATTCATCATTTTTATGATGAGTAGCAATCTATCCTTCCCGTAATTGCTGATATCCCAGACTGGCTTTCCATTGTTTGAATTTGAATCTAACATTATTGAAAAAATTCTCAATAAAAAAGCTGGAAAAGTATGACAGATCCTTACAGTACACAGTGAACAATGTAGACAGACTGAAAAGGAAATGATGTAGTTTACCTGTTGTAGTTGAAATTTCAAATTTGATAAACAACATTTGGAAGCCAAAGGATTTCACTGTGTTTCTCTATGTGCTACAGACATTAGGCAGATGTTTTTTAAGTTCAAAAGATAAAAAACCAGCTGTCGTGAAAAGTAGAGTTTCTAAGATCACCTGTCAAGAATGTCAGTCCTGCTATATTGGATGGCCTGGGAGGTCCATTTGTACTAGACCCAGAGAACACCATGGAAGCGAGAGAGTAAAGAAGCCAGATTCATCCTTTGCTGAACATTGCTTGAACAAAAACCATGAATGCATAATAGATGTAAAAGTCCTACACATAGAGGGAAAGGTGAAAAGCCCGCTCAGTTATAAATACTAGAATTTAAGAAACAGATGTGTGTATCCCCACATTTACTATTGAATGAAAAAACTCAATTCAAATACTCACCCCTTTTAGACAATGTTACAACTTCTACACAAGAGAAGAACCTATATACCTTCATTCATACAGATAATGACAGAAATTTCCATTCCTGTGGAAAAAGCTCTACTCCACTATGTGTTTATTCATGATTACTGTAAATGCCGTTCTAATGAATTTTGTATAAGACGTATGTAACCATGTCAAAATTGTCACCAGAGATAATTTTTAAACACATTTCTTGTAGTTTCCATTTTTGCATGATGCACATCGAAATTTTTATTTTTATTTATGCACACAGAGTGTTTTGCCTTTTTTACAAGGCATTTTCAGTGGATGTCCTGAAATATTACATGATTTGTCATTTTACACATAGGTTTCACAACTGCAATTTATAATTTTTAAAGTTTAAATCAGAACTGATAGATTAAGCAGTTGATGTGTTTGTCTTTGCTTAGTTCCCATCTTTAGGAACAACTGTATACTATAAAATCAGCTTATAACCCAAAACATAGGTCACATAATAATAATAAAGTTTGTGAAATTGGCTAAAGAAATATTTTGTTTATGCGTTGAACTCATACTCTTCTATCTTCACTATATTTAATAGCTTCTGCTAGCAATCCATCATGCCTTCCTGAGTTACTCTTCTTATATGTTCCATATTTGTCCTATTTTACTATTGGTTTCTCAGACATCAGTCAGGCAGATTCCTACATTTAGAAGGTTTATCTTGCACCGATACTCTGACTGACTGGCTCTACACATTGCATCTCCTCATATTTTTTTAATCCTATATAATTTTAGTATCCATTTTAGGAGGAAATAACATGAGGCAACAAAATTTCAGCATTATTTTGGGATAGATATCTAGTGACTGTGCAGCTATCACTTTGTATGGTTATTTGTGCAATTTCCTCATAATTATTGTTACGGATTTAGTAGAAAACAGCATGTGTATGGTTTCTCTATAAGCTGACTTGATAATTTTATATGGCTTGAGTCTTTAATCATGTCTGTGTTGTAGAAATAATTTACTTTTATTTTCCATAGTTACTTTTGCTAGCTCGTGTTTGTTTCATTCCTTATTTGCATGCTTTTGTTTATAAATTCACATTTTCCACACACACACACACACACACACACACACACACACACACAGATATATACAAGGGGCAGTCAAATGAAAATGAGACAGACGATATACCGTATTTACTCGAATCTAAGCCGCACTTTTTTTCCGGTTTTCGTAATCCAAAAATCCGCCTGCGGCTTAGAATCGAGTGCAAAGCAAGCGGAAGTTATGAAAAATGTTGGTACATGCCGCCACAACTAACTTCTGCCGTTGAATATATGTAGCGCTACGCATGCATGCTTTGTAAGCACAAAGATAAATACTGGCGCCAAAACCTCTGCGTCAGTCAATAAATTTAAAAAAAAAGTTGAAGACGAGCTTTTTTTCTCCGCCGCGAGTTTCGACCACTGCATTTTCATACATTATCCAAAGAAGTAAATACAAATTCCGTATTGTTCGTCTTCGAATGTAGCACAATTTCAGTGTACTACGAAAATCTGACTGGCAAGACTGTTTGGGATGTTTGTCAATATGGCCAACTCTACGTTCTGAATTTTTTCCTATCTGTGAGAAGAGATGATTGCTAATAGGAACCTGATGAAATTTGAATCACATACAGTATTCTCTTCACCATAAGAATAATACGAATATAAACATTTTGCCATGTATTCTTTCGTGTTTGCTGCTATCTCATTTAAATCCTGTCTGCCAAATAAACTACGAAACTAGAGTAGAGTGAGACAACAGCAAACGCGGAAGAATGTACGTATCGTGTCATGTTTATATTCATATTATTCTTATGCCTAATAGTGATACAGTCAGAAATGAAGCACGGCAAGTGACTAGATTTTTAAATCTAAGATGACTCTAATTTCTGTGCAGAATTTGATGTAATAAAGAAGCGGCCGCAAAGCTTTTCAAACGGAGAAAAATTTCCGCCCAACTCTCGTTCAGAACATGTTCTATCATACATCATTATCAAAGAAAGCAGCAGTGTAAGTAACAACAAATAGCAGTCTCTTGCCATTGTTTCGCTAATGAGACGATTCCTCTCTTTTTTTTTTTTAATTGTACGCGGCGGTAGCGTGCACAAAAGCAAGCCATGCCGCGAGCCGCGACAGGCCGTAAACACGCACTATCAGAATGCGACAAACAATGCATGACACAGTGCAGTAATGCATTTTCAGCTTAAGATTGACGCAAACACCTATAACAAAGAAAACGGCACTTATCAGATCAAAGCAAAATAAGCAATCGATTCAAACCAGACGAAGCACGTGAAAAAGGAAGGGCACCCGTATAAATACGGACGGAGCGCCTGACGCATAGCAATAGCTACGTGGTAAAGCTTAACTGCTAAACTTACGACTCGAACCAAACTACTGTAGCTGTATCGTCATTCATTCGGCCTAAATTGTGTCTCATATTACAATGGACCAACTTTGTTTCGATTTGGAGGTGCGGCCTACAACTTTTCTCTCCCCTTGAATTTCGAGTCTCAAATTTCAGGTGCGGCTTAGATTCGGGAAACTTTTTTTTCCTTTATTTCAAGTCTCATTTTTCAGGTGCGGCTTAGATTCGAGTGCGGCTTAGATTCGAGTAAATACGGTAATAAGCATGGTGTGGACACATTGGTAAAGTAGTTGCGTGTGTGTGTGTAGAATTGCACTCTATTGGGAATCAGGAATGTTCACCGCTGTGCCATTTGTCTGTTAGGTGCACCCAAGATGAGGTCAGCAAGTCATGTGTGCGTCATACTTTACTATGGAGGCTGGTAAAGAGGAACAGGGAGCTGTGCAGTTTTTGACTGTGGAAGGAGTGTCAGGAAGTGAAGTTCGTTCCTGAATGCCTGCTGTGCATGCCAAACACAGTATATCGCATGCACATGTGTTTCGATGGAATAAATGATTGTGAGAAGGTTTGGTGCCACTGAAAGATGGCAGTCAATCAGGACAGGCTCTTCTAGTCATTACCCCTTCTGTCATTGCTGTGGTGGATGTTGCCATCAGAATCAGCTGATGGCCAATGGTGAAAGACATTCAGCTCATGTTGGGCATCAGTCACAGTACTGCTCACACCATCATGACAGAGCAGTTGAAGTTCTGGGAAACCTGTGTGCGGTGGATTCCCCACAGCCTGATGGAGGAGCAGAAGTTGGAAGGAATGTTGATGTCACTGCAAGCACCAGTAATGGTATCACAATGAAGGATATTATTTCCTGTCATGCTGTCACAGGATATGGGACATGTTGTCATCATTTTTAACTGGAGAACAAGTGTCAGAGCCAACAGTGGATGCACATGGGTTCAATCCGTATCAAAATAGTCTGAAGCCATGGATGCCAACTTTGGGAAAGTCATGATGACCTCTTTATTTGACTTTTGGGAACACCGCATCACAGTTAATGCACAGCAATATGTGGACACTTTGCAAAAATTGAAGTGTGCCATCAATTCCAAACACCCAGGAATATTGGTAGATGGCATCATTCTGTTGGAGGATAATGTCCGCTCACATGTTGTCAAAGTTGTTTCGACTACACTATAGAAGTTCCACTGGGAAGCCCTTATAGATCCTCTATACAGTTCCTGTCTTTCCCCATGCAATTTACATATGTTTGGAGCCCTGAAGAAAGACATTGTTGACCATCGATTTGTTTCAGACGGAGAGTACAGGCCTGGGTACAATCGTGGTCCTGTAGGCAACCGCAAACATTTTTCCGTGAAAGTATTGGCCATGTTGTCTCACAGTGGGATAAATTTATTAACAGCTGTGAGGATTAATTTTGAAATAATAAACAGTTTACTTACCTTTTTTTACATCTGACTCATTTTCATTTGCCTGCCTGGATGCCTTCTTTAAAATGCTGTTTGTGCCATCTTTTTAGCATACTTTATCAGTTTGTGTAGCTTACTTTAAAAAATCCAGATAAACAAAGAATTGTGTTCCTACTTTCTAATCAAATATAGAGAAATAATATTCTGAGAGATTTGCATGTAAAATGCTGTTACATGTTACATTGTTTTGAAGGGAGGAATTTGTCCAGAAAATACTTTTGCAGAGGTTGTGGTATGTGGCTGGTAGTGGTGAGAGGAATGGTGTTAATGGATTTAATTATTATTAGTATATAACAAAAATAAACTTGATTGCATCTAGATTTTAAGAGAGGAACCTAAATGTTGTTATTCATTTTCTGTCATTGCAGTTTCATGCTCAACAGAGTCTACAGTTTGGATGAAAGAATCACTGGATATATTAAATGCTTCAGAAGGGACAATAGAATGTTGGTCACTACAAAAGGATACTGGAGATAACAGAGAAATTGGAAATGGAAGTGATGAATTTTCATTCCAGCAATCAATCAGCACTAGTGAACAACATTTTCATCAGAAAAATAGGTTCAAGAGTTATCAAGATACACTTCAACAAGATGAGCAAGAACATTTTGTCATCTTGGAAGCAAACACTCTTGTGCATGCACCACAATACACTGCTCAGAACTCCAACAACCAGGACTATCAGGAATCATTTGAGTGTTCTCAGTGTAATTCAAAGTTTCAATCACATTTGAGTTTATCTGAGCATCGTTGTTCTGATGGCGGGAAAGTTTCAAAAGAAATGCAGTCCTTATGGTACCGTTGTCACCAGTGCAATAGGTCCTATGCATTGAAAGGAAGCCTTGCAAGACACTTAAAATTTGAATGTGGTAGAGATCCACAGTTTGAATGCTCATTCTGTCACCGAAGAACAAAACGAAAAAGCTCACTTGTGCAGCATATGTTTGTTAAACATGGGGTTCGTTTTTCAATTGATAAATCTTTGGAAAATCTGTAATAAATATGTTACTTCATACCATTTGTTATAACTCTAACTTCTTATTAATCAGATATATATTACTTATGGAATGAATACTGATACCATTATGAAAATATCATGTTTTAAGAGATAATATAATTATTAGTTTTACATATGAATGCTGAAAATTACATGCTAAACAGATCATGTGAGTGAATTAATATGGTTAACCTAGAAAAATGCATGATGACACAGTGCTGTCTTGTAAATTATTTATCCACAACCATCTCCACAGTGGAAAATTTTTTACAGTTGCAACATAACATGACATTCATGTCTTCAGATATGAATGAATAACATGATCAAGTCAGAAACATAAGAAACATTTGAGAAAGGCATTCAGTACTACAGCAATGGCTTAATCAGTGAGAAGTGAAATATTTACTTGTTGTTGACTTACGCCATTGCTATACTACTGAATGACATCTCATTTTGCCACTGTAAAAAAATTTTCCACTATGGAGACGGTCTATGACTGAAACTGATTGTGAACAAATAATGTACAAGATGGTACTGTGTCATAAACATTTTTCTAAGTGTATTGATGCTGTTAACAGTTGCTAGAAAAAAAAATATTAATATAGTTAAGGTAGTGACACTAATACATGGCAGCCAAAGTGACAGCAAAATAATATATACAGATACAGAAAAGTATGTTACATCTAAGTGATTTTTTAACTAAATTGTGTACAGTTTTGTTCATTCCAGTAACTACTAGGAATTTCTACCAAATTCAAAATTTCATGAATGAATAATTCGTAATTTTGCTTTGACTCTGTGTTGTTTCCTTTAGTATGTTGCCTTGTGTACTCTGTAACTAATGTTTTGTAATTATGTGACTGATAATATCTCTTAGAGCAGGAATCAGCAAACTTTGGGGATCTGTGACCTGATTCAGATACTTACTTAAGCTAATGGATCGCTTATCACATGAAAGCAGTATTCCTAGCACAAAAAGTCAAATCTATAGCACCCATGAGGTTAATGTTGATGGGGTAAAACACTGTTATGAATGGCATCCCTTTCCTGATACACCGTGCCAGCAAATTTTGCCTCAATAGATATAGTTTTTGAGAGTACGTTTATCTTGTGTTCACCTGGAATTTCTTCTGCAGCCAGACTGAAACTGATTGCAGGTCAGATATAGCCTGTGAGCCATTGGTTGCCCACCAGTGTCTTAGAGGAAAAATAAGTTTTCCGAATAGAAACCTATTAATGTTGAAGATCTGGTTACATTGTTCTCTGATGTCTGTCTGAATCAGCATTCCAAATAAATTACCAACATCTCCCTTATCCATCTTAGACTACATGCCACGCATTTGCCTTTCTCTCTTTAATGGTTTGACCTCAGAGGGAAGAACCTTTGGTTTTGGAGTATTAAATTATGTGTTGAATAATTAATTACTGTGTGTTTATTACTCAGTGTCTCTTCTATTTTTCTGTCCTCCTCAGTTTAGTAAGTCTTCTAATTTTATACATGTTAAGGCATTTCTTTTCTTTGTATGTCTATTAAATTATGTTAGTTTCACTTATATTTTCTATTCTGTCAGCTTCTCATGAACAGCTTACTTCTTTTTTTACTTTCTTTTTTCTGTGTCTCTCTTGTGTCCATTGTTTGTTTCATGTATGCTCTCTTCCCGTGGTGTAGAGCTCTTCCATAAATCTTCATTTGGCATCTGCCTTTACCATGTCTAGATTTTTGTCCTTTCTACCAAATTACTCAAGAGATCTTTTCTTACAATTCTGCATTTTCGATGACCAAAAGACTGTTTGTGTTTCTGAAAAATCATCTTTTGTGGCATTCATATTTGTGCATGTGTATGTTGGTGCATGATAAGTGTAATGTGCTATCTACAATTTAGAAAAATACAAAAGAAATGTACTTTTGTATAACAAGTTACTTCAGTGTTATGACTCAGTGTGAACGCCGTACATTAGCACAAAATGACAAATATTTTTGTTAAAACTGCAAATTTCTTTTGTATATGAGTATAAATGGTAATGAGATGTTAAAAATTTAGTGGATAGCTTATGGTATTATACAAAAAGACATTTCATCTCCTAACTTTCAGAAACTTTATCAGTATATATTATAGTTGTATCTTCTTAATAATGCCTCATCATCATTGTCATCACCATCAGTGTTCTGCCCAAAGGCAGGTTTTCACATGGTAACTCTCCATGTTCTGCTGTCTTCTGCCATCCTCTTCAACTCCATGTAATTTTCACTTCTCCTCCACCAAACTAAACCTTCCAAAGTGTCTGTTATCAAGAATTACTGTCATAATAATACATAAAAAACTGAATTGATTTCTACTACAGTCAATTGTGTCATAAAAATACCAACTACAAATATATCCAGAATGAGTAAATAAATAGAGGTATGGTTTTTGCTTCTGTGGTAAATTTTCAGGTGCCCCGAGTAATTTTTGACATTTATAGATTCTGAAGTGGGATTTTGTATGGAGCTTCTCCTCTCTGTCCCCCTTTCTCTCTCTCTCTCTCTCTCTCTCTCTCTCTCTCTCTCTCTCTCTCTCTCTCCCTCTCCCTCTCTCCCCCCCTCCCCTCCCTATCTCTCTTTCGAAAAGAAAAGGGGGGGGGGGTGTATGTGCACTGGCACCAGGTACCAGTATCTTCAAAGAGGACTTCAGTGACAGAACATATATGAAACATAATCAAATAATAAGGTGACAGCATTGAAAACCACTGTCCCATCTTCAGGAGCGAGGTCTTATAAATGTCTACCCCCTACCATACCAAATGTAAGAGAAACGCTAAACTCAGGTACAGTTCATGTGCTTCCATTTGCACTTAAAGACCACCATTCTGTGCCATGATGTTGTAGCAATCAGCCAAATTGCTCATCAAGCTATTTAGACTTCTACGTTTTATACGATGGCCGAGAAAATAGGTATGGTTTTCATTTGTGGTTACGTAACCAAGCTGTTAGAAAAGCAGTGTGTTTGTATCCTGAAAGGTACCCTGATCATGTGAAGATCTCAAGATCTGTTTTTGAAAACTTCATGAAAAAAGTTTAACAGACTGAAACCATGAAGAGTGAAATAAACTAACAAAGAAGAACTACAACAAATCAGAGAAAAGCATCTAATATTTTAGCAGCAGAAACACACAATCCAATGTCACTACAAGAGAGCTTGAGTGTGCAAGTGGAATCTGTTAACAGTTTGTTCCACAGTGAATACTACATTCTAATGCACTTAAATCTTTCTGCATGTTGGACCATCAACAGCTTCATGGCAATGACACATGAAACTGACTGCAATTATCTGAATAGGATCTACCAAAACTGTGAAATGATAGTGTGTTTCTATGTAGGATTTTGTTTTATTGATGAAGCATTATTTCCAAACCATGATCAAATCAATATTCCCAACATTCACAACTGATAATCTGTAAACTGATGATGGCTGGTAGAGGTGGATAAACAATGGCCATAGTCTTTCATCATGTGTCAGGTTTCCAAGAGTCTCATCATCGCTTCCTATTCATCGATGAGGTTCTAAATAGCCCCAGATATATATAGTTTTTAACAATATTCTGCTGTCATTAGAAGATATCTCAGTCTCTGTAACACAATTCAAGTGACACTGACACGCCTGATGTCCCACCCATTCTGCACAGACAACTATAGGCCTTCTTAAGGGAACATTTGGAGATTATTTCATCACATGTTAAGGTAACACTAAATGGCCTGCTCCCTCACCAATCTTAACACCCCTTTTGGGGAAAATTAAAGCAATAAGTTTATATGGAAACACTGATACTCACAAAGACATAAAATGCCTTATGATGCAGACCTGTGCAGGAATAAGTCCATATAAAATTCTAATGTGTAGTATTTTCTGTCCCTAATCATCCTATGTCGTGTCAGTCTTTGATCAACTTAACATTTGTAGTACTTGCTATGACAGTCATAATAAGAAACACACAAACCGTACATGATTTATGTGTTTGGTACAGTAGTGCAGATGGCAGGATGGTGGTTTTAGGTACTGTTGTCTAGTTACTATATGATCAAGTTCCACACATGTTATGTATTGAAGCCCTTTCACAGATTCTTTCCAGTCTTCTGTAAACATTAGTAATCTTAGCGAAAACCATACCTCAACAGTTTTATTCATTAAGGATATAGTGTGCATGGTCTGTTTTAACTGCCTCATTTAGTGGAGCATCAACATTGAAGAAAGTAACAAATCTGTCAGGCAGGTCTACTAAGAATGTGGCAGGGATTTTGTTTTAATGTAATCTGTCTCTATCCTCCATCCCCCCCCCCTCCAACCCCAACCGTGCCCCACTTCCCCACCCCATCCATCTCAGCCAATGCAGATATTCCCATTTTTGGATACTTTGTACAAAAAAAGTCCCTAGTCAAAATTTGTCAGATGTTCCAACTTGTCACTTTATAGCCTTTTTCCACCAAACGAAAGTGCTGGCAGGTTGATAGACACACAAACAAACACAAACATACACACAAAATTCAAGCTTTCGCAACCAATGGTTGCTTCATCAGGAAAGAGGGAAAGAGAGGGAAAGAAGAAAGGATGTGGGTTTTAAGGGAGAGCATAAGGAGTCATTCCAGTCCTGGGAGCAGAAAGACTTACCTTAGGGGGAAAAAAGGACAGGTATACACTCACACACACACACACACATTCCATCCGCACATACACAGACACAAGCAGACATTTGTAAAGGCAAAGAGTTTAGGCAGAGATGTCAGTCGAGCCGGAAGTACAGAGGCAAAGATGTTGTTGAAAGACAGGTGAGGTATGAGTGGTGGCAACTTGAAATTAGCGGAGGTTGAGGCCTGCTAGATAACAAGAAGAGAGGATATACTCAAGGGCAAGTTCCCATCTCCGGAGTTCTGACAGGTTGGTGTTAGTGGGAAGTATCCAGATAACCTGGACGGTGTAACACTGTGCCAAGATGTGCTGGCCGTGCACCAAGGCATGTTTAGCCACAGGGTGATCCTCATTACCAACAAACACTGTCTGCCTGTGTCCATTTTTGTGAATGGACAGTTTGTTGCTGGTCATTCCCACATAGAAAGCTTCACAGTGTCGGCAGGTCAGTTGGTAAATCATGTGGGTGCTTTCACACGTGGCTCTGCCTTTGATCGTGTACACCTTCCGGGTTACAGGACTGGAGTGGGTGGTGGTGGGAGGGTGCATGGGACAGGCTTTACACTGGGGGTGGTTACAAGGGTAGGAGCCAGAGGGTAGGGAAGGTGGTTTGGGGATTTCATAGGGGTGAACTAAGAGATTACGAAGGTTAGGTGGGCAGTGGAAAGACACTCTTGGTTTCCGCCGTCCACCTAACCTTCATAACCTCTTAGTTCATTATTATGGATTGCACCGAAGAGCCAAGAAACAGTGAGACACTATTGAACAGGAGAAGAATAATATCAGCAGAAAAATGCTAGTAAAAGACAAGAATTTGAAAGCCCACTCACATGTGCTTCTTTATTTGGAAAAGTAGATGTTATCAGTGATGGAATTAGATTTAGGTAATGGTATGAAAATGCACAGTGTGCAGTTCACACTTCTTTTCTCAAGGTTCTGTGGACCACCAGGGCAATGCTTCTTGGCCATAAAATAAGGAACTAGATAGTTCAAAGAATGATTATAAAAAGTACAAAAAACAAACCATTTGGCTTGGGTTACATTAGGTTGTAGTAACATATACAAAAAAATAATTCATTCCAATGAAAAGTACCTAGCAGTAGTTAATACTGTTAAGTACTCCTGTATGGAATATTGTGTACAATAGAATAGAATCTTTATTGTCATGTGACATGCTATATACAGTCATTTTATTGAAACGTTGGTGACTCATCCACGAATAATTTTATGCCTCCATAGGTATACATAAAAAAAGATACATCGAAGAAAGCATATGCATGCACCCAGAAGCACATTACAACATAAAAAGATAAATACATGTTAAAATACATGGTTCAAAATTTCTTCCTATTTCTTAAAATTTTCCACAATAGTTTAATTTTTTTTATTTTCAAGTATTTTTCTTGTTTGTTTCTATTGTTTATAAATATGGATGTATATGGTAAGAACACATACCTCCATAAAAGGGAACATATCTATTCACCAAGTATAGAAAGAACCTATACCTTCATTAAAAGAGAACATGTGCATACACGTGGAACACAATGTGGGGGGGGGGACTAAATTTAATATCTCCTACTTGTCTTCCTTGTTCATAAGATCATCCACACTATGGTAACAGTTGCTTTTCACGTATCCTTCAATGTTTGCTTCTGTGGATTCTAACTTGCAGTACTTTGGTCTTTGATTTTATTTTATTTCTGAACTTCAAAGCCATGTAATATGAAGTATTTTCTAATAAAATGTTAGTTTGTGGAAAGGTAACATGTGATCTTGTTTATGCCTTTTTTCTGAAGCATGTGAAAATTAATTTCCTTCAAACTGATGTGGGTTTTTTTAGATCAAAGAGAAGTGTTTCATCTATAAACATAGAAGGAATTGTCAAGAAGTTAAGGCTTGCAAATAAAGGTTTGTTTGATCATCTGATGTTTGTTCCAGTCATATCTCTGACAATTTTTTCTGTAGCTTGAACACTCTGAACAGGTTTTCTTTTTCAAAACCCCAAAAAATTATGCCTTATCTTACAGCTGATATAAAATATGCATAGTGCACAATTTTCTTAACAACTAAGTCAGTTACTGTATTTAGAACCGTCATTGTGTAAACAAAACTATTTAACTGCATCAGTAAGCAGTCCATGACAAGTTTTTGTTATATAGTCACTTCAAGAAATTTAACAGATTCTGCACTGATAAGTTCTCTGCCTTCATAACTTAACTGTGTTATACATTCAATAATTTGTTTGGTCCTGAGGTTTACACTTTGTGTTTTTGTTAGGTTTACTTTCATAGCATTGTTATGTATCCAATTTTCTAATTCTTGAAGAATTTATTTTGTTTCCTGTGCTGATTCTTCAGTGTTTTTACAGCAGACTACTGCTGTTGAGCCATCTGCATACAGAGTTGTATCTGAAGTTACCTTACCTGACATGTCATTTGTATGATATAGAAACAGTAATGGACCACAGGGGTACACCTTCTTGTAATTCCTTCCACCTAGAGCAGGCTTTCTCATCCTACCCTCTGTTTTTTATTTTTGGGCTAGGATGAGAACCAACTTAAAGATTTTTCATAGAAGCTGTAAGAAGCAGCTGCTTATGGTGTGCCTTATCAAATGCTTTAATGAGGTCACAGAAGATACCGAATATGCACTCCTTGTTATCGAGGCATTTGCTTATTTTAGTGATTTGGTCATTAAAAGTATGCACAGTGCTTTGCCCCTTTCTAAATCCATATTGATTATTAAGAATGATGTTACATTTTTTAAATATATTTTACTAATTGGCTACACACTGTTCATTTAGATATTTTAGAAAAAAATTGGTAGTATTGATACTGGGCAAAAATTTTGTATTTACTCTTGTCTGCCCTTTTTGTGGATAGATCCAACTTCCACATATTTCAGCCTGTCCGGAAAGCAGCCCTCATGAAACGATTGATTTATAATGTGACATAATTGGGGTGCAATATTATCACATCCTGCCTTTATTATTTTTGTTGAAATTTTATCTCATCCCACAGATTTAAGATTTTTTAGGGATTTTATAATGTTAGCCACTTCATAATAAGATACATGAGTAAATTTGAATTCTCATGATCTGTGTCGCATTATGTTGGGATGTATGTGTGGGGAAGGGAGATCATCAGTTTTATTTTAAATTGTAAAGTACACGTTGAATTCTTCATATATATATGTCTAAAGTTTGTAATCATTTCCCCATCAATTTCTAATTTAGGATTAAGAGTTTTCATTGTTTCAGCAGCTATTTCAATCTTGATAATCTGTCATACAGCTTTTGATTTATTTGTGTCTTTTACTATGTATTTACTGTTTGCCATTTGTTTTGCCTCTTTAATGACTCTGCCAAAAATTATTTTTATATGTTTACATACCCGACAAACTGTACATCACTGTTATTCTTTACTTCCACATGCAGTTTCCCTTTTTTGATACTACAGATCCTGATGTCTTCAGTTACCAACACCTTTCTTTTTTTTTTTTTTTTTTTAATTTTTTACCGTTTTTTTTCATGTGCTGTTATAAAGGGGAAACATTCATTGAAAACACAATCATGAATTCTGGCATAAAAGCATTGTATTTTGTGGTTACTGAATACCGGTTGCTGAACAACTAGGGAGTTTTATTTAGTCTCAAGACAAATGTATGCACTTTTCATTGGCTTTAGTTCCTGATTTGTTTCATTTTTACGGTTTTATCAAAATTTGACAATGAGATAAAAAGGGCTGAATATTCCTAATTCTAAGGTGAACTTTTATGTAGCACCATAGTTGATACTGCTCATTATATTATCTATACATGTTGCAGAAGATGCTGTTATTGTACTGTAATCACTAAAGTTTAATATTAGGCCATTTGCAGGTAGCAAGTCCTTCAGAGAAATGGCAAACCTGTCGTCATCTCTTACATCTATGTTGAAGTCATCACAAATTATGATTTCTTTACATAACATTTTACGTAAGATACATAGTGACTTACATTCTCCCTATTGGAACACAACCATCAGTTTATGGAATTCAACTCTCACGTATCTGTTTAGTCCTATAGATAATGATAAAGCACAGGTACTAGCACTGTTCAAACATTATCCTTAGGCAGAAACAGGTGATAAAAGGAAATGGGAAATAACCCTAAGCTGTTTGTATAATGCAAGAACACAGTTAAACAAGCATCACAATCTCATTGAAATTTTCAGTGAAGGTATACAGTAGAAAACTAATTATGGACTTCTGTACTTTATTTTCCATCATATAATCTCTTTTTGTCTGAAAAATATTGGTCATTAAACTAGTAATGTACATTGTATGATAGCAATTACAATCATTTTAAGAAAAAGGCCATGCAAAGCATGCAAAAACAATTTCAAATGTCTAGGCAATTTAACCTACATATCTCTGTACCTATCCAAATCAAAAATATACATAATAAAAAATAGTTAAGAGTAGATAACAAATACTGGTGTCCATATCCACAACATACAGATCAGGAACCAGTTAAGAAATGTGCCCTACTGGCTGTTAATAATCAAAAAAGACTTGCCAGTTTTGTTTGAAGTTCATGAGCTGTCCGCCTTAATACCTACAGTGTGGTGTGCAGCAACTTTCCTAAGAAGCTCACATCTGGTGGAAAATGAATATTACATGGTTAAAGGATTACCTAATAAGGAAATTTTATAAGTATTGTTCTTTGTATGAAAATTTTGCTATTCAGGAAATATGTGATCCCAGATGTTTTATATTCTTGATGTGCTTTCTGTTACCCTACACAGTGTAATACTACAAGGTCAAATAAAAATGAAAGCAAAATCAAATATATTCATTTCTGATGTTTCAGATTATGTATAGAGTGAAGCAAGTAATTTCCCTTTCATCAAATAAATATACTATTATTAAAGTTAATTGTTTTTTACCAAAAAGAAACAAGTTTTAGCAGGTTCTACTTTGTGCTAATGGCTTCTTTTACATTACTGAGAATTCACATTCTTGCTGTAGTTGTACATGCAAAATAAGGAAAAAGAAAAGGAAAAAAAGTGCTTTTGTAGTTTTATTTTTTAATTCAGTGTCAGATTGTATTCTCTTTCCTGTTGCTTATACATCCTCTTTAACTCTACAGCTGGCCATTCATTCATGAATGTTAAATGTTTTTTATGCTTAAATGCATATTAATATTTTGTTGCCTGGATGTGTGTTAATGTCAAAAAATAATTATTTCTCTTAGCATCTTTTGGCTCTAAAGCAATGTGCTGGAGTAACTGGAGGGATCATGCATTATTGTTGTTATTGGTTTTATTAAAAAACATTTAATTCTACCTCTCTTTCCTGACTCATTTCATATAGATGAAGCTGGAATAGAAGAAGCATTAGTGTGAGAGTAGACATATACATGATACATAAAAGTAGTTTTGTGCAATGAATAGATATATCAAGAAGGCAAATACTGTAGTTCAGCCTTAGCACTAGGGTACTTCATTAGAGAACAAGTGTACCATTTGTATACACAATATTTCTAATGTATGTTGCAGATTTTAGTGAATGATCACCATGAAATATTGCAACTGGAAACAAGCATATATAAAATATTTTTGTAATATTCCAAGATTAGAGTTTTTGTTTTTAAAAATCTTGAAAATCATTTATATATGGAAAAGTTAAAATTGTCCTAGTTGGTGCTTCTCATCAAAATGTCAAGAGTAGATTTTGTAAATTGAGAAGATATAGCATTAGTTGATTTGAATCTATCTATTGAACAGAAAGTGGTAAGTAAAAAAGTTTCAGTACCACTCAGAGAGTTTACATAATTTATACAGTGAAGGAAACATTGATCTGTTGACTTAAACCACTTGGGAAGAAAGATGTTATATCTTGATTTTCATGTAATGCTGGTGATTACAGTTTTAATTCTCTACCAAACCTATTCACTTCAGTCAAATTAAATGCAGATGAAATCCTACGAATCTGTTTGAAAGAAGGTAAAAAAATAGTCCACAACTGAAATTTTTGCTATGTTTATTAAGTTTTTTTACGTGTTACATGAAATGTTCTCAGATAGAAATGAATAGAATTATAATGTAAGATATGAACTTTTGTATGTCTTTTGCTTTGGTATCAGCAACAATAGCCCTGTATAAAAACTAATACCATGTTGCCTGTAAATGTTCACTGAATGATGTACGGTCACATAGGCTCAGTTTTGGGTAAAGCAGGTAGCAGCCTAGGTTTAATGTTAGAATACTAGGGAAATGCAGTTAGTGTACAAAGGAGATTGCTTACAAATCACTTGTGTGATCCACCCTAGAATATTGTTCAAGTGTGTGGGACTCATACCTAACTAGGACTAGCAGGGGATACTGAATGTATACAGGGAAGGGCAGCACAAATGTTCAGAACTTTGTTTGACCCACGGGAGAGTGTTACTGAGATGTTGAAGGAATTGAACTGGTAGACTCTTGAAGATCTACAGAAACCATCCCGAGAAAACCTACTGACAAGGTTTCAACAACTGGCTTTAAATGATGACTCCAGGAATATATTAGAACCTCTTACATATTGCTCCAGTAGGACTCATGAGGATAAGATGAGATTAATTACAGCAAACTCAGAGCCATTTAAACAGTAATTCTTCACACACTCCATAAATGAACAGAATGGAAAAAGGCCCTAATAACTGATACAGTGGGATGCACCCTCTGTTACGCACTTCACTGTGGTTTGCTGAATATGGATGTAGATGCAGATGTATGGTGCAATAAACTTGCTTCAGTTTACAATGGCATACCTTGTGTCACTTCATTGGCTTAATACTTGTGAAAACTTGAGTACCATTGAGAGAGAAAGTGTAAGAAAATGACATTGCATACAGGCTGACATAGAATAGTTACCATGTGACCATATCTCATATATATAATCTCATAAATGGCTAGTATCTGTGTTAAATAATATCTTCTACATAGGAAGGAAAGGGTTGCTCAACGTAAACAGATGTAATCAGATGTTTTCATTGAAAAGAGTGTCAGAAGGATGTTAAAAATGGTGTAATTTGGTGTGATTTCTGACAAGCACAAAAGGTCTGCAACAACATCATTCCTCAGCAGCTGACACTCAATTTTTCGCAGGAGTGCATACCTTAGTACATATGTCCATATGATATGATACTCAAAAGCATATTGTAGAACATGGAAATTGCTGCAATATTGTTTAATGTCCCTTCAGCCCTCATTTTATTGTAAGTATGACTTGTCCAAAATTATAATATTTGTACTTATGTATTCCATTGTCTGTGCTCTTTATTCCATTGTTAGTTTGGATGTTAAAGACATAGGATTGATTAACCCTCCAAAATGTACCAGGAGTACAGCAAATTCCATTGAATCACTAAGCCAACCAAAACCAAATCTTTAGCAATAATACAGTGGCATTCAGAAATTCAGTACGAAAGCGTTACACTGACACTTTTCATATATGTGCCTGTTAAAAGAAAAGAAAAAAAAATTCCTTGAAGTCTATGTTTATGTGCTGCTCCATGACTCTGCTGTCAATATCTTTATTCTTTGCTTTTGTGTAACTTTTGTGTTTTTTCAGTAAATGTGTTTTTTTTCATATCCAGGGTGTAATTATAAAGTTAATAAAATGTTTTCTTGCCTTTAAAATAATATTTGTCTTCAGGTTATGGGCATAGTACACGTGTAATGGCAAACAACATAGTTTAATTAAAACAATATTTGAAATGAGCCTATGTCTGTAAAGAAACATGATTACTAGCGGCGATTATAAGGTCAGTATTGATAAGCTTGAAGGGCCTGAGGACTGGGCCAAATGAAAATAGCGTATTTCTAAGGTGCTGCGTTCATATGGACTAGAAGACATTATTAACGGTAAGCGTGAATGTGTAGAGTTGTCGCAAGATGCGACAAGTACACAAAAAGAAACGAATGTGGAATGGCACAAGGACGATGCAAAAGCAGCAAGTCTTATAGCAAGTGCGCTTGGTAAACCTGTTGCAGAACTCGTCTTAACATGCAAGAATGCTAAAGAAATCTGGGACAAATTACGCGCCCGATTTGAACGTAGCAGTACTCAGCGTTTGAATATGTTGATTGAAACATCTTTCCATGTTAAACATGATGAAACGGAAGATATTAATTCACATGTGGCCAAATTGCAAAAGTTATTTGTCGACCTGAATGATGAATTAGCAAAATATGAAGAAATACACAGAAGAAACTCTGCAAAGATTTTGAATGGCAGAATGCAATACAGTCTCAACTCCTATTGGACGTGAGGACAATAATCAAAATGAAGTAGTTTCGTCATCTGTACCCTATCATGAAGCAATTGGTTGTCTCATGTACCTTTCAACAGTTTCTCATCCAGACATCACTTTTGCAGTCAATAAAGCTGCTCTAGCTATGGAGAAACCAACCACTGAAGACTGGAATAGAGTAAAGGGCATTTTCCGGTATTTGAAAGGGACCTTAAATTTTGGAATTGTATATAATAAAAAAAGAAGGGTTAAAGATTTACGCTGATGCAGATTTCGCAGGTGATAACTGGATAAGGTGCTCAACAACTGGAATTCTTGCAAAGTACTCAGGTGGTGCAGTGTCGTGGACAAGTCAGTTGCAGAAAGTAGTGGCCACATCCACAACCGAGGCGGAAATAATTGCAGCTAGTGAAGGAGCAAAAGAGTTAGTTTGGTTACGTCGTCTGCTATCAGAAGTAGTGGAAATTTCGGGATAGCCTCCAGTTCTTTAGATTGACAATGCTAGTGCATTTAAGTTAGCAAAAAATCCAGAATTTCATCGACGTTCTAAACATATAGAGGTCCGACATTTCTATGTTCGTGAAAGATATCTGAATGGTGGACAAAGAGTTTAGCCCAAACTCTTTGTCTTTATATATGTCTGCTTGTGTCTTTATATGTGTGGATGGATATGTGTGTGTGTGCGAGTGTATACCCGTCCTTTTTTCCCCCTAAGGTAAGTCTTTCCGCTCCCGGGACTGGAATGACTCCTTACCCTCTCCCTTAAAACCCACATCCTTTCGTCTTTCCCTCTCCTTCCCTCTTTCCTGATGAGGCAACAGTTTGTTGCGAAAGCTTGAATTTTGTGTGTATGTTTGTGTTCGTTTGTGTGTCTGTCGACCTGCCAGCACTTTCATTTGGTAAGTCACATCATCTTTGTTTTTAGGTATATTTTTCCTACGTGGAATGTTTCCTTCTATTATAACCATATTTACAAATTTAGATCAATTTAAAATAAGCTAATTCATATACACATATATTTACAGTTAGAGACAGTCATTAGACTTACTCCAGGTACACAATACTTTTTTTTTTTACAAATAACTTATTAAATAATGTAATGCCACACTGATCACTCATATCTCACTATCAGTCACTGCACACACTATACACACATTGTTTCATAACGTTTCACTCACTACACACACACACACACACACACACACACACACACACACACACACACTGATCTCTGAGCCATTTTCTGATCCGCAGCTTCCCATTTGCATTCCTGAAAAACTGAGTCAGCATCCCTCCATAATGAGTGAGATGTCGAGCTCAGAAAGAGGATGAGGTGTTAGTATTGTGCTATGCATAGCTTGGGGATAAGTATTTCTAGGAAGGAAAAAATATAAACTGAAGGTGTTATGTGGAATGTTGGGTATTTTATAATAATAATAACTATTATTATTTATTTGTATAACTTTTTTTTATCAAACCCCTGCTCTGTTTTAGCTAAGTAATCCTTCAATGTATAAAATGTATTGCATAATGTACTTTATAGCTGACTTTTTAAATAAGTGTATTTTTGCAATTTCTTTAATCTCTTTTGGTAATTTAGTGTACAGTTTTATTCCTTGGTAGAAAATGCTGTTCTGAGTTTTATGTTTATTTTTTCTTGGTAAAAGTAAATTGATTCTATCTCTTGGTGCATGGTCATGGACAGAGCTGATTGCATTGTAATTACTAATGTTATTTTTTATGTGTTCAACTGACTGGTAATTGTATTCACATGGAGCAGTTAACATCCCCATTGTTTTGAACAGATATTTAAAATGAGCTCAACTAGTACTTCTGGTTATTATTCTTATGGCTCTTTTCTAGAGTTTGAAAACTGTGTTCATATTTTGTGCATTTGTTCCCCAAAAAAGAACACCATAGCTAAGAACTGAATGTACATATGAATAATATGTAACTAAAAGACACTGCATGTTACACACTGATGATAGGTTTCTAAGGGCTTAACATGCTGATGACATTCTGTTTGCAAGTACCTATGTGTGTTCACATCACTTCAATGGATAATCGATATTCATACCTAGAAATTTTGCATTTGTTGCACAGTCTATAGAGGTGCCATCTACATTTAATTTAACATTGTCATTTTTCCTCTTCAAACTGAAATTCATGGCATTAGTTTTCTTTATGTTCAATATCAATTTATTGCTTATTGACCAATCATAAACTTTCTTGAGAGTTTCATTTGCTTTCTTGGCAAGGAGTTCTCTTGTTTTCTCAGTGACTATAGTATTGCTGTCATCAGTGAAGAGAATTTTTTCTCCCTGAGTAACACTACTGGGAAAGACATTGATGTATATCAGGAGCAGTATTGGTCCTAATATGCTGACTTGCGGAACCCGTATATTAATGTCTTTTGGTTCTGATAAGTGTTTTACTAAATGTTTAGATCTATTTGAAGTATGTGTTATCTCTACTCTTTGTAACCTATCTGTTAGGTATGATCGAAACCAGTCATTAGCTACCCCTCTTATTCCTAATGCTTCTAATTTATGTAATAGAATCTTGTGGCAAACTGTATCAAGGACCTTAGAAAGCTCCAAAAATATGCCTGTGACACACTCATCTTTATCAAGATCAGCAAGTACAATTTTTGTGAATTCTACTATGGCTGACTCCATATTTTTGCCACTTTGGAAACCAAACTGTGATTCACTTAAAAGATTGTATTTATTCAGGTAATTCATTAATCTGTCTTTCACAATTGCTTCTATTATTTTTGAGAATGGTGCAGCAGGGAAATGGGCCGGTAATTTTCTATATCTTCTGCAGTGCCTTTCTTAAGCAGAGGTACAACTCTTGCCTGTTGCAATTGCTCTGGAAATGACCCTGATGTGAAGGATTCATTTATTATATTTATTAAGGGGCCTTGTATAATCCCTATGCATTGTTTCAGTACACACATTGGTACTTCATTTAAGCCTACTGATTTTTTTATTTTTTAGTTTTTCAACAGTTTTACTGACTTCATTCTCTGTGGTTGGAGGTAACATCATTGTATTTAGTGCAACATTATTTACAGGTGTTTTATTTGTTTTGGGGAATTTTTGCTGTAACATCTCTGCAATACTTGAAAAATGCTCGTTTACATAGTTTGCTAAGTGTTGTGGTTCATTTATTACCTTATCCCCCTTCCTTAGCAGTATGTTATTCTGCATTTGTTTGCCTCTCCCTGTTTCCTTCTTTATAACATCCCAGACTGCTTTGCTTTTATTCTTTGCATTATAATTTATTTTGTCATTAAATGACATTTTTTGCAGCAGTCAGCGCCTTCCTATAGATCTTCTTGTATCTATGATAGAAATTTAAGAATTCTGGATCATTGCATGGAACTGAGGTGTTTAAGTGTTTGGGAGGACTTCTTCCTACCTGCTGTTATCCATGTTTTTGTGAGATGTTGACACAGACATGCATACTTTTGGAAATGCCTTTTCAGAGTTCAGTTTAAACAATTTGGAGAATTTAGAGAATTTCATATTCACATTGTTTTCCTTATACTCTTCATACCAGCTTTGTTTTTTTAGTTCTTGTGAAAAAAATTTTATTTTTATTTATGGTAGATGTTGTTTGTAGGCTTGTAGTTTTCTCATTATTTTTTTTTTCCTTCTGCCGTGCGTTTTCCCCCTTCTCCAATAATATTCTGTTACAATTTGATGTCATTCTGACCAGTGGTGTTGTTTCTACAGCATTTTGAAAGTTTAACTTTAATTATAATCACCCTGTATATATTTTCAGTGTTCACAAACGTTATGATATACACCTGTTGAAGATGAGACTCTTTGCCATTTTACCAATGAATCCTTATCTATTCTCCTCTGTTGTTACTTAAACATTTCTACTGGTTTATGGAGTTCCAAAAATGTATACACCATGGCTCAAGTAATTCAGAGTCTCATATGGGTGACAGAACAGCCATGGCTGAATGTAACACATAAAACCGGTTTCAGCATTGCTACAGGGTAGCTTATACCCATCAGTCTTGTTTCTTACTGTTCTTTGACTGCAGATATTCTGACTAGAAAACCAGAAATCAGAAATTCTCCATTTTGCAGCAGACCGAAATGAAAGCTGTAAAAATGTTTTATCTGTAGGGCTAACTAAGTGTGGTGGGCTGGACTTTATAATGAACAATGTCTACTATGTCAGTTACACAGTTAGTTGGTTTGATGTTCCATGAATCATTTGTATGATTAATGCAAATGATGTGGAATGAGTTGTTACATTGAGTTTTGGAAATCACTTTTGATGCGAAAGCAAAAGGCCTATCTTTATCACCAATTCTGTGCGAAAGCACTGCACCGATTCCATAAGAGGAAGCGTCAACTTGCAATAAGCACTCAGTCTTCAGGCCACAAGTGGCCTACGAGGACCATCCGACCGCCGTGTCATACTCAGAGGTTTATGCAGATAGGAGGGGCTTGGAGTTAGCACACCGCTCTCCCGTTCGTTATGATGGTATTCTTGACCAAAGCCGCTACTATTCGGTCGAGTAGCTCCTCAATTAGCATCACGAGGCTGAGTGCACCCCGAAAAATGGCAACAGTGCATGGCGACCTGGATGGTCACCCATCCAAGTGCCGACTACGCCCGACAGCGCTTAACTTCGGTGATCTCACGGGAACCGGTGTATCCACTGCGGCAAGGCCATTGCCCGTCAACTTGCAATACAACAGCTTTTTCAGGATCAACATGAACTAAGCATCGATCACGAACCAATGCATCTTTAAGTTTTTGAAAGCTACATGGCACTCGTCTGTCCAGACAAAGGGGACATTCTTGTGACACAAGTAATGCAACAAAGCTGCAATTTGTGCAGCATTTGGTATGAAATGAATATAATAGTTCATTTTCCCTAAAACTGACTGCAATTCTGTGACATTGCAAGGAACTGGAAAGTCATGTATGGCTAATAAATGTGACTGCAGATGACGTACACCTCGACTGTTTATGACATTACCAAGATACCACGACTCAGGTTTAAAAAAATCACACCTGTCCAGTTGACACTTTAGTCCTGCATCATGTAACACACAAAACAAAACATGTAAATTTGCAATGTGTTCATTGGGTGTACGATCTGCTACTACAGTATCATCCAAATAGTTTGAACAGTTTGGCACTTGTGCAGTCAGGTGCTCCAAATACTGTTGGAAAATGGTGGGTGCAGAAGCACTGCCAAAAGGCAAACACAAATATTTAAAGAAGCCCAAATGAGCATTTACTACACACACTTTTTGAGATTCTTCATCGAGCGGTATTTGAAGATACACGTCGCGCAAATCAGTTTTTGAAAAGTAGCATCCAACTCATAATTTGTCCATAAGATCCCCTGGGCATGACAGTGAATATGTATCAATGACTTTTTGTGGCTGTAGAATTAAAGTCAACACAGATACGAATGCAACCTGAAGGTTTGGGGAGAAAAACCAGTGGACTTGCCCCCTGATATGGGCCCAATAACCACTATCTTGCAACTGTTTAAGTTCAGCAGCGACTTTGTCCCATAATGGGAACAGTTCTGCCTCAGCAAAATTTCAGCTGAGCATTGTCTTTCAGCATAATACATGCAACAAAATTGTTAGCTTTGCCTAACCCTTCAGAAAAGAGTTCTGGAAATTCTTTTAGCAAGTTAGCTACACTGTCTTTTGCACTGAATGCAGACACTGACAACACATTGTCCTGAATGTTAAAGACAAACAAGTCAAAAGAATCAAGACCAAATATGTTCTCACACTCTCATGATTGTAGCACTGTAAAAGTCACTGTTGGCGTATGGGAGCCATACATGGCAGGAAAAGTACATGTTCCGAGAACGGGAATGTCTTGTCCATTATACCCGTTAGTTGTGTGCTAGTTTGAGACAGGCATGAGAAGCCTAACAGTTCATATGGGCGACAATTGAGCAATGTGACAGGCACCTGTGTCCAAATGAAATTTCTCATACTTCCCACAAGTAAGTAAAGGAACAAAAAGTTTGTTTGACTGATGTATCACTGTAGAAACTTGGAATATGCCACATTAATGACATGGGCCTTGTGACGAGAGTTTTGTGAGTGGGCTGAATTTTTATGTTTGTTCTGTTGCAAACATACAGATTGCACATGTCCTTTCCTACCACAAGCTTAACACAGCATGTTGGGAGGGGCAGTCTTGGCATTTGTGCCGTGTATAACAAAGAGGGCTAGACTTAATTCTGTTCACCGGTGTAGCCACCTGTTTAGCAAATTGCTTAAGTGGCCTGAAAGGATATTTACTTGGCATGGCTAGCACACTTGGATGGTGCGGAATGGGGCGATCGCTACTAAGGGACTCAACTCAACAAATAGCTGGCTTGTAAAATGTATGAGCTGACAAGGCACTGGAATCATACTGATCTAACATTTGCACTACCTGCTGAAATGATTGATCAGACTGTTTCAAAATTTGTTCTTTGATTTTGACGTCAGGCACATTGTACACGATCACAACATAACATTTGAACACAATGCATCACAAGCATATTTGAATTTACATTTCCTTGTCATACCCCGCAAATCTGTTAGCCACTCGGGATAAATTTGTTGTGATCATGTTTTCCAATTGAAGACTTGATACCTAGCTGCTACCACATTCCCTTGTTGGTCATAATAGTTTGTTAGGGCCTGTACTACTTGGTTGTAAGCAAGTGTACTCAGAGTGCTTTTAGGAAAGAGCTTTTGAATTAATCTGAACACTGCACTTTCTACCGTGGATACTAGGTATGGAAGTTTCACAGTACCTGCAACATTGTGGGCGAGTAAATGTGCCTCAAACTGTTGTAACCACTTGACCCATTCCTCTCTTGGTCACAAAACAGCTGAAAAGGTGGTATAGCAGCTGTAGTAGGCGGTGCTTGTTCTGTCAGGCGCACAGCATTGGCAAGTAGCTGCTGCACCGTGTTGAGCAGGGTAGAAATCTGGTTCATCTGAAACTAAAATCTGCATTAGCTGCGTTGCATCTAATGCTTGTGGCTATGGTGTGTGAGCAGGGGGCGGGACAGGATTGGTGGGCATGTTGGAAGACAAAAATGCAAAAAATATACAAGGCAAATGACAAGAAATTGTTAAACCAAAGTGAGCACCTCTGCAAAGTAAAGTCAAGAGGGAATTAATGTGCCAGCACATTAAATAACATTAGTAGTTTTATTTCTAGAAAGCAAATTGACAATACTTAACTTTGATTACAGCAAATGTCACTAGCGAGAGGCGGCATGAAAACAGTAAAGTTCTTGCTATACACAAAATCCATGTAAGAACTTGATACAGATCACGACAATCTGATAGGATAGCACTTATGCCCGTTGCAGACAGGGCTGATCTGAGCAGCCAAGGCTAGCAGGAGTGGCATATATATTCACTTCTTCCAGGTTTCGTTCTTGGTGCGGCGCAGTCCAATTCCGCACACCATTGGCCGACATTGCCTCACTGTCATACTGTGGTCTTGCATACTGCATCTTCATTCCGGCACTTGTTATGCCAGAAAACACCAGTAAACAATTGAAGGAACTGCTATGAAACTAAAATCTAGTAAATGTTCTTGGATGATAGCCCAAGATTTAGCTTACATGTCTTTCACACCTGGCAAATTATAAAGACAGGAATTGTCTGTAGGCATTGTCGCAGCATTATTAACATCTATGATATTTATGCAAAACTGTCTGGCTTCAACCTCTGTCACTCCATTTGAACCAAACTTACAGGATATGGTGTGTTGTCAGAAGACTGATTAGTTTCTCCTGCTTGTGACAGTGGTGCAGAAGTGCGTCATGCACATCATAAAGGACTGCTTTCTGTAGGAAATCACTGTATGACATACTCTCATCTTTATTATCTGTGGTAAACCTTAGGTACCTCTAACACTTATGTTATTTTACTGAAAAACTGTAACAGTTACAATATTAACTCCATTATGTGTTGACACTGCTCTCAGTTTTTTTACCTCCCAGGCATGAGCAGAAGATCGTAGTGGTGGTTGTGTCTCTTAGTACTTAAAAGATAGCCAAAGGAGGTAGCCCAAAGATTGGTGAATTTGTGTCCAAACTTCCAAATTGGTATATTGCACAAACAATAATTTATCCGACACCTTAAAATTGAAATTCTTACAACCTGGCCTTTGTAAGCATGCTACCCAGCTGGAGACCATTCCAGTGGGCTATTGGCTGCCTACCAATGGTACAAACATTACTGGAAAGAAAAAAATGTTTGTGTCTCCGTGGTTAGACAGGAAAGCGTTCATGTGCCTTTGTTAACATATTTGCTTGTGGAATTGCTACCATGAAGATTTAGATGAATTTTACATTGGGAAAGACATAAGAAACGTAAAAGGCCCTACACATGTATGATATATTACTGGTAATCTCTACAGTGGTATTGCATGCAATGAGTCTCTTGCTTTGACCCTGCCACACATGAATGATCACAATTTACGAACCAGTATTTTGATCACATCTATGTCATGAAATTCTTCTATGGAAATTCAACTGCTGTGTTTAGCATCAATGGCCATTGATCTGTGTATGCCAACTAATACCTGAAAAAGAAAAAGCGTTGACCATACTAATCTTCTTGTGTAACATTTTGATAAGATAAAGAAATCCACTTCAGTTGTAAATGATATGTTATTAATACAACTAGTTTTGGAGACTAGTGCTCCACTATTGGGTCCTATACATCATATTGCTTGTCAAGTCATGGGTGTAGGATGTACAGACCAGTTAATTGCAAAAGATTTCAGTTGCACATATGTGACGTTAGGATGTGCCGGAGCTCTGAGAGAAACACTTTTCATGGGAACTGTATGCTACTCACAAAAGAAGTGCTTAGACCTAAATTATCTGCTACTTACCTTAAAGAACTTGTTGAATGTTTCTGCAGGTTGGGACTATCTGTAGATTTTTGACTATGATTTTCATTTGGCACTGCAAAATACAATTTGTTATGTGATTGAACCATGTAATTAATTATTAATGAAACTTACTTTTTGAAAATATAATATGATTTGGAGAGATAAAAAAATCTATTCACCAAGAGGTGGCAGGAGGACAGGCATATAAAAGTATTAAAATTTGCAAGCTTTTGGAGCCAGTGACTCCTTCTAGCAGAAGGGTTGAAGGGGAAAAAAGAGGGATGAATAGAAAAGACTAGCAAGGTCTGAGAAATGGGGAGAGTTTGGAAAAGCCATCCAGAATCCCAGGTCAGGAGAGATTTACTGGACAGGATGAGAATGAAAGACTGACTGTTGGGAACTGCACCAGATGAGGTTTGAGAACATGAGAGCTTAGAAGTGGAATATAGAGTAATAAGGAAGACAAAACAGCATGCAAGAATTAATAAGAGCAGAAAATGGTGAGTGTTATATGTGGTAGAGGTGGGGGTAGGAAAAAACAGTCAGAACAGGAAATAAAACATATATAAAACTAAAAGGGAGTGAAGACGGGAATAGTTACTGGGAAGAAATGCTTAAACTGAAGAAATTAACACAAATTATGGCCAAGTGTATGGTGAGGACCAATGTAATGCCAGTTCCCACCCCTGCAGTTCTAAGAAGCTTGTGGCGAAACAGGCACTGAGATCACATGCCCTGCAATGGGATATTGTGTGTTGCCAGTGTATATCCTCTGTCTATGTCTGTCCATCCTGACTAATAGCTTGGTGATAAGTCGCACCAATGTAAAAGTCTGAATCGTGCTTACATAAGACCTGATACATGACATGTCGTTTCACAGGTGGCACGCCCTTTGATAGTGTATGTTTTGCCAGTTGCAAGTCTGGTATAGATGGTCTTAGGAGGGTGCATAGCTCAAGTCCAACAACAGTCTCAGTCAAAGGGGTAGGAGCCATAGGGTATGGAATCGGGTGTAGAGGGAACATAGAGTCTGACCAAGGTATTGCAGAGATTGGGAGGCTGACGAAAAGCAGTTATAGCAGTGGTGGTCAAAATGAGAGATTGAGAACACTGCCACATGTAAGGCACCCTCCCCTACTAAATTATCTGAATCATCAAAGTGTTTTACTTTCAGCACTAAACCTCCATTTAATCGTGCTGCTTTGGTGAAGGATGTACTTTCATTTACACACAATCTCAACTGGAAATGTCACTTTGTAAGCCAGTCCCAAAACCTTTCTAACACCATTTAATCGTGCTGCGTTGTTGAAGGATGTACTTTCATTTACACACAATCTCAACTGGAAATGTCACTTTGTAAGCCAGTCCCAAAACCTTTCTAACAACAAACCTGACATTGAACCCTGCTTTGTTGAACCATGCTTTGAACAGTTCTGACCATGATTCCCATTTACTCCACTACCACTACCTCAAAATCACAACTTAAAAGCCTTCCAAAAGTTCCAAAAATCCAGCATTACTTTACAACACTTTCTCAAGTCCATACAACATGACCCTAACATGTCCTCTCCAGAATTCCAGGCTCCTCATTCTCTAAAAACTGATGACTCTATTATTATTCTTCCAATGAACAAGGGATCGCCACTGTGGTACTTGACCAACACTTTTATGTAAGCAAGGGTCCACAGCAGCTGAATAACACCTCTGATACAGCATCTGCCATCAAGATCCCTTCCCAGTGATACAAACTGACCTACAGTCTCCCCTTAAAACCTCAAGTCCTTCACAAAGAAGCAACACCTCAACCCACAAAGCTTCTACTCCACTCAAAACACACATGCCTGTCTTTTATCTCCTTCCTGAGATCCACAAACCTTCAAACCTTGGCTATCCCATAGTTGCTGGCTTCGGAGCACCCACGAAATGTATATCTGTCTTAGTTGATCAACACATGCAACCTATGGTACAAAGATGTCCTTCCTATATTAAAGATGCTAACCATATCCAGGTTAGCTCTTTCTTACACCAACCTTCTCGTGGCTCACTTGGAAGGGGCTTTCCAAGGACCCATAAGCCTTCAGTCCCAGGTCTAGTTTAGACACATTAATGACGTCTTTGCCATATGGACTCATGATGAGACTGCTGTTACAATTTTTGGAGGTTCATTCTGCCCGGCATTTTGCCCACCACATCTAGAATACCTTGTCATGCTCTGCCCTCCTCCCTCCCCCCTCCATTCTCTAAAATATCCTGGTCAGACCCTATGCTCCTTCTGTACCCATTTCCATATCCTGAGGCTCCTACCCCTGTGATTGGCCCCACTGTAAGACTTGCCCTATGCACCCTCCTACCACCACATATACCAGCCCTGTAAGTGGCAAAACTCACACTATCAAAGGGAGTGTAAGACTTGCCCTATGCACCCTCCTACCACCACATATACCAGCCCTGTAAGTGGCAAAACTCACACTATCAAAGGGAGTGCCACCATTGTAATCGCAAACCATTTGTCAGCTTTTATGTAAATACAAGTCAGACTTTTATTTTGGTGTGACTACCACCAAGTTATCAGTCAGGATGAATGGACATAGTCAGAGGGTATACACTGGCAACACATAATATCCTGTTGCAGAGCATGCTCTACAACTTGACAGTCATGATCTCAGTACCTCAGACAGTTGTTCCTCAGGGCTCTGCAGGTGGGAATCAGCATTACATTTCTTTGGCTCTCACCACCCCCTTGGCCTTAATTTATGTTAATTTCTTCAGTCTCAGCATTTCTTCTCAGTAACTATTCCTTTCTTCCCTCCTCCTTAGTTTTTTGTATCTTTATTTTCTGATCTGATTGCTTTCCTCCGCCCCACCTCTACCACAAACAATGCACTCTGCTTACTGCTCTTATTGACTCTTGTATGATGTTTTGTCACCACTCAGGTCTTGCTTATTACTCTATCTTCCATCTCCAAGCTCTCAGGTTTTCAAATCTCATCTTGTGCTGTCCCCAACAATCAGTCTTTCTGTCTCGTCTCACCCAGTGTGCTGGATGACTTTTCCAAACTCTTCCCATTTCCTAAACCTTGCCAGTCCTTTTTCTTCAACCTTCTCTGCTGCATCTTGCTACTAGCATGTGTGAGTGTAAGTATGCTGAGTATAGTATCACCGTGCATATGTACTTAAATCGACCATAAAATGTATCAACTCTGGTCGGCCACTAGAGGCTGTCTGTAAGAAGCGTGCATACAGCATGGTCTCTGCTGTGCTGCCTACCAGTGACTTGCTGCTGGATACATACAGAGCACTACTGATTCACGCTCACTATATTCTTTAAGTTTGTACCTCTCACATCATTTGTTCTGTGTATCACGTATGTTGCACCTTCTGTATGATTCTTTTGTCTTTTTATGTGTGAAGTCACGAGAGACTTATTTCTGTTATTGTTCAGAGGTTGTTGAAGAAAGCCATATTTGTGTTACTTGGATCAATTTCATGTATTACTTGGTTACTACATGATTGGCAGCGGTGACTGTGCCATGCGCACACTTCCTATGGGTGGCCTCTAGGGACTGGCCCACACTGATGCTGTTGGCAGTTGATTTAGCCAGAAGAAGGCTGTGAAAGCTTATAGATTTTAATACCTCTATATGTGTGTTTTCATGCTGCTGCTTGGTTAGTACATTTTTTATCTACACAATTACATTATATTTTTAAAAACTGAAAATTGATTATTGTTGTTGAAACTTACTTTGCACAATATTCTGACTCAGTACATTGTACTGGATTTGGAAGCATTTAATCTACATGTAAAAGTTATTTTTTTAGGACAATTGTTTTCAAAGTAGCCTGTGACTATGTTTCAAAATAATTTTTGCCCCCCTCTCGCTAACACGAGATGTATTGTATACATTTTTATTGCATGAAATTTGCAAATGCATCTGGTAGTTCTCAAATACCTTTTCATTTATTAGTCTAGTTTTCTAACAACAAGTATGTGGATAGCATCTTTGCAAACTTCATGTTTCTCCAAAATGTTATCAACGGCACCTCTGTTGATTCCCCCTTGTAGTAAATTGTATGAGGGTGAAAGAGATTGTGTTAAATAGCAAGGGACTTCAGTATAGCTATAGAATAGTTATGTTCTAAAAACTTGAATTATAAGCTCCTCTGAATATTACCTCATTTTTTCAGAACATATGTCAAGTTGTTTAATAAAAAACTCACACTCACTAACTAGAGCCAGTACATTGTGTGTATCACTATTAATTTCCAAGGAATTTATATTTCTGGATCTTAAGCTTAAAAACACTGATCACTGCAAAATCAAAGAGTATCAATGATTTTATATTTGCATTCCATCTTATTATAAGTAACAACTCCTCCTCCACCTTCATTTTTCTGAGTGATATGTGCTTCTTGATTAACTGTAGATTATAATGTAAAGTCTTTATTCCATGTGGGTATTGTGGAAGAACAAAAAGAAAAAAAAACCATGGTACACAATGACACTTGTTGCTGTTGTTGTTGTCTTCAGTCCTGAGACTGGTTTGATGCAGCTCTCCTTGCTACTCTATCGTGTGCAAGCTTCTTCATCTCCCAGTACTTACTGCAACCTACATCCTTCTGAATCTGCTTAGTGTATTCATCTCTTGGTCTCCCTCTACGATTTTTATCCTCCACGCTGCCCTCCAATGCTAAATTTGTGATCCCTTGATGCCTCAGAACATGTCCTACCAACCGGTCCCTTCTTCTTGTCAAGTTGTGCCACAAACTCCTCTTCTCCCCAATTCTATTCAATACCTCCTCATCAGTTATGTGATCTACCCAGCTAATCGTCAGCATTCTTCTGTAGCACCACATTTCAAAAGCTTCTATTCTCTTCTTGTCCAAACTATTTATCGTCCATGTTTCACTTCTATACATGGCTACACTCCATACAAATACTTTCAGAAACGACTTCCTGACACTTAAATCTATACTCGATGTTAACAAATTTCTCTTCTTCAGAAACACTTTCCTTGCCATTGCCAGTCTACATTTTATATCCTCTCTACTTCGACCATCATCAGTTATTTTGCTCCCCAAATAGCAAAACTCCTTTACAACTTTAAGTGTCTCATTTCCTAATCTAATTCCCTCAGCATCACCCGACTTAATTTGACTACATTCCATTATCCTCGTTTTGCTTTTGTTGATGTTCATCTTATATCCTCCTTTCAAGACACTGTCAATTCCGTTCAACTGCTCTTCCAAGTCCTTTGCTGTCTCTGACAGAATTACAATGTCATCGGCGAACCTCAACGTTTTTATTTGTTCTCCATGGACTTTAATACCTACTCCGAATTTTTCTTTTGTTTCCTTTACTGCTTGCTCAATATACAGATTGAATAACATCGGGGACAGGCTACAACCCTGTCTCACTCCCTTCCTAACCGCTCCTTCCCTTTCATGCCCCTTGACTCTTATAACAGCCGTCTGGTTTCTGTACAAATTGTAAATAGCCCCTTCGCTCCCTGTATTTTACCCCTGGCACTGCCCTGACACTTAATAATTAGACAAACAAGTCACAGGCATACTACCACACGTAGGTGTTATGTCACATGCAGTTTATCATATTTTCTTTGAATTATGAGCAATCAATGTTCTGTCAATGTGCTCTTCAATTTTCCCACAGATTATAATCTGCAGACAGATTGTGCAACCTGGCAATTGATCATCTTTTCTTCACGTGTGTGGGGCACTTTAGCTTTGGTCGGTGCGCACCCACGTACTCATTAATGTTAGGGCCCTTTGTCCTTGGCACTCGACTGCCAAACTACAATTTACTGGGATTAACTGAAGCCTTTGAAACTGTTTCATCAACTCAGAACCAGACTGTCACCTTTCAGCCTAACCTAGGTCTTGGGCTACGCTACAGATCAGTATGTCACAACTATGATTTAATGTTCATATTCATTGTCTTCACTAACTCACAACCAAATTCTCAATGTTCATTCTAACCCTTACCTCAATCTGTGCTAAGGATCAGTCTATCATCACAGTTTACATTCTGAAAAATAATATAGATGACAAAAAATATTGCCAACATTTTCTTATCTTCCTGTTTGTTGATGTGTCACATGCCAGAACATGTTACATCCTGGGATAAAGCTGACTTCCAGTATTAGCTGGTTCTGATGACCCAATTAAGCATGATCTCTAGAGACAATGAGTTTAGAAGGAGTTTCTCACCAACTTACAAAGAAATCAACAAGTGTGGCAGGTTTCCACTCTGTTTTGCTCTCACCCCATTTGGGGGTAGAGGATTAAGGCATCATCCAACTCCTTTTGTTGGCTGTCAACTTTATTCCCCGCATGAGGAAACATTAAAATATACAGTGTGCCTCATAGTTTAATAAATTATCTGGAAGTTGGTAATTGAATTTGACTAAAAATATGGCTTTTAGGTTACAGAGTAAACTTACAATTACACAACTGATGGAATGGAAGAGCTAAATCATCTCACCTCCCCTATCCTTCTCTCCGTGCCAAGGCATGGAGTGGGCTATTTGAAATCTGAAAGATCATTACAGAGACATGATACTTTTAAGCCAATTGCTTGACAAGCTATTTTTGGGGCAGAGGGATTCCTAGTTGGGAATAAATGGGAGTTGATTACCAGTTATGGGATTTGCCTCACAACAAGGAAATCTGACAACCTTGGTCAGACCAGGGGAACTGGAACTATTTCTAGTCCTAAACATGGCTGCAAAACAGCAACTGTGTAATTCTGAATAGACTGAAAAATCAGCCAACCAGTTGCAAATAAAGTTTTATCATCCCCTGACCATGATCTCAATATTTGGAAAAATATCTTCTTCAGAAGATACATAAGGTACATGTTATCTTGTGACACCTACTGCATCATGCGATGTAATAAGGCCAATACTTCCGAAGAAGATATTTTTACAAATATTGAAACCATGATCAAGGGATAGTAAAACTTTATTTGCAACAGGTTGGCTGATTTTTCAGTCTATACTATTTTTAATCTGTTTCTGGAATGTTATTGTCCATTGTCCCAAACAAACATTTTAAAATGAGGTTGTGTGTCCAGTCATGTATTCCCTGAGGCGCTCACTTGGCTGGGTGAATGAGACAGTCATGCTTGAGAGACTGACTTTAAGTCTGAAGCCTTTTTCTGAGTTGTTTTTAATGTTTTTTGTATGTACAACTTTGTTCTAAATGATAGGTATTCTACCATTAGATGCATAAAATGAAAGAAAAGCATGGTGCTGTAGTTGTATGAGCTATAGAAGCAAGGAGAGTACCACATAGTTCATTTATTCCTAGGAACATCAAATTGTGTGCAATTTAATTATATTTATTTCACAAGAGTATTTGTACAAAGGCTTCACATGTTGAATTGCACTCTCCTGACATGCAGTAAGTGCTCTTAAGTAAATACCCACAACTACCATTGTCTCCTGCCCCACTCTGCTGTCTACACAGATACAAGGCAAGTTATATTATGTTCACTTTAACAATATTGAGGAATCATATAAAAGCTTCATTATCTGCAGTCAATTGTTTCTAATTGTGTTCAGTCATCTTGCTACAATGTATGAGTAGCAACTGACAGATCTGAAGTGAGGAAAATGAACAAGAAATGCTAATCCGAAATTTACATGCTGATCATAATCACTTGTATTGCTGTTTAATCGTTTTGAGTTATTCATTTTTTGCACATATAAGTGACATATTTGCCAAGTCTGTGTTGTCAAAAGCCTTAGCAGATTATCGTGGAAGGAGATGTTGCTTGCTTGCAGATATCCAGATTATTTTGTTGTGACCAGGCCTGTCAGTGCACTCGCTGTGAATTTCTTAGTGTGATCTTTTGTGTTTGAAGTTGTAACATGCTCTGAACATTATGGTAATTAAGCTTATTGAAGAACCAGCCCCATTGCTGGTTGCACTGCAGACACAAGTGAAGCATCACTTTATATAGGATGACTTGGTGTGATAAGTGAAGATCTTTGTCTCACAGTTGCTGCCATTCCACATTGCTGACTGGCCACCAATGGAACATCTTTTTATGAACAGTCTATGACCAATTGCACTGATGAGGATGGGCTCACTTCGAGTGAATGTGTTTCATATTATGATAGATTGTATTTGTTGATAGCATTCCTTCCCTAATTGTTTTGTAATAATCAGATGGAAACATATTATGTGGCATCTGCCCAAACACACAGGTGAGGGATTTGGTGTTGTGCTGATTGGCTGATACAACGAATTTTGGTTGATAGAAAGTTAATATATCTTGTATGTTATTGTAGATTACTGTTATTTATGTAGATTATCCTTTGGAAAATATCTTGTTAATAAAGACCAATTTCTCTTACTTGTCTTTGCATATTTGTGTATACTTAAAAGTGTGTGTGTGTGTGTGTGTGTGAGAGAGAGAGAGAGAGAGAGAGAGAGAGAGAGAGAGAGAGAGCAGTTATTTTAAAATTTTAGTTACACTATTTTTAAGCCAAAGATGGTTATAACTCTGTCTTTGAACACTAATAAACCATCCACATGTAGTTGCTTTACTTACAACCACCAATTATTAATGTGCTGAATGTCTTCTGTCTTCATAAAATTTTGAGTAACAATTATTGTTGTTGTTGTTGTTGTTGTTGTTATGCTCTTTTAACATACATTTCTGATTGAGTTCATGAATAGCAAAAACAACATTTTTCTGAATGTATCATGCAGAGTTGTTAAGATGGATGTTTAAATAATTTTTTTTTCTCTCCATGTTTATCCTCTAAATATACATTTTTATTTTTTACTGTGAAGTAGCTGTTGGATTACCTTTTGTAAAATATGATATATTAATCAACAACTGTAATAACAATGATATTCACAGAGTAACAGCTACAAGTAGCTGTAATTGCTTCATAGTAATTACAGCACTTATCCACTTTAGTGCAAATATATTTTCCAATATTATATCACACAGTTAATGACTTTGTTACTGTGCTTTCCAGGACTTCTACAGTCTTCAAGATTCTTCCATACAGTGCCGGGACAACGAACAAGAATTACAAGTCTTCTAAAATATCAGTGTACAAATTGTGGTAAATTGTATCAGCATAAAACAACACTGAACAGACATGTTAAGTTAGAATGTGGTATAGAGCCACAGTTCCCATGTCCATACTGCCCTCATAGATCAAAACAAAAGAATCATTTGGTGAAGCATATTGCTGCTTGGCATAAGAACTATTAACTTTTAGCTTGTATTTTTTATATAGAGTGTAGAACATTTGTTCAGCTTTCAGCAGAGGTTTGGAACATATAATATTCATCCTGTATACTTTCTGAATAATTAACAACAGTTAGCATCAGTTTGCCCACAAATTTGTGAAAAATTGTTTATAAGAAATGTTCTGCTGTTAGACTGCAAGACTTGGGGGTCAGTGATGGCCATAGCACGCAGGTGTGAAGCATGAATCTGGACTCTTGAAGGCTAATCAAATAGAGGAAAGATTCTTTTGAAGATTTTCAGATGATGCGATTCAGACACGGAACTTTGCCTTTCACAGGTATTACTTTTACTGGCTGGGCTGACCAGGCACAATTCCCAAACCATCCTCATAACCTCAATTTTGCCAGTACTTTTCTCCTAGTTTCAAAACATCACAGAAACTTTCCTGCTTATCTTGAAGAACTGACAGTATTGGAAGAAAAGTAAGAGTGAGGTACTGACAGAAGTGAAGCTATGTGGGTGGGTCATTAGTTGTGCCTTGAACTGCTCAATCAGATAGAGCATTGTCTACAAAAGGCAATGTTCCTGGTTTGAAATCTGATCCTGCACACAATATTAATCTGCCAGAACATTTCAAAAAAATTCACCTGCTACTTAGAATGAGAGATCCATTTTGGAAAGAACACGTAGGCTGTGGATAAACCATCTCTGTGCAGTGTCCTTTCTTCACAAAGTGCTAGTTCTGACAAGATTTGCAGGAGAATTTATGTTAGGCTTTGAATGTAGGAGAGATGAGCTCAGTTGGTTAAAGTACTGTCTGGGAAAGGCAAAGTTCTCAGTTTGAGTCCCTGTCTGGCATGCAGTTTAAATCTGCCAGGAAGCTTCAAAACCATGTGCAGTTTGTTACAGAGTGAAAGGGTCATTCTGAATCATGAATTACAAGTATATTCAAAAATGGCAGCTGTTGACAAATGCAGGGTTACATAACAGGAATGATGGAACACCATGAGTGCTTATTGCACAGCCATGCTTCTAGTTGTGATTTACTGTATCAACTGTGATCTTGTAGCTTTAGCCAGTGAGTTAGGAACTGTTTGTGGTAGAGAGATAAGAACAATGTACCTTCAATTGTATTTGCATACTAAGTTTTGTGTGTTTGGAAAATATAATTATATATTTTTTTAAATGTATAGAATGCATGCTTCTAATTAGAGTCTGAGTTGCCATAAATCAGTATTGCCAATGAAATCCTAAAACTTAATGCCACCGAACACAGGTAACTCATTTTAGCATTGTAATTTATAGAAATTACACCAACAATTATAATAATAATAGTGTACTGGTAGATGTTACGTGTCTAAGGCTATAACTTTAGCTCAAAGTGAAGCTCGAAGTGATAGAAAGTGGTGAAATGTAAGGAAACATGAAGGGGACATGTGGGTATGAACTGAATTTTTGTCAGTTGTCCTCACATGTTCACCTGAGTTTATTTTTTCAACCTACAAATGTTTACTTTCCTCCACTATTCACACACCTGTCTGAGTGGTGCTTCCATTTTACCTTGAAATCTTGGAAAGCTTTGTATGAGTTGTCCTTCACTGTCTGTTTCAAATTCTCCTTATACGATTGATGGCGTCAAGATGGTGCACTTACAATACTGATTTTAATTTGAGGAAAGGCGGAAAGTCACTTACAGTGTGAAGTGCAGGTGTCTGGGGGACAACAGTCATCTGATTTTTGTTTGAAAAGTTAGGAAATTGCAAAGATGAGTTGAGCAGGCATGATGTGATGGTGAAGAAAGCATAAACTTCCTTGCCTCAACCATTGTCTCTTTTCACAAATTTGTCTACAATCTTTTCAAAATTCTTGCCTAAAATGATGGTTGGTTGTTTCACCTCACAGAAAACTGATTATTTCACCTTGAGGAAAAATATAGGTGTGCATAATTTCACTTACATTGAAGGAAACTGTGTGCATTACTTTGACAGTGGAAAATGGAGATTCTTGGCAAACCCACTGGGATGACTGAACTTTTGTCTCAATGCAGTAACTGTACACCCCAACACTCATCTCTTTTAATAATACTTTGCATAAATGTTTTATCATCATGAGTCTGTGCAAGGAGGTCCTTGGAATGTCCAGTCAATGATCCCTCTGCTTGTTTGCCATCAAATTATAAGATTTATACAGAAAGTACTGTCACTAAACCCATGAAACCAAATTATTGATCAGAACTGTAGACTGCACCAAAATACCTCAAAGTAGGGCCCTCATCTGTCAATACATTTTTGACAGTGAGGGTTCCAAGTGTTATAGGCATCCTATAAGGCCTAGGTTGGAATGTATTTTAGGGCATGTGTAACTGGAGCTTTCACATTGTTGATGGTCAAATGCTGTCTTTTCAATCATGACTTCCGTCAGGGAAACAAAAAACATCTGCTGGAGTGAGGTTGGGACTATAGGAGAGTTAGTGCAGTGTTATCACCTCGTTTTTGACGAGATAATCCCTCACAAAGAAGGCAGTGTGGTTAGGTGCATTGTCTTGATGGAGCTACCAGGAAATGGATGTGTGTAGTCTGATGCATGTGATCCTCTTTTTTTCAAACTTTTGAACACTTCCACATAAAAGGAAGCATTGAGTTTCCTGGTAAGTACAAACTCATGGTGGATGATAACACTATCATTCAAACAGACAATTAGCATTGCCTTCACTTTGGATCTGCTCATGAGTGTCTTATTGGGTATGGTGTCCGCAAGGAGTAGAACTTTTGGCACCAGTTTCACCCACATTTTTTCTTCTGCAATTGTTTGTTGACACCCTCATCGGCTATGGTTTTGGGTATTTCTAGAGGTTGAGCTATCAGATGAAAATTCATTCTAAACTTTGTGTGTGAACATAAGTCACAATGTTTTTACCTTTTGATGGTGAAGGGTGTCCAAAGCAAGTTTGACAACATTCCAGTCTTCCAAAAATGCCATGTGCCACTGAAACACCTACCATTTTGACAGACATTCAGTTCCAAATGTTTATTCTATCACTGGAAACTTTTCAGCAGTGGACTTCCCAAATATCTTACAGAATTCAGTTGCATTCCATTCTTCGGATGAACACTACATTGGGACCTGACTCTCTGTGAGTTCAGAGCAAACTGGGGTTGGTCGTATGGGAAGTCTCCCAGCAACTTGTCCAGGCAGTTACCAACCCTCCAACCAATAGAAGAGTCCAAATAGAAATGGTGATGTTACATCCCAGACAATCCTTCTAAGAACAGACTTTGCTGCAACATGATACATGTTCAATTTTTTGCTAAATCTCATGGTCAGTTTATATTCCAACCTCATCATCATCATAATTATTTTCAACATCATGGTTTTCACCTGTTGCCTGATGTATCTTGGAACTGTTCTTGCCACCTTTCTAAAGTTTGGCCAACATTTTGTTTTCTTATGGGATTGTATTCAAGAGCAAGCATAGTGACTCTGTTGTCTATCTTAAATTGAACTTTACTATGTATTTTTTATAACTTTTGTGACTGACTCCATGTTTGACTCATATCTAATATCAATATCATTCTTATGATCTAGGCCTGAGTTAAGTGCAACATAGTGGAGAAACCTACTTTAGATTGTTAAGTTTGTCATATTTGATAAAAAATTAGAGGGTAGCTTTCAGATCCATACAACAATAGCAAAAGAGCTATAACTTTGTGTAGTTTGAGCAGAGTTTTATTTTGAAGATTATGTTTCAGTCTTCATTGAATTGTGCCACAGAAATGGCCCAATCTTTGAAGCTTCATTCAACATTGTCTGATTGTGTATACTTATCTTCATATCCCAGATATTTAAATCCTCATATCTGCGTAATTATTGGTCCATTTATTACACTTTTTGCTCTTATTGGTTGTAATCCTCAAACTGCTATTACTTTAGTGTTAACTGTGGAAATTCTCATACAAACATAGTGCAAACCTGTCTTGTTTTATGTAGTGCTATCTGTATATCATATTCAGCATGGCCTATCATGACCTGATTGTCAACAAAAGGTCAAGTTGTTAAATTTATTTTGGTAATAATAAAACTATCATTTATGGTTTTGAGCCAATTTTAATGTCAATATAAACATAAAACGTGGGAGAAACTGGACACCATTGCCTACGTCCTTGTTGGTGCTTGATGAGATTGATTCACATTTCAGAGGATGAATATTTATCTTACTCTCCATGTGCTGGGACTGATCAACTGAGATTAAGTGCACATGTTTTTCAACAGATGACAGTTGACATGCACCAGGCATTTGATTTTCAGAATTTGAGTACAACCGTGGAGGTTGAGTGTCTTTGTGGTAGAAGTTCATCTTCAGTTGACTGTTCAGAGGGCACTACAAGGAGCATAAAGAAAAGGAGATGAGATTTCCTTAGAGGATATCATAGTCACTCTTCACTGAAGAAATTATTTATTTCACAAATGCAGTTTCTGCCTTTGGGTCATTTTTACATGGTACTGCAAAGTATTTTACTTCATCAGATGTCAGACTTCAAAATTGTTTTATATGGAAACATGTCACTGTAAAAAAAAACTTATTTAATTGTATAGATAAAAAAATCTACCACGAAGTGGAGGCAGGCAGAACACACATAAAAGACTGTTGTGATTGGCAAGCTTTCAGAACCAGTGGATCCTTCTTCAAGCAGAAGGGTTGAAGGGGAATGAAGAAGGGGAAGGAAAGGGACTGGAGAGGTCTAGGAAAAGAGGTAGATTTTGGGAAAGTCACCCACAACCGCAGGTTAGGAGAGATTTACTATATGGGATGAGAAGGAAAGACTGAGTGATGGAGACTACTTCGGACAAGATTTGAAAACCTGAGAACTTAATGGTGGAAGACAGGGTAATATGGAAGGCAGAGATTACTACTAAAACTTCGTGCACGAGTTAATAAGAGTGAGAAACTAAGTGCATTGTACGTAACAGAGGTGGGAGGGCAGTGAAAAATAGATGGGAAGACAATGAAAGATGTAGAAAACTAAAACAGAGTGAAGCAAAGTGAAGAAAAACTTAGATGGAAGGAATTACAAACAGATCAGGAGTACAGCCATGGGAACCAGGAAGGCTTCTTCCTACACCTACCTTTTAATGGGTCATTTGGAAGGGGCTTTCCTGGGATCCATAAGTCTTCAGCCTCTGGTGTGGTTTAGATACCTTAATGACATCTTCAGCTTATAGACTCATAGTGAGGCTGACCTGTTAAAATTCCTGGAATCTCTGAATACCTTCTCCCAATTAAATTTCAGATGATCTTATTCTGAATCCCATGCCACTTTCCTTGATGTTTATCTCTGAAGGCCAGCTACACACTTCTGTCTTCATTATTAAACCTACCAACAAACAACAATACTTACATTTTGACAGTTTCCATCCTTTCCATGTCAAACGTTCCCTCACATGCAAGGCAAACATATTTGTTTGGATGCAGACTCTTTACAGCAATATTCCACAATATTCACATCAGCCTTCACTTTACATAATTACCCCACCAACATAGTTAAAAAGCAGATTTCCTGAGCCATCACATCCAATCCTGGTACTGCTCATCCCACCACAAAACAGCTTCGGAATAGACCATTGGTGACTCACTATTATCCAGGTCTGGAATGTGTTAATCAGCTACTTCGTCAGGGCCATGACTTCCTAAAATCATGCACTGAAATGAGGTCCATTCTCACCGCACCTAGAATAGCTTTCCATCGTCTTCCCAATCTCTGCAATATTCTTGTCAGACCCTATGCTCCTTCTGCACCCATCTCGCTACCCTATGGTTCCTACCCCTGTGACCATCCCCACTGCAAGACTTGCTGTATGCTCTCCTACCACCATGTATAATAGCCCTGTAACTGGAAAAACATATACTATCAAAGGGAGAGCCACCTGCAATACGACACATGTTATATACCAACTATTATGTAAACACTGTTCAGCCTTATACATCGGCATGACTACCACCAAATTTTCTATTAGGATGAATGGGCATAGGCAGATGGTATATACTGGCAACTCGCAATATCCTGTTGCAGAGCATGCTGTACAGCATGACATTCGTGACCTTGGTGCCTGTTTCACCACACGTGTCTTCCCCCAGACACCAGTTTCCCAGAACTCTGCAGGCTACATGTCCTTGGTTCTTGCTACCCATCTGGCCTTAATTTATGTTAATTTCTTCTGCCTCAGCTTTTCTTCACTGTAACTACTCTATGGTTCACTCTGTTTTAGTTTTCTACATCTTGCATTGTCTTATCCATCTATTTTTCACTGCCCCTCCCACCTCTGTTACGTACAACGCACTTAGCTTCTCACTCTTATTAACTCATGCATGATGTTTTAGTAGTAATCTCTGTCTTGCATATTACCCTGTCTTCCACCTTTAAGCTCTCAGGTTTTAGAATCTCATCTGATGCAGTCCCCAACAATCGGTCTTTCCTTCTCATCCAGTATGGCAAGTCTCCCCTGACCTGCAGTTGTGAGTGACTTTTCCAAAATGTACCCCTTTCCCCTAGGCCTCTCCAGTTCTTTTCCTTCATTATTCTTCATTCCCCTTCCCCTTCAACCCTTCTGCCTGAAGAAGGATCCACTGGCTCAGAAAGTTTGCAAATCACAATAGTCTTTTATGTGTGTTTTCTGTCACCGCTTGTTGAGTAGATTTTTTTACCTATCCAATTAAATAATTTTATCAATAATTGATTGTTTTCATTGTGAAATGATGTAAGTTACGTGGAATGCTTCCAGTCTTAACATCCTATGCTCAAATTGCTACTAATCAATGTTTTAACATGCTGCTTATATATGAGTTCATATGTAAACAGCATGTTATAACATTGATTTCTAGCAGTTTGAGTGAAGGATGTTAACATTGGTAACATTTGAAGTAATTTATATCATTTCACAATGTACAATGCTCCGCACTCGTCTGATGTTCAGTTTTTCTACAGTGAAAATGTTTATTTTTTATGATGACATGTATACATGTCAGAGACGTGCTGAAGCAAAATCTTTTGCAATACTACTTGAAAATGGTCCAAAGGCCGAAATAACAATTGTGAAATAAATAAGTTCTTGTCAGTGGTGAATATGATGTCCTTTAAAAAATTCTACATGACCATGAACCCCAACCCTGAGAAGTTAATTTGAAGCCAAAAGACATAATTATGAATTTCAAATCTTACATCTAAAAGTACATATATAATCAGAAAGCCACTGTCAAGTTTATGGCAGAGGATACTTGTTTCCAGTCTTAGAGAGTATGTTACTTTGTGATGGGGGGAGGGAAACATCACTCTGTGCATGTCTTATCTATCTTATCTTATTCTCACGATCCCTACTTGAGATATCCTTGTGAAAGCAGAATTGATTCAGTCTTCCTATTTTGTGATGTGATTTGTGTTTCAGGGTGATAAACAGTGAGGTCATCAGCACCCACAATCTTCCTCAGTTACTATTCTCTAAATTTATCCAACAGGGCTTTGTGAGAGCAGTGTCATTTTTCGTCCAGAATTGCCCATTTAATTTAATGCAGTTGCCTATAATAGCCCAATGAAATATGAGCTTGTAGACATAATTGTCATCAACCAATTGATTGTGGTACCAACACTATCAGATAAATTGTTTCTGTATATTGAAATTATTAAAAAAAACAGTGTTTCCTTGTGGCATACCAAATGTTACTTTTGTTTCTGCTGAAAATGCACCATCTAGAATAACATACTAGGTTCTGCTAGTAAAAAATGTTTAGTTCTAGTCACATAACTGTGAATACACTTTACACAACTATATGCAGATTATTAGAAAATGGTGTGGTACAGTATTGAATGCCTTTCGAAAATCTACCTGTTCACATGCATCTGTAATTTGCAAGAAATTGTTTATAAACAAAGCAAGCTATTTTTCAAGGATTTTGCTGAATCCATGTTGATTTTTTGACAGAAACTGCTTTTCTTCCATGAATGTCATATTGTTACAGCATAGAAGCAGGCATGACATTTTTCCAGTCACACAGAACTGTTCAGTGTGCAGGAGAAAATTGACAAATATGAACTGGGAGGGGAGGGGGAGGGGGGAAGGGGGGGGGGATTGGTTTTGCAGGGGTTGAAGGGACCAGACTTACAAAGGCCATCAGTCTATGAACTAGGAAAGGGGCTAATTTCCCAATGTGTTCCATGTAAATAGTAATAAGAATTTCTTCAGGGTATGGAGCTTTGTTCACTTTGAGTTGTTGTAATTATTTGGTTTTTCAATACCTTACATTTTGTGTGTGTGTGTGTGTGTGTGTGTGTGTGTGTGTGTGTGTGTGTGTGTGTGTACGGTGGTCAGAAACCGGCATGGTTGTGTTTTCATTTTGTGTATACATTTTAAATTGGGGAATTTAATATTTCAGGTTTCTGTCTGTTACCTTCAGTTTCAACACCAATTCCATCCATGAAAAATACATGCATTTGATTTGAAGAGAAAGAAGTTGTTGTTATATAGAGATTAGACAGGCAATTTACCTGCAGTTTGATGCCAAAGGTCTCTTCCATATGACAGGAAGATAATATTGAAGTACAGTCACTTGTCACTCATAGAAAATTTGATAATTTATAACTGGTAGAGAAGGCAGTCAAAAGTCACACACTGGTAGAATTAGAAATGTAGATGGAACAAAATTAGATAGGGTGAGGGATAAAGAAGATAAGAGAAAAAGTAAAGAAAAGAAAAGTCAAGAACAGAAACTACAAAGCATAAAAACAAGACAAAAAGAGAAAAATTTAAAGTCAATACAGTGTTGACTACAAGAAGATCGGGAGACATAGAAAAATACGGAAGAGAGAAACAAAAGCTGACAACAAGCAGAAAATGAGACTCTAGGACATAGAAGACATTTAAGATAACATTTCTGTATCTACTTATTATCATCTTTTCTATATATTTCCATTTCAGCTCCTAAAAATGTTGGACTCATAGTTCAGAGAGAAAAAAAATCTGTTTTTAGTACTTTTATGTGTTCTCTAGTTTTCTTATTGTTGATATATACAAACTTAATGTCTTGGAGCATACTTCAACAATAAATTATAAAGCATTCTGACATTTTAAATGTGTACTGGACACAATAGAAACTCAAAGCTTTGCCTTTTACAGACAGTGCAGATCTGCCTCTAGTGCCCCAGTTATACAAATATTTGTCTTCTAATTTATGAACTATACAGGAATATGATGACAAGCATATTCATATTTGAATATATTGTATTAAAGATGTGTATCTTTTGTTTCCAACCAAGGTGTCAACTTTTTTGAACTCACATAAAAAATGTATCATCTGTACATCACACCAAATGGTGGGTCATAGTAGTAAGAGGATGCCTGACTGGACATCCAGATTTAGGTTTCATATGATTTCCCTAAATCACTTGAGAGAAATCTTACATGATTCACTGGATAAGAACGAGACCAATTTCCTTCACCATACTCTCCAATTGAACTTGTGCTCCATGTCTAATGACCTTATCTAATGACCTCATCATCAACAGGATGTTAGATCCTTCCATCCTTCGATCCCTCACAATTTTGAATGTCTCAGAAATGCAGTAGATACTGTCCAAGTTGAGAGCGTGAACAGACACATCGTGAAAAAAAGTTTTAAGGAAGTCTTTTTGTTTCCTTTGTGGCTGAAGGAGAGTAGGTCTCATCCCATTACCATCTTTCTTGCTACTACATTTTAGCAGGTAAAAATAATGTTCTTTGTTCAATGGAGAAACTATTAAGATAATAGTATGTCTTGCATTTGATAGCAGGAAGAGTAAGATAGTTTACAACGAACAGCAGAACCCATTGCGAAGTAGCTGTAACTGTCAAAATGTATACCGTTTCATATAATTATTATGAGCTTTAGCAGTTGCTTAAGAGTTATAGTTTCCCTTTCCTGTACTGATACTAAAATGACTAGTGTTGCTATTTAGTTGAGACATATGCCTATTGGTGTTGTTGCAACAAGAAAATTGACAACAATGCAGAGCTTAATAGAGGAACCATTTTTAGACTTTCTTTAATTTCTGTTGTTAACTGCAGGTGAATCTTGACTTGTCTTGTGATCAAAACTTGGCTGATTCCTTCCCATGCCCTTTAGAACAGGTAATAATCCATCTTTGCTTACCTCACTGTTGGCTGGACATTATGTCCTCTGAGAATGACCATACCATGATATATGTAGGTAGGTTGGGTTTTTTCCTATGTAGATACACTTGGCACTGTATCAAGAACAGCAGAACATGCACAACAGACAAGGCTGATGTGCAATAATTTCCTTTCATTCCTTTTCATTTACATTGAATTCCAGCACAATTTGTTGCTTTATCAGTTATATTATTTATATTTAATGGTGCAAGTATGAAATACTTGTTATTTGAATTTGATGTTATGTTACATCATCCTAGTAATCTACAATTAATTATTTAACTTCTCAAATGAGCACCATGATTGTTTCCTCAGAGTGATTTTTTGAAGATGCTTTATATTGTACACTCCTGGAAATTGAAATAAGAACACCGTGAATTCATTGTCCCAGGAAGGGGAAACTTTATTGACACATTCCTGGGGTCAGATACATCACATGATCACACTGACAGAACCACAGGCACATAGACACAGGTAACAGAGCATGCACAATGTCGGCACTAGTACAGTGTATATCCACCTTTCGCAGCAATGCAGGCTGCTATTCTCCCATGGAGACAATCGTAGAGATGCTGGATGTAGTCCTGTGGAACGGCTTGCCATGCCATTTCCACCTGGCGCCTCAGTTGGACCAGCGTTCGTGCTGGACGTGCAGACCACGTGAGACGACGCTACATCCAGTCCCAAACATGCTCAATGGGGGACAGATCCGGAGATCTTGCTGGCCAGGGTAGTTGACTTACACCTTCTAGAGCACGTTGGGTGGCACGGGATACATGCGGACGTGCATTGTCCTGTTGGAACAGCAAGTTCCCTTGCCGGTCTAGGAATGGTAGAACGATGGGTTCGATGACGGTTTGGATGTACCGTGCACTATTCAGTGTCCCCTCGACGATCATCAGTGGTGTACGGCCAGTGTAGGAGATCGCTCCCCACACCATGATGCCGGGTGTTGGCCCTGTGTGCCTCGGTCGTATGCAGTCCTGATTGTGGCGCTCACCTGCACGGCGCCAAACACACATACGACCATCATTGGCACCAAGGCAGAAGCGACTCTCATCGCTGAAGACGACACGTCTCCATTCGTCCCTCCATTCACGCCTGTCGCGACACCACTGGAGGCGGGCTGCACGATGTTGGGGCGTGAGTGGAAGACGGCCTAACGGTGTGCGGGACCGTAGCCCAGCTTCATGGAGACGGTTGCGAATGGTCCTCGCCCTATACCCCAGGAGCAACAGTGTCCCTAATTTGCTGGGAAGTGGCGGTGCGGTCCCCTACGGCACTGCGTAGGATCCTACGGTCTTGGCGTGCATCCGTGCGTCGCTGCGGTCCGGTCCCAGGTTGACGGGCACGTGCACCTTCCGACGACCACTGGCGACAACATCGATGTACTGTGGAGACCTCACGCCCCACGTGTTGAGCAATTCGGCGGTACGTCCACCCGGCCTCCCGCATGCCCACTATACGCCCTCGCTCAAAGTCCGTCAACTGCACATACGGTTCACGTCCACGCTGTCGCGGCATGCTACCAGTGTTAAAGACTGCGATGGAGCTCCGTATGCCACGGCAAACTGGCTGACACTGACGGCGGCGGTGCACAAATGCTGCGCAGCTAGCGCCATTCGACGGCCAACACCGCGGTTCCTGGTGTGTCCGCTGTGCCGTGCGTGTGATCATTGCTTGTACAGCCCTCTTGCAGTGTCCGGAGCAAGTATGGTGGGTCTGACACACCGGTGTCAATGTGTTCTTTTTTCCATTTCCAGGAGTGTATTATGTTTTAAGTGGACTTGCATTCATATTCTAAAAAGATTCTTCATTTTTAGATTATAGTATGTCTCTTGTATTTGAAATTTTATATAAATGCTGGTGCTGCAATAACTTCATTGCTGTGAAGCAGAGCAAATTATTCCTATTCATTTCTTTTAAATGTAGATTGATTATAATTCCTGAGGACTTATACACTGCCTGTCAGTTCCTCTGGTAGGTATAATGTTTGGCTTACATATCAAATAAAAACTATTCAAGAAATTTAGGTCTCCAATCAAGTATTAAACTATGAATTTCATTTTTGTATATGTAAATATGCATCTTTGTAAAGACCAAACAGATATGAAAGGCAGCTCAGTACCAAAACTTCCTGTTACTTTTTTTATGCCAAGATTAAATATTTACATATTTGTCTCACATTGCCTACTACTTGCCAAATACATTGTTACAGTGTTTGAAATGAGCACTTGAGTGACAATTTAACATGTATATAAATGTATCATGCTCATTAATTAATGGATGGATACAATTAATTGCATGACATCATTTCCTCAGTGAGTGCTGGCACTGTATCATTCACACATAGCGTAACTCGATACTGAAAGCATAAATGATATTAAAGAGTTTGTAAATAAATACAACAGTATACGTTCATTGGAATTTCATACTCTTTACATCCAATTAAGGAGAACTTTTGAAGACTGAGTCAAAATACATATCAAAAGCGCGAATTAACTACAAGCAGCTGCTGCTACTACCACTACTACAAGAATTAACAACAATTAATAACAATCTACTTCCAGGTTAGTTTTGCAGCATTATCTAGCTGGTAACATAGGAAATTGCAGAGAAATAAATACCAAAAAATATTTATAGGATTTCTTGCTATGCAGACATTGGTTTGTGGTGAAGAAAGATGAAATCCACTGGAAATAGAAACAATTCAAAATTATGTCACTTCATGTCTATTTTGTTTTCTGACATGTGTTGTAAGCGATAGATAATCTTTTTGCTTGTTTTTCAGTGATGAAATATTGTTAATTTTTATACTGGGCTGGTAAATTTTAATTTTCATATATTACATATTATAGATGAAAGATGTTGAAATATTTTGACCATTTTGAAGTAGTTATAACAGATACCTAGTCTGCTTGCAACAGATGAATCAATGACCTAAAATTGCAGGGTATCATGTTAGCTATCAAATAGATTACATGCTGTTCAAAGTAAATTACATTAAGCAAAGCAAGTTCAGTAATTCCTACTCACACTATTACATATATCATTTAACTGCTAAATCTAGTTTCAATGTCAAGTTAATGAAGAACCAAAGTGCAGTCAAAAAAGAAATGAGAAAATGCGTCACAAAAGCAGTACATAATGCATTAGGATTTCCTGCCCTATCCTCACCTTATCCTATCCTATTTTATTAATGTTTTATATGTATATATTATTTCTATGTGTTTCTTATGTTCCGATAGTGTTGTACGAAATGGTGTGTGGAAAAATAAATAAATAAATCATACAAGACAATAAAACAGACCTAATTAGATATATTATGACCTATACAAAGGAGTCTGGCATATAATCACTAAATACCACACCATAGAAGATAATGTGGAAGAAATAAGTAAGGAAGTAGATGGAGACCTTGCATATGCAATAAAAGAAAACTAAATAAGTATAGAAATTGTAAATTCATGTTCCATGTGCCATTAGGAGTGATTTTTTTCATATACGTCAGTGTATGGGATATATATAAATGATTTAATTGAGCGTACGGCTACGTGCTGACTATTTACTCAAAGGCTTTTTTTATGAATAAATAATTTTTGGACACTTCTCGTATTATTATAAGCATGACATACTGTAATTAACCAACTAAAGTAAACATCCTTATCTTATCCATTATTACTGAAATAACCATGATTGTGGTAATTAACATGAATTTATATAGACATTCATATTTTTTAATATTTTTTGGTCATACTACCAGAGAAACATATTAAAATTAAGCAACAAATTTAAATATATTTGGCCTCTGTATTACACATAACTATGGCCGGTCTAAGCAACACAAGCCACTTGAGACCCCAAGCTGAAAAAGTTGCATATAGTGTGTATCACAATTAGTAGCAGAAACTGACTTTGGTGCAATTTTTCATGGGGAAAGTGGCAAGTGGGGAGTGGTGGCAGGACAGGGGGGGAGGGGTGGGGGGGGGGGGGGGTGTTGCCATATGATAAGTCACTTGTTTGGAAAATTGTTCTCAAACTGGCCCTGTATATAACTGTGTTTAAATGAAGATAATTATCTGTTGGGAACATAGGATAGTATAGAAGAAAAGATTATTCTGTATGAATAAAACTTGTTCTGTCTTATGTCAGATTCTGTGTTATGGGGGAAATAACTAACAAATTTTTGTGACAACAAACTGAACATTCCCTGAGCCACTGAGAGCTTAAGTGATAAGTAAATGAAAGTAATTTTTTGTTGTTGTGGGCTTAACTGTTGTTTTCATAATGCATGCATTATTTATAAATAATTTCATTAGTGAATAATGTTGTGAAGATGTGGGTAGAATGCCTAATTTCTTGAAGAGGTACTTGTAAGACAAAATCCAGATTCATGGGTTTGTTGGTAATGGGGTGTTATCTTTTTTCTTTGCTGAATATTTCTATTTGAGAAGGAAGACTGTGTTTGCAGAGAATCACATTCTATTTCTCTGAAACACATTAGACACAATTCCTTCTGCCCCTGTTATGGGTTTAACTGTAATACTTTTCATTCATCTGCCAAAATACCAACCCTCATTGAACAAGTCATTGAGAGATGCGGGACTAGACTTCAAATTGAAAACTGTGGAAATCTATTGGTGATATTTCTAATTTCCCTAGAGTATTATGTGCTTCCTGCACTGTTTTAATTATTTAAAGTGACTTTTTGCCTCCTTTTTGTTAATTATGATTCAAAATAGCTGTTAGTGGCAACATTCAAAATAGCTGTTAATGACAACGTAAATCTTTTTCTTGGAGAATATAGTGAGCCACATCATCATAAGCTTAGGTTAGATCACAAAAGTAGCATTTGATAATTTTTTTTTTTAATTTAGAGCTTGAATATTTCGTGCATAAATGTAGAAATGGCATACCAGTTGAACAACTCTCCTGGATTTAAAATTGTGACATAATAAGTACATTATTTTTACTTAAGTATGACACAGATCTTGGGCACATTACTTTATTTCTTGTTACATTTCTTACAAAAAGTACTTAAGAATGGCAATTTTAATCTCTCTGGACAAATGCAATTTTATATTCTTGCATTACATATGTCACTAATGGTGTGATGTAGGAAGTTAGAAATGCTAACCATAACTCTAATCAGTATTCCATTGATACTGTGCAAAGGTTTTTTAGAACGTCTACATTCTGTCAGTTTCTCAAAAAAATGTCAATGCTTCTTTCAATTACTTAATTTTTATGGAGTGACATTTCCAGTAGATTTCAAATTAAAATATTAGACTAAGTCTTCTCTACTACATTTAGGAAATTATAATTAAAAATACTTTCCACTTGTGATTTTCCATCCGCAGTATGACCATTCAGATTAAAGTGAAACCCCTATTTTACATTTTTGTGCATTCCAGACTTAAAAACTGCAGAATTGAGGAGGATGAAGAATTGAGGAAAATGTTAAACACCCTCACCCAAAATATTATCAAAAACACATTTAATTGGCATGTATGATTGAAAATCACAACCCTCTCCAATACTTTGTATAAAATCTGTCTAAGTGAAGGGAATTAAATGTACAATACAATGTTTATACAATAATTTGTGGTAATGAATTTCATCAGTTCTTAAAAAGTCACAGATGTGTAACAGCAAGTAAAAACTCATCAAAAAATTGAAATTGGTACCTAGTTACAAGGTAATCCAGCTGTTTTTCAACTTGCTATGACTACAAATTAAATGCTCAAAGCACACATTTTTGAGAGGTCATCCTTTGCGCTCACCGAGAAGAAATCAAACATTGCTGAACACGTTGAATTAAACCGAAAACATCACAGCAGCTAAGTAGTTAAACCATAAGCATACATGCCGACATCTGCTTGGTTACATACTTTGGCACAATTGCTGTTATTGTTTAATGCTTTTCTTATGAGCCACACTTCATATGCTCACTGTTAAGGCATTATTTTAGGCTTAATGAGAAAAACAGAGACTTGAAGAAATGCGTTTACTTTCCCAGCTGATGTTACAAAATTAGTAGTAGTCAGTTCAGTGAATTTCTGTATACTGTATAAGATGTAAATTTGCAAGAAAGCTCAGGTGCTACATTTTCAATTCATGCCCTCTAACACTGCTGCCAGTCTTTACGATGTACAGTGGTACAAAGTATATACATGAGTAGTGTATGTAGTTGTTGCAACTGCATCATGTCACATTGGAATACAGAAGTCTTTAAAATGTGCTATCGCAAAACCCTTGTTCTATTTCTGTGTGACAACTCTGTCATAGCACATCATCTGCATGAAAAGTAAATTTTCAGCACTTAATAAAATGCTTTCACCCGTACCTGCAATGCTATCACTGAAGGGCCACTCCCCTCTCCATACATCCAGTAGGTGAGCTCATTTTACACATGTTACTGTGGTGTGGTGGCTTTCTGGTTATTGGGTGACTTAACAAATCGCCAGTCAATAACAGTTCACCAGCCACAAGTGGGCGACATTTCCTCAATTATGACCAAGTATATTCATGGAGACTCAGTGTCTGAATTTAAAAGGTTGATGATTGATATTGTTGATGAATACAGTACATAAGAAATAAATGCAAAAAGATGAGACTGAGTTATAAATGGCGGCTGAACCCCTGCATCACATATTTGCTCAGCCAGGCACACTTCACATCGACTGTCTTGTTCTTCTATTACCACTGCAAACCTAGCAGTAGTTGTATCATAATTGTACAATGAAGCTAAATGCTGCAAATTGTGTCGGCAACACCGCTCATGGATTGCATCAGCGTTTCCTCTTTCATATCTCCCCTCTCCACAACAGCCTAAAATATTCCCTTAATTCCACCACTATCCTTGGTGCGAACCATCTGTCTTTTGAACCACTTAGCACTTGTTCAGTCACATAAATGTCAGTGGGAAGCCAATGGGACAAAGTCAAGCAAGAAATTGAGTAAGAACGTGAGATAAACCTTCCTAGGAAGAAATGTAAAATCAGGGAATTTTTAGCATTGATCTTATGGGATCTTCACAGGGTCTATGAATTTATGGTGTAGAATCATGTAAAATATAAAAGCAGATAATGTAAAATTGAAGTTCCACTGTAATGGCAACACTGTCTTCTATAATTTCTGGTTTTATTGTCCCTTGCTTTACTACATTTCACATGTTTTTGATTTTATTACCAGCGTAATTAAGTCTAGTATAGATGTGTATATTTTTTCATTATTTGTATTAGTATTTATATTTTTTCATTATTTGTATTAATATTTTGCAGTACGTTTTATTGGCTGCAACTGATATAGGTTTTTTATATGTCCTGTTGATTATATAAATTTCTATGTTGGCTAATTTTTTTTACTTCCTATAGTTGTTTATCTCTCTCTCTCTCTCTCTCTATTTTGGGAGGGGGAACTACTTACAGTTATTAGCATAAAAATCACATGTATTTAATGTCACATTAGCGTCTCCTTCTATGCTGCTCTTATTCTTCCTATTTTTTATTGTTCTTCAACATTTCAATGTGGTGACATTAATAAGTGTTTCTCTTTTGCATGGACATCCCTTGGAGCTGTTTGGTACTACATTGTTTATTGTCATTGTTTGTCAGTCATGTATGACAAGGGGGAAACAATATTTTTTCACTGTGAAATCCAACAACAGAAACAGGATAGATTGCTACTCACCGTAAAGATGGCCACTGAATTGCAGACAGGCCCAACGGAAACACTGTTACACATTACTGCTTTCAACTGAAGCTTCCTTCAGGGGCAGGGGGGAGTGTGACCACCATGACAGCATATCTGACCAAGCTGCTGCTGCTGGTGGTAGCAGTCTGTGCACATGAGGTTTGCTTGCTTTTGTCTATCGTATTTTGTCTGTCGTATGTGTGTGTGTGTGTTTTCTTTGCTGAAGAAGGCTTTGGCTGAAAGCTCTTTCATTGTGCCTGTCTGCAACTCAGTAGGTCATCGTTTCAGTGCGTAGTAATGTATCCTTTTCCTGATATTAATATAATAGAGGGAAACATTCCATGTGGGAAAAATATATCTAAAAACAAAGATGATGTGACTTACCAAACGAAAGTGCTGGCAGGTCGATAGACACACAAACAAACACAAACATACACACAAAATTCAAGCTTTTGCAACCAATGGTTGCTTCATAAGGAAAGAGGGAAGGAGAGGGAAAGACGAAAGGATGTGGGTTTTAAGGGACAGGGTAAGGAGTCATTCCAATCCCGGGAGCGGAAAGAGTTACCTTAGGGGGAAAAAAGGACAGGTACACACTCGCACGCACACACACACATATCCATCCGCACATACACAGACACAAGCAGACATATTCTTGGCCTATCTGCCATCAAAAACCTTGGAGCTCCCCCCCCCCCCCCCCCCTTTTCGTGTCTCGCAGTAATCCACATGTACATCTATCTAATGCCTATTGAACAGCTCTCAGTTTTCGATGGTCTTCTTAAATTAAAAATCCATGCATGATAAGGACACAACATTTAAGGTTAGGATAAGCTTCAAGAGACTTTCTTATAAAAATTTACAAATGTCTGCTTGTGTCTGTGTATGTGTGGATGGATATGTGTGTGTGCGCGCGAGTGTATACCTGTCCTTTTTTCCCCCTAAGGTAAGTCTTTCCACTCCCGGGATTGGAATGACTCCTTACCCTCTCCCTTAAAACCCACATCCTTTCGTCTTTCCCTCTCCTTCCCTCTTTCCTGATGAAGCAACCGCTGGTTGCGAAAGCTTGAATTTTGTGTGTATGTTTGTGTTTGTTTGTGTGTCTATCAACCTGCCAGCACTTTCGTTTGGTAAGTCACATCATCTTTGCTTTTAGATATACTTTTCCTGATATTGTTTTTCAATGTGAGCATTGCCTACTAAATTTATCAGTATTAATTAGTAGCTTATGCACATGAGTTGGAAAGTTCACTACTGAAATCCAATTGCAGCTGTCAATTAACATTATTTTATTGTTCATTCTGTCAGAATTTTTCAAGACATTTACACTGAAATCTCTACAAACTGTCAGCTATTTTCTCTCATCTGATAAGTAACTCAACAATAATTTTACATTTCCCATAAAAAGTTGAAAGTTTACCAGTCATGTGTTGTATACCCTTACAATTATAAGTAACATATTAGTCAGTAACAACCCACTATCATTTACATAAAAATTTCTTTTTTTACATTGTGTTTATGTTCATGAAATCTTTGCCATGTTGTCCTTATGTGAAGCTGATGTTAGCCTGTAACAACTTTCTTAAACTCCTCTAACCCTAACACCACACAGGGTTCTGATATGCACAAAACATCGACCCTTCAGAATTCTGCAAATCTTCTAATCAAATGAGAAGCTAACTTAGATTGGTTTTGAGTTCTCCGATATTGTTCCAAAAGAAAAAACCAACTTTATTTTTAAGAAAACTCTAAGGAATTTTGTCAGTCTGTTCAGTTCTAATTTTTTATAAGAAAGTCTCTTGAACCTTATCCTAACCTTAAATGTTGTGTCCTTATCATGCATGGATTTTTAATTTAAGAAGACCATCGAAAACTGAGAGCTGTTCAATAGGCATTAGATAGATGTACATGGGGATTACTGCGAGACACGAAGAGGGGGGCGGGGAGGGGGGGGGGGGCTCCAAGGTTTTTGATGGCAGATAGGCCAAGAATATTTGATCTAGAATTCCAAGAGAGATGACAAAACTAACAAAACCACCTAATTAAGGTGGGCAAATGACATCAGAAAACATACAGGAGCAACCTGGGTGTACATAGCTGAAGACTGTAACCCATGGGAAAGTTTGTAGCGAATCTGTATCCAACAGTGGACGTCAGATGACGATGATGATGAATTGATGAATGAAAAATGATACCAGGTTCTGCTTGATACTGTAGGTAACTAAAACCTGAACTAATTTCAAAGAAAATTCATAATAAAACTAGGACATTTCAGTGAAATAATTTGTGATGCAGATCAGTTCAGTTCATACAGGGTGTTTCAAAAATGACTGGTATATTTGAAACTGCAATAAAAACTAAACGAGCAGCGATAGAAATACACCGTTTGTTGCAATATGCTTGGGACAACAGTACATTTTCAGGCGGACAAACTTTCAAAATTACAGTAGTTACAATTTTCAACAACAGATGGCGCTGCAAGTGATGTGAAAGATATAGAAGACAACGCAGTCTGTGAGTGCGCCATTCTCTACGTCGTCTTTCTGCTGTAAGCGTGCGCTGTTCACAACGTGCAAGTGTGCTGTGGACAACATGGTTTATTCCTTAGAACAGAGGATTTTTCTGGTGTTGGAATTCCACCGCCTAGAACACAGTGTTGTTGCAACAAGACGAAGTTTTCAACGGAGGTTTAATGTAACCAAAGGACCGAAAAGCGATACAATAAAGGATCTGTTTGAAAAATTTCAACGGACTGGGAACGTGACGGATGAACGTGCTGGAAAGGTAGGGCGACTGCGTACGGCAACCACAGAGGGCAATGCGCAGCTAGTGCAGCAGGTGATCCAACAGCAGCCTCGGGTTTCCGTTCGCCATGTTGCAGCTGCAGTCCAAATGACACCATCGTCCGCGTATCGTCTCATGCGCCAGAGTTTACACCTCTATCCATACAAAATTCAAACGTGGCAAGCCCTCAGCACCGCTACCATTGCTGCATGAGAGACATTCGCTAACGATATAGTGCACAGGATTGATGACGGCGATATGCATGTGGGCAGCATATGGTTTACTGACGAAGCTTATTTTTACCTGGGCGGCTTCGTCAATAAACAGAACTGGCGCATATGGGGAACCGAAAAGCCCCATGTTGCAGTCCCATCGTCCCTGCATCCTCAAAAAGTACTGGTCTGGGCTGCCATTTCTTCCAAAGGAATCATTGGCCCATTTTTCAGATCCGAAACGATTACTGCATCTCGCTATCTGGACATTCTTCGTGAATTTGTGGTGGTACAAACTGCCTTAGACGACACTGCAAACACCTCGTGGTTTATGCAAGATGGTGCCCGGCCACATCGCACGGCCGACGTCTTTAATTTCCTGAATGAATATTTCGATGATCGTGTGATTGCTTTGGGCTATCCGAAACATACAGGAGGCGGCGTGGATTGGCCTCCCTATTCGCCAGACATGAACCCCTGTGACTTCTTTCTGTGGGGACACGTGAAAGACCAGGTGTACCGCCAGAATCCAGAAACAATTGAACAGCTGAAGCAGTACATCTCATCTGCATGTGAAGCCATTCCGCCAGACACATTGTCAAAGGTTTTGGGTAATTTCATTCAGAGACTACGCCATATTATTGCTACGCATGGTGGATATGTGGAAAATATCGTACTATAGAGTTTCCCAGACCGCAGCGCCATCTGTTGTTGACAATTGTAACTACTGTAATTTCGAAAGTTTGTCTGCCTGAAAATGTACTGTTGTCCCAAGCATATTGCAACAAACGGTGTATTTCTATCGCTGCTCGTTTAGTTTGTATTGCCGTTTCAAATATACCGGTCATTTTTGAAACACCCTGTAGAATGAGTTGTGACAACATTAATCAAATTCATAAATGGTGAAACATCACCATTTTCAGTAATAGTTGATGTTGTTAACACTTACAATACAGGCAACACACAACTAGCCACGGGAAAATATATTCAGTTTCATCAAGCAGTAAGGAAATCGTTAGTAAGATTATGCAGACTTAACTGAATTGTTTGTGGAGAATTTTCTTTCTGGTAGTACTGATCAAGAGTATTGAAAGTTATAAGTATACATCTTTCAGTTACTTCCCAGAGTAAAGTTACAAATGTTGGATGAAGGCCGTAGTGCAATAACCACTGACAATTTTTTCTCAGGCATAAATACTTTCATTGGTTAAGATGCAAAAGTGATGGGAAATTGCGTATATGACTTAAATGGTCAAATCTTCACAATGCAGCCTGTCATGTAGTTAGGTTCAGATCATAAAAAATAACACACAAAATGAATTTAATCAATGATTTGATGACAAACTTCTGATAAAAGTTATTGAAAGAACACTTGCAATATAATTGCAAAGCAACCAGTATAAATGAAATGTGCTCTTTCAACACAGAGGATAAAATTATGCAGAAAAAGGGCCAAAGTATGGACAGCATTTGAGATAAACCCCTCAACTCTAGAAGAAAAAACTCTAGCTAATACAGAGGACAAACTGTAATGAGGAGTAAATACATCATTACCAATACTATTGTCAAACCACATAGTGTGTTACCATGAATGGAGTTCCATTAAATTAGCACTGAGACACTTCAAGAATGAATCAGAACCAATCAACCCTCTGTGGCATTGAATCTAAAGTAACAGATTTGTTTATCCAGCAAGAATAAGCACTAACAATACTATGTAAAGCAGATAACTGCACATCTTGTAGAGACTTCTTCAAAAATATTGGAATGCTTGTACTTACTTCCCAGCACATGTACTCCTTAATGGTATATTTTGTTAATAATTGTTGAATTGTAGTTTACAGAATGACAATATAAGAAAGAAAAATTATTTCCGTGTAGACTTCGCCTCCTTCAGAGAGACAGATTGAACATAATTTAATAGATAAATTCAAAAATTTACTTATCAGCTGTCTTGGTACATTCCTGTAAAATATTTGTGATGATATCCTTCACTTCTTAATGTGTACTGATTATGTGTCTGCTACTCTCTAATTGCTTTGTTTTCAAGAGCTAAAATTTATGTCTCTTGTACCCATTGCTCCATTCGTGCCAGTCTGATGTAATATAACTGCTGATATCAGGATTTAGGGCACAAAGCGGTAGACTACTAACAAGCTTGAAATGAAGGTAATGTACGGAGGGATGGAAATCTTTATTACCAAATGCTGGAAGAGAATGACGAAGACAAGCTGCAGGCAAGTGCTATGAATAATGTCAGAAAGAGAAGAGGCACATCATGTGAGCGGAACAAATTATAAGGGATTATAAAAAAATAATACAGGAAATACAAAATCATAAAGAAATGACTTAAAAACAATGAAAGACAGCAAATTTTGCAAAGAGGAAAGAATCAGACATAAGGGAGCAAAAAAGTAATGCTTTGACCTAAGTAAGGCCAGAAGATAAAAAAAACTTGGGGTGGGAAGAACAAAGGAAGATATGTAAATGGATTAAAAAAAGAAAGTAAGTATAAGGTAACTGTAGATGGTTGGAATCAAAAGTATAAAGAGCTGTTTTACTTCTGTAATCAGAAGCATTTGGGAGGATATCATAATGTACTAGAATAAACAGTTTCCTTATAATTATTCTTTTTTTATTTTTTTATTTATCTTACAGCTCGAAACATGTATTTAACATGCATGGGCAATGTTACAGTAATTACATTTAGATTATTGATACACAATATATATAGATTACATGCTATTAAATAAAAGATCATTTAAGTATATTTAACATAGCATTCCTGAGGTCAAATCATGTCAGCACCATACTGTATGGGCACTTCAATATAAGCCATTTCTTTAACTCATTTTTAAAAATTCTACCAGAAAGCTGTTTCAGGTTGTTTGGCAGAGAATTATAAAATATTGCTCCCTTAATGAATGGGGTATTTGTTGTTAGATTCAATCTTCTGCTCACCGTATGAAAGTCTGGTTTGTGTCCTGTATCGTAATCATGGATTTCCATATTCCTGTTTGTCACTTTTTTGTCTTTTTTCACTAATAATATTGATTGAAACATATATACTGCATAGATAGTCATAATATTAAAATTAATAAACACTTTTTGCATGAAGTTCTGGGTCTTACTTTTGCCATAGTTCTTATTACTCTTTTCTGCAATACAAATACCCTTTTTATATTGTATTGGCTGCACCCACCCCACAATACAATTCCATAAGATAGATGGGGATACACCAACCCAAAATACACTATTTTTATTGCTTCAGTATCTAGATATTGAACTAATCTCCTTAGTAAATACAGATTAGATGTTATTTTACCACAGACATGATCTATTTGCCGATTCCACAAAAGTCTGTCATCTATATCTATCCCCAGAAATTTACATTCTGAACAGGTATTTTCCTGAATGTCCTCATTTACAATGGTATTTTTATTTGAGCCACTTGCTTAAAATAAATTAATTTAGTTTTGTTAATATTGACCCTCAGGTTTTCTTTTTCAAAATGTGTTTGTGCTTTTTCAACAAAATTCTGTACCACTGAATTTAGGCCATCATTACTACGTGCCCAGCAAACCCCAGAGGTGTCATCAGCATACATAGTAATACAATGACTGGTGTCTAATACTTTTGGGAAATCATTCATGTAGCAAATAAACAAGAAGGGGCCCAAGATAGAGCCCCGCAGCACACCAAAATTTATATTTCTTATCTTTGATCTTCTTTTTTTGATTACCTCTCCATTATCATACACAACTTCTGTGCATTGTTGTCTATCTTTAAGGTAAGATTCTATTAAAAGCAACAGTTTCCCACTGACACCATTACAAGCAAGTTTACTTAAAAGAGTGCCATGATGGACTCTGTCAAACGCTTTGGAAAGATCTAAAAACACTCCTCCTGTTTTGTAACCCTCATTTATTTTCTCCATCAGACAGTGTACACACTGTACTGCTGCAGATATGGTGCTCTGACCACTTCTAAAGCCATGTTGGAAATCTCCTATTGAGTTATTCATGTTATAGTGCTCGATTAAGATTTCTAGCGTTATTTTTTCAATTAATTTACCAAACACTGAGGTTGAGGCAACTGGTCTGTAGTTTTGTGGTTTCTTCGGAAACACACCTTCTTCAAGTACACAGTTTATTAGATGGACTAATGGTCTGGCTAACTCACCCTTGCATTTTTTCAGTAGAAAAGGAGAAAATTCATCCCATCAAGCTGATCTTTTACTTTTTAGGCTGTCAGTTAGCTGTGTTACGTCCTTGATGGTTACTGTAGGTAGCTTACAAGAGTCCCATTCCTTTTCCTTATCATATTTAAACTGCCTCTCCTGTTTGATGCAAGTATCATTTTCAATAGCTTCTATAAAGTAATCATTAAATATATTGCTAACTATATATGGATCAGAAAAAATTATCATTATGTATACTTAACTCTATATTATTAATTTTAGTTTTTGAATCAGTGGTCCTCATATCATTAACTACTGCCCAGCATGACTTTGAGACACAATCAGAATTTCTGATCTGTTTGCTAATATGTTCTACTTTCCTTCTCCTGGCTTCCATGCAATACTGATATTTATATTTTTTATAAGCCTCTTTATATAAATCAAGACTGGTTTCTCTGGTTTTCGTTTTTTCATCCAGTTTTACACATTTGACTACTGGTGGTTTATTTTTATTTACATTGATCTTCTTTGCCAGGATAGTAATATCTATATGTCTAGTTAAAATTTTTACAAATACTTCCCATTTGCTGTCAACTCCCCTTACTCTATAAACTGATTCCCAAGATTCTTGACCCAAAGTTTTCTTTAGCAAGGTTATGTTGTATTCAGAAAATAATTTTCTATTCTCATATTTTTTGTTTTGTTTAAGTTTATTAAGAAAACCAATCACTAATAATTGTCCTAGATGATCAGATATGTGCCTGTTTACAGTCTGCATTGACACAACATTTTCATAATTGGTCATTACATGATCTATGGAACTGCTGCTTGACTCAATTATTCTAGTGGGCACATGACCAAGTAGATCTTTAATAACATTGGATTGTATGCAGTCTTGTAAACCTTTGCATTCTTGCCTGTCGCTTTGTGTGTTTATATTAAAGTCCCCTAACATTATAATATACACTGTGTTGCCACCCTAGCTTAGCTTCCCCAATACACTATCCAGTGCTTCCAGGAAAACTTTGAGATTACCAGAAGGGGCTCGATATATACCTACCACAATAAGTGGGATGGATACAATCACTAAGTTAATTATCAGCGCTTCAAAATCTTTCTCAATACAATAATCATTAACCCATGATCCTTTTTCTACAGGACTTATTAGGTTACATTTCCTTACATAAGTAGCAACTCCCCCTCATTTATGTTCTGTTCTACAGAAAAACGATGTAAGATTATACTCCTCTAACTTATAATATTGAATATTATGGTTAGTTTTTTGATGCTATGTAACCACGATTACATGTGGAGCTAGATCTGTAACTAAGGCCTCAAATACATCGATTTTGTTACCCAAGCCCTCAATATTATAATGTAAAGATGATACGTTAGTACAATCATGAGAGTTTATATCCTTGTCAAGGTTAATATTATCAGACAAATTGAAAGTTTCTAACTTAGGAACACTGAGGGACTTTGTTCTCCTAAAAAATCAACACTCTTGACATTGCAGTGAGGAATTATTTCCATTTGCTTGCTCTGCAGGCATATATAATTATCACTTCCGTATTTCGTATGTATGACATCTGAGGTACAAGGTAGCAGATTTGAATTATTGCTTTTTGTTTCCTCAATAACTCTGTTGATGTCAGTTGCTAGAGTATTCTTACCTAGACCATTAAGATGTAGTCCATGTACAGTGAAGCTGGTTCTTTGATAACTGTTAAGGTCCAGCAGTCTCACATTTTTTAACTTGGAGCAGAAATGTTTTAATTTTTTATTTGTAGATTGGATTTCTTGGTTCACACATGACCATACTAACTGAGAACGTTTTAGTGGTCATCTTTATACAGAAACAATCTCGAAGTTTTAACTAATGGATACAATGCATACCCTTGGCTAAGATTGCTATAGGTGTTAGTGAAAGAGGTGGTAGATAAAGAGTAATTAATGTAAGGCTTGAAGAGCAACAGGAGAATGTGCAGAATATTACAAGTCAAAGTCTGCTTGAATGTAAAACAGAAGTTCAAATTGAACAATATGGATGGAAAGATGCACTCACTCTTCTCAAACTTGTAGCATCTCAGTCAAACTCTCAGGCTCCTTTTAAATCTCAACTCTCTGTAGCACTAATCAGTCCATGAGAAAATGTCATTCGGTCTTTCACTAAAGACTCCATTCATCAGGAAGAAACTTTGCAGATGTGGGGTGATTGAACTATACACTAACAGACTAACCTTATTTGTGAGCTATCAAGACAATAATTTCAGTAAATTTTTTGGCATATCAGTAGCAGAAGCACAATTGTTTTATAAGCTGTGCCATGCCAAGAATATGATTAATTATTTATACAAGAGATGCTCAGGATCAACCATGTATACAACCAGAAGTTTCAGAAATGATGTTAGTTCTTGAAAGAGCACATGCACAGAATGGAAGGGCAATTCTTGTGAAACCAGGTCTCCAATTCAGCAGTATTCATCACACAGAAGAAGACAGCAGACACATTATGCCTGTGGAGTTTAGTGTCATTATGGATAATTCACTGTACTGTCCTCAATACAAGGACTTCCCTTCCTCTTCTCCCAATAGCTCTTATAGACATAAATATGCAGTAGTGCTACAGACAATGTCAGAAACATAAGGTGTATTTGTTTTAACTTGAGACAGCTAAAAAAAAAAAAGAAAGAAAGAAAGAAAGAAAGAAAAAAAATGCGTTATTTGGAAAACAAATGTTCTAGGTGAAAAGTTAATAGTACTAAGGGGGCAAGACGGCAGAGGGGGGGGGGGGGGAGGGGGGGGGAAGAACATCTGACTGTGCTACAACCGGCCAACCTCTAACTACTTTAGGATATTTAAACCAATAAATATATACAGTTTACTCAAACCATTGTTTCCCATTCATGGTAGATGCCTAGTAATCAACAAATAACAAGTGTGTCTGCTTTTGCAATTAAGAAGCACACATTTGATTTTACATTTCATTTCCAATGTAAATGTAAATTTTTGCGCAGATGTTACTTGAAGGTTGTACAGTGCAAATAATATGGCTAGGCATTGACATTTCTGGCAAGTAAGCTACGTGTATGGTAATATAGTCTTCTGTTCCCTTTAAGGATGATTGTGGTGAGTCACCAAACCATTGGAATGCTTAATTTTGGTGGCCAACCTCAAACCCTGCCATAACAGTGACTGATTTTTGTGTGTGTTTCCATCCTAGCACCGTAATTCTCGCGCTGGGCACTGCACATTTACTGGCAGAATACAAACTCAACCATTGTAATAAGGTAAAATGTCTGTGAAGTGATAGTGAGAGGCACATCTGTCCTGGTTACTCACAAAATCGACCAGCCCAGTGGTTTGAAGCAAGGTGTGTCACAAAAATCGAACACCTCAATGGTGAAAGGCAAGGTGACTCACTGAAATCAAGCACCCCAATGGTGAGAGATGAGGGGAATCATCAAACAGAAAACTATTACATCAGCATTGATGTTCCTGGAACATGCTAAAAGTAGTTTCTAACCAGACACTGAAATGGCGAGCCATATTGTACTGTACAGTCAAATTTGAAATGCTGAAGTAAATTTCAAATCTAAATATCACCCATAAGTACACAAAGGATGCAAACTAAAAACTGTATATAGTTTTCGATGCAGAATTCAAATATGCAATGAAAATGAGGTGTTCCCATTTGAAAATATAAAAGTTGACCCTGCCCATGCAGGAGGGTTAACTAGGAGGAGGCCAGTTGTAGCTCAGACAGATGTTCCTTTTACTAATATTAACTTTTTATCTAGAACATTTTTTTTCATATGATGCAGTGTTTTTGAGATATTGAGTTGCCTCAAGTTAAAACAAACTGGGAAAGAAAATGTCCCATTGGGCACTGAAATCTGACCATATGCCTGTGAACTAATTTCTGATAATCTATAATGATCAAATCTAACTTTGATTTCTGTGGCCAAAAAGCTTGAACATATCATAAAATCTTCATTAATTGACACTTGAGTCAAGTAAATTGCTGTTACAAATTATGTGAACACAGTCATTCATAAAAAAATTATTCTTTTTAGTAAATGAAGCTGTATTTTGTGAATAACTTTCATTTTCTCACATAAGTTATTTTTATTATGCCAAGTATTCAAGCTTAGAAACTACATGTAAATTACCTAACACAGTTGTTGGTAATTAATTCATATTTTCAAACAATTCTATCCAATACATCCCTTAGGTTAGAGGATGTTTTGGTAATAGTGATCATATTGTTCCATCCATACCGGTCAGTTTGACTCTTTATGTTCCAGCTTTTTAACTGGATACCTTGGTTGTCATTATGGACAGGCATGTAAACTACTACAGAATCATGAAGAATGGCAATCAGTGTGAGAGATATCAGCATTGTTTTCATGTGGGATGTAGCAATATAACCTACATCTGGAATGATGCTGAACACTTCTGGAGGTGCAGTGGCCAACATCCATACAATATTCATTGTCAATAGTTGGATAAATAAATAAAAACACTGTCACAACTGCTACACAATACTGGATAAAGAACAGCTTATCTTGAAACTTTGAGCTGATTTGATTGTGCTGCAAGAATATTTAGCAATTTTGTGAGCTCCAGTAAGCAGTGATAATGTTAGGGTTAGAGTAGAAGATTGGATTACATTCAAGTCTTCCAAATCAGTGAAAGATGCTGCAAGTCTGATAGGGTTTTTTCACTCATTCATCAAGTTTCATAGATCCCATCGAAAACGAGAACCTTCAAGGATGTAGAAAGAGTGAAGGTACATATTAAAAAACACAATTAAATCATATAAACTTAATCTGCATACTGTATGAACAGTTAACTGTCACTGTATTAATTAGATCTGTTCTTGCTTATATTATCTAAATGCTAAATTGAGTAAATTAGAAAGGAAGCTGCTACTTTGACAAAAGTTGCTGTCTCCTCATTGTACTATATAGCTTCTGTACCTGTTGCTGCTGTTACTAGCTTAATTATTGGATTACAGTGGTATTTCTGAAAGTAATAATTTTCTACATCTGTAAATACTAAGTTCTATTTTCAGTACATAACTACTTATCGTACAGCTTTATAAAAAACAATACTACATGTCACGTAGGTAACAAACTTTTCAGTTCTTGAATCTAGACATTCAGAAAATTTTTATAAATAGTGGCCAATGAGATATTTTTGTAATTTTGTTTTGAATTGCTAAGGATAGACAAGGAGGTAAAGTCTACATGAAAATTATTTGTGTGTCTTGTAATCTGACTGTGTAAATCATAGATCAAATGAAATTGACTATTGTTACCATCAATAAAAAGCGTTAAGGAGTAAATGTATTTGGAACTGATGTAAGAATTCCAAGATTCTTATAAATGCTTCTGAAATATGTTCAGTGATCTATGTTACACAATATTCTTACTACTCACTTTTTCTGCATAAACACATTATTTATTTTTGTACACTGCTCCAGAATATAATTCCATAAGACAACATGGATTGGATATATACAAAATAAGCCAATACTATTATATTTTGGTCAACACAATGAGAGATGATTCTAAGAGCATAACATGCTGAACTCTAGCCATCTCCAATAGCTTCAAAGATTTGGGTACTAAGGACAAAAGCATCAGACAGTGCAAGAAGTCCAGAAATATTCCTATTGCACAGAGCATACATTTTTATGGCGGAATTGTTTGCCATTGTGAGACAAAGTGTTTTGGCCATCCTGCAATCTCTTAGCATGGTTCTAGGACAAACTGATAAATCTGCCCCAGTGTCTTCTAGGTACTTCATGCCCCCACCCCTTCTGTCACGTACAGACTCTTTGATATAGTGCTGCATGCGGGTGCATCTAAGCTGGTCACAGCCGGCATATGGGTGTGAGCAAGGGGCGTGGCACTTGGTCACTTCATTGCCGAAATAGATGTGGTACCATCAGACTTTGACATCAGAGGGGTACTGTGAAAATGGCTGCTGCTGTGTTACTGACTGTGTGAGCCACACCACTTGTCACCTCGTCTGCTGGCACTGCGATGCCTGCTGCCCTCTTGGTGTAAGCGTGCCAACTGGTTGACCAGTGTGCTGAGTGCTGCCACCAGGGTGGCCAATTTCTGATGAGGTGCTGCAGGTCAGTGTTCATTGCTGGGGCTGTGGGAGGCTTTTGTTGCTGCGGAGTGAAGGTGGCTGGTGGGGGTAAGGGGCCATAGGCAGCTGCGGATGCCATGCTTGGCACTAATTGCCAGCGCATTGTGCACCCTGACCACCAGTCCCGGTAGCTCCCAATTGTATGTTGGTCTGTGTTGCTATGACTGCTTGCACCTGAGCCGGGAAGCTGCACACCCAGATAGCATGCAACAGTGAATCTGGGACCGTATCTGACTGTGAAAGGCTCTGCAGGTGGTGCAGAAACAACAAAGGCCTCTGGTCACTGCATTCTTCTTGGCACAACAGTTGCTGTGTTCACTGGCTACTTGGATGACAAAATGCAGTGTATCAGCTCTTTGTTAAGCTGTTTGTGGGAGAACTTCATCATTGGGGCAGTTATTGTGTCCCGTACATTGGCCATGTGATTCTGGTCCAGATGCCTAATGACATGTCCAAATTTTGCTAGTTCACATATGATATTATTGCTTAGGAAAACCATCTCCACTTGGCTAAACCACATGAACGGGTCACGGGGCCGAAAGGGGGGCAACCTAACCAACACATGCCCAGTGCTGGTTGCTGCCCCAGCGGCAGCAGAGGGCAGCAGTGTGGTACTGTTTTTCATATGCAAATTTTCATGGGCTGGCTCTGGGTAGGCAGAGTCTGTGCACGTGGTTTGTGTCTGCAGCTCATTTTCCAGGAACTGAATACATGCCAACAGCTCCTCTAGTGCCTTTGGAGATCCTCCATGGTCACAATTATCCTACTGTTCTAAGTCCTCACACAAGAGTGGACACACTGAAATTATTGAGACACGCACAAAGGAAATACACACAACAGGAATAATGTTTAAGACCCAAATGTTGTCTGCATGGACTATGGGAGAGCACAGAAACACTCAAAAGTGTACGCACGTACATTTCCTGGTCACTCATGCCAATTGAGTCTATCATCACGTGTCTTTGTCTACCAATAACCATGTCAAAGTCACCATGAACCATGCAATGAGTGGTTTTTCCCACTTTCAGAACTGTCGTACTGTGAGCTTTGTGAGATCTAGGTGAACAGCTCAACCACTGATCCCTGGAGGGTACACACTTCTCAGTGGTCAGGCATGGAGTGCAGCCTAATGGTCACAGAAAGACAGACATGACCAGCCGAGCATGCGAATGGCCTCCCATCTCAAGGATATCATTTAATTTGCAGGCGCAAGAAACATGATGAATGAGAGACAGCTGTCCAGCTTGTGTATGTGATGGTGGGGAGCATGTGTTGAGTTCAGTCCACATGGATTGCAGCTCATGAGATCAAAGAACAGTGTGAACATCTGTGTAATATCGGCTGCTATCTCACACTGCTGTCTCTCTTTATGTTCTGCATGCTCATGGGCAGAGCATCGTTGCCAAGCTTTGGCCTAATGGTACTTCTGTAGGGGAGCAGGCAAATGTCGGCCCACTGGCTGTGTCATATACAATTGCTGTGCTGCCATCTACAGATGTGGTAATGGTTCCCACAACAAGTGACTAAGATGGTGTCTTTTTTTCATTATACGTCACAGTTCCCAGAGTCTTAAGTTCTGCAGTTGTGATCTGATTATCTCTTTTTGGTATTAATTATAAGGATTTGACTGAATTTATTTTCTTGTTTTATTCATAAATGTTTCAGTATAACTGAAGGTAAGTTGCTACTGAAATGACTATGTTATTGTCATGTTGTGTTATGCTGTAAACATGAGTTTACTAAACAGTTGCAGTTCATGCAGTAAGTACCCCTAACAACACAGTTCGTAGCACATAAAGAAGATGACATGGTTGGTCATTTAAATATTGTGCGTAAAGTGGAATAAAGAACTTGGCCTAATGAAGCTTTAGCAGGAAGTTTATAGTTTTGCCGCTACAGGAACAATTATTTTTTACCTAGTGCACAGATAATTCTTTTTAATGTTTTTCTTCAATATTCTGCATAACGAATTCTTTACTTACTAAAGAGATTAAAGCTTATTTGGCATTTTGTGGCATTAGATCATCATGTATTTCGTATTATTGATGGCTCAGAGTATTGAGAAATATTTCCAAAAGTCTATATCATACTTAGGCCTGATTTGCTCATTAATAACTTAATGTCTCAAATTTCAGGTGCAGAAACAGCCCTAGAGAGATGTTACATAAAAAGCCATTTTCAGGACTTACAGCAGTTTCTTCCTGTATTTAGATGTGAAGAATGTGGGAAATCGTACAGGCATCAGAAAAGCTTATCAAGGCACAAGAGACTGGAATGTGGAAAGCAACCTTCATTCTTTTGTCCTAGTTGTTCTTATGTTACAAGCCAAAGATCTAATCTCCTGAGACATATACATTCTTTACATGCAAATAACTGAGTTTATACTACTTTATATTATGCAGCTGTATATGTATGTGTAAAAGAGAGCATGTTTATGCTCACATGTGCACACATTTGTGCTTGTAGTGTTTTCATTATTCAGTTATCAGTTTTACCACATGTTAATGATACAAAAGTTTTTATGTGGAATAAGTATCCATTATTTCAATATATGGGGTAAATCAGAACTTCACTGACAAACTTTCAGAGATTGTTCAGGGACACCTTATGAATATTTTGGAATAAAGGACCCAAGGTCCCCATCAGCTTGTTGTAATTATGATTTATTCAGTTTGTTACCACAATCTTGTAATACTTAATACCCAAAATGAAAAATACACAGTACAGAGTAATTGCATGTGAGGCGATTTCTGTCACAGTGGGAGCAGCTCAGCATAGTGTGTTGTGTCCCTCTTCCACTACACTCAGTGAACCCATAATGTATATTGGCCAAATCTTCAACAATAAACCTGTCCATACTGCTTTATATCACTGTTAACATATGGCTAACACTGCAGGTAAACAAACCTGAGACAGAACCATGCAGTACGGAATGCAAGCTTGAGGGCAAAGAGCCAAGCGGGCATTATTGTTGTCAACAGCAAGTACTGTGACTGAATGGAACAAGCTCATTTTCAAACAAGAGACACAGTGCATACCATCAATATTTGCACTGTTGTACACTGTTTTCAGTGCAATACAGAAACAAAGCTGATTGCTGAAAGATGCCAAATGAAATGTGATTAACTCTATAATGAGCCACCCTGAGACCATGGGTCCCCAGTACCTAAACATTCAGATGATATCCCTGAACAACATCTGAAACTTTGTCAATGAAGTTTTGGTTCACTGTATTATGGGTAATATTATAGGTAGTTTTTGATTTAATAGAGATACTTTAAATATCTTTTTGTATTATTATTAAGATTGGTTGCCATCATTAGAGTGTTAATATTGTTGCAGTTCATGTTACTTGCCTCTTACTGAATGCAAACATTTGATGTAGTACAAATTGTTTAGATATGCAGACTTACTGTATATGATAATGCAATAATAGAAGCATTATTTGCAAACTGATCATGGATTGTTTTTATGGAGTAAATCATACTATTCCATATAATATAATGTGTCATGGCTGTGTAAAAAGTATAGTATGCCACACTGAATAAAAATGCAGTAGTATAAAGATGATGAAAATAACAGCTGTGGAAAATTTGACTAATGAAGACCAATGTTATATTATGTCATATCTAGAAACTGGTGTAAAGAAAGGGCACTCGGTAATAAGGGCATGTGTCCTGAGACAAGCTACAAAAATCATTCACTATTTAGTCACTGAGTGTTCATGTTTTAAAAATTCCACGAGAGAGAAAGTAAGTCCCAAGAGCAACAGGCTCCTGGGGCTGAATTTTATTTGGTACCAGCAGGAAAATTTGGTTGAGAGAACTATTTGTCTTAGATTTTAAATCATTTTATAGAAAACTCTTCATGTAACTTGTCAGCAAAATCCACAACTTTGACTTATCTTTGAAGTGCAAAACAAATGAAACCTTTCTTTGTAGGAAGATAACAACTTACGGTATATTGTAAGGTACAGTTTGCATTCTGTAGGAGTTGATTGTGACTATAAAATGTTGACAGTATACACGTTGGGGTGGGGTGGGGGGGTGGTGGTGGGGGGTGGGGAGGGGGGTGGTGGGGGGAAGGATCTTTCATTTAAAATATTTATTCTACACAGTCATATGAACATCTTCAGATCTAACAGTAATACAAACAAACATTAATAAGTATCTATTGAAATAGATAATATACACTCCTGGAAATTGAAATAAGAACACCGTGAATTCATTGTCCCAGTAAGGGGAAACTTTATTGACACATTCCTGGGGTCAGATACATCACATGATCACACTGACAGAACCACAGGCACATAGACACAGGCAACAGAGCATGCACAATGTCGGCACTGGTACAGTGTATATCCACCTTTCGCAGCAATGCAGGCTGCTATTCTCCTATGGAGATGATCGTAGAGATGCTGGATGTAGTCCTGTGGAACGGCTTGCCATGCCATTTCCACCTGGCGCCTCAGTTGGACCAGCGTTCGTGCTGGACGTGCAGACCGCGTGAGACGACGCTTCATCCAGTCCCAAACATGCTCAATGGGGGACAGATCCGGAGATCTTGCTGGCCAGGGTAGTTGACTTACACCTTCTAGAGCACGTTGGGTGGCACGGGATACATGCGGACGTGCATTGTCCTGTTGGAACAGCAAATTCCCTTGCCGGTTTAGGAATGGTAGAACGATGGGTTCGATGACGGTTTGGATGTACCGTGCACTATTCAGTGTCCCCTCGACGATCACCAGTGGTGTACGGCCAGTGTGGGAGATCGCTCCCCACACCATGATGCCGGGTGTTGGCCCTGTGTGCCTCGGTCGTATGCAGTCCTGATTGTGGCGCTCACCTGCACGGTGCCAAACACGCATACGACCATCATTGGCACCAAGGCAGAAGCAACTCTCATCGCTGAAGACGACACGTCTCCATTCGTCCCTCCATTCACGCCTGTCGTGACACCACTGGAGGCGGGCTGCATGATGTTGGGGCGTGAGTGGAAGACGGCCTAACGGTGTGCGGGACCGTAGCCCAGCTTCATGGAGACGGTTGCGAATGGTCCTCGCCGATACCCCAGGAGCAACAGTGTCCCTAATTTGCTGGGAAGTGGCGGTGCGGTCCCCTACGGCACTGTGTAGGATCCTACGGTCTTGGCGTGCATCCGTGCGTCGCTGCGGTCCGGTCCCAGGTCGACGGGCACGTGCACCTTCCGACGACCACTGGCGACAACATCGATGTACTGTGGAGACCTCACGCCCCACGTGTTGAGCAATTCGGCGATACGTCCACCCGGCCTCCCGCATGCCCACTATACGCCCTCGCTCAAAGTCCGTCAACTGCACATACGGTTCACGTCCACGCTGTCGCGGCATGCTACCAGTGTTAAAGACTGCGATGGAGCTCCGTATGCCACGGCAAACTGGCTGACACTGACGGCGGCGGTGCACAAATGCTGCGCAGCTAGCGCCATTCGACGGCCAACACCGCGGTTCCTGGTGTGTCCGCTGTGTCGTGCGTGTGATCATTGCTTGTACAGCCCTCTCGCAGTGTCCGGAGCAAGTATGGTGGGTCTGACACACCGGTGTCAATGTGTTCTTTTTTCCATTTCCAGGAGTGTATATGAAAATATTTAAAACTGTACCTGGTTAATAACAAGTTGGGAAATTCAAACTTTCTTCTTCCCTCCTTTTCTCTCTCTCTCTCTCTCTTCTCTCTCTCTCTCTCTCTCTCTCTCTCTCTCTCTTTCTCTCTCTCTGTCCCTCTCCCTCTCTCTTTTTAAAAAAAGAGCACACACTGATTAATTGTAAAATAAGAGGAACAGTACTACAGCAGTACAGCGGGTCTGTAATAACATTCAGTCATTTTACTAATCCCATTCTGCAGTTTACAGATCTATGTGTCATGGGTGATGGATAGGGATGGTGGGGAGAGGGGGACGAGGCTGGAAGTAGAAAGGGAGGTGGTATTGAAATGTAACAAAGATTTTGTCTAAAACATATGTTTCACAAATATGAAAAAAAAAAGTTGCTACTCACCATATAGCAGAGATGCTGAATCACAGATAGGGACAACAAAAATACTGTCACAAATAAAGCTTTTGGCTAGTAAGGCCTTTGTCAACAATAGGCAACAGAAACACACACACACACACACACACACACACACACACACACACACACATGTGCACAAGTCGTGTGTGTGAGATGAGTTCACAGGAGTGTGTATGTGTGCCTGTTGTCTGTTGTTGATGGAGGCCTTACTGGCCAAAAGCTTTATTTGTGACAGTCTTTTTGTTGTCCCTATCTGTGATTCAGCGTCTCTGCTATATGGTGAGTAGAAACTTTCCTTTTCATAATATTGTTACATTCCATCCTGGACTTTTCATTGTTTCACAAATATTTTAGACATGAGACCAATAAGAACATTACCAGTTGCTAAACTTACTCTGCATGATGATAAATTTTACCATTAAAAGTATAATAATCATAATCTGAAGATTAAAACGAACAGTTTGTAATCAACATTTAACAATGTTCACTAGGTGCATTATCCAAATAGCTTAACAGTTTTAAACTAATTTTAGCACATTTTTTAGGCAATATCTTTCTTACATTTTAATAGTTTCTTAGCCACTATCCCTCTCAGCCCCCCCATCCCCCTCCCCCAACCATTATCGATGACACATGGATCTGCATGACACAGAGTGGGATTAGTAAAATGATGGATACCACTGAATGTTATTAGAAGTCTGCTATAGTGCTATAGAACTCTTCCTCTTATTTTACAGCTAATGACTGTTCTTTTACAAAAAATAAATCTTAAGATGACCATTAAGCAAATAAAACAAGTAATCATCTGTGATAATTTGCAACTAAGAGTCATAAATATTTTAAAAACTGTACAGTTGCAGCACCTCTCAAGACAATGTGTTATCCATTGTCATTTGTTTTTTGGGATAAACCAGCAGCAGAAGAAATTTGTAAAGCTTTGAAACCTTACATGGAAGGAAAAGCATTCCAGGAGTTAATTGTAAAAAACAATACAAGGACTGAAGGTAACCACCCATCATATAGTTGAAAAATTGAGTGGTTGGCAGACTTGTAAACAAGACTGAAATTGTTGCTGACTTTTCAGACAACATCCTTCACCAGAGCTATTTAATACCTAACACATACATGCATCACACATCCAACACCCACATACTTGTCAGTAGTGTCTTATGAAAATAGATATCCTCCTAGTTGACGAATATGTATGAGAGGAAATGGCTACCTCAAGGCCTATGTCAGCATATGTGATCTATCTTAGGTCACTTAAACATCAGTCAATAGAACTGAGTTTGGTCTCTTAATAACAAATAAAAAGTTATAAGTCATGTTGGAAGACAGAAATAGACCTCTTATTTCCAAGGACAGTGCTTTAACATAAAACTTATCAAGTGTGCCTCATAACTTACAGTTCCAGTAGTGTGAGATACCTTAACTGTAAAGGCCTGCTGATAACCATGGCCTACTTCATGATACTTTTTATTGCTTCTTCTTTCTTCTAACCTTCTTCTGTCATCAAGTTGGTTTCCATTCTGCCAGTTTCGCTATAACTTAAATTCTGTTGCTGCTTTTTCTTCTGGTTCTGTCACTTTACTTTCATCAATTCCAAAGCCCAAGTGTAGTCTGGCTTTCTTCCTTACTCAATAAATATTTCTTGTCAGTTCTGTTCACAGCACACCAGCGCATCAGAATGTTTTTTTAATGTTCGTTTTTCTCTTCTTTTCTGGCAAGATATTATAACAATGATTTCTTGCGGCAAACCTGTTGTAAATCATTTTTATTATCTTTCTGAGCTATTAACTTACAATTGCTCTGCCATATTATTTCTGATTTTTCTATTTTTTTAAAAAATTCTGGTAAAATCTAGAATCACTCTTGAAACGTAGTTTCATGAGCATTTGATGTAAATGTATTTATCTTTTTTTGAAACAACTTTTTTCCTTATTTCTCATATTAATATTATTTTTATGCTTTGTTTGCCCTCTACTCTTCTGCTTTGTATTCTGATAGTTCACAGCTGAATGAGTGCAATTAAGTTTGTTTATTTATTTGTCTTTATTCATCAAAGGATTATCTGTCAAAGATACAGGAATTGCCAAGGCAATACATTGGCAATCAATAGCTCAAAATATACAACCACATAGAATAGATAATATGCTCTATGGGGATAAGAGAGATGGTCTGTGAGTATTGCACAGGTAATTGACCATGGCTCTGATTGAGGAACTATTCCAGCATTTGCCTGAGTGATTTAGGAAAACCAAGGGAAAGCCAAATGAGGATGGCTAGACAGAGCAACTCCATCCTCCCGAATATGAGATCAGGGTCGTAACAACTGTTTGGACTCTATTGTACAATGTTCCTCGATTTGCATACAATTTGTTTCAAGCAACTTATATTATGACACAGTGTTTCGTTCTTCATCACCACACACCCTAAAAACACCTGTTGATGACTCCTGGACTGTGAAGATGCTGCTGTGCCCTGTGCACAAAATCCAGTCTGTTGAGAATGCTGACTCTATGCGCGCACACATATTCAACTATGATCCTCAGTCCACATAAAAAACTGTGTCAGGACATCCCCCACCCCCAGAGTGAGGTTTTGAGTGTTAAACTCAGAGAATGACAAGACATAACTATCATGTATATTACATATAGACACATTATTTCCTTGTGAAAGCAGTAAACCATGATCATGTACTGAAATGCAACAGAGTGGGGTAGTTGTCCCTTATGATTGCTACCCACTACTCTGAGTCCTCTGAGTAATCTTTAATTGTGTAGTATACAATACTTATGAAGAACATTTGTAGCTGCCTTTTTAAAGAGATGAATTTTAGTAATCTTGTGGCTTCAATTACCAGAGACTGCAGTCATGTGCGCATGAGTTACATTTGTGTGTGTGTGTGTGTGTGTGTGTGTGTGTGTGTGTGTCCTCTATTTTTGACAAAGACCTTGTTGGTGGAAAGCTTATTTGTGACAGTCTTTTTGGTGTGTCTATCTGTGACTCAGCATCTCTGCTATATGGTGAGTAGCAAATTTCCTTTTCGTAATATTTTTAGTAATCGTTTTCATTTTCTTTGACAATTTATTATTCATTTTATTCCCTAATATAAAATGTTGTTTCAAGATTTTTTATGGGTAAATGTAAGTTCAAACTGACTTTTGTTCCATGATTATGTACAGAACTATTAATGAAATAATGATTTTCCTGATATGCACCATAAACTGGTAGATGAAATCATTTGGTGTAGTAAGGATGCCTAATTTTTTAAGTAGTTCCTTACAATGAGCTCAATTACAACTTCTAGTTATTATTCTTATTTCCCTTTTTTGCTGTTTAAAAACTGTCTCCATCTGCCAGAAAAGAATCCCACAACTAAGAGATGAGTGTATGTAGGCACAGTATGTAACCACAAGACACTGGCTGTTACAGACCGATGCTAAAATGCGAAGAGCGTAATGTTCTGATGACATTATTTTTCCAGTATCTTTGTGTGTTCATTCCATGGTAAGACAATCAATGCTAATCCCTAAAAAATTTGTTTTTGTTACACACTCCATAGATGTATCCTCTATGCTTAATCTGACAGCCTTTTCCCGTCTTTACATTAAAGTGTGTACTGTTTGTTTTCTTTATGTTCAACATCAGTTTATTACATACTGCCCAGTTGTGAATGTCCTTGAGGGTTTCATTTGCTTTCTCTAACAGGAGATCTGGCATTTTATCAGTGACTATGATGTTGCTGTTACCAGCAAGGAAAACTTTACCTTGTAGAATTCCTCATATTCTGTGATTGTGTAATTTTTCTGTGTTTATCTCATGTTTTCAGATTTTGTGAATAAACAGTCTTGAGAGTGAAATTTATGAATGGAATGGTAAACTTATTGCAGATAGATGGTGAGCTCTTATTGTCCATTTTAGCAGTGGTGTCCAGCGATAGTGAAAGAGTTGTATATGATTAATTTTGAACTTTTCTTTTGAACAATTCTACTTGTGTTCTAGAATGTCATGACCATATACAGTAATGTATCCTAGTTCACATCATAACAAACAGTGTTTGGGTCTCTAAAGTTAGCTATAATTATGAAAAAATTACTGTGTTATTATTTTGCGAAAAATGTATAACATGAATTTTGAAATGGTATTTCTGTTCACATATACAGGGTGGTCCATTGATAGTGACTGGGCCAAATATCTCATGAAATAAGCATAAACAAAAAAACTACAAAGAACGAAACTCATCTAGCTTGAAGGGGGAAACCAGATGGCACTATGGTTGGCCCGCTAGATGGCACTGCCATAGTTCAAATGGATATCAACTGCATTTTTTTAAATAGGAACCCCCATTTTTTATTACATATTCATGTAGTATGTAGAGAAATATGAATGTTTTAGCTGGACCACTTTTTCCGCTTTGTGATATATGGTGCTGTAATAGTCACAAATGTATAAGTATGTGGTATCACGTAACATTCCACCAGTGCAGAGAGTATTTGCTTCTTGATACATTACCCGTGTTAAAACGGACCATTTACCAACTGTAGAAAAGGTCAATATTGTGTTGATGTATGGCTATTATGATCAAAATGCCTAACGGGTGTGTGCTATGTATGCTGCTCAGTATCTTGGATGACTTCATCCAAGTGTCCGGACCATCCAAGTGTCCGGACCGTTCGCCGGCTAGTTCTGTTATTTAAGGAAACAGAAAGTGTTCAGACAGATGTGAAACATCAACCACAACCTGCAACAAATAATGATGCCCAAGTAGGTGTTTTAGCTGCTGTTGCAGCTAATCCGCACATCAGTAGCAGACAAATTGCGTGAGAATCGGAAATCTCAAAAACGTTGGTGTTGAGAATGCTACATCAACATTGATTGCACCCGTACCATATTTCTATGCACCAGGAATTCCATGGCGACAACTTTGAACATGTGAGTACAGTTCTGCCACTGGGCACAACAGAAATTATTGGACGATGACAGATTTTTTGCATGCATTCTATTTAGCGACGAAGCGTCAGTCACCAACAGCGGTAACTTAAACCGGCATAACATGCACTATTGAGCAATGGAAAATCCACGATGGCTGCGACAAGTGGAACATCAGCAACTTGGGCAGGTTAATGTATGGTGCGGCATTATGGGAGAAAGGATAATTTGCCCCCATTCTATTGATGGCAATCTAAATAGTGCAATGTATGCTGATTTCCTACGTAATGTTCTACCAATGTCACTACAAGATGTTTCACTGCATGACAGAATGGCGATGTACTTCCAACACGATGAATGTCCGGCACATAGTTCGAGTGTGGTTGAAGTGGAATTGAATAGCATATTTCATGACAGGTGGATTGGTCGTCAAAGCACCATACCATGGCCCGCACATTCACCGGATCTGACATCCCCGGATTTCTTTCTATGGGGAAAGTTGAAGGATATTTGCTAATGTGATCCACTGACAACGCCTGACAACATGCATCAGTGCATTGTCAATGCATGTGTGAACATTAAGGAAGGCGAACTACTCGCTTTTGAGAGGAATGTTGTTACACGTATTGCCAAATGAATTAAGGTTCCTATTTTTAAAAAATGCAGTAGATATCCGTTTGAACTATGGCAGTGCCATCTAGCGGGTCAACCATAGTGCCATCTGGTTTCCCCCTTCAAGCTAGACAAGTTTCGTTCTTTGTAGTTTTTGTGTTTGTCACTTATTTTGTGAGATATTTGGCCCAGTCACGATCAAGGGACCACCCTGTAGATGATAAAACATGTTTCTTTTCTGAGCCTTCTTTACGTTAGTTGAAGTGTATGCATAAGAACTCCTCCTATTAGTTGAGCACATTATATGACCATCACCTAGTTAGTCGCGTATTAACGTTACTTTACAGATTTAAATAATAAAAAGCTTTTCAGAACTTGTGACCCCAAAGATGCATATGTGTATGTGCTAACTACAGTATACAGTATATTTATTCAGCACCAGTTATTATGATTTGTCAATGTTTTTGTGTTACCATACAGTCAAAATCTCCTTCCGTCATTTAATTCTTCATTTTGCTTGTTGCTGTAACTTCAGGTACCAGTATGGGATAATATGCAGTTGCAGCACTGTATATTACCTTAAAAATAATTTATACTTGTGATGTAAGTATTTGATACACGCAGCGTAGACAATTAGTGAAAAATATTTCCAAGATTTTTGTTATTTTTGTTTGCACTACACATAACATATTTGTCCCATTTTTATGTGACACCGTTAAGCTTGTCTCTGTATGAAATAAAACTTATAATATGTTAAATAATAGTTAATATAATTCTACAATTCCAGGTTCCACTTACTCAAGACCGTATTGGACAGACCGTGGTTCTTACCCATGTCAGGTGTGTGGTAAATCATATACCTATTATAGCAATTTATATCGACACACAGCATTTGAGTGTGGCAAAGAACCACGATTTGCCTGCAGCAGGTGCCCATTTAAATCAAAGCAGAAAAACAATCTGAAAAATCATATGTTGTCTAGACATCGTAATGAGTTAACAGCCCCAAACGATTATTGCTGGTGATATGCAGTTGACTACTGGATTGTGACTGCATGTATGGAACAGAAATTTCATGTTTGTGTGTTGTTCAAGAACCCAAAAACCCTGAAAAATGATTGATAAATATTTTGTTAAAAATGTATGCAATTCATGTAAAAATGTTGAATTTTATGGAAAATGTGTGTTATTGCACACACTCCTCTAGTAAAGAATTTTTTTTGTTTGAAATATATATATATATCTTTGACACAGAGGATTTCAAATATTATATCACAAAAAAACTGTGGATTGAGAAATTGTTATATTGCTCTTAATATTACAACTAGAATCTAATGGAGAAAATTAGATTTCTAGTCTAGATTTGTGTCATTTATAGAGACAGTTAAATTGGTCCCACTCAGTTGAAGTCAGGATGACCATCCACTGTTTTTGGAAACACAAACCGACATATATCACTTAGCTTAACTTTTTGGAATGTGGTTACTTTTTTTTTCAGAGAACTAACTAGTAAAAGAAGAAGCAAAAGAAGTAAACAAGACTTTTCTCTACTGATGTGTAAATGGACATTCTTATATTGTGATGTTCCAGTGATATATTCTTTAGCTTCTTATTGTTAGTTGATATTTTGTGTTTGTTCTATATTTTATTGTCTTATCCTGGTAAAACCAATGAAAAGACACTATATTTATTAAATGTCACAACAGTTGAATAAAGAGGAATGAGACCTGAGAAATGCGGCATTACAATTTCATCTGTGTTACACTTTGTGATGTTACTGTTTGCTGGTACTTAAAACTAACTGTTTTTTTTTTTGGAAAAACAGAATAAAATTGGATTTATGGGTTGGAATACAAACAATGTAAGTAATAGTAGTAATATTAGTACTATTAATAGAACCATGTATGTGTGTGTGTGTGTGTGTGTGTGTGGTTTTGTAAATATGGACATGCATGTGTTCATTTGTGTGTGGGTGCCTACGCATGCAAATGCCCTCTTGTATGCACATATATGCCTGTTCTTATTAGTGTTGTAGCTCCAACAAAATGATATGCCCCCCAGATGTTTATGTTATTCTCCAAGGAAACTATCCATCAAGAACAATGTAAACATCATATATTGGTTGCATTGACACTAGTCGTGTCTGTGGAGAGTGGCATAAACTTCTGGATGCCATTCAAATACCTGCAACTGCAGCACTAAAAGTTTCATTACATAATTTCTTGCCAGGTCTATAATAAAACTTACATCACTGGATTTCAAACAGTGGAAACTCCACATAGGCATATCATTTATGTAGGAAAAATAGATTGCTACTTACCATAAAGAAGACATGATAAGTCGCAGTTTGGCACAGTTGAATGACACTTACACAAAGCTCTTGGCTACAGCCTTCATCAGTGAAAGAGAAGCAGAGGGACACACACACCATTTATACACAAAAGCAGGTACACCTCACCCTAGATTTGTGTCATTTATAGAGGCAATGATTGCTTGTATGTATGAATGGTGTATGTCTCTATGTTTCTCTTTTACTGATGAAGGCTGTGGCCCAAATCTTTTTGGAAGTGTCCTTTAATTGTGCCTGTCTGCAATTCAACATGTCTTCTTTATGGTATGTAGTAATCTATATTTTCATACATTGTTTATATCACTGAATTTGCTTTGTACAGACCTACTATTCTGGTGGTAAAAAATAGCATAATTCCACTTAAAAAAAACAAAGCTGATGCCTGTATCTTAGGAATTGATGAAGTTGTGAAAATGTGAGTCTTTTTTCCTTGTGTGTTGGTTACCGTTCATTTAGATGAAAAGGCATTACAAATATAAACTTAATGGGTCAAAAGCAATTTAATGTGGAATATACATTAATCTGTAGCAATTCTCATAATTATCAATTTATCAATAGATGTAGATTGACACTAGTCTGATTTTGTTGTTAATATAGTCTACATAAGCTGCCTGCTGTGGCTACTTCTGCTAATTAATACATAACTTGACTTGCTTCATGAACTTGAAAGCTCTGCTTCATGATGGAGTTTATGGAACATGGTATGATGAGTGAATGAATAAATAAGATCGTGCTTATTAGAGGCAGTGTTTGTGTGGATTGGATGGCTATAAAGGAAGGAATCATCTACAGTCTTGGTGAAAGAACCATCTCTACAATATTTATTTATGGAAACCTTGGAAACCCTAAATCAGACTCAACTAGATGGAGATTTAAATTCTCGCCTCCCCAGAACCTTACTCAGTGTAACACCTCACTCAGTAATAATGAACAAAGCTTAACATTTTCCAGAATAGAATAATTGTCATATTAAACTGCAGTTACATTATTGACCACCCTTATGCCATAGTTATGGATAAGGCTGTATATATCACAGTATAAATACATCCCTAAACCAAATATTCACATTGTAATGTACACTAAAAGACCAGGATAACACAGTCTTGCTTGTATGTAGTAATACACACAGACATAGTGTAGAACAATGATCCATCAATGAAAGTCTACAAATTGTAGCAATATGAAAAACAAAGAAATTAAGTCTACTGTCAAGTTAATCAGACATTGGAAAATCGAGGATGAAATGCAAGAATATTATGAGAAGGAAAATTTCTACTCACCATATAGCGGAGATGCTGAGTCACAAATAGGCACAACAAAAAGATTGTCACAATTAAAACTTTCAGCCATTAGGGCCTTTGTCAATGATAGACATGCATAAACACACACACACACACACACACACACACACACACACATACCGGTTTCAGTTGCCTGAGACTGCAGTTGTGTGTGTAAGTTGCGTTTGCGTGCTCATGCATGTGTGTGTGTGTGCATGGGTGTGTGTGTGTGTCTGTCATCGACGAAGGCCTTAATGGCTGAGAGCTTTAATTGTGACAGTCTTTTTATTGTGCTTATCTGCGACTCAGCATCTCCGCTATATGGTGAGTAGCAACTTTCCTTCTCATAATACTGTAAAGTCATCCAGAATAGGTAAAAACTGTAAAATGCCTGGAATTACTGCCATATACCACAAAACATCCAAAGAAAAACCAGATGCAAGAATAATAGCAAGAACAACTCAAATTAATATTTATTTATGGTTGTAAAAGTGTCACTCATTCCAGAGGGTAGTAGTTGATATTTTCTCATTTTGCATTACTTGTTGTAATCATGCTTCATCAACTTTTGATCAAATAAGGTGAGATTTTTTAATTACTAATAAGATAAAGAAACATTCATTTCTATTTAATAATGAAAGCCCCAGATATGGAAACAGATTGCTGGATTGTGCAGACAATGTGAAAGCTATGCTTAGGTCATTTTTCTACACACTCATTTCAATGCTTAAATGAAACATTGCTATGCAAGGAAACAACAGAAATATTTTGTGTTGTAAATGTGCAATTACTGGAAGCTTGAATAACTCTCATATGAATAATGTATTGTGTGATGTGTGCAAGCTGCATTTTATTGTACACATATACAGCTATCATGTGATTCTTTGTTAGACTTATGCATACTTTACTCAAAACTTCCTGCTTTCATTTTTGTTTATTGATAAGAGAATTACTCATCAAATTAGTGTCTGCTTTACTTTGTATCTATATTGTTTTGTAATATGCATATATATCTACCACGTTGTTCTTTATTTCCTCTGTGCATCTTGTACTCAAAACTTTCTGCTTCATATGTGTTTAGTCATGAGTCGTCTTTTTATTAAATCAACATCTTTACATCATGCTGAAATTGTTTAATGAAATGTATGTAATTAAATAAGTATATTTAAGGCTGTAACTGCAATCTTTTCAGCATCAAGACTTTGAATTGGCCATTATTGTACAATGTTGGTTCTATTTTTTGAGACCTTTTATTCAATTTACATGCCATTGATAATTTCCTTAGCTTATTAAAAGTAATTATTGTAAGTAGAGTGCCTTTCACAATAATGTATACTCATAATGCAAAATTTAGGTATAGGAATTATGGAATGTTAAAGTAAAGCACTTTTCTTAAATTGTGCTACCTGTATTTACACTGTGTGCATCACTTTTGCAATGATTTTCATGTTTCTTGCTTTCCTTGCTTTTGACTGTGTGAAAGGAAACATATAATGAGCTAAGTAACAGCACAATTGTACAATTTCAGGTTCTTCAGCTTCAAAAAACCATTGGACAGAGCGTGGTTTCTACCCATGTCAACTGTGTGGTAAATCGTACAGCTATTACAGTAATTTTTATCGACACACTACATTTGAGTGTGGTAAAGAACCACGATTTGCCTGCCCCAGATGCCCATACAAATCAAAACGGAGAAGCAGCCTTAAACAACACTTCTTAGCTAGACACTATAATGAGTTAACAGCACCAAATGAGAACTTCTGATGCTGTGCAGATGGTAAACTTGGAACTCTTCTTTTATCATGGTTCCTATTTGCTGAAACTTTTTGTGTTCTCAAATGAAGTGGGATCTGCCATGTATTTTGTTAAATATGTGCATATTCTGTGTTTATCGATTGTTTGGCAAAAAAAGTTGTTTACATGTGATTTTCTTATGTTTATGTAATATTTACTTCCTTGACACAGAATTAATAAATATATAATACTGAAATAAAACTGTGAGTTAAAAGTTTGTTTCCTTCATAAAGTTAAAATACAAAACCATTATGGAGGAAGATGAAATTTTCAGTTCATATTTGCTCACCTAATGAGAGAATTTAATTGTTCTTGGTCACTTGAATTCAGGATGATTGCAAACTTTTCAGAAACTGAGACTGGCTGTTATTTTTCAGCTAAACTTTTGAGATGAGGTGTTTTCTAGTGAACAATCTAGACACACAAGTACCACTGAGGTCGAGCAAGACTTCGTTTCATAGCAGTGAAAATGGATATTCTGGTGCTGTGATGCTCCAGTTAAATGTTCGCATGTTACTTGCTGCAAGATTTTGTTTTGTTTGTTTATAGGAAACAAAATTTTCTCTCAATTTCCAGTGAAACAAGAAGGATGGTACCAACTTAAATACCACAAACATTTAGCAAAGTGGCATGTGAATAAAGAACACTTCTTTGCAGTTTTCTTTATTCTTTGCCATACTGTGTTTTTGGGAACTGATTTTTAAATTTTTTGTATGAAAGGGGAAAAAATAGTATACTGAAGCATGCACTGCTTTGCCATATTGTACTTTTGTGAACTGATTTTTAAATTTTTTTGTATGAAAGGGGAAAAAATAGTATACTGAAGCATGCACTGAAATTAACCACATTTGGTGACATAAATATTTGCAGTAGTACTAATTATATAATGTATTTTTATTAGAGAGTTAAAAAGATAACTATGTAACATGAAATTCAAATAGACATCTACCAGTTGCAAACTAATTAACAACATAGGGCTAATTCATTCCTCTATTCATTCATTGTGTTTATACGTCTCATGAAGAAGCAGAATGGAGACTCCTCAAACACACAGAAAGAGGAAGCTACCCATTTCTTTCAGTGTCTTTGTCCCTGCAGAAAAATTACACCATAACTTTGAGGAAATCTTAAAAACTGTGATGTGTGACATACTTTATGCCTCAGTTGATGAACATTAACAATTTTGTAACCAGTATTGGAAAGTACATTCATGCAGGTGCTGGGACCAGAAAACAGTGATTTTTATGATGATATCAGCATTCACAAAAATAAAAAAATAAAAAAATTCAAAATTTTTTTTCCGAGATGGACAGACTACACTGACTTAGGAAATGTCATGGGATAGTGGGGCACAGATGGTGCAGGTGTGTTGTATGCACATTACATGCCTTGTGTGCCAGCTACAGTTGTACAGAAGACCTCCTGAAAAGTGGTTGTGAAAGTGATTTGTGTAACATGCGGCATCATCATGAGCTGACACCATTTAAACAGGGTATGGTGGTTGGTGCCTGACAGATCTGAATTCTGATTTCAGCAGTCGTGCAGGAATTTGGCTTCACACGCTCAACTGTGTTCATGGTGTATCTTGAATGGCTGAATGAGATTGTCATGGTCCATGGCTGAATGAACTGGTTGTGCTCCACAACTGATAAACTACCCACTATCCAACCACCTTCTATTAATATGTCCAGCGACATCTGAGACAGATTGTCAGTACTGACTAAAGGGCAACAATGCAACAAATAATGGCTCAACTCAATGCAGGACATGCTAGACACATCTCCCAGTAGATAATCAGCAGGAATAGGGGTTACACAGCTTATTGAGCCAGTGCCGCATACTGGTGCCACAGTTAACCCAATGCCATTGGACACAGCGACTTGGCATAATCCGTATCACTTCAGGCAGGGGGGTTACTTTCATAGTCTCAAATGTTACTGAATTTAGCATATGTTAAAATTAAAGAGTAAGTAAGAAGCATATATTTTTTTTGTTTTCTCCAAAACAGTTCCTGCCCCCAGATACAGGCCTCTGAAGACGACACTGCGAACACCATTTTGAAGATGCGAATTTTGGAATTTTTTTAAAAAATGCTGTATCTCTGCAACAGTTCTGGATATTTTGTTACAGTTTTTTATTTGAAAGACAATTGATTTATGATTATGATGGTATCCTCCATTCGGACATGTCTGTAAAAGTTCTTTTACTGTCGCCTTTTGATTTTTTTTATAATTTACAGAAAATTTTTTTTTCACTAATGCCAATCCAGAAAAGTTAATTTTTTTATGTTGATTAGTACCATGTAGTACTATATTCTCTGTAAAGGAGACCTTCTGCTTTTAAGTTGGACATATTTTATTTTTAAAAAATCATTTTTTTTAACTTTCAAGGTCAATGTATGTCTTCAATGAAGTTGTTTCTTACTAATTACTTTGTTACAATGTTTATTTCTATTATCTCTGTTGCAGTTACTTCTTATTACTTTCTTTGTTGCAGTTTTTTTTCTTTCACTTTCATTGTTGCTGCTATTTCTTACACTTGGTTGTAGTTTCCTATCAGTTTCTTTGTCAGGGTTTGCAGGTTTCTGTATTATAGTTGTTCGGCACTAATTTTTTTACTAAAGTGTTTTCTAAAAAATCTGAGACCATCCAGTGAGTTCTGTGTTTTCGAGAGGAATTTGTCAGCTGATACAGTTGCAGTGTGTTTTGTGAAAAGGTCTGTTTGAAATGTCTTCTGACTGGGACCACAGGAGGGTGAAGTGTGCTTACTATTTCCATATCCATAAAAGAGTGATAAGACAAACAAAAACAGACTTTATTCATGTTGGGAATAAGTGTTCTCATTTGAAGACTCTGTTTCAAAGTGAAGATGTTTCCAGTGATGACTTTTTGTGTTCTAAATATTTTGACAGAATAACAACAATGATGGTATCTGAATAAGGTGAAGCCTCACTTGGTGAAGATGGTGCAGATTTTGCATCAATAGAGGAAGAATTAAATGCCCTGATCAGTCAAGTACAAAGGTAGGTGTTAGTCCTGATAAGAAACTGTGGTCAGTCAAGTCGAATCATAAGCCCTATGCATCAAGAAAGTGCAGAAAAATTACTAAAGCTATGGATAAATACACTACAGAAAAACTGACCACACTCTTCAAAGTAGAAATTCCATCTTCAGAAGAAAATGAACTAAAGTACTCTTGCACCTCTTGCCAGGAATTTTTCACAAATATCAATTCAGCTGTTGAATATTGTGCATCGTTCAGTGAAAAGACGCAATATTTAACTACTATCCCAGAGACATTTTCAAAGAAAACAATTTTGAACCATGTTGCATCAGTTTCAAAGTTCATGGTAGACAAATCAAGAAATGTGAGGTCTGTAGAAGGAGTCTTTCGAAGACCAGACCTCTATTATGGTCATCCTGTAGAAACAGCTAAAGTTCAAATAGTGCAGTCATTTTATCTGAAAGATAAATGGGACTGTTCTCGCCGAGTGCCAACAAAAAAAGACACTGTAACTGTAATAGTTGAAGGTCAAAACATTGTGAAAGAGAAGAGGTACATGACACACTGTATTAAAGAAGCTTTTGTAGTTTATAAGAGCAACTATGCAGCTTCACATATTGGAAGATCAAAATTTTATGACCTAATTGGGTAGTTCCACACCCACCTAGAGATGTCTGTTTACATGTGTACTGCGCGAATTTTGAACTTTTTGTAGTAACTTTAAAGAACTTACTGGAGCATGTGACATATGACACCTTGGTTGGGCGTGTGAAGTCATTAGTAGTCTGTAACATAAAGTGAGAGACTTGTTTGTTTCAAGAATATGGTGACTGCCATGGAAAAGGAGGACTGTCCTTACAACACTTGGCCTGGAAGAAGTAGCAGATAGCTCTACAGAAATTACATATGAGACATGGGAGGAAAATAAACGAATTAAGAAAACTGTTGCCTTTGACAGTTTCCTTGATGAACTTTGTAAATGGCTGGTGAAAGCAGTAACACACCAGCATCTAAAGAAATTACAACACATTGCACGAGTGAAAGGGTGTGTACAGGCTGAAGAACTATGTTTAGTGCTTCACTGTGATTTTGCTGAGAACTGGTCTCCAATTCTTGCACAAGAAGTACAATGGTATCACTGGAGTAATGACCAGGTTTCAGTTTTTAGGGGAGTGACATATTTTCAAAACATGACCACAAATGTTGCAGTTATAAGTGATGACACAGGACGTGAATCAGCACATGCTTTGCAAGCAATGCACGAAATTCTTCACCTGCAAACAGGGACAGAGAAGATCATAATTATTTTTGATGGTGCTCCTATTCATTTTAAAAATCGTTACCAGCTGTTTGAATTCAGTAAGTCGCTTGTGCCAGCTGACTGGGTATACTGTGCTACTGGTCACAGAAAGGGGCCTTGTGATGATGTAAGGAGGCCTGCTGAAGGACCATGCTATAAAGCATAATCTTTCCAGACCAAATACAGTTGTGATTCAGAATGCTGAGCAGAAAAGAGAAGAATGGTCCAAACAAATTACTCCTGTGAAAGGAATTCAGAAGACACTTTTGTACTCAGAATGATGGGCAAACTCTTATTGCACACACTTTAAAGAGCAAGAAAGAAGAAATTTAATTAGTTCGGCCAACACCTCAGAAACAGCAGGATAATATTCAGATTCACAACCTGAGAAGGGGGATGCTTGTGGCATGTGTGTGACTGTGACTGGTGGATTGCATAGATTATAAATACCAGTTATGAGCTAAACGAAATTGTAGTGAACTTTATGGTACCACATGGATAAGCTGCTGGGTATAGGTTTCCAGCTGAAGGACAGCAACAATGTCATCCATGCTCACTTCCTGTTCACAATGTTTTGAAGATTGTAACTGCTCCAGTTCCTATTGGTTCAATGGGAAGACATCACCCTATATCAAAGGAAGATACTGAAGCAGTGGAACACATTTTTAGTTCATTGACTGGCTAATTTCAGTACAAAACAGAGTGCACAGGAGTTGTATAAATTGAAACCTTTAAGGCTTTGGACCTTTCACATACATTTGGAACCATTTAAAATGCTTGAAAAATGAGTCTCCTACTCATCTTTCAGAACTAAAATTATGTTAAATAAGGTCAGATTTTGATTTTTATGAGCCTGGTATGTGATAATGTGGCAATAAAACAGGTTTTATGTATGGCAAAAATTTCAATTGTTTATAAAACCTGTTCAACCTAAAAGTGGGAGTTCTCCTTTTCAGGGAATGTAGAGCTAATCAACAGAAAAAAATCAAAATTTTATGGATTAGCATTTTTGAAAAAAAAAAAATCCATAAATTATAAGAAACATTCAGAACATTATAGTAACAGAACTTTGGCAGATAAGTCCAAATGGAGGATTTCTTTGTAATCATAAAGCATTTATCTTTCAAATAAAAAAAAAAAGAGAGACAACAAAATATATAGAACTGTTCCAGAGATACAGCATTTAAAAATTTATCCCAAAATTCGCATCTTCAAAACGGTAGGCGCAGTGTCATCTTTGGAGGGCTGTAGCTCGTAGCAAAAATTTTTTTGGAGAAAACAAAAAAATATGGGTTCCTTACTTAGTCCTTCATTTTAACATATGCTAAATTCAGTAACATCTGAGACTATGAAGGTAAGTTTTTTCCCTAGTCTGCCTGAATTGATATGGAATATGCCACTTGCATTTGCCACCAATCACCAGAGATGGACACTGGAACAATGGTGTAATGTGATGTGGTCAGGTCAGATGAATCACAATTTCAACTGCACCATACTGATGGAAGGTACTATTGCAGACCGCATGAATCGATGGATCCCAGCTGCCGCGAAGGTATGGTCCAAGGTGGTGGTGGTGTGTCTGTTGTAGTCTGGGCTGCATTTTCCTGGTATGTAATGGGCCCCCTAGTTGTTCTGGTAGGTAATTTGAACTGTTTGCAATATGTCAAGCTGCTATGGGACCATCTCCACTCATTTTTGGGCTTCCAACACCCTGACAGTTCTGCAGTGATTCAAGAATATAAAATGTTACCACATCCCTCCCATCTCAGCCAGGAATGGTTCCAGGGACATGCAGGGAGGTCCAAAGATTGAGACGGCCATCTTGGAGCCCAGATTTGAACCCTACAGAGAGTATCTGAAATGTCATGGAACACAGACTCCATGCTATGGATCCTGCACCCACAAACAGACCAGAACTGGCTGCCACACTGCAAGCAATTTGGTGTCAGTTGCTACCAGTGGAGAACCAGGGCCTGTAGGCTCAATTCCATGGCATCTCACTGCAGTCTGCAGAGCCAGAGGAGGCCCCAAGCGATATTAGGTGCCTATTCCATGGCATTTGCTAAGTCAGTGTAAAGTAAAGAAGTAAAGAGGATTCCCATTGTTAAGTATGCATTTATTGAGAACAATTTAACTACCTCACATTGTTATCCTTTGCACAGTCATGGTGGAAATAGTTTGTCACTGCATTCCACACATACAATGTCAGGTGAGTAATTGTATTCTTTAGATAATTGTACTAATTTCACTGTACCTGGTACCACAATTTACATCTACATCTACACTCCGCAAGCCACCTGACAGCGTGTGGCGGAGGGTACCTTAAGTACCTCTATCGGTTCTCCCTTCTACTCCAGTCTCGTATTGTTCATGGAAAGAAAGATTGTTGGTATGCCTCTGTGTGGGCTGTAATCTCTCTGATTTTATCCTCATGGTCTCTTCGCGAGATATACATAGGAGGGAGCAATATACTGCTTGACTCCTCGGTGAAGGTATGTTCTCGAAACTTCAACAAAAGCCCATACTGAGCTCTTGCAGAGTCTTCCACTGGAGTTTATCTATCATCTCCATAATGCTTTTGCAATTACTAAATGATCCTGTAATGAAGCATGCTGCTCTCCGTTGGATCTTTTCTATCTCTTCTATCAATCCTATCTGGTACAGATCCCACATTGGTGAGCAGTATTCAAGCAGTGGGCAAACAAGTGTACTGTAACCTACTTCCTTTGTTTTTGGACTGCAATTCCTTAGGATTCTTCCATTGAACCTCAGTCTGGCATCTGCTTTACCGATGATTAATTTTATATGGTCATTCCATTTTAAATCACTCCTAATGCATACTCCCAGATAATTTATGGAATTAACTGATTCCAGTTGCTGACCTGCTATAATGTAGCTAAATGGTAAAGGATCTTCTTTCTATGTATTTGCAGCACATTACACTCATCTACATTGAGATTCAATTGCCATTCCCTGCTCCATGTGTCAATTCGTAGCAGATTCTCCTGCATTTCAGTACAATTTTCCATTGTTACACCCTCTCGATATACTACAGCATCATCTGCAAAAAGCCTCAGCGAACTTCTGATGTTCTCCACAAGGTTATTTATATATACTGTGAATAGCAACGGTCCTACGACACTCCCCTGTGGCACATCTGAAATCACTCTTACTTCGGAAGACTTCTCTCCATTGAGAATGACATGCCACGTTCTGTTATCTAGGAACTCTTCAATCCAATCACACAATTGGTCTGATAGTCCATATGCTCTTACTTTGTTCATTAAACGACTGTGGGAAACTATCAAATGCCTTGCGGAAGTCAAGAAACACAGCATCTACCTAGGAACCCATGTCTATGGCCCTCTGAGTCTCGTGGATGAATAGCGCGAGCTGAGTTTCACACAATCATCATTTTATAAACTCATGCTGATTCCTACAGAGTACATTCCTAGTCTCCAGAAAAGTCATTATACTCGAACATAGTAAGTGTTCCAAAATTCTACAACTGATCAACGTTAGAGATATAGGTCTATAGTTCTGCACATCTGTTCGACGTCCCTTCTTGAAAACGGGGATGACCTGTGCCCTTTTCCAATCCTTTGGAATGCTACACTCTTCTAGAGACCTACGGTACACCGCTCGAAGAAGGGGGCAAGTTCCTTCGCGTACTCTGTGTAAAATCGAACAGCTATCCCATCAGGTCCAGTAGCCTTTCCTCTTTTGAGTGCTTTTAGTTGTTTTTCTATCCCTCTGTCATCTATTTCAATATCTACTATTTTGTCATCTATGCGACAATCTAGAGAAGGAACTACAGTGCAGTCTTCCTCTGTGAAACAGCTTTGGATAAAGACATTTAGTATTTCAGCCTTTAGTCTGTCATCCTCTGTTTCAGTACCATTTTGGTCACAGGGTGTCTGGACACATTGTTTTGATCCACCTACCACTTTGACATAAGACCAAAATTTCTTAGGATTTTCTGTCAAGTCAGTACATAGAACTTTACTTTCGAATTCGTTGAACGCCTCTTGCATAGCCCTCCTCGCACTACATTTTGCTTCATGTAATTTTTGTCTGTCTGCAAGGCTTTGGCTATGTTTATGTTTGCTGTGAAGTTCCCTTTGCTTCCGTAGCAGTTTTCTAACTCGATTGTTGTACCACGGTGGCTCCTTTCCATCTCTTACGATCTTGTTTGGCATATACTCATCTAATGCATATTGTATGATGGTTTTGAACTTTGTCCACTGATCGTCAACACTATCTGTACTTGAGATAAAACTTTTGTGTTGAGCTGTCAAGTACTGTGAAATCTGATTTTTGTCACTTTTGCTAAACAGAAAAATCTTCCTACCTTTTTTAATATTTGCATTCACGGATGAAATCACCTATGCTGTAACTGCTTTATGATCACTGATTCCCTGTTCTGCATTAACTGTTTCAAATAGTTCGAGTCTGTTTGTCACCAGAGGGTCTAATATGTTATCGCCACGAGTCGGTTCTCTGTTTAACTGCTCAAGGTAGTTTTAAGATAATGCACTTAAAATTTCACTGGATTCTTTGTCCCTGCCACTCATTATAAATGTTTGAGTCTCCCAGTCTATATCTGGTAAATTAAAATCGCCACCCAAAACTGTAACATGGTCGGGAAATCTATTCAAAATTTACCTTCAGGCATTCTGCCACAACAGCTTCTGAATCAGGGGGCCTATAGTGACATCCAATTACCATGTTTGAGCCTGCTCTAACCATGACCTTCACCCAAATTATTTCACATTTCGGATCTCCGGCAATTTCCTTCAATACTATTGCACTTTTTATCGCTATAAACACACCTCCCCCTTCACTGTCCAGACTGTCTCTGCGGTAAATGTTCCAATCTGAGTTTAGAATTTCATTACTGTTTACATTTGGTTTCAGCCAACTATCTGTCTCTAGTACTATGTGGGCATTGTGACCATTTATTAATGAGAGCAGTTCTGGGACTTTTCTATAGACGCTCCTGCAGTTTACTATTAGCACATTAATATTGTCATTCCCTGTTGCGTTTTGCCTACTGCTACCTTGTCGCATCTCAGGAGGTGTCTTGTCTGGTCTAGGGAGGGAATTCTCTAACCTAAAAAACCCACATGTGCACTCCACACGTACTCCGCTACACTTGTAGCCGCTTCCTGCGTGTAGTACACGCCTGACATATTCGTGGGGATCCTACATTTCTCCACCAGATAGCGGAGGTCGAGAAATTTGCACCCCAGATGTGCAGAATTGCTTGAGCCTCTGGTTTAAGCCTTCCACTCAGCTCCAAACCAGAGGACCACGATCGGTTCTGGAAAGACACTACAAATAGCTCAGATTCCAGCCTGCGAGTGAGGCTTTCCACCTTCAAAAACTCTGCCAACCGCATGTATGAACTGAGGATGACCTCTGAATCCAGACGACAGGAGTCATTGGTGCCAACATGAGCAACAATCTGCAGTCAAGTGCACCCAGTGCTCTCTATGCCGCCGGCAGGTTCTCCTCCACATCTCGGATGAGACTCCCCGGCAAGCAGTCAGAGTGAACACTGGCCTTCTTCCCCAACCTTTCTGCTATTTCCATAAGGAGCTCCATCACTCGCCTCACATTGGAGCTTCCAATCACTAATAAACCCCTTCCTCCGTGTGACTGCTCGGACCTTGCTGAAGGAGCGGCCACATGTCCACTCACAGGCAGAGCAGGTGATGCCACACGGCCAGCCTCCACATTGACCCTCCGCCTCGTGTGACACGAACGCCGTTGATCCCGCCACTCCCCTTGGGGAGAGGGTGACCCAACCACGCCCAGTACCCACGAAGATGTCTCGACAGCAAGGACTGTGGGTGAAGCATGTAACGCACCATACTCCCCACTGCCGCTCACTCCAAGGCAGCAGCCTGAAGACAGCTGACCGCGGCCATCAGCATGTTCAGCTGCTCGCGAACAGTGGCCAGCTCCTCCTGCGTCCGTACACAGCAGTCACACATTCTATCCATCATGAGAAGTCAACAAAATACTGTAGAGAGTTAAGTAACCAACTTTTAACTAGACTGCTAATTCACTAAGGGTGGCTGATAGCTGTCAAAAGTGTCGTTACTAGACACTTCTTGTTGGAAACAATGAAAATAAGCACTAACTGTCTCTGGACTGTATTCAAAACAAACATGAAATCTATGGAACACTATTACTAGAACTCGAAAATTAAAGCTTCCTAAAAGGAAAAACACTCGGAAAAAGAAGTGAAAAGTAAGATAAACACAGTTAATACTTAAATTTACGTAGCTTGCTGCACAGGAGGTGTGAAGCAGATGGCAGTTACGACAATACTGGCAGTACTGGCACTACAGCTGACTAAAGGGAATTGAAAGAACAGGAAAAAGTGCTTTGAAATGGGCACCACTTGGTGGCCAACCGTCACTTTCCTGTGGTTTTGCAGCTGTAGGCAGGGAGGCAAATTGTGAAGCAAAGTGCTGTAGGCAGGGAGGCAAATTGTGAAGAAAACTAAATGCAATAGTTTATCTGTTTTAAATCAGAGAATAGGTACTGCACTGCAGCCACTATTTGTGTCTCAAGAAACAACTTTTTCAGTCTGCAGCAGAGTGTGCACTATTTTGAAAATTCTGGAGTGGCACGTAAAGTGCCCTCCGCCACACACCCTTGGGTGGCTTGCGGAGTATAAATGTAGATGTAGATAAATGTAGATGTAGACACTTTAAAACTGTGTGCCACACTTTGGACACAAACCTGGAATCCTGTCTTTTATGAAGTTTCAAACCTCCACACATTCTTCTGTGGAGTGAAATATTCATTTTGGAAACAACTAGCAGGCTGTTGCTAGGAAATTTCTCCATGGTACCCTTCCTTCCAGCAGTGTTAGTCTAGTGACATACACAAGGGAAGCTCTGTGGAGTTTAGAAAGTTAAACAGAGATACTAGCAGAGTTGAAGCTGTGCAGCTGAGATGGCCTGGGTTGCTCAGCCAGTAAGAGAGTTGCTTGCAAAGGGCAGGCTTGCAGGTCTTAATTCCAGTTCAGTACACAGTTTTAAATTGCTGATGTAATGGGGAGCAGTAGTATCAAGACATTTTGACTCTGAATTTTGCATAGTAATTCTGGCATCCAACACACATCTGAAACCAGTTGGCTAAAATTGTGATTTGAAAAATAAAGATTTGAAAAATTTACAGTTCCAGTAAGCTCAAAATTTCAAAAAATAAACTCTCAGTTCAGAAAGGATTTTTTTCTTAGAAGATAATGAGGGAAACAATTGCCAAGTTGAAACTTGTGTATGTGATGCCAACCAGACTGAAAACATTTGAGAGTCACTCTGAACGTTTTTGAGGAAGCATTATCTATTTCCTCGAAATGCATCTTCATTTTTTTACAGTATTTTCACTCAAGCTGTCTCATTTATTCATTTATTTTTACGGTTATATAAGGTTCCAAAATAAACCACTTCTTGTTCTGTTGCAGTCCACATTTAAGTCATTGGATTTGCTTAATGCTGTCTCCAACATTCCATCACCTATCCACAATTTTTCCTTCTTTTCTGCTCTCAATCTTTTTCCATCCACCTTTGGAACTTTTTTACCTTGGTAAGCTTACGGCATCCTCATTTTTTTTTGTTTTTTTGTTGGTTTTTTTTTTTTTTTGTTTTTTTTTTTTTTTTTTTTTTTTTTTTTGCCTAGTCTCAGTTTATTGCTTATTTACATCAATTTCTTCTAGATCAGTGGTTCTCAAAGTGTGTGCCAGGGTGCAGTGGTGCACCCTAGAACATTTATGGGTGTGCCCTGTAATATTTTAGGAAAACATATGGCCAAATATAAATGAACATATAGCTACTCAATATTATCCATTTCACAACAGGTATAATACAGAATGAGTCCTTACATTTTGTCGAACAGTTCAATTTGGTTAAGGAAATAACGTGGCATATTCTCCTTTTAGTGTCAACAGTATTTGAAACATTTCATGCCAACTGTCTTCTCTCTTCCATTGCTACTAATCTTAGCTATCTATTAGTAGTGGCTGTTTGGGAACTGGGAAAGGTATTTCAGAATAATGAGTGATGATAAAGCCATTGCTGGCCCATCAAGATCATGCTTCACACCACTGAGAAGTGTAAGGAATTATAGGAAAAGTGTAATTCACAGTGGAGTGAGAAAAATAATTATTCAGATGGCAGAATTCTGGGGTTTGGAGAAACAGAATAGTCAGATAATTGTCACATTGCTAGAATCATAATAATATGTAGTGGTGGGAGTGATTGGTTCATTTAATAATGAATGTAACTGTATTTATAAATGTAACACTTTATCCGTGGTAACGTTTGGTGTTGCCAACACAGTAACTTATTTGATATATTGTAAAAAACTTGCTGTCCAAGACTGCAACCATGGACTGCAAGTTTCTTACAACATAATGCTTCATGTTCATTCAGTGCCTCAAATGCCATTTCCTTGCACTAGAACTGCATTACAACAGCCTTACCTTAATTTAACAAGTTTTGATAGAAAGAACCCGCTTTTAGCGAAACCTTTCTACTTTTGTGCGTAAAATATAACTGTCTTAGTCGTTGATTGGTACCAGGCCAACAGGCATCCTTGGATGATTAACAGTGGTCGTAAAATTTCCTAACCATCCCCCCTCTCTGCACCCATCGCCCTATAGGTGCCGTGCAAATTATTTTTGCACATCTCGTACCACGAACTCTCTCTGTAACCTAACGGTACGACACTTGCGTCGCTCTTAAGGTTTGTAAATAAACATTGAGTTAATCCACAATGTTGTCAAGTGTTAATGGATTTATGGTCAGATCCAAACATTCAGAATCAGGAGAAAACGGTGAAAAAATATTTGATGACTGACAGATTTTTCCGACGGGAACTCTTACGGATCGTGTCGTGCTTTCGTTTCAATGTTGATTTGCCTATGGACGTTTTTCTTTAATGATGGTAGCCGAGCTGAAATTGAGCCTTGTGCGCTATGCATGTGATCACGACCTGTCCAAAGAATTCGGAAGGTTTCGCATCCTTCCCAATGATTGCGAACCTATTCCACCTAACTCCGAGTGGTGCTGGAACAGCACTTAGGAAGTGAATTGCATATTATTATTATTGGCCATTATGACCTATTTAGGTACCACAACATTGTATCAAAAAGTTATAAATAACATCTGCAACCAGTCATACTGTAGTAATATTTTATTGAAAATGCGTACCCTTCAATTGTCAATAAAATATTATTGAAAAGAGACACTGGGAGAGGAAATTATCTGTGATAGCTGCTTATTGTTTGACCTCGTGCTGTCTGTGACTAAAGGAATTTCATTTCATGTTCTTTGCTACAGATCTACAGATGAGTAGCACATGGGAACATGATCGTAATTGTTCATGAAGCCTTTCTACTTTTGAGCGTCATTACCACTGCAATTTAGTGATCCAGCTGTTTGGTGACAGAAGATTCCAACAAGGTTAATGGAACTTGAAAATTATCGTTGGCAACACTGTTAACCCGTGGAAGCACAATAATCCAGGCTCAGAAGGAAAACACGTTTCCATTGTTCTGTGCTTGACGTTATCGCAGTGCTCTCAGGTGACATGTCAGTGAGGTGGTGTTAGCGTATGGGGGCTCGTTTTTTGTGTACAGCGTACTGCTTATTTTCAAAGCGCTAGAAGTAAATCTTATATGCAGAATACAATAGAGTAAAATCGACAAATTTCTGAAAAACAAGCATGCCATCAGAGAATCCGATTCTGGAAATGAACAAACGCTAAGTTCAAGTAAAAAAGCAAAACGGCGTGCTACTCGTAAGCACAATGAGAGCTACGTAAGCTATGGTTTCACTTGGACTGGAAGTGGAGATTGTCTTCTCCCACTATGTATATGAGTATAAAATGGCAAATGAATCCCTAGTTCCTAGTAAACTGAGCAAACATTTTAAAACAATGCATTCACATTTGCAAGATAAATCTGTAAGCTGTTTCAGGAGACTCTGAACAGCAAACAAGGACAGCAAATTCTTTTAAAAGTGTAATGTCTGTTTCTGATAAAGATCTGATCGCTTCCAATCCTATGAAAATAAGCAAGATTCCTTTATCAAATGATACAGTTCACAGGCGTATTATAGAAATGTCTACTGATATTGAGAAAAATAAATGCAGTAATAAACTCGAGCACTCAAACTTTGCACTGCAAGTTGGTGAATCAACAGATATTACCAACCAAACGCAACTCTTAGTATTATCCCTTTCATTAATCTAGATCAGATAGTAAATCAGTTCCTTTTATGCAAAGAATTACATGTGTCTACTAAAGGTGAGGAAGTTTTCAACATTTTAAATGATTATCTTAATAAGTGGTAGTTAACACGTAAGTCGTGTGTAGGCATATGTACAGGTGGCTATGTTAAAGGCCAAAATGAGGGTGTTATCATAACTCACTGCTTTCTTCATAAGGAAGCATTAATAGCGAAAACATTGATAGAAAAATTGAGAGAAGTCTTAGAGCAAGTTTTTCATATGGTAATTTTACTAAAACAGCACCTGTCAAAAGCCATTTATTCGAAAAACGTTGTATCAATATGGAGTCAGAACACAGACGCTTGCATTTACACACAGAAGTCAGGTGGTTGTCACGGAGGAAAGTAGTTACCTGTGTGCATGAGCTACAAGAACTTATAGTGTTTTTAGAAGAAATGAAACATTTGCGTTTTTGAAACTTTCTTTGGAGTGAATTTTGGATTGCCAGATTGTAGGATTTGACCGATATATTTCAGCAGTTCAATATTTTGAGCACTAGCATGTAAGGGAGATAAAAAAATATCCTCACATCCACCGACAAAATTAAAGTGTTTCAGAGAAAACTACAAATATGGAAAAGAAAAGCTGTTCAAGGTAACTTGGAAATATTCTCGTTGGTAAGGAGCCCACACATAAATGAAATACTTCCAAAAGTAGTAGATCACTTATAAGTTTAGAAGAGAAACTGAGTTCATTTTTTTTCCATCCCTCAACAATGAACAGTACAATTGGACTCGAAACCCATTCATGGAAACTTAAAGGTGATTTTGGCTTAACATGAACAGAAGAAGAAGAACTGACAGCTATATCTACTGATCATGGACTGATGATTAAGCACAAAAAATTGTCTCTTGAAGGCTTTTGAATTTCTATAAAAGAAGAATATGTGTCAATATCTAAAAAGGCTTTGACCATTTTTTCTTCAGTTTTCGACGTCATATTTAAGTGAATTAGGATTTTCTGTCCTCATCCCAATTAGATGCAAAAAAGAGGAACTCTTTTATGTATTGATGGGAAATGAGAGTTTGTCTTTCAAATTTATGTCCAAACATTGAAGAAATTGCGAGGACACATCTGGCTCCTGTTTCTCATTAAAATCTAGAAAGAGTAGATGTAAGGTGCATTTGATTTGTATTGTATTACTACTTTTCTCTATAATTTGAATTAATCGGTAGTTTTATTGCATTATTTCATTTCATAATGTTTCACTTACTAGTTCTCTTGCCATTCATCTTGGCAGGTAGAAGGTGATGCGGCGCTCGGCCGTCGCATTTGGGTGACAATCGTGCTTCGTGAATCACATTTTTTATACAAAAATTTTTTGTTCATACTGTGGTAATGTATGTTTTTTATTATTGTAAGTTGTATTTTCTCTAGTTTGAATGCGAAATTCGAAATAACATGACTTAACTGTTATTTTATCACGGTAATTATTTTCTGTATTGACTGTCATAGAATATTCCTCAGAAATGTGTATATAGTGCGCCCACCATTATTCGCAGCCTTTTAAATGTGCCCGAAACTCAAAAAGTTTGAGAATCACTGTTCTAGATCATGTACTTTTCCAAACCAGTTGGGTTTACCTTTAAATTTTTGAAAGTGTTGTACATGCTTCCTTGTCATTCTGTTAGGACTCATTCTTTAGATGTGCTCTTTTGTCAATTACATTATTTATAGCACCACGTGGGATTGGCCAAGCACAGATGCGACCATCATGATGCTGTAAACAAAACCTGGATTCATCCGAAAAAATTATGTTTTGCCATTCGTGCACCCAGGTTCGTCATTGAGTACACCATCGCAGGTGCTCCTGTCTGTGATGCAGCGTCAAGGGTAACCACAGCCGTGGTTTCCAAGCTGACAGTCCATGCTGCTGCAAATGTCGTCAAACTGTTCGTGCAGATGGTTGTTGTCTTGCAAACATCCCCAGCTGTTGACTCAGGGATCGAGACGTGGCTGCACGATCTGTTACAGCCATGCGGATAAGATGCCTATCATCTTGACTGCTAGTGATACGAGGCCATTGGGATCCAGCACGGCGTTCCGTATTACCCTCCTGAACCCACCGATTCCATATTCTGCTAACAGTCATTGGATCTCGACCAACACGAGCAGCAATGTCGCGATACAATAAACTGCAATCACGATAGGCTACAATCCGACCTTTATCAAAGTCGGAAACGTGATGGTATGCATTTCTTCTCCTTACACAAGGCATCACAACAACATTTCACCAGGCAATGCCGGTCATCTGCTGTTTGTGTATGAGAACTCGGTTGGAAACTTTCCTCATGTCAGCACGTTGTATGTGTTGCCACCGGCGCCAACCTTGTGTGAATGCTCTGAAAAGCTAATAATTTTCATATCACAGCATCATCGTTCTGTCGGTTAAATTTCGCATCTGTAGCATGTCATCTTCGTGGTGTAGCAATTTTAATGGCCAGTAGTGTTGTAGTTTCCACAATGAGACATTGTCTCAAAATATGGTAGAAAACCCAAATAGATTCTGGTTGTATGTAAAGTACGCCAGTGGCAAAAAACAGTTAATACTGTCAGTGTGCGATAGTGATGGAAATGTTACCCATGATGGTGCCACTAAAGCGGAGTTACTAAATACTGTTTTCCGTAATTCCTTCCTGAAAGGAGACGAAGTAAATATTCCAGAATTCGAAACCAGAACAGTTGTTAGTATGTTTGACATAAAAGTAGATATCTTAGGTGTCGCGAAACAACACAAATCACTTAAGAAAGGCAAGTCTTCCAGTCCAGATGGTATACCAATAAGGTTCCTTTCCGAGTATGGGCACACAATAACGCCTTTCTTAGCAATCATATACAACCACTCACTTGACTAAAGGTCTGTTCCTAAAGACTGGAAATTTGCACAGAAAGGAAATAGGAGTAATCCCTTGAATTACAGACCCATATCACTTACCTCAATTTGCAGTAGGATTTTGGAGCATATACTGTTCTCGAACATTATGAATCACCTTGAAGAAAATGACTTATTGGTGCATAACCAACACGGATTCAGAAAATATTGTTCTTGTGCAACGCAGCTAGCTCTTTATTCCCATGAAGTAATGAGTACTGTCGACAGGGGATCTCAGCTCGATTCCATATTCCTAGATTTCCAGAAGGCTTTTGATGCCGTTCGTCACAAGCGACTATTAATCATATTGCGTGCATATGAAGTGTCGTCCGAGTTATATGACTGGATTTGTGATTTCCTCTTAAAAAATGGTTTAAATGGCTCCGAGCACTATGCGACTTAACGTCTGAGGTCATCAGTCACCTAGAACTCAGAACTAATTAAACCTAACTAACCTAAGGACATCACACACATCCATGCCCGAGGCAGGATTCGAACCCGCGACCGTAGCGGTCACGCGGTTCCAGACTGAAGCGCCTTTAACCGCACGGCCTCACCGGCCGGCGTGATTTCCTCTCAGAGAGCTCACAGTTTGTAAGACGGTAAATCATCGAGTAGAACAAAGTGGTATCTGGCATTCCACAAGGTAGTGTTATAGGCTCTCTGCTGTTCCTGATTTACATACATGATCTAGGCGATAATCTGAGCAGGCCCCTTAGATTGTTTGCAGATGACGCTGTAATTTACCGTTTAGTAAAATCATCAGATGATGAATTCCAATTACAAAAAGATATAGAGAGAATTTCTGTATGGTGCAAAAAGTGGCAATTGGCACTAAACAAAGAAAAGTGCGAGGTCATCCACATATGGGTACTAAAAGAAATCTGATAAATTTTGGGTATACGATAAATCGCACAAATCTAAGGGCTGTCAATTAGACTAAATACCTAGGAATTACAATTACGAGCAACTTAAATTGGGAAGACCACATAGATAATATTGTGAAGAAGGTGAAACAAAGACTGCACTTTGTTGGCAGAACACTTAGAATATGCGGCAAACCTACTAAAGAGACAGCCTATATTACACATGTCCGTCCTCTGCTGGAATTTGCTGCACGCTGTGGGATCCTTACCAGGTAGGATTGACGGAGGACATGGAAAAAGTGCAAAGAAGGGCAGCTCGTTTCGTGTTATCGCTCAATAGGGGTGAGGATGTCACTGATATGATACACGGGTTGAGATGGCAGTCAGTGAAACAAAGGCGGTTTATTTTGCGGCGAGTTCTATTTACGAAATTTCAATCACCAACTTTCTTCTCTGAATGCGAAAATATTTTGTTGACACCTACCTACGTAGGGAGAAATTATCATCATAATAAAATAAGAGAAATCAGAGCTCGAACGGAAAGATTTAGGTGTTCCTTTTTCCCACGGGCCATTCTAGAGTAGAATGGTAGAAAAGTAACATGAAAAATGGTTAGATGAACCCTTAGCCAGGCATTTAAGTGTGAATTGCAGAGTAACCATGTAGATGCAGATGTAGATGTTGATATGCAGCAAGGGAAGTTCAAAATGGCTCTGAGCATTATGGGACTTAACATCTGAGGTCATCAGTCCGCTAGAACTTAGAACTACTTAAACCTAACTAACCTAAGGATATCACACACATCCAAGCCTGAGACAGGATTTGAACCTGCGACCGTAACAGTCGCGTGGTTCCAGACTGAAGCGCCTAGAACCGCTCGGACACTCTGGCCGGCCAAGGGAAGTCAAACGATGTTCAGAATAATGACACTTCAACCGTTTTAAGCAAACTGTTGAAGAATTTGTAATACAGCTCCTCAATTTACTGGCCTCCAAGGAAGTTCTCATGCTGAAATTATTCTTGGGAACGAGAGCTAGCTGAAACCTGAAATGGAGGGCTCTGAGATATTTTGCGAGTTGTGTAACATATATAGTAAAGAGATTAGAGGTCATAGCAGGTGAAGTGTTCACTGCAGTAAAGTTGTCTGGTCTTGTATAACAGGTGTAGGTGAAACCAAGTTAATTAACTTTTTATACCTGGGATTCATATAAAAAAAGACATCATATTTACGCCAGTGACTGTAACGCTTTCTTTATTTCACGATTGCAATTTCAGCCTTAGGCCATTATCAAGTGCAGATTCTTGTGGCTTTAAGCCATGTTCTACTTAAAATGAGATGACACATTAATTGTTGCTTGTTTTTACCAGCCACCTGATTCTGCTGTGACAGCTTTACATTCATTCGAAGAAAGTTTATGGTCAATAGCATGTAAATACCTGGATCATTCAGCACTAGTAGGAGGCGACTTTAATCTGCCTAATACAGATTGGGAAGCATCATTTACAATTAATTTTACATTTTTCTACTACTGTAAACGTAAACTGCCAAATATTGTTCCAAATGCTCGGTAGTAAGATTGTGTCTCCAATCACTTGAAACATTTTTATTAGCAGAAAAGGACCTTTCTACTACTAAGGTAACTGGGCAGTATTTGAATTTGTGTACTATGTTGGCACTTATTGCTTCTGGTAAAGTTCACCCGTCCCATTAATAAAACTATCAATTTGGCACAATGGTTCAAAGCCTGGCTTATTGTTTAAAATGTTTTCAAAATTTTCCTTAAGTTTTCTTGAGACTACCTCCAGCATTGAGGAGTTACTAGAATAATTTTATATATTAACTGAATAGATTCATTCAACACCAATTCTTGAGTTTTAAGCCCTTTAACACTTGCAGGTATATGGGAAAAATGAGTGCTAATCTCAGCAATATCTTTTTTAATATTGGAATCATTAAAAGCTTCCTTGCAATGGCAAACTGCCAAATCCTCTGCACTATCAAAGTCGTTTACTATGCCTTTAATGGCCTTTAAACGTTTATTGTAAAACAAACACAGCTTCGACCCACATATCCCAACGAGTTACCACTGGTTCGAGAGGTATGGCACATTTGTAGGTCTTGATGCATGAAGGAACATTTCGAAACACTTTCTTTATGGATGAAATCAATTTATTTATATTCACAAATGTGGAAAGTACTTCTTCAGCAATGTGATATAGTCCATGAGCAAGGCACGTCACATGAATAAATTTGGTATAACTCGGATGGCTTTCCCTGCTTTGATCATATAGGGAGCAGCATCTGAAATAAGTACAAACACCATTTCATCGCAGAAGATTCTGGAAATATTTTTCTAATACCCTCATTCACAAACCTGGTGATCATAGAACGATTTTCTTTTTCAAGTACTTTGTAGGCCACTAACAGGAAGAAGAAGGCTCTTCTTTTAAAGCATCAACAATTAAAATTGCAATGTAATGGGCACACGATTCTGTAGTTTCGCCAGTTGAAATCCAGATAATGCTGACTGTGAGTTCATTGCGTATTTCTTCCAGAACATTTATGTAAATTATCGGTATGTAATTTTTACACAATGTTGATTCATCTGGCATATTTTGATTTAAGCAATATTTGTCAGGGAGCCTTCGAGGATAGGGTTCGTAAGTTTGTGAAGAGCAATATTGCTTGCAATGAATCCTTCACATAGACCAGTGTTAAACTGACATTTCTGGTTACCTTTGGACAAATCGCCACTACTGCAACTTGCTGTGGTCAGAAGTTGTTGTCGTGGTCATTTCTTCTGCATTCCTGTGATACTGAAGGCTTGTCTTGACAGGCTGGTCTTTTTTTTTTTTGCACGAAATGTTTTTCTCACAAACTCGACAATTTAAAACAATTCCATCACAATGGTTAGCTATCCACGAAACGACATTTCTTTTTTCGGGCGGCAGGGCTTACAACACGTTAACACAGTACACGTCGTAAATGCGTTCAACTGTGTACAAGTAAATAGAAAGCTAAGCTGAAACAATGGACGTGCGACTAAAAGCTTGCGTAGTTTAATTGTTGCCGTCGCATATGGTATGACAGCGGGGAGATTAACCGGGGGGGCATGGGCGCAGGAGTGTTGACTCCGTCTGCTTGTTCTGTTCCTCTTCTGTAATGATTTCGCTAGGCAGTGGCCTCTCAGTTAGCGATTGCAGGCAGTTGTAGGTTACAGTCAATCTGTGAGAATCAAAACTAGATCGACCTAGAAACCACTCGTCTAAATTTTTAAAATATTGTAAACATAGAGTGAAACTATGTATCGTCACTAGTTTCTACTTAAAATATGCAATAACTGGTGGAAAGGAGCCAAATATGCAAATGCATATGCAACACGCAAATACATATAATCTGGTCTCTAGTAATGAAACATGATGAAAAATTAAAAGTTCAAGATTATTGGTTCTCTGTGCATTGACTAGTTGCTGATGTGGTTACAGAACACCGAAATTTTATTTGATGCTAATGGTATGAAGAAATTCTACAGATTACACCCGTGATTTTTTAATGAAAGTTGGTGAAATGATGGATGATTACATCCAGGATGAAACCAAAAAGTTATGAATTTGTTTGCCTGGATTACTTAATCTGATATTAGATCTGTTTTCAACGTGAAGGATAGTTTGAGCACCACAGTATTTTACTATGCATGGATCTATTGCAGGTAGTGTGTCCCTGCTTTCCTTAGATCTTTGAACGGAGCTTGATCAGCCAGTCAGTTTAACATGGTCTCTTAATTACGGTGCAACTTGGGCATTTTTCCCACATAAAAGTCATTGCCAGAGGTAAAAAATGATATTTGACAGAAGAAAAGGATAGAGAGATTACGTAAAACCTTATCACAAAAAAACTGTAACAGCCACATTTTTGGATGACTGATTTATTTTGCTGTAAATGTTTGCCAGCATGACACCATCATCAGATGGTAGCAAGGATTTCTTGTACAAATTTTACATTCTTGTCTCAAGGAAAAGCTTTTTGCTATACATTGCAGCGCAGGGGTCTGCAACCTCAATATGCAGCATGCTGAACATGAGCTTTTTGTGCAATTCTTTATAAAACAGACCTTCTAAATATCAATTTGCTAGGGAAGTATATGAGTACCGCTTTTGTGCAATTCTTCATAAAACAGACCTTCTAAATATCAATTTGCTAGGGAAGTATACGAGTACCAATCCCCCCCCCCACCCCCCTCACCGCCCATGCTGCTAGTGAAATGTTGTGTAAAGTTTGACCCTTGACTCTGATATTCCATATACGACACAACAATCTGGTAATGCAAATATCTGGTGACATTTAATTTGGGGTTTGCAGCTGTTAATTATAGATTCAAATAACTGATTTATGTGCTGATTACTGAAGGTTGTTCTTGTATAATACTAAAACTGAGCGAGATCCTAACTATCAAAATCAATTATTGGATTTTAAATTTTTGAAAACACTCTTCTTTACTGTTTTGAGATTTAGGAGAAGGAATGGAAGGAAGAGGTCTCCCATTCCATTACCATAACTTCTTCATATTTATTCTACAACAAAATTTGTTGTCAATGGTCCCCATAATTTTAAAATTGATAGACATAGTCATAAAACATTAAAAGGAAAGAAATTGATGTCTTGTAGTGTCAATGCATACTAAATCATCGTGTCACCTATGCAATAGATGAAATACCCTGATCCGTCCTTACACCCACCTAGTCTCAACCCTCTGGATATGTCTTACGAAACCACACAGGACATACTATTCCAGTCCTATTATAGACATTTCCCACCCTATCAGAGGTAGGTCTTTGCATGAAAAGAGTCATGTTATTCACTACTTTTGCCATAACTTATGCATAGACTTTTATGTGTGCATGACCACCACATAACTGGCCGCGCAATGGACGGCCAGTATCCAGCTGTGGCCAGGAGGAGAGTTGGTCATCCAGAGGCAGATGATGCTGCTGAACACAACATGCTTGACTTCAAAGGCTGCTTCACAACTTGTGTTATCTGGATGTCTGACCACTGCCTCCCTGTCTCATCCACCCTTTTCTCTGAATTGCTTAGTTGGGAGCATTTCTTACATGTCATTTGATCCTGCAATCCTCCTAGGCTCAATCTCCACTATCCTCTAGTCACACCTGTCTTTATGTCCACCCCAACCCCACTTTCTCACTTCACTCAAGAAATCTTGAGCTCTCTCTTTCTCCATTCTGTTCACTTCTCCCATTCCATTTCTCTACTTCATTGTGTGCATCATACAATTCTCCTTTCCTGTTCCAGGGCAGACTCCTTAGTGCCAGATTGTTCTCCTGTTTTCTTATTACCTTTCACACCCAGCCCCCAGTCTTCTTGTAGGTTGATTTGGGGGAAGGGACCAAACAGCTAGGTCATTGGCCACATTGGATTAGGGAGAGATGGGGAAGGAAGACAGCCGCGCCCTTTCAGAGGAACCATTCCGGCATTTTCCTGAAGCGATTTTGGGAAATCATGGAAAAGCTAAACCAGGAATTCCAGATATGGAATCCTCCCGAATGTGAGTCCAGTGTGCTAACCACCATGCCACCTTGCTTGGTCTCAGTCTTTTTTTCCATCACTTTTCTCCTCTCACCCACTCTACGTGATAAGTACTCTCTTCGATAGAGCTGCATCCATGGGGCAGTGTGGTCATATGTGTTTTGTGTATTCTCTAGCTCTAAAGAAGAACTTTGCTTGAAATTTTATCAATCTTTCCAACCTTTTTTATATGCTTATTGACTGCTCAACAGTTCAGTTATATGGTGTGTGGCTATCTTTATCCACTCACTTTTTTAATACTTTTATATGATTATACTAATTTTTACAAGTATGTTTTATGTTACTCTGTAAATAGAAGTGTTGTGCTTGTCCACAACATTGAGGGCCATTTCACTTAGAACCTGTGGAAGATATTATTACTGATATTATATGGAAGAAACAAGGGTATCTAATCTAGTCTCTTTCTTGACAACAATTTGGAAAGGATAGACTGTTACTCACCACATTTAGGAGTCCCTGAGTCACAGCCAGGCACAATAAGAAAGAACACTAATAATACTGACAGCTTTTGTGAACCTAAGATGGATAGCTGGGGTAAGAAGGAAACATGGGGCAGGGAGGGCAAGGCATAGGTAGATAAGGGTAGGGAAGATACTAGTGCTGCCTGTGAGAACATGCCAGTATTTGGTGGGCTCAGGATAGAGCTGCTAGCTGCCATATCATGTGGCTGTATTGGGGGAGGGGAAATGAAGAAGAGAGAAGTACAGAAGAGGAAAGGACTTGTAGGTGCAATTGAGGGATAAAAAGTGTGTGTTTACAGGAGCTGGGGTAGGGAAGGAGATAAGGAGGTGTAGTACAGTTACTCGCAAATGCTATGGGAATGAAGGATATGTTGTAGGGAAAGTTCCCACCTACACAGTTCAGAAATGCTGGTGTTGGTGGGAACAATGTGTGGCACAGGATGTGAAGCAGTTATTAAAGTGAAGCACATCGTGCTAGGTGGCACGTTCAGTATCTGGATGGTCCAGCTGTCTCTTGGCTACAGTTTGTGTATAGCCAAATGGACAGCTTGTTAGTTGTCCTGCCCACATAGAATGCAGCACAATGATTGTACTTAAGTTTCTAGATCACATGGCTGCTTTCATAGGTGGCCCTGCCTATGATGCAGTATGAGATGTGAGTGAAAGGACTGGATTAGGGAGGTAGTGGGAGTATGTATGAGACAGGTCTTCCATGTGGGTCTATTGCAGGAATATGTGCAATGAGGTAAGGGTTTGGGAACAGGGGTGGATTAGGTCCAGACAAGGGTATTGCTTAGGTTACCTAGGCAGCGGAATACCCCTGGGGGAGGGGTGGGGAGGATGTTTCTCATTTCTGGCCACAATGAGAGATACTTGAAACCCTGGCAGAGAATGTGATTCAGTTGCTCTTGTTATGGGTGGTACTGAGTCACAGGGGGAGTGCGTTTTTGTGGCTAGACTGTGGATATATTGGGGATCATAGTTGATGGGTGATAAAGGGTGTGTACCCCCTGGGACAACCGGGAAATGCGGGAAAAACCTGGAAATTTTTTCATGTGTGTGAAAATTGGGAAAAACCTAGAAATTTTTTAGAATTCCATGAATTTTTCATTGTGTTAGTTTTCAGTTAAATTTCTGTACTTTAGGCTGTAAGAACTGATACTTTAATGAAGGATTTTACTTTAGCCTGCAATTGCAAAATAATACTGCAACAATGAAACATAAACAAGAGAAAGAAAACCAAAATAAACTTAAGTTGCAAAGGAAATGTGCCATGTCCAACAACAAAACACAGTGCACCCACAATTGTCTGCCAACACGAAAATGTGTCAAAGGCTTTAGGATGAGGACTGTGCAATACTTTATAACAACAAATTGATTCCAATGCCCGTGATGTCACAACGGTTTACATTAGGTTAATTTGAGCAGTGGCCAGCGGCTTTGTGCACATGTGCAGTTGAGTCGCATCTGAACAGTACTGGTACTTGCTTCCAGTTATGGCTACTTGAAGTACGGCTGTTAGCTGTATCACCAGTAGCAGTTAGCAGCCAGACACTAGTCGGAAAAATTCTTCTGGCAAGCCAGATTCGTGCATTTGCAGAGCAGTCAAAGTTGCAGTGGAGAGGGTGGTAGTCTCCACGTGCCACGTGTTTAGGTTTAGTGATTTTGCTGTTTCTTCTTCGTTAACAACTCTCATGTCAAATGAAAACAAAATGGATTTCTGTGGCTGAGAGCTAGCAAATGAATTAAAATACATTCACATACTTATGGAAGGCTAAAATATGTTATTAGTTTTAGTTTTCTGGTTTTATTATATTTCCAGGTTTTTGGCAGTCAAGCATTAATTGCCTTGCAAAACACTGAAGTATTTTTGTCAATTTGCTGAAGAAATTTGGGTTTTATTAATCTTTTCCACAGAGGCAGTCAGTTTATTTGAAAGGAAGTGTTTCATTCTACAGTATTGCCTAGTGTCAACTGTTTGCTGAATTGCAAGTGCCTGTTTTCATTTCCTGCACGTATGATGTTGTGCCATAATAAAGAACCAAACATGAGATAATATAGCACCAGTACTCCTAGAAAATCTGCATACCAAAAACCACAATGAAAAGCTTAATATCAGGTTGGGGCTTACTACTTTGTGAATCTGGACTGTCATGCAATAACAACTCTTTAACAATATGCAGCATATCAAAACAGTGATAGATGATCCAGTTCACAAAACCAAACCCCAAAAATAAAGGAACTGTCAAAAAATTGGGTATGTTTAATAATATGGCCAGTGACTGTACGTGGCACCTGTCAAAGAGGAAGTATTGATGGTAGTTCATAGGTTTGATACAAAAAAAGGTACTAATGTAGCCATATCTGGGGTGAAGGTTGATATCAAGAAAGTTGGCTTGTTGGGCTGAGTTGGACCAGGTAAAACAAATGGAGGAGAAGGTGTTGAGATTCTGGAGAAATGTAGATAGAGTGTCCTCACCCTTGGTCAGGATCATGAAGATGTCATCAGTGAATCTGAACCAGGTGATGAGGGGCTTGGATTTCTGTATGTTTATGTAGGATTCCTCTTGGTGGTTCATGAATAGGTTAGCATAAGATGTTGGTGATATCTTCAAAGGAGAAGAAATTATGGGTCTGGAGTCAAATCAGGCATAGGGAAAGGTAGTGTCCAATGATGCCAAGGCCATACTGCCAAACATATTATGCTTCACTTTAATGACTGCTTCACAGCCTGTGCCATCCATTCTTCCCACCAACACCAGTTTTTCTGAATTGTGCAGGTGGGTACTCTGCGTACAACACATCCTTCATTCCCATAAGCACCTAGCCACAACTGTCACTAGCCCTTGTCCTCCATTTCCATATCCCCTTCCCTGCACCCACTCCGGCACATGCATGCCTTTTATTCCACCAAAACACCTACAAGTCCTTTCCTCTCCTCTACTTCTCTTCTTCCCCACCCCTCCCCCCTTCCCCCTCCAATACAGCCACCCAATGCTCCACCTACCAGACCTATTGTGTCTGCACTGCATCGGTGCATGCTCCTGGAGGCAGCAATAAGGTATTTTCCTACCCCTACCCAGCTACCCCTCCTCCTCCCTGCCCCATGCCTCTTTCTTAACCCCTCTCCCTGCCCCCACCTACCCCTTGTAGACTGCTTCTCATGTCAGACATAGTCAAGCCACAGCTGGCCCTAGTGCCTGATGACAATGTCCTTGTATTGTGAGTTGTGTGAAAGTGTGAAAGCTCTGCTTCGTGAGGACTGTCCAAAAGCTGTCAGTAATTTTTTTAAAGTATTCTTTTTCATTGTGCCTGTCTGTGACTCAATGCCAATCACCAAACATATGAAATGTTGAGCTGTAGAAATGCACATAAACTAGGAAATGAATAAAGTGGTTGGGTGAATGTGGATGAGCTGATGGGTAGGGAGAGAGCCATACAGTACGGTAAGATGATCATAATATGGACACAGAGTGAATTTTACCAGATACAGATAGACTGATTTCTTGTTACATATGATAATTGATAGGATTATAATGTCACACCAGTTGAAATAGATCACAAGGAAAATGGTGTGGAGGAGGGTAGAGAAGGGTTGTATATCTACATCTCTGCTCTGTAAGCCATCTTACAATATGTAAAAGAAACTATTTTGAGTACATCATTTTCCCCTTTACCTGTTCCATTCATGAATGATCCAAAAGAAGAACTGTTGGTGACAAAGGCCAAAAGTGAAAAAAGTTTTGTAATGAAAGGAAACTAAATGAGATCCTGATCAAATTTAACTCCCTAAGTGTGCTGCTGGGTCTCAGCATCCCAACAATAAGGAAATACATAATACAGAAGATGGATGAGCTTTCTCTGGATACCAGCACACTAAGGCACTTGCTTAAAACCTTTTTCAGTGAATCCAGACACACTGCTCTGTGTAAAGCAAGGGAAGAAAAGTGAGAAGAAGCATGACAGCTCAGAGGTCATCACTGTTATAACATACAAAGTTAAGCACACAGAAGAGGAGGAGGAAACAAAATGAAACTTCATGGGTTAAGAGGTTATGTGATGGTATTTTAGTAATTATAATATTAAGTCAAGCTTATAAAGAACATGGCTGTATGTGCCCACTTATCAGTAAGACATTGCATCCCCTTCGACCTGGATGCATGGAGCAATTCAGTTGGGAAGGGTGTCACATAGCTGTTGTGTTCTCTCTTTAAGCAAGCTGACCCACAACTGTTCTAACTGGTCTGTGATATCCTGGATACAGGCACTGGGATGAAATTGATGTCTGAGTTGGTACCACACACATTCTATCAGGGACAAAGCTGGGGCTCTTAGTTGCCACAGGTGTATCCCTCTGTCATGCAGACAGTTCATAGAGCATATGTATGTGTGTGTGTGTGTGTGTGCTTGTGTTTGTGTGTACAAGCATTATCCTGTTGAAAACTGGCACCACAAGCCAGTCACATGAGGACGCAAAATGTCAGTGATGTAGTGTTGTGCTGTCAGAGTTCCCTCAATCACTACCAGTCAAGACATGATGGCTACCCACACCATAACACTGGGAGTATCATTGCAGTGCCTCTGCAAAACATTGGGAGAATGGAACCTCCTCCTAGATCACTGTGATAATAGTCATCCAGGTTAGTGGATAACAGCTATTCATCGCTGAACACAATGCTGTGCCCCTCATCAGGAGTCCATGTTTCCCTCTCATGGTACTGCTCCACACTATCCACTCATGGCACCACTCCAATGCAGCCATTTGTGTTGTGGTGTAAACAGCAGCCTATGTGCTGGACCATAATTCCCTAGTCCAGATGATGCTAGTCTCTGACCAATTGTGTGGGGTGACACAGAATCTTGCAAGGAGTTCATTACGTGTTCTCAAATGGCAGGCACAGATGTGAAGGGGTTGTGATGCATTTGGTGCTCAATGTGGCAATCTTTTCTTGTTGTTGGCTTACGTGGTTGACCGGAACCTTGATGACGAGTACGCCCACCCTCACGTTCTCATGCAGTCCACAACTGCGCCACTGTCACATCCAAATGACCAAAAAATCTGGATATTGCATACTAATTGGACCAGCTATCCAAATAGAGACCCACAATGAGGCCCCTTTCAAATTCTGTCAGGTGCTGATAATGCTGTCTCACATGAATATGTGGTATCTTCATGTTCTTCACAGTAATTGCTTAACACCTGATGCTGTTCATGCCTCTTATATACACTACCAAGTCTGGTAACAACACTAAATATCAAGAACACTAATGCACTCTGGTGGCCATTCTACCTGTCACACAGAATTGCAACCCTAATCAGTTAGATCCCTACCATGTACATGTACAAAGTTACACTGACATTTGATCATATTATCTGGGTGCTTCACATTTTTTTGTCAGATAATATACCCCCTGAGAAGCTCATGGTTTAAGGGTTGAATATGTGTTAGTGTCTCAACGTGCAAAGGTGATGAAAATCATATTATTTTCAAATGTGCAGTGTCACAATTGGGAAGTAACTTTCTGCAAGTGATTCAATAAATTAGTACATAAATTTCCTATCAGTATTGCCACTATCCTTCTATTAGAAATTGCAACTACTTACTGAATAATCCAATTTTTTAAGAGATAGTAAATCTGCATACATATTTGAATACATGTTCCCATGGAGTCCAGCATTATTATGACATGGAGATGTTATTTAATACTTATATTATGGTGTATGAGGGTTCTAAAATTATCAGACATTTGATTTCAGAACAAATTATTGCACTAGTAATGTTATTTAATTGTTTGCTATTGAAAATCAAAAAGAACTGAATTTGTTGGCATGTGCCAAGTGTGTAACTGCAATCTGCTATCAACCTTTATGTGTTTGGTTGCTCAGTAGATAAGTGCCACATTACAAATAGAAAAGTCTGGAGTTCAGTGCCCTCTGGATCCCAGGACTTTTTCTGTCACCTGTTGCTTCTTTAGCCCCGTGCGATGATCTGTTAACGTGAAAAGAAAGAACTGCCTAGTTGCATCACGTTTCAGAATTCATGTTAAGCTGCATGTCCTCATGTAACTACCTGGGTATGTCATTTATAGGTAGGAGGGATGCAAGGGCCTAACACCTATAGAGCCGTGCCTAGTGTAGCACTATACTTTCCAAACCATTCTCGAGGTCGATGAAAACTTTACCTTTTTTTTATGTGCTCTGTATCTCTTCACACAAAATTTTGTAATCATCAGAAGGACTACTTATTAATAAGGTTATGGCTGTGTAGCATGTGTGCCAAATGTCTCTCTCTCCTTCTCTCTCTCTCTCTCTCTCTCTCTCTCTCTCCCCTTTTAAATGGGTCCCTCTGAACTAGAGTTATGAGTAATCAGTCCTCTCCTCCCTCAGTATTCATATATGTTGCAATAACTAATTTGTCTTTCCTCCCAAGAAAAGCTAGGAGAGCAGTTATCTTTTTATGTGTTTCAGTTGACTGTACCAGGTAAGCATTGGGTGATCAAGTGAGACTATATTGCATAGTAATTTCATGGAGAATCAGATTATTTAATTCCACTTTATCATTATGTCAACTGAAAAACATGCCTCATTTAACTTTCTGGATTTCAGGTACTGGGCATGACATTACGTTACCACAGGAATCGCAGCGATTCCCATGCCACCAATGCCATAATGTCTACTGTTATCAAAGCAGTCTTGCTCGCCACATTAAATTTGAGTGTGGCAAAGTGGCACAAATACAGTGCCCATTTTGCTCATATAGATCCAGGTATAGAGCTGACATGACAAAGCATATTCGATTCAAGCACCGTATACCTGAAGAAGAGGTCAAACTTTTAAAACTTCTGTATATCTGATACTTTCTTTTTACTGGTTTAATATTTTAATGAGTTTAAGCACTTTTTAAAATGGAAAAAATTTGATAGATAATAGTATGAACTGCACAACCTAATGAGGAATCTGTGTTCATACTGTCCAATGAGATGTGAAAATTTAGTTAAATTTCTGATTGTAAAGTCCATTTTCCTCAACACCTGATTGAGATGTTTTGCTGATCACAGAAATTTTATGGCAGGAAATATTATTTATCTGAAGAATTTGAAGGTAGTGTTTGTTGTTGTTCATGTTTGTTCACTGCAGATGTCCTGGTTCCATTGCTTTATTTGATAATGCTAAATTCTTCATTAATTCCCATAGGTTAACTGTCATTGCATATTCCTATAAATCCAAGGCTGTTATATTACAATAGCAAGAAAAGTTTTATAAAATGTCTTTCTTTGAATGTTTTAAAGAGTCCTGAATAAAAATAATTTTTAATAAAAAATGTGATTTTATAGTGTTAGTGTAATTAATACAACAGCTTCATGCCTCTACAGATAAACTATTTTAATAACTCAGACCATTTTTTCACACTTATTGTGTAAAAAGGACTGGAATAGTTACAAAGTAACAATAAATAAAGTTTAAAGCAAAATATTACATAGAAACATACTCTTTGCTTCCCACATCTCTCATTTTTCATTCCTGAAATTTAAATTAATTTTCAGTTAATTTCTTATCGTCACCATCTACATTGTTTTTGTAGCTATTGTCACTCTCTTCCTCTCTGCACCCTCTTAATACAGGATTCACATTCATTTGTATGTGCATTGTGGTCAATAAATCCCATCAAGTTGGAGATATTACAGGACTACAGAACGAGGCAAATTAAGTGAGAGTTTGTAAGTAGTATTAACCTACTCACACTGATAATTGTAGGAATTATTTCTATATCTGTCTTTATCATGCAAAGTAGCTGGATGAAACAGGTTGCATAAAATTGCTTCTTGAAAGTGAACAATTTCAGTTCATGCCAGGAAAACACACAATGAAATTATTTTCATATGATGGATACACAGTATCTGGTAATTCTTCTTAAAACTTCTTGGCTTACAATCGGCATCACCATATGGGACTTCTGCCATGAAGTATAAACAAGATGTAAATATGGCAATACTACACACATCCTCCACCTACAGCTACAACATCAATTTGTTACCAACAAATAAATCTAACCAGGTATGTTTGTATTGTTTTGAGAATTGAATACATGTAAAGAAATACACTTTGTCACTATCTGACAAGTTGCTGTCAAACTACACATGCCAACGACTGAGATTTCCTGTCCATTGTAGGCAAACAAAATAGAAGTATGCTGCTATAGTGGTGGGCTACTGATCCTGGTGTAAGTGTTTTCATTTATCAGGAAAAGAGAAGTACTAATCTACAACTGCAACTTAATTGTCTTATATTCCATTTTAACTGAACAGAATGTTTGTTTGCTTGTTGGGGTATTGCATCAGAAGCTTTCCATGATGTGGAAGTACTTGGTTTGACTCACGCCTGAGAGAGTAGTTTCTCCTGTACTGTGAACACTTGTTGACGTGAAGCTGTGGTCACCGGGCACTAGCACGACAGTGACTGTCACTCTTGCCCTCCATAAACGTACAGTCTGAAGGTGACCTCCTGTTCATGTTGAAAGCAACTAGTATTACAACAAGGACAGTCTTTCTGATCATGCCTCAAAAGTAATTGAGGACATGATTTTCTCCCAGAGCTTTGTAACACAAGCCATGTATAAGGGGTGTTCAAAAAGAAACAAGCTGGAGGGATAATTACAGAAACCAGTACCTGTATGTTAGAAGTATTGACCCTGGCTGTTGAGACACTTGTCCCACTGTGACACAAGGTGGTGAATGGCTGTCTCATATAATTCTCGGGACTGCAATGTGAACCATTTCCATATGTACAGCTGGACCTCGTCATCTACATGAGTGCAGGAAAGGTTATGATGACATTCTTCTTTGACCAAGATGGCCTCCATACAGTCCGGACCTCTCTCCCTGTGATTATGCCATTTTTGGTCCCCTTAAAAAGGGACTGAGGGGCAGACAATTCATCTTGGATGACGATGTCCAGCTGTATGTGCGGAACTGATTCGCATTGCAGGCCCGGGAATTTTATGAGACAGTCATTCACTGCCTTGTGTCACTGAGGAACAAGTGTCTCAACGGCCAGGGTCAATACTGATAACATACAGGTACTGGTTTCTACAATTATGCCCATTATACTATGATAGTGTAAGTTTTTACTTCTTCTGTTCTTACTGTTTGTCTGAGCACTGTACTTAAGTACTTAAACACTATTCTGTACATGAGACTGACTGTCTGTTGAGCAAATAAAATACATGAAGCCTCAAAATTAGCCTCTGCTTAGTCTATATTTGTTTGAGAGTCCACTATAGACAGTACTTTTTTTTAAATCAGGCTAAGACTGTTTTAGGATTGCAGCACAAATGCATGCATCTGGTACATTCTGTGTAATGGCATCATGCAATGTGGTGTCACTGCACTGAATTCTACATGAACATTTAAAGTTACAGTGCCTGGTGAGATCTCTGAGTTCTGGTGTTCCCTGCTTGACTGTCTGAGCAGGCTGTTGCTTCAGCTGAAAACATTTCAACTGAGCAGCTACTATATGGATTTGATAGTCATAATATTCATCTAGCAGTTTCACAGGGTCATTGTAAGTGACTTTCTCGGGAACAGTTTCAGTGCACAGTTTCATACAAAGTTGATACAGTGTGGGACCAACAGTGGACAAAAAGCAAGCACTACACTCTGTACCTGTTATTTTGTAGGAACCGAAGAGTGCCACTAATTTGATTCTGTAGACCAACCATTCTTCATCTTGGGCATGGTATGAGTGACATTTTGGAGCCACTACTGGCAGTGGTGCTGCATGCCATAAGTAATGATGCCAATTGGCTGACAGTGAGGAGCAGTTGTTCAATCTGCTGCACCTGAAACTGTGCAATTTCAGTTAGAGACATTTCTTGTCAGGTCTGAGATATGGTGAAATGTTGTAGGACACACAATACAATTGACTAGAAGCATAACATCAAAATTGAGAAAAAAATATGTATGCAACAGGCAGGCAGCTGGCTTGCATTATGAGCTAGTTAAATGCCACACGTCATCACCATTTGTTGTGACCAAATGAGAATACTTTCATCCAATTACAACTGCATGTTCTTTGATTGCTCTGGGAGAAGACTCATTGAACTAGAACACATGAAATATTAGCTCATTTTATTACATTAATGAGTAAAATATTTACATAACTTTGCCATAGGAATACTGAATAATTTCCAATTGTCATTGACCGTGAAAGCATCACTTGATGCACTAAGTAACAAACTGTTCTCTCGAGGTACAATGTTCAAACAATGGAAAATCCAGGATGGAATGTAACAGAAGGTGTGGTCTTGATGAGTGCTTTACTGCAGCGATGCATTGCTAATATGTGTGATATTTATTCAGCTTTCCAAAATTGGTGTGGCACCACAGTCTCTGGGTGATACCACAACAGTGATTTACTAAGGCACAGTCAAATGTTTCTAAAGTCATGTCCACAAGAGGTACCAGGATTAGGTACCTAGAAAAGTGATCAGTAATCGATAAGATGTACTTATTATTCTGCGTAAGAAGTGGAAATGGATCAACAATAACCAAGACAACAGTTTGAAATGGACTGTAGCATCTGGAAGAGTTTGTAAAGGAATTTTGGTCCTCAGTGGAGGCACCCTCTGCGCACAAATGATACAATTCTGTATATATTTATGAACATCAGTTTGCCCACCTCTCCATCAAAAGCGGGAGGCTATCCGAACATTTATGATTCATCACACATTATGGCAGGCCTGTAAACTGTCATGAAATTGCACCATAATGTGCTGTTGCAATTCTTTTGGTATTACTACCCAATTATCCATAGGGTTTTATGGTACAAGATATCTTCTTCTGTAGTGAAATCCAGGTGGGAGGCATACCGGTGGTATTCTATACCTCTTTCCTGTGGATCTTTTAGTTCTTCTACTGAAACAACATATGTCTGAACAACCCTGACTTTGCAGCTTAGTCCATCAGTTTTCTATTGTAGGTGGCCTGACTTGTGGTGTACATCATAATTACTTACTTACTCCTTGGCACTGCAGCCCATGTAGGGTCTTGGCATTTCTGATGATCATAGCCCAATCCTGATGATTTTCTGCTCATTTCCTCCATCTCATGACTCCAGTCTTTCTCAAATCATTTTCCACATCCTCCATCCATCGTTTCCGGGGTCTCCCATTGCTCCTTTTGCCACCTGAATTTCCTGTGTACACCTTTTTGACAGCTCGATCCTCCAACACTCGCTCTACCTGGCCCAGCCATCTCAGTCTGTTACACTTAGTTTCAGTCACAAAGTCGGGATTTCTATACAGTTCTTCCAATTTCTTGTTTCTCCTTATCCTCTATTGTCCCATCTCATACAAAGCTCCAAAAACCTTTTTTAATATTTGGTCTCCCATCTTTTCAAGAGCTCTTCTTCTGCTACAGTCATTGTCCATGTTTCTGAGCCATACATTACCACCAGTCTTATGACTGTTCGATAGACAGTCACCTTCAATTTTCTGCTCAAGCTACGTGACTGAAGGATCTTGATCAGGGCCCAGTAAGATCTATTTCCTGCAGCAGTCCTAGATTTTATTTCTTCTCTTATGCTGCTATCCTCCATAACCAGCACTCCCAGCTGTTGGAACTTCTCACATCTCTCATAATTGCCCCTGTTCAACTAAATATATTTCTCTTTAACAACAGCGTTTTTCCTGGAAGCAAAGAGATATTGTGTTTTTGTGTTGTTTACTCTAAGTCCCAAATGTTCTGCCTCCTTTTCCAGTCTGTCAAATCCTTCTTCCATTTCTTTCAAACTTCAAGACGGCATACACACATCATTGGTATAAGCTAGATTTTGATGCATACAGTTCAAGAGAGTGCCATCTTAGTTATCAATCTCCACCCTTCACATTTTGCATCACTCTCTCCAACACTATGTTGAAGAGTAGCGTGGGTAATACATCAGCCTATTCTAACCCTTGGTTGACCTCAAATTCATTAGAAAGTTTTCCTTCTACTTTTATGTGGCATTTTGTGCTGGTGAGGGTCATTTGTACCAGTCTGATAAGGTTACTTGGGAATTCCATCTCCATTAAAGTATCATATCGCTTGTTCCTTATCATAGGCCTGTTTAAAGTCTATAAAAAGCTAAAAATCTGGTGTACACCCACATTATATTCGTAACACTTTTCCATTATTTGACTTATAATGAAGATCTGGTCAGTTGTTGATCTGCCCTGTCGAAAACCACAGTGGCAGTCTCTGAGTACTTCTTCTGTAATTGGTGCAAGTCTCATAGCAATGACTTTGGCTAATACATTGTACACCATGCTGACTAAAGCAATACCACAATAATTTTCACAGTTTGCTTTGTCCTTCTTCTTATGAATTGGGCATATAATGGCCATGTTCCACTGGTCTGGCATCTCTTCCTTTTCCCATATTTCCACTATCAGCTGATGTTCCAATCTTGATAGATGTTCACCTCCACCCTTGATCATCTGTGCTGAAATGTTGTTGTTACCTGGAACCTTATTATTCCTTAGGCTTTTAATTACCTTCCTAACTTCCTCTATTGTTGGTATAGATGCATGTCTTGCACCCTGACTAACATTCTGCCACAGTTGGTCATCCTATGTTTCATTTTCTTTCAGAACTTCTCTTTCTGTAGTGACATTCAGCAGCTCACTGAAATATTTGGCCCATCGGTCTATAACCTGTTCTTCTCCTCCTATAAAATTTCCTTCTTTATCTCTGCAGAATACCGTACATGTTTGGAAGCCTTTCTTCAGTTCCTGAACTCTCTTGTAGAATTTTCTTACTTCTTGATCATTATACTCTTCTTCTTGCTTCATAATCCATCTCCTCTCTAATTCTCATTTCTTTCTTCTGCAAATCCTATCTGCCTCTTTCCTTTTCTTCATGAATACTTCTGTATTAGATCTTGTTGTCCTGTTTATCATTTTCTTCCTTGCCTCATTTCTCTCTTCCACTACTTTTTACAACCTTCACCATACCATCCTGCCCTAGTCACCCTTTCTTCTAAACCTAAAACTACTTCTGCAGTTTCTTTTAGAGCCTCTTTAATCGTATGTCACTTCCCTTCAATGCTTTCCAGAGCTTGGCTTTGTTTAGTCTCACACTTCTTCTGCAGTTCTGTTTCATACTTTTTGGATACTCCCTTCTCTTTCAATTTGGAAACTTTGTATCTCCATGGAGTTTTTCTCTTCCCTCTCGATCTATAGATGGCTATGTGTTGTATGTATTTCAGTCTTACCATATAATGATCTGAATCGCAGTCAGCCCGCCTGCAGCTATCGACTTCAAGGATGTCAGATGCATGTCCCCTGTTGATTACCACATGGTCAATTTGATTAAAAGTAGTGTCATCTGGTGAGTGCCATGAGGTTTTTCCTATGTTCTTTCTCTGGAGCCATGTGCTCTTCACTACCATTGCATTCCCCATGGCAAAGTCTATAAGTCTTTGTCCAGTTTTATTTGACACCTCATGCAGGCTTTCATTTCCTACTGTTTCTCTAAAGGTTTCTTCTTTTCCCACTTTTGCATTGAAGTTGCCCATCACTACCTTTACATCATTCCTTGGTATGCCTTCTAATTGCTGTTTCAGTCGACCATAAAACTCATCTTTCACTTCATCCTCATTATCTTCTGTGGGTGCAGTCACACATATTAGAGTGATGTTGAAGAAGTGGGCCTTCATTCTCAAAGTACACATCCTTTCATTTATAGGGTTAAAATTTATGACTGCTGCTTTATACTTATTGTCTACAAGAAAGCCAGTACCACCTACTATACCACTGTCTCTTCCACTATACATAGTTGTGTAATTGCCACTTCTTATGATACCCTCTCATTTCCATCTGACCTCTTGAATTGCTGCTAGTCCTATACAGTATTTCTCCATCTTTTGTTTGAGTCCATGTAGAGCTCCTGGTTTGTTCCAAGTTATTACATTCAAAGCAGCAAAGTATATATCATTTTTTTCTTTCACAGTGTCCTTTTCCTTGCATGGGTCGTTAATCAGTATCATCAGTCTGGCTGTTCTTATCTTCAATTTTCATGGGGTTGTTAGCCCCATGAGCAATCCCCAACCTTGAGGGCCTGGATTTGTATCGGGTTTACCATGCCTCTAGAGCTCTCACTGCCCTGTTGTAGGAAACTGAAAATGATGAGGAAAAAGTCATTTTGTGTTTTGCAGTAATATACAATTTCTCCATTTAGTTACACTAAAAACAACTGCCATTGATGATGTAATAATATATGTGACTTTAGAAAATTTACTAGTCACACCACCAGCTTCATGACATGTTCTATGCATGCATATTTAACACATAGTGCTTCTTTACATACTGAACAATTAATCCCATGCATATTGTCTATTGATTGTTATAAATTTTAGTTCTTTCATCATCAACTAAATCTTTAAATTATTTCTGCATGCTGTTGTAATGCTGTAATGCTGTTTTTTTAGCAAATGTGCAGTACCTGTCAAAAAATAAAACAAGGCAGTTATGATTAAACTGACAGTGTTCCAAGTGTTGCGGTGCAGACTGCGTACATTGCAGGACACTGAAGCATCATAGGTATGTTCATTTATCAGTGTGCTTGTGGAGTATGCTGAAAAAACAATTATAGTTCCACTATCTGCCAACAGTTGAGAATGTGGTGCTGTAAGCAGCTAGAATGGGTGTGGGTATAGAAAAAGTGGAGGAATGATCAAACACATGATAACTTTGTCTCTGGCATATTTATTAGGATACAGTCACAAATTACAATATGTGTTCAGTATGGTCTCCCAACTTGGCAACATGTTGCATCCTTAATACAGCATGGTTGACAGTTGCCTGTACCATTTATGGTGCAATCAGAGTGATAGACCATCATATGCTATCCTTCAGATCAGGAAGATTTTGGATACACCATGATAGAAATGATTTTTCTGATATCCCCACATCCAGTAGTCACATGGATATAGGTCAGGGGATCTGGAAGGCCACACATCTTGAAATTCCTAGAGATGTTGCAGTCGCTACTGAAGGTTTCTTGAAGCAAATCTTTCACCTGGCTAGTGACATGTGATGTTGCTCCATCTGGCATGAAAATAGTGGTGTGGTTAAAGCTGCATTCTTGCAAAGCTGAAGTCACATGTTGCATAATGAAGTCATTATAACTTGCAGGTATTTCTGTACACCTAACTGGCCCACGAGATGTCATTTCCTTGAAGAAAAATGCACTGAGAATGAAGGAGCCTGTTAAACCACACCACACAGTCACATAAGCTGAGTGCAGTGGATGCCCCTCCATCACATGTGGTGGACTAGAACCCCATATGTGACAGTTCTGTGCATTCAGGACACCATGCAGAGTAAAATGTGCCTCTTCCATCCAAAGAATATTTCCCATGTCTTCTATCTGCATTTGTGCTGAAAAACAGGAAATTCACAGCATTGTAGTCCATCTTGGGGCTTCATTTCATGCACATTCTGAGACTTGTAGGGATACCTGAGTAAAATGGACCGCAAAATATTTTAAATTGTTGACCAGGGAGAGACAATTCCCATGAGGCAGCGGACTTTGAGCCGTGTGCTGCAACTGCCATGGGAATGGGATGCTTCCCTCTCCTTGCTGCATCACCTAGTTCAACAGTTTCTTCAAATTTCTTGAACATATTCTTTAGCCTATTTATTGACATGAGGCCTCGTCACAGTTGTTTCTGTCAGCAATATTCCCACAAAGCAGCACTGTTGTTGCTGCCATTCTGATTTCTTTACCAGCAGTGCACAGTCATTCTTCTCATTAAGCATTTCATTTTACATGAAATACCTCAGCCTTAACCCTTTACACCAACAATCCCTTCACAAATGAAATTGACATCCATAGCCAAGAGACAAACAGCTTACTGATGTCAAAACAGGAAACATTTGACATACTGAGTGCTTAAAGAGCTATATTTTCATCTGGTGGCAGAAAATGGAACTATAAATTTTTCTGCATACTTTGTCAGTGTACCAATTAATGAATATATCTATGATATTTCAGCATCCTGTGATGTATACAGCCCACACTGTGTCACTCAGAATGCCACCAGCTTAATTATAACCACCCAGTAAAAATTGAGAGTACTCATCCTTTTCCTCTGTGATTCTCATTCAATTTTAAAGGATTGCTCTGATAGATTGCCAGATTGCCTCTTTTTTGTATATTCAATGGACCTTTGGACTTGCTTTATACTACAAACAAATAGCACTGGATAAAAAGTGATTATACCATGATTTTGTACAACTGAAGAATTCACCCCAACCAAAATAAGCTGCATCAAATGCAGGACAAAAGTGTTGCATTGCACTTCTAAATGAAATGCCTCACTGTACCAAGAAGGACAGAGAAAAGTTGAAACATAGTGGGTCATGCCGAGACAGGCCAAGCCCAGGACAACATGTGGGCACCACACTACACACAAGTGAAGTTTTGCACATGGTGGCCGACCATGATTTATACTGTTAGGCACATCTTATTTAGCCTAACTAACTGTGCATCATGGCCAGAGAGAGCCTCTGTCATTGGATATAGTTGTTTTCTTGCTTTGAGCTTCGACAAAGAAAACATTCTCAATTAGGGTCTGTTGTCTTTATCTACCCACATTGTAAAGTTGATTATTAAGGTCTAATCATAAGATCTAAATAAAGTTTCCAGATCATTCTTCTTATCACTGCAACTAACTAACTATTCCCAGGTGTTATTCATCCCCCATCCTTGCTTCTTTCTGATTTTATCCTCATTTGTTCAGGGGGTATCAAGAGTCAACGTGCTATAGGAAAGAGATCTAAGAAAGAGTTAAATTTTCCATCTGTACTGTTTGCTTTACAAATCTCTACCAAGCATACCTCCCATAATTTTTCTCTTAACAGTGTCATTGAGCCATTGTTTATGATCTTGAATACAATGCTTTTTATGATCTGTATATTATTTCTCACGAGACCTACAATTTATTATTAATATTTGACTGCCATGGTAAGACAAACTATTAACTATTGTTTTAATAGCTAAAATACTGAATGTTGATAGGTCTAAGAGTAAATTGTCAATAGCTGTTACCACTATGTCTTTCTATTGTTGCAAGGAATTTTACTGTGAAAAGTAATCTAAATTTGGACACTAACAATTCTAGATATCTGTAAACTGCACTACCTGACATACATAGTAATTTACATGATAGGTAGGTATAATCTTATGAAAACTGTCTCTGGCTGCTTTATGAAGCTTCAGATATTTTCTGCTAGTAGCCAGTAAACTGTTGGTACTACAAAATTGTGCATTTTCCAATTCACTATTATGGCACAGCATTCAAAGAGTAATTCAATACATTATTCAATAACCTAGTGGGTCTGAGACTCAACATTGTTTTTTGCATTTGTAGCAACTCTCCTTTTCTTTTTGTTTGTTCTACAGTCGTGCAATATTAGATTGTTAACACTCAGTTTCATTAATGTTCTGGCAAGCACAATAATTCCAACCATGCTTTCATTTTTCCTGTAGGGATATGGGAAGTTCATCCTTTTTATTAATGAAGCCTCTGATGTTTTGGTGAAAGACACTAAACACATTTTTGTTAAATCCTATGTTTTGTAATGAGTGAGGTATGATACATCAATCATGCCCATGTAAATGTCCCTCTTCCCTGAGTGATTTTCCAAGCTCTGTATTGACACTTTCCACAGGTCACCCCTTTCCAGGGCTTATCATACTGCTCAAAGTGTGAAACCTGTTAACACTAGTACAAAGAATATTCCACAATGGTCCTGATGTCATCCTTCGATGTATAATTAATGTTCCAGTCCAAACTGTTTGCATTTTAATGTGATAAGTTTCTCCATTAAAACTAAACTCCATTTGAACAGGCCTTATAGGACCCAGTGGTACAGACTGACCATTGTTTCTTCCTCAGCTGATAGTTGCACTGGATGTGGATATGGAGAGGCATGTGGTCACCACACTGCTGTCCCAGCCTTTGTCAGTTTTGTGACTGGAGCCTCTACTTGTTACTCATGTAGCTTGTCATTTAGCCTCACAAGGGCTTAGTGCACCCTGCTTGCCAACAGTGCTCAGTAGATCTTGATAGTCACACTTCCAAATGATAACCAACTCAGAGAGTACTTATCTTCGGTGATATGAGGGGAACCAGTGTTCCACTGCAGCAAGGTCTTTGGCAGTTTCTCCAGTAGGCTTGATGATAATGCCTGCATCATGTAAGCTCCCACTACTGCCTAATCATCTGTTCCTCACAATTGCATGTTCAAGAACTAATATAATCCAGATAAGTCTGTAGCTTGTGGTCTTGCAGTAGTGTTCTCGCTTCCTGTGCAAGGGATCCTGGATTTGATTACCGGTGGGATCAGGGATTTTCCCTGCCTTGAGATGACTGGGTGTTGTTTTGTCATCTTCATCATCATCATTCATCCCCATTATGGTCAGAGGAAGGCAATGGCAAACCACCTCCACTTGGACCTTGCATATCGATGGTGCAGGTCTCCCGCATGGTCCCCTATGCTTCTCAGAGTATGGGACCTCATCATCATCATAATCCAGATTGGAAAGGTTAGAGGATGGGCACCAGTTACAAGAATGTATGATTATTGCTGATAGAACTTCAAATAATAAATTATTTATTTTCATATAGCACCACAAATTTTCACAGATATATATAGAAAACAGAAAAAAATACACCAAAAGTGATTAATGCAGTGGCCTCTGCCATTTCCATTTCCTTTTATCCACTGATACATTTGATGAATGCACAAGCAAGAATATGTTTTATTGACGCAGAAGTGAACTAGATAGTTCCTTCTCTGCACAGGCTAAATGATGTGCTATAGAGCCTTTACAGCTCTGCACATTGTTACATAACAAACCTCACATATCTCCAGAACCTGAGAAAAAAAAAATCACAAAATATTTGGTGAGAGACAAAACACCATAAAAGTAAAAGAAGAGAGAAAAAGGAATCAGATGGGAAAAAATTGCCATAAAATAGTAAATATAAGGAAATGAATATAATAGAGGGAAACATTCCACGTGGGAAAAATATATCTAAAAACAAAGATGATGTAACTTACCAAACGAAAGTGTTGGTATGTTGATAGACACATATTTGTGTCTCTATCAACATACCAATGCTTTCGCTTGGTAAGTTACATCATCTTTGTTTTTAGATATAAATATAAGGAAAATTTTGTATATGCATGGTATTCAGTGAACCAAGCAAAATTATTACATATGTGTCATAGTATCATGTTTATGATCATTACAATTAAATGTAAAAAAAAAATGTTAGGAGTATCATGTTAATGTGAAGTAAAACATGCATATACAGTGGCAACAAAATTTAGATTTATCATAAAAGTAAAATTGTCTATGTTTATTGAAATATAAATGAAAGTATCAAGTAAATGGAACTTTGTTTTGGAGGGTAGTGTGCAAAAGAACTATGTAAGTAGTTGTCAATGTTTATAGTAAGCAATCAATGTGAATATGTTGCAGCCTAAGTGACATGTTTATCACATGACAGTCACAAAGCAAGAAACAAATCATTGAATAATACATAAAACTGACTATCAAATCATCAGACAGGATGAAGTCCATTTAACTTTGTTACCGATTGATGTAACATTAATTAGCAATAATGGCAAAACTTATAGTTGAATTGTCCAAAACTACAAAATGGCCTAAACTATCAAGTGAATTGAAAACACACACATATGAATGTAAACATGAAAAATATTTGCAAAATAATCTGAAAACGTAAGGAAATTCTTAAAAATACTGTGCAAATGAGAAACATCCTATATTAAATTGTAATAGAATTAAGTAAGAACAAATTAGTTGACAAAATGATGAGATTAAAAGTCCTCTCAAAATGAAATACCAGGAATGTTTGTGGCAAGTGCCCAGTGTACTAGTAAACAGTTCATCTGATTTACTACAATATTTGTGCATGTTAACTGATACACTTGTTTTAATCAGAGCACTAGATTTCTAATAATTTTTTTTTCTGAACATAACATTTGTTTTTATGCAGTTCAACCTTTATGTTGAAGTGAATGACAAATGCATAATTCATGTTGGTTTATGATGTGATGCATTGTATGTGGACTTGGCAAAGTGTAGGGAGAAAAAGTGGGTGAATGATGACAGCTCCTGATTGCTGATGCTGCCAAGGGATGCATGGTGTCATGGTTCAGCTGACTGTCGGTGCTGTTAAAGAGGACACCAAAGTTGGAAAACACTCGCGATGACAGCTCTGTCATTTGCTTCTGTCATTTACAAGAAAATGAATGTTACCAGCAGTAATTTATAAAGACAACAAATGTAGTTGCTCTTTCTTATAATTTTTTCTGCTAAAGCACTTGTTTGAAGAAGTCTATAAACACAGAGAATGTTATTCATATAAAATGCACTGCTGTGATGTCTCCATTGCATCAATTACGGTCTGTAAGATGAAAGTATAGCACACACAAGAAATGTTCTGCCTATATATTCTTCCTGTAAATCCTTAACAAGGGAAACAATCACTGTTACATATGATTGTCTGTTTAAATGGAAAACTCTACACACATGATTCCAGATCGTCATTTTTGTGGTGCAGTTTAATATTTTCAATGTGCTGTAATCCACAAAATTTTCCTGAACTGATATACTCCACTTCATCACAGTTATGGTGTACAATTCGTTTTATTTATTTATTTTATTCAGAAGGAGCCCATGTGGTAATGATTACATTTCTTTATAGCTTTAACAGATTGTTCCTTCGGCTATGAATGAAAAAAAAAAGCACATGCTGCTGGTGTAATCTTTAGTTTCACTTGTAATATCTTACCTGTTTGTAACAGTGAACCTGTTAAGAACACATTTATTTTATTCAGTCAGCCACTTGGAGCTTGCCACCATATATACTATATATTATTTAATTGATTTATCTTCTGAGAGCATTTGCTGTAATTTGTCATGAGTTGAATATTTAATGTGTCTCATATTGTATCTGCATTAAATAGTTTTATATCACATTTTACTGAAATAATTACTGTTATTTTATTCTTAAATCAAACATTAATACTTGTCATGTTTGAAAACCAACTGAGATGCTATGTAGATTGGCTTTATTCATATGGCCTAACATTAGTTGCAACATTTTGTATTGAGAGATTTCACCTTTCTGTGGGTATGTCATATTCTGTTCAAAAATATTGACTGTCTTCTGATAAAAAAAACTGTATTGGTGGCATACTGATGCTGCCTTGATTCAATTTGCAAAACACTGTTTTAAAGTATTTGAATTTTTCAAACCAGTTTTTATGGAGTTTTTCACAGCATGCATAAAAAAATCTTTGAAGTTCTTCCATAATATGTTATTCTGGATTCAAAGCTGGACAATAAGTAGAAATTAAGCTTTGCTTTATGCTATGATTCCTCAAGAAACTTTTTCATAATTTTGATCAAAACTGTGAGCTGCTATTGCTGAGAATTCATTCTGGTTTGATAACATGTAGAAAATACTAATTTTTTGAGTGCTACACGACCCTTAGATTTTTGTCATGATAAGTGTAAAATTACATTTACATTTGGCAACAGCCATAAAGATTAACTAAAAGCGTTTGACCAGGTTTGTCACATATTATGCAATGCATTTATCCTGTATGCTGCTCAGCTGAAACCTTCCTGTGCTGATGCACATCACATTTTCAGTATTATTCAAACTCAATTTGCCATGGTATTAAATATACAATGATGTGGCAATTTTTTTAGTTTATTTCCTTGGGTCAAAATATTAGTAACTCTGTTTAAATCTCTTGAACATATTTAACAAGATCATCTACTGCATGTTGTGGTACACATAATTCCAGTGGTCAGAATTAAAAACTGGTATAGGACTAAAAAATTCCAACTCTGCAGGCATTGTTGGTGTACCTGCAACAATATTAATGAAGATTGCATCAAACCTAATTGAAATACTCACAGACTAATGTGACTGCTAACTTCAGGCAGGCACTTGCCCTGATGTATTGAAAACATCAAAAGTTATTCCAGTATTTGGAAAAGGTGAGAAAGATAATGTAAATAACAACAGACCCATCACAATTTCCTCCTGCATCTCAAAAGTGTTAGAAAATGTTATGTATGACAAACTTATGAATTTATAAATAAGAACAACATGGATTCAGAAATAAGAGGTCAACAACAACTGCTGTTTACGAGTACATCAATTCCATCCCAAACCTGATGGACAAAAAACAGGAATTAATAGGAGTATTTATTGATGTGTCAAAAGCTCTTGACATGGTGGATCATAAAATTGTGCTACGAAAGCTTGAAAGATGTGGTATTCAAGGTCTGTCCAGCAATTGGATCAGTTCCTTCCTGACTAATCATAAGTAGACAGTGTGCATCAAGGTGAACACTTATCTGAATATAAACAGATTAAATGTGGAGTATCCCAAGGAACAGTAATGGGGCTCCTTGTGTACATAAATGATCTAAACTTAAATGTTGACGCACATGAAACAATCATATCTGCAGATGCCACCACAACTCTACTAAAAGGACACAGCAGTGAACAGCTACAGCAGTCAGTAAACATGGTCATAAAACAACTTAGCAGCTGGGCACAGAATAATCAGCTTGTAATAGACAGCAAAAGAACCAGTGCACTGAAATTCTACAATGTTCCTGACAAGGACATGTTTATCCCATCTGTCTCTATCAATGACCAACTAGCTGGTAACAGTATTGAAGTCAATTTTTTAGGACTTTAGCTGCAGAGCAACATAAAATGGAATAAGCATATTGAGTATCTCAATGCAGAACTGAGCAAAATATGTTACCTTCTATGCTCACTAAAATCTTGCTGTTTTGAGAAAACAGTAATGAATGCATATCATACCTACTTTCATTCTCATTGTAGATATGGGGCCACTTTCTGGGGAATCTCTAAAATGGCTAAAAAGAAATCTGGTATTCCTCCATTGCCGTGTATATACATTATGGAAACTCTATTATTCTTTAAAATAAATGCAATGGGTAAGGACAGAAAAAAACAAAAAAAACCAACAAAAAACTGTGATATACATATTCACTTTACCAGACAAAAGAGAAACTTACATATAACTCAAATCAGCACAGATCTGTGCCAAAAAGGTACTTTTCACAGGGGAGTTAAGCCTTAACTTGACTTGTCCAATGCCTTATGCATAAGCTGCTTCTGCTTTGTCGACAACAGGACCAGTAAATACAATACAATACAGTACATTCACTGATAAAAATGTTGTGCTGTTTTAGATAATAATCACTAATATTTCCTCCAGTAGGTTCAGGTATATGTGTGTCTTTTAATATTTTGTCAGCCTCTTGTTCTGCTCAAATATTGCATCACAATTCCTTGACAAACTTCTATCCTGCAACAACATTGATTCAATTAATGCTCATATCTTGCTGCAACAAATGTGCAGTGTTCATCACTTCCTTGTCATTTGTAAGTTGTGAGATGTGTTTGGAACTTGGTCTGGTAGATAGGAAATCTCATAGTCAATTTCTTGTGAAGTTAACACTCAGTGTGTCAGATAGTTGTGTATGAAGTGACTGCTTGGTAAAAAAGATAAAGCTTTGTGATGTATCATGACAATGGTTTTTCTTCCAAGAGCAAAACTTCTGAATTCCTCAGACAATTGCAAAGGCTTCACATTTGATAACTGTATACTGCTATAAGAATCAATTTGTTAATGCAGTTGTTGGAAGTTATTTTTGACCATTTGTTCCATATATTTGGTACACCTCAATATCCATGGTGTAATTTCTGCTTTCCATCTGATGAATACATTTTTTGATGAATCAGGATGGTGCAATAATTTAGTTTGACATAAGTTTGATTAGGTAAGATGGAAATGGCTTTGCCATTCCTCCTACCATTTGCAAAAATTTGCCTCCTTCAATAGCTTTCACAGTGAAGGCACTGACAGACAATTATCTACAACAAGCAGTGCGTTAGCAAAACAGAGGCGTACAGCTGAGTATAAATAGGTGTTGTTTTCTAACGAGAGCCATTCAAGTGGAGTAGCTCTCTGGGACGGTGAGGTATGTCACACCGGCAAGCTACACACAGCAACATATGGGGCGACAGTGTCCCAGTCCATGGCGGGTCATTGGTTCGACCCTCTGAGGCTGATGCGGGGTCCGCAGCCAGCCAGCAGCGGGCCCCTCTTTGGCTCACTACTGCAGGCAATTGTCTCGGCTCCCGACACATGCCAGAGACTTCTGAGGCGAGGGCCAATGATTCAGATGCTGAATTGCAGGCGGTCGTTGCCGCCGCATTCTCAGCTACGCCAGCGAGGAAGAAGCAACAGTGGGGCCGGCCTACGGCTCACAGTGGAGCAGCACAGAGTCAACGGGAATGGTGGTCGCTGAGTCGGCTGCTGGCGCAGCCATCCTGACATCATCAGACCTCGGCGGGCTGGCCAAGGCTGGCACGACACAGTGTTGCATTGCACAGGCCGCTGGGGTGCTTCCTCAGCAATTTGGGGCCCTGTGACGCAGACTGAGGTGAACGGAGCACTGTAGTGGAAGCAAATAAATCATTTGGGAAATTCTTGCTGAGTTTTAATATGGTACCTCCTGGCACCCACCCACTACATTTGGTGTCATCCCACTACATTTGGTCATCCTGATGTATTCGGTGGCAGAAGCCACCACAACATTTGGTGTCAGAATAGCGGGCATCATCTGTACAGTACGACGTACGAGCCCATCGCTTGCAGTACAGTCACAAGATGTGGTGAGTACTGTCAAAATTGTTCTTTTGAGTGTTGGATGTTTTCTTTCTTTTTTGTTTGTGTTTTGTGGCATTTAATTACTTTTGTATTGGTTTGTATGTGATGTTACTGAGTATGATTATACTGAGCTGTAATAAATCAGGTTGTTCTTGTACTTAATCCTGAAACAAAATGGCTAACTGGGAACGAAAGCAACACAATGGCAGAGTCAAGGGCGCAAGGTGTGTTGGAACCAGAAGCAGTGTGGATTTTGATTGAAAAAGTAGCACAATTGACAGCAGACAATACACAGTTGAGAAATGAATTAACATCTAGAAGTGAGTGGGAAATCACATCTGATCAGTCATTATTGCCTAGGGTGCAGTAGATTGATCCAGTCGCTGTAAGTTTGATTATTTCATTCTCTGGCAAGGCATCTGAGGATGTGCGTTAATTTGCGGAGGACTTGGAGACTTCAACGGTGATGAATGGTTCGCCTGATGAGCAGTTGTTACACATAACCAAAATTAGATTAACGGGTGGAGCAAAAGCATATGTAAGGTGTTCTGAGGCCTTAAGGAAGGCAGGACAGTTTATGCAGTTAAAGGAAGGGCTTTTACAAAGGTACAAATAACAGAATAGCACTCGGTACTTTAGGGAGAGGTTAAGTACAATGACAAAGAGACAGTGGGAGACGGTAGAGAAATTTGCAGATAGGATAAGGGAAATTAATGAGTATACTTACGAGTTGGGTCAGAGCGAAGAAGCGAATAGTGTTCTGTTGCAGGAGGCCAAGCAAGGGCACTTGATGTATTTTTGAGAGGGTTACCGGTGCATATGTCACGGAAAGAGCGTGAAGGGAATCTGAAAGATTTGTATTCGGCCATTCAGCTGGCAGTTCAATGTGAGGAAATAGATGTGGCAACAGGGGCACGCGAGAGGCAAACAGTGTTTGCAGCAGGTTTAAAATGTTATAAGTGTGGTCGTAGAGGACATGTGCAAAGGCATTGTATCCAGTCACCAAGGAATAGAGAAAAGGGTGGAAATCAGCAGTGTGGAGGATGGAGAAGTGGAGACAGGAGAGGTGGACAATTGTTAAATGACAGAGGGGGACCAAGACGCACCTAAGGGAGCTCCCGTTTAGTTTCAATGCTATGAATACATATGCAGATGTGGAATGTTCAGTGGTAGAATCTGTAGGAACTAAAAAGTTTAAGATTTTGTTGGACACAGGTACGTAAGTGTCAGTGACTACTAAGAATATAATGGGACGAAGGAAGTTAGACCCACCACATTACAGGTTGTGTGGAGTGGGGGATAAGGAGGTCACGCCTTTGGGGTTGGTGACAGTTGACTTTCACATAGGGAAAGTCCGATTTAATGCATGCATAGAGGTAGTACCATGGATAAGCAAGGGCTACGACATGATCCTAGGAGTAGATTTCTTGCATCAACATCATGCCAAAATTGACCTTGGACAACAAAATGTGGAACTTGGTGGAATGTTATTTCCGCTAGGGGAAACTGTTGTCAAAGCAGAGCTGTTGTGAGGGGCGCTCAACTTAATAAACAAACCAATTGAATGGCTTACATTAGCATTGAGGCTTAATTCGCATGAGTGTGTGTCTAGTGGCACCGGGAAGTCGCTTTGGGTAAGTGTGGAGTCGAATCTACCTGTGGGTACGGTATGTGTTATTTAACGATTGGAGAATAATGAAGATTGGGGTTCATTGGGTTGTTTTGTGAAATGTAGTGTTGTACGCGTACAGGAGGAGAACGATGGGTGAGTAGTTCCCATGAACATTGATAGTTTTAGTGCTGTAGACGCAAATGTGAAGAAAGGAGTTCTCTAGCAAATTTGGATGTGCCAGATGACAAAGAATGGTGTTCAAGAGGCAGGTGAAGCAATCAACCACTAACTGCTGATAGAACTGCGTTGCATGACAAAATTAAGCATTTGAAAGGAGGAGAAAGAGAGCATATGGAAGTATGCAGTATAAAGTGGGGCAGTGGGTAATGCTGTCCAGCTCCTATATGCAAAAAGGGAAAACGAAGAAGTTCCTCACCAAGTTATTGAAACCACATCCCCCATTAATGTTAAGCTTCAGCTGCCAACGAGAACAACAATTGTACACATTGGGCGGTTACGGCCATTTAAGGGTTGCCTGGATGTGATTCCAGGCATGTCACAGGAAGGAAAGAGGAAGAAAGAGAGAATGAGGAGAGGTGCTAAGTGCAGAGATAACCAGGAAGATAGAGTACAGCATGAAGTACCATATGCTTTGCGATCTAGAAAGTAGTAGAGTATTTGTAATTTTTCTTTTTCTTTTTTACGTGTCATGTATCACTGGGTTGGCATAGATTAATTAGGCATTGTGTATGTGTTTTCGAATATAGCCTGCTAGGGGCAGTGTAACATAATAGGACCGACCTTCCATCCGGTAGCGTCAATTTCAGGAGTCACACAATTGAATGTTACGCAGCCACAGCTGTACTGGCCATAAACCACTTTAGAGTTTTTCCAAGGTAGAATCTGACCTTGTTAAATCAAACGCTGTAGCCAGGTTTGTTGAGATCCATAAACTAGTTCATTTTAGAGCAAGAGGGGCGCTTATCAGCTGAACAGCTTGTTCAAGATGTCGCTCAGTATAGGGAATGCAAAGGCAAATAACGATCGTTTTGAGCACCTCTGTGCCAAGTGTCAACACAGCCTTAACTTTGTTATGTGTTGTTTTCTTTCTTATCAGGCGGAGAGCAAATTCCCAGAGGGATCCGAGGGTAGTCCAAGTCCCAGTAGACTGGATACTGAGGGCGTAGGTAAGTGGATGAACGAGTGTTCAGAGGAGTGGCCATCCATTAAGGATTTTTTTTTTTTTATGTTTTTCCCCTCTTGTCATGTGCTTAGGAGCACTGGACCATGTCTAAGTTTTCTAATAGTAAGTAAGCATGTCATAAGCGCCAATCCAAACAAGTTTTAGACTTAGTTAAAGGACGACCCGGGGACTGGGTCTTCCAAACAGGGGAATAATGTAGTGGCACCACCGTTTAGGATAGGGAAAGTTAGTTTTGTGCGATATTTGGAGCATGAGTTACAGCCAGGTGTGGACCAGACTGCAGTAAGTTATGCATACCAGCAGTTGCAAAGGCAAATAGAGGCCATGGGGGTGTAGAACTGCCGGAGAGGCAGCACACAGCAGTTTCCATGGCGCAAGTCACAGGCAGAAGAGGGCCACCGGCCAACCTAAGTCTTATGTGTATGTGACGTGAAGCGGTGCGTTAGCGAAACAGAAGCATGCAGCCAAGTATAAATAGGTGTTGTTTTCTAGTGAGAGGCATTCACGTGTGGCAGCTCTCCGAGACGGTGAGGCATGTCACACCACCAGGCTGCAAGCAGCAACAGATGGGGCGATAGTGACCCAGTCCACAGCTGGTCATTGGTTCAACCCTCTGAGGCTGACACGGGATCCACAGCCAGCCAGCGGCAGGCCACTCTTCGGCTCGCTACTGCGGGCATTCATCTTGGCTCCCGACACACTCTGGAGACTTCCGAGGCAAGGGCTGCAGATTCGGACACCCAATCGTGGGCGGTCATTGCCGTTGCATTCTCGGCTATGCCAGCTAGGAAGAAGCAACAGCAGGGCTGGCCTACGGCTCCCAACAGAGCAGTGCGGAGTCAACGGGAACGGTGACCACTGAGTCAGCTGCTAGCGCAGCCATCCTGACATCATCAGAACTCAGCAGGCTGGCCAAGGCTGGCACAACACAGTTTGAATTGCACAGCCTGCTGGGGTGCTTCCTCAGCATTGTGGGGTCCTGTGATGCAGACCGAGGTGAATGGAGTACTGTAGTGGAAGCAAATAAATCGTTTTGAAAGTTTTCACTGAGTTTTAATACGGCACCTCCTGGCACTCACCCACTACATTTGGTGTCTTCCCGCTACATTTGGTCATCCTGATACATTCAGTGGCAGAAGCCTTCACAGCGCCGTGATGGGTCAAAACCACAAGCCATTTTTGTGGGTGTCTGTAACGGATCGGGCCTGGCGATCTGAAGCTATTTAATTCCCACTAATATGCAGGCCCTGCCTGTTGGATCTAGCTGCACAGATCTGCTCACAGGCCAGGTCTGTTTGTGTGTGGAGTAATGCAGTGGATTTTCACAGTTTATCCATTGACCCAAGACTGTGGTGCTCCTAAGCAGGCCAGAGGCCATGGGCAATGGATTTTAGGAATTGCAACTGTATCACTACAAGTATGTTGTACAGTGTGGCATTTTGTAGACATTTTATCTGTTCTAGTACATTTTGGCACTGCAAAAGTAATTTATATGTTACAAAGTATGGAAAATAAGAAGAAGAAAATTGTGTCAGTTGCTGGCAGTTCCTACACTATTCAGTCGTGCATTTCTCGAAATAAAAATCACACAATACATGTAAAATAATATATATATAACTCAGGGGTATTACCAACAATAATGAACATAGTAGAACCAACATTTTATTGGTGGTCACCTGCAGTGTTGGTTTACAGAATTCTTTCCCACCATATATGCTTCTTTGAAGAGGCCTTCTTTCTTCTGAGGTTTTTTCTGAAATCAGTGAATGTTTTTAAATCTGTCTTGTGGATCCTATGAAATGCGTATTTTTATCACAAAATGTGTTTCATTTTATTGAAATAAAATAACATCAGTGGTCATAATGAAACACAAATACTATTTGGCTCATTCTCTCCATCTAGAAACTGTTTATGTTGATGTCAGTACTTAAGATTTTTGCTCACATCAGGAAATGTCATCTGATAGCAAGCTTTTTTAAATATTTCCTCATTTGCACTATTGTTTCTTGTACCATAGCCAGAGAGACAGATTTTAAACTTATGTCTTAACTTACCATTGAGATCTCAAAATTTTTCAGGGAAATATTAAAAACTTGTCTGAAAATCAGGGAAATATCACGGAATGGCAGTTGGGGAAACTTGTGGCAATCCTGGGCATTCCAACACCTAGCATCACTACACAATATCCATGTCATCCTTATTCCACACCTGCTCTCAACCCATTGCCTCATGGCTCATATCCCTGCAACAGTCTTAGATTCAAGACCTGTCCAATACATCCACCCACTACCACCGACTCCAATCCAGTCACAGGCATCTCCTATCCCATCAGAGGCAGGGCTATCTGTGATAGCAGTCATGCGATCGAGAAACTAAGCTGCGACCACCGTGCTGCATTCTACATGAGCATGACAACTAACCACAACATGCTTCACTTCAGCTATTGCTTCACAGCCTGTGCCGTCTGGATCATACCAACACCAGCTTTTATGGACTGCATAGCAGGGAACTCTCCTGCAATATATCATACATTCCCATAACCTCCCGGACCTCAACCTTCGCTAATCCCTGGCCTTCACCCACCTATACCCTGCCGTGCTGCTGCTCTAGCACTATACAGGCTTCTAATCTATGAATGTACTCACTAGTCTTTTTCCCCTCCTCTATTTCTCTCTTCTCCACTCACCACTCCGTAACCACCCTCCCCTCCCCACCAAACCACTGGACTTCACCTGGCACCCCTACCCTGTCCCATCATTTTCCTGCATGTTCCCACAAGCAGCACCAGACCTTCCACTGCCCCTACCATGCTATCCCTCACCCACCTCCTCCTTACTGCAGTCTATTCCTTATTTCCACCACCTAGATTGCTCTACTATCAGGTGCAGTTGCTCACTGTCCAACCTTGGTGGTCAGAGACAGTGGTCAGATGTGCGTGAGGTGTGCTTGCGTGATGAGTGTGTATTTTCTGCATGAGAAGAAGACCTTTTGCCCAAAGCTCATGTGTACAGCAGTCTTTATGTTGTGTCTGTCAGCAACTCATCTCCTCTAAAAGGTGAGTAGGATTCTATCTGTTTCATAATGTTGTCTTTATTTCATCCTGAACTTTTCACTGTTTGAGCTACATAATCCCATGTACAGCACCTTGTCACAAACATGTCTGCAGTGTTATACATAAGTTTTGTTCCTGTTTAATTTAAGCTTTCCAAAGAGAACACAGACTTTCATTTCACGTTTAACAATGTATATTACTAAAGGTTTTTAATTCATTTGGTAATCAATGTATTTTATTCCTATCAACAACATGGCCTCTTGTTTTAAGATATCTCTGAGATGTGCAGTTGTTTTCATTGAAATAACTCATGAGCAATGAAAACATTGATTTTCACATTTTCTAAAATTCGAAGTTTTACGGAATAACATAATATGAAAAAGATAGTCATGTGACTGGTATTACAAAAATTTATAAAATACAGTATCACATTAGTTATAAATGGCTGGCATTGCAGACTTCAGAATCCAACTTGATCTACCATGCTACACAGGGATAAAATATATGACTGAGTGGTTCTACACACCATGTACAGAAATGGAACTGCAGTTATATGAGTTAAGAACATTGAAGGAAAGAAGTGGGTGAGAAGGGAGGCTGGTTTGTATACTATGCCTAATGTTACACAATCTGTATATTTAACACACAGTAAAGGGAACCAAGGAGAAATTTGGAGAAGGAAATGAAGTTCAGGATTCTGTCCAGTGACATTGTAATTCTAGCAGACACAGCAAATGACTTGGAAGAGGAGCTGCATGGAATGGATAGTATCTTGAAAAGAGGTTATAAGATGAACATACAGAAAAGCAAATCAAGGATAATGGAATATTGTTGAGTTAAACCAGGTGATACTGAAGGAATTTTGTTAAGAAATGAGGCACTAGAAGTAGAGATGAGTTTTGCTATTTGGGCAGCAAAATAAAAGAGGATGGCCAAAGCAGAGATGATATAAAATGGAGACTGGCTATAACATGAAATGTTAAGTTTTAGGGTGTGTTTACTATTGATATCTGTTTGGAGTGCAGTGTTGTATGGAAGTGAAATGTCAATGATATGCATTTCAGACAAAAAGAGAAACAAGATTTTGAAGTGTAGGGCTACAGAACTATGCTGAAGACTAGATGTGCAAACTGTGTCATCACTGAGGAGGTACTGAATTTAACTGGGGAAATAAGAAATGCATGGCACAACTTGAGTAAAACAAGGGATCAATTGATAGGACAGATTCTGGGACAGCAACGAATTGTCAGTTTGGTAATGGACAGAAGTTATGCAGGGAGACCAAGGGCTGAATAAAGAAAACAGGTTCAAATGGATGTAGGTTACAGTAGTTTTTAGGTGATGAAGAGTCTTACACAAACCAGCCTTTCGCCTAAAGACCACAACAACAATATCAGCAGGCTCACTGTGACCGTCATCTGGGAGGTCAATATTATTTGTTTCACCAAATTTATTCATTTCACACCTAATAACACTCCAAATTATCCTTACCTTATACTTAGTATTTTGATGTCATAGTGAAGAATTTTTCAATTTTGCAGTTTTGTGAATAATAACTTTTTAAATTCTTGATTAGATCCAATCTTTCAATTAAATAAATCTCACTCTTCCTAGTCTATAATGCTTTGATCTCAGACGTTGGACACCATTTTTCGTAGCTTCCACTGTAAAATGTCCTGTTTCATATGTCTATAATTTGTCACAATGCTTTGGCCATTTTTTTCTGGGTTGATAAAAACATTTGCAACTTCCCTTGTACATTTTATCAGTCTATAGTAGAATTATTTCCATTAATTATTTCAGTAGTTGAGAACTTTGATAGCTCAGACATAACTGATAAATTTGTTTATTTCCTTGATGAAACTTTCATGATAAAGGATTTCTTTAGCAGCAATACATAAGATTAATGTAACCTGTGGAGCAAGGGAAAAGAAATAATTTATCTAGCCTATCTTATGCCCTAAAATAACAGAATAGTGAGACCACTGGATACTGCTCTCATTCAAGTGATTCCGATACACTGTCAAATTGTGTTTAATGTCAAGAGGTGTTACCTATTTTGGTTATGTTTGCCATCAGGCTTTGGGGGATAACAAGCATTCAGTTTTTGACACTGAAGACATCCACACACATTTGTAGCGATTTATTTATGTTCAAGAATTTTGTGCTGCTGATTGATATTCAAAATATAGTGAACTTCGTAATTATTATAATATATAATTTGTTTCATTGACATGATGACCAGAAAATGTTTCATTACATTTGCAATTAATTATTGTTTGAAGAAAGCTATAGTTCACTTACTTCTATGTATTTCAGGTACGAGCCATCAGAGTCAGTCATATCAGCAACCACAGCTATTCCCATGCCAACAGTGTCATAATGTTTACCATTACCAAAGAAATCTTTCACGGCATATTAGGCTTGAATGTGGAAAGCCAGCACAAATAGAATGTCCATATTGCAAGTACAGGTCAAAACATAGAGCTGACATGATGAGACATGTTAGAATAAGGCATCATGTGCCAGTTACACGGTTCAAGGGGAAAGGAGTGCCTTAACTGGAATTTTTGGTACATGGTTGGTTGTTGGTTGTTGGCATATGGTTAAATGTTGTGTAATAAAACATTAATGCTAAGACTACAGTGAAAAACTGATAGTGTGTATGCAAATCTGATATGTAATACTAATGTCTCAATTTTAATATAATCTTGAAAATAGAAATTGTGCTCCAATAAATTCAGACTAAAAACAAAAAACAAAATTAATTATTTTTAAAGTCCTTAGTTAAATATAATAATATAATATTTTCTCAGTTAATTTTCTAAATTTGTCTTATAATTTTTCTCACAAGAGGGATCTAAGTGAGCTTTGTGTTTCACTTGTAAGATTGGTCAAACAACCACATGTCTGAGAAAGTGAAAGAAGTTACTTAAAATAAACATACGAGTGTAATTGAAATATGTCACACAGATCTGTCTACATTCTGATTTTGGATTAACTGACTTCATTATGTTGCTAAAAATTAAATTTACAAATGCACTTCTCACGTTTGCTGTCAGATAACAATGTGCAGGTTCCATAATGTTCCACTGAACCAACTGTTCAACATCAGCAGGTGTCAGCAATTGCTGTTGTCACTGCTGCAAGATGCAACTGGTGATAGTTGTGCAATGGCATTGACATGTATTGTGGCCTTGAGCAGGAATTATGCACGTGCAAAGAACTGCTCGCAGCTGGACAAAAGGTATGTACATAGTGGCCATTTCCACAAACTGAATGGAGGCCTTCTGTCTGTGCACAGGTGGCACTGACACTGCTGCAATGGTTACAAACTGAATTAACTCTCTGCAATGCACTTCATTAGGTAATGAATCAAAGGTTCTTGTTTCTGCCATTTTACTTAATGGCAGTCAGTGCTGGATTCCAGACAGTGCTAAGCTGAAGTCTTGCATCCATGTTGCTAAGATTGTCTGCTGTACAGATATGGCTTTACTTAATGGCAGTCAGTGCTGGATTCCAGACAGTGCTAAGCTGAAGTCTTGCATCCATGTTGCTAAGATTGTCTGCTGTACAGATATGGCCACCTTGATAATACAGTCACTGGATGATGATGCTGAGGATAACACATGTCTTCTTGTAAGGCAGGCAATGTCTCATTTTAGGCAGTGCTCTGCTACTGCTGATTTGGTTGGTTGGGCCAGGTATGTATGTTGACGGTGTTCAATGCAACATTCTTGTACAGCACGACTCGTCTGCCCGATGTAAGATTTCCCAACCTGACATGAGATCTTACATGTGCCATGTATTCTAAGGCCAAGCACAATCATCTTTGACTGAATATAACAAATTCCTCTATTTTGCAACTGGATGAGGAAAACATGTAATGTAATGTCTGCTGAGGATCCTTTCAATTCTTGAAGATGTGCCACCAAGAAATGGTAAGAAACCAATGCAGAGGGTGCTTCCACACTTAGTTTGCATTTTTCCACTGAACTTGGTTTAGTCATAATGCATGTGTGTTTTCACTGGTGAAATCTATGAATTCATTACCATCTGTAAAAGACAACTTTCATTTTAGAAAATGTGGCATATGTAAGATCCCATGCCAGTGTGAGAAATCTTACAATGAGCAAAAACATCATACAGTGCAAGAACACTCTTCTGAACACCATGCCTGGGCAATGCCTTTGAATCAAGCATTGGCTGCCATTAAATTAAAATGGAACAAACCAGAACCTTTGATTTCTGACTCAATGAAGTGCATTGCAGAAGATTAACTCAGTTTGTAACCACACCAGCATCCAGAGCTGTTAATGTCATCTGCACATATGCAGAAGGCCTCCCTTCAGCTACCAGAAGAGGCCACTATGAACGACTGCCAGCAGTGAGTGGTTCTCTGTACTTGAATAATTCCAGCTAATAGTCCCAAGAAATTTCAGTACCACTGCTCACATATCAGTAGTAACTTTTGCAGTATTAAAAACACATGGTTCGATGAAATGTTGTGGGACTTTCACAACCAAGAATCGCATTTGCAGCAGATCCATCAGGGAAGTCTTAGAGGGCATATCACATTAAATTTGTCTGCTACTTTTCTTGGATCTGAGACACAGTTATTTTCTTTTATAGATAAAAGTTTTTGATGATAATCACTCTGTTCCAGTTTCTTATCTGATAAACATTTGTAGTGCCTCTGACATATTTTTTGACTATGAAATATAGTTATCATTATTATCAACTAAAATAATCTATATGGTCTGATAAAAAAATCATCTCACCTCATCCCGTACAGTGTCTCCCTTGTCCCCAGTTTTGGGGACCACAACCCCCCCCCCCCCCCCCCCGCCTTTTCTCTTTCTTTTCCTAAATCTCACCAGCCTTGTTTCTTTCCCTTCAACGCTTCTGCCAGAAGAACGAGCCGCTGCCCCAAAGGTTTGCGCATCTTCATATCTCTTGTATGTGTTTTTTTCAGCTGCACTTGGGGGAGCAGATTTTTTTGTCTACCCATACTATATCAGCATTATTATATATTTTAGCTACATTCACTGTCTTGTTGAATACTTGGTTATATTTTTTGTGTTATTTTTAAATTCTGGTGTTGTGTTATTGTGTTTAATGACTGAAGAATTTTATGTTTCTACTTAAAGTTATATATATATTATGAAACTTCCTGGCAGATTAAAACCATGTGCCTGACCGAGACTCGTACTCGGGACCTTTGCCTTTCGTGGGCAAGTGCTCTACCATCTGAGCTACCGAAGCACGACTAACACCTGGTACTCGCAGCTTTACTTCTGCCAGTATCTCGTCTCCTACCTTCCAAACTTTACAGAAGCTCTCCTGCAAACCTTGCAGAACTAGCACTCCTGAAAGAAAGGATACTGCAGAGACATGCCTTAGCCACAACCTGGGGGATGTTTCCAGAATGAGATTTTCACTCTGCAGTGGAGTGTGCGCTGATATGAAACTTCCTGGCAGATTAAAACTGTGTGCCCGACTGAGACTCGAACTCGGGACCTTTGCATTTCGTGGGCAAGTGCTCTACCATCTGAGATACCGAAGCACGACTCACGCCCGGTACTCACAGCTTTACTTCTGCCAGTATCTCGTCTCCTACCTTCCAAACTTTACAGAAGCTCTCCTGCGAACCTTGCAGAACTAGCACTCCTGAAAGAAAGGATACTGCAGAGACTCTGTAAAGTTTAGAAGGTAGGAGACGAGATACTGGTTGTATGGGAGCGAAAGCTGGGTGGATTCAGGTTACCTTATCAACAAGGTTGAGGTTACGGATATGAAAGTAGCTAGGATGATTGCAGGTACTAGTAGATGGGAACAATGGCAGGAGGGTGTACACAATGAGGAAATCAAAGAAAAACTGGGAATGAACTCTATAGATGTAGCAGTCAGCGCAAACAGGCTTAGATGGTGGGGTCATGTTACACGCATGAGAGAAGCAAGGTTACCCAAGAGACTCATGGATTCAGCAGTAGAGGGTAGGAGTCGGGGCAGACCGAGGAGAAGGTACCTGGATTCGGTTAAGAATGATTTTGAAGTAATAGGTTTAACATCAGAAGAGGCACCAATGTTAGCACTGAATAGGGGATCATGGAGGAACTGTATAAGGGGGGCTATGCTCCAGACTGAACGCTGAAAGGCATAATCAGTCTTAAATGATGATGATGATGATGATGATGTTGATGATCTGAACACTTCTTAAATAAGGAGATAATTCAGAGGCTTCCTTTTCCAGGATACAGGTTGGCTGGCAGCTTTTCGAGGAGCTCTTTGCGGTGTGGGGGAGTAGCCATGTATGTGAAAAATGGCATCCCATTTGAGTCAATTGATGTTTCAAAGTACTGCACTGAAAAGGTGTTTGAATGTTGTGCAGGTGTGGTTAAATTTAACGGAGCTAAACTTCTAACTGTTGTTATTTATAGATCCCCAGACTCCGATTTCACAACATTTTTGCTAAAGCTAGAGGAGGTTCTTGGTTCACTTTATAGGAAATACAAAAAGTTAGTTACATGTGGTGACTTCAATATTAATTGTGTAAGTGATTGTGGAAGGAAGAGGATGCTGGTAGACCTCCTTAATTCATATAATCTTATGCAAACCGTATTCTTTCCAACGAGAGTGCAAGGGAACAGTAGAACAACCATAGACAACATTTTTATTCATTCCTCATTGCTAGAAGGGCATTCTGTTAGCAAAAAGGTGAATGGCCTTTCAGATCATGATGCACAAATTTTAACTCTAAAAGATTTTTGTGCTGCAACACGTGTTAAATATAGTCATCAGCTGTTTAGGAAAGCTGATCCAGTTGCTGTAGAGACCTTTGTAAACCTTATCAAGGAACAAGAGTGGCAAGATGTTTATAGCGCTGATACAGTAGACAATAAATATAATGCTTTTCTCAAGACTTTTCTCATGCTCTTTGAAAGTTGCTTACCGTTAGAATGTTCAAAACAGGGTACTAGCACAAACAGGCAGCCTGGTGGCTGACTAGAGGGATAAGAATATCTTGTAGATCAAAGTGGCAATTATATCAAAACGTTAGAAACAGTCAAAATCTAAATGCAGCATCCCATTACAAACAGTATTGTAAGGTGCTTAAAAATGTTATTAGGAAGGCAAAAAGTATGTGGTATGCAGATAGAATAGCTAAGTCTCAGGATAAAATTAAAACCATATGATCAGTCGTAAAGGAAGTGGCTGGTCTGCAGAGACAGGTCGAGGATATAGAATCAGTGCGTAGTGGGAATGTCGGTGTTACTGATAAGTCGCATATATGTACAGTATTTAATAATCACTTTCTGAATATAGCAGGTGAACTAAATAGAAACCTAGTCCCAACAGGGAATCATATAGCACTCTTAGAAAAAAGTGTTCCGAGACTGTTACCTGAAGTGCTCCTCCATGATACTGACAAGAGGGAGATTGAGTTAATAATTAAATCACTAAAGACCAAGAACTCTCATGGATATGACGGGGTATCTAGCAGAATACTGTATGTATGTTAGCCCAGTACTTAGCCATATCTGTAACATTTCCTTTAGGAGTGGTCGGTTTCCTGACCGATTAAAGTACTCGGTATTGAAGTAACTTTATAAAAAGGGAGACAGGGATAATGCTGACAATTATAGACCTATTTCTATGCCATCGGTGTTTGCTAAAGTTATCGAGAAGGTTGTATATACAAGGTTACTGGAGCATTTAAATTCACATAATTTGCTGTCAAATGTTCAGTTTGGTTTTAGAAATGGTTTAACAACTGAAAATGCTACATTATCTTTTCTCTGTGAGGTTTTGGATGGATTAAATAAAAGGTTGTGAACGCTAGGTGTTTTCTTCGATTTAACGAAGGCTTTTGACTGTGTTGACCACAAAATATTACTGCAGAAGTTGGACCATTATGGAGTAAGGGGAGTAGCTTACAATTGGTTCACCTCTTACTTTAAGAACAGAAAGCAGAAGGTAATTGTCCGCAATATTGAGAGTGGTAGTGATGTTCAGTCCCAATGGGGCACTGTTAAGTGGCATTCCCCAAGGGTCGGTGCTAGGGCCACTGCTGTTTCTTATTTATATAAATGATATGCCTTCTAGTATTACAGGTGATTCAAAAATATATCTGTTTGCTGATGACACCAGCTTGATAGTGAAGGATCTTGTGTGTAATATTGAAACATTATCAAATAATGTAGTTCATGAAATAAGTTCGTGGCTTGTGGAAAATAATTTGATGCTAAATCACAGTAAGACTCAGTTTTTACAGTTTCTAACTCACAATTCAACAAGAACCGATATTTTGATCAGACAGAATGGGCATATTATAAGTGAGACGGAACAGTTCAAGTTCCTAGGTGTTCAGATAGATAGTAAGCTGTTGTGGAAAGCCCATGTTCAGGATCTCGTTCAGAAACTAAATGCTGCTTTATTTACCATTAGAACAGTATCTGAAATAAGTGACACTTCAACACGAAAAGTAGTCTACTTTGCATATTTTCATACACTTATGTCGTATGGTATTATTTTTTGGGGTAATTCTTCTGATTCAAAAAGGGTATTTTTGGCTCAAAAACGGGCTGTTCGAGCTATATGTGGTGTAAGTTCGAGAACCTCTTGTCGACCCCTATTCAATAGTCTGGGAATTCTGACATTGCCCTCACATTATATATTTTCTTTAATGTCGTTTGTTGTTAGCAATATTAGCTTATTCCCAAGAGTTAGGAGCTTTCACTCAGTTAATACTAGGCAGAAATCCAATCTGCATGTGGAATGCACTTCCTTGACTTTTGTGCAGAAAGGAGTGCAGTATTCTGCTGCATCCATTTTCAATAAGCTACCACAAGAACTCAAAAATCTTAGCAGTAGCCCAAACTCTTTTAAGTCTAAACTGAAGAGTTTCCTCATGGCTCACTCCTTCTATTCTGTCGAGGAGCTCCTGGAAGAGCTAAAAAATTAAGCAAATTCCAGTGTTACAGTGTTGATTTTCTTTATTTAAATTTACGACTTGTCACCTGAATACGTTTTTTTATATTTCATTTTATCTGTTTCTAATATCGTGTTATAATTTCATGTATTGACTCGTTCCATGACCATGGAGACTTCTCCTTAATTTGGTCCCACGGAACAATAAATAAATAAATAAATAAATAATAAATACACAACCTCTTTATGTACTCGCTTTTCTGCTGTTGTAATATCTGAGTCAATTTTAGCAATTATTTTCACATCTATATATGTTTTATGCTCTTGCACAAATTGTTGTGCAAGTTTGGTGTCGCTATCTAATAAACCAACCTTAGCTATTTCATTTAGTTTCTTCATATCCTTGTACATATATTCCTGGTGTTTTTTTTATGTATTTGTGACTTAGTTTCAAATGCTACACCTCTCCTGGTAATTTTTATACTTCATCTGGCAAGTCTCTGCAAATTGAGTGCAATTCCATGACATTGCCTTGCACAAACTTCACGGTTTCTGAAATTTCGGTCAGTGCAGTTTGTAAATGATTCTGAACTTTATATCATGTTAAGCCTGATCTTTAATTGTGGACAAGAACTACTGATCTAGGTTCTTTAAGTCAGTGGACAAGTCTGTGCATAAATTTCTCACAGAGGTCCACATGTAACTTTATGCTCAAATTGTCAAATTTCTCTGTTAAGTCATTGTAAAAGTCTGTGCACAAACTGTGCATGTACATATTTAGGTCACAAATAGTTTTTAATATTTCTTGCATTTCAGACATTGATGACATGCTAGTGCCTTGTGTATCTCTCAGATTTTGTTCACTTGTAATTGGGTTCTGTTCATGTGACATCAAACAGAATCAATGCTAGCACATCTTCAGGTATTATCTTGGCAAAAAATGCTTGCTGGTGTCGTTTGTGAGTTGATTTCATGTACTATGAATAATGTTACGTCACCCATTAGTACATTTTCCTCCCCTATATGAGTTTAGTTTAAATTTAATTCATGTCTATTCTGCTGATATTCGACACATTGTGGTTAATTAGCATTTGTCATTTGGCTATGCATCGTGCTATATTTCATGCCAGCTTAATAATTGGATGGTTCATACCTTTGCTGCAAACTGGTTGTCTGCATATTTTTCGCAGTTTACCTCGAGTGTATTATTAGGATAATTTTCCTCTGTAGCTTTTTTTACATCCTTGCTTTTGCTACTCATCTCATTCGTCCACAATAGTTGCAAACATGAAACACAGAAACAATGTACAATTAGTGCACTGACAATGTATGCAATGTAACACTTTTATCTACTCAGTAATACGTGCACACAGTAGTGCCCAGTCACTGGTAGACAGATGAAGTGGGGGCAGTGTGATTCATTTTTTTTTATTTAATTTGTGTAAATAATGGCAAGTCTCTGAAGATATGTGGCAAGGGCAGCAGGCCAAACAACTGAAATTGTTAGGTACATCTTAACACTACCAATGCTCATTACTGTCTTGTAAGGTAATGTCCACAGAAGATATCATTTTCACTAATTTCTTCTTCTTTTGTGGCCTTCCTCTTACTAGATAAATAAATTTATTTTGACCATGCTGCATTGATAAGGCATCATCTTTCTGATATAAAATTTTTGTATAAGGTATCTTAATAGACATAGGTTTTCCTTCCTACTAAATAAAACCCCACTCCAAACTTTTTAATAAACACTGTATTGAAAACTTCTTGATACAACTTTACACTTTTTGCTTCACACAAAAGATGGAGCATCTCCATAAATCATCTTACCATGGAGGCATCTGAAACAAAAGAAGTCATTAATAAAAGAAAACTGTTAACAAATGAACATTACAAAAACTGAAATTACTGAGATAACATTGGTTCTATACACCATGTAGTATAATCTTGTTAGGTTTATCTTCCAATAAATTTTTAAAAAATTACAGTCTTCCAGGTATCCCACTTTAGATACACTACAAGATGCACATCTTCGCCAATGCAAGATCATTCGCTTGGCAGACTATATCCTTGATGACAACTCATGTGCATACTTTCTCATGGACACTTGTTAAGATGTTAGTATGGTGCCCAAAGACATGTTCACAAAGTAGTGAGTCACCATCAATAAAACTCCAAACTGCCAATGACTCTGTGATCTTGGTACATGGAAAGGTTGATCATGTGTTACAACTCAACAAAAATCTTCACTGCCCATGGACCTTCCTTGCCAGCAACATAAGCGAACCAGTGTGTGTTGGGGATCGACCTTCTCCAGCATTTTTATCTTTCGACAGAACTTGAGCAAGTGACTCTCATACACCACATGACCTGATACCTCACCCCACGACTTTTCACCTCAGTAATGCCTCGGCCTGTGCCCTCATCCATGAATTCTGGTGGATCAGTCACAATATTAATGAAGAATGCTTGGCTAATCATTCAAGAATGTGTGACAAGCACTGAAATATTTGAAATGTATTCAGAGTTGTGAATACAAACAACCTTTGGCTGTATAAGGGAATGATGGCGATGAAAATTTGTGCCCAACTGGGAATCGAAACCAGAGTTCCCACTTTACGTCAACAGTTGCCATAACTGCTTTGGCTATCAGTGCATGACTTGTGGCCAGACCCAAACCTCTGTATGTCATCATTCCTATGTCACAACGTGTACTTGTACACACATTCTGTAGTACCCTTACAAAGGAGGATATTTTAACTGAAAGTCACTGCCTGGTATCAATGGATAAATATGATATTGGAGTGCTTGTGATGTTAAGAAGAACTATGCAATGTTCCTTCAAACATGTGTGCATATGAATATTGACTAAAGTAAATTTGTGACTCACAGGTAACAGTGTTGTGGGAAAGTGTTACTGGCATGCAGCCTGTCAGACTTGAAAAGGCACTGCATGTACCTATGAAACAGGTAACACAGTGAGCATGTGGCTGCCACCAAAGGTCTCCCAAAGTCATGTATTCTGAGATGTTTTTCTGCAGTACACTGCCAAATTTGCTGAAATTACAGAGCAATGTGATACTTTCTGCAAACTGAATATGAAAAGTAGTGTTCCAAAAAAGCTTCATTCTTTGCATTTCTGGAGCTCCCACTTACTGCTTCTGCCGACACTATTCATGTTTCCCTTTGTTCTTAATTTGGAATCTGGTAATCAATTTTGAAGTTAACACATATTAAGCAAATATATTTTCTGGAAATTGGAAAAACATCATCTGTAGAGCTAGTCCTTATAATGGGCTGCAATTCTCTTTCCCCAGAAAAACATAAATGCAGATCATACATAATTTTTATATTTATTTTGGGAAGAAGAAATTTTACTTCATTGTCAGTTATATGCTGGTTTCTACAGTAGTGACTCATGTATGTAAATCACAAAGTGATGTCTTCTTTGACAGAAGCAGTATCACTTTATTGTGAAAATTATGATGGCTTCACCAAGTGAAGCTCTAATAACCAGTCATAGCACTCGCAAAAAGAAAGACTTGCACAACAGAATACAATTTTCCTTTGATTGCATTGTGATATTGTGTGCAGTTGCACTATTCTGAACTGTTTTTCTATATCTGTCTTGAATTATCATTGTGTAAATTTCAGCTAAGTTGCAATTGAATTTTGTTATTAGCCATAAATACCATTAAAAAGTAAATGTTTTAGGAAGTGACTGAGGAATCCAAAAAATCATTGAAAACACCTCTGAAAGTTGTCTGAGGTTCTGTCTTACTCAGTATCCTTGTTACTCACTTTTGCTGAATAGCTAGTTTTTTGCTTCAGTGAGATAGCCCCAGAAAATAAATCCTATATGAAGACAGGATATGAGTATGTGCAACTCCAGATAACTCTTCTAGCATTCTTATCTACAAGTCAACACAGTGAGAACTCTTTCTAAGTACGAATCAAATCAAACTGTCCTTGAATAGTTTATGTATTTACTAGCCTGGTGGAGCGTACAGCGACAAGACGATGACAGAACACCCTTGACTGTGCACCATTCTCAGCCAACTCAACCACTGGTCTTTTCCCCTCTTCTGCTCTGTGATCCCCCCCCCCCTCCCCCCCTGCTGCAACCTCCAGACCCTGTGTCACAGACTAGTCCTGCTATCATCTAGTTCCTGCACATACTGCCGGCCAGACAGTGCTGACTCCTCTTGCCCCCTCCCCATCCCTACTCTGCTTTGCCCCCCTTCCCCACCTCTCTCCAGATTGATGGCTCTGTTTGACACAATTGCATTCTGCCCACAGATAGCTGTCATATGTGCCTGAGGTGTGGTTGCTTGTGTGAATTTGTGTGTGTTTTCCTTTCTGAAGAAGATTTTGGCTGAGGACTCAAATGTGTAACTGTCTTTTCATTTTGCCTGTCTGCGTCTCAATGTGTCATGTTTTCATTATATTGTTGATATTCGAACCTGGACTTTCCATTGTTTGATTTTGCCTAACAGCTTTTCTTCCATCCCACAACCCAGTGACATTTTCCTTTGTTACTATTCTCTAAAGCATTACTCTACTTAGTGCCCATTCTTTCTCTGTTTCCGATTGCTTTTTCATCACCTTCCAAATGACACATGCTCTTACATCTGAGCTACACTGTATCAAAAGTCTCGTCCATGCAAAACACACAGCCAGATGATTGCGCGAATTGTTGAAGCAGCATCTCATGCCCCAAATTCTTTTCTCCAAGAATTACAATCCATACCTCATCTGTTCCAGCCTTTTTCCCATGTTTTTGTATGTATTTGTGCTTATTTGTCATACTCTTATCTGTTTATGTGTATTTTGCATATCTCTCTGTATTGATATGCGTCTTTTACCGTTATCCAGCTCCTCTCACAACCTGCTAACGCCTTCATTTGCCCCTAACCTACATCATTTCCCATTTCTCCTATGTCTTACCTGCCATAATGGACCTCTACTTCATCTTTCTGCACCATTTTGGACGCTGATGTAACAAACTTTCACCCAATATCCCTGCTAATGAATTTTTCAAAGGTCCTTGAGAAAATGGTATACAGGAGAACCTGAACAGCCATAGCATTCTCAGTTAGTGTCAGTTTGATTACCGGCAAGGCCTATCAATTGATGATGCTATTTTCTCTTTCACTGATCAAATTCTTGAATCTCTTAACAGAAAATTGGCACCAATTGGAATCCTATGTGACCTGTCCAAAGCTTTTGACTGTGTCATCCATGAAATTCTGCTAAATAAAGCAGACTACTATGGGTCAAGTGTAATAATGGGGACATGGATTAGATCCTACCTTACACATGGGAAACAAAGGATAATAATTACTGACAGTAATGGAATCCCAGCTTTATCTAAGTGGGGCATAGTCAACACTGGAGTGCCTCAAGGCTTGCTACTCGGACCCTTAAGGTTTCTTATATTTATAAATGACCTCCCACACCACACCATGTCAGTGAGCAAATTCACCCTATTCGCTGATGATACTTCTCTTCTAGTTTATGGGAAACATCTGCGAACAATGCATTTGTTGACATTCTGAAATGGTTTAACTGTAATGGACTCTCTCTGAATATAAAAGAAACTAATTATGTACTGTTTCATATGGCACATAAAGAACCAGGGGATATAAATATAGCATGTAGTTGACAACAAATAAAGCAAGTCAACTCAGCTAAATTCCTGGGTGTGTACATAGATTGCAAACTAAATTGTTCCAACCATATCCTACATCTAGGAAAAAGGCTACATTCTGCAACATTTGCCTTATGCAAAATTCCATCAACCACACGTAAGGAGGCCATGAGAGCTGTTTACTTTGGATATTTCCATGCACTTTTGTCTTACTGAATCATCTTTTGGGGCAACCAGTCCTTGGCAAAATGTTTTTATTGCTCAGTTTTTATTGCTATATGCAACCAAGACACTCATGCAGGAATCTGTTTAGGAAACTACAATGCTATCTCAGTACATATACTGCCTTGTATGTTTCATTAATAAAAACAACTATCTCTTCTGAACCAATAGTGAATATCGTGGTCACAACACAAGGTCAAAAGATGACTTTCATAGTAACCAGTCAAACTACACCCTTGTACTGAAAGGATTAAATTATAAGGGCATCAAAATTTACAATGTTCTGCCCAGTGTCATCAAAAGTCTTGTACCTGATCACTGAAGTTCAATAGCAAACAGTAGGAATACATAATACAAAAGTCATTCTATTCAGTTAGTGAATTTTTTAGTGCATGTTAGCAAGATTTTATTATACAACTGAGTTAGCCATTCAATGACAGCATAAATGTAAACTTCTTGTTATTGTAGTGTTATATTGTTGCTCAAATACTTCGATATTGTTAGTTTGAATGTGCATATATACGTGTTAATTCTGATGTACGTAATATGTTTTTACGTCTTGTAGTGTTCCATGTTGTTACTATGAGTCTTGTCATGAATTAACCGTATTGTGTGCTGCTGTATTGTCTAATGGCTTTGGACGACAATTTAAGTGCAAAGTAAATATAATACCTTCCATTTCTTTTATGAAATGACTTACTTGACATGCTTAGCTGACTTTTCTTGCTGGTCAGCCTGCTGCTGCAAACTCTCTTTCCCTTTCTTCTCTGAAGTATGTTGGTAGGTATAGGAATTTCTTAAGATTTGCTTCAGCTAATGACATATATTTGAACTTCAGACATTTTACAAATCCCACTCTTCATATAAATATATATACTGCTTCATAAGCCTCTCATGTTCTTCAAACGTTAGAAACAAACTAATTTACATATAAGAGAAAGTTGGCTTAAGCACCATGTCCATTCTCAACATGGATCTTAATACATGTCTTCCCTTCAACCAGGCTAAGACAAGAGTTTTTCCTCAACTGTTCTCGTTATTATAACAATGGTCACTGACACAATTAGCACAGAATAACATAGAAGCTCCCTGGTTCTTCTGTACACTTTCACTAAAACTTCCATGGATTGCCCAACAAGTACTTGTCGTTGCTGTTCGACTGCCGCGACTACATTCTCCTCGCAATTGAATTTCAAACCTGCACACACAAACATGTGACACACAGTAGATAGGTTTCTATCATCCCACACTCACTTCTAAAATATCATGTGTTCGAGACGGTAGAAGGCTGAGTGGTTCTAGAATTTACACCGAAATTCTCGAATCACTACAACTGTTAACATTTAAAAATACTGACTTGTTCCATATCCTTGCAACTCCATTGCTATCAGGATCAACAGAACTCGCAATAAAAAAAATAATAAAATCCCTAGCTAAAACCCAGTCCTGCATCCTGTTCCTTAAGTGCTGCCTAAACCAAGGAATCTCCCCAGCCTAACCATAAAAATTCCTTTCTCTGAATCTCACCCATCCTTTTACAATGAGCTTCATATTTTCAGATTCCACCAGTACCTGTCCCTCACAAACCTGGTAGAGCAAAAACACATCATGGCACAGGAATCCCAGACCCACTCTGCTCCCTGCGCAGCATACTGCTACTGTGCAATCTCTACTGTATGCAACACATCTCTGAAATTGATTCCCTTGCTCTGCAGCACCTGGAAGAGTGTATCAGACACCACTTCCGTAAGTTATCTAGCCTGCTGACATCCTACTGCCCCCTCGTGCCACCACTACCAAGTAAATACCCTAACCACATTGTTACTCCTCGTTAACCTCTTATAGCACCCAAACCAACCTTAGTGTATCTTTTCAACTTGTCATATCCCCCAAACTCCCTACCATGACTCCTCTAAACCCTGTGCTGAAACCATCCCAGAACACTGTTGTTAAACTTTCCACCAAAAATCCTCAGCTCCATAGAAGTTTCAGGCCTATACAATGGCCTCACCTTCAGCCCTACATGCAAATTTAACTATGTTGGACTTGTCAAAGACCTACTTGCCTTCTCCTTATCCTTGCAATGGAAACACTTATTTGCCACCAGTCCCTCCAATCAAAGCCATCCTATTCCCAACATTCCTTCCCTCCAACTTGGCTTACCCATTCTTCTCCAGGTCCATTCTTAAGAACACCAATCTTTCACATTTCAGCAGAAGAAAGGACAGCCATACACAATCTCAGAACAGATTCTGACCTAATCATTCTACCTACAGGCAAATGCTCCACAACTGTCACTTTGAACTTTGAATCTCAGTAAGTACATGGCAGAGGGGTCAGCCAATTTTCTGACTCATCCACCAATAAACTCTGCCAGAGTCATCACATTCCAGAAGTCCAATATAACCTCCAATCCCTGCTTACAGCGTTAGGTCTTGCCCAGAAACTCTCTTATGAATCCATTACCTTCCTCACCCCAAAATCCACAAACCCAACAATCCTGGACATCCCATTGTAACTGGTTATTGTGCTCCCATTGAAAGAATTTCGGTCCCCATTGACCAACATCTCCAACAAACTGCTTAAAATCAAGACTCCCACATCAAAGATACCAAACCACCAAACGTTTCCTTCAGTGACTCTCCACCATCCACACTCCTTTGCCAGATGGATTTCTAGTCATTACTGTTGATGCCATTTCCCTATTCACCAACGTTCCTCATGCCCTTAGTCTTTCTGCTGTTGAACACTACCTCTCCCAATGTCCTTCAGACTCCAGATGCACTACCTGATATATTGTACACCTTCCTGACTATATCCTAACACACAATCACTTCTCCTTTGGAGGGAAGGTATACAAAGAAATCTGTGGCACAGCTGTGGTTATCTGCATGGCAGCCTCCTATGACAACCTGTTTATGGGCCAACTAGAGGAAATCTTCCTAGCCCCACAAAATCCTAAACCCCTGGTTGGTTTTTGGTTCAGTGATGATATCTACATGATCTGGACTCATGGAAAGAGAACCTATCATTATTCCTTCACAACTTCAACACTTACTCTCCCATCTGCTTCACGTGGTTCTCCTCAGTCCAGTGTGCCACCTTCCTTGATTTGACCTCCTCTTCTCTGTTGCCTCTACCCACATCTCTGTCCCCATTAAACCCACCAACCACCATCGGTGCCTGCATTTTGACGGCTGCCAATCCACCCACCCAAAAACTCACTCCCATGAAGTCTGGCCTCCATGGGATGACATATCTGTAGTGACAAGAATTCCCTTACACAGTATGCTGACAATCTCACCAAGGCTTCACAGGCAGGCACCATTTCCCAGACCTAATCCACAAACAGATTTACATTACCATATGCCCACACACCACCCAACATCCTGTAATCTCCCCCTCCTTCCTTCTTCCATCTGTTATCCACATTAAACAATGCCCAGGCCAAGTAATTAATAAGCAAAGTCATTTATGAAGATTTGAGGGGAGCGAATATTACAATAAACTTTCAAGTTTACTTAGCTTGTCATGTTGAGAATGACTCCAATTCTTCTTGTCTAGGGGACTGATTCTTGAAGCTGAAAATCTAAGATCAGGTCCTCATGGTTGGGTTGAACTAAATAAATTGGAAGATTGTTGTTGCAGAAGTTTTTTCTTATGTAAATGTATTTCTTCCTCATTTTCTCACATTTTAGTATATCATATTGTATTTTGATTTTTCACATTAACAAAGCCCAAACTAAATTGTTCACATCTACACTCCTGGAAATGGAAAAAAGAACACATCGACACCGGAGTGTCAGACCCACCATACTTGCTCCGGACACTGCGAGAGGGCTGTACAAGCAATGATCACATGCACGGCACAGCGGACACACCAGGAACCGCGATGTTGGCCGTCGAATGGCGGTAGCTGCGCAGCATTTGTGCACCGCCGCCGTCAGTGTCAGCCAGTTTGCCGTGGCATACGGAGCTCCATCACAGTCTTTAACACTGGTAGCATGCCGCGACAGCGTGGACGTGAACCGTATGTGCAGTTGACGGACTTTGAGCGAGGGCGTATAGTGGGCATGCGGGAGGCCGGGTGGACGTACCGCCGAATTGCTCAACACGTGGGGCGTGAGGTCTCCACAGTACATCGATGTTGTCGCCAGTGGTCGGCGGAAGGTGCACGTGCCCGTCGACCTGGGACCGGACCGCAGCGACGCACGGATGCACGCCAAGACCGTAGGATCCTACGCAGTGCCGTAGGGGACCGCACCGCCACTTCCCAGCAAATTAGGGACACTGTTGCTCCTGGGGTATCGGCGAGGACCATTCGCAACCGTCTCCATGAAGCTGGGCTACAGTCCTGCACACCGTTAGGCCATCTTCCGCTCATGCCCCAACATCGTGCAGCCCGCCTCCAGTGGTGTCACGACAGGCGTGAATGGAGGGACGAATGGAGACGTGTCGTCTTCAGCGATGAGAGTCGCTTCTGCCTTGGTGCCAATGATGGTTGTATGCGTGTTTCGCACCGTGCAGGTGAGCGCCACAATCAGGACTGCATATGACCGAGGCACACAGGGCCAACACCTGGCATCATGGTGTGGGGAGCGATCTCCTACACTGGCCGTACACCACTGGTGATCGTCGAGGGGACACTGAATAGTGCACGGTACATCCAAACCGTCATCGAACCCATCGTTCTACCATTCCTAGACCGGCAAGGGAACTTGCTGTTCCAACAGGACAATGCACGTCCGCATGTATCCCGTGCCACCCAACGTGCTCTAGAAGGTGTAAGTCAACTACCCTGGCCAGCAAGATCTCCGGATCTGTCCCCCATTGAGCATGTTTGGGACTGGATGAAGCGTCGTCTCACGCGGTCTGCACGTCCAGCACGAACGCTGGTCCAACTGAGGCGCCAGGTGGAAATGGCATGGCAAGCCATTCCACAGGACTACATCCAGCATCTCTACGATCGTCTCCATGGGAGAATAGCAGCCTGCATTGCTGCGAAAGGTGGATATACACTGTTCTAGTGCCGACATTGTGCATGCTCTGTTGCCTGTGTCTATGTGCCTGTGGTTCTGTCAGTGTGATCATGTGATGTATCTGACCCCAGGAATGTGTCAATAAAGTTTCCCCTTCCTGGGACAATGAATTCACGGTGTTCTTATTTCAATTTCCAGGAGTGTATTATATAAACATACATCTGATCACATCAGAGGAAAGTTTGTGACTCTCTCTCTCTGTGGAAATAACAAAATTCCAAAGGATTTACAATTTTTCTCAACAACTTAACAAATGAATTCCTACTAGTTTTCATTGTATTATTAATGTCAATTATTATTTCATAAATGATTCCAGAAATAAACATAGTAAACAGTACAGGATTGCATAATTAATAATAGAAATTTTAAGTGTGTGAATAATTGATAATTTCAAATGTTCCTACAAAATTTTTAACTATACATTCAAAACTAGTACTTATTGATTATAACATCAAAACTAAAATATTTTATTAAGTAATACCTTTTCATAAATTTTACCTTGAAATATAATATACTGTGTATAAAATTATATGAAAGTTTCTGAAAAGCAACTGAAATAATATTGACCTGTCTGAAATGTGAAGAAAAATAATATTGGTATCGAAAACAGCTGTTGAGGAAAAGTAATGCCGGAGGAGGATATCACATTACAAACCCCAAGAACCAACTGCAAAGGAGTGCTCTCTTCATCACCTAATACCACCCAAGACTGGTACAACTAAACTACATCCTTCATTAGGGCTTTGATTATCTGTCACCATGCCCTGAAATGAGGAACATCCTACCAAGATCCTTTCCACTCCTCCTGAAGTGGTGTTACATCACCCACCCAACCTCCACAACATCCTAATCCATCCCTATGCCAGTCCCAATCCCACACCTTGCCACAGGGATCATATCTCTGTAGAAGACCCAGGTTCAAGACCTGCCCAATCCACTCACCCACCATTTCCTATACGTCATGTCACAGGCTTAACCTACATAATCAAAGGTGACCTGTGAAAGCAGACATGTCATATACCAGATGTACAGCAACCATTGTGCATCTTTTTACATTGGATTACCAACAAGTTACCCTGTGTGATGAATGGCTGCTGCCAAACTGTGGCCAAAAACAAAGTAGACCACTCTGTGGCACAACATGCAGCTGAACATAAAATGCTTGATTTCAATGGCTGCTTCACAACACGACCCATCAGGACACTGCCCTCCACCACCAGGTTTTCTCCATTCCCAAAATCACCCTGGCCTCAACCAACAGTAACCTACTGCCCAACAGTTTCTGCCCCTCTGTCTTATCACCTCTCCCCCAGTTCATGTCCCCTCACACTCATTGTGCGCCATTCTCTGCCAACGCACCCGCCCATCTTTTCCCTTCCTCAGCACCTCTCCCTTTCTGCTCCCCATTTCCTCGACCTCCCTCTCCCACAGCCTCCCAGCACTATACCTGGGAACTCTGTTCTGCCATCATCTAGCCCCTGCACATTCCAATGGCAGTGCTGACTCCTCTTCCTTCTTTGTTATCCTGCTGTCCCTTCCCCTGCCCAGCTCACTCCAGATTGCTGCTTCCCTTTGACACAGTTGCTTCCTGGTGGGAGTGGCCAGAAATAGTGGTCTTGTGTGTGAGAGATGTGCTTCTTTGTGTAAATGTGTGTGTATTTTTATTTCTGAAGAAGGCTTTGACCAAAAGCTCAAATGCTTAACAGTCTTTTCATTGTGCCTGTCTGTAACTCAACATGTCCTCTTCACAGTGAGTTGCAACCTATCCTTTTCATGATACTGTTGATTTTCCATTTTTTAATCTGATATGTACTTACAAAAGTGTTAGGGTGGTCTCTGATATCTACCCATGTAGGTCCTGCATACATGTTCTTGAAGGTCTGCACTATTCATTTGCCATTTCTTTAGCTGAGGGGGAAATGAGCTCAGTGTCGCATAGTATATGATTTCCAAGGTTTTGGGTTTGCAGATGAGCTAATTTTGTGATTTTGTTTTAACAGTAATTTGACAACTTCCCCAGTTGTCTTAGTCAAGTGTCTAAAGGAAATTTAAAATCAACTGTAAAAATGTTATACTTGAGGAGAGTGTTGTAAGATAATGCCCTTCACCAAGAATATGACTTAGTAGGGACTTATCTATAACTTTGTGGCCTTAATCATGATGATTTTTGTCAATATATTGATAGTGGCCTTCATTCCCCAATTATCTTAGTCAAGTGTCCAATGGAAATTTAAAACCAACTGAAAAACTATGCCAAACTGTAAAATCATATACAGGAGGAGAATGTGGTAAGGTAGCTCCCTTCATCAAAAATATGACCTAGTAGACAATTATCTATAAGTTCCAATATTATTAAATCGAATAAAGCACCAACTCCAATGGTTTATTTAATTCATGTCAGAAGACATATTAATGCTCTTTCTCTCTTTGCACACAGAAGAGTGGTGAAGAGTATTGTCCACAAAATTTTCCACACTCGTTTCTTGTGATCTGCCCTTTCTTTCATCCTAAATTTCTGTGAGACCATTTTTTCCTGCTTAGTTTTTGAAAATAGTAAGCAATGTATGATTATTATTTTTGTGGACATAGTCTTCCAGTAGGAAACTGACTGTTTCTGTTAATAGACTTTAAGTAAGCTTCAGTTTTATTTGAAAGAAGGAAATATGAAATATGGTTGACCAGGTTTCTTTCATCACCAACATGTCTTACTCACCAGTAAATAACATATTTTTTGTTTTTGCAAGGGAGGGAATAAAGATAACAATTCACCATAAAGTTGAGACACTGAGAAGTCAGGTTCATAAACAAGATAGAAAATGCCCTTAAGCATTTTAATAGTGCCCTTCCTCAGAGCTAACAGACTAATCGAAACACATACATATATGAATACATGCTACTTTGTTCAAACACTGCAATGGTTTGTGGCCAGTTGCACTACAGACCCAAAACAATGTAGCTGTGCGAGTACCTGGATTCTTCTATAGCATATCCCAGTCGACAAGTCAGAACAATGCTTTTAATAAAATAAATTCTTTTGTTCCTGCACAATGATAATGTTCTCTGATAATTTCTTGTGTACTTATGTGAATGTGAAGTATTCACTACTAAATTACTGGAAAAAAGTTTTGCTCCACACTAATCAGTTGCTTTGCATAAGTTTTCTTGATCAGAAACCCCTTCCTGAGAACTCTTTTGACCACAGGCAGTTGAAACACGTAATTATCTGTGCAACAATGAAACAGTAAACCTGCACTGCAGCTCACTAAAGTTAACTGTATTTTCACTTGTGAAACAAACAATGCTCCTTCTGTATTTTATTTAGCCTGCCAACGTGTCTTGTAGGCTCATTTCAAGCTTAGCCGTGCATGGATTATCACTTTACTCCAAGAAGTGTTTTTATGTTAGCTGTAATGCACCAGGAGAGTTTGACATAGGGCAGAACTTAGTAAATGTATGCTAAAAATCCAGTCTGCAGCTCACCTCAGTGGGAGAGATTTCTGAGTGAAAATCAGATAGAAATTAAGTTTTTGATTAGCTTGTCCACATGCTGGTGCCACCTGATATTATCCATATGGTTAACCAGGGACATCGCTCATGGATCCTTGACAGTTTATGATCATTTATCTCTGTTTCTGGAACTTGTATGTAATTTCTATTTTGAGAATGAAATTTCAGATTGCAGTGGACTGTACACTGATTTGAAACTTCCTGGCAGGTTAAAGCTGTATGCTGGACTAGGACTCAAATGTGGGAGCTTTGCCTTTAGTGGGCTAGTGCTCTACCAATTGAGCTATCCCATCATGACTCATGACTTGTCACAACTTTATTTCTAACAATACATCTCTCCTACCTTCCAAAATTAACAGAAATTATCCTGCATGCCTTTCAGGACTAGCACTTATGGAAGAAAGGACACTGCACTGAAATGGCTCAGTCACAGCTTTAGGGAATGATTCCAGAATGAATTTTCAATCTGCAATGGAGTTTGTAAAATTTCAAATCAACTTACACTCTGCTGTGCAGAATCTGGAAACATTTGCACAGGCTGCGAATAAGCCAATTATATATGACTTCATCCACTAAAGGCCATAGCTGAATTTTACCATCTACAATATTAGAGACCTTGGCAAGATCACAGAAAATGCAACAGGGCAATATTTATTGTTTAATTCTACTAGGATTTGTGATATCGTATATTGCCTTCTCAGCAGAGCAGCATTTACAAAAGCTAATTTCAGCTGTTGTCAAAAGGTTTTCCTCAGAAATATGGTTCAGTATTGTTGTAAGCTACTTTCTCAAAATTTTTTTGATCACATGGGAAGGAGTGAGCTTAGTATATAGTTAGAAGTCACTTTGAAACAGAACATGGTGGGGCCATCCTACTTGTTCTTACACCACGCTTAACATCAATGTATTTATTTCTCCTTTATTTAATCTCATTTTGGTGTTAGCAGATATACAATGGTTACACAAAATAGCTATATTCTCAGTCATACTTTATTTCATTGAACTTTATTATACTCAATTGCTAATGAGACTATTGTTAGTTAAGGTAGGAGACGAGGTACTGGCAGAAGTAAAGCTGTGAGTACCGGGCGTGAGTCGTGCTTTGGTAGCTCAGATGGTAGAGCACTTGCCCGCGAAAGGCAAAGGTCCCGAGTTCGAGTCTCGGTCAGGCACACAGTTTCAATCTGCCAGGAAGTTTCATATCAGCGCACACTCCGCTGCAGAGTGAAAATCTCATTCTGGAAACATCCCCCAGGCTGTGGCTAAGCCATGTCTCCGCAATATCCTTTCTTTCAGGAGTGCTAGTTCTGCATGGTTTGCAGGAGAGCTTCTGTAAAGTTTGGAAGGTAGGAGATGAGGTACTGGCAGAAGTAAAGCTGTGAGTACTGGGCGTGAGTCGTGCTTTGGTAGCTCAGATGGTAGAGCACTTGCCCACGAAAGGCAAAGGTCCTGAGTTCGAGTCTCGGTCAGGCACACAGTTTTAATCTGCCAGGAAGTTTCATATCAGCGCACACTCCGCTGCAGAGTGAAAATCTCATTCTATTGTTAGTTAGTTCATCTGTAAATGTTTTATTTAAAAGTGTATTTAAGATTATAGTAATAGTTTGTACAAAATATACAGCTGTGAAATTTTCAGTGACCAACTAACTTTTTACTTCTAAACTGATATAGCTCATTTAAAAGCCCTCAGTCTCCTCTTTTCAATAAAAGTTTTACTTTTCTAAAAAGTCATATGTAAAAAGTTATTAATATTGAAAAATTATATGTTCGAATATTAAACAGGGATTATTTTAAAGTATCAGTACCACTTTATCATAATGCACATTTTTGTTATTCCAAAAATGCCTACACTCACTAGAATAACTTATTAGTTAGTTATTATTCAGTTTGGAAAATTTTTCCTTCTAGAATCTTTATGGTGGGCATTGGGAAGCCCCTGCAGAATTAGAAATTAATTACATGTAATAGTACCTATACTTTTGTCTTTTTTCTGGTTATATGGCTTAGAGTTAAACAGAATGGCTCTTCTGACTATTGTATTTTTGTGTCATATGATTTTGCATCTTGTATTAGTATTAAAAATGTAACACCAAATTTTGATTTTTAATACTATGTGCATCCATGAGTCAGTCCACAGTAAAATTCAGTATGATACAGTGTAAACAGGTAGATAAAATGTCTATTCACCATGCAACAGTAGAAGAAAACACATGTAAAAGTTATGGAAATGTAATGTTGCACATTTCTGTAAGTTTTACATTTTTTTCTCCTGCCACCACTTGAGTAGATTTTTTAATATATCATATTTTCAGAAATTATGTTTCATTGGCAAGATGTAAACTTTGTGGTATTTGGTAGTCAGTGAGTATCAATCATTTCATTATCAACATGTAGTCAGTCAGTCCATTTATCTGTTGTTATCAGTTTGGAAAATTGGAAATTTGTGGTAAGTTCCTATGGGATCAAACTGCTGAGGTCATCGGTCCCTAGGCACAATACTTAACCTGTCTTAAACTAACTTACGCTAAGGACAACACACACCCATGGCCGAGGGAGGACTCAAACCTTTGATGGGCGGACATGGGGGGGGGGGGGGGGGGGGGGGGGGGGCGCATGCACAATGGCAAGGCACCTCAGACCGTGTGGCTCATTATCAGTCAGATGTTTCATGTTCACTTATCAAAAGTCAACTATTGTGTGATTAAGCAATCAAAAATGTACGTGTGTTATCTAAATAGTGTGAATCGAAATATTAAGCTGCCACTAGTAAACTATGTCATATAGTGCCCTTGAATGCAGATGCTCACTTTGTTTGTGTACTGTTTAAGAGTGGCAGTACAGTGTGAACACAAATTTTAATACTTTAGCTGAGAGATTATCGTGGCCAGAAGAATTTTAGTCACCTAATCATTTTTTGTGATAGCTCTAACAAGCTGTGACGGTAAAACTGATGTCTGGAGATGGAGTATACATAGTTTCTGAAGTAGGTTTATTTGATCTGCTTTCCATGGACCAGTCTGTGTCACTATGTGTCAGCTACTGTTAGGAAGAATTCATTGAATTTAGTAACCAATGATTTCAATTTCATATCATTTGTGTCCCCGATGAACCTAGGACCTTGTTGAGGTGGTGTGGCTTGCTTGCTTGGTTGTATGATATAGATAGCCATACTGTAGGTGTAACCACAATAGAGTGATGTCTGTGGAGAGGACAGACAAACCTATTTTCCTAAGGAGGGAAGCAGCCTTTTCAGTAGTTGCAAGAGCAACAGTCTTGATGATTGACTGGTCTGGCCTTATAAAACTTGTCAAAATGGTCTTGATAAGCTGGTATTGAGAGTGGTTGAAAGTAACATAGCCAATATTTTTCCTGTAGGAACAAACCTATACTGTATGTTTAAATGGTGATTTCATTCTCTTGGGGAAAATATTCCAGAGGTACAACAGGCCCTCATTAGGATCTCCTGGTGGGGACTGCATAAGAGGATATCATCATCAGGAAAAACAAAACTGGTATTCCACAGCTCGGATCATGGAATATTAGATCACTTAATTGGGTAGGTATGTTAGAGAGTAATAGGGTAGGCATGTTAGAGAGTTTTAAAGAGAAAATGGATACACTGAAGTTCAATATAGTGAGCATTAGCGAAGTGTGTTGGTTACAAGAACAGGATGTCTACTCCGGTGAATGCAGAATTATAAATACAAAATCAAGTAGAGGTAATGAGTTAATAGATCTAATACTGAATAAGAAAATAGTAATGTGGTTAAGCTTCCATGCATAGCATGGTGAACACTTTATTGTACTGAAGACAGATATGAGGCCAACATGCACCACAGTAGTACAGAATTTATGTGTCAATTACCCCTGCAGATGATGAAGAGACTGAAAGAACGTATGATGAAGCAAGAGAAATTATTCAAATAGTTAACAAAGATGAAAATTTATTTGTGATGAGGGATGAAATTCAATAGTAGGAAATGGGGAAAAACTGGAGTGGGGAAAAGGAATGAAAGAGGAAGCAGCCTGGTAGAATTTCTCACACAGTATAATTTAATCATCACTGACACTTGATAAAAGAATCAAGTAAAAAGGTTGTGTACTAGGAAGAGACATGGTGACACTCAAAGGTTTTAGATTGATTACATAATGGTAAGAAAGAGATTTTGAGACCGGATTTTAAAGTATAAGGCATTTCCAGGTGCAGATTTATTTATTTTGTATTTATTTACATTTTATTTGCATGGAGCCATCACATTGATGTCTTTTTCAACCTTCAGAAATAATAATATGCCAATAATGACAGTTTCAACCTTAAACTGGAGTTGTTACACCGTATATCTGTTTTATACGTTTATTACATTACAGCTGATATGCTACTGGTTGATGATACAATCAGTGTCTTAAAATTCATTGTATGCTTATTAACATTTTTCTAACAGATTGTGCTAAAATCCTTCCCTGTATATGTCTTAGAGAGTGTGGTAGTTCATTAAACCAAATCCAGGAAAAAGAGCTTACAGCCAACTAGGCCTTTGTCAAAAAAGACACGCGCGCGCGCGCGCACACACACACACACACACACACACACACACACACACACACACACACACACATACATATGACCACAGTCTCTGGCAGCTGAAGCCAGACTGCAAGCAGCAGAGCATATGAGAGGCAACCGGGTGGTGGGGGGTAAGGAGGAGGCTATGGGAAGGAGAAGGAGGGATAGCAGGGTAGGGGTGGGATACATTAAAGTGCTGCTCATGCGAACCTGTGGGGATGAGGTGGAGAGAGGGTAGGGCAGCTAGGTTATAGTGATTCGAGAATTTCTGTGTAAATTCTAGAACCACTCAGTCTTCTACTGCCTCGAACACACGATATTCTGGATATGAGTGTGAGATGGCAGAATCCTACCTACCATGCGTCACATTTGTGTGTGCAGGTTTAAAATCAGTCACGAGAAGAAAGTAGATGAGGCAGGCGAACTGCAATGACAAATACCTGTTGGGAAATCCATTGATGTTTTAGTGAGTGTGTAAGGAAGAACCATGGAGTTAAAAATTCCTGTACCTTATTTGACAGAGAAGAAGTCAAGAGGGTTTCCAGCAGCCAGCTAGCCAGTGAAGAAGAGTGGCAGCAAGTTCCAAGTGAGTCACCTAGTAAAGAAGTAGAAGGTGGTTTGGGGGAATAAACCAAAATAACACACATTCACACTCACACTTTAAGTCGTTAGAATGTTAGAAGGTGCAGTTGGTTGGTTAGAGGAGGGGAAAGGGAGGGGGATAGCACAAAAGGAGGCAAGTTAAAAGACTGTATGTGTTGGTGGAATAAAGGACGATGTAGTGCTTGAATGAGGACTGGGAAGGACATGTTATGTGGACAGACAGCTTGTTGGTTGTCATGCCCACATAGAATGCAGCACAGTGATTGCAGCTTAGCTTGTAGATCACATGACTGCTATCACAGGTAGCCCTGCCTTTGATGGCATAGGTGGCTGTTGGAAGATGTATGGCACAGGTCTTGCATCTAGGTCCATTGTAGGGATATGAGCCATTAGGCAAGGGTTTGGGAGCATGGATTGTGTAGCAATGGATGAGGATACAGTGTAGAGATGGTGAGCGGCAGAATACCACTGTGGGAGGGGTGGGAAGGACAATGAATAGGACATTTTTAACAATATCCTCATTCATTATTTTGCCTCATGCCTCATATCCCTGTAATAGACCTAGATCTAAAATTTGTCCCAGACATCCTCCCACTGCCATCTACTCCAGCCCAGTCACAAACATCATCTATCCCATCAAAGGCAAGGCTACCTGTGAAACCAGTCATGTGATCTAGACGCTAAGGTGTAAACACTGTGCTGCATTCTATGTGAGCATGACAACTAACAAGCTGTCTGTTCGTATAATGGCTATTGACAAACTGTGGCCAAGAAACAGCTGGACCAACCTGTTGCTGACCACGCCACCCAACATGACATTCTTCCCTTCAGTGACTGCTGCACAGCCTGTGCCATCTGGATCCTTCTTTCCTGAATTGCGCAGGTGGAACTCTCCCTGCAATATATCCTATGTTCCCTTAACCCTCCTGTCCTCAACCTTCTTTAGTCATTGCCCTTATCCATCTAGCCTCTTCCCTGTTCACTTTCCAGCATTATGCAGCCCCCTATTGCACCAACTCATTCAGTCTTTTTACTTCTCTCCTGTTCAACTTTTCCACATCCCCCCTTCCGCTGACGTCTGTCTAACCTCCTGACTGCACCTAGCCCCCCCCCCCCCCCCTCTCCATCTTGTCCCTGCATACTCCCACAAGCAGCACTTTACCATTCCCCACCCCTACACTGCTATTACTCCCCCTCCCTGCACCAGCCTACTTACCCCCACCATCCGTTGTCTCTCCCATTATGTGCTGCTGCTTGGAGTCTGGCTTCAGTTGCCAGAGACTGTGGTCATGAATGTGTGACTTTTGTGTGTGTGTGTGTGTGTGTGTGTGTGTGTGTGTGTGTGTGCGTGCTGTCTATTTTCAACAAAGGCCTTGTTGGCTGGTTGGCTGAAGGCTCACTTCCCGACAGTCTTTTTGTTGTGCCTGCCAACGACTCAGCATCTTCACTATATAGTGAGGAACAACTATCCTTTTCATAATTTTGTTCTAAGTCAAACTTTGATGTTTGGTCTTGTATCTGCCATTTTTAATGTTGTTGTTGTTCAGAAATAGTTACATTTTGTTCTTGTGCTGTGATCATTTATTCAGATCATTGCACTTGATAATTTCTGTCGATTGACTCATAAAAAATATAAGTAATTTAAATATATACAGAGAGTATATTGTTAGGTATTTGTGCTGTAAAGACACTTGATGACATGGATCTTTACAGCCCATCCCACGTATGTATCTTATAGCTCTTTTCTGTAATGGCAGTATTCTTTTTAAGTGCCTGCCATCTGCACAGCCTCGTAGTTCAATCCCATAATTGAAAAAAAGGTAAACTGTTCCATAATCTACTATTTTCTGTGTTTGGCTACCTTTGTAAACTGGGTAAGGAGATATAAGGCACGACTGACTTTTCCACATAGAAAATTCATGTGGTTTGTCCAGTGTAAATTTTCACCAACAAACACACCCATGCATTTAAAGCTCCCGGTTTCCGTTTCTGAGATGTTACATAGATCATGTACACTGTTTTGGTGAGAACCACCTATTTTAAAGGCCAAAAATTGAGACTCGGTGACATTCAACTTGAGAACCTGATCATTGAAGTACTTTGTTACTTCTGTTACTAGCAGCAAAAGACTCTAGCTCCTTACATTCTCTACCATAGAACAAGACTGAGGCATTATCTGCATAGCTTTGTATGTTTGAGTTTATGGGTTGTGCGGTGTCACTGTTGCATATAGAAAGCAAAGGGACCATGGACTCAAATGAGTATGTGGCTAGAAAATTCATGGATGGATCCCTGAAACAATGTGGCTTCAGTTTTTTTTTTTTTTAATTAAGTAAAGAACCTTTTTGTCAGATCTAAAAGGATACCTGCAGTCTACATCCTCTGGTCCAAAACACAGCAAACTTCATGGAAGAACTAGGTAACTGCTTTTGTGAAGCCATACAGAAAATCTACAAGCAATTTGTGTCTTATGAAAAACACTTAGCTGGGATAGGATAATACTCTCACATATCTTGTGTAAGGAAGGACATAATGATATTGGCCTACAGTTAGATACGTTTTCCTTGCTTCCTCTTTTATACACTGGTTCCAATACATTTATTTTTAAAACAGTCAAATACACGTTTTCTCTAAAGCTGCAACTAAACAGGTAGGTAAAAGGTTTTGAGATTCCTTTCAAGCACATCTCAGTCATTGCATTGGATATGCCATCCCATCCTGATGAAATTTTTTTCATTAGTGTGTGTATTGCCTTAGTGTACTGCTCATTTATTTCCACAAATTCAAACTTGCTGCTCGTATATGTATTGCCTTGTGTGTCCTGCTCATTCATTTCCACAAATTCAAACTTGCTGCACTGTGTGAGGTGACATGCATCTATGATATGGGTTGATTGTTCAACAGAAATGGGGTAATAATTAAAAATACTTCATACAGTATTTGTGTGTTTTACAGTCTTAAAGTTATGTCTAATGATGAATAGTACAACATCAATCTTGTTGATGAAAATGAAATAGAGAAAAAGATATGGCCTAGTGTAAATCCTTGTATAATGCAGGAGATAGTGAATTTATTTGATGAATGGAGAAAAAAAAAAATGAAATGGGAAGATGCTACCCACAAAGGAGGTGGCTTACAAAATCCTCATTCGACAAGTATTTGAATACCGCTCTTCACTCTGGCTTCTGTACTGGATAGGATTTAAATAGGAAATAGAGAAGACCAAAATAGAACAGTGTGTTTTGTTATAGGTTCATTTAGTAACTGCAAATGCCTCACAGAGCTGCTCAGCCAACTCAAGTGGCAAACAGTGCAAGAGATGCTTTTTGCAGTATGGTTTAGTTTACTGTTAAAGTACTGAGAACATACATTCCTAGAACAATCTACTATGTATTGCTTCATGCTATGTATATCTCACAAAATTACCATGAAGGTAAAATTAGAGAGATTTGAGCTCAGGCAGAGGCATACTATCAAACTCTGTTTCTGTGTACCATTTGTTACTGGAACAGGAAAGTGGGGAAGTGTGGTATAAGATGATTTTTGAAGCACACATGTAGATGTAGATATAGGTCTAAGTGAAAACAAGGCCCTGGAATTGGTGGCATTCACTCAGGATTATTGAAAACCTTGGGAGAGCCAGCCATGAAAAATTATTCCATCTTGTGTATAAGATATATGAAACAGAAGAAATTTCACAGACTTCACATAGAATATTATAATTCCAGTTCCAAAACAGGCAGGTGCTGAGTGCTGACAGGTGTGAATGTTACTTAACTATTCCTTCATTATGTCATGCCTGCAGTGTACTGACACAAGAGAAGACCACACAGAAGATCAGTTTGGGTTCTGACAAAAAGTAGAAACACGTGAGGCAATGCAGAACTTATGACTTATCTTATACAGTAGGTTGAAGATAGAAAAACCTATGTTTATAGCACTTGTAGACTTAGAGCCGATATTTACTGGGAAACACACTTTGAAATACTGAAGGTACCAAGTGTGACATGCTGTGGCTATTGGAGATTAAGTAATCAAATGCAAATATAAATTGTACTTCAAGTGACAAAAACTTTTTTAACAAGTGTATGTCATGTAAATTTTTAATCAATATTTGTTTTTAAATTTACTACATAATACCAGTTTTTGTCTATCCTCCACACAACTGGGGTGTTGATCTGCTGATAGCTTGGCTGGATAATTAGTAGTGTCAAATGGCAGGACTTGATTTTCTGAATGTAAGTTTTAAATTTGTTAATTTAAAAACTTTCCTCATATCTTGACATTACAAATTAAAATGTGTTGCATGTCGAAATGTAACAGAATAATGGGGTAAATGGTGACAAGTTTATATACCAAAAAATAATACAGACCAGTAACCTGGGTAGCTTCACAGCTCCAGCTTATATAGCCAGCAATAATGTACTTGAATGAGTAAATGGTCTTACAACTATAAATTGGTGAGTTACTTAGTCTTATGTACATCATCTTGTCACAAACATATCTACAATGTTGTATGTAAGTTTTATATCAGTTTACTTTAAGTTTTTCACATATAACCTTGACTTTTAATTCATGCTGAACAGTGTATATTACAAAAGGTTTATTAATTCATTTGGTAATTCACATGTTTGATTCCTATTAATGACATGACTTCTGGTTTTAAAATCTATCTGAACTGTACAGTTACTTCTTGTCAAAATGGCTCACAAATGAGGAAAACATGAATCTTCACAGTTGATTTACAGTGTAGCCTTCAAAGTGGTAAACTATGTGTTCTAATGTATAGTAATTATTGATATTGTGTTGAACAATGTAATTTGGAAGAGATAACTGATACAGCAAAAATTTACAAAATCTTATATACTGTTAGTATAAATAGCTGCTAACACGCACTTCATAATGTCCAATTTAGTCTACCACATTACACAGCGATAAAATACAACAGTGAAAGGTTATATCAACATCTACAAAAACCAAACTTAAGTTATATGAGTCGAAGGACATAAAAGGAAAGTAGTGGCTGAGAAGTGAGACAGTTTTGTTGGCTGTCCCCAATGTTATTCAATCTATAAATTGAGCAAGCAGTAAAAGAAATCAAGGAGATGTTTGGAGAAGGAAATGAAGTTCAGTGAAAGGAAATAATACTTTGATGTTTGATAAGACACTCCCTGAGGCATCAAGGAATCATCAGTTTGGTTATGGAGAAAAGTGAGAGGCATAAAAATTGCACAGGCTGACCAAGGGCTGAATACAGTAAGCAGGTTGAAATGGATGTCAGTTACAGTAGGTGTTAGTTGATAAAGAGTCTTGCAGATGATAGGGTAGCAGGAGAGCTGTATCAAACAATCCTATAATAAGTTATTCAACTTTGATAGATGATTTACTTCATTTATTATCAGATGGTTGTCTTTTACTGAGGTGCAGTGTCTTTATTTTCTGTGATGAACTCTTTTCTTCAGGTAAATTTCTTGTGGATATCAATTTTTGCTCTGTTCTTAATTATAACATCTATAATTGTAGTACTGCACTTGTTTTTGCAAATATTTTAAGAAAGCTTAAGGTACATGTAATTTCTCTAGTGTTTTTTAATTGAAAAAAAAAACAGAGATTAACAATGTAAATGATGAGTATTTGATAACTATCTTAGTGTTTGACTCATTTCACATCTCATATTATGTGCTCATGAATTGAGACCAACAGAACATGAAATAAAGAATTAAAAATAAATAAATTTGTACTGAAGACAACAACAAGAACAATATTATTTTTCTCACTGTGAATAATGTCATCCAGGAGTTCAATATCATTTGCCTTGACAAGTTTATTCATTGCATGCCTGATGATGCTCCAAATTATACTTGCCTTGTACTTAGTATTTTGATGTCACTCTGAAGATTTTTTGATTTTGCAATACTGATTATAGTTATTTTTTTAATGTTTGATTAGAACCAGTTCTGTTACTTAAATAACTCTCTCTGTTCCCAGTATAAAATATTTTCATATCAGACATTGGGTATTATTTTTCCTAGCTTGCACTGTAAAATGTCCTCTTTCTATGTTTACGATTTGCTGCAATGCCATGCCGATTTTGTCTGCATTGATAATAACATGTACCACTTTCCTTGCATATTTTACCACTCTATATTACATTTATTTGTATTAATTATGGCAGTATTTAAATCTTAAACAGCTTATTTTATCTTTTAGTTGGTTCAGTGATGATTCTTGTGTTCTATTTATTTTCTCTTTTTTTTACAAGCTAATTTTCTTATGACAGGTAATCCTGATAATATATCCAATTCTGTTTATGAAGAAAGTAAAATTGTTCACATTGCCTTTCCCATTGAGAGTTTTACACCCAGACCTCTTGAGAAACATTATATTTGAAGATACTTATCCTATTATCATGCAGAGAGTGGTGCATAACTTTGAGGTGTAAAGGGAGTTGTGAAGCAGTGGTTTGAATCTTACCTTCAAGATAGAACTCAGGTGGTAGAAATCATTGCAGAACATAAAAATCAGAAAATCAAGTGGGTCTCAGATGCAAAGAAATTGGAAATAGGTGTCCCACAGGGCAGTGTTCTTGGTCCCTTTTTATTCTTGCTTTATATAAATGACATAAAAAATCCTAATATTTCTACCAAACTAATGTTGTTCGCAGATGACATTAGCATAATTATAAGTGATGATAAAAAATCATTAACCACCACAACTGATATGGTCCTGAACTATATTCAACATTGGTTTAATTCTAATGAGTTAACACTTAATCTAAGTAAAACAAATTATATACAGTATGGCAAAGCAACTCAAGATATGGACCTCCAGTTAAAACTAATGGATAAGAAGATAGAGAGTGTACAATCCACAAAGTTTTTGGGCATGCACATTGTTCAAAACTTAAGCTGGAAAGACCATCTCAAGTACTTATCCCACAGGTTCAATTCGGCGTGTTTTGCATTGAGGATATTATCTAGAGTATGCAGCACAGACTGTACTAGACTAGTGTATTTTGCTTACTTTCAGTCCGTCGTGTGTTACGGCATAGTGTTCTGGGGTAAAACTAAATCAGGCTTAACAGATATCTTCAAATTTCAGAAAAGAGCTATACGAATCATAACACATAGCTCTCCAAGAACTCATTGTAGGCCCCTTTTCAAAGAACTGCAAATACTCACAATACCATCACTGTATATGATTCCATTGAATGCAGTGAATGAAAATAGGCATAATAGGCTAATTTACTGAAAAATTTTCAGTAACTCTAATAGCATAAGTAGCCAACCTAACTGTTTCAGCAGATCATCAATGTGTTTCTTCCAGTTCAATTTCTCATCAATACACACACCAGAAATTTTGAATATTCTGCCTTAGCAATGGACACTTCTGTTCATAGTCTACATTTAGATTAGATTAGATTTACTGTCATTCCAATTGATCTGTAGTGAGGAGGTCCTCCAGGATGTGGAACATGTCAGAAAAACAACAATGCATGAAGAATATTTACAACTAAAACAAATAAACTAATGTACCATTTCACAGGTCCCAAGTGGAATGATCGTCATTTTTTAATGAACACTGTATGAAAGTCATTTTACAAATACTAATGCACTGAATTTAAAATAAAAAAGTTTTTTATTTATTTAAAGGTAATAAACATTTAAATATGAATTGAACCATTTGTGCACTGTCCCACTCATGTCACAATATTAAGCTTATCATGAAGAATCTCATGATTCTTGCAATTAAAAGCCATTGAGAGATCAAAAAATATCCCAATGGGTGGTGTTTGGTTATTCAGTGCATTTAATATTTGATCAGTGAAAGAATACATAACATTTTCTGTCGAAAAGCCTTTCTGAGAGCCAATTCGACATTTTATTAGTACTTCATTTACACAAATATGTAATGCTAATCTTGAATACATTACTGTTTCGAGAATTTTGGATAAAGCTGTCAGAAGTGAGACTGAGCAGTAGTTGTTAGCATCAGATCTATTCCCTTTTTTATGCAATGGTTTAACAATAATATCTGAAAAAATGTCCTGTTTCGGTGAACTACTACATATGTGGCTGAGAATCCTATTTATTTGTTGGGAACAAGCTTTTTAGTACTCTGTTGGAAATGCCATCGATTCCATGTGAGCTTTTACTTATGAGTGAATTTATCATTTTCCTAGTTTCAATAGGAAAGGTCGGCTGAATTTCAGTTTCATCAAATTGCGTAGGTATTGCCTCTTCCATATACTACCTTGCATTTTCTAATGAAAAGCTAGATCCTATTTTCTCTACAACAATTAAAAATGGTTATTAAAATGTTTTCTGCTTCTGACGTCTTGTTAACAAACTGTACATTGAGCTTGATAGAAATACAGTTTTCCTGTGCTCTCGGTTGCCCTGCTACCATTTTAACAATATTCAACACCACTCAAGAAGCAAACCAATGAAAATAAGCAAGGAGTGAAGCACCGGAAGAAAAATAACAGGCAATAAATATGCATCTGAAGGAAGAGCTCCTTACTAAACAACGAATTGATCAGAATGGTATCGTCAAGAGGCAGGATTATTAAATAAAATGATAACTGTCAAAAGAAGATATGATCATGAGGCATGAGAACAGATAGAGAAGAGAGCAACAAGAGAAGGATTGTGTATGTAGCCATTTTCATCCCTAGAGGCAGGTATTTCTTCTTCTAGAACTGAAGAAGATGAGATTTTCACAATATGTTGTATAATAAGTGGCTCCTTTTTCTGGCAGAAGGTTTGAAGGAAAAAAAAAAACCTTTTGCAAGAAGGAGGAGCCACTGGCTCAGAACTCTTGTGCAGTTCCACATCCTCTATGTGTTTTTTCCTGCTGTCATTTGGTAAGAAATTTTTTTAATCCATCCATATCACATCAAGATTTGTATCTTGTATCATGACATCATAATCTTAATTGGCAAGAGCTCAAAATGTCTCATTATTACATTTAGTTATATTTTTCAGACTATGGAAACTCTAAGTTATTGTTATTATATTTTTGTATGTTGTAAAAAAAGACCAAACTGTCAGCCTTGCTTTTCTGACTCCTATCCCACTTTCAGCACGAAAAGACAACTCATTTGAGAACAGTCATTGTTGCCTTTTATCTCACCTAGTCCAGCTGGCTAACCCTTTGTTCTCTTTTACAAGAGAACAGAATATGTGCTTCAGAAAGTTAATAATTTAGTCACTAATAACACGAGTGAAGGATTCTACACACCAAAAGAATGGTAGAAGCATTGAATCATTGATAGGAATGAAAAATGCCTTGAAAACTCGGTAGATTATGAATGAATCCTTTAAAATTTTACATTCTGTCTGCACTTTTCTAATCATAAAAATTTATTCATATTTTCTCAGATGTATCTCTGTTAATGTCTTGTAAGCACAGCTAATACTCATGTTCACTATGTAGATTTATATTATCTCTGTAACTGGCCTTTAAAAGCTCAGAGATAACAAATAAATTTGTTTATTTCCATGGTACTTTTATGATTAAGAAATCCATCAGTAACAATACATAACATTAGTTTAACCTATTGAGCAAGGGAAAAACAATATTCTAAATTACAGAATAATGAGGTCTCAGTACATCACTCTCATTCATGTAATTCTGATTACCCTGTCAGCTTCTGTTAAATGTCAATATATGTTAGCTATTTCAGTTATGTTTGACATCTTGCTTTGGGTGGTAACAAGTGTACAATGTTTTCAACTGAAGGCAGTTACATATTTAACATTTAGTTATTTAACATTTAGTTATAGTCAAGAATTTTGTATTGCTGATTGTTACTCAAAATATAGTGAGCTTCATAATTATTTAATGTATAATTTGTGCCATTGTTATGCGAGGAGCATTGATATGTGAGAAGAAAATGTTTGCTTAATGTGGCAATTCCCTATTTATGCAGAATTTTATGGTTCACTCACTTCTATGTATTTCAGGCATGATCCTTCAGATTCAGTCATCTGAGCAACCACAACTATTCGCATGCAACCAATGTCATATTGTGTACCATTAACAAAGGAACCATACATGGCATATTAGGCTTGAATGGGGAATGCCAGCACAAATAGAATGCCCATGTGTAAAACGCTGGTCAAGACATAGATCTGACGTGATGAGACATGTCAGAACAAAGTACTGTGTGTCAGTTGCATGTTTAAACGTGTAAGGACTGCCGTAATTGGAATTTTTGTTACATGACTGATTGTTGGTTTTTGGCATATGGTTATTTGTAAAGTATTACTGCCTGAGATTAAGTGAAAAATTGATAAAGTTAGTATGTAAATGTGTTATGTAATAGTAGAGTCTCAGTTTTAATATGGGCTTGAAAACAGAAATAATGCTCCAATAAATTCAGACTGAAAAAAAAAAAAAAAAAAAAAAAAAAAAAAAAACGAAATTCATTAGCCTTACTGTCCGCATCCAAACCCAATATTTTCTCATATAATTTCATAAGTTAGTTTCATTATTTTTTCGTTGGAGGGATTTGAATGATGTTTGTGTTTCCCTTGTAAGACTGGTGAAACAATCATGTCTCTGAAAAAGTGAAATGAATTATCAAAAATAAACATGCAAATATAATGTTGAAATATAATATTAAGAAAAAACAATTTAGATTTGAAGGATTTTACTGAGGTAAGTGCGAATAATTTCTGCTTTCTTACATTAACCAAAATTAAAACCTTCATGAATAATACACACAATCACCAGTAAGATGTATTTAGTGACTTATATCTACAGTTATATGTTTTGCATTTATTAGGAGTTTTTCCTTATGTATCTTTCATATCTAGAAATGCCTTGTTTGTGTCATTTTTTATCATCACCAGTTCTTTTTCAAAATGAATATTGCTGGTGTTCATATAGTAACAAATGATGTCATGAAGCAACATTTCAAACACGTTTTCAAAGGATTTTTCTGAGCATGTTCAAGGAGTTCTTGCACTCATGGATCAGGATTGCAAAGCAAAATTTGTGTAATATCTAATTAGACAGTTGAAAATTGGCTGCATGTTTAGTACTAGAATGATTTGGAGATTGCAAATGAACAGTCTGATTGCATTAAAGTTGTTAGATGTTTGAATACTCACCATTCTTCTTTTATCTTCTTTACAACACAATCAGCTGTCCTAACATGTGAAGCTCATTAGATAGTCATTTTTATTCCTAAACTGGAGAAAATTTGCAAGCAAGTACAGAACATATTTGGTTCATCCAAAATTCCTTAAAATCCTCTTTCATATTGCAACATACATAAGTCATAATCAATGAATAACTATCCTTAATCATGACAACAGGTTCATTGTTGCAAGAATGGGTTTCAATGGAAAGATCTTGTTTCTTATAATTCCATGACATGCTGTCAAATGAAGCAGACTGAATGGAAACCCTCTTACTGCCATTGACCCATCCAGTGCCCTGTGGATCTCAGCACTTTACACTATCATTCTGAATCTAGAAAACTAGAAATGGAATTTTGTACTACCTGTGCACCAGAAAGAAAACTTTCAAACATGTCTTTTTATTCCCAGACTGAAACAGTGTGTTTTAGGCATGGGGGAAATGCTATTTCAATAATGTGAAGCCTTGCACAATATCATGGAAATACTGGGGAAATATAAGTGAATCAATTTCAATGTTAGTAAGAGTTCCTGATATTTTATGATGAAAAGTGATAAAATGTTGGAAAGTGTCATCACCATCAACATTGTTTATTGGTCCATTCTGATCCATTACATGGAGAAAAAAGAAAAATGAAAAACCTAAAATAACAAACAACTGAGTTTAAATGGTACAATTTATCCATTACTAGAAATCTAATGTATAAATGCTTTTTTTTTATAATTCAAGTCTCCCGTTGCTATGTAAAAGAGCACTGTTCCATCAGAAATGACTGAATTTTATGCTTAATGGAATTTTTAGGTATTTCTATTTTAAATAACAAGATAGGCTATTGAAAACTGTAACTGTTATTGTGAAATAATTGTTTCATAAAATACTGTTGTAGATTTAGACATGCAGATATTACAGGAGTTTCATGGATTGTGGCTACAGACACATTTGTTATGTCATAGTTCCCAATTATGTTTAAAAGATGTTCATTTGCAAACAGGACAAATTCATATGTGTAAAGGCTTGACAGGCTCATTAGTTTCTGCTGAATGAAACTCATCCTTTAAAGAAAGCTTCTAAATACTTGTACATAGAACTTGATGTAGACTTTGATTTGCTAAAATCATGTTTACTTTGTGGCTACAAAGTTTTTCACAATGGAGTCATTGCATAAAAATTTCTTGGGTCACTTGCCATGTCAGATTCAGATAAGATTCCAAGCTTTTCATCTTCATCAGGGACTAAAACTGACTGTCATGAACTGACAAGGTTCCTTCTATTATACCTACAAAATGGCATCCTATTAGCTGAATTCTGTTATGAATGACACATACAGAGATGGTGAGCTCTATGTCCACGGATTTTGCTAGTGCTCTCTGTCTAATTGTTTGCAGCGCCATCCATTGCATCAGGTGGTGAACTTCGTGAAGTATTCCTCTGTGTTTTTTCCTTGTCAAGTGCACACTTCCATGCATTGCTAAGTGTGTCTCTATTGAAGTTATTTTCACAAAGTAGCTTCTCTGATCACAGAGCCCAATTGTTTGAAGCGTGGGCAAGCATTCTTGTTTGTTCAAACATATTTTTGTGCTTATTTAACAGCCTGTGCTATGCCACTGCTGATTTATCAAAATGCCTGTATTTAAGGTAACAGTGTTGCTTGAGCACAGAAAGACCTGAGTCGAAACAAGGCCCCGGGAGTAGACAACATTCCATTAGAACTACTGACAGTCTTGGGAGAGCAAGGCCTGACAAAACTCTACCATCTGGTGAGCAAGATGTATGAGACAGGCGAAATTCCCTCAGACTTCAAGAAGAATATAATAATTCCAATCCCAAAGAAAGCAGGTGTTGACAGATGTGAAAATTACCAAACTATCAGTTTAATAAGCCACAGCTGCAAAATATTAACACGAATTCTTTACAGATGAATGGAAAAACTGGTAGAAGCCAACCTCGGGGAAGATCAGTTTGGATTCCATAGAAATGTTGGAACACGTGAGGCAATACTGACCCTACGACTTATCTTAGAAGAACGATTAAGGAAAGGCAAACCTATGTTTCTAGCATTTGTAGACTTAGAGAAAGCTTTTGACAATGTTGACTGGAATACTCTCTTTCAAATTCTGAAGAAGGCAGGGGTAAAATACAGGGAGCGAAAGGCTATTTACAATTTGTACAGAAAGCAGATGGCAGTTATAAGAGTCGAGGGACATGAAAGGGAAGCAGTGGTTGGGAAGGGAGTGAGACAGGGTTGTAGCCTCTCCCCAATGCTATTCAATCTGTATATTGAGCAAGCAGTAAAGGAAACAAAAGAAAAATTTGGAGTAGGTATTAAAATCCATGGAGGAGAAATAAAAACTTTGAGGTTTGCCGATGACATTGTAATTCTGCCAGAGACAGCAAAGCACTTGGAAGAGCAGATGAACAGAATGGACAGTGTCTTGAAAAGAGGGTATAAGATGAACATCAACAAAAGCAAAAAGAGGATAAAGGAATGTAGTTGAATTAAGTCATGCGATGCTGCGGGAATTAGATTAGGAAATGAGACACTTAAAGTAGTAAAGGAGTTTTGCTATTTGGAGAGCAAAGTAACTGATGATGGTCGAAGTAGAGAGGATATAAAATTTTAGACTGGCAATGGCAAGGAATGCGTTTCTGAAGAAGAAAAATTTGTTAACATCGAGTATAGATTTAAATGTCAGCAAGTCGTTTCTGAGAGTATTTGTATGGAGTGCAGCCATGTGTGGAAGTGAAACATGGACGATAAATAGTTTAGACAAGAAGAGAATAGAAGCTTTTGAAATGTGGTGCTACAGAAGATTGCTGAAGATTAGATGGGTAGATCACATAACTAATGAGGAGGTAGTGAATAGAATTGGGGAGAAGAGGAGTTTGTGGCCCAACTTGACTAGAAGAAGGGATCGGTTGGTAGGACATGTTCTGAGGCATCAAAGGATCACCAATTTAGTACTGGAGGGCAGTGTGGAGGTTAAAAATCATAGAGGGAGACCAAGAGATGAATACACTAAGCAGATTCAGAAGGATGTAGGCTGCAGTAGATACTTGGAGATGAAGAGGCTTGCACAGGATAGAGTAGCCTGGAGAGCTGCATCAAACCAGTCTCAGGACTGAAGACCACAACAACAACAACAACAGTGGTGCTTGGTGCAGTGATCAGCAACTGTCTGTATACACTGGCCCGTGTATCTCTTGTCACACTCACAAGAAATGTTATAAATTTCCAGGTGATGATTATCTATAACTGGTCACAAAATTTCTTCAGTTTTTCAGTGATGCATTTTGGTTTTTGTATGTGTGCTAATTTTGTGGTAATATTTTTATTAGCATAGCTTCGAAGCCTCGTATAAAATATATTCATGCAACTATTTGTGGGGAAACACTGATTTGTGATATTGCACAATAGTTATTTCTCTACAATAGCTTGTGTCATGTAGTACGGTGCTTCCACACATAGAGATGGAGCAGTAACGAAACATGGAGGGATAAGAACTGCTCATGTGTAGCAGCAGAGAGGAGGCAAAGTCCATATTGATGAACTGCATTGCTGCGGACAACTGTCAGGCTCATTTCTTTATGGTACATTGTATTTTATGTTCAGAACATCGTATTATATGTTCAGATCTATGAGGGGAATAGTAAATATTTACACCAATTTCGATCAGTCATCATGAGATAAATATTAACTCATGTCTTGATGATTTTGTGTCCACTGCTCCATAGATTTACCCTGCATGATGTCGGGAGGCGAGAACAGTTGACACAGCTTTGTGAAGACATGAAGTACAATTTTTCTCAAAATGACAATTGTCTAACAACAAGATAATTATCATTTATTGTAATTTGAACTGTATTATAAGTAAAAAATTTAATACACAAAAAAATTAAATTCAAGGACAAAACAATATAATTATATTTGCTTGACTACTGCTCCAACTTAATAGAATTTTTAAAAATGTTTAAGATGTGTGTGTGTGTGTGTGTGTGTGTGTGTGTGTGTGTGTGTGTGTGTGTGTGCGCGCACACATGTGTGTGACTATAATTAAGTGTAGTCACTGTGCGTAAAAAAGAATTTGTGGTAGAAAAGACTAATGTAAAATACTATCCTAAAAATGACCTGTAAGTTGTCATATTTTTTGCCGTTAATGTGCATTATGAGTGTAAACTAACTCATTTGACATTACAATGAGACGCCACATTTATAATCCATTGAACAAGCAAATAACCATATGTGAATAACTGCAGGGAATGCTGACCAATAACATCAGAAACCTCCGGTATCTTGACAAGTATCAATTACAGTCATTTTAGGGCCTTACCCAGTTTGTGCCTTGAAAATAAGAGAGGTTTACAGGTGGAAATATCAGACTTACAACGAATTTATCCAGCTGCATTCTCGCGTGTTATAAGAGCATACAAGTGGTGGAAGAAGCTTAACTTCTCCTTGGGCAATATGTTGAACATTATAGTCTGCATAATTCAAAGAATACAAAGCCCTAATCAAAAAGCCTAGGAAGTTCTCAGTATTATGTATGCAACTGATATGTTGACAAACACATTTTTTAAACCACAAGTCTTTAAAACTAAGAACTATTATTACTTTGTTCCAAAGTCTACATCGTAATACCATCGTTACTTCTATTCGAGTCTGTTCCTGAACAATCTGATAGTAAATTTAGGATGATAGGTTCAAGGCTTATATCCATCATCACTTCCCTGTCAAATTCTTCTTTCTGAAGCTTTTCAGTATGCTGCACAGGCTGTGGCCACACTACAGATGGAATGTTGTCTGTTGCCTCATGCACAAGAGATTCAGAGTATGTTATCATGAATGTTTTATTTTTTTCTCCCACATAGCCTTAACCCTTTGCCCAAATTAATTCCATGGGGCTACACTGACAGTGGCATGTGGGTAAATGCAAAACTGTGTGACCCCATTAATGTGCAAGGAAGTTTGTTCTGTCACGTGACTTGTGTAAATTAATGAGCTGCAGGAGATCAGCATGAGTCTGGTTTGTACTGTGCTTAATATTTTTATTTTTAAGCCAGGGAAAAATTTTCACTTTTCTGATGTTTGTACTTGGTTTTTTCTCTGTAACAGTTCAATTATAACTGGCAATGACCAACTTAGAAGATCTTCCTGGAGTGATTGTAATTGACATGTTTCATCAAGGTAATACACTGTTGAACTACCTCCTTCTCTTTATCATGAATCTTTATATGGGATGTAGTTCGTGCTGCACCTATGTCACTTCTTTGAACTAAAAATTCTCTTCTTAACATATCTTGATTTAGCATCTTTTAAAACATTGATGAAGCGCTTACCACCGAAGCCAATTTTCTCCTGAATAATTGTAACACTTTTTGTGATGTTGGGCATTCATTATTCACATGGAGCACTTTAAAACTTTGTTGTTAAAACCATCCCTTTGTGTTACAGGTTCTTTGCAATTTTGATGCTTTCCAGGCAACATGAATCCAACTTTTTATATGGTTCCTACAGCTCTGATACTTTCGTTTACAATTCTGTTTGCAGTTCTGTTGATGACACCACATGGTTCTGGAGTCCATCCTTGTGTCTTCAAATGTCAACAGTAGGAGACGTGCTTCCAAATTCACGTTTGAAAAAGTTATGAATGCTGTAAATAATACCCCTCACCTATTTGTGAAGCGTTTCATGTTTATTGTCATTGCCTGACTTTTTTATAATCATAATATAACATGCGCAGATACCCATTCACAGCTATACTTCTACAATAAAAAAGGGAAAAAAACTGACAGTACAATGAATAAATTGGTTGTCGTGAAGTATAGCAGCATTGCAGCATGTAGGAACAAGCTTCTTGCTGCCTAGCAGTAACTCACTGCAAGCCACTCGGAAACAGAATGAATATTATTGGCTGCCAGTGGCTAGTGGAGGGGCCGCCTTCCTACTTTAATTTGAATCTAGTGAGACTGGGGCACACTGTCCTGCAGGCCGACAGCATCGATGGAGAATCACTGGTACAATGCAGATATATACAACAGGGATGACTGACAACACAGACCATATGTCAAAATACCAAGACCCGCGAGCAAATCCAAATTAGCTACCAAGACGTAGCAACTATCAGCAACCAGAGCAATGATAAATAGATAAATGATCATGAGTGCTTACAGAACTGCAGTCTGACCCCCTGCACTGCCAGCATTATAGGATCACCACTAGAAGGAATGTGGGATTTCAGGCACTGCATGGGGGAACAACAATGTGGGGGATGACTGTGGAGAAGATGGAGGTTGTGGTGATTTCCCAATCTCCAGCGAGGTGCCAGCAGTGTCCTGGAGCACACATAACACTCATGAGGCAGAGGAATGTGTGAGGGTGAGGACTCCAACTCAAAGTGACCCACCACTATAGGTGTAGGCAGGAGGCAGCGTTGGAGTTGGTTCATGTGCCGATGCTCCAAACTCAATAGTAGTGCCCATGAATGGCCACTACTGTAGCCAGCATCCATGAGGGTTTTGCCCCATAGGAACATGCCCAAACAGCTGAACCTGAAAGGCATTTCCAGCAAGTCAGGTCTGGTGTTGCTTGGATTGATGTTGCAGGACATGGAGGAGGTGATCATAGAGGAGTTCTGGTGGTCTGCAGTCACAGACAGGGGTGAACATGTAGGTGCTCAGGAACATCATGAGTGCCACTGTCATGTTAGATGCACCCACAGCCTTCAACATTTGTTGCTTAAATGTGTGCACCATCCACTCCGCTTTATCATTGAAGGAGGGGTGAAGTGGTGGGCTACACAGGTGTTTGATGCCATTGGCAGTGCAGAACTATTCAAAGGCCATAGCTGTGAATTGGGGCCCATTGTCAGTTATGATGGTGTGGGGAAAGCTTTCATTGCTGACAATCTGCAGAAGGGCATTGAGTGTAGCAGCCTTGGTGGTGGACACCAATGCTGACCACATAGGGGTATTTTGAATAAGCATACATGACAATGAGCCACATAGAGTCGAGGAAGGGGCCAGCAAAGTGGAGGTGAATTTGATCTCAAGGGTGACGGGGAGTAAGCCAGGGGGTGAAAGACTGAAGTGGAGCAGCCTGATGGTGAGCACATGCAGAACAGCAATGAACCATAGCCTCTACATGGACAAATGATAAGAGAGGTGAGCCCAGGTCCAGAGCTTGGGATCACCTGACTTCAAAAAATAAGTGGGCCACCCATGGAGTACACAGTGTATGACAAGCAACAAGATAAGGTTGCGGTGCATGTCCACCGCAGTATGAGTAGCGGTTATGGGAAATCCATCCAGGGTGTGTTGTTGTTCCATTTTCATGTGAAAACAGGAGATCTCCAGTTGGACAAATGGCAGGTCTGATCCTGAGGCTAAATGCGAGAGAGCATGCACATTTGCATGTTGTGCAGTAGGCTTGTATTTGATGGTGTAATTGTAGGTATTAAGGAAAAGAGCCCAATGCTGGTGCCTTTGGGACATCCACTCTGAAAGCTGAGAGTGTGGCCAAAAGAGTGCTACTAACAGTTTCTTGTCTGTAACAATGGTAAACCAGGTCCCAAATAGGTACACATGGAATTTCATCATGGCAAATATGATCTCTATCTCCTCTTTCTTGATCTGGGAGTAATTGCGTTGGGCAGGCACCAGCATTTTGTATCCATAAGTGATCGGTTGCTCTGTAATGTCATCAATACGGTGTGACAGCACTGCTCCAATACTGTAGAGAGAAGCATCCGCAGTCAAAATTAGGGTCATGCCGGGGAACACAGGTAAGGCAGGGTGCAGAACATAGCATATGCTTCAGCTGTGTGAAGGCCTGCTCATAGGATGCCGACCTGTGAAATGGAATGCCTTTCTTTCACTTCTGATTGAGGGGATGCATAATGTGTGATGCTTGCAGAAGAAACATAGAATACAATCATTCACTTTCCCCAAAAAATCGTACAGCTCCTTGAGGTTTTGGGGACATGGGAGAGAGTCACTAGCGGAAACATTATGGTCAGTGGGCTGAATCCCCCTTTTTGTGAGCAAGTTGCCTAGGTAGTGAACTTGTTCCTGAAAAAATTGGCATTTGTGCTGATGGCACTTGAGTCCTGTATCATGCAACGTAGTAAAAAGGGTATGTAGGTTATGCAGGTGGTCTTGGAGCATAGTACCCATTACAATTAAGTCATCAAGGCAATTGGTACAAGCTGGGATGAACATGGTTAACTGCTTCAGGTAGCTCTGGAAACTCACTGGAGTAGAAGAGACCCCAAAAGGCAAATGCTCGTATTTGTGCAGACCAATTGGTGTATTGATGAAAACTGTGTGTTGTGATTCCTCATCTAGTGGAATCTGTAAATAAGCATCAGCAAGGTTTATTTTAGGAAAATATTCATCTCCAACAAGCTCTGAAAGGAAGTCCTCTTGATGTAGCATGGGGTAGGTTTCCACCAGAGCCTGGGCATTGATAGTTGACTTAAGATCTGCACAAAGCTGGAGGGAGCCTATTTGCTTCTGGCCCAAGAACTGGTTTTGACTGGTTCTATGACCCCAGTATCATCAAGGTGATCAAGTTAGAGCCTAATGCCCAGCTGTAAGGAGACTGGAATAGGGCATGTTCAACAGAAATGGGGCACCGCATCTGGACATAAAGAAATATATGCTTCAAAATTGTTGGTGCACCCTAGGTGAGGCTCAAATAGAAACATGAAAGAGGCAGAAAGGTCATCAATTTCTTGGAGTGTGAGATGACCTGAACTTTTTCCATGACGGAGAGCCCAAACATCAAGGAGGCATCCAGGGCAAAAATATTGTCAGCTGACTGACTGCCGACAACATACAGTGTTTGTGGCTGCATAACCATCTTGTATGTTGCCATAGTGGTGAACTGACCTCTGAGGAGAGAAGAGCTGTCACCATATGCAACCAGCTTAGAAGAGGGTGGGGCCAACACCTGTTAACCCAGATGAGTGTATGTCAGGAGATTAACCAGGAAAACCATCGCTCCTGTGCTGACTTGGAAACAAATTGTGAATTGTGGTTTATTAGTCTCATAACGTACATAATCCAAATCATTTGATTCAGGTACAGGAGACACATCAAAATTTTGCTTAAGTTTTACCATATACATACAACACCTGATTTTAACAAATGGTACCATAACTATAACACAATATAAAAATACACATACAATAAAAAACTAACAATTAATTACAACAACTGATTTTAACAAATGGCATAATAATAATAATAATAATAATAATACAATTTTGTTACACATACAATAAAAGACTAACAATTAATGACCCCTTGCTCAAATTATCATGTCATCCTCTATGAATTCTTCTACTGAATAGTACCATTTATCCCACAGAATCTGCTGTAGCCTTATTTTTAGACTCTCTGGCTTCATATTAACTATATTTTTGCCCATTAGCTTGTTATATATTGTCATCCCCATATACTGTGGAGCTCATGCATATAATTTCAAATGGTGTGTGGGAACATAAAATTATTTTTATTTCTTGTGTTGTATGTGTGGTTAAAATGATTTTCCTCAAATAATTTTTGTCTGCTGTGTACAAAGATTATAATTTCATAAATGTATATGGAGGGAACTGTTAGTATTTGCAGGTTCCGAAATAATGGGCGACAAGATTCTGTTTGTTGTCCACTACACATGTATCTTATAACTTTCTTTTGCAGTTTCAGTATTCGAGATACACTACTTGAATTTCTTCAAAAAATGATACCATACCTAATGACAGATTCAAAATAACTATGATATGCTATTTTTCGTGTACTCATGTCAGTAGAGTTTGCTAATATTTGCGTTGCAAATGCAAAGCTGCTTAGTTTATTTGATAGGTACTCAATATGTGTACTCCAGTTTAAGTTGTTGTCCACATTTAGTCCTAGGAATTTGACTGTGTTAACTTCTTCCATAGGATGATTGTGATGATGTATTTTAAGATCCACACATTTCAAATGTTTGGTTTTGAAATGTACCATATTGGTTTTTGCAATGTTCAGTTTCAAGCCATTTAACTGGAACCAGTTTTCTAGAGTAGCCATTGTGCTCACAATGGAGCTCTGAATTTTTTCTGCATCATCTTCAATGAAAACAGAAGTGTTATCCACAAACAGAACTGATGGGGAATTTATATTTATGGGCAAGTCATTTACATAGAATAGGAACAGGATTGGCCCCAAAATGGAGCCTTGAGGCACACCTTGTGATACTGTACTCCATTTAGAATAATAATTCACTGCATTTGATGTGACACTTATCCTTTTCTCTCTGTTGTGCAAGTATGATGTGAGCCATTTCAGAGCTTTGTCCTTAATCCCATATTTGTTTAATTTGTAGATAAGCAAGTCATGGTTCACCGAGTCAAATGCTTTTGAAAGATCACAGAAGATACCTGTGACTTTAACACTCCTCTGATCCAATGATTTGCATATCTTCTCAATAAAGTTATTTACTGCATCCAGTGTGTTTTTTCCTTGTTGGGATCCAAATTGGTTACTTACAATAATATCATTTTTTACGATAAAATTTTTGATCTGATTTGCAGCTACTTTCTCTAACACTTTTGACAGGATTGGGAGAATATAAATAGGGCAATAGTTTCCCATATCTTCCCTCGACCCTTTCTTGAACAGAGGTCTCACTTCGGCATATTTTAACACATCAAGAAAGCACCCCTGTTCAAAAGATTGGTTGATTATTTTAGCTAGTGGGGGTGCTATTATGTCATATACTGCTTTAATCACTTTACTTGGTGTCCCATCCCACCCAGCAGAATTTTTATTTTTTAATGACAATATAACATTTTTCACATCCTTTATTGTGACTTTTTTAAAATCTGTGAGATTCTCAGCCTCTTGGTTGAGTCCAAAGGGATTTGCTTTACTCTGATATCTTGCTACATCAACTTCTCATCTTGATGATCATCATTAGGTCAATAAACAATTTGGGGGTGCAAGGATTGCCCTGGGGAATGATGGCCTGAAGTTCATGCACTGTCCCATGATGCAAGTTAGGAATGGGGTTCGACTGACCTGATGCCTGATGACAGACAGTTTGGAGATGTCCATCCTCTCCATAATGAGTGCAGTGCTCCCAGTGACCAGGGCAGCCTGTTGTTCCACAAGATGTACAAGTTTTGCATCCCTAATGCATTGTTAACCTTTTACATCGTTTCCAATTCTAGTAACCAGAAATGACCGAGACTGGGGTGCACCAAGCAACAGGCTGACGGTGTCAAGGGGAAATCGCCAGTACAATGCAGCAACACATGCCACATGGTGAAATACCAGGACCAGAGAGCGAAACCAAATTGGATACTAAGACTTAGCAACTATTAATGGCCAGAGCAATGATGAATAGATAAATGATCACAAGTACTGTCGGAGCATGACTGCAACCTGAGCCCCTGCACTGCTGGCTTTATAGGACCACCACGAGCACCTGTCGGCCGTGTCCATGCTTTCTGGTGGGCTGTTAAAATTGTCAGACTGGGACACCAGAGTTTACATTGTCTGTGCCACCTTTTTTGAACAGACGAGTTGTTTTAGCTACCAGGGAAACACCCAGTTGGGAAGAATGTATTTACTATATAAGTTAGTGTTTTTATTGCATAATCAGAGGACATTCTGAGTATATAACTTTCTACATCACCCAGTCCATTGAAACATTTGTTTTTGAGTGACATTAGTATTAGCTTCATCTCCATGTATGTTACTTGTCAAAGGAACAGAGACTTAAGAATAGCATTTAATAATTTGCAAGACTTACAGTTTAGTCTGCATACTAATTTAGGATTAACTGGTTTTGCTGTGTAGTTGAAAATTAAATTTTCAAATACACTGCTAGGGTTTGCTGTCAAATAACATTGTGCAAGTCCCACAATACTTCAATGAAGCAATTGTTCAACATCATCATTTGTTGGTAGTTGCTATTGTCACTGCCGCAAGATGTGACTGGTGATACCACATGACAGCATTGAAATTCTTTGTGGCCACAATCTTATGTGTGTGTGGAGAACCACTCACAGCTGGATGAAAGAATAGTTCAGTAGGGCCCTCTGTTGGGAGCTGAAGAGAGGCTTTCCATGCATGCACAGGGGGCAGTGATGGTTCTGCCAGATGCTGCTGTGGTTAAAAATTGAATTAATTCTCTGCAATGCACTGTGCCAGGTCAGAAACTGGATGTTCTTGTGTCTCCCATTTTAATTTAATGACAGCTAGTGCAGGATTCCAGGCTATGCTTAGATGAAATCTCATGTCCCTGAAGATAAGACTGTCGACTGTACAGACATGTATGGTCTCTTGACTGCACCGCCATTGCTATCTGCACATACATGGAAAGCTTCCCTTCAGCTCCCAGCAGAAGACACTACAAGTGATTCTCTTATCCAGATGTGAGCAGTTCTCTGTGCATGTGTAATTCCTGCTCATGGCCCCAATACGTTTTAGTGCCTCAACACAAGTATCGCCACCTGCATATTGTAACAGTGATGACAGCAGTTATTACCAAACTTTGATGTCATGTTGTTTTGATCAAATATTGTGGGAGTTGTTCAGTGTTATCCAGTGATAAATCTGAGAACTGTGTTTGCAACAGATCCACTAGGAAAGCCAGAAAGTTACACCTCATTAAAGTTGTCAGCTATTTATGTTGGATCTGAGAGTCTATTGTTTTCTATTATTGCGTAAATACTTTTTAGTCATGACCATTCTGTGCCAGTGTCTGACCTGGCAATCTTTTGGACAGCTTTTGTCTTATTTTTTGAGTTTGGAATATAGTTACAATGACTGTCAACAAAAATAATAAACATTTGAAAATATAATATAAGAGGAATGGATAAAACAAATAATTGTTTAAAAATGTAATATAATAAGAAGAGATAAAACAGTCAACACACTCAGTCTTTCCTTCTCATCCTGTCCAATAACTTTCCCCTGACCTTGGTTCCAGGCAACTTTTCCATAACTCTCCCCTTTACTAAACCTTTCCCATCCCTTTCCTTCACCACTCTTCCTTGCTCTCCATCCCGTCTGCCAGAAGAAGGGAGCACTGGTTCCAAAAGCCTGTATCTTTTAGATGTGTTTTCTTCTGCTGCCACTTGGTGCGTAGGGTTTTTTTTTTTTATCTAGCTGTGTGATATTAAGTTGTCGTTATTATATTATTTTTATGATTGTTATAATTATTTGCTTTTACAGCCACATTGGACCACTTTAGTCAATCATTCTTGGTCCTCTTCTTCAGTAAGTGCACGTTTCATTCCTTCTTAACTGCCCAGTATCTTTTCATTTGTTGTGATCTTTCCTTTCTTTCCTCATGTGTAAATACCCTTTCCAGTGTGTGTCATTTGTCTACTTTTGGTTTAAATCTTATTTTCTTGTCTTCCAGTTTCTTGAGATTTTCTGTCTTGTTTTGCTGATAATTCAAGGTTATATCTAGTTCTCCCTTATCCTCTTTAATTTCCTTAATCCATCCTGCTTGTCATTATTACATATTTTGGCAACTTTCTCTATCTTGTTGAATGTTTAGTTATATTTTTTCCCACAATTTTTTAATTCTAGTGTAGTTTTATTGGTTTTAATGAATGGAGATTTTTTTCTTTGTCACTGATAGTTATAATATGTTTTGTTATGAAACATTTATTTTTAACTATCTTAATCCTCCTCTTTTTCATTGGAAATGTTATAAAAAAGTAATGTAGATATGCATAGTGAAGCTGACAAAAATGCTATTTAATTCAGGTTTGCTGAAGATATCATTCCATGTTGTCTGCCCTGATAGCTGTGTGGTCAGCGTGACGGATTGCCGTCCTACGGGCCTGGGTTCGATTCCTGGCTGGGTTGGGGTTTTCTCCCCTCAGGACTGGCTGTTGTGTTGTCTTCATCATCATTTCATCCCTATCTGGCATGCAAGTTGCTCAATGTGGTGTCAAATGTAATAAGACCTGCACCAAGGCAGCCGGACCTGCCCTGTAAGTGCCCTCCCGGCCAATGATGCCAAATGCTCATTTCCATTTTTCATCATTCTATGTTAGCATACAATTAAATATTGTGATGTTGCTGTCACTGAACACTTCAAGAATTTTGTAGTTTTCAGTGTCCACTTTCTTTCTATGTTTAGTTTAAATGGTCAAGATCGCCATGGCAACTTTAGCCTATATCTATTATTTTGCTGTTGTTGTTTAGGTCACATAGTCTTCTAAATATTTGGTCAACTGCAAATTTACTTTCAGCAGTAATTTTAGTTGAAGAGTTGATTGTTGATATAAACCCCTAAATTATTAAATAAATGTTTCAAGAAGGCTGCATTTACATCTTCACAGATTACGACTGTCTTTCTGTCACATTTTATATAATTAAGCAGCCTTTGAAAACATGCTATGAACATTTTCCGTTCTCCACATGGACATATATAAGATATTTAAATCTACCAAATAAACTGCACACAATACATAGTCTTTGAGTAGAGACAGTTTTAATAGTTTTCTAGTGCTGTAAGTTTGAAGTAATTTCTCACAAAAACAGCTATTCCACCACATTTTCTATTGTTTCTTGTATAACCATTGATGAGATTGTATTGAAAATTAAGTTGACACAGTCTGGTCTTTGTCTAACCAGTGTTCAGTATTCATAGGATTAACTATATAAAACAGTTGTTCTTAGATTGGTACAAAAAATGAACTTGGGTCAGACTGAACTTGGAAATACACGTTGTGTAAATGTGAATCTCAGATTATTTCGCAGTGAACTAAGATCAACTTTGACCAGAAAAATTTTGCCAATTAAGTGGCTCAATTGCATTCATATGTTCACAACATAATGATACTACAGCGAAACAAATTTCATTTTGCACAAATACTTAAAAAAGAAAAAGAATGGGTAAGGTTGAGGATAGCAAGAGAAAACTCATAATTATTGTGAAAAAGTTTAAAGATATTTCATAGATGATTAGCAGCAGAATGAAAAATTCAAAAAATCTGAAGTGAACATTTACATACATGCAGTTCAACAGTAACTAATAATGACTGAACATTTTTTACAAAAATGCTCTCTAGTCTTCAATAACAGTATCTACACTACTGATATTACATATTTATCTACCAAACATGTGCTTAAATTACCATGACCACTGCATACTCATTGATAAATAAAAACAGTAAGAACATGTAAGTCAATCAGGAAAGTGTTGTTTATCAACTCATTATTACCAGATGATGTGTTTCAGAGCCTCAGTTGTTACATAACGGACTATGGTTACAAAGTTCTGGTGTTCCATTCCAGGTCAGTCCCAGGATTGTCCAGTGGTTTGTAATCCACAGTAAAGCATAGATCCCCAAGTTTGTGGATGGGTCAGTCTGTTCAAAGGTCTAGGAAGGTAAGGGTGCAGAACCTCCAAAAGAACCATGCCCAGTAAATCACTATGGTGGTCAAATCAAGCTTCAGGTTGATGACAACTCTGCCTAAATAGAAATGCAAATATGAACCTCTGCTCCTCTCAGCATCAATAGTTCCTTTAGTGTTGAATAGCAATGGCTTTAAAAGGTACAAATTAGAGAGACTTTTGTCCACACAGAAAGCTACCTAAATCCTTGGCCAATACTGTGTAATATGTATGTTTCCATCATGTTCCGAAAACTCTTGAAACCATGACTCAATGCAACTGTCACCTACAATCAGTGACCTAACAGCTAATGTCAGGAGGCCATAAATTATCGGTTCCCAAAAAGTAATAAATTCATCTACTGTAGGGATATTGATATGATTTTCAGTAATAGACACGCAGATTCATGAGGAACATTTATGTATATAATTAATAACAACAATAATGACAAGTGTGTCATACCTGTATGGGGTACACAAATAGAATAACTAATTCACAGGATAAAATTAAAACCATATGGTCAGTTGTGAAGGAAGTGTCTGGTCAGCAGCACAAGGTTGATGATTTAAAGTCAGTTCTTAGTAAAAGTATTTCTGTTACTTATAAATCAGACATAAGTACAGTATTTCACAATCATTTTCTGAGTATTGCTGGTGAATTAAATAAAAATTTACTTTCTACAGGGAGGGGGGCGGTGTTGTGCCCCAGGGTCAGTGTTGGGGCCACTCCTGTTCCTTATTTATGTACATTATATGCCCTCTAGTACTATGGGTAAGTCTAAAATATTTTTGTTTGCTGATGACACTAGCTTGGTGGTAAGGGATGTTGTGTGCCTGGTTTCGAATAGTGCAGTTCATGGCTTGTAGAAAATAAATTAATGCTAAATCACAGCAAGACTCAGTTTTTACACTTTCTAACACACAGTTCAACAAAACCTGACATTTTAAGTTTACAGAATGGTCATATGATTAGTGAAACTGAACAGTTCAAATTTCTAGGTGTTCAGATAGATAGTAAACTGTCGTAGAAAGCCCACATTCAGGATCTTGTTCAAAGACTTAATGCTGCCATTTTTACTATTCGAATGATATCTGAAGTGAGTGATCTTTTGACACGAAGATTAGTGTACTTTGCTTATTTTTGTTCTCTTATGTCATATGTATTATATTTTGCAGTAACTCTTCCTATTCTAAAAGGATATTTTGGCTCAGAAATGGGCAGTTCGGGCAATAAGTGGTGTAAGTTCACGAACCTCTTGTCGACCCCTGTTCACGAGTCTGGGTATTTTGACATTGGCCTCTTAGTATATATATATTCCACACTGTCATTTCTTGTTAACAATATTAGCTTATTCCCAAGAATGAGCAGCTTTCACTCAGTTAATACCTGGCAGAAATCAGACTAGCATTTGGATCGGACTTCCTTAACTCTTGTGCAGAAAGGTGTGCCATATACTGCTGCATCCATTTTTAATAAGCTACCGCTCAAATTAAAAAATTTTAGCAGTAATCCACATGCCTTCAAATCAAAACTGAAGAATTTCCTCATGGCTCACTCCTTTTATTCTGTCAAGAAGTTCCTTGAAAAATTAAGCTGATTCTTGTTGTATTGTTGATTGCGTTTATTTATGGATTGAATTTTTTCAGGTTCATAAACATTTTATTTTTATTTATTATTACTTTTATGTTGTAATTACATGTACTGACATGTTCCATGACCTTGGAGATTTGCTCCTCAATTTGGTCCTATGGAACTTGAACGTGTAAATAAATAAACATATGTCTAAAAAGAAAGATGATGAGACTTACCAAACAAAAGCGCTGGCTGGTCGATAGACACAAAAACAAACACAAACATACACACAAGTGTGTTTGTGTTTGTTTGTGTGTCTATCGACCTGCCAGCGCTTTTGTTTGGTAAGTCTCATCATCTTTCTTTTTTGATATATTTTTCCCACGTGGAATGTTTCCCTCTATTAGATTCATATTAAATAAATAAACAAATATATTCTTATCTGTTCCATAATCATTGGCATTTGGAGCAAAGTCTCATGGTGATGATGAAAGCAACAAGCTGATTACTTACAGAGGAGATGGTTTCTAGCAGGAATAGCAATTGAGTAAATAGTCTTAGCAGCAAAACTCGACCACAGTCTATGTCGGGTCCGGTAATGTAGCATGAAGTGCTGAAAGGTAACTGGATCAAGTCCCAGTTAGACTAGGAGTTTTTCAGTTTGCCTTTTAAAATACCATTCACCTCTCATTGATGTGAAGATTGCCCAGAAATAACCTATGGTTCATATTCCATATTAAACTGTAGGTCCCCTTTCTCCTGTTGGATAACTGGGATGGTTTAGGGACATGCAGTTTTCTGAAATTGTGTCCGACTGAAAGACTGGCACCAGGTCATTCAGTCACATGGAATTATTATCACCAGAATATATATAAATCATGTCCTTCTTTATCTGTACATGTTATAAATTAGTCTCCCACCATGTTTTTCTGTCTGTATGTGAAGGCTCATTTCAGGAAGTACTGCAGGAATATTGATACAGTTTTACTAATAGACAGACTGTTTCACAAGGAAGATGTCTGTATATAATTTATTACGACTATGCCAGACAAGTCATCTGGCTGTGGATATATGGTGCTACTTATGTGAAGTCGCGGTAGGTCGCCATTTGGTCGCATAATGTGTGGAAAGCATGTTGTGTGAGTTAAGATGGGAGTTAACTGGGTTACACCAAAGGTTTCATGACTGTTCTCCAAGGCCTATTCTAGTGTACTGTCTTTCAGAAAAGCAAAGTCCAGAGACTGAATGTGCCCATGCTGTTGTCACACATCTATTATCTCTGGTGGTTTGATGGGTATTTCAATGTACCAAGATCTTATTTTCATAGAGAAATCTATTGATATGCTTGAATGCAATGCCTATCAACTACAAGAATATTTCAGTATAGTTAACTGTAATTGATTTTTTCATTTACTAATTTGATGTGCTATTGTGCATTATGATACTCTCAACCACTGTTAACATTACTGTGTCTTTCATTTAGCTATTAAGATCTACCATATTTTTTAATGTAATTTTTTCTATACCTATTAATGTGTATTTTGTCTGACACCAGATATCCTCTTGCAAGAGGTACTTTTATGTATTACTTTTGTATTATTTGTAATAATTCTGACATGTCCTACATCCATGTGAATGCCCACAGTATTGGATTTATGGGATATATATAAATAAATAAAACAGCAAATACAGAGGTATGATAATGCTAATAACAGCTCACACACTGACATATGTGCATGTCATTCTGTTATGCTTTATCAGTAAATTTAACATGAAGGACTCTTAGAACACATTTAGCATTTTTCAGAGTATACAAGATTTCTGAAACCACTGGGATCAAAAGTATACTGACTAGAGGATACTAAGTTGAGTATTTTGAGATACAGAATCAATGGTCAGAAATTAATGTCTCAGGTGATATAAGGTCTTAAATGAGCAATTTGTGTAGGGTACATTTTGATTATGTGAGAGAAGGTTGATCAATAGTTGCCCATCAACCTGCCTAGGTAATGAATCCTTCAAACAATCCAATGTGGAAAGTGCTATTGGAGCAGTAATTATACCCTGTCCTAAAAATGGGCAAGCACTTGGATCCAATGGGTCTGAGTCCCGAATTCAGTTCTGTCAATGGATTTTATTGTAATGCAGGCATTGAGACTGACTGACATAACTTTTTAATGGCTATGTTTAGGTTAAGTTATTGCTTTAAGCTGTGAGTTGTTTATATCAATAAAAACTAAATATTCATTTCGTAACTACACTGGTGTCCAAAACTAAAGCAACAAATAGATATTTTGCAAGATTGTATTTATTTTGCCTCAAAACAGTATAAACTGGTGATAGTAAAGTAGAAACAATGTAAAGAATACAGAACATAAACAACTGCAACATGAATAATGGTAGACAAAAATTGTTCTTCATTTTTTCCAACTTAACAGATTTACACACACATTCTGACATCTGGTTAATATGCTCAGTGTGGAATGTGAGCACTTCTGTCAAAAATACAGGCCTGACAATGATGGAGCATGCTGTCAATTATCTCATCAGTTGCATGCTCAGGCAATAACGCCCAGTCTTCCTGCAGAGCAGCTCACAGTCTTGGAGAGAGGTTGGTGGATGCTGACATGATGCAAGCCATCCCCCTAATGTATCCCAGACATGCTCTATGGGATTCAAATTGGGAGAATGAGCAGGCCACGCCAAGTATGCAGTATCTTCCATTTCCAAGAAAACATCAACCACCTGTGCTCTATGAGGTCGAGCATTATTGTCCATCACTATGAAGTATTGGCACACGGCACCTTGCGACACTGCAAATGAGGTCCCAAGATTTCATCACAATACCTGACAGCAGTTAAAACCATACAACTTCAGGAAGAGGGGTTTGAGTGGTCAACATGATCCCTGCCCATAATGTTTGCATCCCGAAGACATTTTCCATGTTCCCTCCAGATGCAAATCCATCCAGACTAAATTGGTTCACATCTGTGAAAACAACATCGACTCACTGTTCAACTGCCCAGGTGGCATGACTCCCCTCTAGACATTCCTTCTGTGAAGGTGGCATCAGATGTTGACATACAGCAGATCTCCGACAATAAAGGCCACTCTGTGAAAGACTTCTGCACATCATTTGCCTCAGTTCAACACATCCTGTGATGGTACAAGCTCACATGCCAGTAGCAGTGCAGTTCTAATACAGTACTGTTGTGCCCTTACAGCCAAATAACAATACTGTCTTCTGTCTTCACAAGTGGTCGCCTCTGCTCTGGTCTTTGGGCCACAGTTTCAGTCTGTATACACTGCTGCCACATCTGAGTAACAACAGAATGATTTACCCTAAGCCATCGGGCCATGTCGGTTTGCAACTGTCCTGCTTCCTTTCTTTCTCTGGTCCTCCACCATAGATAGTCTGGTAGGCATCTTCTCTGTGCCATACTGCACTGTCTGTGATCTTTGTACATAGTAATTGTCGATGTGGGGCTACCTGGCAAATACTACCTTGTTTCGTAGGTGTCCTGAAGTCATCATTGGCATGGTTGTGTCTTGACCAGAATGCCATCTTCCGTGCAGAATTGTACGGACATCTTGTTGACAGTTTGTATGATTATATCATGAATTACACAGGATGGGGAAATAGTGGTTTGTTGCTTTAATTTTGGACACCAGTGTATTTTTATATCATGTCAGTTTACTGTAAACTACCACCTATATAATTTTCACACAAAGCATTTGGGACGCTTTCTAGATTTCATTTGAAAACATGCTGTAAATTATAATGGGCAGCCAAATGAAAACAAGCCTGATGCTAAAAAAGTAAATAAACAGCTCACTATCTCAAAAGCAGTTGCCATGACTGTTAATACATTTATCTCACTGTAAGATAAGATGGTCTCTGCCTTCAAGGAAAAATGTTTGGTAGTGCCTACAGAACTATGATTTACACAGGAGTGCCAACACACTGCAAAGGTTGTTTTGAGTATGATGAGGAAGTTTTGCTGGGAAGCCCTTGTACATTCTCCATACAGTATCAATCTCTCCCCATGTGATTTCCATATTTTTGGAGCCCTGAAGAATTACATTCATGGCTGTTGATTTGGTTCACATGAAGAGGTGCATGCCTGGGTGTAATCATGGTTCTGTAAGCAATTCCACACATTTTTCCGTGAAGGCAGTGACTGTCTTGTCTCACAGAGGGATAAATTTATTTATAGATATGGTGATAACTTTTCAAATGATGAACAGTTTATTTACTTCTTTTCCATGTGTCTTGTTTTCATCAGACTGCCCTCTACATTTCAAACAACAGAAACTCCAGGTAGGAATACCAACAATGTAGGAAAAGACAGATTGCTACTTGCCATAAAGAAGACCCATCATATTGCAGACAGACACAATTAAAAGATACTCATATAAGGCTTTTGGCCACAGCCTTCATCAGTAAGAGTCACACACACACACACACACACACACACACACACACACACACACACACACACACACACCATTCATACACACAACCAAGCACACCTCATGTACAGATGACTACCTCATGAACACATGACTGTTCACATGATAGCTGCATTCTGGCCTGAGATGCTAGAGTTGGCAGTCATGTGTGTGTGTGTGTGTGTGTGTGTGTGTGTGTGTGTGTGTGTGTGTGTGTTTCTCTTACTGATGAATGCTGTGGCCCAAAGCTCTATGTGAGTATCTTTTAATTGTGCCTGTCTGCAACTTGACTTGTGTTCTTTACACATCTGTCTTTTCCTACATTGTTGCCCTTACATTTTGTTGATACAACTGCAGACAAAAAGTCAACTGAAAATCAGTTTGTATGTGAGTAGATATCACTATACAAAGATGTTTAGTATGTTATTGATGATCATTTTATTTCCTATTATTTCAAATATCTCTGTTGAGATAATGAATCTATAGGTTGATAGACATTAAGAAAAAGCTTGTACTAAATAGTGTTTCTTTGAAAATTATTTGCTATTAATGTACTTATTTCAAAGAAAAATGAAGATTAATTTAAATTTCTGAATTTCAGGTATTGGTCACAAGCACACACTGGTACAGCAGCCACCATTATTTATATGTCCCCAGTGTCATAAGAGTTATCGTTACAGAACAAGTCTTATTCGTCATATCAGACTTGAATGTGGAAAACCTGCACAGGTAGCGTGTCCGTTATGCATGTACAGATGCAAACATAAAGCAGATATGCTGAAGCATATTCGAAAAAAACATCAAGTATCAACATTACAGTCTTCTTCACAACTGGACGATCTACTGAATCAATAAATGGATCATGGAACAGTTCAAAGTGAAATAACAGAAGGGAGAGGAAATAATAAAAGTAAAAAGTAAACTCTCTTCATAGTTTTTCTTGCAGCTGGATCAAGTTTATCTTCAGGTGCTTACCACTGTCAACACCACATATATATTTTTAGTGCTGTATTTGCTTTATATTGAGTGTCTGTAGAATGAGTTTTGTAGCTAATGATAAAAGGAACTTTGAAACATGGCTTTGAATATGTTTCTTTACATGGTATTTCTGATAAGTAAGACAAAACAATAAAGATTTTTCTCATGTTCAAAAACATAAAACAATAAAGATTTTCCTCGTATTCAGTGTTTGGAACTTAAGGAAACAACATAAGATTTGTACTGTCCTGGACATAGTCTCCTAGGAGGAAACTGGCTGTTTCCATTAAGATATATTAAGTAAGCTTCAGTTTTACTTGAAAGAATGAAGTGTGAGATAGGGTTGCCTATCTCAAGATGGCGCTGATTGAACAGTGTAATGACACATCGCATGCATACAAAAATAGTAAAAACAACAGTTCATTGTGTAAACAGTGTAAAAAGCATGTTATGAAAGGAATCTTATGTGTAAAGTGCAACTATTGGCTTCATGAAAAGTGCGCTAGAGTGAACCTAAAATTCATAAGTGGTCTTGCTCTAACTGTTTGCAGTGTGAAACAGCCGAGCTTGTAAGTACAATAAAGTCGAAAGATGAAATAATAAAATTGCTACAAAGTGATATTGGATCTCTGAAAAAGGAGAGTAAATCTCTGACAGAAGCAAACACAAAGTTGGCAAGTGAAACAGTTTCTTGTGTATGTGGAAATTCTTTCTCAAGTACAATACAAAACAATGACGATTCTCATGTGCAAATTTCAGTGAAAAAAGATGCAGAGGACTTACCGAGTGGAAAATCTGTAAACAAATTCACTTGGAAAACAGTTACGTACAAGAAAAAGAACAAAATCAAAAATACCGGTATCTCATCAAAACAGGTTGACGAAAATGAATTTCTCATTTGTGGCGACTCCATACTGAAAAATGTGGCAGTTCTAAACTGTGATATTGATGTTTGCTCTGGCATTCAACCTCAACAGCTTGCAAAACATTTTAAAAATATCAAAAAGCATGATTCCAACTCCAGAAATAATAGTGGTTATGGGTTTCCTTCATCATCAAAATGTGCTACTCACCAGTAAATGAAGGTAACAGCTCACCATAAAGTTGAGACATTGAGAAGTTGACAGGCTCATAAACAAGACTTAAATCATCCTTATGCATTTGGATAAAGTCCTTCCTCAGAGATAACGGCCTAACAGACACACACACACACACACACACACACACACACACACACACACACACACACATATATATATATATATATATATATATATATATATATATATATATATATATATATATATATATATATATATATATATATATAGTTATAATAGAAGGAAACATTCCACGAAGGAAAAATATATTTAAAAACAAAGATGATGTGACTTACCAAATGAAAGTGCTGGCAGGTCGACAGACACACAAACAAACACAAACATACACACAAAATCCAAGCTTTCGCAACCAACGGTTGCCTCGTCAGGAAAGAGGGAAGGAGAAGGAAAGACAAAAGGATATGGGTTTTAAGGGAGAGGGTAAGGAGTCATTCCAATCCCGGGAGCGGAAAGACTTACCTTAGGGGGAAAAAAGGACAGGTATACACTCGCACACACACACATATCCATCCACACCTACACAGACACAAGCAGACATTTGTAAAGGCAAAGAGTTTGGGCAGAGAGGTCAGTCGGGACGGAAGTACAGAGGCAAAGATGATGTTGAAAGACAGGTGAGGTATGAGCGGCGGCAGATTGAAATTAGAAATTAGCGGAGATTGAGGCCTGGCGGATAGCGAGAAGAGAGGATATGCTGAAGGGCAAGTTCCCATCTCCGGAGTTCTGACAGGTTGGTGTTAGTGGGAAGTATCCAGATAACCCGGACGGTGTAACACTGTGCCAAGATGTGCTGGCCGTGCACCAAGGCATGTTTAGCCACAGGGTGATCCTCATTACCAACAAACACTGTCTGCCTGTGTCCATTCATGCGAATGGACAGTTTGTTGCTGGTCATTCCCACATAGAATGCATCACAGTGTAGGCAGGTCAGTTGGTAGATCACGTGGGTGCTTTCACACGTGGCTCTGCCTTTGATTGTGTACACCTTCCGGGTTACAGGACTGGAGTAGGTGGTGGTGGGAGGGTGCATGGGACAGGTTTTACACCGGGGGCGGTTACAAGGGTAGGAGCCAGAGGGTAGGGAAGGTGGTTTGGGGATTTCATAGGGATGAACCAAGAGGTTACGAAGGTTAGGTGGACGGCGGAAAGACACTCTTGGTGGAGTGGGGAGGATTTCATGAAGGATGGATCTCATTTCAGGGCAGGATTTGAGGAAGTTGTATCCCTGCTGGAGAGCCACATTCAGAATCTGATCCAGTCCCGGAAAGTATCCTGTCACAAGTGGGGCACTTTTGTGGTTCTTCTGTGGGAGGTTCTGGGTTTGAGAGGATGAGGAAGTGGCTCTGGTTATTTGCTTCTGTACCAGGTCGGGAGGGTAGTTGCGGGATGCGAAAGCTGTTGTCAGGTTGTTGGTGTAATGCCTCAGGGATTCCGGACTAGAGCAGATTCGTTTGCCACGAAGGCCTAGGCTGTAGGGAAGGGACCGTTTGATGTGGAATGGGTGGCAGCTGTCGTAATGGAGGTACTGTTGCTTGTTGGTGGGTTTGATGTGGACGGACGTGTGAAGCTGCCCATTGGACAGGTGAAGGTCAACATCAAGGAAAGTGGCATGGGATTTGGAGTAGGACCAGGTGAATCTGATGGAACCAAAGGAGTTGAGGTTGGAGAGGAAATTCTGGAGTTCTTCTTCACTGTGAGTCCAGATCATGAAGATGTCATCAATAAATCTGTACCAAACTTTGGGTTGGCAGGCCTGGGTAACCAAGAAGGCTTCCTCTAAGCGACCCATGAATAGGTTGGCGTACGAGGGGGCCATCCTGGTACCCATGGCTGTTCCCTTTAATTGTTGGTATGTCTGGTTTTCAAAAGTGAAGAAGTTGTGGGTCAGGATGAAGCTGGCTAAGGTAATGAGGAAAGAGGTTTTAGGTAGGGTGGCAGGTGATCGGCGTGAAAGGAAGTGCTCCATCGCAGCGAGGCCCTGGACGTGCGGGATATTTGTGTATAAGGAAGTGGCATCAATGGTTACAAGGATGGTTTCTGGGGGTAACGGACTGGGTAAGGATTCCAGGCGTTCGAGAAAGTGGTTGGTGTCTTTGATGAAGGATGGGAGACTGCATGTAATGGGTTGAAGGTGTTGATCCACGTAGGCAGAGATACGTTCTGTGGGGGCTTGGTAACCAGCTACAATGGGGCGGCCGGGATGATTGGGTTTGTGAATTTTAGGGAGAAGGTAGAAGGTAGGGGTGCGGGGTGTCGGTGGGGTCAGGAGGTTGATGGAGTCAGGTGAAAGGTTTTGTAGGGGGCCTAAGGATCTGAGGATTCCTTGAAGCTCTGCCTGGACCTCAGGAATGGGATTACCTTGGCAAACTTTGTATGTGGTGTTGTCTGAAAGCTGACGCAGTCCCTCAGCCACGTACTCCCGACGATCAAGTACCACGGTCGTGGAACCCTTGTCCGCCGGAAGAATGACGATGGACCGGTCAGCCTTCAGATCACGGATAGCCTGGGCTTCAGCAGTGGTGATGTTGGGAGTAGGATTAAGGTTTTTTAAGAAGGATTGAGAGGCAAGGCTGGAAGTCAGAAATTCCTGGAAGGTTTGGAGAGGGTGATTTTGAGGAAGAGGAGGTGGGTCCCGCTGTGACGGAGGACGGAACTGTTCCAGGCAGGGTTCAATTTGGATAGTGTCTCGGGGAGTTGGATCATTAGGGGTAGGATTAGGATCATTTTTCTTCGTGGCAAAGTGATACTTCCAGCAGAGAGTACGAGTGTAGGACAGTAAATCTTTGACGAGGGCTGTTTGGTTGAATCTGGGAGTGGGGCTGAAGGTGAGGCCTTTGGATAGGACAGAGGTTTCGGATTGGGAGAGAGGTTTGGAGGAAAGGTTAACTACTGAATTAGGGTGTTGTGGTGCCAGAGCTCTGAATAGCATCCTCCTACAGGCCAACCGCCAATTAGAACAGCATGCCACCCTTCACCTCAAAAAACTATCCAATCTCCTGGTTTCCCACCTCCGGAAAGGCAACTCACTCACCCTTCACAACCTTTCCAGCAAACCTCAACCACCTCTCATCGCACACAAACCCAGTCTCTCCCATCTACTCAATCTCCCACTTCCAGCTCCACTCCCTCCAAAACCTCAAAATTCCGATCAACACAATCTGGCACCACAACACCCTAATTCAGTAGTTAACCTTTCCTCCAAACCTCTCTCCCAATCCGAAACCTCTGTCCTATCCAAAGGCCTCACCTTCAGCCCCACTCCCAGATTCAACCAAACAGCCCTCGTCAAAGATTTACTGTCCTACACTCGTACTCTCTGCTGGAAGTATCACTTTGCCACGAAGAAAAATGATCCTAATCCTACCCCTAATGATCCAACTCCCCGAGACACTATCCAAATTGAACCCTGCCTGGAACAGTTCCGTCCTCCGTCACAGCGGGACCCACCTCCTCTTCCTCAAAATCACCCTCTCCAAACCTTCCAGGAATTTCTGACTTCCAGCCTTGCCTCTCAATCCTTCTTAAAAAACCTTAATCCTACTCCCAACATCACCACTGCTGAAGCCCAGGCTATCCGTGATCTGAAGGCTGACCGGTCCATCGTCATTCTTCCGGCGGACAAGGGTTCCACGACCGTGGTACTTGATCGTCGGGAGTACGTGGCTGAGGGACTGCGTCAGCTTTCAGACAACACCACATACAAAGTTTGCCAAGGTAATCCCATTCCTGAGGTCCAGGCAGAGCTTCAAGGAATCCTCAGATCCTTAGGCCCCCTACAAAACCTTTCACCTGACTCCATCAACCTCCTGACCCCACCGACACCCCACACCCCTACCTTCTACCTTCTCCCTAAAATTCACAAACCCAATCATCCCGGCCGCCCCATTGTAGCTGGTTACCAAGCCCCCACAGAACGTATCTCTGCCTACGTGGATCAACACCTTCAACCCATTACATGCAGTCTCCCATCCTTCATCAAAGACACCAACCACTTTCTCGAACGCCTGGAATCCTTACCCAGTCCGTTACCCCCAGAAACCATCCTTGTAACCATTGATGCCACTTCCTTATACACAAATATCCCGCACGTCCAGGGCCTCGCTGCGATGGAGCACTTCCTTTCACGCCGATCACCTGCCACCCTACCTAAAACCTCTTTCCTCATTACCTTAGCCAGCTTCATCCTGACCCACAACTTCTTCACTTTTGAAAACCAGACATACCAACAATTAAAGGGAACAGCCATGGGTACCAGGATGGCCCCCTCGTACGCCAACCTATTCATGGGTCGCTTAGAGGAAGCCTTCTTGGTTACCCAGGCCTGCCAACCCAAAGTTTGGTACAGATTTATTGATGACATCTTCATGATCTGGACTCACAGTGAAGAAGAACTCCAGAATTTCCTCTCCAACCTCAACTCCTTTGGTTCCATCAGATTCACCTGGTCCTACTCCAAATCCCATGCCACTTTCCTTGATGTTGACCTTCACCTGTCCAATGGGCAGCTTCACACGTCCGTCCACATCAAACCCACCAACAAGCAACAGTACCTCCATTACGACAGCTGCCACCCATTCCACATCAAACGGTCCCTTCCCTACAGCCTAGGTCTTCGTGGCAAACGAATCTGCTCCAGTCCGGAATCCCTGAGGCATTACACCAACAACCTGACAACAGCTTTCGCATCCCGCAACTACCCTCCTGACCTGGTACAGAAGCAAATAACCAGAGCCACTTCCTCATCCTCTCAAACCCAGAACCTCCCACAGAAGAACCACAAAAGTGCCCCACTTGTGACAGGATACTTTCCGGGACTGGATCAGATTCTGAATGTGGCTCTCCAGCAGGGATACAACTTCCTCAAATCCTGCCCTGAAATGAGATCCATCCTTCATGAAATCCTCCCCACTCCACCAAGAGTGTCTTTCCGCCGTCCACCTAACCTTCGTAACCTCTTGGTTCATCCCTATGAAATCCCCAAACCACCTTCCCTACCCTCTGGCTCCTACCCTTGTAACCGCCCCCGGTGTAAAACCTGTCCCATGCACCCTCCCACCACCACCTACTCCAGTCCTGTAACCCGGAAGGTGTACACAATCAAAGGCAGAGCCACGTGTGAAAGCACCCACGTGATCTACCAACTGACCTGCCTACACTGTGATGCATTCTATGTGGGAATGACCAGCAACAAACTGTCCATTCGCATGAATGGACACAGGCAGACAGTGTTTGTTGGTAATGAGGATCACCCTGTGGCTAAACATGCCTTGGTGCACGGCCAGCACATCTTGGCACAGTGTTACACCGTCCGGGTTATCTGGATACTTCCCACTAACACCAACCTGTCAGAACTCCGGAGATGGGAACTTGCCCTTCAGCATATCCTCTCTTCTCGCTATCCGCCAGGCCTCAATCTCCGCTAATTTCTAATTTCAATCTGCCGCCGCTCATACCTCACCTGTCTTTCAACATCATCTTTGCCTCTGTACTTCCGTCCCGACTGACCTCTCTGCCCAAACTCTTTGCCTTTACAAATGTCTGCTTGTGTCTGTGTAGGTGTGGATGGATATGTGTGTGTGTGCGAGTGTATACCTGTCCTTTTTTCCCCCTAAGGTAAGTCTTTCCGCTCCCGGGATTGGAATGACTCCTTACCCTCTCCCTTAAAACCCATATCCTTTTGTCTTTCCTTCTCCTTCCCTCTTTCCTGACGAGGCAACCGTTGGTTGCGAAAGCTTGGATTTTGTGTGTATGTTTGTGTTTGTTTGTGTGTCTGTCGACCTGCCAGCACTTTCATTTGGTAAGTCACATCATCTTTGTTTTTAACACAACAGAACGTATCTCTGCCTACGTGGATCAACACCTTCAACCCATTACATGCAGTCTCCCATCCTTCATCAAAGACACCAACCACTTTCTCGAACGCCTGGAATCCTTACCCAGTCCGTTACCCCCAGAAACCATCCTTGTAACCATTGATGCCACTTCCTTATACACAAATATCCCGCACGTCCAGGGCCTCGCTGCGATGGAGCACTTCCTTTCACGCCGATCACCTGCCACCCTACCTAAAACCTCTTTCCTCATTACCTTAGCCAGCTTCATCCTGACCCACAACTTCTTCACTTTTGAAAACCAGACATACCAACAATTAAAGGGAACAGCCATGGGTACCAGGATGGCCCCCTCGTACGCCAACCTATTCATGGGTCGCTTAGAGGAAGCCTTCTTGGTTACCCAGGCCTGCCAACCCAAAGTTTGGTACAGATTTATTGATGACATCTTCATGATCTGGACTCACAGTGAAGAAGAACTCCAGAATTTCCTCTCCAACCTCAACTCCTTTGGTTCCATCAGATTCACCTGGTCCTACTCCAAATCCCATGCCACTTTCCTTGATGTTGACCTTCACCTGTCCAATGGGCAGCTTCACACGTCCGTCCACATCAAACCCACCAACAAGCAACAGTACCTCCATTACGACAGCTGCCACCCATTCCACATCAAACGGTCCCTTCCCTACAGCCTAGGCCTTCGTGGCAAACGAATCTGCTCTAGTCCGGAATCCCTGAGGCATTACACCAACAACCTGACAACAGCTTTCGCATCCCGCAACTACCCTCCCGACCTGGTACAGAAGCAAATAACCAGAGCCACTTCCTCATCCTCTCAAACCCAGAACCTCCCACAGAAGAACCACAAAAGTGCCCCACTTGTGACAGGATACTTTCCGGGACTGGATCAGATTCTGAATGTGGCTCTCCAGCAGGGATACAACTTCCTCAAATCCTGCCCTGAAATGAGATCCATCCTTCATGAAATCCTCCCCACTCCACCAAGAGTGTCTTTCCGCCGTCCACCTAACCTTCGTAACCTCTTGGTTCATCCCTATGAAATCCCCAAACCACCTTCCCTACCCTCTGGCTCCTACCCTTGTAACCGCCCCCGGTGTAAAACCTGTCCTATGCACCCTCCCACCACCACCTACTCCAGTCCTGTAACCCGGAAGGTGTACACAATCAAAGGCAGAGCCACGTGTGAAAGCACCCACGTGATCTACCAACTGACCTGCCTACACTGTGATGCATTCTATGTGGGAATGACCAGCAACAAACTGTCCATTCGCATGAATGGACACAGGCAGACAGTGTTTGTTGGTAATGAGGATCACCCTGTGGCTAAACATGCCTTGGTGCACGGCCAGCACATCTTGGCACAGTGTTACACCGTCCGGGTTATCTGGATACTTCCCACTAACACCAACCTGTCAGAACTCCGGAGATGGGAACTTGCCCTTCAGCATATCCTCTCTTCTCGCTATCCGCCAGGCCTCAATCTCCGCTAATTTCTAATTTCAATCTGCCGCCGCTCATACCTCACCTGTCTTTCAACATCATCTTTGCCTCTGTACTTCCGTCCCGACTGACCTCTCTGCCCAAACTCTTTGCCTTTACAAATGTCTGCTTGTGTCTGTGTAGGTGTGGATGGATATGTGTGTGTGTGCGAGTGTATACCTGTCCTTTTTTCCCCCTAAGGTAAGTCTTTCCGCTCCCGGGATTGGAATGACTCCTTACCCTCTCCCTTAAAACCCATATCCTTTTGTCTTTCCTTCTCCTTCCCTCTTTCCTGACGAGGCAACCGTTGGTTGCGAAAGCTTGGATTTTGTGTGTATGTTTGTGTTTGTTTGTGTGTCTGTCGACCTGCCAGCACTTTCATTTGGTAAGTCACATCATCTTTGTTTTTAACACAACAGAACGTATCTCTGCCTACGTGGATCAACACCTTCAACCCATTACATGCAGTCTCCCATCCTTCATCAAAGACACCAACCACTTTCTCGAACGCCTGGAATCCTTACCCAGTCCGTTACCCCCAGAAACCATCCTTGTAACCATTGATGCCACTTCCTTATACACAAATATCCCGCACGTCCAGGGCCTCGCTGCGATGGAGCACTTCCTTTCACGCCGATCACCTGCCACCCTACCTAAAACCTCTTTCCTCATTACCTTAGCCAGCTTCATCCTGACCCACAACTTCTTCACTTTTGAAAACCAGACATACCAACAATTAAAGGGAACAGCCATGGGTACCAGGATGGCCCCCTCGTACGCCAACCTATTCATGGGTCGCTTAGAGGAAGCCTTCTTGGTTACCCAGGCCTGCCAACCCAAAGTTTGGTACAGATTTATTGATGACATCTTCATGATCTGGACTCACAGTGAAGAAGAACTCCAGAATTTCCTCTCCAACCTCAACTCCTTTGGTTCCATCAGATTCACCTGGTCCTACTCCAAATCCCATGCCACTTTCCTTGATGTTGACCTTCACCTGTCCAATGGGCAGCTTCACACGTCCGTCCACATCAAACCCACCAACAAGCAACAGTACCTCCATTACGACAGCTGCCACCCATTCCACATCAAACGGTCCCTTCCCTACAGCCTAGGCCTTCGTGGCAAACGAATCTGCTCTAGTCCGGAATCCCTGAGGCATTACACCAACAACCTGACAACAGCTTTCGCATCCCGCAACTACCCTCCCGACCTGGTACAGAAGCAAATAACCAGAGCCACTTCCTCATCCTCTCAAACCCAGAACCTCCCACAGAAGAACCACAAAAGTGCCCCACTTGTGACAGGATACTTTCCGGGACTGGATCAGATTCTGAATGTGGCTCTCCAGCAGGGATACAACTTCCTCAAATCCTGCCCTGAAATGAGATCCATCCTTCATGAAATCCTCCCCACTCCACCAAGAGTGTCTTTCCGCCGTCCACCTAACCTTCGTAACCTCTTGGTTCATCCCTATGAAATCCCCAAACCACCTTCCCTACCCTCTGGCTCCTACCCTTGTAACCGCCCCCGGTGTAAAACCTGTCCTATGCACCCTCCCACCACCACCTACTCCAGTCCTGTAACCCGGAAGGTGTACACAATCAAAGGCAGAGCCACGTGTGAAAGCACCCACGTGATCTACCAACTGACCTGCCTACACTGTGATGCATTCTATGTGGGAATGACCAGCAACAAACTGTCCATTCGCATGAATGGACACAGGCAGACAGTGTTTGTTGGTAATGAGGATCACCCTGTGGCTAAACATGCCTTGGTGCACGGCCAGCACATCTTGGCACAGTGTTACACCGTCCGGGTTATCTGGATACTTCCCACTAACACCAACCTGTCAGAACTCCGGAGATGGGAACTTGCCCTTCAGCATATCCTCTCTTCTCGCTATCCGCCAGGCCTCAATCTCCGCTAACTTCTAATTTCAATCTGCCGCCGCTCATACCTCACCTGTCTTTCAACATCATCTTTGCCTCTGTACTTCCGTCCCGACTGACATCTCTGCCCAAACTCTTTGCCTTTACAAATGTCTGCTTGTGTCTGTGTATGTGTGGACGGATATGTGCGTGTGTGCGAGTGTATACCTGTCCTTTTTTCCCCCTAAGGTAAGTCTTTCCGCTCCCGGGATTGGAATGACTCCTTACCCTCTCCCTTAAAACCCATATCCTTTTGTCTTTCCTTCTCCTTCCCTCTTTCCTGACGAGGCAACCGTTGGTTGCGAAAGCTTGGATTTTGTGTGTATGTTTGTGTTTGTTTGTGTGTCTGTCGACCTGCCAGCACTTTCATTTGGTAAGTCACATCATCTTTGTTTTTAAATATATTTTTCCTTCGTGGAATGTTTCCTTCTATTATAACCGTATATATATATATATATATATATTTAAAAAGAAAGATGATGAGACTTACCCAACAAAAGCGCTGGCAGGTCGATAGACACACAAATAAACACAAACATACACACAAAACTCAAGCTTTCGCAACAAACTGTTGCCTCATCAGGAAAGAGGGAAGGAGAGGGAAATATATATATATATATATATATATATATAGATGCATACTACATTGTCCGGGCACTGGAGGCTGTTTGTGAATAACTGGAGTACAGATCCAAAACAATGTAGCTGTGTGAGAACCGGTATTCTTCTACGGCTAGCCCCTGCTGATAATATGGAACAATGCTTTTAATAAAATAACGTTGTTTGTTTCAGCCCAGTAATAGGGCTAATGTTTTCTGATAATTTCTAATGTACATTATTTTAAAGATTCAATTTCAAATAGTTGTAAAATAACAATCACTCCTCAGAATGACATCAAATGTGAACAGAATATTCTCAAAGAATGGGAAAATGATATGGAAAGGAAAAATAATTAATGATTATTTTCCAACTAGATGGTGCTCTAAGCATCATAATGTAAATTGGTTGGTTACAAGTAACAGATGCATCACAATACAACAGATATGGTGTGAGTTGCACAGGAATCAACCGTACTGTGTAATGTGGATGATGGCACCAGTTTGGCATTCAACAGTTGTGAAACTGTTAGGTAAACCAATCCACCAAGGAAAGGTTGTACCATGTTGAAGGCCAAAAATTCCTGAAATGAAATCAGTTTTAATTTCATGAGGCGAAAAACCATAAAAAATGCAGCAATGAAATTGGTTTTTAACCATCATGAGACTGTTGCAAGAGGTGTTCAACATGCTGTCCACCAATTTCAGCCACAATTGAAACCGAGAAACAGCATGTTCTACAGCAGATCAGAGTGTCTCAGAATGTTCCATGGCCATTCATTGCCCACTTCCATATGAGCAAGAAATTCTAGAGCAAATGTCTCTCTTACTGGCAGGTCGACATGTAGCAACTGCTAAACATGGGCAATATTGTATGTGTAGCAATGCGGGGTGTTTTGTTGTATTTTATGCACTGATCCAAAGTTTGGCCAATTCTCTGTGCACTGCATGTTACCCACCATGATGTCAGAGTTGTTTTTCTGCCTCTGTGACATCGCATTTCAAATGAACATGTCTTTAAGAATTTCATAAACTTTTCTCCAGACCCTTGGCAGACATCAGACCAACACCGTTTTTCATACCCTTGAGTGTCTGGAACTTCTGCACTGTTTTTCAAAAGAGCATTACAAGCAGTGCATGATCACTCACTGAGACAGTTATGAAGAGCATCTCAGATGCAAACAGGGAACAGTCATGTACCTTGCATTTTATTTTGCATATTCTGCCACTTACTGTGTCATCTGGTGGCAAAATGTTCATTCAAAAAATTCCTCGCTAGAAATACACTTAGACTACAGAATATCCTCCAAAATATTAAGACAACTAATAAAAGCAGTAAAAATAATACAGAATGATGAATACAATTATAATTCAGCTAATAAAGTGAAGGCAATGTGGAGTGTTACAAAAACAAAGGAATCTGGTGAATACAGACCATTCTGCAAAAATATAACACTAACACAAAAAAAGTAACAAATCCCTTAAAAGTAGCCAAAACACTTAACAATATTTTTCACATGTGTTACTGATAATATGACACAATCAAACTTGCATAAGAATACCCAAGCCAATGAATATAAAATAAGTGCTTGTAGAGGGTCAATGTATAAGGGGCGTTCAAAAAGCAACCAACTGGAGGCATAATTACAGAAACCAGTACCTGTCTGTTAGAAGTATTGACCCTGGTTCTTGAGACACTTATCTCACTGTGACACAAGGTGGTGAATGGCTGTCTCATAAAATTCCCGGGGTTGCGATGTTAACCAGTTCCGCACATACAGCTGGACGTCGTTGTCTGAGGTGAATCATTTGCCCCTCAGAGCCTTTTAAAGGGGATCAAAAATGTTCTAACCACAGGGAGAGAGTTCCGGACTGTATGGAGGGTGGCCGAGAACCTCCCATTTGAATTTCTTGGTCATTTTGATTTGATCACTTGGCAAAGGGTGGGCAATGTTTGCAAGTAATGCTGGGTATTCACTGTTGTCCCATGCTACAGGAAGTGAATCAGAAGGAGGCCATCTTCGTCAAACAATCTGATGATTCACATCGGACGAATATGTCCAGCTGTACCTGCAGAACTGGTTAACATCGCAGCCAGGGAATTTTATGAGGCAGCCATTCACCACCTTGTGTCACAGTGGGACAAGTGTCTCAACAGCCAGGGTCTATACTTCTAAAATACAGGTACTGGTTTCTGTAATTATTCCTCCGGCTCATTTCTTTTTGAATGCCCCTTATACTTCTGTTCTGTCTCACAAAGTGAAGTATCTAATGCAATAAAAGGACCAGAAAATTCCAACTCTGCAGGCATTGATGATATCCCTGCAACAATCTTAAAGAAGAGTGCATCAAACGTAAATGAAATATCTACACACTTATGTGACTGCTCCCTTCAGGCAGGCACTTTCCCTGATGTTCTGAAAACATCTTAAGTCATTCTAGTATATAAAAAAGGTGAGAAAGATAATGTAAATAATAACAGACCCATGACAATTTTCTCCTGCATTTCAAAAGTATTAGAGAAGTATGACATACTTATGAAATTTGTAAATACAAACAATATCCTATATAATGAACAACATGGATTCAGAAATAAATGGTCAATGACAGCTACTATTTATGAGTGGATTAATTCAATATTAAGCCTGACAGACAAGAAACAGGAATCAATAGAAGTATTTATTAATCTGTCAAAAGCTTTTGACATGGTGGACCATAAGCAAAGCATGAAAAATATGGCATTTGAGATCTGTCCAATAACTGGATCAGTTCCTTCCTGAGCAGTCATAAGCAAGCAGTGTGCATCACATGAATATTACCTAAAAACTGTATTTCAACACTTATGAGACTATAAACAAATTAAATATGTTGTACCGCAAGGATAAGTAATGGGACTCTTTCTGTTGCTTCTGTATATAAATAATCTTAAATGTGGATGCACATAAAACAATCATATTTGCGGATGACACTACAATTTTATTAAAACAAGACAGCAATGAAAATTACAGCAGTCATTAAACACTGTCACAAAACAACTTAGCAGCTGGGCACAGAATAATCAGCTTGCAAAAAAAAAAATTCTTAGGACTTTGGCTGAAGAACATTGTAAAAATATTCTTTAAAATAAATGTAACAGATAAGGACTACAGACTACAATAAAAACTATTACTGAGGTCAAAACCTTTGGAAAATCTCTAAAGTCACATTTACAGCATCACTACTTTTAACCCATTGAAGAATATTTAAATTTATGAAGTTTGCTATAGAAATACGTAATGTATAAGGTGTATTATTGTAACCTTAAATAAGTATGCCTAGAAATCACCTTCAGAAGTGTACTTATAACTTGACTTGTCCATTGTCTTAAGCAAATGATGCTTTTGCAGACAACAGGATGAATAAATACAACACAACACAACATAGTGAGAGAGATTTCTGAGCACAAAGCAAACAGAACTGAACTTTTGGATTAGCTTATCCACAAGCTAGTGTTACCTATTTTATTATCCATGTGTTTGCCCAGGAAGTTCACTCACGGAGCCTCATCCAGTGTTTGATCATTTTAAGTAATTTTTATTTCCAGAGTAAAATTTCACTTTTCAGTTGACTGCACACTGATTTGAAACTTCCTGGGAGATTAAAAAGGTGTGCTGGACCGGGACCCAAAATGTAGAACCTTTGCCTTTCTTGGGCAAGTGCTCTACCGACTAAGCTATCCAATCATGACAGTCAACTTGCCCTCACAGCTTTATTTCCACCAGTATCTCTTTCCTGCCTTCCAAAATTCTTAGAATTATCCTGCAGACTGTGGACGACTAGACACATTCAAGAAAGGATACAGTGGAAGATTGGCTTAGCCAGTCTTTCGTATAATTTACAAAATGAATTTTCATTCTGAAGCAGAGTATGTGTTGATTTGAAAATTCCAGGCACAATTAAAACTGTATGCTGAACTGGGAAATGAAGCTGGGACCATACCCTTTTGTGGGCAAGTACTCTAGCAGTTGTGCTATTCAAGCATAAGTCATGACCTGACCTCATAGTGTAATTTCCCCCAGTAACTTGTCTTCTACCTTTCAAACTTCATAGAAGTTCTTCTGCATACCTTCCAGGACTAGCACTTCTATAAGAAAGAATATTGCAGAGAAGTGGCTTAGTTACAGCTAAAGGGAATGTTTCCAGATTGAGCTTTCATTCTGCAGTGGTGTTTATAAAATTTCAAATCAGCTTACGCTCTGCTGCAGAGTGAAAATTAATTCTGGAAACATTTGCACAGATTGTGGATAAGCCAATAAGATATGTGACTCCATCCACAAAAGGCCATACCATTTTAGTTTCCTTAGAAGAATTTTATAATCTACAATATGGAAGACACTGGCAAGATCACAGAAAGTGTCAACAGAGCAATTTTTATTGTTTGATTCTACTAGAATTTATGAGATCATATATTGCCTTCTTAATAGAGCAGCCTTTACAAAAGCTAAGCTGAGCAGTTGTCAAAAGGTTGTTCCCAAAAAGATGGTTCAGTATTCAATTGTGACATACTTTCTCAAAAATTTTTGAGAATGCAGAAAGGAGTGAGATTACTCTATAATTGAACTTTATTATTCAATATACAATTTCCTCATTACTAATAAGAATATTACATGTTCCAGATAGTTCAAATCTTAACTAGTCATTATTTCCAAAATTTAATACCACAGTTTTCCAACCCATACATGCCTACTTTCTCTGCGATAACTTATTACCCGAATGAAATTTTCAACATGCAGTGGAGTGTGTGCTGATATGAAACTTCCTGGCAGATTGAAACTGTGTGCCAGACTGAGACTCGAAATTGAGACCTTTGCCTTTCACGGGCAAGTGCTCTACCATCTGAGCTACCCAAGCACGACTCAAGACCTGTCCTCACAGCTTTAATTCCACCAGTACCTCATCTTGACAGATTGTGAGTTGTGCTTGGGTAGCTCAGATGGTAGAGCACTTGCCCCCAGAAGGCAAAGTGCCTGAGTTCAAGTCTGGATCTGGCACACAGTTTCAATCTGCCAGGAAGCTTAATAACTCATTAATTTGTTAATTATTCAATTTGGAAAATTGCACCTTCTAGGAGCTTTATGATGGGCTTTGGAAAATCCCTACATAATCAGAAATTAATTACATAAAATAGTACCTATAATTTTGCTTTCTATCTGGTTATACAATTTATAGTTAAACAAACTTGATGTTTTGTCTATTGTACTTCTGTGTTGTAAGATTTTACTATCCTGTATGTCAGCATTAAAAGTATAACACCAAATTTTAATTTTTAATATTATGTGCATCCATGAGTTAGTTTGTGATTAGCTACCAAAATGTAAACATCAGTGTTATATACGTGGATGGATAAAATATCTACTCACCAAGTGGTGAGAGAGGAGAATGTCTATAAAAGTTATGGAAATGTCACATTACACATTTTGCTAATTCTTATTCTTCTGGTGCCATTTGGTGAGTAGATCTAATGATGTTCTATTTTCAGAAACTGATTATTTTCATGGATAAAATTTAAATGTTGTGTTACAGACAGTTGGTGGGTATGAATCATTTCATTAACAACATGTAATCATCCAGTCAATTTATGTGTCGCTGTCAGATGGTTCATGGTCTTTTATCAAAATGCCAACTACTGTGTGATTTAGCGTCCAAAAATACACATCTCTTATCTAAATAGTATGAATCTAAATGTGAAGCTACCATTAGTGAACTGTCTAATATAGTGCCTTTGAATGTAGATGTCCAACTGGCTTATATGAAGCTATTGTTTGTGACAAAAGCTATCATCATACTGCGGCACTGATTACAAATAAACATGAGCAGACTGAAAATTAATTATTGCAGTGTAATGTACATTATTTACCACATGCTCATGAGACAGTTTCATAACATGAAGAACATGTGAACCGAGTGCCTGTGCAGCTACTGAGGGCAGAATACAGGATAAGCTAAGTTACAATTTGTTATGTCAACTTTTGTATATTGGTATTACTACTGCATATTCTGGTGTTTTGGAAAATACACCTGCACTAGTCAACTGGTTACAATGGAACCTCAAGAGTAACATAACCAAATGAGCACGGGTTTTTAATAATTTGGCTGAGAGGCCATCATAGCGAGAAGAATTGCTGCTTTTTAGTGATTTCTCAAGTATTTGACCTGAGCTGGCAAAACTGATGTCTGGTGGTGGAGTATACATAGCTTCTTGTAGTAAGTTTATTTGATCTGTTTTCATAGATCATTCATTGTCAATCTGTTTTCAGCTATGGTGACTAGTAAGAATTCATTGAATTTAGTCACTAATGATTTTAATTTCATATCATCTGTCTGCCTCTATTAAGTATGGACCTTACTGAGATGGGATGGCTTGGTGCAGCCACAATGGAGGGACATTTGTGGAGAGGGGCAGAAGACTTTTCGGTAGTTGCAAGAGCAACCTCGGACATCTGGCTCATCGGGCCTTGTAACATTAGCCAACTGTGAACAGCTGAAAGCAAGACAGCAGTTATTTTTCCTGTAGGCATGCAGATTAGCTGTATGTCCAAATGATGATTTCATTTTTGTGGGTAAAGTATTCGAGACGTAAAATAGTCACCGATTCCAATCTCCTGGTGGGGACTACTCAGGATGACACCATCACCAGGAAATACAAAACTGTCATTCCTTGGGTTGAATGATGGAATGTTAAGATTTATTAAATGGGTAGGTAGGTTAGGGAATTCAAAAAGGGAAATGGATAGGTTGAAGCTAGATATAGTTAGAATTAGAGAAGTGTGGTGGTAGGAAGAACAGGATGTCTGCTCATGTGAGAACAGAATATAAATACAAAATCAATACTCCTAATTTATATGTCAACTAGCTGTGCAGATGATGAAGAGACTGAAAGAATATATGATGAGAATTCAAATAGTTAAAGAATATGAAAGTTTATTTGTGATGAAGGACTGGAATTCTACAGTAGGAAAACGAACAGAAGGGAAACAACTAAGAGAACATAGAGGGGGGGGGGGGGGGGGCGAATAAATGAAAGAGAAAGCTTCCTGGTAGAATACAGCACCAACACTTGGTGTAAGAAGCATGGTTGTATACGTAAAAGAGACCTGGAGACACAGAAGATGCTGAAGACTTGATGGTTGGCTTGAATAACCAATGAGGAGGTACTGAACTGAATTGCGAAATAAGAAATATATGGTGCAATTTGAGTAAAACAAGGAATTAGTTGATTGAACACATTCTCAGGCATCAAGAAATCATCAGTTTCATAATAGAGAAAAGTGAGGTGAGGGTGACCAAGTGCTGAATACAGTAAGCATGTTCAAATGAATGTAGGTTACAGTAGTTATTAAGAAATGAAGAGTATTACACAGGATAGAGTATCATGGAGAGCTGTATCAAACTTGTCTCCAGACTGAAGGCCACAACAACAACCACAACATTTGGCATTTGGGAGTTCACTGTCATTTGCCTCATCGAGTTTATTCATTTAATGCCTAATAATGCTCCAAATTATCCTTGCCTTACTCTCCAAGTGTTCTGATGTCATGCTGAAGGATTTTCAGTGCCGCTTACAGTCTTTTTTTTTTTAATTCTTGATTAGAGCCAGTCCTTCAAATTAAATAAATCTCTCTCTTCATAGTATAAAATATTTTTATTTCAGTTGTTGGCCACTATTTTTTCTAGCTCCCATTGTGAAATGTTCTGTTTCTATGTTTATGATGTGTAACAATACCTTTTTCATTTTTTAAAAAGTTGATCATAACATTTTCCATTCTCTTTACATATTTTACCACTCTATAGTATATTTATTTTTATTAATTATAATAATATTTAGATCTTAAACAGTTAGTTTTATATTGTAGTTGGTACTCTGATGACTTTTGTATTCTATTTATTTTCTCTTTCTGTATACGTTTGAGGAAATAGGATATAGTTGTAGGTAAACAACTAGAATTCTCTCAGATACAGGTATTAGCACTTCGCTTCTACACAGATACAAGTCCGGAGGCTAACTGCCGTTAGCGGCCAACATCCTCCAAAAGCCCCCCCCCCCCCCCCCGCCCCCCCCTCCCCCACTCCCCGTGCAGTACGGAATATGTCCCTGTGAACGGGGGGGGGGGGGGGGGGGGCGTGAGAAGTTAGGAAGGTAACGTACAGTTTTTCCGCGTCAGGCGGAAGCGGTCGACTGGTAGGAGACCAGGGGGTGAAACCCTGTACATCGATGGTGAAGTCAGCAAGCGACGCCAGCGGCTGAAGAAGACGTCCCGTCCTGGAGTGGAGGTGTAGCACTTCGTCAGCAGGCAGGCAGAGAATCACCTTGCCAGAAGGCCTAACAAAGGCACGTAAATTGCCACATGCAGCACTTGTGCTCAATTTAAAGCGGTGCACCACACGAGTTTCTGCACTTCCTCCCTCAACATTGTCACACGTGAGTACCACACACACACCGTATCGCCATCTACGACAACAGATAATTTATGTATGTCATCAGGGTGTACATGTGTTGTGAATTCTTGGGTGGCACCTGTATGAGCAATGGTAGGGTGTCAGGGAGGTGTGGGAAAGCCATGGCAGGGGGAAGCATCTGCGAAGAGGGGGGTGGTAGGTGCACTGGACTGCGCAGGCGACAACCTCGCGCGATCACCTGACGGACGAGGGAACGTGACCGAAGGCAACAAGGAGCCAGCGCAGGTTGAACGGCATGACAAAGAGCTGTCACATGAAGATGGTAACACAATGGTAGAATCCGAGTGGTTGGTAGTTCGACTGCGATGGCTGTGAGGAGTGAAACCTCGAAAAGATTGGCCACTCGAATTAGATGAACGCGGAGAAGAAGCAGTGCTCGGCAGAGAAGCACGTTGTGGAGAATCAATACCTGAATGTATGGCATGAGAAGATGGATGGCTGCTCAAAGCAGGAGTGGGAGAAATAGGGGCAGAATCAGGGGGGGTTCACCTGAGGCTCAATTAAAGCTGGTTTCACTTGATTGAGTGAGACCATGGTTACAGAGTCTTTTATGAGGAGATCCATGGTATTCTCAGAGCGTTTGATGACCTTGTAAGGACCTGTGTAGGGTGACTGAAGCGGGGCTTTGATTGGGTCGTCTCTGAGAAACACATACTGACAAGAGTCTAGCGTGCGCAGTACGTACACGCGCGGAGGTGTATGGGTAGCCAGAGGTGGCGGCTGAATTTTGCTGCAGTGCAAGCGCACTCGCTCAAGAAGTGAAGGGAGTTCAGAGGGCTGTGGAAGTGGGATGGGAGTGACTAATTCTCCAGGCAAAACTAGAGGCTGGCCACACACAAACTTGGCTACGGAACCCTTGAGGTCTTCCTTGAAAGTCGCACGAAGGCCAAGAAGCACGAAGGGCAGTGCTTCTGTCCATAGTGAGTCAAGGCAATGCAAGGCAGACTTTAAGGTGTGATGCCATCACTCGACAAATTCATTGCTTTGGGGGTGGTATGTAGAAGTATGAATTTTGACAAAACCACACATTTTACGTAAGTCGGAGAAAACTGAAGACTCGAATTGTCGTCCCTGGTCAGTGATGAGGTAAACAGGTGAGCCAAATCTAGAGATCCACGAATCTAAGAATGCTCAACTTACTGTCTCAGAGGTAATGTTCAGAATAGGCAGAGCCTCAGCCCTCCGAGTCATCCTGTCAATAGCTGTAAACAAGTAATGAAAACCCTCGGAGGGGGGCCAAAGGGTCTACGAGGTCCACATGAACATGGTGAAACCGGGCTGGCGGTTGGGCAAAGCAACCAAGAGGTGGGGAAGTGTGCCTGGAAACTTTGTTCTGTTGACACAACATGCATGCCCTGGCCCAAGACTGACAGTTGCAGCGCATGTCTCTCCAGACAAACCATTCAGATACCAGACGGGTGGAAGCTTTGACACCGGGGTGTGCTAATGTGTGTAATTTGTCAAAGACCTGGCGTTTAAGGGGCTTAGTAATGAATGGCCACAACGTACCAGTCGATTCATCACAGCACAGTAAGTCAGACATGCCAGGGAAAGTAGAGCGTACCGGTTGGAGAGAGGAGCCATGGTCCGAAATTAACTGCATGGTATCGGGGTCTGCCGATTGCAACCGAGGTAGCTCCATTAAGTCAATTAAGGTTGTGACAGCACCAACACCTGAGAGAAAATCAGCAACCACATTATCCACTCCTCGGATGTAGCGAATGTCATTTGTAAATTGCAAGATGTAATCGATGTGGCAAAAGTGTCGTGGGGGCGGATCAGCCGCAGGATTTTTTATGACAGGAACCAACGGCTTGTGATCAGTGATCACATAGAAATCTCATCCCTCAACATCAGTTCTGAAGTGTCTTATGGCCTTGTACACTGCAAGTAATTATCAGTCAAATGCTGAGTATTTCTTCTGCGTGTTGTTTAGCGTTTTTGAGAAAAACTGCAGGGGGGTCGTAACATCATTGTATGTCTGACTCAGTACTGCGTCGACAGCATTGTCACTAACATCAGTGGTGATAAAGATTGTGGTGTTCGCACGTGAGTGAGCAATAGTGCCAGCGGAGGCCAACAGCTGTTTGAGTTCGTTAAATGCCTTGTCCACGTCTGGCGTCCATGGGACCTGGCGGGTGCCAGAAGTTTGTGGGCCAGCAAGAGCATCTGTGAGAGGAGCCTGCACTGCAGAAGTGGCTGGCAAATGTTTATGGTAATAATTAACTGTTCTGATGAACCTGCATAATTCCCTATAGGTCTGGGGTGTGGCATCTCGAGAACAGGCTTGATCTTGTCCTGCGGTCGTGTCAGACCGTCCGACAACACAACATAATTTAGGAATGTGATGGATGACTGGTGCAATTGAGTCTTTTTATTGTTCAGTTCAGTACCAGCGTCTGCTAAAATATCTGTCATGACTTGAACACTCTCCTCACTCTGTTCCAAAGTTGAACCAAAAACCAATATGTTGTCCATGTATATGAAACAAAAGTCTAGATGGGATAAAATTTGACTGATGAAACGCTGCCACATTTGGGGGGCATTTTTCAACCCAAACGGCATAAATTTGTATTGAAACAGCCAGAAGGAAGTGGTTATGGCAGTCTTTTCAATATCATCCGGAGCCATAGGAATCTGATGAAATACGTGCTTACAGTCCAAAACAGAGAAGTACTTTGCACCTGTGAGTGCATGATTGAAGTCTGCAATGTGTGGGACTGGGTATTTATTAATTATGGTGTGGGCATTTAAACGCCTATAGTCTCCAACCAAACTCCAAGTACCGTCTTTCTTTTGGTAAAACAGGATAGGACTAGCCCAGCAACTGGAAGAAGGTTCAATTATTCTAATTGTTCTTTTGCAATTTTCATAAATTCCGGCTTGAGGCGGCGTGGGCGTTGCGATATGGGCGGCCCATCGGTTAGACGTAACCGATGAACTGTGCCATTAGTGACTACTGCAATACGTGGTGCGGCACGACAGTCAGATGTCCGTGAAGCGGAGCAGGCAGTGGCGGACGGCCAAAGCTGTGGCGCTGAGGGCATGGAAGTACAGGTGTGCCAACTGCTCGTAGGCTGCGTAAAGGCTGCAAGCGTGTTAACGTGGGCGAGGTTGGTACACTGGTTCTTCATTGCGGGTCGTGCCGCTACGAGCGCTGTAGGCATGAGTGGGCATGGCCGAACAGCAGATGGCCATAGTTCATTGCCACAAGCTTGGGAAGTTAACTGTCCATTCCGAACACAAGGAACATGAGCACTCGGGCATACACACTCATTACAAGAGAGGGTGCTGACACAGTTTACAGAGTTCACAACATTGTCGTTAATGAGCGAGGGCATGGGAACACCAGATTGGCACGGACTGACCTTGTCTGTAGCCGATGAGTCGTCTGCTTGTAGTGTCGTGAGGCATTGTTGTGTGGAGGCCAACTCGTGGTGTATGTTGCAGAGATGCAGCAGCATTTCCAAAAGTTCCATCCACAACTTCGAAGACTTGGCGCACTCCACTAGCCACTTGTTTGTCCAAGATTGCAGCTCCAAGGATAGGTTTAAACACTTCTTAGCACAGCACACATGTTTGGTGTTGGCCGATCTGTCACTAGGTGGAGCGAAAGGAATATGTTTGTTTAGTGGGGGGTAGTGACAACTGATAGTGCTTGAAGAAATCAATTCCAAGAATAGGTTCTTCAATTGTTGACACTAGAAACGTCCACTACAGCTTGCACTTGGGCGAAAGTTTCACTATATACAGAGTAGAACTCGAACACTGTAGGGTAGACAAGTTCACTGCACGAAGTACTGTTTTGTGTGGTTGCACTTTATTGGTTGCTAGGCAAACTGGCAGCAAAGAGACATCTGCGCCAGTGTCTACCAGAAAATGTACACCTGATTGTAAACTGCAAACATAGACTTGACCACACTTACTGTTGTTGTCCGAAACGGAATGCAACTTTGGATGGTGCTGGTTGTTTACATCACAGGAGGTGGCACCGCAGCCTACCTGTGGTTGGAGTTTGGGTAAGAACATAGTGACTGGCATTTGCGAGCTTGCTTCCCAAATCTTGTGTGGAAGAAACAGTAAGGTTGGGTGGGCCTGTGCTCCTGTGGGTAGTTGCTAGGTGACGGAGTATATGACCCAGAGTCTTCCACAGAGGCCGATGCACTGTCATTGTGGGGACTTGAAGGTTCAGGCAGGGTGGCTAGTTTAACAAACTTGTTATTAGCAGCACCAGACAAGGGCGTGGTGTCAGAAAGCTTCTTAGTGCAGTCATGTCCAGAATGCAGTGCACGGAGCTCACGTTGCCTGGTGGAGTATGATCTGTTGGCGGCGTGTAAACGTTCATTTACTGGCCTATCATCATACGCAGAGATTGCAGTCTGGACAGGCAAAGGCAGCTTTTCTGTCCAGATTTCAGCGAGCGTGTCATCAGGCATAACTTGCTCATCGACGAGAAGACAGATGCACCGCCACAGCTGGGACGGAGACCTGTCGCCAAGACGCTCTCCGTAGATGAGCTGTAACACATTTTCTCTCCTGGTTTTCGAGACGCGCTCCAGTATCGTCTGTTTCACCACAGCATACTTCCCTGCTAGGAGGGGTGCTTTGACCAGATCGTAAATCAAATTGACGTGGTCGTGAAGATGGTTCATGAGGCAGGCGAAGTGTGTGTCGTCGTCCAAAGCACAGACATTGAATGTTTGCTCAACCAGGTTAAACCAGAACTCCGGGTGAGTGGGTTTGAAGTCTGGTAGTTTCAGCAGATTCAGCACTGCAGTCACTGCGGAGGTACGCCTATTTCTTCGGATGGAAGTAGAGCATGCAGAAGATAGCAAGTCCGAATTATTGGTGTCCCGTAATGTGGGTATCGCGAAATTCATTTGATGCCGGGGGGGAGGTGGGGGGGGCTGGGAAGTGATGGATGCTTGAACAGTGTGAGGATCATAGTCAAAATGTGCATTCTCATTGATGCGGTAGCTCAGAGAGAAGCCACAAGTACGTAAGTACGCCGGTGAATGTCCGACACTGTATTCACTCGACTGGGAGTGGTGGGCTGGTTGTAGATGTCCGGGTAATTACTGTCCAGCACAGAATTGTTGACTTGATTAGAAGCAACACAAGGATCCCACACATGTCCACTAGGATGCACACTCAGTGTGATATTTGCTGTTTGGCGAGCATTGAGCACCTGTTGACTAGCCGGCGCGGAAGGATACACACGTGGCGGGAACTGATTCAAGTTTGAATTTACTACTGGATTTTCCAAAGTAGAAAAACTTCGCTCAATGCCATGAACTGTATTGAACTGTGTGTTCGACACAGGAGTAGGAATGTTCTGAACAACACTCTGTGGAGAACACGTGGAAAGGTCTAGGCTAACAAAGCCAGAGTCCGCGACCGTTGGCAGTTGGAAGAAACTGGCAGCACTCAATGAATTCCACTGCATGTTTGGGCTGAAGGATTCTGAAGAGTCTTGGAGCATGTCCACTATGACAGCAGGAGTGCTGGAGAGATGTTGCTGAAATCCGGGCGGCGGTGAGTGCTGAAAGGCCATTGTCTGAAGCTGAACAATGGCCCTTGTGATCGTGAAGAAACCCGACGCAGTAGGCGTGTAAATAACCTTCGGGCGATAACTCATACACATATTACACAAAAAACGGGGTCACCAGTGAGGGAATAGGATATAGTTGTAGGTAAACAACTAGAATTCTCTCAGATACAGATTTATTAGCACTTCGCTTCTACACAGATACAAGTCCGGAGGCTAACTGCCGTTAGAGCCAACATCCTCCCAAAGCCCTCTCCTCAAAGATAGCACACTTATACACTCAACAAATATCGATATTTATGGCACTCTACGCCACAAGTTAATTTACAGATAATACCTGATTAGTATATAGGGTGGTTATAATTCAACTTTTGCTACTTGAGCCAGTGTTGACAGAAAACTATTCACTGTATGGCTACCCACCTTTGTAGAAATCAAGTTCAGACTGTGCACTGCAAAATTTGTGTTGTTAGTAATGTTAGTGTCATGACAGGTCATGGTACTGGTATGGCGACGTATGAATGAAACACAAACATCACCTTCTCTCCTGCCCTCTGTCTAAACTGCAGTACTTCACTGTCTGCCACCCCCACCATAATATCCCTCCCCCTCCCCACCCCCAGCTCCTCCTTACCTCCACCCAGTTGCTACTCCCATCATGCATTGGTGCTGCTGCTTGCAGTGTGGTTTTAGTTGCCTGAGACCGCAGACGTGTGTGTGAGTTGCGTTTGCGTGAGTGTGTGTGTGTTCATGTGTGTATGTATGTCTATTATTGACCAATGCCTTAATGGATGAAAGACATAATTGTGTGAATCTTTTTGCTGTGCCTATCATGACTCAGCATCTCTGCTGTATGGTGAGTAGCAGCTTTCCTTCTAATATTGTTACAAGCATCAATGTGTTTTACAGTTGCAGTCACTCAGTTTGGGTGTGGACAAGGTGAGCAGGACTGCACTCACAAACCTGTTTTATCAAAACATCAGCAACATTGCTGCTGTTCTTTGCAGGTATCGACACATTGAAGAAATACAGAGAAGTCTTCTATCTGCACTGTGATTCGAGATCATGACTCAGAAGGCCAAATTAACTGGCAACTCTTGGGAGAGGCTGTTGACCAATTGTGCCACAATTTGTTGAGGAAATTACTGTTGCCATGGCTGAGAATGTTAGATCCAACATGCTATCTTCAGGCAGTGCAAGATCTGTGTCATGACAACTGAACATTCCATGATTAACCATTCTTTCAGGCAACAGTAGAGCAATCTCTCGTGCAGCTCCAGGCTGTCGTGGATGCAGTTGGTCATCACACTGAGCAACATTCATGACCTGCAACTTAATCATGGTACACAATTAACAAAAGTCACCCTCTCGTGTGGAAATAGAAATGTTGCTTTTATTGGTTTATTTCACTATTTCTCTCCCACATGTTCTTACAAATGTTCCATCAAAGTTTCATTGTCCTATGGTTACTCATTTGTTATGGGGACCCTCTCAAGTAGAAGGTTTAATTATAACCACACTACATTTTCAGTTTTTTTTACTAAGAAGCAAAAATAATTTGCATTGCCTTTCCTCCTTTCCCACACTCAGGCGTCATTAGCAAGATTGTATCTAAAGTTACATATACTATTATCATGCATGAGTTGGTACATAACTTGGTTACTGTATAGTTATCTGCCTTTATGTTAGTGATAATATAAAATACTACAGTACCACAGCTTGCTATAGTGAATGATGTGCATCTTTCAGTTTTGATTCTTTAAGGTAGTCTGTATTAAAACAATCAAATATTTTTATTTTATAGTTTATCTGTTTAGTTTATCTGAGCAGCCACTAACCTTAGTTAACACAGTATGTAAATTCATAAGGAGAAAGTTGTATTTTTGAGTGACACCATAATAGAGCAGAAAAATATAACAAGTGAAAACATGTGTAATTATGGTTTACTTTGAAACAAGTATTCATCATTATCATCATCATCATCATTTAAGACTGATTATGCCTTTCAGCGTTCAGTCTGGAGCATAGCCCCCCTTATACAGTTCCTCCATGATCCCCTATTCAGTGCTAACTTTGGTGCCTCTTCTGATGTTAAACCTATTACTTCAAAATCATTCTTAACTGAATCCAGGTACCTTCTCCTCGGTCTGCCCCAACTCCTCCTACCCTCTACTGCTGAATCCATGAGTCTCTTGGGTAACCTTGCTTCTCCCATGCGTGTAACATGACCCCACCATCTAAGCCTGTTCGCCCTGACTGCTACATTTATAGAGTTCATTCCCAGTTTTTCTTTGATTTCTTCATTGTGGACACCCTCCTGCCATTGTTCCCATCTACTAGTACCTGCAATCATCCTAGCTACTTTCATATCCGTAACCTCAACCTTGTTGTTAAGGTAGCCTGAATCCACCCAGCTTTCGCTCCCATACAACAAAGTTGGTCTAAAGATTGAACGGTGCACAGATAACTTAGTCTTGGTACTGACTTCCTTCTTGCAGAAGAGAGTAGATCGTAGCTGAGCGCTCACTGCATTAGCTTTGCTACACCTCACTTCCAGTTCTTTCACTATGTTGCCATCCTGTGAGAATATGCATCCTAAGTACTTGAAACCGTCCACTTGTTCTAACTTTGTTCCTCCTATTTGGCACTCCATCCGTTTATATTTCTTTCCCACTGACATTACTTTCGTTTTGGAGATGCTAACCTTCATACGATAGTCCTTACATTTCTGATCTAGCTCTGAAATATTACTTTGCAAACTTTCAATCGAATCTGCTATCACAACTAAGTCATCCGCATATGCAAGACTGCTTATTTTGTGTTCACATATCTTAATCTCACCCCGCCAGTCTATTGTTTTCAACATATGATCCATAAATAATATGAACAACAGTGGAGACAGGTTGCAGCCTTGTCTTACCCCTGAAACTACTCTGAACCATGAACTCAATTTACCGTCAACTCTAACTGCTGCCTGACTATCCATGTAAAGACCTTTAATTGCTTGCAAAAGTTTGCCTCCTATTCCATAATCTTGTAGAACAGACAATAACTTCCTCCTAGGAACCCGGTCATATGCCTTTTCTAGATCTATAAAGCATAGATACAATTCCCTGTTCCACTCATAGCACTTCTCCATCATTTGCCGTAAGCTAAAGATCTGGTCCTGACAACCTCTAAGAGACCTAAACCCACACTGATTTTCATCCAATTGGTCCTCAACTAATACTCGCACTTTCCTTTCAACAATACCTGAGAAGATTTTACCCACAACGCTGATTAAAGAGATACCTCTGTAGTTGTTACAATCTTTTCTGTTTCCATGTTTAAAGATTGGTGTGATTACTGCTTTTGTCCAGTCTGATGGAACCTGTCCCGACTCCCAGGCCATTTCAATTATCCTGTGTAGCCATTTAAGACCTGACATTCCACTGTATTTGATGAGTTCCGACTTAATTTCATCCACCCCAGCCACTTTATTGCACTTGAATCTATTGACCATTTTTTCCACTTCCTCAAATGTGATCCTATTTCCATCATCATTCCTATCCCATTCTACCTCGAAATCTGAAACATTACTGATCGCATTTTCACCTACATTGAGCAACTCTTCAAAATATTCCCTCCATCTGCCCAAGGCATCCCATAGTCTCCAACCTGTTTCCAAAGTCTTCCCACGATTTCTTCTTGGATGCTGCAATTATCTGTTTGGCTTTGTTTCTTTCTTCAACATAACTTTCTCTGTCTGCCTGGGTTCTGGTATGTAGCCATTTTTGATACGCCTTCTTTTTCCTTTTACAGGCTGCCTTGACTGTATCATTCCACCAAGCTGTTTGCTTCATCCTACTTTTACACACTACTGTTCCAAGACATTCTTTAGCCACTTCTAGTACTGTGTCCCTGTACCTTGTCCATTCCTTTTCCAATGACTGTAATTGACTACATTCAGCTAACTGGTACCTTTCTGAGATCGCTTTTATGTACTTGTGCCTGATTTCCTTATCCTGAAGTTTCTCCACTCTTATCCTCCTACATATGGACCTGACCTCCTGCACTTTCAGCCTCACAATCCCAATTTCACTGCAGATTAAATAATGATCAGTGTCATCAAAGAATCCCCTGAATACACGTGTGTCCCTCACAGCCTTCCTGAATTCCTGATCTGTTATTATATAGTCAATGACAGATCTGGTTCCCCTGCCTTCCCAAGTATACCGGTGAATGTTCTTATGTTTAAAAAAGGAGTTTGTGATTACTAAGCCCATACTGTCACAGAAATCCAAGAGTTGTTTCCCGTTCCTGTTGGCCTCCATATCCTCTCCAAATTTACCCATAACCTTTTCATACCCTTCTGTTCGATTTCCAATCCTGGCGTTAAAATCACCCATGAGCAGAACACTGTCCTTGTCCTTTACTCTAACAACTACATCACTGAGTGCCTCATAAAAACTATCCATCTTATCTTGATCTGTCCCTTCACAATGCGAATATACTGACACAATCCTAATTTTCTTGCTAGACACTGTCAAATCTATCCACATCAGTTGTTCGTTTACATACCTTATTGTAACTACACTGGGTTCCATTTCTTTCCTGATGTAAATCCCTACACCCCATTGTGCTATTCCTGCTTTGACTCCTGACAGGTAGACCTTGTATTCTCCCACTTCCTCTTCTTTCTCACCCCTTACCCGAATGTCACTAACGGCTAAAACGTCCAGCCCCATCTTACTTGCAGCCTCTGCCAGCTCTACCTTCTTCCCAGAGTAGCCCCCATTGATATTAATAGCTCCCCATCTCATTACCATTTGTTTGCCAAGTCGTATCTTAGGAGTCCCTGATTTGTCAGTTAGAGGTGGGACTCCGTCACCTCCAAAGGTCCGAGGCATTTTGCTCTGATTGTTGCCAGCATCATATTTAAAGTACCAGGGAAGCAGGTTGCTAGCCTTACTTGCCCCGAGTCCCATTGGGTTTTACCCCTAACGGCTGAGGGACTTACCGGTGGATTTGGTAGTCTTTGCCGTATGAGCACAAAGGTGACCACGACTCAGAATATGTCCGAGATGCCCAGCCTTATTCCAAAGTAACCGGTATCCCAACTGTCGGGACCACTTACTTGGCCACTCATACGTTGCCCATGGTTCATGAACTAGGACATGACTACAGGAACCCACACCATGAACCACAAAAGTATTTTCTTCCATAAATGGTAGAATTTTGAAAGTTAGAAATTTGCAAAATACTGAAGGATACAAAATGTCTGTGGATAGTATTTGACTGAATATATGAGCTGTTGTTGAATTTTCCAGATAGAAAAGAGCAAACTGAAAGAAGTAGCCTCCAAATGAGGCATCTGTACTGCACCACAAGTTTATCAGGTGAGAAGCAAATCAATGAAAGTGAAAGAAAGCATGGAGTGAAGCATGTGAAGAAAAAGAAAATGCAATAAGTAGGCAGCTGTTAGGGAAGAGCTCCTTATTTAACAACAAAATGATCAGAACAACATTGTCGGGAGGTAGATTATGGAATAAAATGATAAGTCTCAAAAGAAGATGTCATCATGAGGCATGAGAACATGTGGAGAAGAGAGGAGAAAGAGATGCATTGTGTTTGTGGACTTCTGCATCCCTAGTGGCAGGAATTTCTTCTTCTAGAACTTAAAAAGATGAGATTTTCACAATATGTTGGGTAACAAATGGAAATATTATGACAAAATATCCAGAAATAAGCCACATCAAGCTTTTAATGAAAATAATCAATGTTTGAAAACATAATATGGATGGATAAAAAATCTATCCACCAGGTGACACAGGAGGAAAAACAAAAAGGGTGTGGAAATGCCCAGCTTTTCAGAACCAGTAGCTCTCTTTCTGCAGAAGAGTTGAAGGGAAAGGAAGACCCTGCTTCAAGAAGAAGGAGCCAATGGCCCAGAATGCTTGTGTGTTTCCATGTCCATAATGTATTTTCTCCTGCCGCCACTTGGTGAGTAGATATTTTTGTCAGCTCATATCATGTCAAGATTCCTGTATTGTTTCCTGACAATCATAATCTTAATTGGCAAGTGCTCCATCATACATAGATGCATCATGTATTAGATTTACTTATATTCATGTGTGTTATAATCGCCCCCAAAAAAAGAAGGAAAAAAACCCTCCTTCAGCATGAAAAGAAAATCGTTTGAAAGCAGTCACTGTTGCCATCTGTCTCATCTAGTCAAGGTGGCTGACCCTTTGTTCTCTTTTCACTTATGAATGAGTATCTCCTTCAGAAAGGTAATGATTTAGTCAATAATTGAAGAGTAATGTACACCACTCACCAAACTAATAATAGAAGCATTGATTTGTCGATAGGCGTGCAAAAAGTAATGAGCTCTTCAATGAGCAAAATACATATGCACTGAGGTGACAAAAGTCACAGGATACCTCCTAATACCGTGCTGGACTTCCTTTTGCCCTGTGTAGTGCAGCAGCTCAACAAGTCATGGACTCAAAAAGTTGTTGCAGATCCCTTGCAGAAATATCTACATCTACACTCTCCAAATCAGGGTGAGATGCATGGCAGAGAGTATGTCCCATTGTGCACTTATTAGAGTTTGTTTCTGTTCCATTCATGTCTGGAGCATGGAAAGAACATTTGTTTGAATGCTTCTGTGTGTGCACTAATTATTGTAATTTTATCTTCACGATCCCTTTGTGAGTGACACATAGGGGGTTGTAGTATATTCCTAAAGTAATCATTTAATGCCGGCCCTTCAAAATTTGTTAATAGACTTTCTCAGGATAGTTATCTCTCTTTGGGAGTCTTCATGTTCAGCTCCTTCAGTATCTCTGTGACACTCTCTCATGGATTTTTTTAAAAAAAAAAAAAAAAAAAAAAAAAAAAAAAAAAAAAAAAAAAAAACTGTGACCTTTCATGCTGGTGTTTCTGGTACAAGTCCCACACACTTGAGCAATTTTCCAGAACCGGTCATACAAGTGATTTGAAAGCAATCTCCTTTTTAGATCGACTGCATTTCCACACTATTCTACCAATGAACTGATGTTTACCACCTGCTGTACCTATGACTGAACCCTATGTGATCATTCCAGTTCGTATCCCTACAAAGTGTTACTCCCAGGTATTTGTATGAGTTGGCTGATTCCAACAGTGACTCATTGCTATTATAGTCATGGGAAACTACATTTTTTTTTCATTTTATGAAGTGCAAAATTTTACGCCTTTGAACAGTTGAAGCAAACTGCCAATCACTGCACCACTTTGAAATCTTATCAAGTTCTGACTGAGTACCTACACAGCTTCTTTCAGATTGTTCTTCATTATAGATAACTGCAACATCTGCAAAAAGACTGATTTTACTATTTATATTGTCTGCAAGATCGTTAGTATACAACGATAACATCAAGGATCCCAACACGCATCCCTGGGGCACAGTCATCTGACTAGAACTCTCCATTCAAGATAATTTGGTCTGTCCTCCCTACCAAATCGTCCTCAATTGTCACAAATTTCACTTGATATCCCATATGACTGTACTTTTGACAATAAGCATAGGTGTGGTACTGAGTGAAATGCTTTTTGGAAATCAAGAAATAGAGCATCTACCTGATTGCCTTGATCCAAAGTTTTCAGTATGTCATGTAAGAAAAGTGCAAGTTGGGTTTCAATGTTCAATTTTTTTTTGAAAACCATGCTCATTGGCATTGAGGAGGTCATTCTATTTGAGATACCTCATTAAGTTTGAGCTCAGAATATGTTCTGAGATTCTACAACAAATCGATGTCAAGAATATTAGATGGTAGTTTTGTGGATCACTTCTACTACCCTTCTTGTAGAAGGATGTGACTTAAGCCTTTTTCTAACAACTGAATATTCTTTTTTTTCCAAGGAGTCTATGATAGCTTACAATAACAAGATGGGCTAACTCAGATGCAAATTCAGTATAGAATCTGACAGGGATTCCATTGGGCCCTGGAGCTTTGCTCAGTTTCAGCAATTTCAGCTGTTTCTCAACACCACTGACACTAATAATTATTTAATTCATCTTTTCAGTTAAATGAGGATTAAATTGGGGCAATTCTTTCTGGGTTTTCTGATGTAAAGGAACATTTGAAAATAGATATAAGCATTTCAGCTTTTGCTTTGCAATCCTCAGTTTCAGTTCCTGTCTCATTGACTAGGGACTGGACACTAACTTTGGTGTCATTGTTAATGAACAGAATTTCTTTTGGTTCCGTAAAAGATCGCCAATGATATTCTGCTATGGTAGTCATTGAAGGCTTCACACATTGCTCTATTGATAACCAAATACATTTCATTCAGAATCTCTCTATCTACAGCCTTACACTTTGTTTTACACCTTTTATGCAGTAATCCTCCCCCCATGAACCATGGACCTTGCCGTTGGTGGGGAGGCTTGCGTGCCTCAGCGATACAGATAGTCGTACCGTAGGTACAACCACAACGGAGGGGTATCTGCTGAGAGGCCAGACAAACGTGTGGTTCCTGAAGAGGGGCAGCAGCCTTTTCAGTAGTTACAAGGGCAACAGTCTGGATGATTGACTGATCTGGCCTTGTAACAATAACCAAAACGGCCCTGCTGTGCTGGTACTGCGAACGGCTGAAAGCAAGGGGAAACTACGGCCGTAATTTTTCCCGAGGGCATGCAGCTTTACTGTATGATTAAATGATGATGGCGTCCTCTTGGGTAAAATATTCCGGAGGTAAAATAGTCCCCCATTCGGATCTCCGGGCGGGGACTACTCAAGAGGATGTCATTATCAGGAGAAAGAAAACTGGCGCTCTACGGATCGGAGCATGGAATGACAGATCCCTTAATCGGGCAGGTAGGTTAGAAAATTTAAAAAGGGAAATGGATAGGTTAAAGTTAGATATAGTGGGAATTAGCGAAGTTCGGTGGCAGAAGGAACAAGACTTCTGGTCAGGTGACTACAGGGTTATAACACAAAGTCAAATAGGGGTAATGCAGGAGTAGGTTTAATAATGAATAGGAAAATAGGAATGCGGGTAAGCTACTACAAACAGCATAGTGAATGCATTATTGTGGCCAACATAGATACGAAGCCCACACCTACTACAGTAGTACAAGTTTATATGCCAACTAGCTCTGCAGATGACGAAGGAATTGAAGAAATGTATGATGAAATAAAAGAAATTATTCAGATAGTGAAGGGAGATGAAAATTTAATAGTCATGGGTGACTGGAATTCGAGTGTAGGAAAAGGGAGAGAAGGAAACGTAGTAGGTGAATATGGATTGGGGCTAAGAAATGAAAGAGGAAACCGCCTGGTAGAATTTTGCACAGAGCACAACTTAATCATAGCTAACACTTGGTTTAAGAATCATGATAGAAGGTTGTATACATGGAAGAATCCTGGAGATATTAAAATGTATCAGATAGATTATATAATGGTGAGACAGAGATTTAGGAACCAGGTTTTAAATTGTAAGACATTTCCAGGGGCAGATGTGGACTCTGACCACAATCTATTGGTTATGACCTGTAGATTAAAACTGAAGAAACTGCAAAAAGGTGGGAATCTAAGGAGATTGGACCTGGATAAACTGAAAGAACCAGAGGTTATACAGAGTTTCAGGGAGAGCATAAGGGAACAATTGACAGGAATGGGGGAAAGAAATACCGTAGAAGAAGAATGGGTAGCTTTGAGGGATGAAGTAGTGAAGGCAGCAGAGGATCAAGTAGGTAAAAAGATGAGGGCTAGTAGAAATCCTTGGGTAACAGAAGAAATATTGAATTTAATTGATGAAAGGAGAAAATATAAAAATGCAGTAAATGAAGCAGGAAAAAAGGAATACAAACGTCTCAAAAATGAGATCGGCAGGAAGTGCAAAATGGCTAAGCAGGGATGGCTAGAGGACAAATGTAAGGACGTAGAGGCTTATCTCACTAGGGGTAAGATCGATACTGCCTACAGGAAAATTAAAGAGACCTTTGGAGAAAAGAGAACCACTTGTATGCACATCAAGAGCTCAGATGGGAACCCAGTTCTAAGCAAAGACGGGAAAGCGGAAAGGTGGAAGGAGTATATAGAGGGTCTATACAAGGGCGATGTACTTGAGACCAATATTATGGAAATGGAAGAGGATGTAGATGAAGATGAAATAGGAGATATGATACTGCGTGAAGAGTTTGACAGAGCACTGAAAGACCTGAGTCGAAACAAGGCCCCCGGAGTAGACAACATTCCATTGGAACTACTGACGGCCTTGGGAGAACCAGTCCTGACAAAACTCTACCATCTGGTGAGCAAGATGTATGAGACAGGCGAAATACCCTCAGACTTAAAGAAGAATATAATTATTCCAATCCCAAAGAAAGCAGGTGTTGACAGATGTGAAAATTACCGAACAATCAGTTTAATAAGCCACAGCTGCAAAATACTAACACGAATTCTTTACAGACGAATGGAAAAACTAGTAGAAGCCGACCTCGGGGAAGATCAGTTTGGATTCCGTAGAAATGTTGGAACACGTGAGGCAATACTGACCTTACGACTTATCTTAGAAGAAAGATTAAGGAAAGGCAAACCTACGTTTCTAGCATTTGTAGACTTAGAGAAAGCTTTTGACAATGTTGACTGGAATACTCTCTTTCAAATTCTAAAGATGGCAGGGGTAAAATACAGGGAGCGAAAGGCTATTTACAATTTGTACAGAAACCAGGTGGCAGTTATAAGAGTTGAGGGACATGAAAGGGAAGCAATGGTTGGGAAGGGAGTAAGACATGGTTGTAGCCTCTCCCCGATGTTATTCAATCTGTATATTGAGCAAGCAGTAAAGGAAACGAAAGAAAAATTCAGAGTAGGTATTAAAATCCATGGAGAAGAAATAAAAACTTTAAGGTTCGCCGATGACATTGTAATTCTGTCAGAGACAGCAAAGGACTTGGAAGAGCAGTTGAATGGAATGGATGGTGTCTTGAAGGGAGGATATAAGATGAACATCAACAAAAGCAAAACGAGAATAATGGAATGTAGTTGAATTAAGTCGGGTGATGTTGAGGGTATTAGATTAGGAAATGAGACACTTAAAGTAGTAAAGGAGTTTTGCTATTTGGGGAGCAAAATAACTGATGATGGTCGAAGTAGAGAGGATATAAAATGTAGACTGGCAATGGCAAGGAAAGCGTTTCTGAAGAAGAGAAATTTGTTAACATCGAGTATAGATTTAAGTGTCAGGAAGTCATTTCTGAAAGTATTTGTATGGAGTGTAGCCTTGTATGGAAGTGAAACGTGTACGGTAAATAGTTTGGACAAGAAGAGAATAGAAGCTTTCGAAATGTGGTGCTACAGAAGAATGCTGAAGATTAGATGGGTAGATCACATAACTAATGAGGAAGTATTGAATAGGATTGGGGAGAAGAGAAGTTTCTGGCACAACTTGACCAGAAGTAGGGATCGGTTGGTAGGACATGTTCTGAGGCATCAAGGGATCACCAATTTAGTATTGGAGGGCAGCGTGGAGGGTAAAAATCGTAGGGGGAGACCAAGAGATGAATACACTAAGCAGATTCAGAAGGATGTAGGTTGCAGTAGGTACTGGGAGATGAAGAAGCTTGCACAGGATAGAGTAGCATGGAGAGCTGCATCAAACCAGTCTCAGGACTGAAGACCACAACAACAACGTGCAGTAATCTCTGTTTCTTTAGAAGTTTCTGTACAGTGACTGTAGTGTGAGATTCCCTCCCATTACGAACTGTTGTACTGGGTACATATCTATCCAGAGCATGGTCAACTATTCTTTAAACTTGAGCCAGAGTTCCTCTACATTCTCCTGCCCTTTGCTGAAAATTTCAAGTTCCTCATTCAGGTATGACACTACTGATTTTTTAAAATCTAGTTTACTGAACATATGTACCTTTCTGCTTGCTTTAGGTATCCTTTGTACTTTGGTAATCATTGTTGTCACAACCGATTTATGGTCACTGATACCAGTTTTGATGTGTACATCCTCAAAGAGGTCACGTCTATTTGTTGCCATTAGATCCAATGTATTACCATAATGAGTGGGGTTTCTAACTATTGTTCTAGGTAGTTTTCAGAGAAGGCATTTCAAATATTTCACAGGATGTGTTATCACACCCACCACTAACAAAACTATAATTTTCCCATTTAAGTGTTTGATGACCAAAGTCCCCACCAAGGATTACAGTATGATTGGGGAACTTACGTACAAGTGAACTGAGGTTTCACTAACTCTTTTCATTACATCAGGAGATGAGTCTGGTGGGTGATAGAAGGATCCAATTGTCGTTTTATGCCAACCCCTGATACTGAGTCTTGCTGAAACAATCTCATATGCAGCTCCAATTTCTACCTTGGTAGATTTGAGTTTCTTGTCTACTGTGACAAAAACACCACCTCCATTACCCATTTGCCTATTATTTTGTCACACACTTGAATTTTCACAAAAAATGTCACTGCTAACAATTTTTGGTTTCAACTTTCTGTACCTAGTGTTAGCGAGCTCTGCTGTTTTTCATGAGTGCTTCAAACTCTGGCATGCTTTGGGAATGCTCTGGCAGTTAACTGTTAGGATTTTAATACCCTCACCGTGGCAGCCATTTCTTCTATCTCACACTGATACTTCTGTTTTTCCTACAGCTATCATTATATGGATTGAATGGAGAGCAGCTTAATCTAAAAAACCATTGTGTGGACCCCACACACAGTCAGCTACCTGAGTAGCAGCCTCTGATGTGTAGTGCACACCTGACCCATTTAGGGGGACCCTACAGTTATCAACCCCATGGTGATGTCCAGGACATCAAAGCCTAGCTTGTCACAGAACTTTTGAAGTCTCTGGTTCAGTCCTTCCACTCGACTCAGAACCAAAAGGCCGTGATCAGTTCTGGGGACAATGCTGCAAATTGTGAGTTTCATTGGAACTCCATGCAGAAGGCTGGTCTTCTCAACCTTCTATGGAAGTCATTGGAATGACCCAAGAGTAACCACGGAGCCCAGATGACAGGTATAATTTGTCCCACAATGTGCGACAATCTGCAGTTGGTTGCACCCTGTTCCCTCAATGGCTACTGGAATATCCACTTTAACATCTTGAATGAGGCCACCAGGCATACACACTGAGTGCACCTTGTGTCTTTTCCTGTCTCTTGCTGCCATTTTCATAAGGTGTGCCATCATTCGCCATACATTTGAATTGCTGATGATTAATGGGCCCCTACCCTTTTGCCAGATGAGGCACTGCACATGATGTCATGCTGTTAACAAAGGCACTTGTGTTGGTCATTTGCTTCTAGAGCCCATTAACCCCAAATTTTGTTGCACTGCCATAACGGATAAGTTTGCCATACATCCCACACTGATTTCTACAGTTATTTCATGTAATGTTGCTTGTCAGTTAGCACTGACAACTCAATGAAGATGCCAATACATTGTCTGTGGCGAGGTAATGCTTGAAATTTGGTATTGTAGGCACACCCTTGACACTGTGGGTCTTGGACACACACACACACACACACACACACACACACACACACACACACACACACCTGTGCAGCTACATTGTGTGTTGTGTTTTCAGCCAGTTTGTATCTTCACAGGTGTGTTTATATTTGTGTATGTTTCGGTAAATGGTTTCCATTAATTTCATATTATTTATGTTCTGCCAGAACTTTCCTTATCATAACAATTTATTCATGTTGTCCCATGTGTACCAGGGGTTCTGTCTTGTAATTCCAGCCACTATGCAAATTCAGTATGCAAATTTATACTATCTCTGTAACTGACCTTTGGTAGCTCAGAAATAACAGTTAAATTTGTTTAGTTTCATGATTAAGAATTTCAGTAGCAGCAAATCATAAAATTAGTGTAATCTGTGAAGCAAGGGAAAAACAATAATTTTTCTGGCCTATTTTATGCCTTAAAGTCACATAGTAGTGAGATTACTGGATACTACTCTTGTTCATGTGATTCTGATGCACTGTCATCAAGTGTATAATGTTAAGAGATGTTAGATATTTCACTTATGTTTGACATCAGGCTTTAGGAATAACAAGTTTACATGTTTGAGACTGAAGACATTTACATATTTATGATTTGTAGGAATGTACTTCAAGAATTTTCTGAAGCTGGTATTCAAAACAAGGTGAACTAGGTAATTACTGTAATGTGTAATTTGTTTCAGTGATATGGGGACCAAAAATGTTTAATTGCATTTACAATTTGCTATTATCTGCAACAAGTTATGGTTTACTTACTTCTATGTTTTTCAGGTATGAGTCATCACAGTCACTTCAGCAACCACAGCTATCCCCCTGCCACCAGTGTCATAACATTTACCATTACCAAAGGCACATTTCGTGGCATATTAGGCTTGAATCTGGAATGCCAACACAAATAGAATGTCCATACTGCAAGTATAGGTCAAAACATAGAACAAGCACCATGTGCCAGTTACTCATGTAATGAGTGCCTTATTTGAAGTTTTTGTTACATGATGGCTGATTTTTTGCATGTCATTCTGTATTGTGTAATAAAGCATTAATTCCTGAGTCTAAAGTGAAAAGTTGATAAAATTAGTATGTGAATGTGGTATCTAAGGAGTACCGCAAGGTTCTGTTGTAGGCCCTATTCTGTTTTTGTTTTACATAAATTATCTGCCACTTAATATTGAGTGTCACTCAGTTTTATTTGCAGATGACACATCTTTAATCATTGAAAGTAACATTACAGATCAAATTCCACAAACTGTATTAAACACTTTAGAAAACTTAGATACTTGGTTTGATTTACATGGGTTAAAATTAAACATGGAAAAGACCCAGTTAATGCAATTTAAAACAAAACAAGCAAAATTAAATGATATTCAGGTCAGTCACAGAAACCAGGATTTGCAGGAAGCTAGCTGTGTGAAATTCCTAGGACTGCAACTAGATAAAAATCTATCTTTGGGGTCACACATACAGTACCTTGCAAATAAATTAAATAGCTTAGCATATGCAATGAGAATATTGTACAATGTTACCAGTATGGGAATAATAAAAGTAGTATATCCTAGTTACTTTGAGTCAGTAATAGAGTATGGAATTGTGTTTTGGGGTATCTCAAACCATACGTGTCGAATACTAAAACTTCAGAAAACCACCATTAGAAATATGCACAGTATAGGGCAAAGAAAATCGTGTCACCCACTCCTAAAAAATCTGAGTATACTAACTGTTCCCTCACTGTACATATATGAGCTGATCATTGTTTTACACAGTAACCCTGATTTATTTGTAGCAAATCATTTTCAACATGATTACAACACCAGAAATCAAAATAATTTTATGCTGCCCACCCACCATTTATAACTGTATGCTCAAACTCCACATTATATGGGTATGAAAATTTATAACAAAGTGAAAAGAAGAGAATTGCTCAGCATAAATTTAGAAACACTGAAAAAATCCTTATATGAGAAACTAGTGCAGAGATGTTACAATTCAGTCAAAGAATTCATAAATGACAACCTAAAATTTGAACAGGAGAGAGCAAATATTTAGGACTGATAATGTTAAAAGTTTGTTACTTTTGAAGAAAAATTATTAGCTGCTTAATTAAGTAGTTATTCAGTGCTGTATATTATATTACTGATATTATAAGGAAAATTGTAAACCAATTTTCATGTTTTGGCGAGTCTCCTGTACTTTTAAGTCAATTGCTTGAAATTGAATGTTCTGAGACAAGAAACTTCTACTACTACCACTACTACTACTACTTCTACTGTAATAGTAATATCTTGACTTTAATATGACCTTTAAATCAGAATTTATGAGCCATTAAATACAAACTGTAAAAAAAAGAAATTCATTATTTTTAATGTCCATACCTAACCCTAATTTTTTCTCATATACTTTTATAAATTAGACTCATCATTTTCTCACTAGAGGGATGTGAATGATGTTTATGTTTCCCTTGACTTGTCTAACTACACGTCTCTGAAAAAGTGGAAGGAGTTATCAAAAATAAACAAGCAAATATGATGTTGAAACATAGATCAAAAAACATGTATGGCTTATGATGATTATACTGAGGTACTTGATATTAATTTTTGCATTCTTACATTAACAAGCACTAACCTTTTTTAATAGAAGATGCTATCAGTAGGATGATGTTTATTCAGTGAATTATATTTACAGGTTGTTTTTTTGATTTATTAGAAATTGTTCCACATGTATCTTTCATATTTGAAAGTGCCTTATTGGTGTAATGTTTTGTCATTACCAAATCTTTTTCAAAATGGAATTTATCTGGTATTCACACAGTATCTATAAAGTAACATTTCAAATTGTTTTCACATACTCTCAAAGGATTTTCCTGATCATGTGGAGAGAGTGCTTGCATGGTACAAATAACAACCAACATGCAAAATTTGTTGTGGTATGTAATTTGACAGTTGAAAATCTGCTGCATGTTTAGTGGCTGAACGTGTTGGAGATTGCAAAATGAACACTCTAATTGTGTTAGGGTTTGTAGGTGACTGAATGCTCAGAATTATTCTTTCATCTTCTATACAACACAGATCTTGTAACATGTGAAACTCATAAGACAATTAGTTGTATTCCTAAACTACAGCTAATTTCCAAATGAGAATAGAACATTCTCAATTCATCAAAAATTTAAAATAGTCTTCTTCGTATTTGAAAAAAAAAACAAAGATGCTGTAACTTACCAAATGAGAAAGCATTGGTATGTTGATAGAGACAATAAAAAAAAACACACACACACACACAAACACACAAATTACAAGCTTTCACAACCAGAGGTTGCTTCATCAGGAAAGAGGGAAGGAGTGGGACAGACAAAAGGATGTGGGTTTTAAGGGAGAGGGTAAGGAGTCATTCCAATCCCGGAATCGGAAAGACTGACCTTAGGGGGAAAAAAGGACAGGTATACACTCACACACACACACACACACACACACACATATATCCATCAACACATATACAGACACAAGCAGACATATACAGAGGCAAAGAGTTTGGGCAGAGATGTCAGTCGAGGCAGAAGTGCAGAGGCAAAGATGTTGTTGAATGACAGGTGAGGTATGAGTGGCGGCAACTTGAAATTAGTGAAGATTGAGGCCTGGTGGATAACGGGAAGAGAGGATATATTGAAGAGCAAGTTCCCATCTCCGGAGTTCAGATAGGTTGGTGTTAGTGGGAAGTATCCAGATAACCCGGACGGTGGAACACTGTGCCAAGATGTGCTGGACGTGCACCAAGGCATGTTTAGCCACACGGTGATCCTCATTACCAACAAACACTGTCTGCCTGTGTCCATTCATGCAAATGGACAGTTTGTTGCTGGTCATTCCCACATAGAATGCGTCACAGTGTAGGCAGGTCAGTTGGTAAATCACGTGGGTGTTTTCACACGTGGCTCTGCCTTTGATCGTGTACACCTTCCGGGTTACAGGACTGGAGTAGGTGATGGTGGGAGGGTGCATGCGACAGGTTTTACACCGGGGGCGGTTACAAGGGTAGGAGCCAGAGGGTAGGGAAGGTGGTTTGGGGATTTCATAGGGATGAACTAAGAGGTTACAAAGGTTAGGTGGACGGCGGAAAGACACTCTAGGTGGAGTGGGGAGGATTTCATGAAGGATGGATCTCATTTCAGGACAGGATTTGAGGAAGTCGTATCCCTGCTGGAGAGCCACATTCTGAGTCTGATCCAGTCCCGGAAAGTATCCTGTCACAAGTGGGGCACTTTTGGGGTTCTTCTGTTGGAGGTTCTGGGTTTGAGAGGATGAGGGAATGGCTCTGGTTATTTGCTTCTGTACCAGGTCGGGAGGGTAGTTGCGGGATGCGAAAGCTGTTGTCAGGTTGTTGGTGTAATGGTTCAGGGATTCCGGACTGGAGCAGATTCGTTTGCCATGAAGACCTAGGCTG